>NC_073266.2:17812441-20312441 GCF_029289425.2 Pan paniscus
TATGTGTTATATATACTGTAAATAAACTATCAAAATCTTCAGTAATTATATTTAATATACTGTTCATAAAATATCAAAAATTACTCCAAATGTATATTAGACACTCTAAATAAAATATCAAAAAGCTCAGTAAATATATATTAGACTCTATGTAAAATATCAAAAACTACACCAAATATATATTATATAATTTACATAAAATATCAAAAGTACACCAAATATTTATTATATACTGTACATAAAATATCAAAAAGTACGGTAAATATATTTCATATATTGTACATATTATATTAACTAAAACTACACCAAATACATTTAATATACTGTAAATAAAATATCAAAAATTACAGTAAGTATATATTATCTACTGTACATAAGCTATCAAAAAGTACACCAAATATGTGTTATATATACTGTAAATAAACTATCAAAATCTTCAGTAATTATATTTAATATACTGTACATAAAATATGAATAATTACACGAAATGTATATTATACACTCTAAATAAAATATCAAAAATGACAGTAAATATATATTACACTCTATGTAAAATATCAAAATCTACACCAAATATATATTATATAATTTACATAAAATATCAAAAGTACACCAAATATATATTATAAACTGTACATAAAATATCAAAATAACAGTAAATATATTTCATATATTGTACATATATTAACTAAAAGTACACCAAATACATTTTACATACAGTAAATAAAATATAAAAAATTACAGTGAGTATATATTATCTACTGTACATAAAATATCAAAAAGTACACCAAGTATGTGTTATATATACTGTAAATAAACTATCAAAATCTTCAGTAATTATATTTAATATACTGTACATAAAATATCAATAATTACACCAAATGTATATTATACACTCTAAATAAAATATCAAAAATGACAGTAAATATATATTACACTCTATGTAAAATATCAAAAACTACACCAAATATATATTATATAATTTACATAAAATATCAAAAGTACACCAAATATATATTATATACTGTACATAAAATATCAAAAAGTACAGTAAAGATATTTCATAAATTGTACATATAATATTAACTAAAAGTACACCAAATACATTTTACATACTGTAAATAAAATATAAAAAATTACAGTAAGTATATATTATCTACTGTACATAAAATATCAAAAAGTACACCAAATATGTGTTATATATACTGTAAATAAACTATCAAAATCTTCAGTAATTATATTTAATATACTGCTCATAAAATATCAAAAATTACACCAAATGTATATTATACACTCTAAATAAAATATCAAATAGGACAGTAAATATATATTACACTCTATGTAAAATATCAAAAACTACACCAAATATATATTATATAATTTACATAAAATATCAAAAGTACACCAAATATATATTATCTACTGTACATAAAATATCAAAAAGTACAGGAAATGTATTTCATATATTGTACATATAATATTAACTAAAAGTACACCAAATACATTTTACATACTGTAAATAAAATATCAAAAATTACAGTAAGTATATATTATCTACTGTACATAAAACATCAAAAAGTACACCAAATATGTGTTATATATACTGTAAATAAACTATCAAAATCTTCAGTAATTATATTTAATATACTGTACATAAAATATCAAAAATTACACCAAATGTATATTATACACTCTAAATAGTATATCAAAAAGGACAGTAAATATATATTACACTCTATGTAAAATGTCAAAAACTACAACAAATATATATTATATAATTTACATAAAATATCAAAAGTACACCAAATATATATTATATACTGTACATAAAATATCAAAAAGTACAGTAAATATATTTCATATATTGTACATATAATATTAACTAAAAGTACTCCAAATACATTTTACATACTGTAAATAAAATATAAGAAATTACAGTAAGTATATATTATCTACTGTACATAACATATCAAAAAGTATTCCAAATATGTGTTATATATACTGTAAATAAACTATCAAAATCTTCAGTAATTATATTTAATATACTGTACATAAAATATCAAAAATTGCACCAAATGTATATTATACACTCTAAATAAAATATCAAAAAGGACAGTAAATATATATTACACTCAATGTAAAATATGAAAAACTACACCAAATATATATTATATAAATTACATAAAATATCAAAAGTACACAAAATATATAGTATATACTGTACATAAAATATCAAAAAGTACAGTAAATATATTTAATATATTGTACATATAATATTAACTAAAAGTACACCAAATACATTTTACATACTGTAAAATAAATATAAAAATTTACAGTAAGTATATATTATCTACTGTACATAAAATATCAAAAAGTACAGTAAATATATTTCATATATTGTACATAAAATATTATCTAAATGTACAACAAATACATTTTAAATAGTGTAAATAAAATATCAAAAATTACAGTAAGTATATATTATCTACTGTACATAAAATATCAAAAAGTACACCAAATATGTGTTATATATACTGTAAATAAACTATCAAAACCTTAAGTAATTATATTTAATATACTGTACATAAAACATCAAAAATTACACCAAATGTATATTATACACTCTAAATAAAATATCAAAAAGGACAGTAAATATATATTACACTCTATGTAAAATATCAAAAACTACACCAAATATATATTATATAATTTACATAAAATATCAAAAGTACACCAAATATATATTATATACTGTACATAAAATATCAAAAAGTACAGTAAATATATTTCATATATTGTACATATAATATTAACTAAAAGTACACGAAATACATTTTACATACTGTAAATAAAATATCTAAAATTACAGTAAGTATATATTATCTACTGTACACAAAATATCAAAAAGTACACCAAATATGTGTTATATATACTGTAAATAAACTATCAAAATCTTCAGTAATTATATTTAATATACTTTTCATAAAATATCAAAAAATACACGAAATGTATGACACTCTAAATAAAATATCAAAAGCGACAGTAAATATATATTAGACTCTATGTAAAATATCAAAAACTACACCAAATATATATTATTTAATTTACGTAAAATATCAAAAGTACACCAAATATATATTATATACTGTACATAAAATATCAAAAAGTACAGTAAATATATTTCATATATTGTACATATAATATTAACTAAAAGTACACCAAATATATTTTATATACTGTATATAATATATAAAAAATTACAGTAAGTGTATATTATCTACTGTACATAAAATATCTAAAAGTACACCAAATATGTGTTATATATACTGTAAATAAACTATCAAAAACTTCAGTAATTATACTTAATATACTGTACATAAAATATCAATAATTACACCAAATGTATATTATACACTCTAAATAAAATATCAAAAAGGACAGTAAATATATATTACACACTATGTAAAATATTAAAAACTACACCAAATATATATTATATAATTTACATAAAATATCAAAAGTACACCAAATATATATTATATACTCTACATAAAATATCAAAAAGTACAGTAAATATATTTCATATATTGTACATATAATATTAACTAAAAGTACACCAAATACATTTTACGTACGGAAATAAAATATAAAAATTACAGTAAGTATATATTATCTACTGTACATAAAATATCAAAAAGTACACCAAATATGTGTTATATGTACTGTAAATAAACTATCAAAATCTTCAGTAATTATATTTAATATACTGTACATAAAATATCAAAAATTACACCAAATGTATATTATACACTCTAAATAAAATATGAAAAAGGACAGTAAATATATATTAAACTCTATGTAAAATATCAAAAACTACACCAAATACATAATACATAATTTACATAAAATATCATAAGTACACCAAATATATATTATATACTGTACATAAAATATCAAAAAGTACAGTAAATATATTTCATATATTGTACATATAATATTAACTAAAACTACACCGAATACATTTTATATACTGTAAATAAAATATCAAAAATTGCAGTAAGTATATATTATCTACTGTACATAAAATATCAAAAAGTACACCAAATATGTGTTATATATACTGTAAATAAACTATCAAAATCTTTAGTAATTATATTTAATATACTGTTCATAAAATATCAAAAATTTAACCAAATGTATATTATACACTCTAAATAAAATATCAAAAAGGACAGTAAATATATATTACACTCTATGTAAAATATCAAAAACTACACCAAATATATATTATATAATTTACATAAAATAACAAAAGTACACCAAATATATATTATATACTGTAACTAAAATATCAAAAAGTACAGAAAGTTTATTTCATATATTGTACATAAAATATTAACTAAAAGTACACCAAAAACATTTTACATACTGTAAATAAAATATAAAAAATTACAGTAAGTATATATTATCTACTGTACATAAAATATCAAAAAGTACATCAAATATGTGTTATATATACTGTAAATAAACTATCAAAATCTTCAGTAATTATATTTAATATACTGTTCATAAAATATCAAAAATTACACCAAATGTATATTATACACTCTAAATAAAATATCAAAAAGGACAGTAAATATATATTACACTCTATGTAAAATATCAAAAACTACACCAAATATATATTATGTAATTTACATAAAATATCCAAAGTACACCAAATATATATTATATACTGTACATAAAATATCAAAAAGTACAGTAAATATATTTCATATATTGTACATATAATATTAACTAAAAGTACACCAAATACATTTTACATACTGTAAATAAAATATCAAAAATTACAGTAAGTATATATTATCTAATGTACATAAAATATCAAAAAGTACACCAAATATGTGTTATATATACTGTAAATAAACTATCAAAATCTTCAGTAATTATATTTTATATACTGTACATAAAATATCAAAAATTACACCAAATGTATATTATACACTCTAAATATAATATCAAAAAGGACAGTAAATATATATTACATTCTAGGTAAAATATAAAAAACTACACCAAACATATATTATATAATTTACATAAAATACCAAAAGTACACCAAATATATATTATATACTGTACATAAAATATCAAAAAGTACAGTAAATATATTTCATATATTGTACATATAATATTAACTAAAAGTACAACAAATACATTTTATGTACTGTAAATAAAATATCAAAAATTACAGTAAGTGTATATTATCTACTGTACATAAAATATCAAAAAGTACACCAAATATGTGTTATATATACTGTAAATAAACTATCAAAATCATCAGTAATTATATTTAATATACTGTACATATAATATCAATAATTACACCAAATGTATATTATACACTCTAAATAAAATATCAAAAATGACAGTAAATATATATTACACTCTATGTAAAATAACAAAAACTACACCAAATATGTATTATATAATTTACATAAAATATCAAAAGTACACCAAATATATATTATATACTGTACATAAAATATCAAAAAGTACAGTAAATATATTTCATATATTGTACATATAATATTATCTAAAAGTACAACAAATACATTTTAAATACTGTAAATAAAATATCAAAAATTACAGTAAGTATATATTATCTACTGTACATAAAATATCAAAAAGTACACCAAATATGTGTTATATATACTGTAAATAAACTATCAAAACCTTAAGTAGTTATATTTAATATACTGTACATAAAATATCAAAAATTACACCAAATGTATATTATACACTCTAAATAAAATATCAAAAAGGACAGTAAATATATATTACACTCTATGTAAAATATCAAAAATAACACCAAATATATATTATATAATTTACATAAAATATCAAAAGTACACCAAATATATATTATATACTGTACATAAAATATCAAAAAGTACAGTAAATATATTTCATATATTGTACATATAATATTAACTAAAATTAAACGAAATACATTTTACATACTGTAAATAAAATATCTAAAATTACAGTAAGTATATATTATCTACTGTACACAAAATATCAAAAAGTACACCAAATATGTGTTATATATACTGTAATTAAACTATCAAAATCTTCAATAATTATATTTAATATACTGTTCATAAAATATCAAAAAATACACCAAATGTATGACACTCTAAATAAAATATCAAAAGCGACAGTAATTATATATTAGACTCTATGTAAAATATCAAATACTACACCAAATATATATTACTTAATTTACGTAAAATATCAAAAGTACACCAAATATATATTATATACTGTACATAAAATATCAAAAAGTACAGTAAATATATTTCATATATTGTACATATAATATTAACTAAAAGGACACCAAATATATTTTATATACTGTATATAAAATATAAAAAATTACAGTAAGTATATATTTTCTACTGTACATAAAATATCTAAAAGTACACCAAATATGTGTTATATATACTGTAAATAAACTATCAAAAACTTCAGTAATTATATTTAATATACTGTACATAAAATATCAATAATTACACCAAATGTATATTATACACTCTAAATAAAATATCAAAAAGGACAGTAAATATATATTACACACTATGTAAAATATTAAAAACTACACCAAATATATATTATATAATTTACATAAAATATCAAATGTACACCAAATATATATTATATACTGTACATAAAATATCAAAAAGTACAGTAAATATATTTCATATATTGTACATATAATATTAACTAAAAGTACACCCAATACATTTTACATACTGTAAATAAAATATAAAAATTACAGTAAGTATATATTATCTACTGTACATAAAATATCAAAAAGTACACGAAATATGTGTTATATATGCTGTAAATAAACTATCAAAATCTTCAGTAATTATATTTAATATACTGTACATAAAATATCAAAAATTACACCAAATGTATATTATACACTCTAAATAAAATATGAAAAAGGGCAGTAAATATATATTAAACTCTATGTAAAATATCAAACACTACACCAAATACATATTATATAATTTACATAAAATATCAAAAGTACACAAAATATATATTATATACTGTACATAAAATATCAAAAAGTACAGTAAATATATTTCATATATTGTACATATAATATTAACTAAAACTACACCGAATACATTTTATATACTGTAAATAAAATATCAAAAATTGCAGTAAGTATATATTATCTACTGTACATAAAATATCAAAAAGTACACCAAATATGTGTTATATATACTGTAAATAAACTATCAAAATCTTCAGTAATTATATTTAATATACTGTTCATAAAATATCAAAAATTTCTCCAAATGTATATTATACACTCTAAATAAAATATCAAAAAGGACAGTAAATATATATTACACTCTATGTAAAATATCAAAAATTACACCAAATATATATTATATAATTTACATAAAATAACAAAAGTACACCAAATATATATTATATACTGTACATAAAATATCAAAAAGTACAGTAAATATATTTCATATATTGTACATATAATATTAACTAAAAGTACTCCAAATACATTTTACATACTGTAAAATAAATATAAAAAATTACAGTAAGTATATATTATCTACTGTACATAAAATATCAAAAAGTACAGTAAATATATTTCAAATATTGTACATATAATATTAACTAAAAGTACACCAAATACATTTTACATACTGTAAATAAAATATAAAAAATTATAGTAAGTATATATCTACTGTACATAAATTATCAAATAGTACAGTAAATATATTTCATATATTATACATATAATATTAACTGAAAGTACACCAAATACATTTTTCATACTGTAAATGAAATATAAAAAATTACAGTAAGTATATATTATCTACTGTACATAAAATATCTAAAAGTACACCAGATATGTGTTATATATACTGTAAATAAACTATCAAAATCTTCAGTAATTATATTTAACATACAGTTCATAAAATATCAAAAATTACACCAAATGTATATTATACACTCTAAATAAAATATCAAAAAGACAGTAAATATATATTACACTCCTTGTAAAATATCAAAAACTACACCAAATATATATTATATAATTTACATAAAATATCAAAAGTACACCAAATATATATTTTATACTGTACATAAAATATCAAAAAGTATAGTAAATATATTTCACATATAGTACATATAATATTAACTAAAATACACCAAATACATTTTACATACTGTAAATAAAATATCAAAAATTACTGTAAGTGTATATTATCTACTGTACATAAAATATCAAAAAGTACACCAAATATGTGTTATATATACTGTAAATCAACTATCAAAATCTTCAGTAATTATATTTAATATACTGTACATAAAATATCAAAAATTACACCAAATGTACATTATACACTCTAAATAAAATATCAAAAAGGACAGTAAATGTATATTACACTCTATGTAAAATATCAAATACTACACCAAATATATATTATATAATTTACATAAAATATCAAAAGTACACCAAATATATATTATATACTGTACATAAAATATCAAAAAGTACAGTAAGTATATTTCATATATTGTACATATAATATTAACTAAAAGTACACCAAATACATTTTACATACTGTAAATAAAATATAAAAAATTACAGTAAGTATATATTATCTACTGTACATAAAATATCAAAAAGTACACCAAATATGTGTTATATATACTGTAAATAAACTATCAAAACCTTCTGTAATTATATTTAATATACTGTACATAAAATATCAAAAATTACACCAAATGTATATTATACACTCTAAAAAAATATCAAAAATGACAGTAAATGTATATTACACTCTATGTAAAATATCAAAAACTACACCAAATATATATTATATAATTTACATAAAATATCAAAAGTACACCAAATATATATTATATACAGTACATAAAATATCAAAAAGTACAGTAAATATATTTCATATATTGTACATATAATATTAACTAAAAGTACACCAAATACATTTTACATACTGTAAATAAAATATAAAAAATTACAGTAAGTATATATTATCTACTGTACATAACATATCAAAAAGTACTCCAAATATGTGTTATATATACTGTAAATAAACTATCAAAACCTTCAGTAATTATATTATATATACTGTACATAAAATATCAAAAATTACACCAAATGTATATTATAAACTCTAAATAAAATATCAAAAAGGACAGTAAATATATATTACACTCTATGTAAAATATCAAAAACTACACCAAATATATATTATATAATTTACATAAAATATCAAAAGTACACCAAGTATATATTATATACTGGACATAAAATATCAAAAAGTACAGTAAATATATTTCATATATTGTACATATAATATTAACTAAAACTACAACTAATACATTTTACATACTGTAAATAAAATATGAAAAATTACAGTAAGTATATATTATCTACTGTACATAAAACATCAAAAAGTACACCAAATATGTGTTATATATACTGTAAATAAACTATCAAAATCTTCAGTAATTATATTTAATATACTGTACATAAAATATCAATAATTACACCAAATGTATATTATACACTCTAAATAAAATATCAAAAATGACAGTAAATGTATATTACACTCTATGTAAAATATCAAAAACTACACCAAATATATATTATATAATTTACATAAAATATCAAAAGTACACCAAATATATATTATATACTGTACATAAAATATCAAAAAGTACAGTAAAGATATTTCATATATTGTACATATAATATTAACTAAAAGTACACCAAATACATTTTACATACTGTAAATAAAATATAAAAAATTGCAGTAAGTATATATTATCTACTGTACATAAAATATCAAAAAGTACACCAAATATGTGTTATATATACTGTAAATAAACTATCAAAATCTTCAGTAATTATATTTAATATACTGCTCATAAAATATCAAAAATTACACCAAATGTATATTATACACTCTAAATAAAATATCAAAAAGGACAGTAAATATATATTACACTCTATGTAAAATATCAAAAACTACACCAAATACATATTATATAATTTACATAAAATATCAAAAGTACACCAAATATATATTATATACTGTACATAAAATATCAAAAAGTACAGTAAGTATATATTATCTACTGTACATAAAATATCAAAAAGTACACCAAATATGTGTTATATATAATGTAAATAAACTATCAAAAACTTCAGTAATTATATTTAATATACTGAACATAAAATATCAAAAATTACACCAAATGTATATTATACACTCTAAATAAAATATCAAAAATGACAGTAAATATATATTACACTCTATCTAAAATATCAAAAACTACACCAAATATATATTATATAATTTACATAAAATATCAAAAGTACACCAAATATATATTATATACTGTACATAAAATATCAAAAAGTACAGTAAAGATATTTCATATATTGTACATATAATATTAACTAAAAGTACACCAAATACATTTTACATACTGTAAATAAAATATAAGAAATTACAGTAAGTATATGTTATCTACTGTACATAAAATATCAAAAAGTATTCCAAATATGTGTTATATATACTGTAAATAAACTATCAAAATCTTCAGTAATTATATTTAATATACTGTACATAAAATATCAAAAATTGCACCAAATGTATATTATACACTCTAAATAAAATATCAAAAAGGACAGTAAATATATATTACACTCTATGTAAAATATGAAAAACTACACCAAATATATATTATATAAATTACATAAAATATCAAAAGTACACCAAATATATATTATATACTGTACATAAAATATCAAAAAGTACAGTAAATATATTTCATATATTGTACATATAATATTAACTAAAAGTACACCAAATACATTTTTCATACTGTAAAATAAATATAAAAATTTACAGTAAGTATATATTATCTACTGTACATAAAATATCAAAAAGTACAGTAAATATATTTCATATATTGTACATATAATATTATCTAAAAGTACAGCAAATACATTTTAAATACTGTAAATAAAATATCAAAAATTACAGTAAGTATATATTATCTACTGTACATAAAATATCAAAAAGTACACCAAATATGTGTTATATATACTGTAAATAAACTATCAAAACCTTAAGTAATTATATTTAATATACTGTACATAAATTATCAAAAATTACACCAAATGTATATTATGCACTCTAAATAAAATATCAAAAAGACAGTAAATATATATTACACTCTATGTAAAATATCAAAAACTACACCAAATATATATTATATAATTTACATAAAATATCAAAAGTACACCAAATATATATTATATACTGTACATAAAATATCAAAAAGTAGAGTAAATATATTTCATATATTGTACATATAATATTAACTAAAAGTACACGAAATACATTTTACATACTGTAAATAAAATATCTAAAATTACAGTAAGTATATATTATATACTGTACACAAAATATCAAAAAGTACACCAAATATGTGTTATATATACTGTAAATAAACTATCAAAATCTTCAGTAATTATATTTAATATACTGTTCATAAAATATCAAAAAATACACCAAATGTATGACACTCTAAATAAAATATCAAAAGCGACAGTAAATATATATTAGACTCTATGTAAAATATCAAAAACTACAAAAAATATATATTATTTAATTTACGTAAAATATCAAAAGTCCACCAAATATATATTATATACTGTACATAAAATATCAAAAAGTACAGTAAATATATTTCATATATTGTACATATAATATTAACTAAAAGGACACCAAATATATTTTATATACTGTATATAAAATATAAAAAATTACAGTAAGTATATATTATCTACTGTACATAAAATATCTAAAAGTACACCAAATATGTGTTATATATACTGTAAATAAACTATCAAAAACTTCAGTAATTATATTTAATATACTGTACATAAAATATCAAAAATTACACCAAATGTATATTATACACTCTAAATAAAATATGAAAAAGGGCAGTAAATATATATTAAACTCTATGTAAAATATCAAAAACTACACCAAATACATATTATATAATTTACATAAAATATCAAAAGTACACCAAATATATATTATATACTGTACATAAAATATCAAAAAGTACAGTAAATATATTTCATATATTGTACATTTAATATTAACTAAAACTACACCGAATACATTTTATATACTGTAAATAAAATATCAAAAATTGCAGTAAGTATATATTATCTACTGTACATAAAATATCAAAAAGTACACCAAATATGTGTTATATATACTGTAAATAAACTATCAAAATCTTCAGTAATTATATTTAATATACTGTTCATAAAATATCAAAAATTTCACCAAATGTATATTATACACTCTAAATAAAATATCAAAAAGGACAGTAAATATATATAACACTCTATGTAAAATATCAAAAACTACACCAAATATATATTATATAATTTACATAAAATAACAAAAGTACACCCAATATATATTATATACTGTACATAAAATATCAAAAAGTACAGTAAATATATTTCATATATTGTACATATAATATTAACTAAAAGTACTCCAAATACATTTTACATACTGTAAAATAAATATAAAAAATTACAGTAAGTATATATTATCTACTGTACATAAAATATCAAAAAGTACAGTAAATATATTTCATATATTGTACATATAATATTATCTAAAAGTACAACAAATACATTTTAAATACTGTAAATAAAATATCAAAAATTACTGTAAGTATATATTATCTACTGTACATAAAATATCAAAAAGTACACCAAATATGTGTTATGTATACTGTAAATAAACTATCAAAATCTTCAGTAATTATATTTAATATACTGTTCATAAAATATCAAAAAATACACCAAATGTATGACACTCTAAATAAAATATCAAAAGCGACAGTAAATATATATTAGACTCTATGTAAAATATCAAAAACTACACCAAATATATATTATTTAATTTACGTAAAATATCAAAAGTACACCAAATATATATTATGTACTGTACATAAAATATCAAAAAGTACAGTAAATATATTTCATATATTGTACATATAATATTAACTAAAAGTACACGAAATACATTTTACATACTGTAAATAAAATATCTAAAATTACAGTAAGTATATATTATCTACTGTACACAAAATATCAAAAAGTACACCAAATATGTGTTATATATACTGTAAATAAACTATCAAAATCTTCAGTAATTATATTTAATATACTGTTCATAAAATATCAAAAAATACACCAAATGTATGACACTCTAAATAAAATATCAAAAGCGACAGTAAATATATATTAGACTCTATGTAAAATATCAAAAACTACACCAAATATATATTATTTAATTTACGTAAAATATCAAAAGTACACCAAATATATATTATATACTGTACATAAAATATCAAAAAGTACAGTAAATATATTTCATATATTGTACATATAATATTAACTAAAAGTACACCAAATATATTTTATATACTGTATATAAAATATAAAAAATTACAGTAAGTATATATTATCTACTGTACATAAAATATCTAAAAGTACACCAAATATGTGTTATATATACTGTAAATAAACTATCAAAAACTTCAGTAATTATATTTTATATACTGTACATAAAATATCAATAATTACACCAAATGTATATTATACACTCTAAATAAAATATCAAAAAGGACAGTAAATATATATTACACACTATGTAAAATATTAAAAACTACACCAAATATATATTATATAATTTACATAAAATATCAAAAGTACACCAAATATATATTATATACTGTACATAAAATATCAAAAAGTACAGTAAATATATTTCATATATTGTACATATAATATTAACTAAAAGTACACCAAATACATTTTACATACTGTAAATAAAATATAAAAATTACAGTAATATATATTATCTACTGTACATAAAATATTAAAAAGTACACCAAATATGTGTTATATATACTGTAAATAAACTATCAAAATCTTCAGTAATTATATTTAATATACTGTACATAAAATATCAAAAATTACACCAAATGTATATTATACACTCTAAATAAAATATGAAAAAGGACAGTAAATATATATTAAACTCTATGTAAAATATCAAAAACTACACCAAATACATATTATATAATTTACATAAAATATCAAAAGTACACCAAATATATATTATATACTGTACATAAAATATCAAAAAGTACAGTAAATATATTTCATATATTGTACATATAATATTAACTAAAACTACACGGAATACATTTTATATACTGTAAATAAAATATCAAAAATTGCAGTAAGTATATATTATCTACTGTACATAAAATATCAAAAAGTACACCAAATATGTGTTATATATACTGTAAATAAACTATCAAAACCTTCAGTAATTATATTTAATATACTGTTCATAAAATATCAAAAATTTCACCAAATGTATATTATACACTCTAAATAAAATATCAAAAAGGACAGTAAATATATATTACACTCTATGTAAAATATCAAAAACTACACCAAATATATATTATATAATTTACATAAAATAACAAAAGTACACCAAATATATATTATATACTGTACATAAAATATCAAAAAGTACAGAAAGTTTATTTCATATATTGTACATATAATATTAACTAAAAGTACACCAAAAACATTTTACATACTGTAAATAAAATATAAAAAATTACAGTAAGTATATATTATCTACTGTACATAAAATATCAAAAAGTACATCAAATATGTGTTATATGTACTGTAAATAAACTATCAAAATCTTCAGTAATTATATTTAATATACTGTTCATAAAATATCAAAAATTACACCAAATGTATATTATACACTCTAAATAAAATATCAAAAAGGACAGTAAATATATATTACACTCTATGTAAAATATCAAAAACTACACCAAATATATATTATGTAATTTACATAAAATATCAAAAGTACACCAAATATATATTATATACTGTACATAAAATATCAAAAAGTACAGTAAATATATTTCATATATTGTACATATAATATTAACTAAAAGTACACCAAATACATTTTACATACTGTAAATAAGATATCAAAAATTACAGTAAGTATATATTATCTAATGTACATAAAATATCAAAAAGTACACCAAATATGTGTTATATATACTGTAAATAAACTATCAAAATCTTCAGTAATTATATTTTATATACTGTACATAAAATATCAAAAATTACACCAAATGTATATTATACACTCTAAATATAATATCAAAAAGGACAGTAAATATATATTACATTCTAGGTAAAATATAAAAAACTACACCAAACATATATTATATAATTTACATAAAATACCAAAAGTACACCAAATATATATTATATACTGTACATAAAATATCAAAAAGTACAGTAAATATATTTCATATATTGTACATATAATATTAACTAAAAGTACACCAAATACATTTTATGTACTGTAAATAAAATATCAAAAATTACAGTAAGTGTATATTATCTACTGTACATAAAATATCAAAAAGTACACCAAATATGTGTTATATATACTGTAAATAAACTATCAAAATCATCAGTAATTATATTTAATATACTGTACATAAAATATCAATAATTACACCAAATGTATATTATACACTCTAAATAAAATATCAAAAATGACAGTAAATATATATTACACTCTATGTAAAATATCAAAAACTACACCAAATATGTATTATATAATTTACATAAAATATCAAAAGTACACCAAATATATATTATATACTGTACATAAAATATCAAAAAGTACAGTAAATATATTTCATATATTGTACATATAATATTATCTAAAAGTACAGCAAATACATTTTAAATACTGTAAATAAAATATCAAAAATTACAGTAAGTATATATTATCTACTGTACATAAAATATCAAAAAGTACACCAAATATGTGTTATATATACTGTAAATAAACTTTCAAAATCTTAAGTAATTATATTTAATATACTGTACATAAATTATCAAAAATTACACCAAATGTATATTATGCACTCTAAATAAAATATCAAAAAGGACAGTAAATATATATTACACTCTATGTAAAATATCAAAAACTACACCAAATATATATTATATAATTTACATAAAATATCAAAAGTACACCAAATATATATTATATACTGTACATAAAATATCAAAAAGTAGAGTAAATATATTTCATATATTGTACATATAATATTAACTAAAAGTACACGAAATACATTTTACATACTGTAAATAAAATATCTAAAATTACAGTAAGTATATATTATCTACTGTACACAAAATATCAAAAAGTACACCAAATATGTGTTATATATACTGTAAATAAACTATCAAAATCTTCAGTAATTATATTTAATATACTGTTCATAAAATATCAAAAAATACACCAAATGTATGACACTCTAAATATAATATCAAAAGCGACAGTAAATATATATTAGACTCTATGTAAAATATCAAAAACTACAAAAAATATATATTATTTAATTTACGTAAAATATCAAAAGTACACCAAATATATATTATATACTGTACATAAAATATCAAAAAGTACAGTAAATATATTTCATATATTGTACATATAATATTAACTAAGAGGACACCAAATATATTTTATATACTGTATATAAAATATAAAAAATTACAGTAAGTATATATTATCTACTGTACATAAAATATCTAAAAGTACACCAAATATGTGTTATATATACTGTAAATAAACTATCAAAAACTTCAGTAATTATATTTAATATACTGTACATAAAATATCAAAAATTACACCAAATGTATATTATACACTCTAAATAAAATATGAAAAAGGGCAGTAAATATATATTAAACTCTATGTAAAATATCAAAAACTACACCAAATACATATTATATAATTTACATAAAATATCAAAAGTACACCAAATATATATTATATACTGTACATAAAATATCAAAAAGTACAGTAAATATATTTCATATATTGTACATTTAATATTAACTAAAACTACACCGAATACATTTTATATACTGTAAATAAAATATCAAAAATTGCAGTAAGTATATATTATCTACTGTACATAAAATATCAAAAAGTACACCAAATATGTGTTATATATACTGTAAATAAACTATCAAAATCTTCAGTAATTATATTTAATATACTGTTCATAAAATATCAAAAATTTCACCAAATGTATATTATACACTCTAAATAAAATATCAAAAAGGACAGTAAATATATATAACACTCTATGTAAAATATCAAAAACTACACCAAATATATATTATATAATTTACATAAAATAACAAAAGTACACCAAATATATATTATATACTGTACATAAAATATCAAAAAGTACAGTAAATATATTTCATATATTGTACATATAATATTAACTAAAAGTACTCCAAATACATTTTACATACTGTAAAATAAATATAAAAAATTACAGTAAGTATATATTATCTACTGTACATAAAATATCAAAAAGTACAGTAAATATATTTCATATATTGTACATATAATATTATCTAAAAGTACAACAAATACATTTTAAATACTGTAAATAAAATATCAAAAATTACAGTAAGTATATATTATCTACTGTACATAAAATATCAAAAGGTACACCAAATATGTGTTATGTATACTGTAAATAAACTATCAAAATCTTCAGTAATTATATTTAATATACTGTTCATAAAATATCAAAAAATACACCAAATGTATGACACTCTAAATAAAATATCAAAAGCGACAGTAAATATATATTAGACTCTATGTAAAATATCAAAAACTACACCAAATATATATTATTTAATTTACGTAAAATATCAAAAGTACACCAAATATATATTATATACTGTACATAAAATATCAAAAAGTACAGTAAATATATTTCATATATTGTACATATAATATTAACTAAAAGTACACGAAATACATTTTACATACTGTAAATAAAATATCTAAAATTACAGTAAGTATATATTATCTACTGTACACAAAATATCAAAAAGTACACCAAATATGTGTTATATATACTGTAAATAAACTATCAAAATCTTCAGTAATTATATTTAATATACTGTTCATAAAATATCAAAAAATACACCAAATGTATGACACTCTAAATAAAATATCAAAAGCGACAGTAAATATATATTAGACTCTATGTAAAATATCAAAAACTACACCAAATATATATTATTTAATTTACGTAAAATATCAAAAGTACACCAAATATATATTATATACTGTACATAAAATATCAAAAAGTACAGTAAATATATTTCATATATTGTACATATAATATTAACTAAAAGTACACCAAATATATTTTATATACTGTATATAAAATATAAAAAATTACAGTAAGTATATATTATCTACTGTACATAAAATATCTAAAAGTACACCAAATATGTGTTATATATACTGTAAATAAACTATCAAAAACTTCAGTAATTATATTTAATATACTGTACATAAAATATCAATAATTACACCAAATGTATATTATACACTCTAAATAAAATATCAAAAAGGACAGTAAATATATATTACACTCTATGTAAAATATCAAAAACTACACCAAATATATATTATGTAATTTACATAAAATATCAAAAGTACACCAAATATATATTATATACTGTACATAAAATATCAAAAAGTACAGTAAATATATTTCATATATTGTACATATAATATTAACTAAAAGTACACCAAATACATTTTACATACTGTAAATAAGATATCAAAAATTACAGTAAGTATATATTATCTAATGTACATAAAATATCAAAAAGTACACCAAATATGTGTTATATATACTGTAAATAAACTATCAAAATCTTCAGTAATTATATTTTATATACTGTACATAAAATATCAAAAATTACACCAAATGTATATTATACACTCTAAATATAATATCAAAAAGGACAGTAAATATATATTACATTCTAGGTAAAATATAAAAAACTACACCAAACATATATTATATAATTTACATAAAATACCAAAAGTACACCAAATATATATTATATACTGTACATAAAATATCAAAAAGTACAGTAAATATATTTCATATATTGTACATATAATATTAACTAAAAGTACACCAAATACATTTTATGTACTGTAAATAAAATATCAAAAATTACAGTAAGTGTACATTATCTACTGTACATAAAATATCAAAAAGTACACCAAATATGTGTTATATATACTGTAAATAAACTATCAAAATCATCAGTAATTATATTTAATATACTGTACATAAAATATCAATAATTACACCAAATGTATATTATACACTCTAAATAAAATATCAAAAATGACAGTAAATATATATTACACTCTATGTAAAATATCAAAAACTACACCAAATATGTATTATATAATTTACATAAAATATCAAAAGTACACCAAATATATATTATATACTGTACATAAAATATCAAAAAGTACAGTAAATATATTTCATATATTGTACATATAATATTATCTAAAAGTACAACAAATACATTTTAAATACTGTAAATAAAATATCAAAAATTACAGTAAGTATATATTATCTACTGTACATAAAATATCAAAAAGTACACCAAATATGTGTTATATATACTGTAAATAAACTATCAAAACCTTAAGTAATTATATTTAATATACTGTACATAAAATATCAAAAATTACACCAAATGTATATTATACACTCTAAATAAAATATCAAAAAGGACAGTAAATATATATTACAATCTATGTAAAATATCAAAAACTACACCAAATATATATTATATAATTTACATAAAATATCAAAAGTACACCAAATATATATTATGTACTGTACATAAAATATCAAAAAGTACAGTAAATATATTTCATATATTGTACATATAATATTAACTAAAAGTACACCAAATACATTTTACATACTGTAAATAAAATATAAAAAATTACAGTAAGTATATATTATCTACTGTACATAAAATATCAAAAAGTACAGTAAATATATTTCACATATTGTACATATAATATTAACTAAAAGTACACCAAATACATTTTACATACTGTAAATAAAATATAAATAATTACAGTAAGTATATATTATCTACTGTACAAAAAATATCAAAAAGTACAGTAAATATATTTCATATATTGTACATATAATATTAACTAAAAGTACACCAAATACATTTTACATACTGTAAATAAAATATCAAAAATTACAGTAAGTATATATTATCCACTGTACATAAAATATCAAAAAGTACACCAAATATGTGTTATATATACTGAAAATAAACTATCAAAATCTTCAGTAATTATATTTAATATACTGTACATAAAATATCAAAAATTACACCAAATGTATATTATACACTCTAAATAGAATATCAAAAAGGACAGTAAACATATATTACACTCTATGTAAAATATCAAAAACTACACCAAATATATATTATATAATTTACGTAAAATATCAAAAGTACACCAAATATATATTATATACTGTACATAAAATATCAAAAAGTACAGTAAGTATATTTCATATATTGTACATATAATATTAACTAAAAGTACACCAAATACATTTTACATACTGTAAATAAAATATCAAAAATTACAGTAAGTATATATTATCTAATGTACATAAAATATCAACAAGTACACCAAATATGTGTTATATATACTGAAAATAAACTATCAAAATCTTCAGTAATTATATTTAATATACGGTACATAAAATATCAAAAATTACACCAAATATATATTATACACTCTAAATAAAATATGAAAAAGGACAGTAAATATATATTACACTCTATGTAAAATATCAAAAACTACACCAAATATATATTATATAATTTACATAAAATATCAAAAGTACACCAAATATATATTATATACTGTACATAAAATATCAAAAAACAGTATATATATTTCATATATTGTACATATAATATTAACTAAAAGTACACCAAATACATTTTACATACTGTAAATAAAATATCAAAAATTACAGTAAGTATATATTATCTAATGTACATAAAATATCAAAAAGTACACCAAATATATGTTATATATACTGTAAATAAACTATCAAAATCTTCAGTAATTATATTTAATATACTGTTCATAAAATATCAAAAATTACACCAAATGTATATTATACACTCTAAATAAAATATCAAAAAGGACAGTAAATATATATTACACTCTATGTAAAATATCAAAAACTACACCAAATATATATTAAATAATTTACATAAAATATCAAAAGTACACCAAATATATATTATATACTGTACATAAAATATCAAAAAGTACAGTAAATATATTTCATATATTGTACATATAATATTAACTAAAAGTAGACCAAATATATTTTACATACTGTAAATAAAATATAAAAAATTACAGTAAGTATATATTATCTACTGTACATAAATATCAAAAAGTACAGTAAATATATTTCATATATTGTACATATAACATTAACTAAAAGTACACCAAATACATTTTACATACTGTAAATAAAATATCAAAAATTTCAGTAAGTATATATTATCTACTGTACATAAAATATCAAAAAGTACAGTAAATATATTTCACATATTGTACATATAATATTAACTAAAAGTACACCAAATACATTTTACATACTGTAAATAAAATATAAAAAATTACAGTAAGTATATATTATCTACTGTACAAAAAATATCAAAAAGTACAGTAAATATATTTCATATATTGTACATATAATATTAACTAAAAGTACACCAAATACATTTTACATACTGTAAATAAAATATCAAAAATTACAGTAAGTATATATTATCTAATGTACATAAAATATCAAAAAGTACAGTAAATATATTTCTTATATTGTACATATAATATTAACTAAAACTACACCAAATACATTTCATATACTGTAAATAAAAAATCAAAAATTACAGTAAGTATATATTATCTACTGTACATAAACTATCAAAAAGTACACCAAATATGTGTTATATATACTGAAAATAAACTATCAAAATCTTCAGTAATTATATTTAATATACTGTACATAAAATATCAATAATTACACCAAATGTATATTATACACTCTAAATAATATATCAAAAATGACTGTAAATATATATTACACACTATGTAAAATATCAAAATCTACACCAAATATATATTATATAATTTACATAAAATATCAAAAGTACACCAAATATATGTTATATACTGTACATAAAATATCAAAAAGAACAGTAAATATATTTCATATATTGTACATATATTAACTAAAAGTACACCAAATACATTTTACATACTGTAAATAAAATATAAAAAATTACAGTAAGTATATATTATCTACTGTACATAAAATATCAAAAAGTACACCAAATATGTGTTATATATACTGAAAATAAACTATCAAAACCTTCAGTAATTATATTTAATATACTGTAAATAAAATATCAAAAATTACACCGAATGTAAATTATACACTCTAAATGAAATATGAAAAAGGACAGTAAATATATATTACACTCTATGTAAAATATCAAAAACTACACCAAATATATATTATATAATTTACATAAAATATCAAAAGTACACCAAATATATATTATATACTGTACATAAAATATCAAAAAGTACAGTAAATATATTTCATATATTGTACATATAATATTAACTAAAAGTACACCAAATACATTTTACATACTGTAAATAAAATATCAAAAATTTCAGTAAGTATATATTATCTACTGTACATAAAATATCAAAAAGTACACGAAATATGTGTTATATATACTGTAAATAAACTATCAAAATCTTCAGTAATTATATTTAATATACTGTACACAAAATATCAAAAATTACACCAAATGTATATTATACACTCTAAATAAAATACCAAAAAGGACAGTAAATATATATTACACTCTATGTAAAATAACAAAAACTACACCAAATATATATTATATAATTTACATAAAATATCAGAAGTACACCAAATATATATTATATACTGTACATAAAATATCAAAAAGTACACCAAATATGTGTTATATATACTGAAAATAAACTATCAAAATCTTCAGTATTTATATTTAATATACTGTACATAAAATATCAAAAATTACACCAAATGTATATTATACACCCTAAATAAAATATCAAAAATGACAGTAAATATATATTACACTCTATGTAAAATATCAAAAACTACACCAAATATATATTACATAATTTACATAAAATATCAAAAGTACACCAAATATATATTATATACTGTACATAAAATATCAAAAAACTGTAAATATATTTCATATATTGTACATATAATATTAACTAAAAGTACACCAAATACATTTTACATACTGTAAATAAAATATCAAAAATTACAGTAAGTATATATTATCTACTGTACATAAAATATCAAAAAGTACACCAAATATGTGTTATATATACTGTAAATAAACTATCAAAATCTTCAGTAATTATACTTAATATACTGTTCATAAAATATCAAAAATTACACCAAATGTATATTAAACACTCTAAATAAAATATCAAAAAGGACAGTAAACATATATTACACACTATGTAAAATATCAAAAACTACACCAAATATATATTATATAATTTACATAAAATATCAAAAGTACACCAAATATATATTATATACTGTACATAAAATATCAAAAAGTACAGTAAATATATTTCATATATTGTACATATAATATTAACTAAAAGTACACCAAATACATTTTACATACTGTAAATAAAATATCAAAAATTACAGTAAGTATATATTATCTAATGTACATAAAATATCAAAAAGTACACCAAATATGTGTTATATATACTGAAAATAAACTATCAAAATCTTCAGTAATTATATTTAATATACTGTACATATAATATCAAAAATTTCACCAAATGTATATTATACACTCTAAATAAAATATGAAAAAGACAGTAAATATATATTACACTCTATGTAAAATATGAAAAACTACACCAAATATATATTATATAATTTACATAAAATATCAAAAGTACAACAAATATATATTATATACTGTACATAAAATATCAAAAAACAGTAAATATATTTCATATATTGTACATATAATATTAACTAAAAGTACACCAAATACATTTTACATACTGTAAATAAAATATCAAAAATTACAGTAAGTATATATTATCTACTGTACATAAAATATCAAAAAGTACACCAAATATGTGTTATATATACTGTAAATAAACTATCAAAATCTTCAGTAATTATATTTAATATACTGTTCATAAAATATCAAAAATTACACCAAATGTATATTATACACTCTAAATAAAATATCAAAAAGGACAGTAAATATATATTACACTCTATGTAAAATATCAAAAACTACACCAAATATATATTATATAATTTACATAAAATATCAAAAGTACACCAAATATATATTATATACTGTACATAAAATATCAAAAAGTACAGTAAATATATTTCATATATTGTACATATAATATTAACTAAAAGTAGACCAAATACATTTTACATACTGTAAATAAAATATAAAAAATTACAGTAAGTATATATTATCTATTGTACATAAAATATCAAAAAGTACAGTAAATATATTTCATATATTGTACATATAATATTAACTAAAAGTACACCAAATACATTTTACATACTGTAAATAAAATATCAAAAATCTCAGTAAGTATATATTATCTACTGTACATAAAATATCAAAAAGTACACGAAATATGTGTTATATATACTGTAAATAAACTATCAAAATCTTCAGTAATTATATTTAATATACTGTACACAAAATATCAAAAATTACACCAAATGTATATTATACACTCTAAATAAAATACCAAAAAGGACAGTAAATATATATTACACTCTATGTAAAATAACAAAAACTACACCAAATATATATTATATAATTTACATAAAATATCAGAAGTACACCAAATATATATTATATACTGTACATAAAATATCAAAAAGTACACCAAATATGTGTTATATATACTGAAAATAAACTATCAAAATCTTCAGTATTTATATTTAATATACTGTACATAAAATATCAAAAATTACACCAAATGTATATTATACACCCTAAATAAAATATCAAAAATGACAGTAAATATATATTACACTCTATGTAAAATATCAAAAACTACACCAAATATATATTACATAATTTACATAAAATATCAAAAGTACACCAAATATATATTATATACTGTACATAAAATATCAAAAAACAGTAAATATATTTCATATATTGTACTTATAATATTAACTAAAAGTACACCAAATACATTTTACATACTGTAAATAAAATATCAAAAATTACAGTAAGTATATATTATCTACTGTACATAAAATATCAAAAAGTACACCAAATATGTGTTATATATACTGTAAATAAACTATCAAAATCTTCAGTAATTATACTTAATATACTGTTCATAAAATATCAAAAATTACACCAAATGTATATTAAACACTCTAAATAAAATATCAAAAAGGACAGTAAACATATATTACACACTATGTAAAATATCAAAAACTACACCAAATATATATTATATAATTTACATAAAATATCAAAAGTACACCAAATATATATTATATACTGTACATAAAATATCAAAAAGTACAGTAAATATATTTCATATATTGTACATATAATATTAACTAAAAGTACACCAAATACATTTTACATACTGTAAATAAAATATCAAAAATTACAGTAAGTATATATTATCTAATGTACATAAAATATCAAAAAGTACACCAAATATGTGTTATATATACTGAAAATAAACTATCAAAATCTTCAGTAATTATATTTAATATACTGTACATAAAATATCATAAATTACAACAAATGTATATTATACACTCTAAATAGAATATCAAAAAGGACAGTAAACATATATTACACTCTATGTAAAATATCAAAAACTACACCAAATATATATTATATAATTTACGTAAAATATCAAAAGTACACCAAATATATATTATATACTGTACATAAAATATCAAAAAGTACAGTAAGTATATTTCATATATTGTATATATAATATTAACTAAAAGTACACCAAATACATTTTACATACTGTAAATAAAATATCAAAAATTACAGTAAGTATATACTATCTAATGTACATAAAATATCAACAAGTACACCAAATATGTGTTATATATACTGAAAATAAACTATCAAAATCTTCAGTAATTATATTTAATATACGGTACATAAAATATCAAAAATTACACCAAATGTATATTATACACTCTAAATAAAATATGAAAAAGGACAGTAAATATATATTACACTCTATGTAAAATATCAAAAACTACACCAAATATATATTATATAATTTACATAAAATATCAAAAGTACACCAAATATATATTATATACTGTACATAAAATATCAAAAAACAGTATATATATTTCATATATTGTACATATAATATTAACTAAAAGTACACCAAATACATTTTACATACTGTAAATAAAATATCAAAAATTACAGTAAGTATATATTATCTAATGTACATAAAATATCAAAAAGTACACCAAATATGTGTTATATATACTGTAAATAAACTATCAAAATCTTCAGTAATTATATTTAATATAATGTTCATAAAATATCAAAAATTACACCAAATGTATATTATACACTCTAAATAAAATGTCAAAAAGGACAGTAAATATATATTACACTCTATGTAAAATATCAAAAACTACACCAAATATATATTATATAATTTACATAAAATATCAAAAGTACACCAAATATATATTATGTACTGTACAGAAAATATCAAAAAGTACAGTAAATATATTTCATATATTGTACATATAATATTAACTAAAAGTACACCAAATACATTTTACATACTGTAAATAAAATATAAAAAATTACAGTAAGTATATATTATCTACTGTACATAAAATATCAAAAAGTACACCAAATATGTGTTATATATACTGTAAATAAACTATCAAAATCTTCAGTAATTATATTTAATATACTGTTCATAAAATATCAAAAATTACACCAAATGTATATTATACACTCTAAATAAAATGTCAAAAAGGACAGTAAATATATATTACACTCTATGTAAAATATCAAAAACTACACCAAATATATATTATATAATTTACATAAAATATCAAAAGTACACCAAATATATATTATGTACTGTACATAAAATATCAAAAAGTACAGTAAATATATTTCATATATTGTACATATAATATTAACTAAAAGTACACCAAATACATTTTACATACTGTAAATAAAATATAAAAAATTACAGTAAGTATATATTATCTACTGTACATAAAATATCAAAAAGTACACCAAATATGTGTTATATATACTGTAAATAAACTATCAAAATCTTCAGTAATTATATTTAATATACTGTTAATAAAATATCAAAAATTACACCAAATGTATACTATACACTCTAAATAAAATGTCAAAAAGGACAGTAAATATATATTACACTCTATGTAAAATATCAAAAACTACACCAAATATATATTATATAATTTACATAAAATATCAAAAGTACACCAAATATATATTATATACTGTACATAAAATATCAAAAAGTACAGTAAATATATTTCATATATTGTACATATAATATTAACTAAAAGTACACCAAATACATTTTACATACTGTAAATAAAATATAAAAAATTACAGTAAGTATATATTATCTACTGTACATAAAATATCAAAAAGTACACCAAATATATGTTATATATACTGTAAATAAACTATCAAAATCTTCAGTAATTATATTTAATATACTGTTCATAAAATATCAAAAATTACACCAAATGTATATTATACACTCTAAATAAAATATCAAAAAGGACAGTAAATATATATTACACTCTATGTAAAATATCAAAAACTACACCAAATATATATTATATAATTTACATAAAATATCAAAAGTACACCAAATATATATTATATACTGTACATAAAATATCAAAAAGTACAGTAAATATATTTCATATATTGTACATATAATATTAACTAAAAGTACACCAAATACATTTTACATACTGTAAATAAAATATCAAAATTTCAGTAAGTATATATTATCTACTGTACATAAAATATCAAAAAGTACACGAAATATGTGTTATATATACTCTAAATAAACTATCAAAATCTTCAGTAATTATATTTAATATACTGTACACAAAATATCAAAAATTACACCAAATGTATATTATACACTCTAAATAAAATACCAAAAAGGACAGTAAATATATATTACACTCTATGTAAAATAACAAAAACTACACCAAATATATATTATATAATTTACATAAAATATCAGAAGTACACCAAATATATATTATATACTGTACATAAAATATCAAAAAGTACACCAAATATGTGTTATATATACTGAAAATAAACTATCAAAATCTTCAGTATTTATATTTAATATACTGTACATAAAATATCAAAAATTACACCAAATGTATATTATACACCCTAAATAAAATATCAAAAATGACAGTAAATATATATTACACTCTATGTAAAATATCAAAAACTACACCAATTATATATTACATAATTTACATAAAATATCAAAAGTACACCAAATATATATTATATACTGTACATAAAATATCAAAAAACTGTAAATATATTTCATATATTGTACATATAATATTAACTAAAAGTACACCAAATACATTTTACATACTGTAAATAAAATATCAAAAATTACAGTAAGTATATATTATCTACTGTACATAAAATATCAAAAAGTACACCAAATATGTGTTATATATACTGTAAATAAACTATCAAAATCTTCAGTAATTATACTTAATATACTGTTCATAAAATATCAAAAATTACACCAAATGTATATTAAACACTCTAAATAAAATATCAAAAAGGACAGTAAACATATATTACACACTATGTAAAATATCAAAAACTACACCAAATATATATTATATAATTTACATAAAATATCAAAAGTACACCAAATATATATTATATACTGTACATAAAATATCAAAAAGTACAGTAAATATATTTCATATATTGTACATATAATATTAACTAAAAGTACACCAAATACATTTTACATACTGTAAATAAAATATCAAAAATTACAGTAAGTATATATTATCTAATGTACATAAAATATCAAAAAGTACACCAAATATGTGTTATATATACTGAAAATAAACTATCAAAATCTTCAGTAATTATATTTAATATACTGTACATATAATATCAAAAATTTCACCAAATGTATATTATACACTCTAAATAAAATATGAAAAAGACAGTAAATATATATTACACTCTATGTAAAATATCAAAAACTACACCAAATATATATTATATAATTTACATAAAATATCAAAAGTACAACAAATATATATTATATACTGTACATAAAATATCAAAAAACAGTAAATATATTTCATATATTGTACATATAATATTAACTAAAAGTACACCAAATACATTTTACATACTGTAAATAAAATATCAAAAATTACAGTAAGTATATATTATCTACTGTACATAAAATATCAAAAAGTACACCAAATATGTGTTATATATACTGTAAATAAACTATCAAAATCTTCAGTAATTATATTTAATATACTGTTCATAAAATATCAAAAATTACACCAAATGTATATTATACACTCTAAATAAAATATCAAAAAGGACAGTAAATATATATTACACTCTATGTAAAATATCAAAAACTACACCAAATATATATTATATAATTTACATAAAATATCAAAAGTACACCAAATATATATTATATACTGTACATAAAATATCAAAAAGTACAGTAAATATATTTCATATATTGTACATATAATATTAACTAAAAGTAGACCAAATACATTTTACATACTGTAAATAAAATATAAAAAATTACAGTAAGTATATATTATCTACTGTACATAAAATATCAAAAAGTACAGTAAATATATTTCATATATTGTACATATAATATTAACTAAAATTACACCAAATACATTTTACATACTGTAAATAAAATATCAAAAATCTCAGTAAGTATATATTATCTACTGTACATAAAATATCAAAAAGTACACGAAATATGTGTTATATATACTGTAAATAAACTATCAAAATCTTCAGTAATTATATTTAATATACTGTACAAAAAATATCAAAAATTACACCAAATGTATATTATACACTCTAAATAAAATACCAAAAAGGACAGTAAATATATATTACACTCTATGTAAAATAACAAAAACTACACCAAATATATATTATATAATTTACATAAAATGTCAGAAGTACACCAAATATATATTATATACTGTACATAAAATATCAAAAAGTACACCAAATATGTGTTATATATACTGAAAATAAACTATCAAAATCTTCAGTATTTATATTTAATATACTGTACATAAAATATCAAAAATTACACCAAATGTATATTATACACCCTAAATAAAATATCAAAACTGACAGTAAATATATATTACACTCTATGTAAAATATCAAAAACTACACCAAATATATATTACATAATTTACATAAAATATCAAAAGTACACCAAATATATATTATATACTGTACATAAAATATCAAAAAACAGTAAATATATTTCATATATTGTACATATAATATTAACTAAAAGTACACCAAATACATTTTACATACTGTAAATAAAATATCAAAAATTACAGTAAGTATATATTATCTACTGTACATAAAATATCAAAAAGTACACCAAATATGTGTTATATATACTGTAAATAAACTATCAAAATCTTCAGTAATTATACTTAATATACTGTTCATAAAATATCAAAAATTACACCAAATGTATATTAAACACTCTAAATAAAATATCAAAAAGGACAGTAAACATATATTACACACTATGTAAAATATCAAAAACTACACCAAATATATATTATATAATTTACATAAAATATCAAAAGTACACCAAATATATATTATATACTGTACATAAAATATCAAAAAGTACAGTAAATATATTTCATATATTGTACATATAATATTAACTAAATGTACACCAAATACATTTTACATACTGTAAATAAAATATCAAAAATTACAGTAAGTATATATTATCTAATGTACATAAAATATCAAGAAGTACACCAAATATGTGTTATATATACTGAAAATAAACTATCAAAATCTTCAGTAATTATATTTAATATACTGTACATAAAATATCATAAATTACAACAAATGTATATTATACACTCTAAATAGAATATTAAAAAGGACAGTAAACATATATTACACTCTATGTAAAATATCAAAAACTACACCAAATATATATTATATAATTTACGTAAAATATCAAAAGTACACCAAATATATATTATATACTGTACATAAAATATCAAAAAGTACAGTAAGTATATTTCATATATTGTACATATAATATTAACTAAAAGTACACCAAATACATTTTACATACTGTAAATAAAATATCAAAAATTACAGTAAGTATATATTATCTAATGTACATAAAATATCAACAAGTACACCAAATATGTGTTATATATACTGAAAATAAACTATCAAAATCTTCAGTAATTATATTTAATATACGGTACATAAAATATCAAAAATTACACCAAATGTATATTATACACTCTAAATAAAATATGAAAAAGGACAGTAAATATATATTACACTCTATGTAAAATATCAAAAACTACACCAAATATATATTATATAATTTACATAAAATATCAAAAGTACACCAAATATATATTATATACTGTACATAAAATATCAAAAAACAGTATATATATTTCATATATTGTACATATAATATTAACTAAAAGTACACCAAATACATTTTACATACTGTAAATAAAATATCAAAAATTACAGTAAGTATATATTATCTAATGTACATAAAATATCAAAAAGTACACCAAATATGTGTTATATATACTGTAAATAAACTATCAAAATCTTCAGTAATTATATTTAATATAATGTTCATAAAATATCAAAAATTACACCAAATGTATATTATACACTCTAAATAAAATGTCAAAAAGGACAGTAAATATATATTACACTCTATGTAAAATATCAAAAACTACACCAAATATATATTATATAATTTACATAAAATATCAAAAGTACACCAAATATATATTATGTACTGTACAGAAAATATCAAAAAGTACAGTAAATATATTTCATATATTGTACATATAATATTAACTAAAAGTACACCAAATACATTTTACATACTGTAAATAAAATATAAAAAATTACAGTAAGTATATATTATCTACTGTACATAAAATAGCAAAAAGTACACCAAATATGTGTTATATATACTGTAAATAAACTATCAAAATCTTCAGTAATTATATTTAATATACTGTTCATAAAATATCAAAAATTACACCAAATGTATATTATACACTCTAAATAAAATGTCAAAAAGGACAGTAAATATATATTACACTCTATGTAAAATATCAAAAACTACACCAAATATATATTATATAATTTACATAAAATATCAAAAGTACACCAAATATATATTATGTACTGTACATAAAATATCAAAAAGTACAGTAAATATATTTCATATATTGTACATATAATATTAACTAAAAGTACACCAAATACATTTTACATACTGTAAATAAAATATAAAAAATTACAGTAAGTATATATTATCTACTGTACATAAAATATCAAAAAGTACACCAAATATATGTTATATATACTGTAAATAAACTATCAAAATCTTCAGTAATTATATTTAATATACTGTTCATAAAATATCAAAAATTACACCAAATGTATATTATACACTCTAAATAAAATATCAAAAAAGACAGTAAATATATATTACACTCTATGTAAAATATCAAAAACTACACCAAATATATATTATATAATTTACATAAAATATCAAAAGTACACCAAATATATATTATATACTGTACATAAAATATCAAAAAGTACAGTAAATATATTTCATATATTGTACATATAATATTAACTAAAAGTAGACCAAATATATTTTACATACTGTAAATAAAATATAAAAAATTACAGTAAGTATATATTATCTACTGTACATAAATATCAAAAAGTACAGTAAATATATTTCATATATTGTACATATAATATTAACTAAAAGTACACCAAATACATTTTACATACTGTAAATAAAATATCAAAAATTTCAGTAAGTATATATTATCTACTGTACATAAAATATCAAAAAGTACAGTAAATATATTTCACATATTGTACATATAATATTAACTAAAAGTACACCAAATACATTTTACATACTGTAAATAAAATATAAAAAATTACAGTAGGTATATATTATCTACTGTACAAAAAATATCAAAAAGTACAGTAAATATATTTCATATATTGTACATATAATATTAACTAAAAGTACACCAAATACATTTTACATACTGTAAATAAAATATCAAAAATTACAGTAAGTATATATTATCTACTGTACATAAAATATCAAAAAGTACACCAAATATGTGTTATATATACTGAAAATAAACTATCAAAATCTTCAGTAATTATATTTAATATACTGTTCATAAAATATCAAAAATTACACCAAATGTATATTATACACTCTAAATAAAATATCAAAAAGGACAGTAAATATATATTACACTCTATGTAAAATATCAAATACTACACCAAATATATATTATATAATTTACATAAAATATCAAAAGTACACCAAATATATATTATGTACTGTACATAAAATATCAAAAAGTACAGTAAATATATTTCATATATTGTACATATAATATTAACTAAAAGTACACCAAATACATTTTACATACTGTAAATAAAATATCAAAAATTACAGTAAGTTTATATTATCCACTGTACATAAAGTATCAAAAAGTACACCAAATATGTGTTATATATACTGTAAATAAACTATCAAAATCTTCAGTAATTATATTTAATATACTGTACACAAAATATCAAAAATTACACCAAATGTATATTATACACTCTAAATAAAATACCAAAAAGGACAGTAAATACATATTACACTCCATGTAAAATAACAAAAACTACACCAAATATATATTATATAATTTACATAAAATATCAGAAGTACACCAAATATATATTATATACTGTACATAAAATATCAAAAAGTACACCAAATATGTGTTATATATACTGAAAATAAACTATCAAAATCTTCAGTAATTATATTTAATATACTGTACATAAAATATCAAAAATTACAACAAATGTATATTATACACTCTAAATAAAATATCAAAAAGGACAGTAAACATATATTACACTCTATGTAAAATATCAAAAACTACACCAAATATATATTATATAATTTACGTAAAATATCAAAAGTACACCAAATATATATTATATACTGTACATAAAATATCAAAAAGTACAGTAAATATATTTCATATATTGTACATATGATATTAACTAAAAGTACACCAAATACATTTTACATACTGTAAATAAAATATCAAAAATTACGGTAAGTATATATTATCTAATGTACATAAAATATCAAAAAGTACACCAAATATGTGTTATATATACTGAAAATAAACTATCAAAATCTTCAGTAATTATATTTACTATACGGTACATAAAATATCAAAAATTACACCAAATGTATATTATACACTCTAAATAAAATATGAAAAAGGACAGTAAATATATATTACACTCTATGTAAAATATCAAAAACTACACCAAATATATATTATATAATTTACATAAAATATCAAAAGTACACCAAATATATATTATATACTGTACATAAAATATCAGAAAATAGTAAATATATTTCATATATTGTACATATAATATTAACTAAAAGTACACCAAATACATTTTACATACTGTAAATAAAATATCAAAAATTACAGTAAGTATATATTATCTACTGTACATAAAATATCAAAAAGTACACCAAATATGTGTTATATATACTGTAAATAAACTATCAAAATCTTCAGTAATTATATTTAATATACTGTTCATAAAATATCAAAAATTACACCAAATGTATATTATACACTCTAAATAAAATATCAAAAAGGACAGTAAATATATATTACACTCTATGTAAAATATCAAAAACTACACCAAATATATATTATATAATTTACATAAAATATCAAAAGTACACCAAATATATATTATGTACTGTACATAAAATATCAAAAAGTACAGTAAATATATTTCATATATTGTACATATAATATTAACTAAAAGTACACCAAATACATTTTACATACTGTAAATAAAATATAAAAAATTACAGTAAGTATATATTATCTACTGTACATAAAATATCAAAAAGTACAGTAAATATATTTCACATATTGTACATATAATATTAACTAAAAGTACACCAAATACATTTTACATACTGTAAATAAAATATAAAAAATTACAGTAAGTATATATTATCTACTGTACAAAAAATATCAAATGGTACAGTAAATATATTTCATATATTGTACATATAATATTAACTAAAAGTACACCAAATACATTTTACATACTGTAAATAAAATATCAAAAATTACAGTAAGTATATATTATCCACTGTACATAAAGTATCAAAAAGTACACCAAATATGTGTTATATATACTGTAAATAAACTATCAAAATCTTCAGAAATTATATTTAATATACTGTACATAAAATATCAAAAATTACACCAAATGTATATTATACACTCTAAATAAAATATCAAAAAGGACAGTAAATATATATTACACTCTACGTAAAATATCAAAAACTACACCAAATATATATTATATAATTTATATAAAATATCAAAAGTACCCGAAATATATATTATATACTGTACATAAAATATCAAAAAGTACAGTAAATATATTTCTTATATTGTACATATAATATTAACTAAAACTACACCAAATACATTTCATATACTGTAAATAAAAAATCAAAAATGCAGTAAGTATATATTATCTACTGTACATAAAATATCAAAAAGTACACCAAATATATGTTATATATACTGTAAATAAACTATCAAAATCTTCAGGAATTATATTTAATATACTGTTCATAAAATATCAAAAATTACACCAAATGTATATTATACACTCTAAATAAAATATCAAAAAGGACAGTAAATATATATTACACTCTATGTAAAATATCAAAAACTACACCAAATATATATTATATAATTTACATAAAATATCAAAATTACACCAAATATATATTATATACTGTACATAAAATATCAAAAAGTACAGTAAATATATTTCATATATTGTACATATAATATTAACTAAAAGTAGACCAAATATATTTTACATACTGTAAATAAAATATCAAAAATTACAGTAAGTATATATTATCTACTGTACATAAAATATCAAAAAGTACACCAAATATGTGTTATATATACTGTAAATAAACTATCAAAATCTTCAGTAATTATATTTAATATACTGTTCATAAAATATCAAAAATTACACCAAATGTATATTATACACTCTAAATAAAATATCAAAAAGGACAGTAAATATATATTACACTCTATGTAAAATATCAAAAACTACACCAAATATATATTATATAATTTACATAAAATATCAAAAGTACACCAAATATATATTATGTACTGTACATAAAATATCAAAAAGTACAGTAAATATATTTCATATATTGTACATATAATATTAACTAAAAGTACACCAAATACATTTTACATACTGTAAATAAAATATAAAAAATTACAGTAAGTATATATTATCTACTGTACATAAAATATCAAAAAGTACAGTAAATATATTTCACATATTGTACATATAATATTAACTAAAAGTACACCAAATACATTTTACATACTGTAAATAAAATATAAAAAATTACAGTAAGTATATATTATCTACTGTACAAAAAATATCAAATGGTACAGTAAATATATTTCATATATTGTACATATAATATTAACTAAAAGTACACCAAATACATTTTACATACTGTAAATAAAATATCAAAAATTACAGTAAGTATATATTATCCACTGTACATAAAGTATCAAAAAGTACACCAAATATGTGTTATATATACTGTAAATAAACTATCAAAATCTTCAGAAATTATATTTAATATACTGTACATAAAATATCAAAAATTACACCAAATGTATATTATACACTCTAAATAAAATATCAAAAAGGACAGTAAATATATATTACACTCTACGTAAAATATCAAAAACTACACCAAATATATATTATATAATTTATATAAAATATCAAAAGTACCCGAAATATATATTATATACTGTACATAAAATATCAAAAAGTACAGTAAATATATTTCTTATATTGTACATATAATATTAACTAAAACTACACCAAATACATTTCATATACTGTAAATAAAAAATCAAAAATGCAGTAAGTATATATTATCTACTGTACATAAAATATCAAAAAGTACACCAAATATATGTTATATATACTGTAAATAAACTATCAAAATCTTCAGGAATTATATTTAATATACTGTTCATAAAATATCAAAAATTACACCAAATGTATATTATACACTCTAAATAAAATATCAAAAAGGACAGTAAATATATATTACACTCTATGTAAAATATCAAAAACTACACCAAATATATATTATATAATTTACATAAAATATCAAAATTACACCAAATATATATTATATACTGTACATAAAATATCAAAAAGTACAGTAAATATATTTCATATATTGTACATATAATATTAACTAAAAGTAGACCAAATATATTTTACATACTGTAAATAAAATATAAAAAATTACAGTAAGTATATATTATCTACTGTACATAAATATCAAAAAGTACAGTAAATATATTTCATATATTGTACATATAATATTAACTAAAAGTACACCAAATACATTTTACATACTGTAAATAAAATATCAAAAATTTCAGTAAGTATATATTATCTACTGTACATGAAATATCAAAAAGTACAGTAAACATATTTCACATATTGTACATATAATATTAACTAAAAGTACACCAAATACATTTTACATACTGTAAATAAAATATAAAAAATTATAGTAAGTATATATTATCTACTGTACAAAGAATATCAAAAAGTACAGTAAATATATTTCATATATTGTACATATAATATTAACTAAAAGTACACCAAATACATTTTACATACTGTAAATAAAATATCAAAAATTACGGTAAGTATATATTATCTAATGTACATAAAATATCAAAAAGTACACCAAATATGTGTTATATATAATGAAAATAAACTATCAAAATCTTCAGTAATTATATTTAATATACTGTTCATAAAATATCAAAAATTACACCAAATGTATATTATACACTCTAAATAAAATATCAAAAAGGACAGTAAATATATATTACACTCTATGTAAAATATCAAAAACTACACCAAATATATATTATATAATTTACATAAAATATCAAAAGTACACCAAATATATATTATGTACTGTACATAAAATATCAAAAAGTACAGTAAATATATTTCATATATTGTACATATAATATTAACTAAAAGTACACCAAATACATTTTACATACTGTAAATAAAATATCAAAAATTACAGTAAGTATATATTATCCACTATACATAAAGTATCAAAAAGTACACCAAATATGTGTTATATATACTGTAAATAAACTATCAAAATCTTCAGTAATTATATTTAATATACTGTACACAAAATATCAAAAATTACACCAAATGTATATTATACACTCTAAATAAAATACCAAAAAGGACAGTAAATATATATTACACTCTATGTAAAATATCAAAAACTACACCAAATATATATTATATAATTTACATAAAATATCAAAAGTACACCAAATATATATTATATACTGTACATAAAATATCAAAAAGTACAGTAAATATAGTTCATATATTGTACATATAATATTAACTAAAAGTAGACCAAATATATTTTACATACTCTAAATAAAATATAAAAAATTACAGTAAGTATATATTATCTACTGTACATAAATATCAAAAAGTACAGTAAATATATTTCATATATTGTACATATAATATTAACTAAAAGTACACCAAATACATTTTACATACTGTAAATAAAATATGAAAAATTTCAGTAAGTATATATTATCTACTGTACATAAAATATCAAAAAGTACACGAAATATGTGTTATATATACTGTAAATAAACTATCAAAATCTTCAGTAATTATATTTAATATACTGTACACAAAATATCAAAAATTACACCAAATGTATATTATACACTCTAAATAAAATACCAAAAAGGACAGTAAATATATATTACACTCTATGTAAAATAACAAAAACTACACCAAATATATATTATATAATTTACATAAAATATCAGAAGTACACCAAATATATATTATATACTGTACATAAAATATCAAAAAGTACACCAAATATGTGTTATATATACAGAAAATAAACTATCAAAATCTTCAGTAATTATATTTAATATACTGTACATAAAATATCAAAAATTACAACAAATGTATATTATACACTCTAAATAAAATATCAAAAAGGACAGTAAACATATATTACACTCTATGTAAAATATCAAAAACTACACCAAATATATATTATATAATTTACGTAAAATATCAAAAGTACACCAAATATATATTATATACTGTACATGAAATATCAAAAAGTACAGTAAATATATTTCATATATTGTACATATAATATTAACTAAAAGTACACCAAATACATTTTACATACTGTAAATAAAATATCAAAAATTACAGTAAGTATATATTATCTACTGTACAAAAAATATCAAAAAGTACAGTAAATATATTTCATATATTGTACATATAATATTAACTAAAAGTACACCAAATACATATTACATACTGTAAATAAAATATCAAAAATTACAGTAAGTATATATTATCCACTGTACATAAAATATCAAAAAGTACACCAAATATGTGTTATATATACTGTAAATAAACTATCAAAATCTTCAGTAATTATATTTAATATACTGTACATAAAATATCAAAAATTACACCAAATGTATATTATACACTCTAAATAAAATATCAAAAAGGAAAGTAAATATATATTACACTCTATGTAAAATATCAAAAACTACACCAAATATATATTATATAATTTACATAAAATATCAAAAGTACCCGAAATATATATTATATACTGTACATAAAATATCAAAAAGTACAGTAAATATATTTCTTATATTGTACATATAATATTAACTAAAACTACACCAAATACATTTCATATACTGTAAATAAAAAATCAAAAATGCAGTAAGTATATATTATCTACTGTACATAAAATATCAAAAAGTACACCAAATATATGTTATATATACTGTAAATAAACTATCAAAATCTTCAGTAAGTATATTTAATATACTGTTCATAAAATATCAAAAATTACACCAAATGTATATTATACACTCTAAATAAAATATGAAAAAGTACAGTAAATATATTTCATATATTGTACATATAATATTAACTAAAAGTACACCAAATACATTTTACATACTGTAAATAAAATATCAAAAATTACAGTAAGTATATATTATCTAATGTACATAAAATATCAAAAAGTACACCAAATATGTGTTATATATACTGTAAATAAACTATCAAAATCTTCAGTAATTATATTTAATATACTGTTCATAAAATATCAAAAATTACACCAAATGTATATTATAAACTCTAAATAAAATATCAAAAAGGACAGTAAATATATATTACACTCTATGTAAAATATCAAAAACTACACCAAATATATATTATATAATTTACATAAAATATCAAAAGTACACCAAATATATATTATATACTGTACATAAAATATCAAAAAGTACAGTAAATATATTTCATATATTGTACATATAATATTAACTAAAAGTACACCAAATACATTTTACATACTGTAAATAAAATATAAAAAATTACAGTAAGTATGTATTATCTACTGTACATAAAATATCAAAAAGTACACCAAATATATGTTATATATACTGTAAATAAACTATCAAAATCTTCAGTAATTATATTTAATATACTGTTCATAAAATATCAAAAATTACACCAAATGTATATTATACACTCTAAATAAAATATCAAAAAGGACAGTAAATATATATTACACTCTATGTAAAATATCAAAAACTACACCAAATATATATTATATAATTTACATAAAATATCAAAAGTACACCAAATATATATTATATACTGTACATAAAATATCAAAAAGTACAGTAAATATATTTCATATATTGTACATATAATATTAACTAAAAGTACACCAAATACATTTTACATACTGTAAATAAAATATCAAAAATTTCAGTAAGTATATATTATCTACTGTACATAAAATATCAAAAAGTACAGTAAATATATTTCACATATTGTACATATAATATTAACTAAAAGTACACCAAATACATTTTACATACTGTAAATAAAATATAAAAAATTACAGTAAGTATATATTATCTACTGTACAAAAAATATCAAAAAGTACAGTAAATATATTTCATATATTGTACATATAATATTAACTAAAAGTACACCAAATACATTTTACATACTGTAAATAAAATATCAAAAATTACAGTAAGTATATATTATCTAATGTACATAAAATATCAAAAAGTACACCAAATATGTGTTATATATACTGAAAATAAACTATCAAAATCTTCAGTAATTATATTTAATATACTGTTCATAAAATATCAAAAATTACACCAAATGTATATTATACACTCTAAATAAAATATCAAAAGCGACAGTAAATATATATTAGACTCTATGTAAAATATCAAAAACTACACCAAATATATATTATATAATTTACATAAAATATCAAAAGTACACCAAATATATATTATGTACTGTACATAAAATATCAAAAAGTACAGTAAATATATTTCATATATTGTACATATAATATTAACTAAAAGTACACCAAATACATTTTACATACTGTAAATAAAATATCAAAAATTACAGTAAGTATATATTATCCACTGTACATAAAGTATCAAAAAGTACACCAAATATGTGTTATATATACTGTAAATAAACTATCAAAATCTTCAGTAATTATATTTAATATACTGTACACAAAATATCAAAAATTACACCAAATGTATATTATAAACTCTAAATAAAATACCAAAAAGGACAGTAAATATATATTACACTCTATGTAAAATATCAAAAACTACACCAAATATATATTATATAATTTACATAAAATACCAAAAGTACACCAAATATATATTATATACTGTACATAAAATATCAAAAAGTACAGTAAATATATTTCATATATTGTACATATAATATTAACTAAAAGTACACCAAATACATTTTACATACTGTAAATAAAATATAAAAAATTACAGTAAGTATGTATTATCTACTGTACATAAAATATCAAAAAGTACACCAAATATATGTTATATATACTGTAAATAAACTATCAAAATCTTCAGTAATTATATTTAATATACTGTTCATAAAATATCAAAAATTACACCAAATGTATATTATACACTCTAAATAAAATATCAAAAAGGACAGTAAATATATATTACACTCTATGTAAAATATCAAAAACTACACCAAATATATATTATATAATTTACATAAAATATCAAAAGTACACCAAATATATATTATATACTGTACATAAAATATCAAAAAGTACAGTAAATATATTTCATATATTGTACATATAATATTAACTAAAAGTACACCAAATACATTTTACATACTGTAAATAAAATATCAAAAATTTCAGTAAGTATATATTATCTACTGTACATAAAATATCAAAAAGTACAGTAAATATATTTCACATATTGTACATATAATATTAACTAAAAGTACACCAAATACATTTTACATACTGTAAATAAAATATAAAAAATTATAGTAAGTATATATTATCTACTGTACATAAATTATCAAATAGTACAGTAAATATATTTCATATATTGTACATATAATATTAACTGAAAGTACACCAAATACATTTTACATACTGTAAATAAAATATAAAAAATTACAGTAAGTATATATTATCTACTGTACATAAAATATCAAAAAGTACACCAAATATGTGTTATATATACTGTAAATAAACTATCAAAATCTTCTGTAATTATATTTAATATACTGTTCATAAAATATCAAAAATTACTCCAAATGTATATTATACACTCTGAATAAAATATCAAAAAGGACAGTAAATATATATTACACTCTATGTAAAATATCAAAAACTACACCAAATATATATTATATAATTTACATAAAATATCAAAAGTACCCCAAATATATATTATATACTGTACATAAAATATCAAAAAGTACAGTAAATATATTTCATATATTGTACATATAATATTAACTAAAACTACACCAAATACATTTTATATACTGTAAATAAGATATCAAAAATTTCAGTAAGTATATATTATCTACTGTACATAAGCTATCAAAAAGTACACCAAATATGTGTTATATATACTGTAAATAAACTATCAAAATCTTCAGTAATTATATTTAATATACTGTACATGAAATATCAATAATTACACCAAATGTATATTATGCACTCTAAATAAAATATCAAAAAGGACAGTAAATATATATTACACACTATGTAAAATATCAAAAACTACACCAAATATATATTATATAATTTACATAAAATATCAAAAGTACACCAAATATATATTATATACTGTACATAAAATATCAAAAAGTACAGTAAATATATTTCATATATTGTACATATAATATTAACTAAAAGTACACCAAATACATTTTACATACTGTAAATAAAATATCAAAAATTACAGTAAGTGTATATTATCTACTGTACATAAAATATCAAAAAGTACACCAAATATGTTTTATATATACTGTAAATAAACTATCAAAACCTTCAGTAATTATATATAATATACTGTACGTAAAATATCAAAAATTACACCAAATGTATATAATACACTCTAAATAAAATATCAAAAAGGACAGTAAATATATATTACACTCTAAAATATCAAAAACTACACCAAATATATATTATATAATTTACATAAAATATCAAAAGTACACCAAATATATATTATATACTGTACATAAAATATCAAAAAGTAAAGTAAATATATTTCATATATTCTACATATAATATTAACTAAAAGTACACCAAATACATTTTATATACTGTAAATAAAATATCAAACATTACAGTAAGTTTATATTATCTACTGTACATAAAATATCAGAAAGTACACCAAATATGTGTTATATATACTGTAAATAAACTATCAAAATATTCAGTAATTATATTTAATATACTGTACATAAAATATCAATAATTACACCAAATGTATATTATGCACTCTAAATAAAATATCAAAAAGGACAGTAAATATATATTACACTCTGTAAAATATCAAAAACTACACCAAATATATATTATATAATTTACATAAAATATCAAAAGTACACCAAATATATATTATATACTGTACATAAAATATCAAAAAGTACAGTAAATATATTTCATATATTGTACATATATTATTAACTAAAAGTACACCAAATACATTTTACATACTGTAAATAAAATATAAAAAATTACAGTAAGTATATATTATCTACTGTACATAAAATATCAAAAAGTACACCAAATATGTGTTATATATACTGTAAATAAACTATCAAAATCTTCAGTAATTATATTTAATATACTGTACATAAAATATCAAAAATTACACCAAATGTATATTATACACTCTAAATAAAATATCAAAAAGGACAGTAAATATATATTACACTCTATGTAAAATATCAAAAAATACACAAAATATATATTATATAATTTACATAAAATATCAAAAGTACCCCAAATATATATTATATACTGTACACAAAATATCAAAAAGTACAGTAAATATATTTCATGTATTGTACATATAATATTAACTAAAAGTACACCAACTACATTTTACATACGGTAAATAATATGTAAAAAATTACAGTAAGTACATATTATCTACTGTACATAAAATATCAAAAAGTACACCAAATATGTGTTATATATACTGTAAATAAACTATCGAAATCTTCAGTAATTATAATTAATATACTGTTCATGAAATATCAAAAATTACACCAAATGTATATTATAAACTGTAAATAAAATGTCAAAAAGTTCAGTAAATATATATTACACTCTATGTGATATATGAAGAACTACACCAAATATATATTATATAATTTACATAAAATCTCAAAAGTACACCAAATATATATTATATATCGTACATAAAATATCAAAAAGAACAGTAAATATATTTCATATATTGTACATATAATATTAACTAAAAGTACACCAACTACGTTTTACATACTTTAAATAAAATATAAAAAATTACAGTAAGTATATATTATCTACTGTACATAAAATATCAAAAAGTACACCAAATATGTGTTATATATACTGTAAATAAACTATCAAAATCTTCAGTAATTATATTTAATATACTGTTCATAAAATATCAAAAAATACAACAAATGTATATTATACACTCTAAATGAAATATCAAAAAGGACAGTAAATATATATTACACTCTATGTAAAATATCAAAAACTACACCAAATATATACTTTATAATTTACATAAAATATCAAAAGTAAACCAAATATATATTATATACTGTACATAAAATATCAAAAAGTACAGTAAATATATTTCATATATTGTACATATAATATTAACTAAAACTACACCAAATACATTTTATATACTGTAAATAAGATATCAAAAATTACAGTAAGTATATATTATCTACTGTACATAAGCTATCAAAAAGTACACCAAATATGTGTTATACATACTGTAAATAAACTATCAAAATCTTCAGTAATTATATTTAATATACTGTACATGAAATATCAATAATTACACCAAATGTATATTATACACTCTAAATAAAATATCAAAAAGGACAGTAAATATATATTACACACTATGTAAAATATCAAAAACTACACCAAATATATATTATATAATTTACATAAAATATCAAAAGTACACCAAATATATATTATATACTGTACATGAAATATCAAAAAGTTCAGTAAATATATTTCATATATTGTACATATAATATTAACTAAAAGTTCATCAAATACATTTTACATACTGTAAATAAAATATCAAAAATTACAGTAAGTGTATATTATCTACTGTACATAAAATATCAAAAAGTACACCGAATATGTGTTCTATATACTGTAAATAAACTATCAAAACCTTCAATAATTATATTTAATATACTGTACGTAAAATATCAAAAATTACACCAAATGTATATAATACACTCTAAATAAAATATCAAAAAGGACAGTAAATATATATTACACTCTATGTAAAATATCAAAAACTACACCAAATATATATTATATAATTTACATAAAATATCAAAAGTACAACAAATATATATTATATACTGTACAGAATATATCAAAAAGTACAGTAAATATATTTCATATATTCTACATATAATATTAACTAAAAGTACACCAACTACATTTTACATACTGTAAATAAAATATAAAAAATTACAGTAAGTACTTATTATATACTGTACATAAAATATCAAAAAGTACACCAAATATGTGTTATATATACTGTAAATAAACTATCAAAATCTTCAGTAATTATAATTAATATACTGTTCATAAAATATCAAAAATTACACCAAATGTATATTATACACTGTAAATAAAATATCAAAAAGTTCAGTAAATATATATTACACTCTATGTAATATATGAAAAACTACACCAAATATATATTATATAATTTACATAAAATATCAAAAGTACACCAAATATATATTATATACACTACATAAAATATCAAAAAGTACAGTAAATATATTTCATATATTGTACATATAATATTAACTAAAAGTACACCAACTACGTTTTACAAACTGTAAATAAAATATAAAAAATTACAGTAAGTATATATTATCTACTGTACGTAAAATATCAAAAAGTACACCAAATATGTGTTCTATATACTGTAATAAACTATCAAAACCTTCAGTAATTATATTTAATATACTGTACATATAATATCAAAAATTACACCAAATGTATATTATACACACTAAATAAAATATCAAAAAGGACAGTAAATGTATATTACACTCTATGTAAAATATCAAATACTACACCAAATATATATTATATAATTTACATAAAATATCTAAAGTACACCAAATATATATTATATACTCTACAGAAAATATCAAAAAGTACAGTAAATATATTTCATATATTGTACATATAATATTAACTAAAAGTACACCAACTACATTTTACATAATGTAAATAAAATATAAAAAATTACAGAAAGTACATATTATCTGCTGTACATAAAATATCAAAAAGTACACCAAATATGTGTTATATATACTGTAAATAAACTATCAAAATCTTCAGTAATTATATTTAATATACTGTTCATAAAATATCAAAAAATACAACAAATGTATATTATACACTCTAAATAAAATATCAAAAAGGACAGTAAATATATATTACACTCTATGTAAAATATCAAAAACTACACCAAATATATACTTTATAATTTACATAAAATATCAAAAGTACACCAAATATATGTTATATACTGTACATAAAATATCAAAAAGTACAGTAAATATATTTCATATATTGTACATATAATATTAACTAAAATTACACCAAATACATTTTACATACTGTAAATAAAATATAAAAAATTACAGTAAGTGTATTATCTACTGTACATAAAATATCAAAAAGTACAGTAAATATGTGTTATATATACTGAAAATAAACTATCAAAATCTTCAGTAATTATATTTAATATGCTGTACATAAAATATCAAAAATTACACCAAATGTATATTATACACTCTAAATAAAATATCAAAAAGGACAGTAAATATATATTACACTCTATGTAAAATATCAAAAACTACACCAAATATATATTATATAATTTACATAAAATATCAAAAGTACACCAATTATATATTATATACTGTACATAAAATATCAAAAAGTAAAGTAAATATATTTCATATATTCTACATATAATATTAACTAAAAGTACACCAAATACATTTTATATACCGTAAATAAAATATCAAAAATTACAGTAAGTATATATTATCTACTGTACATAAAATATCAAAAAGTACACCAAATATGTGTTATATATACTCTAAATAAACTATCAAAAACTTCAGTAATTATATTTTATATACTGTACATTAAATATCAATAATTACACCAAATGTATATTATACACCCTAAATAAAATATCAAAAATGACAGTAAATATATATTACACTCTATGTAAAATATCAAAAACTACACCAAATATATATTATATAATTTACATAAAATATCAAAAGTACACCAAATATATATTATATACTGTACATAAAATATCAAAAAGTACAGTAAATATATTTCATATATTGTAGATATAATATTAACTAAAAGTACACCAAATACATTTTACATACTGTAAATAGAATATAAAAAATTATAGTAAGTATATATTATCTACTGTACATAAATTATCAAATAGTACAGTAAATATATTTCATATATTGTACATATAATATTAACTGAAAGTACACCAAATACATTTTACATACTGTAAATAAAATATAAAAAGTTACAGTAAGTATATATTATCTACTGTACATAAAATATCAAAAAGTACACCAAATATGTGTTATATATACTGTAAATAAACTATCAAAATCTTCTGTAATTATATTTAATATACTGTTCATAAAATATCAAAAATTACTCCAAATGTATATTATACACTCTGAATAAAATATCGAAAAGGACAGTAAATATATATTACACTCTATGTAAAATATCAAAAACTACACCAAATATATATTATATAATTTACATAAAATATCAAAAGTACCCCAAATATATATTATATACTGTACATAAAATATCAAAAAGTACAGTAAATATATTTCATATATTGTACATATAATATTAACTAAAACTACACCAAATACATTTTATATACTGTAAATAAGATATCAAAAATTACAGTAAGTATATATTATCTACTGTACATAAGCTATCAAAAAGTACACCAAATATGTGTTATATATACTGTAAATAAACTATCAAAATCTTCAGTAATTATATTTAATATACTGTACATGAAATATCAATAATTACACCAAATATATATTATGCACTCTAAATAAAATATCAAAAATGACAGTAAATATATATTACACACTATGTAAAATATCAAAAACTACACCAAATATATATTATATAATTTACATAAAATATCAAAAGTACACCAAATATATATTATATACTGTACATAAAATATCAAAAAGTACAGTAAATATATTTCATATATTGTACATATAATATTAACTAAAAGTACACCAAATACATTTTACATACTGTAAATAAAATATCAAAAATTACAGTAAGTGTATATTATCTACTGTACATAAAATATCAAAAAGTACACCAAATATGTGTTATATATACTGTAAATAAACTATCAAAACCTTCAGTAATTATATATAATATACTGTACGTAAAATATCAAAAATTACACCAAATGTATATAATACACTCTAAATAAAATATGAAAAATGACAGTAAATATATATTACACTCTATGTAAAATATCAAAAACTGCACCAAATATATATTATATAATTTACATAAAATATCAAAAGTACACCAAATATATATTATATAATGTACAGAAAATATCAAAAAGTACAGTAAATATATTTCATATATTGTACATATAATATTAACTAAAAGTACACCAACTACATTTTACATACGGTAAATAAAATGTAAAAAATTACAGTAAGTACATATTATCTACTGTACATAAAATATCAAAATGTACACCAAATATGTGTTATATATACTGTAAATAAACTATCAAAATCTTCAGTAATTATATTTAATATACTGTTCATAAAATATCAAAAAATACAACAAATGTATATTATACACTCTAAATAAAATATCAAAAAGGACAGTAAATATATATTACACTCTATGTAAAATATCAAAAAATACCCCAAATATATACTTTATAATTTACATAAAGTATCAAAAGTACACCAAATATATATTATATACTGTACATAAAATATCAAAAAGTACAGTAAATATATTTCATATACTGTACATATAATATTAACTAAAACTACACCAAATACATTTTATATACTGTAAATAAGATATCAAAAATTACAGTAAGTATATATTATCTACTGTACATAAGCTATCAAAAAGTACACCAAATATGTGTTATATATACTGTAAATAAACTATCAAAATCTTCAGTAATTATATTTAATATACTGTACATGAAATATCAATAATTACACCAAATGTATATTATACACTCTAAATAAAATATCAAAAAGGACAGTAAATATATATTACACACTATGTAAAATATCAAAAACTACATCAAATATATATTATATAATTTACATAAAATATCAAAAGTACACCAAATATATATTATATACTGTACATAAAATATCAAAAAGTACAGTAAATATATTTCATATATTCTACATATAATATTAACTAAAAGTACACCAACTACATTTTACATACTGTAAATAAAATATAAAAAATTACAGTAAGTACTTATTATCTACTGTACATAAAATATCAAAAAGTACACCAAATATGTGTTATAGATACTGTAAATAAACTATCAAAATCTTCAGTAATTATAATTAATATACTGTTCATAAAATATCAAAAATTACACCAAATGTATATTATACACTGTAAATAAAATATCAAAAAGTTCAGTAAATATATATTACACTCTATGTAATATATGAAAAACTACACCAAATATATATTATATAATTTACATAAAATATCAAAAGTACACCAAATATATATTATATACAGTACATAAAATATCAAAAAGTACAGTAAATATATTTCATATATTGTACATATAATATTAACTAAAAGAACACCAACTACGTTTTACAAACTGTAAATAAAATATAAAAAATTACAGTAAGTATATATTATCTACTGTACATAAAATATCAAAAAGTACACCAAATATGTGTTATACATAGTGTAAATAAACTATCAAAATCTTCAGAAATTATATTTAATATACTGTACATAAAATATCAATAATTACACCAAATGTATATTATACACTCTAAATAAAATATCAAAATGTACAGTAAATATATATTACACACTATGTAAAATATGAAAAACTACACCAAATATATATTATATAATTTACATAAAATATCAAAAGTACACCAAATATATATTATATACTGTACATAAAATATCAAAAACTACAGTAAATATATTTCATATATTGTACATATAATATTAACTAAAAGTACACCAAATACATTTTACATACTGTAAATAAAGTATCAAAAATTACATTAAGTATATATTATCTACTGTACATAAAATATGAAAAAGTACACCAAATATGTGTTATATATACTGTAAATAAACTATCAAAAACTTCAGTAATTATATTTTATATACTGTACATAAAATATCAAAAAGTACACCAAATGTATATTATACAATCTAAATAAAATATCAAAAAGGAAAGTAAATATATATTACACTCTATGTAAAATATCAAAAACTACACAAAATATATATTATATAATTTACATAAAATATCAAAAGTACACCAAATATATATTATATACTGTACATAAAATATCAAAAAGTACAGTAAATATATTTCATATATTGTACATATAATATTAACTAAAACTACACCAAATACATTTTATATACTGTAAATAAAATACCAAAAATTACAGTAAGTATATATTATCTACTGTACATAAGCTATCAAAAAGTACACCAAATATGTGTTATATATACTGTAAATAAACTATCAAAACCTTCAGTAATTATATTTAATATACTGTACATAAAATATCAATAATTACACCAAATGTATATTATACACTCTAAATAAAATATCAAAAACGACAGTAAATATATATTACACTCTATGTAAAATATCAAAATCTACACCAAATATATATTATATAATTTACATAAAATCTCAAATGTACACCAAATATATATTATAAACTGTACATAAAATATCAAAAAGAACAGTAAATATATTTCATATATTGTACATATATTAACTAAAAGTACACCAAATACATTTTACATACTGTAAATAAAATATAAAATATTACAGTAAGTATATATTATCTACTGTACATAAAATATCAAATAGTACACCAGATATGTGTTATATATACTGAAAATAAACTATCAATATCTTCAGTAATTATATTTAATATACTGTAAATAAAATATCAAAAATTACACCAAATGTATATTATACACTCTAAATAAAATATCAAAAAGTACAGTAAATATATATTACATTCTATGTAAAATATCAAAAACTTCACCAAATATATATTATATAATTTACATAAAATATCAAAAGTACACCAAATATATATTATATACTGTACATAAAATATCAAAAAGTAAAGTAAATGTATTTCATATATTCTACATTTAATATTAACTAAAAGTACACGAAATACATTTTATATACTGTAAATAAAATATCAAACATTACAGTAAGTATATATTATCTACTGTACATAAAATATCAAAAAGTACACCAAATATGTGTTATATATACTGTAAATAAACTATCAAAATATTCAGTAATTATATTTAATATACTGTACATAAAATATCAATAATTACACCAAATGTATATTATGCACTCTAAATAAAATATCAAAAAGGACAGTAAATATATATTACACTCTGTAAAATATCAAAAACTACACCAAATATATATTATATAATTTACATAAAATATCAAAAGTACACCAAATATATATTATATACTGTACATAAAATATCAAAAAGTACAGTAAATATATTTCATATATTGTACATATAATATTAACTAAAAGTACACCAAATACATTTTACATACTGTAAATAAAATATAAAAAATTACAGTAAGTATATATTATCTACTGTACATAAAATATCAAAAAGTACACCAAATATGTGTTATATATACTGTAAATAAACTATCAAAATCTTCAGTAATTATATTTAATATACTGTACATAAAATATCAAAAATTACACCAAATGTATATTATACACTCTAAATAAAATATCAAAAAGGACAGTAAATATATATTACACTCTATGTAAAATATCAAAAACTACACCAAATATATATTATATAATTTACATAAAATATCAAAAGTACCCCAAATATATATTATATACTGTACAGAAAATATCAAAAAGTACACTAAATATATTTCATATATTGTACATATAATATTAACTAAAAGTACACCATCTACATTTTACATACGTTAAATAAAATGTAAAAAATTACAGTAAGTACATATTATCTACTGTACATAAAATATCAAAAAGTTCACCAAATATGTGTTATATATACTGTAAATAATCTATCAAAATCTTCAGTAATTATAATTAATATACTGTTCATAAAATATCAAAAATTACACCAAATGTATATTATAAACTGTAAATAAAATATCAAAAAGTTCAGTAAATATATATTACAATCTATGTGATATATGAAAAACTACACCAAATATATATTATATAATTTACATAAAATCTCAAAAGTACACCAAATATATATTATATACCGTACATAAAATATCAAAAAGAACAGTAAATATATTTCATATATTGTACATATAATATTAACTAAAAGTACACCAACTACGTTTTACATACTGTAAATAAAATATAAAAAATTACAGTAAGTATATATTATCTACTGTACATAAAATATCAAAAAGTACACCAAATATGTGTTATATATACTGTAAATAAACTATCAAAATCTTCAGTAATTATATTTAATATACTGTTCATAAAATATCAAAAAATACAACAAATGTATATTATACACTCTAAATAAAATATCAAAAAGGACAGTAAATATATATTACACTCTATGTAAAATATCAAAAACTACCCCAAATATATACTTTATAATTTACATAAAATATCAAAAGTAAACCAAATATATATTATATACTGTACATAAAATATCAAAAAGTACAGTAAATATATTTCATATATTGTACATATAATATTAACTAAAACTACACCAAATACATTTTATATACTGTAAATAAGATATCAAAAATTACAGTAAGTATATATTATCTACTGTACATAAGCTACCAAAAAGTACACCAAATATGTGTTATATATACTGTAAATAAACTATCAAAATCTTCAGTAATTATATTTAATATACTGTACATGAAATATCAATAATTACACCAAATGTATATTATACACTCTAAATAAAATATCAAAAAGGACAGTAAATATATATTACACACTATGTAAAATATCAAAAACTACACCAAATATATATTATATAATTTACATAAAATATCAAAAGTACACCAAATGTATATTATATACTGTACATAAAATATCAAAAAGTACAGTAAATATATTTCATATATTGTACATATAATATTAACTAAAAGTACACCAAATACATTTTACATACTGTAAATAAAATATCAAAAATTACAGTAAGTGTATATTATCTACTGTACATAAAATATCAAAAATTACACCAAATATGTGTTATATATACTGTAAATAAACTATCAAAATCTTCAGTAATTATATTTAATATACTGTACGTAAAATATCAAAAATTACACCAAATGTATATAATACACTCTAAATAAAATATCAAAAATGACAGTAAATATATATTACACTCTATGTAAAATATCAAAAACTACACCAAATATATATTATATAATTTACATAAAATATCAAAAGTACACCAAATATATATTATCTACTGTACATAAAATATCAAAAAGTACAGTAAATATATTTCATATATTGTACATATAATATTAACTAAAAGTACACCAAATACATTTTACATACTGTAAATAAAATATCAAAAATTACAGTAAGTATATATTATCTACTGTACATAAAACATCAAAAAGTTCACCAAATATGTGTTATATATACTGTAAATAAACTATCAAAATCTTCAGTAATTATATTTAATATACTGTACATACAATATCAAAAATTACACCAAATGTATATTATACACTCTAAATAAAATATCAAAAATGACAGTAAATATATATTACACTCTATGTAAAATATCAAAAACTACACCAAATATATATTATATAATTTACATAAAATATCAGAAGTACCCCAAATATATATTATATACTGTACATAAAATATGAAAAAGTACAGTAAATATATTTCGTATATTGTACATATAATATTAACTAAAAGTACACCAAATACATTTTACATACTGTAAATAAAATATCAATAATTACAGTAAGTATATATTATCTACTGTACATAAAATATCAAAAAGTACACCAAATATGTGTTATATATACTGTAAATAAACTATCAAAAACTTCAGTAATTATATTTTATATACTGTACATACAATATCAAAAATTACACCAAATGTATATTATACACTCTAAATAAAATATCAAAAATGACAGTAAATATATATTACACTCTATGTAAAATATCAAAAACTACACCAAATATATATTATATAATTTACATAAAATATCAAAAGTACACCAAATATATATTATATACTGTACATAAAATATCAAAAAGTACAGTAAATATATTTCATATATTGTGCATATAATATTAACTAAAAGTACACCAAATACATTTTACATACTGTAAATAAAATATCAAAAATTACAGTAAGTATATATTATCTACTGTACATAAAATATCAAAAAGTACACCAAATATGTGTTATATATACTGTAAATAAACTATCAAAATCTTCAGTAATTATATTTAATATACTGTTCATAAAATATCAAAAAATACACCAAATGAATATTATACACACTAAATAAAATATCAAAAATGACAGTAAATATATATTACACTCTATTTAAAATATCAAAAACTACACCAAATATATATTATATAATTTTCATAAAATATCAAAAGTACACCAAATATATATTATATACTGTACATAAAATATCAAAAAGTACAGTAAATATATTTCATATATTGTACATATAATATTAACTAAAAGTACACCAAATACATTTTACATACTGTAAATAAAATATAAAAAATTACAGTAAGTATATATTATCTACTGTACATAAAATATCAAAAAGTACACCAAATATGTGTTATATATACTGTAAATAAACTATCAAAACCTTCAGTAATTATATTTAATATACTGCTCATAATATATCAAAAATTACACCAAATATATATTATACACTCTAAATAAAATATCAAAAAGGACAGTAAATATATATTACACTGTATGTAAAATATCAAAAACTACACCAAATATATATTATATAATTTACATAAAATATCAAAAGTACACCAAATATATATTATCTACTGTATATAAAATATCAAAAAGTACAGTAAATATATTTCATATATTGTACATATAATATTAACTAAAAGTACACCAAATACATTTTACATACTGTAAATAAAATATCAAAAATTACAGTAAGTATATATTATCTACTGTACATAAAACATCAAAAAGTACACCAAATATGTGTTATATATACTGTAAATAAACTATCAAAATCTTCAGTAATTATATTTAATATACTGTACATAAAATATCAAAAATTACACCAAATGTATATTATACACTCTAAATAAAATATCAAAAATGACAGTAAATATATATTACACTCTATGTAAAATATCAAAAACTACACCAAATATATATTATATAATTTACATAAAATATCAAAAGTACCCCAAATATTTATTATATACTGTACATAAAATATCAAAAAGTACAGTAAATATATTTCATATATTGTACATATAATATTAACTAAAAGTACACCAAATACATTTTACATACTGTAAATAAAATATCAAAAATTACAGTAACTATATATTATCTACTGTACATAAAATATCAAAAAGTACACCAAATATGTGTTATATATACTGTAAATAAACTATCAAAAACTTCAGTAATTATATTTTATATACTGTACATAAAATATCAAAAATTACACCAAATGTATATTATACAATCTAAATAAAATATCAAAAATGACAGTAAATATATATTACACACTATGTAAAATATCAAAAACTACACCAAATATATATTATATAATTTACATAAAATATCAAAAGTACACGAAATATATATTATATACTGTACATAAAATATCAAAAAGTACAGTAAATATATTTCATATATTGTGCATATAATATTAACTAAAAGTACACCAAATACATTTTACATACTGTAAATGAAATATAAAAAATTACAGTAAGTATATATTATCTACTGTACATAAAATATCAAAAAGTACACCAAATATGTGTTATATATACTGTAAATAAACTATCAAAATCTTCAGTAATTATATTTAATATACTGTTCATAAAATATCAAAAAATACACCAAATGAATATTATACACACTAAATAAAATATCAAAAATGACAGTAAATATATATTACACTCTATGTAAAATATCAAAAACTACACCAAATATATATTATATAATTTTCATAAAATATCAAAAGTACACCAAATATATATTATATACTGTACATAAAATATCAAAAAGTACAGTAAATATATTTCATATATTGTACATATAATATTAACTAAAAGTACACCAAATACATTTTACATACTGTAAATAAAATATAAAAAATTACAGTAAGTATATATTATCTACTGTACATAAAATATCAAAAAGTACACCAAATATGTGTTATATATACTGTAAATAAACTATCAAAACCTTCAGTAATTATATTTAATATACTGCTCATAATATATCAAAAATTACAACAAATGTATATTATACACTCTAAATAAAATATCAAAAAGGACAGTAAATATATATTACACTGTATGTAAAATATCAAAAACTACACCAAATATATATTATATAATTTACATAAAATATCAAAAGTACACCAAATATATATTATCTACTGTACATAAAATATCAAAAAGTACAGTAAATATATTTCATATATTGTACATATAATATTAACTAAAAGTACACCAAATACATTTTACATACTGTAAATAAAATATCAAAAATTACAGTAAGTATATATTATCTACTGTACATAAAACATCAAAAAGTTCACCAAATATGTGTTATATATACTGTAAATAAACTATCAAAATCTTCAGTAATTATATTTAATATACTGTACATACAATATCAAAAATTACACCAAATGTATATTATACACTCTAAATAAAATATCAAAAATGACAGTAAATATATATTACACTCTATGTAAAATATCAAAAACTACACCAAATATATATTATATAATTTACATAAAATATCAGAAGTACCCCAAATATATATTATATACTGTACATAAAATATGAAAAAGTACAGTAAATATATTTCGTATATTGTACATATAATATTAACTAAAAGTACACCAAATACATTTTGCATACTGTAAATAAAATACCAAAAATTACAGTAAGTATATATTATCTACTGTACATAAAATATCAAAAAGTACACCAAATATGTGTTATACATAGTGTAAATAAACTATCAAAATCTTCAGAAATTATATTTAATATACTGTACATAAAATATCAATAATTACACCAAATGTATATTATACACTCTAAATAAAATATCAAAATGTACAGTAAATATATATTACACACTATGTAAAATATGAAAAACTACACCAAATATATATTATATAATTTACATAAAATATCAAAAGTACACCAAATATATATTATATACTGTACATAAAATATCAAAAAGTACAGTAAATATATTTCATATATTGTACATATAATATTAACTAAAAGTACACCAAATACATTTTACATACTGTAAATAAAGTATCAAAAATTACATTAAGTATATATTATCTACTGTACATAAAATATGAAAAAGTACACCAAATATGTGTTATATATACTGTAAATAAACTATCAAAAACTTCAGTAATTATATTTTATATACTGTACATAAAATATCAAAAAGTACACCAAATGTATATTATACAATCTAAATAAAATATCAAAAAGGAAAGTAAATATATATTACACTCTATGTAAAATATCAAAAACTACACAAAATATATATTATATAATTTACATAAAATATCAAAAGTACACCAAATATATATTATATACTGTACATAAAATATCAAAAAGTACAGTAAATATATTTCATATATTGTACATATAATATTAACTAAAACTACACCAAATACATTTTATATACTGTAAATAAAATACCAAAAATTACAGTAAGTATATATTATCTACTGTACATAAGCTATCAAAAAGTACACCAAATATGTGTTATATATACTGTAAATAAACTATCAAAACCTTCAGTAATTATATTTAATATACTGTACATAAAATATCAATAATTACACCAAATGTATATTATACACTCTAAATAAAATATCAAAAACGACAGTAAATATATATTACACTCTATGTAAAATATCAAAATCTACACCAAATATATATTATATAATTTACATAAAATCTCAAATGTACACCAAATATATATTATAAACTGTACATAAAATATCAAAAAGAACAGTAAATATATTTCATATATTGTACATATATTAACTAAAAGTACACCAAATACATTTTACATACTGTAAATAAAATATAAAATATTACAGTAAGTATATATTATCTACTGTACATAAAATATCAAATAGTACACCAGATATGTGTTATATATACTGAAAATAAACTATCAATATCTTCAGTAATTATATTTAATATACTGTAAATAAAATATCAAAAATTACACCAAATGTATATTATACACTCTAAATAAAATATCAAAAAGTACAGTAAATATATATTACATTCTATGTAAAATATCAAAAACTTCACCAAATATATATTATATAATTTACATAAAATATCAAAAGTACACCAAATATATATTATATACTGTACATAAAATATCAAAAAGTAAAGTAAATGTATTTCATATATTCTACATTTAATATTAACTAAAAGTACACGAAATACATTTTATATACTGTAAATAAAATATCAAACATTACAGTAAGTATATATTATCTACTGTACATAAAATATCAAAAAGTACACCAAATATGTGTTATATATACTGTAAATAAACTATCAAAATATTCAGTAATTATATTTAATATACTGTACATAAAATATCAATAATTACACCAAATGTATATTATGCACTCTAAATAAAATATCAAAAAGGACAGTAAATATATATTACACTCTGTAAAATATCAAAAACTACACCAAATATATATTATATAATTTACATAAAATATCAAAAGTACACCAAATATATATTATATACTGTACATAAAATATCAAAAAGTACAGTAAATATATTTCATATATTGTACATATAATATTAACTAAAAGTACACCAAATACATTTTACATACTGTAAATAAAATATCAAAAATTACAGTAAGTGTATATTATCTACTGTACATAAAATATCAAAAATTACACCAAATATGTGTTATATATACTGTAAATAAACTATCAAAATCTTCAGTAATTATATTTAATATACTGTACGTAAAATATCAAAAATTACACCAAATGTATATAATACACTCTAAATAAAATATCAAAAATGACAGTAAATATATATTACACTCTATGTAAAATATCAAAAACTACACCAAATATATATTATATAATTTACATAAAATATCAAAAGTACACCAAATATATATTATCTACTGTACATAAAATATCAAAAAGTACAGTAAATATATTTCATATATTGTACATATAATATTAACTAAAAGTACACCAAATACATTTTACATACTGTAAATAAAATATCAAAAATTACAGTAAGTATATATTATCTACTGTACATAAAACATCAAAAAGTTCACCAAATATGTGTTATATATACTGTAAATAAACTATCAAAATCTTCAGTAATTATATTTAATATACTGTACATACAATATCAAAAATTACACCAAATGTATATTATACACTCTAAATAAAATATCAAAAATGACAGTAAATATATATTACACTCTATGTAAAATATCAAAAACTACACCAAATATATATTATATAATTTACATAAAATATCAGAAGTACCCCAAATATATATTATATACTGTACATAAAATATGAAAAAGTACAGTAAATATATTTCGTATATTGTACATATAATATTAACTAAAAGTACACCAAATACATTTTACATACTGTAAATAAAATATCAATAATTACAGTAAGTATATATTATCTACTGTACATAAAATATCAAAAAGTACACCAAATATGTGTTATATATACTGTAAATAAACTATCAAAAACTTCAGTAATTATATTTTATATACTGTACATACAATATCAAAAATTACACCAAATGTATATTATACACTCTAAATAAAATATCAAAAATGACAGTAAATATATATTACACTCTATGTAAAATATCAAAAACTACACCAAATATATATTATATAATTTACATAAAATATCAAAAGTACACCAAATATATATTATATACTGTACATAAAATATCAAAAAGTACAGTAAATATATTTCATATATTGTGCATATAATATTAACTAAAAGTACACCAAATACATTTTACATACTGTAAATAAAATATCAAAAATTACAGTAAGTATATATTATCTACTGTACATAAAATATCAAAAAGTACACCAAATATGTGTTATATATACTGTAAATAAACTATCAAAATCTTCAGTAATTATATTTAATATACTGTTCATAAAATATCAAAAAATACACCAAATGAATATTATACACACTAAATAAAATATCAAAAATGACAGTAAATATATATTACACTCTATTTAAAATATCAAAAACTACACCAAATATATATTATATAATTTTCATAAAATATCAAAAGTACACCAAATATATATTATATACTGTACATAAAATATCAAAAAGTACAGTAAATATATTTCATATATTGTACATATAATATTAACTAAAAGTACACCAAATACATTTTACATACTGTAAATAAAATATAAAAAATTACAGTAAGTATATATTATCTACTGTACATAAAATATCAAAAAGTACACCAAATATGTGTTATATATACTGTAAATAAACTATCAAAACCTTCAGTAATTATATTTAATATACTGCTCATAATATATCAAAAATTACACCAAATATATATTATACACTCTAAATAAAATATCAAAAAGGACAGTAAATATATATTACACTGTATGTAAAATATCAAAAACTACACCAAATATATATTATATAATTTACATAAAATATCAAAAGTACACCAAATATATATTATCTACTGTATATAAAATATCAAAAAGTACAGTAAATATATTTCATATATTGTACATATAATATTAACTAAAAGTACACCAAATACATTTTACATACTGTAAATAAAATATCAAAAATTACAGTAAGTATATATTATCTACTGTACATAAAACATCAAAAAGTACACCAAATATGTGTTATATATACTGTAAATAAACTATCAAAATCTTCAGTAATTATATTTAATATACTGTACATAAAATATCAAAAATTACACCAAATGTATATTATACACTCTAAATAAAATATCAAAAATGACAGTAAATATATATTACACTCTATGTAAAATATCAAAAACTACACCAAATATATATTATATAATTTACATAAAATATCAAAAGTACCCCAAATATTTATTATATACTGTACATAAAATATCAAAAAGTACAGTAAATATATTTCATATATTGTACATATAATATTAACTAAAAGTACACCAAATACATTTTACATACTGTAAATAAAATATCAAAAATTACAGTAACTATATATTATCTACTGTACATAAAATATCAAAAAGTACACCAAATATGTGTTATATATACTGTAAATAAACTATCAAAAACTTCAGTAATTATATTTTATATACTGTACATAAAATATCAAAAATTACACCAAATGTATATTATACAATCTAAATAAAATATCAAAAATGACAGTAAATATATATTACACACTATGTAAAATATCAAAAACTACACCAAATATATATTATATAATTTACATAAAATATCAAAAGTACACGAAATATATATTATATACTGTACATAAAATATCAAAAAGTACAGTAAATATATTTCATATATTGTGCATATAATATTAACTAAAAGTACACCAAATACATTTTACATACTGTAAATGAAATATAAAAAATTACAGTAAGTATATATTATCTACTGTACATAAAATATCAAAAAGTACACCAAATATGTGTTATATATACTGTAAATAAACTATCAAAATCTTCAGTAATTATATTTAATATACTGTTCATAAAATATCAAAAAATACACCAAATGAATATTATACACACTAAATAAAATATCAAAAATGACAGTAAATATATATTACACTCTATGTAAAATATCAAAAACTACACCAAATATATATTATATAATTTTCATAAAATATCAAAAGTACACCAAATATATATTATATACTGTACATAAAATATCAAAAAGTACAGTAAATATATTTCATATATTGTACATATAATATTAACTAAAAGTACACCAAATACATTTTACATACTGTAAATAAAATATAAAAAATTACAGTAAGTATATATTATCTACTGTACATAAAATATCAAAAAGTACACCAAATATGTGTTATATATACTGTAAATAAACTATCAAAACCTTCAGTAATTATATTTAATATACTGCTCATAATATATCAAAAATTACAACAAATGTATATTATACACTCTAAATAAAATATCAAAAAGGACAGTAAATATATATTACACTGTATGTAAAATATCAAAAACTACACCAAATATATATTATATAATTTACATAAAATATCAAAAGTACACCAAATATATATTATCTACTGTACATAAAATATCAAAAAGTACAGTAAATATATTTCATATATTGTACATATAATATTAACTAAAAGTACACCAAATACATTTTACATACTGTAAATAAAATATCAAAAATTACAGTAAGTATATATTATCTACTGTACATAAAACATCAAAAAGTTCACCAAATATGTGTTATATATACTGTAAATAAACTATCAAAATCTTCAGTAATTATATTTAATATACTGTACATACAATATCAAAAATTACACCAAATGTATATTATACACTCTAAATAAAATATCAAAAATGACAGTAAATATATATTACACTCTATGTAAAATATCAAAAACTACACCAAATATATATTATATAATTTACATAAAATATCAGAAGTACCCCAAATATATATTATATACTGTACATAAAATATGAAAAAGTACAGTAAATATATTTCGTATATTGTACATATAATATTAACTAAAAGTACACCAAATACATTTTGCATACTGTAAATAAAATACCAAAAATTACAGTAAGTATATATTATCTACTGTACATAAAATATCAAAAAGTACACCAAATATGTGTTATACATAGTGTAAATAAACTATCAAAATCTTCAGAAATTATATTTAATATACTGTACATAAAATATCAATAATTACACCAAATGTATATTATACACTCTAAATAAAATATCAAAATGTACAGTAAATATATATTACACACTATGTAAAATATGAAAAACTACACCAAATATATATTATATAATTTACATAAAATATCAAAAGTACACCAAATATATATTATATACTGTACATAAAATATCAAAAAGTACAGTAAATATATTTCATATATTGTACATATAATATTAACTAAAAGTACACCAAATACATTTTACATACTGTAAATAAAATATAAAAAATTACAGTAAGTATATATTATCTACTGTACATAAAATATCAAAAAGTACACCAAATATGTGTTATATATACTGTAAATAAACTATCAAAACCTTCAGTAATTATATTTAATATACTGCTCATAATATATCAAAAATTACAACAAATGTATATTATACACTCTAAATAAAATATCAAAAAGGACAGTAAATATATATTACACTGTATGTAAAATATCAAAAACTACACCAAATATATATTATATAATTTACATAAAATATCAAAAGTACACCAAATATATATTATCTACTGTACATAAAATATCAAAAAGTACAGTAAATATATTTCATATATTGTACATATAATATTAACTAAAAGTACACCAAATACATTTTACATACTGTAAATAAAATATCAAAAATTACAGTAAGTATATATTATCTACTGTACATAAAACATCAAAAAGTTCACCAAATATGTGTTATATATACTGTAAATAAACTATCAAAATCTTCAGTAATTATATTTAATATACTGTACATACAATATCAAAAATTACACCAAATGTATATTATACACTCTAAATAAAATATCAAAAATGACAGTAAATATATATTACACTCTATGTAAAATATCAAAAACTACACCAAATATATATTATATAATTTACATAAAATATCAGAAGTACCCCAAATATATATTATATACTGTACATAAAATATGAAAAAGTACAGTAAATATATTTCGTATATTGTACATATAATATTAACTAAAAGTACACCAAATACATTTTGCATACTGTAAATAAAATACCAAAAATTACAGTAAGTATATATTATCTACTGTACATAAAATATCAAAAAGTACACCAAATATGTGTTATATATACTGTAAATAAACTATCAAAAACTTCAGTAATTATATTTTATATACTGTACATACAATATCAAAAATTACACCAAATGTATATTATACACTCTAAATAAAATATCAAAAATGACAGTAAATATATATTACACTCTATGTAAAATATCAAAAACTACACCAAATATATATTATATAATTTACATAAAATATCAAAAGTACACCAAATATATATTATATACTGTACATAAAATATCAAAAAGTACAGTAAATATATTTCATATATTGTGCATATAATATTAAATAAAAGTACACCAAATACATTTTACATACTGTAAATAAAATATCAAAAATTACAGTAAGTATATATTATCTACTGTACATAAAATATCAAAAAGTACACCAAATATGTGTTATATATACTGTAAATAAACTATCAAAATCTTCAGTAATTATATTTAATATACTGTTCAAAAAATATCAAAAAATACACCAAATGAATATTATACACACTAAATAAAATATCAAAAATGCCAGTAAATATATATTACACTCTATTTAAAATATCAAAAACTACACCAAATATATATTATATAATTTTCATAAAATATCAAAAGTACACCAAATATATATTATATACTGTACATAAAATATCAAAAAGTACAGTAAATATATTTCATATATTGTACATATAATATTAACTAAAAGTACACCAAATACATTTTACATACTGTAAATAAAATATAAAAAATTACAGTAAGTATATATTATCTACTGTACATAAAATATCAAAAAGTACACCAAATATGTGTTATATATACTGTAAATAAACTATCAAAACCTTCAGTAATTATATTTAATATACTGCTCATAATATATCAAAAATTACACCAAATATATATTATACACTCTAAATAAAATATCAAAAAGGACAGTAAATATATATTACACTGTATGTAAAATATCAAAAACTACACCAAATATATATTATATAATTTACATAAAATATCAAAAGTACACCAAATATATATTATCTACTGTATATAAAATATCAAAAATTACAGTAAATATATTTCATATATTGTACATATAATATTAACTAAAAGTACACCAAATACATTTTACATACTGTAAATAAAATATCAAAAATTACAGTAAGTATATATTATCTACTGTACATAAAACATCAAAAAGTACACCAAATATGTGTTATATATACTGTAAATAAACTATCAAAATCTTCAGTAATTATATTTAATATACTGTACATAAAATATCAAAAATTACACCAAATGTATATTATACACTCTAAATAAAATATCAAAAATGACAGTAAATATATATTACACTCTATGTAAAATATCAAAAACTACACCAAATATATATTATATAATTTACATAAAATATCAAAAGTACCCCAAATATATATTATATACTGTACATAAAATATCAAAAAGTACAGTAAATATATTTCATATATTGTACATATAATATTAACTAAAAGTACACCAAATACATTTTACATACTGTAAATAAAATCTCAAAAATTACAGTAACTATATATTATCTACTGTACATAAAATATCAAAAAGTACACCAAATATGTGTTATATATACTGTAAATAAACTATCAAAAACTTCAGTAATTATATTTTATATACTGTACATAAATTATCAAAAATTACACCAAATGTATATTATACACTCTAAATAAAATATCAAAAATGACAGTAAATATATATTACACACTATGTAAAATATCAAAAACTACACCAAATATATATTATATAATTTACATAAAATATCAAAAGTACACGAAATATATATTATATACTGTACATAAAATATCAAAAAGTACAGTAAATATATTTCATATATTGTGCATATAATATTAACTAAAAGTACACCAAATACATTTTACATACTGTAAATGAAATATAAAAAATTACAGTAAGTATATATTATCTACTGTACATAAAATATCAAAAAGTACACCAAATATGTGTTATATATACTGTAAATAAACTATCAAAATCTTCAGTAATTATATTTAATATACTGTTCATAAAATATCAAAAAATACACCAAATGAATATTATACACACTAAATAAAATATCAAAAATGACAGTAAATATATATTACACTCTATGTAAAATATCAAAAACTACACCAAATATATATTATATAATTTTCATAAAATATCAAAAGTACACCAAATATATATTATATACTGTACATAAAATATCAAAAAGTACAGTAAATATATTTCATATATTGTACATATAATATTAACTAAAAGTACACCAAATACATTTTACATACTGTAAATAAAATATAAAAAATTACAGTAAGTATATATTATCTACTGTACATAAAATATCAAAAAGTACACCAAATATGTGTTATATATACTGTAAATAAACTATCAAAACCTTCAGTAATTATATTTAATATACTGCTCATAATGTATCAAAAATTACAACAAATGTATATTATACACTCTAAATAAAATATCAAAAAGGACAGTAAATATATATTACACTGTATGTAAAATATCAAAAACTACACCAAATATATATTATATAATTTACATAAAATATCAAAAGTACACCAAATATATATTATCTACTGTACATAAAATATCAAAAAGTACAGTAAATATATTTCATATATTGTACATATAATATTAACTAAAAGTACACCAAATACATTTTACATACTGTAAATAAAATATCAAAAATTACAGTAAGTATATATTATCTACTGTACATAAAACATCAAAAAGTTCACCAAATATGTGTTATATATACTGTAAATAAACTATCAAAATCTTCAGTAATTATATTTAATATACTGTACATACAATATCAAAAATTACACCAAATGTATATTATACACTCTAAATAAAATATCAAAAATGACAGTAAATATATATTACACTCTATGTAAAATATCAAAAACTACACCAAATATATATTATATAATTTACATAAAATATCAGAAGTACCCCAAATATATATTATATACTGTACATAAAATATGAAAAAGTACAGTAAATATATTTCGTATATTGTACATATAATATTATCTAAAAGTACAACAAATACATTTTAAATACTGTAAATAAAATATCAAAAATTACAGTAAGTATATATTATCTACTGTACATAAAATATCAAAAAGTACACCAAATATGTGTTATATATACTGTAAATAAACTATCAAAACCTTAAGTAGTTATATTTAATATACTGTACATAAAATATCAAAAATTACACCAAATGTATATTATACACTCTAAATAAAATATCAAAAAGGACAGTAAATATATATTACACTCTATGTAAAATATCAAAAATAACACCAAATATATATTATATAATTTACATAAAATATCAAAAGTACACCAAATATATATTATATACTGTACATAAAATATCAAAAAGTACAGTAAATATATTTCATATATTGTACATATAATATTAACTAAAATTAAACGAAATACATTTTACATACTGTAAATAAAATATCTAAAATTACAGTAAGTATATATTATCTACTGTACACAAAATATCAAAAAGTACACCAAATATGTGTTATATATACTGTAATTAAACTATCAAAATCTTCAATAATTATATTTAATATACTGTTCATAAAATATCAAAAAATACACCAAATGTATGACACTCTAAATAAAATATCAAAAGCGACAGTAATTATATATTAGACTCTATGTAAAATATCAAATACTACACCAAATATATATTATTTAATTTACGTAAAATATCAAAAGTACACCAAATATATATTATATACTGTACATAAAATATCAAAAAGTACAGTAAATATACTTCATATATTGTACATATAATATTAACTAAAAGGACACCAAATATATTTTATATACTGTATATAAAATATAAAAAATTACAGTAAGTATATATTTTCTACTGTACATAAAATATCTAAAAGTACACCAAATATGTGTTATATATACTGTAAATAAACTATCAAAAACTTCAGTAATTATATTTAATATACTGTACATAAAATATCAATAATTACACCAAATGTATATTATACACTCTAAATAAAATATCAAAAAGGACAGTAAATATATATTACACACTATGTAAAATATTAAAAACTACACCAAATATATATTATATAATTTACATAAAATATCAAATGTACACCAAATATATATTATATACTGTACATAAAATATCAAAAAGTACAGTAAATATATTTCATATATTGTACATATAATATTAACTAAAAGTACACCAAATACATTTTACATACTGTAAATAAAATATAAAAATTACAGTAAGTATATATTATCTACTGTACATAAAATATCAAAAAGTACACGAAATATGTGTTATATATGCTGTAAATAAACTATCAAAATCTTCAGTAATTATATTTAATATACTGTACATAAAATATCAAAAATTACACCAAATGTATATTATACACTCTAAATAAAATATGAAAAAGGGCAGTAAATATATATTAAACTCTATGTAAAATATCAAACACTACACCAAATATATATTATATAATTTACATAAAATATCAAAAGTACACAAAATATATATTATATACTGTACATAAAATATCAAAAAGTACAGTAAATATATTTCATATATTGTACATATAATATTAACTAAAACTACACCGAATACATTTTATATACTGTAAATAAAATATCAAAAATTGCAGTAAGTATATATTATCTACTGTACATAAAATATCAAAAAGTACACCAAATATGTGTTATATATACTGTAAATAAACTATCAAAATCTTCAGTAATTATATTTAATATACTGTTCATAAAATATCAAAAATTTCTCCAAATGTATATTATACACTCTAAATAAAATATCAAAAAGGACAGTAAATATATATTACACACTATGTAAAATATCAAAAATTACACCAAATATATATTATATAATTTACATAAAATAACAAAAGTACACCAAATATATATTATATACTGTACATAAAATATCAAAAAGTACAGTAAATATATTTCATATATTGTACATATAATATTAACTAAAAGTACTCCAAATACATTTTACATACTGTAAAATAAATATAAAAAATTACAGTAAGTATATATTATCTACTGTACATAAAATATCAAAAAGTACAGTAAATATATTTCAAATATTGTACATATAATATTAACTAAAAGTACACCAAATACATTTTACATACTGTAAATAAAATATAAAAAATTATAGTAAGTATATATCTACTGTACATAAATTATCAAATAGTACAGTAAATATATTTCATATATTATACATATAATATTAACTGAAAGTACACCAAATACATTTTTCATACTGTAAATGAAATATAAAAAATTACAGTAAGTATATATTATCTACTGTACATAAAATATCTAAAAGTACACCAGATATGTGTTATATATACTGTAAATAAACTATCAAAATCTTCAGTAATTATATTTAACATACTGTTCATAAAATATCAAAAATTACACCAAATGTATATTATACACTCTAAATAAAATATCAAAAAGACAGTAAATATATATTACACTCCTTGTAAAATATCAAAAACTACACCAAATATATATTATATAATTTACATAAAATATCAAAAGTACACCAAATATATATTTTATACTGTACATAAAATATCAAAAAGTATAGTAAATATATTTCACATATAGTACATATAATATTAACTAAAATACACCAAATACATTTTACATACTGTAAATAAAATATCAAAAATTACTGTAAGTGTATATTATCTACTGTACATAAAATATCAAAAAGTACACCAAATATGTGTTATATATACTGTAAATCAACTATCAAAATCTTCAGTAATTATATTTAATATACTGTACATAAAATATCAAAAATTACACCAAATGTACATTATACACTCTAAATAAAATATCAAAAAGGACAGTAAATGTATATTACACTCTATGTAAAATATCAAATACTACACCAAATATATATTATATAATTTACATAAAATATCAAAAGTACACCAAATATATATTATATACTGTACATAAAATATCAAAAAGTACAGTAAGTATATTTCATATATTGTACATATAATATTAACTAAAAGTACACCAAATACATTTTACATACTGTAAATAAAATATAAAAAATTACAGTAAGTATATATTATCTACTGTACATAAAATATCAAAAAGTACACCAAATATGTGTTATATATACTGTAAATAAACTATCAAAACCTTCTGTAATTATATTTAATATACTGTACATAAAATATCAAAAATTACACCAAATGTATATTATACACTCTAAAAAAATATCAAAAATGACAGTAAATGTATATTACACTCTATGTAAAATATCAAAAACTACACCAAATATATATTATATAATTTACATAAAATATCAAAAGTACACCAAATATATATTATATACAGTACATAAAATATCAAAAAGTACAGTAAATATATTTCATATATTGTACATATAATATTAACTAAAAGTACACCAAATACATTTTACATACTGTAAATAAAATATAAAAAATTACAGTAAGTATATATTATCTACTGTACATAACATATCAAAAAGTACTCCAAATATGTGTTATATATACTGTAAATAAACTATCAAAACCTTCAGTAATTATATTATATATACTGTACATAAAATATCAAAAATTACACCAAATGTATATTATAAACTCTAAATAAAATATCAAAAAGGACAGTAAATATATATTACACTCTATGTAAAATATCAAAAACTACACCAAATATATATTATATAATTTACATAAAATATCAAAAGTACACCAAGTATATATTATATACTGGACATAAAATATCAAAAAGTACAGTAAATATATTTCATATATTGTACATATAATATTAACTAAAACTACAACAAATACATTTTACATACTGTAAATAAAATATCAAAAATTACAGTAAGTATATATTATCTACTGTACATAAAACATCAAAAAGTACACCAAATATGTGTTATATATACTGTAAATAAACTATCAAAATCTTCAGTAATTATATTTAATATACTGTACATAAAATATCAATAATTACACCAAATGTATATTATACACTCTAAATAAAATATCAAAAATGACAGTAAATATATATTACACTCTATGTAAAATATCAAAAACTACACCAAATATATATTATATAATTTACATAAAATATCAAAAGTACACCAAATATATATTATATACTGTACATAAAATATCAAAAAGTACAGTAAAGATATTTCATATATTGTACATATAATATTAACTAAAAGTACACCAAATACATTTTACATACTGTAAATAAAATATAAAAAATTGCAGTAAGTATATATTATCTACTGTACATAAAATATCAAAAAGTACACCAAATATGTGTTATATATACTGTAAATAAACTATCAAAATCTTCAGTAATTATATTTAATATACTGCTCATAAAATATCAAAAATTACACCAAATGTATATTATACACTCTAAATAAAATATCAAAAAGGACAGTAAATATATATTACACTCTATGTAAAATATCAAAAACTACACCAAATATATATTATATAATTTACATAAAATATCAAAAGTACACCAAATATATATTATATACTGTACATAAAATATCAAAAAGTACAGTAAGTATATATTATCTACTGTACATAAAATATCAAAAAGTACACCAAATATGTGTTATATATAATGTAAATAAACTATCAAAAACTTCAGTAATTATATTTAATATACTGAACATAAAATATCAAAAATTACACCAAATGTATATTATACACTCTAAATAAAATATCAAAAATGACAGTAAATATATATTACACTCTATCTAAAATATCAAAAACTACACCAAATATATATTATATAATTTACATAAAATATCAAAAGTACACCAAATATATATTATATACTGTACATAAAATATCAAAAAGTACAGTAAAGATATTTCATATATTGTACATATAATATTAACTAAAAGTACACCAAATACATTTTACATACTGTAAATAAAATATAAGAAATTACAGTAAGTATATGTTATCTACTGTACATAAAATATCAAAAAGTATTCCAAATATGTGTTATATATACTGTAAATAAACTATCAAAATCTTCAGTAATTATATTTAATATACTGTACATAAAATATCAAAAATTGCACCAAATGTATATTATACACTCTAAATAAAATATCAAAAAGGACAGTAAATATATATTACACTCTATGTAAAATATGAAAAACTACACCAAATATATATTATATAAATTACATAAAATATCAAAAGTACACCAAATATATATTATATACTGTACATAAAATATCAAAAAGTACAGTAAATATATTTCATATATTGTACATATAATATTAACTAAAAGTACACCAAATACATTTTTCATACTGTAAAATAAATATAAAAATTTACAGTAAGTATATATTATCTACTGTACATAAAATATCAAAAAGTACAGTAAATATATTTCATATATTGTACATATAATATTATCTAAAAGTACAGCAAATACATTTTAAATACTGTAAATAAAATATCAAAAATTACAGTAAGTATATATTATCTACTGTACATAAAATATCAAAAAGTACACCAAATATGTGTTATATATACTGTAAATAAACTATCAAAACCTTAAGTAATTATATTTAATATACTGTACATAAATTATCAAAAATTACACCAAATGTATATTATGCACTCTAAATAAAATATCAAAAAGGACAGTAAATATATATTACACTCTATGTAAAATATCAAAAACTACACCAAATATATATTATATAATTTACATAAAATATCAAAAGTACACCAAATATATATTATATACTGTACATAAAATATCAAAAAGTAGAGTAAATATATTTCATATATTGTACATATAATATTAACTAAAAGTACACGAAATACATTTTACATACTGTAAATAAAATATCTAAAATTACAGTAAGTATATATTATATACTGTACACAAAATATCAAAAAGTACACCAAATATGTGTTATATATACTGTAAATAAACTATCAAAATCTTCAGTAATTATATTTAATATACTGTTCATAAAATATCAAAAAATACACCAAATGTATGACACTCTAAATAAAATATCAAAAGCGACAGTAAATATATATTAGACTCTATGTAAAATATCAAAAACTACAAAAAATATATATTATTTAATTTACGTAAAATATCAAAAGTCCACCAAATATATATTATATACTGTACATAAAATATCAAAAAGTACAGTAAATATATTTCATATATTGTACATATAATATTAACTAAAAGGACACCAAATATATTTTATATACTGTATATAAAATATAAAAAATTACAGTAAGTATATATTATCTACTGTACATAAAATATCTAAAAGTACACCAAATATGTGTTATATATACTGTAAATAAACTATCAAAAACTTCAGTAATTATATTTAATATACTGTACATAAAATATCAAAAATTACACCAAATGTATATTATACACTCTAAATAAAATATGAAAAAGGGCAGTAAATATATATTAAACTCTATGTAAAATATCAAAAACTACACCAAATACATATTATATAATTTACATAAAATATCAAAAGTACACCAAATATATATTATATACTGTACATAAAATATCAAAAAGTACAGTAAATATATTTCATATATTGTACATTTAATATTAACTAAAACTACACCGAATACATTTTATATACTGTAAATAAAATATCAAAAATTGCAGTAAGTATATATTATCTACTGTACATAAAATATCAAAAAGTACACCAAATATGTGTTATATATACTGTAAATAAACTATCAAAATCTTCAGTAATTATATTTAATATACTGTTCATAAAATATCAAAAATTTCACCAAATGTATATTATACACTCTAAATAAAATATCAAAAAGGACAGTAAATATATATAACACTCTATGTAAAATATCAAAAACTACACCAAATATATATTATATAATTTACATAAAATAACAAAAGTACACCCAATATATATTATATACTGTACATAAAATATCAAAAAGTACAGTAAATATATTTCATATATTGTACATATAATATTAACTAAAAGTACTCCAAATACATTTTACATACTGTAAAATAAATATAAAAAATTACAGTAAGTATATATTATCTACTGTACATAAAATATCAAAAAGTACAGTAAATATATTTCATATATTGTACATATAATATTATCTAAAAGTACAACAAATACATTTTAAATACTGTAAATAAAATATCAAAAATTACAGTAAGTATATATTATCTACTGTACATAAAATATCAAAAAGTACACCAAATATGTGTTATGTATACTGTAAATAAACTATCAAAATCTTCAGTAATTATATTTAATATACTGTTCATAAAATATCAAAAAATACACCAAATGTATGACACTCTAAATAAAATATCAAAAGCGACAGTAAATATATATTAGACTCTATGTAAAATATCAAAAACTACACCAAATATATATTATTTAATTTACGTAAAATATCAAAAGTACACCAAATATATATTATGTACTGTACATAAAATATCAAAAAGTACAGTAAATATATTTCATATATTGTACATATAATATTAACTAAAAGTACACGAAATACATTTTACATACTGTAAATAAAATATCTAAAATTACAGTAAGTATATATTATCTACTGTACACAAAATATCAAAAAGTACACCAAATATGTGTTATATATACTGTAAATAAACTATCAAAATCTTCAGTAATTATATTTAATATACTGTTCATAAAATATCAAAAAATACACCAAATGTATGACACTCTAAATAAAATATCAAAAGCGACAGTAAATATATATTAGACTCTATGTAAAATATCAAAAACTACACCAAATATATATTATTTAATTTACGTAAAATATCAAAAGTACACCAAATATATATTATATACTGTACATAAAATATCAAAAAGTACAGTAAATATATTTCATATATTGTACATATAATATTAACTAAAAGTACACCAAATATATTTTATATACTGTATATAAAATATAAAAAATTACAGTAAGTATATATTATCTACTGTACATAAAATATCTAAAAGTACACCAAATATGTGTTATATATACTGTAAATAAACTATCAAAAACTTCAGTAATTATATTTAATATACTGTACATAAAATATCAATAATTACACCAAATGTATATTATACACTCTAAATAAAATATCAAAAAGGACAGTAAATATATATTACACTCTATGTAAAATATCAAAAACTACACCAAATATATATTATGTAATTTACATAAAATATCAAAAGTACACCAAATATATATTATATACTGTACATAAAATATCAAAAAGTACAGTAAATATATTTCATATATTGTACATATAATATTAACTAAAAGTACACCAAATACATTTTACATACTGTAAATAAGATATCAAAAATTACAGTAAGTATATATTATCTAATGTACATAAAATATCAAAAAGTACACCAAATATGTGTTATATATACTGTAAATAAACTATCAAAATCTTCAGTAATTATATTTTATATACTGTACATAAAATATCAAAAATTACACCAAATGTATATTATACACTCTAAATATAATATCAAAAAGGACAGTAAATATATATTACATTCTAGGTAAAATATAAAAAACTACACCAAACATATATTATATAATTTACATAAAATACCAAAAGTACACCAAATATATATTATATACTGTACATAAAATATCAAAAAGTACAGTAAATATATTTCATATATTGTACATATAATATTAACTAAAAGTACACCAAATACATTTTATGTACTGTAAATAAAATATCAAAAATTACAGTAAGTGTACATTATCTACTGTACATAAAATATCAAAAAGTACACCAAATATGTGTTATATATACTGTAAATAAACTATCAAAATCATCAGTAATTATATTTAATATACTGTACATAAAATATCAATAATTACACCAAATGTATATTATACACTCTAAATAAAATATCAAAAATGACAGTAAATATATATTACACTCTATGTAAAATATCAAAAACTACACCAAATATGTATTATATAATTTACATAAAATATCAAAAGTACACCAAATATATATTATATACTGTACATAAAATATCAAAAAGTACTGTAAATATATTTCATATATTGTACATATAATATTATCTAAAAGTACAACAAATACATTTTAAATACTGTAAATAAAATATCAAAAATTACAGTAAGTATATATTATCTACTGTACATAAAATATCAAAAAGTACACCAAATATGTGTTATATATACTGTAAATAAACTATCAAAACCTTAAGTAATTATATTTAATATACTGTACATAAAATATCAAAAATTACACCAAATGTATATTATACACTCTAAATAAAATATCAAAAAGGACAGTAAATATATATTACAATCTATGTAAAATATCAAAAACTACACCAAATATATATTATATAATTTACATAAAATATCAAAAGTACACCAAATATATATTATGTACTGTACATAAAATATCAAAAAGTACAGTAAATATATTTCATATATTGTACATATAATATTAACTAAAAGTACACCAAATACATTTTACATACTGTAAATAAAATATAAAAAATTACAGTAAGTATATATTATCTACTGTACATAAAATATCAAAAAGTACAGTAAATATATTTCACATATTGTACATATAATATTTACTAAAAGTACACCAAATACATTTTACATACTGTAAATAAAATATAAATAATTACAGTAAGTATATATTATCTACTGTACAAAAAATATCAAAAAGTACAGTAAATATATTTCATATATTGTACATATAATATTAACTAAAAGTACACCAAATACATTTTACATACTGTAAATAAAATATCAAAAATTACAGTAAGTATATATTATCCACTGTACATAAAATATCAAAAAGTACACCAAATATGTGTTATATATACTGAAAATAAACTATCAAAATCTTCAGTAATTATATTTAATATACGGTACATAAAATATCAAAAATTACACCAAATATATATTATACACTCTAAATAAAATATGAAAAAGGACAGTAAATATATATTACACTCTATGTAAAATATCAAAAACTACACCAAATATATATTATATAATTTACATAAAATATCAAAAGTACACCAAATATATATTATATACTGTACATAAAATATCAAAAAACAGTATATATATTTCATATATTGTACATATAATATTAACTAAAAGTACACCAAATACATTTTACATACTGTAAATAAAATATCAAAAATTACAGTAAGTATATATTATCTAATGTACATAAAATATCAAAAAGTACACCAAATATGTGTTATATATACTGTAAATAAACTATCAAAACCTTCAGTAATTATATTTAATATACTGTTCATAAAATATCAAAAATTACACCAAATGTATATTATACACTCTAAATAAAATGTCAAAAAGGACAGTAAATATATATTACACTCTATGTAAAATATCAAAAACTACACCAAATATATATTATATAATTTACATAAAATATCAAAAGTACACCAAATATATATTATGTACTGTACATAAAATATCAAAAAGTACAGTAAATATATTTCATATATTGTACATATAATATTAACTAAAAGTACACCAAATACATTTTACATACTGTAAATAAAATATAAAAAATTACAGTAAGTATATATTATCTACTGTACATAAAATAACAAAAAGTACAGCAAATATGTGTTATATATAATGTAAATAAACTATCAAAATCTTCAGTAATTATATTTAATATACTGTTCATAAAATATCAAAAATTACACCAAATGTATATTATAAACTCTAAATAAAATATCAAAAACGACAGTAAATATATATTACACTCTATGTAAAATATGAAAAACTACACCAAATATATATTATAGAAGTTACATAAAATATCAAAAGTACACCAAATATATATTATATACTGTACATAAAATATCAAAAAGTACAGTAAATATATTTCATATATTGTACATATAATATTAACTAAAAGTACACCAAATACATTTTACATACTGTAAATAAAATATAAAAAATTACAGTAAGTATATGTTATCTACTGTACATAAAATATCAAAAAGTACACCAAATATATGTTATATATACTGTAAATAAACTATCAAAATCTTCAGTAATTATATTTAATATACTGTTCATAAAATATCAAAAATTACACCAAATGTATATTATACACTCTAAATAAAATATCAAAAAGGACAGTAAATATATATTACACTCTATGTAAAATATCAAAAACTACACCAAATATATATTAAATAATTTACATAAAATATCAAAAGTACACCAAATATATATTATATACTGTACATAAAATATCAAAAAGTACAGTAAATATATTTCATATATTGTACATATAATATTAACTAAAAGTAGACCAAATATATTTTACATACTGTAAATAAAATATAAAAAATTACAGTAAGTATATATTATCTACTGTACATAAATATCAAAAAGTACAGTAAATATATTTCATATATTGTACATATAACATTAACTAAAAGTACACCAAATACATTTTACATACTGTAAATAAAATATCAAAAATTTCAGTAAGTATATATTATCTACTGTACATAAAATATCAAAAAGTACAGTAAATATATTTCACATATTGTACATATAATATTAACTAAAAGTACACCAAATACATTTTACATACTGTAAATAAAATATAAAAAATTACAGTAAGTATATATTATCTACTGTACAAAAAATATCAAAAAGTACAGTAAATATATTTCATATATTGTACATATAATATTAACTAAAAGTACACCAAATACATTTTACATACTGTAAATAAAATATCAAAAATTACAGTAAGTATATATTATCTAATGTACATAAAATATCAAAAAGTACACCAAATATGTGTTATATATACTGAAAATAAACTATCAAAATCTTCAGTAATTATATTTAATATACTGTTCATAAAATATCAAAAATTACACCAAATGTATATTATACACTCTGAATAAAATATCAAAAAGGACAGTAAATATATATTACACTGTATGTAAAATATCAAAAACTACACCAAATATATATTATATAATTTACGTAAAATATCAAAAGTACACCAAATATATATTATATACTGTACATAAAATATCAAAAAGTACAGTATATATATTTCACATATTGTACATGTAATATTAACTAAAAGTACACCAAATACATTTTACATACTGTAAATAAAATATAAAAAATTACAGTAAGTATATATTATCTACTGTACAAAAAATATCAAAAAGTACAGTAAATATATTTCATATATTGTACATATAATATTAACTAAAAGTACACCAAATACATTTTACATACTGTAAATAAAATATCAAAAATTACAGTAAGTATATATTATCCACTGTACATAAATTATCAAAAAGTACACCAAATATGTGTTATATATACTGTAAATAAACTATCAAAATTTTCAGTAATTATATTTAATATACTGTACATAAAATATCAAAAATTACACCAAATGTATATTATACATTCGAAATAAAATATCAAAAAGGACAGTAAATATATATTACACTCTACGTAAAATATCAAAAACTACACCAAATATATATTATATAATTTACATAAAATATCAAAAGTACCCGAAATATATATTATATACTGTACATAAAATATCAAAAAGTACAGTAAATATATTTCTTATATTGTACATATAATATTAACTAAAACTACACCAAATACATTTCATATACTGTAAATAAAAAATCAAAAATTACAGTAAGTATATATTATCTACTGTACATAAACTATCAAAAAGTACACCAAATATGTGTTATATATACTGAAAATAAACTATCAAAATCTTCAGTAATTATATTTAATATACTGTACATAAAATATCAATAATTACACCAAATGTATATTATACACTCTAAATAATATATCAAAAATGACAGTAAATATATATTACACACTATGTAAAATATCAAAATCTACACCAAATATATATTATATAATTTACATAAAATATCAAAAGTACACCAAATATATGTTATATACTGTACATAAAATATCAAAAAGAACAGTAAATATATTTCATATATTGTACATATATTAACTAAAAGTACACCAAATACATTTTACATACTGTAAATAAAATATAAAAAATTACAGTAAGTATATATTATCTACTGTACATAAAATATCAAAAAGTACACCAAATATGTGTTATATATACTGAAAATAAACTATCAAAACCTTCAGTAATTATATTTAATATACTGTAAATAAAATATCAAAAATTACACCGAATGTAAATTATACACTCTAAATGAAATATGAAAAAGGACAGTAAATATATATTACACTCTATGTAAAATATCAAAAACTACACCAAATATATATTATATAATTTACATAAAATATCAAAAGTACACCAAATATATATTATATACTGTACATAAAATATCAAAAAGTACAGTAAATATATTTCATATATTGTACATATAATATTAACTAAAAGTACACCAAATACATTTTACATACTGTAAATAAAATATCAAAAATTTCAGTAAGTATATATTATCTACTGTACATAAAATATCAAAAAGTACACGAAATATGTGTTATATATACTGTAAATAAACTATCAAAATCTTCAGTAATTATATTTAATATACTGTACACAAAATATCAAAAATTACACCAAATGTATATTATACACTCTAAATAAAATACCAAAAAGGACAGTAAATATATATTACACTCTATGTAAAATAACAAAAACTACACCAAATATATATTATATAATTTACATAAAATATCAGAAGTACACCAAATATATATTATATACTGTACATAAAATATCAAAAAGTACACCAAATATGTGTTATATATACTGAAAATAAACTATCAAAATCTTCAGTATTTATATTTAATATACTGTACATAAAATATCAAAAATTACACCAAATGTATATTATACACCCTAAATAAAATATCAAAAATGACAGTAAATATATATTACACTCTATGTAAAATATCAAAAACTACACCAAATATATATTACATAATTTACATAAAATATCAAAAGTACACCAAATATATATTATATACTGTACATAAAATATCAAAAAACTGTAAATATATTTCATATATTGTACATATAATATTAACTAAAAGTACACCAAATACATTTTACATACTGTAAATAAAATATCAAAAATTACAGTAAGTATATATTATCTACTGTACATAAAATATCAAAAAGTACACCAAATATGTGTTATATATACTGTAAATAAACTATCAAAATCTTCAGTAATTATACTTAATATACTGTTCATAAAATATCAAAAATTACACCAAATGTATATTAAACACTCTAAATAAAATATCAAAAAGGACAGTAAACATATATTACACACTATGTAAAATATCAAAAACTACACCAAATATATATTATATAATTTACATAAAATATCAAAAGTACACCAAATATATATTATATACTGTACATAAAATATCAAAAAGTACAGTAAATATATTTCATATATTGTACATATAATATTAACTAAAAGTACACCAAATACATTTTACATACTGTAAATAAAATATCAAAAATTACAGTAAGTATATATTATCTAATGTACATAAAATATCAAAAAGTACACCAAATATGTGTTATATATACTGAAAATAAACTATCAAAATCTTCAGTAATTATATTTAATATACTGTACATATAATATCAAAAATTTCACCAAATGTATATTATACACTCTAAATAAAATATGAAAAAGACAGTAAATATATATTACACTCTATGTAAAATATCAAAAACTACACCAAATATATATTATATAATTTACATAAAATATCAAAAGTACAACAAATATATATTATATACTGTACATAAAATATCAAAAAACAGTAAATATATTTCATATATTGTACATATAATATTAACTAAAAGTACACCAAATACATTTTACATACTGTAAATAAAATATCAAAAATTACAGTAAGTATATATTATCTACTGTACATAAAATATCAAAAAGTACACCAAATATGTGTTATATATACTGTAAATAAACTATCAAAATCTTCAGTAATTATATTTAATATACTGTTCATAAAATATCAAAAATTACACCAAATGTATATTATACACTCTAAATAAAATATCAAAAAGGACAGTAAATATATATTACACTCTATGTAAAATATCAAAAACTACACCAAATATATATTATATAATTTACATAAAATATCAAAAGTACACCAAATATATATTATATACTGTACATAAAATATCAAAAAGTACAGTAAATATATTTCATATATTGTACATATAATATTAACTAAAAGTAGACCAAATACATTTTACATACTGTAAATAAAATATAAAAAATTACAGTAAGTATATATTATCTATTGTACATAAAATATCAAAAAGTACAGTAAATATATTTCATATATTGTACATATAATATTAACTAAAAGTACACCAAATACATTTTACATACTGTAAATAAAATATCAAAAATCTCAGTAAGTATATATTATCTACTGTACATAAAATATCAAAAAGTACACGAAATATGTGTTATATATACTGTAAATAAACTATCAAAATCTTCAGTAATTATATTTAATATACTGTACACAAAATATCAAAAATTACACCAAATGTATATTATACACTCTAAATAAAATACCAAAAAGGACAGTAAATATATATTACACTCTATGTAAAATAACAAAAACTACACCAAATATATATTATATAATTTACATAAAATATCAGAAGTACACCAAATATATATTATATACTGTACATAAAATATCAAAAAGTACACCAAATATGTGTTATATATACTGAAAATAAACTATCAAAATCTTCAGTATTTATATTTAATATACTGTACATAAAATATCAAAAATTACACCAAATGTATATTATACACCCTAAATAAAATATCAAAAATGACAGTAAATATATATTACACTCTATGTAAAATATCAAAAACTACACCAAATATATATTACATAATTTACATAAAATATCAAAAGTACACCAAATATATATTATATACTGTACATAAAATATCAAAAAACAGTAAATATATTTCATATATTGTACTTATAATATTAACTAAAAGTACACCAAATACATTTTACATACTGTAAATAAAATATCAAAAATTACAGTAAGTATATATTATCTACTGTACATAAAATATCAAAAAGTACACCAAATATGTGTTATATATACTGTAAATAAACTATCAAAATCTTCAGTAATTATACTTAATATACTGTTCATAAAATATCAAAAATTACACCAAATGTATATTAAACACTCTAAATAAAATATCAAAAAGGACAGTAAACATATATTACACACTATGTAAAATATCAAAAACTACACCAAATATATATTATATAATTTACATAAAATATCAAAAGTACACCAAATATATATTATATACTGTACATAAAATATCAAAAAGTACAGTAAATATATTTCATATATTGTACATATAATATTAACTAAAAGTACACCAAATACATTTTACATACTGTAAATAAAATATCAAAAATTACAGTAAGTATATATTATCTAATGTACATAAAATATCAAAAAGTACACCAAATATGTGTTATATATACTGAAAATAAACTATCAAAATCTTCAGTAATTATATTTAATATACTGTACATAAAATATCATAAATTACAACAAATGTATATTATACACTCTAAATAGAATATCAAAAAGACAGTAAACATATATTACACTCTATGTAAAATATCAAAAACTACACCAAATATATATTATATAATTTACGTAAAATATCAAAAGTACACCAAATATATATTATATACTGTACATAAAATATCAAAAAGTACAGTAAGTATATTTCATATATTGTACATATAATATTAACTAAAAGTACACCAAATACATTTTACATACTGTAAATAAAATATCAAAAATTACAGTAAGTATATACTATCTAATGTACATAAAATATCAACAAGTACACCAAATATGTGTTATATATACTGAAAATAAACTATCAAAATCTTCAGTAATTATATTTAATATACGGTACATAAAATATCAAAAATTACACCAAATGTATATTATACACTCTAAATAAAATATGAAAAAGGACAGTAAATATATATTACACTCTATGTAAAATATCAAAAACTACACCAAATATATATTATATAATTTACATAAAATATCAAAAGTACACCAAATATATATTATATACTGTACATAAAATATCAAAAAACAGTATATATATTTCATATATTGTACATATAATATTAACTAAAAGTACACCAAATACATTTTACATACTGTAAATAAAATATCAAAAATTACAGTAAGTATATATTATCTAATGTACATAAAATATCAAAAAGTACACCAAATATGTGTTATATATACTGTAAATAAACTATCAAAATCTTCAGTAATTATATTTAATATAATGTTCATAAAATATCAAAAATTACACCAAATGTATATTATACACTCTAAATAAAATGTCAAAAAGGACAGTAAATATATATTACACTCTATGTAAAATATCAAAAACTACACCAAATATATATTATATAATTTACATAAAATATCAAAAGTACACCAAATATATATTATGTACTGTACAGAAAATATCAAAAAGTACAGTAAATATATTTCATATATTGTACATATAATATTAACTAAAAGTACACCAAATACATTTTACATACTGTAAATAAAATATAAAAAATTACAGTAAGTATATATTATCTACTGTACATAAAATATCAAAAAGTACACCAAATATGTGTTATATATACTGTAAATAAACTATCAAAATCTTCAGTAATTATATTTAATATACTGTTCATAAAATATCAAAAATTACACCAAATGTATATTATACACTCTAAATAAAATGTCAAAAAGGACAGTAAATATATATTACACTCTATGTAAAATATCAAAAACTACACCAAATATATATTATATAATTTACATAAAATATCAAAAGTACACCAAATATATATTATGTACTGTACATAAAATATCAAAAAGTACAGTAAATATATTTCATATATTGTACATATAATATTAACTAAAAGTACACCAAATACATTTTACATACTGTAAATAAAATATAAAAAATTACAGTAAGTATATATTATCTACTGTACATAAAATATCAAAAAGTACACCAAATATGTGTTATATATACTGTAAATAAACTATCAAAATCTTCAGTAATTATATTTAATATACTGTTCATAAAATATCAAAAATTACACCAAATGTATACTATACACTCTAAATAAAATGTCAAAAAGGACAGTAAATATATATTACACTCTATGTAAAATATCAAAAACTACACCAAATATATATTATATAATTTACATAAAATATCAAAAGTACACCAAATATATATTATATACTGTACATAAAATATCAAAAAGTACAGTAAATATATTTCATATATTGTACATATAATATTAACTAAAAGTACACCAAATACATTTTACATACTGTAAATAAAATATAAAAAATTACAGTAAGTATATATTATCTACTGTACATAAAATATCAAAAAGTACACCAAATATATGTTATATATACTGTAAATAAACTATCAAAATCTTCAGTAATTATATTTAATATACTGTTCATAAAATATCAAAAATTACACCAAATGTATATTATACACTCTAAATAAAATATCAAAAAGGACAGTAAATATATATTACACTCTATGTAAAATATCAAAAACTACACCAAATATATATTATATAATTTACATAAAATATCAAAAGTACACCAAATATATATTATATACTGTACATAAAATATCAAAAAGTACAGTAAATATATTTCATATATTGTACATATAATATTAACTAAAAGTACACCAAATACATTTTACATACTGTAAATAAAATATCAAAAATTTCAGTAAGTATATATTATCTACTGTACATAAAATATCAAAAAGTACACGAAATATGTGTTATATATTCTCTAAATAAACTATCAAAATCTTCAGTAATTATATTTAATATACTGTACACAAAATATCAAAAATTACACCAAATGTATATTATACACTCTAAATAAAATACCAAAAAGGACAGTAAATATATATTACACTCTATGTAAAATAACAAAAACTACACCAAATATATATTATATAATTTACATAAAATATCAGAAGTACACCAAATATATATTATATACTGTACATAAAATATCAAAAAGTACACCAAATATGTGTTATATATACTGAAAATAAACTATCAAAATCTTCAGTATTTATATTTAATATACTGTACATAAAATATCAAAAATTACACCAAATGTATATTATACACCCTAAATAAAATATCAAAAATGACAGTAAATATATATTACACTCTATGTAAAATATCAAAAACTACACCAATTATATATTACATAATTTACATAAAATATCAAAAGTACACCAAATATATATTATATACTGTACATAAAATATCAAAAAACTGTAAATATATTTCATATATTGTACATATAATATTAACTAAAAGTACACCAAATACATTTTACATACTGTAAATAAAATATCAAAAATTACAGTAAGTATATATTATCTACTGTACATAAAATATCAAAAAGTACACCAAATATGTGTTATATATACTGTAAATAAACTATCAAAATCTTCAGTAATTATACTTAATATACTGTTCATAAAATATCAAAAATTACACCAAATGTATATTAAACACTCTAAATAAAATATCAAAAAGGACAGTAAACATATATTACACACTATGTAAAATATCAAAAACTACACCAAATATATATTATATAATTTACATAAAATATCAAAAGTACACCAAATATATATTATATACTGTACATAAAATATCAAAAAGTACAGTAAATATATTTCATATATTGTACATATAATATTAACTAAAAGTACACCAAATACATTTTACATACTGTAAATAAAATATCAAAAATTACAGTAAGTATATATTATCTAATGTACATAAAATATCAAAAAGTACACCAAATATGTGTTATATATACTGAAAATAAACTATCAAAATCTTCAGTAATTATATTTAATATACTGTACATATAATATCAAAAATTTCACCAAATGTATATTATACACTCTAAATAAAATATGAAAAAGACAGTAAATATATATTACACTCTATGTAAAATATCAAAAACTACACCAAATATATATTATATAATTTACATAAAATATCAAAAGTACAACAAATATATATTATATACTGTACATAAAATATCAAAAAACAGTAAATATATTTCATATATTGTACATATAATATTAACTAAAAGTACACCAAATACATTTTACATACTGTAAATAAAATATCAAAAATTACAGTAAGTATATATTATCTACTGTACATAAAATATCAAAAAGTACACCAAATATGTGTTATATATACTGTAAATAAACTATCAAAATCTTCAGTAATTATATTTAATATACTGTTCATAAAATATCAAAAATTACACCAAATGTATATTATACACTCTAAATAAAATATCAAAAAGGCCAGTAAATATATATTACACTCTATGTAAAATATCAAAAACTACACCCAATATATATTATATAATTTACATAAAATATCAAAAGTACACCAAATATATATTATATACTGTACATAAAATATCAAAAAGTACAGTAAATATATTTCATATATTGTACATATAATATTAACTAAAAGTAGACCAAATACATTTTACATACTGTAAATAAAATATAAAAAATTACAGTAAGTATATATTATCTACTGTACATAAAATATCAAAAAGTACAGTAAATATATTTCATATATTGTACATATAATATTAACTAAAATTACACCAAATACATTTTACATACTGTAAATAAAATATCAAAAATCTCAGTAAGTATATATTATCTACTGTACATAAAATATCAAAAAGTACACGAAATATGTGTTATATATACTGTAAATAAACTATCAAAATCTTCAGTAATTATATTTAATATACTGTACAAAAAATATCAAAAATTACACCAAATGTATATTATACACTCTAAATAAAATACCAAAAAGGACAGTAAATATATATTACACTCTATGTAAAATAACAAAAACTACACCAAATATATATTATATAATTTACATAAAATATCAGAAGTACACCAAATATATATTATATACTGTACACAAAATATCAAAAAGTACACCAAATATGTGTTATATATACTGAAAATAAACTATCAAAATCTTCAGTATTTATATTTAATATACTGTACATAAAATATCAAAAATTACACCAAATGTATATTATACACCCTAAATAAAATATAAAAACTGACAGTAAATATATATTACACTCTATGTAAAATATCAAAAACTACACCAAATATATATTACATAATTTACATAAAATATCAAAAGTACACCAAATATATATTATATACTGTACATAAAATATCAAAAAACAGTAAATATATTTCATATATTGTACATATAATATTAACTAAAATACACCAAATACATTTTACATACTGTAAATAAAATATCAAAAATTACAGTAAGTATATATTATCTACTGTACATAAAATATCAAAAAGTACACCAAATATGTGTTATATATACTGTAAATAAACTATCAAAATCTTCAGTAATTATACTTAATATACTGTTCATAAAATATCAAAAATTACACCAAATGTATATTAAACACTCTAAATAAAATATCAAAAAGGACAGTAAACATATATTACACACTATGTAAAATATCAAAAACTACACCAAATATATATTATATAATTTACATAAAATATCAAAAGTACACCAAATATATATTATATACTGTACATAAAATATCAAAAAGTACAGTAAATATATTTCATATATTGTACATATAATATTAACTAAATGTACACCAAATACATTTTACATACTGTAAATAAAATATCAAAAATTACAGTAAGTATATATTATCTAATGTACATAAAATATCAAGAAGTACACCAAATATGTGTTATATATACTGAAAATAAACTATCAAAATCTTCAGTAATTATATTTAATATACTGTACATAAAATATCATAAATTACAACAAATGTATATTATACACTCTAAATAGAATATCAAAAAGGACAGTAAACATATATTACACTCTATGTAAAATATCAAAAACTACACCAAATATATATTATATAATTTACGTAAAATATCAAAAGTACACCAAATATATATTATATACTGTACATAAAATATCAAAAAGTACAGTAAGTATATTTCATATATTGTACATATAATATTAACTAAAAGTACACCAAATACATTTTACATACTGTAAATAAAATATCAAAAATTACAGTAAGTATATATTATCTAATGTACATAAAATATCAACAAGTACACCAAATATGTGTTATATATACTGAAAATAAACTATCAAAATCTTCAGTAATTATATTTAATATACGGTACATAAAATATCAAAAATTACACCAAATGTATATTATACACTCTAAATAAAATATGAAAAAGGACAGTAAATATATATTACACTCTATGTAAAATATCAAAAACTACACCAAATATATATTATATAATTTACATAAAATATCAAAAGTACACCAAATATATATTATATACTGTACATAAAATATCAAAAAACAGTATATATATTTCATATATTGTACATATAATATTAACTAAAAGTACACCAAATACATTTTACATACTGTAAATAAAATATCAAAAATTACAGTAAGTATATATTATCTAATGTACATAAAATATCAAAAAGTACACCAAATATGTGTTATATATACTGTAAATAAACTATCAAAATCTTCAGTAATTATATTTAATATAATGTTCATAAAATATCAAAAATTACACCAAATGTATATTATACACTCTAAATAAAATGTCAAAAAGGACAGTAAATATATATTACACTCTATGTAAAATATCAAAAACTACACCAAATATATATTATATAATTTACATAAAATATCAAAAGTACACCAAATATATATTATGTACTGTACAGAAAATATCAAAAAGTACAGTAAATATATTTCATATATTGTACATATAATATTAACTAAAAGTACACCAAATACATTTTACATACTGTAAATAAAATATAAAAAATTACAGTAAGTATATATTATCTACTGTACATAAAATAGCAAAAAGTACACCAAATATGTGTTATATATACTGTAAATAAACTATCAAAATCTTCAGTAATTATATTTAATATACTGTTCATAAAATATCAAAAATTACACCAAATGTATATTATACACTCTAAATAAAATGTCAAAAAGGACAGTAAATATATATTACACTCTATGTAAAATATCAAAAACTACACCAAATATATATTATATAATTTACATAAAATATCAAAAGTACACCAAATATATATTATGTACTGTACATAAAATATCAAAAAGTACAGTAAATATATTTCATATATTGTACATATAATATTAACTAAAAGTACACCAAATACATTTTACATACTGTAAATAAAATATAAAAAATTACAGTAAGTATATATTATCTACTGTACATAAAATATCAAAAAGTACACCAAATATGTGTTATATATACTGTAAATAAACTATCAAAATCTTCAGTAATTATATTTAATATACTGTTCATAAAATATCAAAAATTACACCAAATGTATATTATACACTCTAAATAAAATGTCAAAAAGGACAGTAAATATATATTACACACTATGTAAAATATCAAAAACTACACCAAATATATATTATATAATTGACATAAAATATCAAAAGTACACCAAATATATATTATATACTGTACATAAAATATCAAAAAGTACAGTAAATATATTTTATATATTGTACATATAATATTAACTAAAAGTACACCAAATACATTTTACATACTGTAAATAAAATATAAAAAATTACAGTAAGTATATATTATCTACTGTACATAAAATATCAAAAAGTACACCAAATATATGTTATATATACTGTAAATAAACTATCAAAATCTTCAGTAATTATATTTAATATACTGTTCATAAAATATCAAAAATTACACCAAATGTATATTATACACTCTAAATAAAATATCAAAAAAGACAGTAAATATATATTACACTCTATGTAAAATATCAAAAACTACACCAAATATATATTATATAATTTACATAAAATATCAAAAGTACACCAAATATATATTATATACTGTACATAAAATATCAAAAAGTACAGTAAATATATTTCATATATTGTACATATAATATTAACTAAAAGTAGACCAAATATATTTTACATACTGTAAATAAAATATAAAAAATTACAGTAAGTATATATTATCTACTGTACATAAATATCAAAAAGTACAGTAAATATATTTCATATATTGTACATATAATATTAACTAAAAGTACACCAAATACATTTTACATACTGTAAATAAAATATCAAAAATTTCAGTAAGTATATATTATCTACTGTACATAAAATATCAAAAAGTACAGTAAATATATTTCACATATTGTACATATAATATTAACTAAAAGTACACCAAATACATTTTACATACTGTAAATAAAATATAAAAAATTACAGTAAGTATATATTATCTACTGTACAAAAAATATCAAAAAGTACAGTAAATATATTTCATATATTGTACATATAATATTAACTAAAAGTACACCAAATACATTTTACATACTGTTAATAAAATATCAAAAATTACAGTAAGTATATATTATCTAATGTACATAAAATATCAAAAAGTACACCAAATATGTGTTATATATACTGAAAATAAACTATCAAAATCTTCAGTAATTATATTTAATATACTGTTCATAAAATATCAAAAATTACAACAAATGTATATTATACACTCTAAATAAAATATCAAAAAGGACAGTAAATATATATTACACTCTATGTAAAATATCAAAAACTACACCAAATATATATTATATAATTTACATAAAATATCAAAAGTACACCAAATATATATTATGTACTGTACATAAAATATCAAAAAGTACAGTAAATATATTTCATATATTGTAAATATAATATTAACTAAAAGTACACCAAATACATTTTACATACTGTAAATAAAATATCAAAAATTACAGTAAGTTTATATTATCCACTGTACATAAAGTATCAAAAAGTACACCAAATATGTGTTATATATACTGTAAATAAACTATCAAAATCTTCAGTAATTATATTTAATATACTGTACACAAAATATCAAAAATTACACCAAATGTATATTATACACTCTAAATAAAATACCAAAAAGGACAGTAAATATATATTACACTCTATGTAAAATAACAAAAACTACACCAAATATATATTATATAATTTACATAAAATATCAGAAGTACACCAAATATATATTATATACTGTACATAAAATATCAAAAAGTACACCAAATATGTGTTATATATACTGAAAATAAACTATCAAAATCTTCAGTAATTATATTTAATATACTGTACATAAAATATCAAAAATTACAACAAATGTATATTATACACTCTAAATAAAATATCAAAAAGGACAGTAAACATATATTACACTCTATGTAAAATATCAAAAACTACACCAAATATATATTATATAATTTACGTAAAATATCAAAAGTACCCCAAATATATATTATATACTGTACATAAAATATCAAAAAGTACAGTAAACATATTTCATATATTGTACATATGATATTAAGTAAAAGTACACCAAATACATTTTACATACTGTAAATAAAATATCAAAAATTACGGTAAGTATATATTATCTAATGTACATAAAATATCAAAAAGTACACCAAATATGTGTTATATATACTGAAAATAAACTATCAAAATCTTCAGTAATTATATTTACTATACGGTACAAAAAATATCAAAAATTACACCAAATGTATATTATACACTCTAAATAAAATATGAAAAAGGACAGTAAATATATATTACACTCTATGTAAAATATCAAAAACTACACCAAATATATATTATATAATTTACATAAAATATCAAAAGTACACCAAATATATATTATATACTGTACATAAAATATCAAAAAACAGTAAATATATTTCATATATTGTACATATAATATTAACTAAAAGTACACCAAATACATTTTACATACTGTAAATAAAATATCAAAATTTACAGTAAGTATATATTATCTACTGTACATAAAATATCAAAAAGTACTCCAAATATGTGTTATATATACTGTAAATAAACTATCAAAATCTTCAGTAATTATATTTAATATACTGTTCATAAAATATCAAAAATTACACCAAATGTATATTATACACTCTAAATAAAATATCAAAAAGGACAGTAAATATATATTACACTCTATGTAAAATATCAAAAACTACACCAAATATATATTATATAATTTACATAAAATATCAAAAGTACACCAAATATATATTATGTACTGTACATAAAATATCAAAAAGTACAGTAAATATATTTCATATATTGTACATATAATATTAACTAAAAGTACACCAAATACATTTTACATACTGTAAATAAAATATAAAAAATTACAGTAAGTATATATTATCTACTGTACATAAAATATCAAAAAGTACAGTAAATATATTTCACGTATTGTACATATAATATTAACTAAAAGTACACCAAATACATTTTACATACTGTAAATAAAATATAAAAAATTACAGTAAGTATATATTATCTACTGTACAAAAAATATCAAAAAGTACAGTAAATATATTTCATATATTGTACATATAATATTAACTAAAAGTACACCAAATACATTTTACATACTGTAAATAAAATATCAAAAATTACAGTAAGTATATATTATCCACTGTACATAAAATATCAAAAAGTACACCAAATATGTGTTATATATACTGAAAATAAACTATCAAAATCTTCAGTAATTATATTTAATATACTGTACATAAAATATCAAAAATTACACCAAATGTATATTATACACTCTAAATAGAATATCAAAAAGGACAGTAAACATATATTACACTCTATGTAATATATCAAAAACTACACCAAATATATATTATATAATTTACGTAAAATATCAAAAGTACACCAAATATATATTATATACTGTACATAAAATATCAAAAAGTACAGTAAGTATATTTCATATATTGTACATATAATATTAACTAAAAGTACACCAAATACATTTTACATACTGTAAATAAAATATCAAAAATTACAGTAAGTATATATTATCTAATGTACATAAAATATCAACAAGTACACCAAATATGTGTTATATATACTGAAAATAAACTATCAAAATCTTCAGTAATTATATTTAATATACGGTACATAAAATATCAAAAATTACACCAAATGTATATTATACACTCTAAATAAAATATGAAAAAGGACAGTAAATATATATTACACTCTATGTAAAATATCAAAAACTACACCAAATATATATTATATAATTTACATAAAATATCAAAAGTACACCAAATATATATTATATACTGTACATAAAATATCAAAAAACAGTATATATATTTCATATATTGTACATATAATATTAACTGAAAGTACACCAAATACATTTTACATACTGTAAATAAAATATCAAAAATTACAGTAAGTATATATTATCTAATGTACATAAAATATCAAAAAGTACACCAAATATGTGTTATATATACTGTAAATAAACTATCAAAATCTTCAGTAATTATATTTAATATACTGTTCCTAAAATATCAAAAATTACACCAAATGTATATTATACACTCTAAATAAAATGTCAAAAAGGACAGTAAATATATATTACACTATGTAAAATATCAAAAACTACACCAAATATATATTATATAATTTACATAAAATATCAAAAGTACACCAAATATATATTATGTACTGTACATAAAATATCAAAAAGTACAGTAAATATATTTCATATATTGTACATATAATATTAACTAAAAGTACACCAAATACATTTTACATACTGTAAATAAAATATAAAAATTACAGTAAGTATATATTATCTACTGTACATAAAATATCAAAAAGTACACCAAATATGTGTTATATATACTGTAAATAAACTATCAAAATCTTCAGTAATTATATTTAATATACTGTTCATAAAATATCAAAAATTACACCAAATGTATATTATACACTCTAAATAAAATGTCAAAAAGGACAGTAAATATATATTACACTCTATGTAAAATATCAAAAACTACACCAAATATATATTATATAATTTACATAAAATATCAAAAGTACACCAAATATATATTATGTACTGTACATAAAATATCAAAAAGTACAGTAAATATATTTCATATATTGTACATATAATATTAACTAAAAGTACACCAAATACATTTTACATACTGTAAATAAAATATAAAAAATTACAGTAAGTATATATTATCTACTGTACATAAAATATCAAAAAGTACACCAAATATGTGTTATATATACTGTAAATAAACTATCAAAATCTTCAGTAATTATATTTAATATACTGTTCATAAAATATCAAAAATTACACCAAATGTATATTATACACTCTAAATAAAATGTCAAAAAGGACAGTAAATATATATTACACTCTATGTAAAATATCAAAAACTACACCAAATATATATTATATAATTTACATAAAATATCAAAAGTACACCAAATATATATTATATACTGTACATAAAATATCAAAAAGTACAGTAAATATATTTCATATATTGTACATATAATATTAACTAAAAGTACACCAAATACATTTTACATACGGTAAATAAAATATAAAAATTTACAGTAAGTATATATTATCTACTGTACATAAAATATCAAAAAGTACACCAAATATGTGTTATATATACTGTAAATAAACTATCAAAAGCTTCAGTAATTATATTTAATATACTGTTCATAAAATATCAAAAATTACACCAAATGTATATTATAAACTCTAAATAAAATATCAAAAACGACAGTAAATATATATTACACTCTATGTAAAATATCAAAAACTACACCAAATATATATTATAGAAGTTACATAAAATATCAAAAGTACACCAAATATATATTATATACTGTACATAAAATATCAAAAAGTACAGTAAATATATTTCATATATTGTACATATAATATTAACTAAAAGTACACCAAATACATTTTACATACTGTAAATAAAATATAAAAAATTACAGTAAGTATATATTATCTACTGTACATAAAATATCAAAAAGTACACCAAATATATGTTATATATACTGTAAATAAACTATCAAAATCTTCAGTAATTATATTTAATATACTGTTCATAAAATATCAAAAATTACACCAAATGTATATTATACACTCTAAATAAAATATCAAAAAGGACAGTAAATATATATTACACTCTATGTAAAATATCAAAAACTACACCAAATATATATTATATAATTTACATAAAATATCAAAAGTACACCAAATATATATTATATACTGTACATAAAATATCAAAAAGTACAGTAAATATATTTCATATATTGTACATATAATATTAACTAAAAGTAGACCAGATATATTTTACATACTGTAAATAAAATATAAAAAACTACAGTAAGTATATATTATCTACTGTACATAAATATCAAAAAGTACAGTAAATATATTTCATATATTGTACATATAATATTAACTAAAAGTACACCAAATACATTTTACATACTGTAAATAAAATATCAAAAATTTCAGTTAGTATATATTATCTACTGTACATAAAATATCAAAAAGTACAGTAAATATATTTCACATATTGTACATATAATATTAACTAAAAGTACACCAAATACATTTTACATACTGTAAATAAAATATAAAAAATTACAGTAAGTATATATTATCTACTGTACAAAAAATATCAAAAAGTACAGTAAATATATTTCATATATTGTACATATAATATTAACTAAAAGTACACCAAATACATTTTACATACTGTAAATAAAATATCAAAAATTACAGTAAGTATATATTATCTACTGTACATAAAATATCAAAAAGTACACCAAATATGTGTTATATATACTGAAAATAAACTATCAAAATCTTCAGTAATTATATTTAATATACTGTTCATAAAATATCAAAAATTACACCAAATGTATATTATACACTCTAAATAAAATATCAAAAAGGACAGTAAATATATATTACACTCTATGTAAAATATCAAAAACTACACCAAATATATATTATATAATTTACATAAAATATCAAAAGTACACCAAATATATATTATGTACTGTACATAAAATATCAAAAAGTACAGTAAATATATTTCATATATTGTACATATAATATTAACTAAAAGTACACCAAATACATTTTACATACTGTAAATAAAATATCAAAAATTACAGTAAGTTTATATTATCCACTGTACATAAAGTATCAAAAAGTACACCAAATATGTGTTATATATACTGTAAATAAACTATCAAAATCTTCAGTAATTATATTTAATATACTGTACACAAAATATCAAAAATTACACCAAATGTATATTATACACTCTAAATAAAATACCAAAAAGGACAGTAAATATATATTACACTCCATGTAAAATAACAAAAACTACACCAAATATATATTATATAATTTACATAAAATATCAGAAGTACACCAAATATATATTATATACTGTACATAAAATATCAAAAAGTACAGTAAATATATTTCATATATTGTACATATGATATTAACTAAAAGTACACCAAATACATTTTACATACTGTAAATAAAATATCAAAAATTACGGTAAGTATATATTATCTAATGTACATAAAATATCAAAAAGTACACCAAATATGTGTTATATATACTGAAAATAAACTATCAAAATCTTCAGTAATTATATTTACTATACGGTACATAAAATATCAAAAATTACACCAAATGTATATTATACACTCTAAATAAAATATGAAAAAGGACAGTAAATATATATTACACTCTATGTAAAATATCAAAAACTACACCAAATATATATTATATAATTTACATAAAATATCAAAAGTACACCAAATATATATTATATACTGTACATAAAATATCAAAAAATAGTAAATATATTTCATATATTGTACATATAATATTAACTAAAAGTACACCAAATACATTTTACATACTGTAAATAAAATATCAAAAATTACAGTAAGTATATATTATCTACTGTACATAAAATATCAAAAAGTACACCAAATATGTGTTATATATACTGTAAATAAACTATCAAAATCTTCAGTAATTATATTTAATATACTGTTCATAAAATATCAAAAATTACACCAAATGTATATTATACACTCTAAATAAAATATCAAAAAGGACAGTAAATATATATTACACTCTATGTAAAATATCAAAAACTACACCAAATATATATTATATAATTTACATAAAATATCAAAAGTACACCAAATATATATTATGTACTGTACATAAAATATCAAAAAGTACAGTAAATATATTTCATATATTGTACATATAATATTAACTAAAAGTACACCAAATACATTTTACATACTGTAAATAAAATATAAAAAATTACAGTAAGTATATATTATCTACTGTACATAAAATATCAAAAAGTACAGTAAATATATTTCACATATTGTACATATAATATTAACTAAAAGTACACCAAATACATTTTACATACTGTAAATAAAATATAAAAAATTACAGTAAGTATATATTATCTACTGTACAAAAAATATCAAATAGTACAGTAAATATATTTCATATATTGTACATATAATATTAACTAAAAGTACACCAAATACATTTTACATACTGTAAATAAAATATCAAAAATTACAGTAAGTATATATTATCCACTGTACATAAAGTATCAAAAAGTACACCAAATATGTGTTATATATACTGTAAATAAACTATCAAAATCTTCAGAAATTATATTTAATATACTGTACATAAAATATCAAAAATTACACCAAATGTATATTATACACTCTAAATAAAATATCAAAAAGGACAGTAAATATATATTACACTCTACGTAAAATATCAAAAACTACACCAAATATATATTATATAATTTATATAAAATATCAAAAGTACCCGAAATATATATTATATACTGTACATAAAATATCAAAAAGTACAGTAAATATATTTCTTATATTGTACATATAATATTAACTAAAACTACACCAAATACATTTCATATACTGTAAATAAAAAATCAAAAATGCAGTAAGTATATATTATCTACTGTACATAAAATATCAAAAAGTACACCAAATATATGTTATATATACTGTAAATAAACTATCAAAATCTTCAGGAATTATATTTAATATACTGTTCATAAAATATCAAAAATTACACCAAATGTATATTATACACTCTAAATAAAATATCAAAAAGGACAGTAAATATATATTACACTCTATGTAAAATATCAAAAACTACACCAAATATATATTATATAATTTACATAAAATATCAAAATTACACCAAATATATATTATATACTGTACATAAAATATCAAAAAGTACAGTAAATATATTTCATATATTGTACATATAATATTAACTAAAAGTAGACCAAATATATTTTACATACTGTAAATAAAATATAAAAAATTACAGTAAGTATATATTATCTACTGTACATAAATATCAAAAAGTACAGTAAATATATTTCATATATTGTACATATAATATTAACTAAAAGTACACCAAATACATTTTACATACTGTAAATAAAATATCAAAAATTTCAGTAAGTATATATTATCTACTGTACATGAAATATCAAAAAGTACAGTAAACATATTTCACATATTGTACATATAATATTAACTAAAAGTACACCAAATACATTTTACATACTGTAAATAAAATATAAAAAATTATAGTAAGTATATATTATCTACTGTACAAAGAATATCAAAAAGTACAGTAAATATATTTCATATATTGTACATATAATATTAACTAAAAGTACACCAAATACATTTTACATACTGTAAATAAAATATCAAAAATTACGGTAAGTATATATTATCTAATGTACATAAAATATCAAAAAGTACACCAAATATGTGTTATATATAATGAAAATAAACTATCAAAATCTTCAGTAATTATATTTAATATACTGTTCATAAAATATCAAAAATTACACCAAATGTATATTATACACTCTAAATAAAATATCAAAAAGGACAGTAAATATATATTACACTCTATGTAAAATATCAAAAACTACACCAAATATATATTATATAATTTACATAAAATATCAAAAGTACACCAAATATATATTATGTACTGTTCATAAAATATCAAAAAGTACAGTAAATATATTTCATATATTGTACATATAATATTAACTAAAAGTACACCAAATACATTTTACATACTGTAAATAAAATATCAAAAATTACAGTAAGTATATATTATCCACTATACATAAAGTATCAAAAAGTACACCAAATATGTGTTATATATACTGTAAATAAACTATCAAAATCTTCAGTAATTATATTTAATATACTGTACACAAAATATCAAAAATTACACCAAATGTATATTATACACTCTAAATAAAATACCAAAAAGGACAGTAAATATATATTACACTCTATGTAAAATATCAAAAACTACACCAAATATATATTATATAATTTACATAAAATATCAAAAGTACACCAAATATATATTATATACTGTACATAAAATATCAAAAAGTACAGTAAATATAGTTCATATATTGTACATATAATATTAACTAAAAGTAGACCAAATATATTTTACATACTGTAAATAAAATATAAAAAATTACAGTAAGTATATATTATCTACTGTACATAAATATCAAAAAGTACAGTAAATATATTTCATATATTGTACATATAATATTAACTAAAAGTACACCAAATACATTTTACATACTGTAAATAAAATATGAAAAATTTCAGTAAGTATATATTATCTACTGTACATAAAATATCAAAAAGTACACGAAATATGTGTTATATGTACTGTAAATAAACTATCAAAATCTTCAGTAATTATATTTAATATACTGTACACAAAATATCAAAAATTACACCAAATGTATATTATACACTCTAAATAAAATACCAAAAAGGACAGTAAATATATATTACACTCTATGTAAAATAACAAAAACTACACCAAATATATATTATATAATTTACATAAAATATCAGAAGTACACCAAATATATATTATATACTGTACATAAAATATCAAAAAGTACACCAAATATGTGTTATATATACTGAAAATAAACTATCAAAACCTTCAGTAATTATATTTAATATACTGTACATAAAATATCAAAAATTACAACAAATGTATATTATACACTCTAAATAAAATATCAAAAAGGACAGTAAACATATATTACACTCTATGTAAAATATCAAAAACTACACCAAATATATATTATATAATTTACGTAAAATATCAAAAGTACACCAAATATATATTATATACTGTACATGAAATATCAAAAAGTACAGTAAATATATTTCATATATTGTACATATAATATTAACTAAAAGTACACCAAATACATTTTACATACTGTAAATAAAATATCAAAAATTACAGTAAGTATATATTATCTACTGTACAAAAAATATCAAAAAGTACAGTAAATATATTTCATATATTGTACATATAATATTAACTAAAAGTACACCAAATACATATTACATACTGTAAATAAAATATCAAAAATTACAGTAAGTATATATTATCCACTGTACATAAAATATAAAAAAGTACACCAAATATGTGTTATATATACTGTAAATAAACTATCAAAATCTTCAGTAATTATATTTAATATACTGTACATAAAATATCAAAAATTACACCAAATGTATATTATACACTCTAAATAAAATATCAAAAAGGACAGTAAATATATATTACACTCTATGTAAAATATCAAAAACTACACCAAATATATATTATATAATTTACATAAAATATCAAAAGTACCCGAAATATATATTATATACTGTACATAAAATATCAAAAAGTACAGTAAATATATTTCTTATATTGTACATATAATATTAACTAAAACTACACCAAATACATTTCATATACTGTAAATAAAAAATCAAAAATGCAGTAAGTATATATTATCTACTGTACATAAAATATCAAAAAGTACACCAAATATATGTTATATATACTGTAAATAAACTATCAAAATCTTCAGTAAGTATATTTAATATACTGTTCATAAAATATCAAAAATTACACCAAATGTATATTATACACTCTAAATAAAATATGAAAAAGTACAGTAAATATATTTCATATATTGTACATATAATATTAACTAAAAGTACACCAAATACATTTTACATACTGTAAATAAAATATCAAAAATTACAGTAAGTATATATTATCTAATGTACATAAAATATCAAAAAGTACACCAAATATGTGTTATATATACTGTAAATAAACTATCAAAATCTTCAGTAATTATATTTAATATACTGTTCATAAAATATCAAAAATTACACCAAATGTATATTATAAACTCTAAATAAAATATCAAAAAGGACAGTAAATATATATTACACTCTATGTAAAATATCAAAAACTACACCAAATATGTATTATATAATTTACATAAAATATCAAAAGTACACCAAATATATATTATATACTGTACATAAAATATCAAAAAGTACAGTAAATATATTTCATATATTGTACATATAATATTAACTAAAAGTACACCAAATACATTTTACATACTGTAAATAAAATATAAAAAATTACAGTAAGTATGTATTATCTACTGTACATAAAATATCAAAAAGTACACCAAATATATGTTATATATACTGTAAATAAACTATCAAAATCTTCAGTAATTATATTTAATATACTGTTCATAAAATATCAAAAATTACACCAAATGTATATTATACACTCTAAATAAAATATCAAAAAGGACAGTAAATATATATTACACTCTATGTAAAATATCAAAAACTACACCAAATATATATTATATAATTTACATAAAATATCAAAAGTACACCAAATATATATTATATACTGTACATAAAATATCAAAAAGTACAGTAAATATATTTCATATATTGTACATATAATATTAACTAAAAGTACACCAAATACATTTTACATACTGTAAATAAAATATCAAAAATTTCAGTAAGTATATATTATCTACTGTACATAAAATATCAAAAAGTACAGTAAATATATTTCACATATTGTACATATAATATTAACTAAAAGTACACCAAATACATTTTACATACTGTAAATAAAATATCAAAAATTACAGTAAGTATATATTATCTAATGTACATAAAATATCAAAAAGTACACCAAATATGTGTTATATATACTGAAAATAAACTATCAAAATCTTCAGTAATTATATTTAATATACTGTTCATAAAATATCAAAAATTACACCAAATGTATATTATACACTCTAAATAAAATATCAAAAGCGACAGTAAATATATATTAGACTCTATGTAAAATATCAAAAACTACACCAAATATATATTATATAATTTACATAAAATATCAAAAGTACACCAAATATATATTATGTACTGTACATAAAATATCAAAAAGTACAGTAAATATATTTCATATATTGTACATATAATATTAACTAAAAGTACACCAAATACATTTTACATACTGTAAATAAAATATCAAAAATTACAGTAAGTATATATTATCCACTGTACATAAAGTATCAAAAAGTACACCAAATATGTGTTATATATACTGTAAATAAACTATCAAAATCTTCAGTAATTATATTTAATATACTGTACACAAAATATCAAAAATTACACCAAATGTATATTATAAACTCTAAATAAAATACCAAAAAGGACAGTAAATATATATTACACTCTATGTAAAATATCAAAAACTACACCAAATATATATTATATAATTTACATAAAATACCAAAAGTACACCAAATATATATTATATACTGTACATAAAATATCAAAAAGTACAGTAAATATATTTCATATATTGTACATATAATATTAACTAAAAGTACACCAAATACATTTTACATACTGTAAATAAAATATAAAAAATTACAGTAAGTATATATTATCTACTGTACATAAAATATCAAAAAGTACACCAAATATATGTTATATATACTGTAAATAAACTATCAAAATCTTCAGTAATTATATTTAATATACTGTTCATAAAATATCAAAAATTACACCAAATGTATATTATACACTCTAAATAAAATATCAAAGAGGACAGTAAATATATATTACACTCTATGTAAAATATCAAAAACTACACCAAATATATATTATATAATTTACATAAAATATCAAAAGTACACCAAATATATATTATATACTGTACATAAAATATCAAAAAGTACAGTATATATATTTCATATATTGTACATATAATATTAACTAAAAGTACACCAAATACATTTTACATACTGTAAATAAAATATCAAAAATTTCAGTAAGTATATATTATCTACTGTACATAAAATATCAAAAAGTACAGTAAATATATTTCACATATTGTACAAATAATATTAACTAAAAGTACACCAAATACATTTTACATAGTGTAAATAAAATATAAAAAATTACTGTAAGTATATATTATCTACTTTACAAAAAATATCAAAAAGTACAGTAAATATATTTCATATATTGTACATATAATATTAACTAAAAGTACACCAAATACATTTTACATACTGTAAATAAAATATCAAAAATTACAGTAAGTATATATTATCTAATGTACATAAAATATCAAAAAGTACACCAAATATGTGTTATATATACTGAAAATAAACTATCAAAATTTTCAGTAATTATATTTAATATACTGTTCATAAAATATCAAAAATTACACCAAATGTATATTATACACTCTAAATAAATTATCAAAAAGGACAGTAAATATATATTACACTCTATGTAAAATATCAAAAACTACACCAAATATATATTATATAATTTACATAAAATATCAAAAGTACACCAAATATATATTATGTACTGTACATAAAATATCAAAAAGTACAGTAAATATATTTCATATATTGTACATATAATATTAACTAAAAGTACACCAAATACATTTTACATACTGTAAATAAAATATCAAAAATTACAGTAAGTATATATTATCCACTGTACATAAAGTATCAAAAAGTACACCAAATATGTGTTATATATACTGTAAATAAACTATCAAAATCTTCAGTAATTATATTTAATATACTGTACACAAAATATCAAAAATTACACCAAATGTATATTATACACTCTAAATAAAATACCAAAAAGGACAGTAAATATATATTACACTCTATGTAAAATATCAAAAACTACGCCAAATATATATTATATAATTTACATAAAATATCAAAAGTACACCAAATATATATTATATACTGTACATAAAATATCAAAAAGTACTGTAAATATATTTCATATATTGTACATATAATATTAACTAAAAGTAGACCAAATATATTTTACATACTTTAAATAAAATATAAAAAATTACAGTAAGTATATATTATCTACTGTACATAAATATCAAAAAGTACAGTAAATATATTTCATATATTGTACATATAATATTAACTAAAAGTACACCAAATACATTTTACATACTGTAAATAAAATATCAAAATTTCAGTAAGTATATATTATCTACTGTACATAAAATATCAAAAAGTACACGAAATATGTGTTGTATATACTGTAAATAAACTATCAAAATCTTCAGTAATTATATTTAATATACTGTACACAAAATATCAAAAATTACACCAAATGTATATTATACACTCTAAATAAAATACCAAAAAGGACAGTAAATATATATTACACTCTATGTAAAATAACAAAAACTACACCAAATATATATTATATAATTTACATAAAATATCAGAAGTACACCAAATATATATTATATACTGTACATAAAATATCAAAAAGTACACCAAATATGTGTTATATATACTGAAAATAAACTATCAAAATCTTCAGTAATTATATTTAATATACTGCACATAAAATATCAAAAATTACAACAAATGTATATTATACACTCTAAATAAAATATCAAAAAGGACAGTAAACATATATTACACTCTATGTAAAATATCAAAAACTACACCAAATATATATTATATAATTTACGTAAAATATCAAAAGTACACCAAATATATATTATATACTGTACATAAAATATCAAAAAGTACAGTAAATATATTTCATATATTGTACATATAATATTAACTAAAAGTACACCAAATACATTTTACATACTGTAAATAAAATATCAAAAATTACAGTAAGTATATATTATCTACTGTACAAAAAATATCAAAAAGTACAGTAAATATATTTCATATATTGTACATATGATATTAACTAAAAGTACACCAAATACAATTTACATACTGTAAATAAAATATCAAAAATAACAATAAGTATCTATTATCCACTGTACATAAAGTATCAAAAAGTACACCAAATATGTGTTATATATACTGTAAATAAACTATCAAAATCTTCAGTAATTATATTTAATATACTGTACATAAAATATCAAAAATTACACCAAATGTATATTATACACTCTAAATAAAATATCAAAAAGGACAGTAAATATATATTACACTCTATGTAAAATATCAAAAACTACACCAAATATATATTATATAATTTACATAAAATATCAAAAGTACCCGAAATATATAGTATATACTGTACATAAAATATCAAAAAGTACAGTAAATATATTTCTTATATTGTACATATAATATTAACTAAAACTACACCAAATACATTTCATATACTGTAAATAAAAAATCAAAAATGCAGTAAGTATATATTATCTACTGTACAAAAAATATCAAAAAGTACAGTAAATATATTTCATATATTGTACATATAATATTAACTAAAAGTACACCAAATACATTTTACATACTGTAAATAAAATATCAAAAATTACAGTAAGTATATATAATCTAATGTACATAAAATATCAAAAAGTACACCAAATATGTGTTATATTTACTGAAAATCAAGTATCAAAATCTTCAGTAATTATATTTAACATACTGTTCATAAAATATCAAAAATTACACCAAATGTATATTATACACTCTAAATAAAATATCAAAAAGGACAGTAAATATATATTACACTCTATGTAAAATATCAAAAACTACACCAAATATATATTATATAATTTACATAAAATATCAAAAGTACACCAAATATATATTACGTACTGTACATAAAATATCAAAAAGTACAGTAAATATATTTCATATATTGTACATATAATATTAACTAAAAGTACACCAAATATATATTACATACTGTAAATAAAATATAAAAAATTACAGTAAGTATATATTATCTACTGTACATAAATATCAAAAAGTACAGTAAATATATTTCATATATTGTACATATAATATTAACTAAAAGTACACCAAATACATTTTACATACTGTAAATAAAATATCAAAAATTTCAGTAAGTATATATTATCTACTGTACATAAAATATCAAAAAGTACACGAAATATGTGTTATATATACTGTAAATAAACTATCAAAATCTTCAGTAATTATATTTAATATACTGTACACAAAATATCAAAAATTACACCAAATGTATATTATACACTCTAAATAAAATACCAAAAAGGACAGTAAATATATATTACACTCTATGTAAAATAACAAAAACTACACCAAATATATATTATAGAATTTACATAAAATATCAGAAGTACACCAAATATATATTATATACTGTACATAAAATATCAAAAAGTACACCAAATATGTGTTATATATACTGAAAATAAACTATCAAAATCTTCAGTAATTATATTTAATATACTGTACATAAAATATCAAAAATTACAACAAATGTATATTATAAACTCTAAATAAAATATCAAAAAGGACAGTAAACATATATTACACTCTATGTAAAATATCAAAAACTACACCAAATATATATTATATAATTTACGTAAAATATCAAAAGTACACCAAATATATATTATATACTGTACATGAAATATCAAAAAGTACAGTAAATATATTTCATATATTGTACATATAATATTAACTAAAAGTACACCAAATACATTTTACATACTGTAAATAAAATATAAAAAATTACAGTAAGTATATATTATCTACTGTACATAAAATATCAAAAAGTACAGTAAATATATTTCACATATTGTACATATAATATTAACTAAAAGTACACCAAATACATTTTACATACTGTAAATAAAATATAAAAAATTACAGTAAGTATATATTATCTACTGTACAAAAAATATCAAATAGTACAGTAAATATATTTCATATATTGTACATATAATATTAACTAAAAGTACACCAAATACATTTTACATACTGTAAATAAAATATCAAAAATTACAGTAAGTATATATTATCCACTGTACATAAAGTATCAAAAAGTACACCAAATATGTGTTATATATACTGTAAATAAACTATCAAAATCTTCAGAAATTATATTTAATATACTGTACATAAAATATCAAAAATTACACCAAATGTATATTATACACTCTAAATAAAATATCAAAAAGGACAGTAAATATATATTACACTCTACGTAAAATATCAAAAACTACACCAAATATATATTATATAATTTATATAAAATATCAAAAGTACCCGAAATATATATTATATACTGTACATAAAATATCAAAAAGTACAGTAAATATATTTCTTATATTGTACATATAATATTAACTAAAACTACACCAAATACATTTCATATACTGTAAATAAAAAATCAAAAATGCAGTAAGTATATATTATCTACTGTACATAAAATATCAAAAAGTACACCAAATATATGTTATATATACTGTAAATAAACTATCAAAATCTTCAGGAATTATATTTAATATACTGTTCATAAAATATCAAAAATTACACCAAATGTATATTATACACTCTAAATAAAATATCAAAAAGGACAGTAAATATATATTACACTCTATGTAAAATATCAAAAACTACACCAAATATATATTATATAATTTACATAAAATATCAAAATTACACCAAATATATATTATATACTGTACATAAAATATCAAAAAGTACAGTAAATATATTTCATATATTGTACATATAATATTAACTAAAAGTAGACCAAATATATTTTACATACTGTAAATAAAATATAAAAAATTACAGTAAGTATATATTATCTACTGTACATAAATATCAAAAAGTACAGTAAATATATTTCATATATTGTACATATAATATTAACTAAAAGTACACCAAATACATTTTACATACTGTAAATAAAATATCAAAAATTTCAGTAAGTATATATTATCTACTGTACATGAAATATCAAAAAGTACAGTAAACATATTTCACATATTGTACATATAATATTAACTAAAAGTACACCAAATACATTTTACATACTGTAAATAAAATATAAAAAATTATAGTAAGTATATATTATCTACTGTACAAAGAATATCAAAAAGTACAGTAAATATATTTCATATATTGTACATATAATATTAACTAAAAGTACACCAAATACATTTTACATACTGTAAATAAAATATCAAAAATTACGGTAAGTATATATTATCTAATGTACATAAAATATCAAAAAGTACACCAAATATGTGTTATATATAATGAAAATAAACTATCAAAATCTTCAGTAATTATATTTAATATACTGTTCATAAAATATCAAAAATTACACCAAATGTATATTATACACTCTAAATAAAATATCAAAAAGGACAGTAAATATATATTACACTCTATGTAAAATATCAAAAACTACACCAAATATATATTATATAATTTACATAAAATATCAAAAGTACACCAAATATATATTATGTACTGTTCATAAAATATCAAAAAGTACAGTAAATATATTTCATATATTGTACATATAATATTAACTAAAAGTACACCAAATACATTTTACATACTGTAAATAAAATATCAAAAATTACAGTAAGTATATATTATCCACTATACATAAAGTATCAAAAAGTACACCAAATATGTGTTATATATACTGTAAATAAACTATCAAAATCTTCAGTAATTATATTTAATATACTGTACACAAAATATCAAAAATTACACCAAATGTATATTATACACTCTAAATAAAATACCAAAAAGGACAGTAAATATATATTACACTCTATGTAAAATATCAAAAACTACACCAAATATATATTATATAATTTACATAAAATATCAAAAGTACACCAAATATATATTATATACTGTACATAAAATATCAAAAAGTACAGTAAATATAGTTCATATATTGTACATATAATATTAACTAAAAGTAGACCAAATATATTTTACATACTGTAAATAAAATATAAAAAATTACAGTAAGTATATATTATCTACTGTACATAAATATCAAAAAGTACAGTAAATATATTTCATATATTGTACATATAATATTAACTAAAAGTACACCAAATACATTTTACATACTGTAAATAAAATATGAAAAATTTCAGTAAGTATATATTATCTACTGTACATAAAATATCAAAAAGTACACGAAATATGTGTTATATGTACTGTAAATAAACTATCAAAATCTTCAGTAATTATATTTAATATACTGTACACAAAATATCAAAAATTACACCAAATGTATATTATACACTCTATATAAAATACCAAAAAGGACAGTAAATATATATTACACTCTATGTAAAATAACAAAAACTACACCAAATATATATTATATAATTTACATAAAATATCAGAAGTACACCAAATATATATTATATACTGTACATAAAATATCAAAAAGTACACCAAATATGTGTTATATATACTGAAAATAAACTATCAAAACCTTCAGTAATTATATTTAATATACTGTACATAAAATATCAAAAATTACAACAAATGTATATTATACACTCTAAATAAAATATCAAAAAGGACAGTAAACATATATTACACTCTATGTAAAATATCAAAAACTACACCAAATATATATTATATAATTTACGTAAAATATCAAAAGTACACCAAATATATATTATATACTGTACATGAAATATCAAAAAGTACAGTAAATATATTTCATATATTGTACATATAATATTAACTAAAAGTACACCAAATACATTTTACATACTGTAAATAAAATATCAAAAATTACAGTAAGTATATATTATCTACTGTACAAAAAATATCAAAAAGTACAGTAAATATATTTCATATATTGTACATATAATATTAACTAAAAGTACACCAAATACATATTACATACTGTAAATAAAATATCAAAAATTACAGTAAGTATATATTATCCACTGTACATAAAATATCAAAAAGTACACCAAATATGTGTTATATATACTGTAAATAAACTATCAAAATCTTCAGTAATTATATTTAATATACTGTACATAAAATATCAAAAATTACACCAAATGTATATTATACACTCTAAATAAAATATCAAAAAGGACAGTAAATATATATTACACTCTATGTAAAATATCAAAAACTACACCAAATATATATTATATAATTTACATAAAATATCAAAAGTACCCGAAATATATATTATATACTGTACATAAAATATCAAAAAGTACAGTAAATATATTTCTTATATTGTACATATAATATTAACTAAAACTACACCAAATACATTTCATATACTGTAAATAAAAAATCAAAAATGCAGTAAGTATATATTATCTACTGTACATAAAATATCAAAAAGTACACCAAATATATGTTATATATACTGTAAATAAACTATCAAAATCTTCAGTAAGTATATTTAATATACTGTTCATAAAATATCAAAAATTACACCAAATGTATATTATACACTCTAAATAAAATATGAAAAAGTACAGTAAATATATTTCATATATTGTACATATAATATTAACTAAAAGTACACCAAATACATTTTACATACTGTAAATAAAATATCAAAAATTACAGTAAGTATATATTATCTAATGTACATAAAATATCAAAAAGTACACCAAATATGTGTTATATATACTGTAAATAAACTATCAAAATCTTCAGTAATTATATTTAATATACTGTTCATAAAATATCAAAAATTACACCAAATGTATATTATAAACTCTAAATAAAATATCAAAAAGGACAGTAAATATATATTACACTCTATGTAAAATATCAAAAACTACACCAAATATGTATTATATAATTTACATAAAATATCAAAAGTACACCAAATATATATTATATACTGTACATAAAATATCAAAAAGTACAGTAAATATATTTCATATATTGTACATATAATATTAACTAAAAGTACACCAAATACATTTTACATACTGTAAATAAAATATAAAAAATTACAGTAAGTATGTATTATCTACTGTACATAAAATATCAAAAAGTACACCAAATATATGTTATATATACTGTAAATAAACTATCAAAATCTTCAGTAATTATATTTAATATACTGTTCATAAAATATCAAAAATTACACCAAATGTATATTATACACTCTAAATAAAATATCAAAAAGGACAGTAAATATATATTACACTCTATGTAAAATATCAAAAACTACACCAAATATATATTATATAATTTACATAAAATATCAAAAGTACACCAAATATATATTATATACTGTACATAAAATATCAAAAAGTACAGTAAATATATTTCATATATTGTACATATAATATTAACTAAAAGTACACCAAATACATTTTACATACTGTAAATAAAATATCAAAAATTTCAGTAAGTATATATTATCTACTGTACATAAAATATCAAAAAGTACAGTAAATATATTTCACATATTGTACATATAATATTAACTAAAAGTACACCAAATACATTTTACATACTGTAAATAAAATATCAAAAATTACAGTAAGTATATATTATCTAATGTACATAAAATATCAAAAAGTACACCAAATATGTGTTATATATACTGAAAATAAACTATCAAAATCTTCAGTAATTATATTTAATATACTGTTCATAAAATATCAAAAATTACACCAAATGTATATTATACACTCTAAATAAAATATCAAAAGCGACAGTAAATATATATTAGACTCTATGTAAAATATCAAAAACTACACCAAATATATATTATATAATTTACATAAAATATCAAAAGTACACCAAATATATATTATGTACTGTACATAAAATATCAAAAAGTACAGTAAATATATTTCATATATTGTACATATAATATTAACTAAAAGTACACCAAATACATTTTACATACTGTAAATAAAATATCAAAAATTACAGTAAGTATATATTATCCACTGTACATAAAGTATCAAAAAGTACACCAAATATGTGTTATATATACTGTAAATAAACTATCAAAATCTTCAGTAATTATATTTAATATACTGTACACAAAATATCAAAAATTACACCAAATGTATATTATAAACTCTAAATAAAATACCAAAAAGGACAGTAAATATATATTACACTCTATGTAAAATATCAAAAACTACACCAAATATATATTATATAATTTACATAAAATACCAAAAGTACACCAAATATATATTATATACTGTACATAAAATATCAAAAAGTACAGTAAATATATTTCATATATTGTACATATAATATTAACTAAAAGTACACCAAATACATTTTACATACTGTAAATAAAATATAAAAAATTACAGTAAGTATATATTATCTACTGTACATAAAATATCAAAAAGTACACCAAATATATGTTATATATACTGTAAATAAACTATCAAAATCTTCAGTAATTATATTTAATATACTGTTCATAAAATATCAAAAATTACACCAAATGTATATTATACACTCTAAATAAAATATCAAAGAGGACAGTAAATATATATTACACTCTATGTAAAATATCAAAAACTACACCAAATATATATTATATAATTTACATAAAATATCAAAAGTACACCAAATATATATTATATACTGTACATAAAATATCAAAAAGTACAGTATATATATTTCATATATTGTACATATAATATTAACTAAAAGTACACCAAATACATTTTACATACTGTAAATAAAATATCAAAAATTTCAGTAAGTATATATTATCTACTGTACATAAAATATCAAAAAGTACAGTAAATATATTTCACATATTGTACAAATAATATTAACTAAAAGTACACCAAATACATTTTACATAGTGTAAATAAAATATAAAAAATTACTGTAAGTATATATTATCTACTTTACAAAAAATATCAAAAAGTACAGTAAATATATTTCATATATTGTACATATAATATTAACTAAAAGTACACCAAATACATTTTACATACTGTAAATAAAATATCAAAAATTACAGTAAGTATATATTATCTAATGTACATAAAATATCAAAAAGTACACCAAATATGTGTTATATATACTGAAAATAAACTATCAAAATTTTCAGTAATTATATTTAATATACTGTTCATAAAATATCAAAAATTACACCAAATGTATATTATACACTCTAAATAAATTATCAAAAAGGACAGTAAATATATATTACACTCTATGTAAAATATCAAAAACTACACCAAATATATATTATATAATTTACATAAAATATCAAAAGTACACCAAATATATATTATGTACTGTACATAAAATATCAAAAAGTACAGTAAATATATTTCATATATTGTACATATAATATTAACTAAAAGTACACCAAATACATTTTACATACTGTAAATAAAATATCAAAAATTACAGTAAGTATATATTATCCACTGTACATAAAGTATCAAAAAGTACACCAAATATGTGTTATATATACTGTAAATAAACTATCAAAATCTTCAGTAATTATATTTAATATACTGTACACAAAATATCAAAAATTACACCAAATGTATATTATACACTCTAAATAAAATACCAAAAAGGACAGTAAATATATATTACACTCTATGTAAAATATCAAAAACTACGCCAAATATATATTATATAATTTACATAAAATATCAAAAGTACACCAAATATATATTATATACTGTACATAAAATATCAAAAAGTACTGTAAATATATTTCATATATTGTACATATAATATTAACTAAAAGTAGACCAAATATATTTTACATACTTTAAATAAAATATAAAAAATTACAGTAAGTATATATTATCTACTGTACATAAATATCAAAAAGTACAGTAAATATATTTCATATATTGTACATATAATATTAACTAAAAGTACACCAAATACATTTTACATACTGTAAATAAAATATCAAAATTTCAGTAAGTATATATTATCTACTGTACATAAAATATCAAAAAGTACACGAAATATGTGTTGTATATACTGTAAATAAACTATCAAAATCTTCAGTAATTATATTTAATATACTGTACACAAAATATCAAAAATTACACCAAATGTATATTATACACTCTAAATAAAATACCAAAAAGGACAGTAAATATATATTACACTCTATGTAAAATAACAAAAACTACACCAAATATATATTATATAATTTACATAAAATATCAGAAGTACACCAAATATATATTATATACTGTACATAAAATATCAAAAAGTACACCAAATATGTGTTATATATACTGAAAATAAACTATCAAAATCTTCAGTAATTATATTTAATATACTGCACATAAAATATCAAAAATTACAACAAATGTATATTATACACTCTAAATAAAATATCAAAAAGGACAGTAAACATATATTACACTCTATGTAAAATATCAAAAACTACACCAAATATATATTATATAATTTACGTAAAATATCAAAAGTACACCAAATATATATTATATACTGTACATAAAATATCAAAAAGTACAGTAAATATATTTCATATATTGTACATATAATATTAACTAAAAGTACACCAAATACATTTTACATACTGTAAATAAAATATCAAAAATTACAGTAAGTATATATTATCTACTGTACAAAAAATATCAAAAAGTACAGTAAATATATTTCATATATTGTACATATGATATTAACTAAAAGTACACCAAATACAATTTACATACTGTAAATAAAATATCAAAAATAACAATAAGTATCTATTATCCACTGTACATAAAGTATCAAAAAGTACACCAAATATGTGTTATATATACTGTAAATAAACTATCAAAATCTTCAGTAATTATATTTAATATACTGTACATAAAATATCAAAAATTACACCAAATGTATATTATACACTCTAAATAAAATATCAAAAAGGACAGTAAATATATATTACACTCTATGTAAAATATCAAAAACTACACCAAATATATATTATATAATTTACATAAAATATCAAAAGTACCCGAAATATATAGTATATACTGTACATAAAATATCAAAAAGTACAGTAAATATATTTCTTATATTGTACATATAATATTAACTAAAACTACACCAAATACATTTCATATACTGTAAATAAAAAATCAAAAATGCAGTAAGTATATATTATCTACTGTACAAAAAATATCAAAAAGTACAGTAAATATATTTCATATATTGTACATATAATATTAACTAAAAGTACACCAAATACATTTTACATACTGTAAATAAAATATCAAAAATTACAGTAAGTATATATAATCTAATGTACATAAAATATCAAAAAGTACACCAAATATGTGTTATATTTACTGAAAATCAAGTATCAAAATCTTCAGTAATTATATTTAACATACTGTTCATAAAATATCAAAAATTACACCAAATGTATATTATACACTCTAAATAAAATATCAAAAAGGACAGTAAATATATATTACACTCTATGTAAAATATCAAAAACTACACCAAATATATATTATATAATTTACATAAAATATCAAAAGTACACCAAATATATATTACGTACTGTACATAAAATATCAAAAAGTACAGTAAATATATTTCATATATTGTACATATAATATTAACTAAAAGTACACCAAATATATATTACATACTGTAAATAAAATATAAAAAATTACAGTAAGTATATATTATCTACTGTACATAAATATCAAAAAGTACAGTAAATATATTTCATATATTGTACATATAATATTAACTAAAAGTACACCAAATACATTTTACATACTGTAAATAAAATATCAAAAATTTCAGTAAGTATATATTATCTACTGTACATAAAATATCAAAAAGTACACGAAATATGTGTTATATATACTGTAAATAAACTATCAAAATCTTCAGTAATTATATTTAATATACTGTACACAAAATATCAAAAATTACACCAAATGTATATTATACACTCTAAATAAAATACCAAAAAGGACAGTAAATATATATTACACTCTATGTAAAATAACAAAAACTACACCAAATATATATTATAGAATTTACATAAAATATCAGAAGTACACCAAATATATATTATATACTGTACATAAAATATCAAAAAGTACACCAAATATGTGTTATATATACTGAAAATAAACTATCAAAATCTTCAGTAATTATATTTAATATACTGTACATAAAATATCAAAAATTACAACAAATGTATATTATAAACTCTAAATAAAATATCAAAAAGGACAGTAAACATATATTACACTCTATGTAAAATATCAAAAACTACACCAAATATATATTATATAATTTACGTAAAATATCAAAAGTACACCAAATATATATTATATACTGTACATAAAATATCAAAAAGTACAGTAAATATATTTCATATATTGTACATATAATATTAACTAAAAGTACACCAAATACATTTTACAAACTGTAAATAAAATATCAAAAATTACAGTAAGTATATATTATCTACTGTACAAAAAATATCAAAAAGTACAGTAAATATATTTCATATATTGTACATATAATATTAACTAAAAGTACACCAAATACATTTTACATACTGTAAATAAAATATCAAAAATTACAGTAAGTATATATTATCGACTGTACATAAAGTATCAAAAAGTACACCAAATATGTGTTATATATACTGTAAATAAACTATCAATATCTTCAGTAATTATATTTAATATACTGTACATAAAATATCAAAAATTACACCAAATGTATATTATACACTCTAAATAAAATATCAAAAAGGACAGTAAATATATATTACACTCTACGTAAAATATCAAAAACTACACCAAATATATATTATATAATTTACATAAAATATCAAAAGTACCCGAAATATATATTATATACTGTACATAATATATCAAAAATTACAGTAAATATATTTCTTATATTGTACATATAATATTAACTAAAACTACACCAAATACATTTCATATACTGTAAATAAAAAATCAAAAATGCAGTAAGTATATATTATCTACTGTACATAAAATATCAAAAATTACACCAAATATGTGTTATATACACTGAAAATAAACTATCAAAATCTTCAGTAATTATATTTAATATACTGTACATAAAATATCAAAAATTACACCAAATGTATATTATACACTCTAAATAGAATATCAAAAAGGACAGTAAATATATATTACACTCTATGTAAAATATCGAAACTACACCAAATATATATTATATAATTTACATAAAATATCAAAAGTACACCAAATATATATTATGTACTGTACATAAAATATCAAAAAGTACAGTAAATATATTTCATATATTGTACATATAATATTAACTAAAAGTACAACAAATACATTTTACATACTGTAAATAAAATATAAAAAATTACAGTAAGTATATATTATCTACTGTACATAAAATATCAAAAAGTACAGTAAATATATTTCACATATTGTACATATAATATTAACTAAAAGTACACCAAATACATTTTACATACGGTAAATAAAATATAAAAAATTACAGTAAGTATATATTATCTACTGTACAAAAAATAACAAAAAGTACAGTAAATATATTTCATATATTGTACATATAATATTAACTAAAAGTACACGAAATACATTCTACATACTGTAAATAAAATATCAAAAATTACAGTAAGTATATATTATCCACTGTACATAAAGTATCAAAAAGTACACCAAATATGTGTTATATATACTGTAAATAAACTATCAAAATCTTCAGTAATTATATTTAATATACTGTACATAAAATATCAAAAATTACACCAAATGTATATTATACACTCTAAATAAAATATCAAAAAGGACAGTAAATATATATTACACTCTACGTAAAATATCAAAAACTACACCAAATATATAATATAATTTACATAAAATATCAAAAGTACCCGAAATATATATTATATACTGTACATAAAATATCAAAAAGTACAGTAAATATATTTCTTATATTGTACATATAATATTAACTAAAACTACACCAAATACATTTCATATACTGTAAATAATAAATCAAAAATTACAGTAAGTATATATTATCTACTGTACATAAACTATCAAAAAGTACACCAAATATATGTTATATATACTGTAAATAAACTATCAAAATCTTCAGTAATTATATTTAATATACTGTACATAAAATATCAATAATTACACCAAATGTATATTATACACTCTAAATAAAATATCAAAAATGACAGTAAATATATATTACACTCTATGTAAAATATCAAAATCTACACCAGATATATATTATATAATTTACATAAAATATCAAAAGTACACCAAATATATGTTATATACTGTACATAAAATATCAAGAAGAACAGTAAATATATTTCATATATTGTACATATATTAACTAAAAGTACACCAAATACATTTTACATACTGTAAATAAAATATAAAAAATTACAGTAAGTATATATTATCTACTGTACATAAAATATCAAAAAGTACACCAAATATGTGTTATATATACTGTAAATAAACTATCAAAATCTTCAGTAATTATATTTAATATACTGTTCATAAAATATCAAAAATTACACCAAATGTATATTATACACTCTAAATAAAATGTCAAAAAGGACAGTAAATATATATTACACTCTATGTAAAATATCAAAAACTACACCAAATATATATTATATAATTTACATAAAATATCAAAAGTACACCAAATATATATTATATACTGTACATAAAATATCAAAAAGTACACTAAATATATTTCATATATTGTACATATAATATTAACTAAAAGTACACCAAATACATTTTACATACGGTAAATAAAATATAAAAAATTACAGTAAGTATATATTATCTACTGTACATAAAATATCAAAAAGTACACCAAATATGTGTTATATATACTGTAAATAAACAATCAAAAACTACAGTAATTATATTTAATATACTGTACATAAAAGATCAAAAATTACACGAAATGTATACTATATACCGTAAAAAAAATATCTAAAATTACAGTAAATATATATTGCACACTCTATGTAAAATATCAAAAACTACGCCAAATATATATTATATAATTTACATAAAATATCAAAAGTACACCAAATAGATATAATATACAGTACATAAAATATCAAAAAGTACAGTAAATATATTTCATATATTGTACATTTAATATTAACTAAAAGTACACCAAATACATTTTATATACTGTAAATAAAATATCCAATAGTACAGTAAATATATATTACATACTGTACATAAAATATCAAAATGTACACCAAATATGTGTTATATATACTGTAAATAAACAATCAAAAACTACAGTAATTATATTTAATATACTGTACATAAAAGATCAAAAATTACACGAAATGTATACTATATACCGTAAAAAAAATATCTTAAATTACAGTAAATATATCTTACACACTCTATGTAAAATATCAAAAACTACGCAAAATATATATTATATAATTTACATAAAATATCAAAAGTACACCAAATAGATATTATATACAGTACATGAAATATCAAAAAGTACAGTAAATATATTTCATATATTGTACATATAATATTAATTAAAGTACACCAAATATATTTTATATACTGTAAATAAAATATCCAATAGTACAGTAAATATATATTACATACTGTACATAAAATGTCAAAAAGTACACCAAATATGTGTTATATATACAGTAAATAAACTATAAAAACTACAGTAATTATATTTAATATACTGTACATAAAATATCAAAAATTACTCAAAATGTATATTATATACTGTTAATAAAATATCAAAAATTACAGTAAATATATATTACACATTCTATTTAAAATATCAATACTACACCAAAAATATATTTTATAATTTACATAAAATATCAAAAGTACACCAAATATATATTATATACTGTACATTAAATATCAAAATGCACAGTAAATCTATTTCATATATTGTACATATAATATTAACTGAAAGTACACCAAATACATTTTATATAATGTAAATAAAATGTCCAAAAGCACAGAAAATATATATTACATACTGTACATAAAATACCAAAAAGTACACCAAATATGTGTTATATATACTGTAAATAAACAATAAAAAAATACACTAATTATATTTAATGTACAGTACATTAAATATCAAAAATTACACGAAATACATACTATATACCGTAAAAAAAAATCTAAATTTACAGTAAATATATATTGCACATTCTATGTAAAATATCAAAAACTACGCCAAATATATATTATATAATTTACATAAAATATCAAAAGTACACCAAATAGATATAATATACAGTACATAAAATATCAAAAAGTACAGTAAATATATTTCATATATTGTACATATAATATTAACTAAAAGTACACCAAATACATTTTATATACTGTAAATAAAATATCCAATAGTACAGTAAATATATATTACATACTGTACATAAAATATCAAAAAGTACACCAAATATGTGTTATATATACTGTAAATAAACAATCAAAAACTACAGTAATTATATTTAATATACTGTACATAAAAGATCAAAAATTACACGAAATGTATACTATATACCGTAAAAAAAATATCTTAAATTACAGTAAATATATATTACACACTCTATGTAAAATATCAAAAACTACGCAAAATATATATTATATAATTTACATAAAATATCAAAAGTACACCAAATAGATATTATATACAGTACATGAAATATCAAAAAGTACAGTAAATATATTTCATATATTGTACATATTATATTAACTAAAAGTACACCAAATATATTTTATATACTGTAAATAAAATATCCAATAGTACAGTAAATATATATTACATACTGTACATAAAATGTCAAAAAGTACACCAAATATGTGTTATATATACTGTAAATAAACTATAAAAACAACAGTAATTATATTTAATATACTGTACATAAAATATCAAAAATTACTCAAAATGTATATTATATACTGTTAATAAAATATCAAAAATTACAGTAAATATATATTACACATTCTATTTAAAATATCAATACTACACCAAAAATATATTTTATAATTTACATAAAATATCAAAAGTACACAAAATATATATTATATACTGTACATTAAATATCAAAATGCACAGTAAATCTATTTCATATATTGTACATATAATATTAACTGAAAGTACACCAAATACATTTTATATAATGTAAATAAAATGTCCAAAAGCACAGTAAATATATATTACATACTGTACATAAAATACCAAAAAGTACACCAAATATGTGTTATATATACTGTAAATAAACAATCAAAAAATACACTAATTATATTTAATATACGGTCCATTAAATATCAAAAATTACACGAAATGTATACTATATACAGTAAAAAAAATCTAAATTTACAGTAAATATATATTGCACATTCTATGTAAAATATCAAAAACTACGCCAAATATATATTATATAATTTACATAAAATATCAAAAGTACACCAAATAGATATAATATACAGTACATAAAATATCAAAAAGTACAGTAAATATATTTCATATATTGTACATATAATATTAACTAAAAGTACACCAAATACATTTTATCTACTGTAAATAAAATATCCAATAGTACAGTAAATATATATTACATACTGTACATAAAATATCAAAAAGTACACCACATATGTGTTATATATACTGTAAATAAACAATCAAAAACTACAGTAATTATATTTAATATACTGTACATAAAAGATCAAAAATTACACGAAATGTATACTATATACCGTAAAAAAAAATCTTAAATTACAGTAAATATATATTACACACTCTATGTAAAATATCAAAAACTACGCAAAATATATATTATATAATTTACATAAAATATCAAAAGTACACCAAATAGATATTATATACAGTACATGAAATATCAAAAAGTACAGTAAATATATTTCATATATTGTACATATAATATTAACTAAAAGTACACCAAATATATTTTATATACTGTAAATAAAATATCCAATAGTACAGTAAATATATATTACATACTGTACATAAAATGTCAAAAAGTACACCAAATATGTGTTATATATACTGTAAATAAACTATAAAAACTACAGTAATTATATTTAATATACTGTACATAAAATATCAAAAATTCTCAAAATGTATATTATATACTGTTAATAAAATATCAAAAATTACAGTAAATATATATTACACATTCTATTTAAAATATCAATACTACACCAAAAATATATTTTATAATTTACATAAAATATCAAAAGTACACAAAATATATATTATATACTGTACATTAAATATCAAAATGCACAGTAAATCTATTTCATATATTGTACATATAATATTAACTGAAAGTACACCAAATACATTTTATATAATGTAAATAAAATGTCCAAAAGCACAGTAAATATATATTCCATACTGTACATAAAATAACAAAAAGTACACCAAATATGTGTTATATATACTGTAAATAAACAATCAAAAAATACACTAATTATATTTAATATACTGTACATTAAATATCAAAAATTACACGAAATGTACACTATATACCGTAAAAAAATATCTAAAATTACAGTAAATATATATTGCACACTCTATGTAAAATATCAAAAACTATGCCAAATATATATTATATAATTTACATAAAATATCAAAAGTACACCAAATAGATATTATATACAGTACATAAAATATCAAAAAGTACAGTAAATATATTTCATATATTGTACATATAATATTAACTAAAAGTACACCAAATACATTTTATATACTGTAAATAAAATATCCAATAGTACAGTAAATATATATTACATACTGTAAATAAAATATCAAAAAGTACACCAAATATGTGATATATATACTGTAAATAAACAATCAAAAACTACAGTAATTATATTTAATATACTGTACATAAAGATCAAAAATTACACGAAATGTATACTATATACCGTAAAAAAAAATCTAAAATTACAGTAAATATATATTACACACACTATGTAAAATATCAAAAACTACGCCAAATATATATTATATAATTTACATAAAATATCAAAAGTACACCAAATAGATATTATATACAGTACATGAAATATCAAAAAGTACAGTAAATATATTTCATATATTGTACATATAATATTAACTAAAAGTACACCAAATATATTTTATATACTGTAAATAAAATATCCAAAAGTACAGTAAATATATTTTACATACTGTACATAAAATGTCAAAAAGTACACCAAATATGTGTTATAGATACTGTAAATAAACTATAAAAACTACAGTAATTATATTTAATATACTGTACATAAAATATCAAAAATTACTCAAAATGTATATTATATACAGTTAATAAAATATCAAAAATTACAGTAAATATATATTACACATTCTATTTAAAATATCAATACTACACCAAAAATAAATTTTATAATTTACATAAAATATCAAAAGTACACAAAATATATATTATATACTGTACATTAAATATCAAAATGCACAGTAAATCTATTTCATATATTGTACATATAATATTAACTGAAAGTACACCAAATACATTTTATATACTGTAAATAAAATATCCAAAGTACAGTAAATATATATTACATACTGTACATAAAATATCAAAAACTACACCAAATATGTGTTATATATACTGTAATTAAGCTATCAAAAACTACAGTAATTATATTTAATATACTGTTCATAAAATATCAAAAATTACACTAAATGCATATTATATACTGTAAATAAAATATCAAGTAGTACAGTAAATATTTATTACACACTCTATGTAAAATATCAAAAACTACACCAAATATATGTTATATAATTCACATAAAATATCAAAAGTACACAAAATATGTATTATATAATGTACATAAAATATCAAAATTCACAGTAAATCTATTTCATATATTGTAGATATAAGATTAACTGAAAGTACACCAAAAACATTTTATATACTGTAAATAAAATATCCAAAAGCACAGTAAATATATATTACATACTGTACATAAAACATCAAAAAGTACACCAAATATGTGTTGTATATACTGTAAATAACAAAAAACACAGTAATTATATTTAATATACTGTACATAAAATATCAAAAATTACACGAAATGTATACCATATACTGTAAAAAAAATCTAATGTTACAGAAAATATATATTACACACTCTATGTAAAATATCAAAAACTACGCCAAATATATATTATATAATTTACATAAAATATCAAAAGTACACCAAATATATATTATATACTGTACATAAAATATCAAAAAGTACAGTAAATATATGGCAAATATTGTACATATAATATTAACTAAAAGTACACCAAATACATTTTATATACTCTAAATAAAATATGCAAAAATAAAGTAAATATAGATTACATACTGCACATAAAATATCAAAAAGTACACCAAATACGTGTTATGTATACTGTAAATAAACTGTAAAAACTACAGTAATTATATTTAATATATTGTACATAAAATATCAAAAATTACACAAAATGTCTATTATATACTGTAAATAAAATTTCAAAAATTACTGTAAATATATATTACACATTCTATTTAAAATATCAAAAACTACACCAAAAATATATTTTATAATTTACATAAAATATCAAAAGAACACTTAATATATTTTATATATTGTACATAAAATATGAAAATATAGAGTAAATATATTTCATATAGTGTACATATAATATTAAATAAAGTACAGCAAATACATTTTATATACTGTAAATAAAATATCCAAAACTATAGTAAATATATAACATACTGAACATAAAATATCAAAAACTACACCAAATGTATATTATACACTCTAAATAGAATATCAAAAAGGACAGTAAATATATATTACACTCTATGTAAAATATCGAAACTACACCAAATGTATATTATATAATTTACATAAAATATCAAAAGTACACCAAATATATATCATATACTCTACATAAAATATCAAAAAGTACAGTAAATATATTTCATATGTTGTACATATAATATTAACTAAAAGTACACCAAATACATTTTACAAACTGTAAATAAAATACCAAAAATTACAGTAAGTATATATTATCTACTGTACATAAAATATCAAGAAGTACACCAAATACGTGTTATATATACTGTAAATAAACTATCAAAATCTTCAGTAATTATATTATATATACTGTACATAAAATATCAAAAATTACCCCAAATGTATATTATACACTCTAAATAAAATATCAAAAAGGACAGTAAATATATATTACACTCTATTTAAAATATCAAATACTACACAAAATATATATTATATAATTTACATAAAATATCAAAAGTACACCAAATATATATTATATACTCTACATAAAATATCAAAAAGTACAGTAAATATATTTCATATGTTGTACATATAATATTAACTAAAAGTACACCAAATACATTTTACATACTGTAAATAAAATATCAAAAATTACAGTAAGTATATATTATCTACTGTACATAAAATATCAAAAAGTACACCAAATATGTGTTATATACACTGTAAATAAACTATCAAAATCTTCAGTAATTATATTTAATATACTGTACATAAAATATCAAAAATTACACCAAATGTATATTATACACTCTAAATAGAATATCAAAAAGACAGTAAATATATATTACACTCTATGTAAAATATCGAAACTACACCAAATATATATTATATAATTTACATAAAATATCAAAAGTACACCAAATATATATTATATACTCTACATAAAATATCAAAAAGTACAGTAAATATATTTCATATGTTGTACATATAATATTAACTAAAAGTACACCAAATACATTTTACATACTGTAAATAAAATACCAAAATTACAGTAAGTATATATTATCTACTGTACATAAAATATCAAAAAGTACACCAAATATGTGTTATATATACTGTAAATAAACTATCAAAATCTTCAGTAATTATATTTAATATACTGTACATAAAATATCAAAAATTACACCAAATGTATATTACACACTCTAAATAAAATATCAAAAAGGACAGTAAATATATATTACACTCTATTTAAAATATCAAATATTACACCAAATATATATTATATAATTTACATAAAATATCAAAAGTACACCAAATATATATTATATACTGTACATAAAATATCAAAAAGTACAGTAAATATATTTCATATGTTGTACATATAATATTAACTAAAAGTACACCAAATACATTTTACATACTGTAAATAAAATATCAAAAATTACAGTAAGTATATATTATCTACTGTACATAAAATATCAAAAAGTACACCAAATATGTGTTATATACACTGTAAATAAACTATCAAAATCTTCAGTAATTATATTTAATATACTGTACATAAAATATCAAAAATTACACCAAATGTATATTATACACTCTAAATAGAATATCAAAAAGGACAGTAAATATATATTACACTCTATGTAAAATATCGAAACTACACCAAATATATATTATATAATTTACATAAAATATCAAAAGTACACCAAATATATATTATATACTGTACATAAAATATCAAAAAGTACAGTAAATATATTTCATATGTTGTACATATAATATTAACTAAAAGTACACCAAATACATTTTACATACTGTAAATAAAATACTAAAAATTTCAGTAAGTATATATTATCTACCGTATATAAAATATCAAAAAGTACACCAAATATGTGTTATATATACTGTAAATAAACTATCAAAATCTTCAGTAATTATATTTAATATACTGTACATAAAATATCAAAAATTACACCAAATGTATATTACACACTCTAAATAAAATATCAAAAAGGACAGTAAATATATATTACACTCTATTTAAAATATCAAAAACTACACCAAATATATATTATATAATTTACATAAAATACCAAAGTACACACAATATATATATTATATACTGTACATAAAATATCAAAAAGTACAGTAAATATATTTCATATGTTGTACATATGATATTAACTAAAAGTACACCAAATACATTTTACATACTGTAAATAAAATATCAAAAATTACAGTAAGTATAGATTATCTACTGTACATAAAACATCAAAAAGTACACCAAATATGTGTTATATATACTGTAAATAAACTATCAAAACCTTCAGTAATTATATTTAATATACTGTACATAAAATATCAAAAATTACACCAAATGTATATTACACACTCTAAATAAAATATCAAAAAGGACAGTAAATATATATTACACTCTATTTAAAATATCAAAACTACACCAAATATATATTATATAATTTACATAAAATTTCAAAAGTACACCAAATATATATTATATACTCTACATAAAATATCAAAAAGTACAGTAAATATATTTCATATGTTGTACACATAATATTAACTAAAAGTACACCAAATACATTTTACATACTGTAAATAAAATATCAAAAATTACAGTAAGTATATATTATCTACTGTACATAAAATATCAAAAAGTACACCAAATATGTGTTATATACACTGTAAATAAACTATCAAAACCTTCAGTAATTATATTTAATATACTGTACATAAAATATCAAAAATTACACCAAATGTATATTATACACTCTAAATGGAATATCAAAAAGGACAGTAAATATATATTACACTCTATGTAAAATATCGAAACTACACCAAATATATATTATATAATTTACATAAAATATCAAAAGTACACCAAATATATATTATATACTCTACATAAAATATCAAAAAGTACAGTAAATATATTTCATATGTTGTACATATAATATTAACTAAAAGTACACCAAATACATTTTACATACTGTAAATAAAATACCAAAAATTTCAGTAAGTATATATTATCTACTGTACATAAAATATCAAAAAGTACACCAAATATGTGTTATATATACTGTAAATAAACTATCAAAATCTTCTGTAATTATATTTAATATACTGCACATAAAATATCAAAAATTACACCAAATGTATATTACACACTCTAAATAAAATATCAAAAAGGACAGTAAATATATATTACACTCTATTTAAAATATCAAAAACTACACCAAATATATATTATATAATTTACATAAAATATCAAAAGTACACCAAATATATATTATATACTGTACATAAAATATCAAAAAGTACAGTAAATATATTTCATATGTTGTACATATGATATTAACTAAAAGTACACCAAATACATTTTACATACTGTAAATAAAGTATCAAAAATTACAGTAAGTATATATTATCTACTGTACATAAAATATCAAAAAGTACACCAAATATGTGTTATATATACTGTAAATAAACTATCAAAATCTTCAGTAATTATATTTAATATACTGTACATAAAATATCAAAAATTACACCAAATGTATATTACACACTCTAAATAAAATATCAAAAAGGACAGTAAATATATATTACACTCTATTTAAAATATCAAAAAGTACACCAAATATATATTATATAATTTACATAAAATATCAAAAGTACACCAAATATATATTATATACTGTACATAAAATATCAAAAAGTACAGTAAATATATTTCATATGTTGTACATATAATATTAACTAAAAGTACACCAAATACATTTTACATACTGTAAATAAAATATCAAAAATTACAGTAAGTATATATTATCTACTGTACATAAAATATCAAAAAGTACACCAAATATGTGTTATATACACTGTAAATAAACTATCAAAATCTTCAGTAATTATATTTAATATACTGTACATAAAATATGAAAAATTACACCAAATGTATATTATACACTCTAAATAGAATATCAAAAAGGACAGTAAATATATATTACACTCTATGTAAAATATCGAAACTACACCAAATATATATTATCTAATTTACATAAAATATCAAAAGTACACCAAATATATATTATATACTCTACATAAAATATCAAAAAGTACAGTAAATATATTTCATATGTTGTACATATAATATTAACTAAAAGTACACCAAATACATTTTACATACTGTAAATAAAATACCAAAAATTATAGTAAGTATATATTATCTACTGTAGATAAAATATCAAAAAGTACACCAAATATGTGTTATATATACTGTAAATAAACTATCAAAACCTTCAGTAATTATATTTAATATACTGTACATAAAATATCAAAAATTACACCAAATGTATATTACACACTCTAAATAAAATATCAAAAAGGACAGTAAATATATATTACACTCTATTTAAAATATCAAAAAGTACACCAAATATATATTATATAATTTACATAAAATATCAAAAGTACACCAAATATATATTATATACTGTACATAAAATATCAAAAAGTACAGTAAATATATTTCATATGTTGTACATATAATATTAACTAAAAGTACACCAAATACATTTTACATACTGTAAATAAAATATCAAAAATTACAGTAAGTATATATTATCTACTGTACATAAAATATCAAAAAGTACACCAAATATGTGTTATATACACTGTAAATAAACTATCAAAATCTTCAGTAATTATATTTAATATACTGTACATAAAATATGAAAAATTACACCAAATGTATATTATACACTCTAAATAGAATATCAAAAAGGACAGTAAATATATATTACACTCTATGTAAAATATCGAAACTACACCAAATATATATTATCTAATTTACATAAAATATCAAAAGTACACCAAATATATATTATATACTCTACATAAAATATCAAAAAGTACAGTAAATATATTTCATATGTTGTACATATAATATTAACTAAAAGTACACCAAATACATTTTACATACTGTAAATAAAATACCAAAAATTATAGTAAGTATATATTATCTACTGTACATAAAATATCAAAAAGTACACCAAATATGTGTTATATATACTGTAAATAAACTATCAAAATCTTCAGTAATTATATTATATATACTGTAAATAAAATATCAAAAATTACACCAAATGTATATTATACACTCTAAATAAAATATCAAAAAGGACAGTAAATATATATTACACTCTATTTAAAATATCAAAAACTACACCAAATATATATTATATAATTTACATAAAATATCAAAAGTACACCAAATATATATTATATACTCTACATAAAATATCAAAAAGTACAGTAAATATATTTCATATGTTGTACATATAATATTAACTAAAAGTACACCAAATACATTTTACATACTGTAAATAAAATATCAAAAATTACAGTAAGTATATATTATCTACTGTACATAAAATATCAAAAAGTACACCAAATATGAGTTATATATACTGTAAATAAACTATCAAGAACTTCAGTAATTATATTTAATATACTGTACATAAAATATCAAAAATTACACCAAATGTATATTATACACTCTAAATAGAATATCAAAAAGGACAGTAAATATATATTACACTCTATTTAAAATATCAAAAACTACACCAAATATATATTATATAATTTACATAAAATATCAAAAGTACACCAAATATATATTATATACTGTACATAAAATATCAAAAAGTACAGTAAATATATTTCATATGTTGTACATATAATATTAACTAAAAGTACACCAAATACATTTTACATACTGTAAATAAAATATCAAAAATTACAGTAAGTATATATTATCTACTGTACATAAAATATCAAAAAGTACACCAAATATGTGTTATATACACTGTAAATAAACTATCAAAACCTTCAGTAATTATATTAATATACTGTACATAAAATATCAAAAATTACACCAAATGTATATAATACACTCTAAATAGAATATCAAAAAGGACAGTAAATATATATTACACTCTATGTAAAATATCGAAACTACACCAAATATATATTATATAATTTACATAAAATATCAAATGTACACCAAACATATATTATATAATCTACATAAAATATCAAAAAGTACAGTAAATATATTTCATATGTTGTACATATAATATTAACTAAAAGTACACCAAATACATTTTACATACTGTAAATAAAATACCAAAAATTACAGTAAGTATATATTATCTACTGTACATAAAATATCAAAAAGTACTCCAAATATGTGTTATATATACTGTAAATAAACTATCAAAATCTTCAGTAATTATATTATATATACTGTACATAAAATATCAAAAATTACACCAAATGTATATTATACACTCTAAATAAAATATCAAAAAGGACAGTAAATATATATTACACTCTATTTAAAATATCAAAAACTACACCAAATATATATTATATAATTTACATAAAATATCAAAAGTACACCAAATATATATTATATACTTTACATAAAATATCAAAAAGTACAGTAAATATATTTCATATGTTGTACATATAATATTAACTAAAAGTACACCAAATACATTTTACATACTGTAAATAAAATATCAAAAATTACAGTAAGTATATATTATCTACTGTACATAAAATATCAAAAAGTACACCAAATATGTGTTATATATATTGTAAATAAACTATCAAGAACTTCAGTAATTATATTTAATATACTGTACATAAAATATCAAAAATTACACCAAATGTATATTATACACTCTAAATAGAATATCAAAAAGGACAGTAAATATATATTACACTCTATGTAAAATATCAAAACTACACCAAATATATATTATATAATTTACATAAAATATCAAAAGTACACCAAATATATATTATATACTCTACATAAAATATCAAAAAGTACAGTAAATATATTTCATATGTTGTACATATAATATTAACTAAAAGTACACCAAATACATTTTACATACTGTAAATAAAATACCAAAAATTTCAGTAAGTATATATTATCTACTGTACATAAAATATCAAAAAGTACACCAAATATGTGTTATATATACTGTAAATAATCTATCAAAATCTTCAGTAATTATATTTAATATACTGTACATAAAATATCAAAAATTACACCAAATGTATATTACACACTCTAAATAAAATATCAAAAAGGACAGTAAATATATATTACACTCTATTTAAAATATCAAAAACTACACCAAATATATATTATATAATTTACATAAAATATCAGAAGTACACCAAATATATATTATATACTGTGCATAAAATATCAAAAAGTACAGTAAAGATATTTCATATGTTGTACATATAATATTAACTAAAAGTACACCAAATACATTTTACATACTGTAAATAAAATATCAAAAATTACAGTAAGTATATATTATCTACTGTACATAAAATATCAAAAAGTACACCAAATATGTGTTATATACACTGTAAATAAACTATCAAAATCTTCAGTAATTATATTTAATATACTGTACATAAAATATCAAAAATTACACCAAATGTATATTATACACTCTAAATAGAATATCAAAAAGGACAGTAAATATATATTACACTCTATTTAAAATATCAAAAACTACACCAAATATATATTATATAATTTACATAAAATATCAAAAGTACACCAAATATATATTATATACTGTACATAAAATATCAAAAAGTACAGTAAATATATTTCATATGTTGTACATATAATATTAACTAAAAGTACACCAAATATATTTTACATACTGTAAATAAAATATCAAAAATTACAGTAAGTATATATTATCTACTGTACATAAAATATCAAAAAGTACACCAAATATGTGTTATATACACTGTAAATAAACTATCAAAACCTTCAGTAATTATATTAATATACTGTACATAAAATATCAAAAACTACACCAAATGTATATAATACACTCTAAATAGAATATCAAAAAGGACAGTAAATATATATTACACTCTATGTAAAATATCGAAACTACACCAAATATATATTATATAATTTACATAAAATATCAAATGTACACCAAACATATATTATATAATCTACATAAAATATCAAAAAGTACAGTAAATATATTTCATATGTTGTACATATAATATTAACTAAAAGTACACCAAATACATTTTACATACTGTAAATAAAATACCAAAAATTACAGTAAGTATATATTATCTACTGTACATAAAATATCAAAAAGTACTCCAAATATGTGTTATATATACCGTAAATAAACTATCAAAATCTTCAGTAATTATATTATATATACTGTACATAAAATATCAAAAATTACACCAAATGTATATTATACACTCTAAATAAAATATCAAAAAGGACAGTAAATATATATTACACTCTATTTAAAATATCAAAAACTACACCAAATATATATTATATAATTTACATAAAATATCAAAAGTACACCAAATATATATTATATACTTTACATAAAATATCAAAAAGTACAGTAAATATATTTCATATGTTGTACATATAATATTAACTAAAAGTACACCAAATACATTTTACATACTGTAAATAAAATATCAAAAATTACAGTAAGTATATATTATCTACTGTACATAAAATATCAAAAAGTACACCAAATATGTGTTATATATATTGTAAATAAACTATCAAGAACTTCAGTAATTATATTTAATATACTGTACATAAAATATCAAAAATTACACCAAATGTATATTATACACTCTAAATAGAATATCAAAAAGGACAGTAAATATATATTACACTCTATGTAAAATATCAAAACTACACCAAATATATATTATATAATTTACATAAAATATCAAAAGTACACCAAATATATATTATATACTCTACATAAAATATCAAAAAGTACAGTAAATATATTTCATATGTTGTACATATAATATTAACTAAAAGTACACCAAATACATTTTACATACTGTAAATAAAATACCAAAAATTTCAGTAAGTATATATTATCTACTGTACATAAAATATCAAAAAGTACACCAAATATGTGTTATATATACTGTAAATAATCTATCAAAATCTTCAGTAATTATATTTAATATACTGTACATAAAATATCAAAAATTACACCAAATGTATATTACACACTCTAAATAAAATATCAAAAAGGACAGTAAATATATATTACACTCTATTTAAAATATCAAAAACTACACCAAATATATATTATATAATTTACATAAAATATCAGAAGTACACCAAATATATATTATATACTGTGCATAAAATATCAAAAAGTACAGTAAAGATATTTCATATGTTGTACATATAATATTAACTAAAAGTACACCAAATACATTTTACATACTGTAAATAAAATATCAAAAATTACAGTAAGTATATATTATCTACTGTACATAAAATATCAAAAAGTACACCAAATATGTGTTATATACACTGTAAATAAACTATCAAAATCTTCAGTAATTATATTTAATATACTGTACATAAAATATCAAAAATTACACCAAATGTATATTATACACTCTAAATAGAATATCAAAAAGGTCAGTAAATATATATTACACTCTATGTAAAATATCGAAACTACACAAAATATATATTATATAATTTACATAAAATATCAAAGGTACACCAAATATATATTATATACACTACATAAAATATCAAAAAGTACAGTAAATATATTTCATATGTTGTACATATAATATTAACTAAAAGTACACCAAATACATTTTACATACTGTAAATAAAATACCAAAAATTACAGTAAGTATATATTATCTACTGTACATAAAATATCAAAAAGTACACCAAATATGTGTTATATATACTGTAAATAAACTATCAAGAACTACAGAAATTATATTTAATATACTGTACATAAAATATCAAAAATTACACCAAATGTATATTATACACTCTAAATAGAATATCAAAAAGGACAGTAAATATATATTACACTCTATGTAAAATATCAAAACTACACCAAATATATATTATATAATTTACATAAAATATCAAAAGTACACCAAATATATATTATATACTCTACATAAAATATGAAAAAGTACAGTAAATATATTTCATATGTTGTACATATAATATTAACTAAAAGTACACCAAATACATTTTACATACTGTAAATAAAATACCAAAAATTACAGTAAGTATATATTATCTACTGTACATAAAATATCAAAAAGTACACCAAATATGTGTTATATATACTGTAAATAAACTATCAAAATCTTCAGTAATTATATTTAATATACTGTACATAAAATATCAAAAATTACACCAAATGTATATTATACACTCTAAATAGAATATCAAAAATGACAGTAAATATATACTACACTCTATGTGAAATATCGAAACTACACCAAATATATATTATATAATTTACATAAAATATCAAAAGTACACCAAATATATATTATATACTCTACATAAAATATCAAAAAGGACAGTAAATATATTTCATATGTTGTACATATAATATTAACTAAAAGTACACCAAATACATTTTACATACTGTAAATAAAATACCAAAAATTACAGTAAGTATATATTATCTACTGTACATAAAATATCAAAAAGTACACCAAATATGTGTTATATATACTGTAAATATACTATCAAAATCTTCAGTAGTTATATTATATATACTGTACATAAAATATCAAAAATTACACCAAATGTATATTATACACTCTAAATAAAATATCAAAAAGGACAGTAAATATATATTACACTCTATTTAAAATATCAAAAACTACACCAAATATATATTATATAATTTACATAAAATATCAAAAGTACACCAAATATATATTATATACTCTACATAAAATATCAAAAAGTACAGTAAATATATTTCATATGTTGTACATATAATATTAACTAAAAGTACACCAAATACATTTTACATACTGTAAATAAAATATCAAAAATTACAGTAAGTATATATTATCTACTGTACATAAAATATCAAAAAGTACACCAAATATGTGTTATATATACTGTAAATAAACTATCAAGAACTTCAGTAATTATATTTAATATACTGTACATAAAATATCAAAAATTACACCAAATGTATATTATATTCTCTAAATAGAATATCAAAAAGGACAGTAAATATATATTACACTCTATGTAAAATATCAAAACTACACCAAATATATATTATATAATTTACATAAAATATCAAAAGTACACCAAATATATATTATATACTCTACATAAAATATCAAAAAGTACAGTAAATATATTTCATATGTTGTACATATAATATTAACTAAAAGTACACCAAATACATTTTACATACTGTAAATAAAATACCAAAAATTTCAGTAAGTATATATTATCTACTGTACATAAAATATCAAAAAGTACACCAAATATGTGTTATATATACTGTAAATAAACTATCAAAAGCTTCAGTAATTATATTTAATATACTGTACATAAAATATCAAAAATTACACCAAATGTATATTACACACTCTAAATAAAATATCAAAAAGACAGTAAAAATATATTACACTCTATTTAAAATATCAAAAACTACACCAAATATATATTATATAATTTACATAAAATATCAAAAGTACACCAAATATATATTATATACTCTGCATAAAATATCAAAAAGTACAGTAAAGATATTTCATATGTTGTACATATAATATTAACTAAAAGTACACCAAATACATTTTACATACTGTAAATAAAATATCAAAAATTACAGTAAGTATATATTATCTACTGTACATAAAATATCAAAAAGTACACCAAATATGTGTTATATACACTGTAAATAAACTATCAAAATCTTCAGTAATTATATTTAATATACTGTACATAAAATATCAAAAATTACACCAAATGTATATTATACACTCTAAATAGAATATCAAAAAGGACAGTAAATATATATTACACTCTATGTAAAATATCGAAACTACACCAAATATATATTATATAATTTACATAAAATATCAAAAGTACACCAAATATATATTATATACTCTACATAAAATATCAAAAAGTACAGTAAATATATTTCATATGTTGTACATATAATATTAATTAAAAGTACACCAAATACATTTTACATACTGTAAATAAAATACCAAAAATTACAGTAAGTATATATTATCTACTGTACATAAAATATCAAAAAGTACACCAAATATGTGTTATATATACTGTAAATAAACTATCAAAATCTTCAGTAATTATATTATATATACTGTACATAAAATATCAAAAATTACACCAAATGTATATTATACACACTAAATAAAATATCAAAAAGGACAGTAAATATATATTACACTCTATTTAAATTATCAAAAACTACACCAAATATATATTATATAATTTACATAAAATATCAAAAGTACACCAAATATATATTATATACTCTACATAAAATATCAAAAAGTACAGTAAATATATTTCATATGTTGTACATATAATATTAACTAAACGTACACCAAATACATTTTACATACTGTAAATAAAATATCAAAAATTACAGTAAGTATATATTATCTACTGTACATAAAATATCAAAAAGTACACCAAATATGTGTTATATACACTGTAAAAAAACTATCAAAACCTTCAGTAATTATATTTAATATACTGTACATAAAATATCAAAAATTACACCAAATGTATATTATACACTCTAAATAGAATATCAAAAAGGACAGTAAATATATATTACACTCTATGTAAAATATCAAAAACTACACCAAATATATATTATATAATTTACATAAAATATCAAAAGTACACCAAATATATATTATATACTCTACATAAAATATCAAAAAGTACAGTAAATATATTTCATATGTTGTACATATAATATTAACTAAAAGTACACCAAATACATTTTACATACTGTAAATAAAATACCAAAAATTTCAGTAAGTATATATTATCTACTGTCCATAAAATATCAAAAAGTACACCAAATATGTGTTATATATACTGTAAATAAACTATCAAAATTTTCAGTAATTATATTTAATATACTGTACATAAAATATCAAAAATTACACCAAATGTATATTACACACTCTAAATAAAATATCAAAAATGACAGTAAATATATATTACACTCTATTTAAAATATCAAAAACTACACCAAATATATATTATATAATTTACATAAAATATCAAAAGTACACCAAATATATATTATATACTGTACATAAAATATCAAAAAGTACAGTAAATATATTTCATATGTTGTACATATAATATTAACTAAGAGTACACCAAATACATTTTACATACTGTAAATAAAATATCAAAAATTACAGTAAGTTTATATTATCTACTGTACATAAAATATCAAAAAGTACACCAAATATGTGTTATATACACTGTAAATAAACTATTAAAATCTTCAGTAATTATATTTAATATACTGTACATAAAATATCAAAAATTACACCAAATGTATATTATACACTCTAAATAGAATATCAAAAAGACAGTAAATATATATTACACTCTATGTAAAATACCAAAACTACACCAAATACATATTATATAATTTACATAAAATATCAAAAATACACCAAATATATATTATATACTCTACATAAAATATCAAAAAGTACAGTAAATATATTTCATATGTTGTACATATAATATTAACTAAAAGTACACCAAATACATTTTACATACTGTAAATAAAATACCAAAAATTTCAGTAAGTATATATTATCTACTGTACATAAAATATCAAAAAGTACACCAAATATGTGTTATATATACTGTAAATAAACTATGAAAATCTTCAGTAATTATATTTAATATACTGTACATAAAATATCAAAAATTACACCAAATGTATATTATACACTCTAAATAGAATATCAAAAAGGACAGTAAATATATATTACACTCTATGTAAAATATGGAAACTACACCAAATATATATTATATAATTTACATAAAATCTCAAAAGTACACCAAATATATATTATATGCTCTACATAAAATATCAAAAAGTACAGTAAATATATTTCATATGTTGTACACATAATATTAACTAAAAGTACACCAAATACATTTTACATACTGTAAATAAAATACCAAAAATTACAGTAAGTATATATTATCTACTGTACATAAAATATCAAAAAGTACACCAAATATGTGTTATATATACTGTAAATAAACTATCAAAATCTTCAGTAATTATATTATATATACTGTACATAAAATATCAAAAATTACACCAAATGTATATTATACACTCTAAATAAGATATCAAAAAGGACAGTAAATATATATTACACTCTATTTAAAATATCAAAAACTACACCAAATATATATTATATAATTTACATAAAATATCAAAAGTACACCAAATATATATTATATACTCTACATAAAATATCAAAAAGTACAGTAAATATATTTCATATGTTGTACATATAATATTAACTAAAAGTACACCAAATACATTTTACATACTGTAAATAAAATATCAAAAATTACAGTAAGTATATATTATCTACTGTACATAAAATATCAAAAAGTACACCAAATATGTGTTATATATACTGTAAATAAACTATCAAAAGCTTCAGTAATTATATTTAATATACTGTACATTAAATATCAAAAATTACACCAAATGTATATTATACACTCTAAATAGAATATCAAAAAGGACAGTAAATATATATTACACTCTATGTAAAATATCAAAACTACACCAAATATATATTATATAATTTACATAAAATATCAAAAGTACACCAAATATATATTATATACTCTACATAAAATATCAAAAAGTACAGTAAATATATTTCATATGTTGTACATATAATATTAACTAAAAGTACACCAAATACATTTTACATACTGTAAATAAAATACCAAAAATTTCAGTAAGTATATATTGTCTACTGTACATAAAATATCAAAAAGTACACCAAATATGTGTTATATATACTGTAAATAAACTATCAAAATCTTCAGTAATTATATTTAATATACTGTACATAAAATATCAAAAATTACACCAAATGTATATTATACACTCTAAATAAAATATCAAAAAGGACAGTAAATATATATTACACTCTATGTAAAATATCAAAACTACACCAAATATATATTATATAATTTACATAAAATATCAAAACTACACCAAATATATATTATATACTGTACATAAAATATCAAAAAGTACAGTAAATATATTTCATATGTTGTACATATAATATTAACTAAAAGTACACCAAATACATTTTACATAGTGTAAATAAAATACCAAAAATTACACTAAGTATATATTATCTACTGTACAAAAAATATCAAAAAGTACACCAAATATGTGTTATATATACTGTAAATAAACTATCAAAATCTTCATTAATTATATTTAATATACTGTACATAAAATATCAAAAATTACACCAAATGAATATTATACACTCTAAATAAAATATCAAAAAGGACAGTAAATATATATTACACTCTAATAAAATATCAAAAACTACACCAAATATATATTATATAATTTACATAAAATATCAAAAGTACACCAAATATATATTATATACTGTACATAAATTATCAAAAAGTACAGTAAATATATTTCATATGTTGTACATATAATATTAACTAAAAGTACCCCAAATACATTTTACATACTGTAAATAAAATACCAAAAATTTCAGTAAGTATATATTATCTACTGTACATAAAATATCAAAAAGTACACCAAATATGTGTTATATATACTGTAAATAAACTATCAAAAGCTTCAGTAATTATATTTAATATACTGTACATTAAATATCAAAAATTACACCAAATGTATATTACACACTCTAAATAAAATCTCAAAAAGGACAGTAAGTATATATTACACACTATTCAAAATATCAAAAACTACACCAAATATATATTATATAATTTACATAAAATATCAAAAGTACACCAAATATATATTATATACTGTACATAAAAAATCAAAAAGTACAGTAAATATATTTCATATGTTGTACATGTAATATTAACTAAAAGTACACCAAATACATTTTAAATACTGTAAATAAAATATCAAAAATTACAGTAAGTATATATTATCTACTGTACATAAAATATGAAAAAGTACACCAAATATGTGTTATATACACTGTAAATAAACTATCAATATCTTCAGTAATAATATTTAATATACTGTACATAAAATATCAGAAATTACACCAAATGTATATTATACACTCTAAATAGAATATCAAAAAGGACAGTAAATATATATTGCACTCTATGTAAAATATCGAAACTACACCAAATATATATTATATAATTTACATAAAATATCAAAAGTACACCAAATATATATTATATACTGTACATAAAATATCAAAAAGTACAGTAAATATATTTCATATGTTGTACATATAATATTAACTAAAAGTACACCAAATACATTTTACATACTGTAAATAAAATACCAAAAATTTCAGTAAGTATATATTATCTACTGTACATAAAATATCAAAAAGTACACCAAATATGTGTTATATATACTGTAAATAAACTATCAAAATCTTCAGTAACTATATTTAATATACTGTACATAAAATATCAAAAATTATACCAAATGTATATTACACACCCTAAATAAAATATCAAAAATGACAGTAAATATATATTACACTCTATTTAAAATATCAAAAACTACACCAAATATATATTATATAATTTACATAAAATATCAAAAGTACACCAAATATATATTATATACTGTACATAAAATATCAAAAAGTACAGTAAATATATTTCATATGTTGTACATATAATATTAACTAAAAGTACACCAAATACATTTTACATACTGTAAATAAAATATCAAAAATTACAGTAAGTATATATTATCTACTGTACATAAAATATCAAAAAGTCCACCAAATATGTGTTATATATACTGTAAATAAACTATCAAAATCTTCAGTAATTATATTTAATATACTGTACATAAAATATCAAAAATTACACCAAATGTATATTATACACTCTAAATAGAATATCAAAAAGGACAGTAAATATATATTACACTCTATGTAAAATATCGAAACTACACCAAATATATATTATATAATTTACATAAAATATCAAAAGTACACCAAATATATATTATATACTCTACATAAAATATCAAAAAGTACAGTAAATATATTTCATATGTTGTACATATAATATTAACTAAAAGTACACCAAATACATTTTACATACTGTAAATAAAATACCAAAAATTACAGTAAGTATATATTATCTACTGTACATAAAATATCAAAAAGTACACCAAATATGTGTTATATATACTGTAAATAAACTATCAAAATCTTCAGTAATTATATTATATATACTGTACATAAAATATCAAAAATTACACCAAATGTATATTATACACTCTAAATAAAATATCAAAAAGGACAGTAAATATATATTACACTCTATTTAAAATATCAAAAACTACACCAAATATATATTATATAATTTACATAAAATATCAAAAGTACACCAAATATATATTATATACTGTACATAAAATATCAAAAAGTACAGTAAATATATTTCATATGTTGTACATATAATATTAACTAAAAGTACACCAAATACATTTTACATACTGTAAATAAAATACCAAAAATTTCAGTAAGTATATATTATCTACTGTACATAAAATATCAAAAAGTACACCAAATATGTGTTATATACACTGTAAATAAACTATCAAAATCTTCAGTAATTATGTTTAATATACTGTACATAAAATATCAAAAATTACACCAAATGTATATTACACACTCTAAATAAAATATCAAAAAGGACAGTAAATATATATTACACTCTATTTAAAATATCAAAAACTACACCAAATATATATTATATAATTTACATAAAATATCAAAAGTACACCAAATATATATTATATACTGTACATAAAATATCAAAAAGTACAGTAAATATATTTCATATGTTGTACATATAATATTAACTTAAAGTACACCAAATACATTTTACATACTGTAAATAAAATATAAAAAATTACAGTAAGTATATATTATCTACCGTACATAAAATATCAAAAAGTACACCAAATATGTGTTATATACACTGTAAATAAACTATCAAAATCTTCAGTAATTATATTTAATATACTGTACATAAAATATCAAAAATTACACCAAATGTATATTATACACTCTAAATAGAATATCAAAAAGGACAGTAAATATATATTACACTCTATGTAAAATATCGAAACTACACCAAATATATATTATATAATTTACATAAAATATCAAAAGTACACCAAATATATATTATATACTCTACATAAAATATCAAAAAGTACAGTAAATATATTTCATATGTTGTACATATAATATTAACTAAAAGTACACCAAATACATTTTACATACTGTAAATAAAATACCAAAAATTACAGTAAGTGTATATTATCTACTGTACATAAAATATCAAAAAGTACACCAAATATGTGTTATATATACTGTAAATAAACTATCAAAATCTTCAGTAATTATATTTAATATACTGTACATAAAATATCAAAAATTACACCAAATGTATATTATACACTCTAAATAAGATATCAAAAAGGACAGTAAATATATATTACACTCTATTTAAAATATCAAAAACTACACCAAATATATATTATATAATTTACATAAAATATCAAAAGTACACCAAATATATATTATATACTCTACATAAAATATCAAAAAGTACAGTAAATATATTTCATATGTTGTACATATAATATTAACTAAAAGTACACCAAATACATTTTACATACTGTAAATAAAATATCAAAAATTACAGTAAGTATATATTATCTACTGTACATAAAATATCAAAAAGTACACCAAATATGTGTTATATATACTGTAAATAAACTATCAAAATCTTCAGTAATTATATTATATATACTGTACATAAAATATCAAAAATTACACCAAATGTATATTATACACTCTAAATAGAATATCAAAAAGGACAGTAAATATATATTACACTCTATGTAAAATATCAAAACTACACCAAATATATATTATATAATTTACATAAAATATCAAAAGTACACCAAATATATATTATATACTGTACATAAAATATCAAAAAGTACAGTAAATATATTTCATATGTTGTACATATAATATTAACTAAAAGTACACCAAATACATTTTACATACTGTAAATAAAATATCAAAAATTACAGTAAGTATATATTATCTACTGTACATAAAATATCAAAAAGTACACCAAATATGTGTTATATACACTGTAAATAAACTATCAAAATCTTCAGTAATTATATTTAATATACTGTACATAAAATATCAAAAATTACACCAAATGTATATTATACACTCTAAATAGAATATCAAAAAGGACAGTAAATATATATTACACTCTATGTAAAATATCGAAACTACACCAAATATATATTATATAATTTACATAAAATATCAAAAGTACACCAAATATATATTATATACTCTACATAAAATATCAAAAAGTAGAGTAAATATATTTCATATGTTGTACATATAATATTAACTAAAAGTACACCAAATACATTTTACATACTGTAAATAAAATACCAAAAATTACAGTAAGTATATATTATCTACTGTACATAAAATATCAAAAAGTACACCAAATATGTGTTATATATACTGTAAATAAACTATCAAGAACTTCAGTAATTATATTTAATATACTGTACATAAAATATCAAAAATTACACCAAATGTATATTATACACTCTAAATAGAATATCAAAAAGGACAGTAAATATATATTACACTCCATGTAAAATATCAAAACTACACCAAATATATATTATATAATTTACATAAAATATCAAAAGTACACCAAATATATATTATATACTCTACATAAAATATCAAAAAGTACAGTAAATATATTTCATATGTTGTACATATAATATTAACTAAAAGTACACCAAATACATTTTACATACTGTAAATAAAATACCAAAAATTACAGTAAGTGTATATTATCTACTGTACATAAAATATCAAAAAGTACACCAAATATGTGTTATATATACTGTAAATAAACTATCAAGAACTTCAGTAATTATATTTAATATACTGTACATAAAATATCAAAAATTACACCAAATGTATATTATACACTCTAAATAGAATATCAAAAAGGACAGTAAATATATATTACACTCTATGTAAAATATCAAAACTACACCAAATATATATTATATAATTTACATAAAATATCAAAAGTACACCAAATATATATTATATACTGTACATAAAATATCAAAAAGTACAGTAAGTATATTTCATATGTTGTACATATAATATTAACTAAAAGTACACCAAATACATTTTACATACTGTAAATAAAATACCAAAAATTTCAGTAAGTATATATTATCTACTGTACATAAAATATCAAAAAGTACACCAAATATGTGTTATATATACTGTAAATAAACTATCAAAATCTTCAGTAATTATATTTAATATACTGTACATAAAATATCAAAAATTACACCAAATGTAAATTACACACTCTAAATAAAATATCAAAAAGGACAGTAAATATATATTACACTCTATTTAAAATATCAAAAACTACACCAAATATATATTATATAATTTACATAAAATATCAAAAGTACACCAAATATATATTATATATTGTACATAAAATATCAAAAAGTACAGTAAATATATTTCATATGTTGTACATATAATATTAACTAAAAGTACACCAAATACATTTTACATACTGTAAATAAAATATCAAAAATTACAGTAAGTATATATTATCTTCTGTACATAAAATATCAAAAAGTACACCAAATATGTGTTATATACACAGTAAATAAACTATCAAAATCTTCAGTAATTATATTTAATATACTGTACATAAAATATCAAAAATTACACCAAATGTATATTATACACTCTAAATAGAATATCAAAAAGGACAGTAAATATATATTACACTCTATGTGAAATATCGAAACTACACCAAATATATATTATATAATTTACATAAAATATCAAAAGTACACCAAATATATATTATATACTCTACATAAAATATCAAAAAGGACAGTAAATATATTTCATATGTTGTACATATAATATTAACTAAAAGTACACCAAATACATTTTACATACTGTAAATAAAATACCAAAAATTACAGTAAGTATATATTATCTACTGTACATAAAATATCAAAAAGTACACCAAATATGTGTTATATATACTGTAAATAAACTATCAAAATCTTCAGTAATTATATTTAATATACTGTACATAAAATATCAAAAATTACACCAAATGTATATTATACACTCTAAATAAGATATCAAAAAGGACAGTAAATATATATTACACTCTATTTAAAATATCAAAAACTACACCAAATATATATTATATAATTTACATAAAATATCAAAAGTACACCAAATATATATTATATACTCTACATAAAATATCAAAAAGTACAGTAAATATATTTCATATGTTGTACATATAATATTAACTAAAAGTACACCAAATACATTTTACATACTGTAAATAAAATATCAAAAATTACAGTAAGTATATATTATCTACTGTACATAAAATATCAAAAAGTACACCAAATATGTGTTATATATACTGTAAATAAACTATCAAAATCTTCAGTAATTATATTATATATACTGTACATAAAATATCAAAAATTACACCAAATGTATATTATACACTCTAAATAGAATATCAAAAAGGACAGTAAATATATATTACACTCTATGTAAAATATCAAAACTACACCAAATATATATTATATAATTTACCTAAAATATCAAAAGTACACCAAATATATATTATATACTGTACATAAAATATCAAAAAGTACAGTAAATATATTTCATATGTTGTACATATAATATTAACTAAAAGTACACCAAATACATTTTACATACTGTAAATAAAATATCAAAAATTACAGTAAGTATATATTATCTACTGTACATAAAATATCAAAAAGTACACCAAATATGTGTTATATACACTGTAAATAAACTATCAAAATCTTCAGTAATTATATTTAATATACTGTACATAAAATATCAAAAATTACACCAAATGTATATTATACACTCTAAATAGAATATCAAAAAGGACAGTAAATATATATTACACTCTATGTAAAATATCGAAACTACACCAAATATATATTATATAATTTACATAAAATATCAAAAGTACACCAAATATATATTATATACTCTACATAAAATATCAAAAAGTAGAGTAAATATATTTCATATGTTGTACATATAATATTAACTAAAAGTACACCAAATACATTTTACATACTGTAAATAAAATACCAAAAATTACAGTAAGTATATATTATCTACTGTACATAAAATATCAAAAAGTACACCAAATATGTGTTATATATACTGTAAATAAACTATCAAGAACTTCAGTAATTATATTTAATATACTGTACATAAAATATCAAAAATTACACCAAATGTATATTATACACTCTAAATAGAATATCAAAAAGGACAGTAAATATATATTACACTCCATGTAAAATATCAAAACTACACCAAATATATATTATATAATTTACATAAAATATCAAAAGTACACCAAATATATATTATATACTCTACATAAAATATCAAAAAGTACAGTAAATATATTGCATATGTTGTACATATAATATTAACTAAAAGTACACCAAATACATTTTACATACTGTAAATAAAATACCAAAAATTACAGTAAGTGTATATTATCTACTGTACATAAAATATCAAAAAGTACACCAAATATGTGTTATATATACTGTAAATAAACTATCAAGAACTTCAGAAATTATATTTAATATACTGTACATAAAATATCAAAAATTACACCAAATGTATATTATACACTCTAAATAGAATATCAAAAAGGACAGTAAATATATATTACACTCTATGTAAAATATCAAAACTACACCAAATATATATTATATAATTTACATAAAATATCAAAAGTACACCAAATATATATTATATACTCTACATAAAATATCAAAAAGTACAGTAAATATATTTCATATGTTGTACATATAATATTAACTAAAAGTACACCAAATACATTTTACATACTGTAAATAAAATACCAAAAATTTCAGTAAGTATATATTATCTACTGTACATAAAATATCAAAAAGTACACCAAATATGTGTTCTATATACTGTAAATAAACTATCAAAATCTTCAGTAATTATATTTAATATACTGTACATAAAATATCAAAAATTACACCAAATGTATATTACACACTCTAAATAAAATATCAAAAAGGACAGTAAATATATATTACACTCTATTTAAAATATCAAAAACTACACCAAATATATATTATATAATTTACATAAAATATCAAAAGTACACCAAATATATATTATATATTGTACATAAAATATCAAAAAGTACAGTAAATATATTTCATATGTTGTACATATAATATTAACTAAAAGTACACCAAATACATTTTACATACTGTAAATAAAATATCAAAAATTACAGTAAGTATATATTATCTTCTGTACATAAAATATCAAAAAGTACACCAAATAAGTGTTATATACACAGTAAATAAACTATCAAAATCTTCAGTAATTATATTTAATATACTGTACATAAAATATCAAAAATTACACCAAATGTATATTATACACTCTAAATAGAATATCAAAAAGGACAGTAAATATATATTACACTCTATGTGCAATATCGAAACTACACCAAATATATATTATATAATTTACATAAAATATCAAAAGTACACCAAATATATATTATATACTCTACATAAAATATCAAAAAGGACAGTAAATATATTTCATATGTTGTACATATAATATTAACTAAAAGTACACCAAATACATTTTACATACTGTAAATAAAATACCAAAAATTACAGTAAGTATATATTATCTACTGTACATAAAATATCAAAAAGTACACCAAATATGTGTTATATATACTGTAAATAAACTATCAAAATCTTCAGTAATTATATTATATATACTGTACATAAAATATCAAAAATTACACCGAATGTATATTATACACTCTAAATAAGATATCAAAAAGGACAGTAAATATATATTACACTCTATTTAAAATATCAAAAACTACACCAAATATATATTATATAATTTACATAAAATATCAAAAGTACACCAAATATATATTATATACTCTACATAAAATATCAAAAAGTACAGTAAATATATTTCATATGTTGTACATATAATATTAACTAAAAGTACACCAAATACATTTTACATACTGTAAATAAAATATCAAAAATTACAGTAAGTATATATTATCTACTGTACATAAAATATCAAAAAGTACACCAAATATGTGTTATATATACTGTAAATAAACTATCAAAATCTTCAGTAATTATATTATATATACTGTACATAAAATATCAAAAATTACACCAAATGTATATTATACACTCTAAATAGAATATCAAAAAGGACAGTAAATATATATTACACTCTATGTAAAATATCAAAACTACACCAAATATATATTATATAATTTACATAAAATATCAAAAGTACACCAAATATATATTATATACTGTACATAAAATATCAAAAAGTACAGTAAATATATTTCATATGTTGTACATATAATATTAACTAAAAGTACACCAAATACATTTTACATACTGTAAATAAAATATCAAAAATTACAGTAAGTATATATTATCTACTGTACATAAAATATCAAAAAGTACACCAAATATGTGTTATATACACTGTAAATAAACTATCAAAATCTTCAGTAATTATATTTAATATACTGTATATAAAATATCAAAAATTACACCAAATGTATATTATACACTCTAAATAGAATATCAAAAAGGACAGTAAATATATATTACACTCTATGTAAAATATCGAAACTACACCAAATATATATTATATAATTTACATAAAATATCAAAAGTACACCAAATATATATTATATACTCTACATAAAATATCAAAAAGTAGAGTAAATATATTTCATATGTTGTACATATAATATTAACTAAAAGTACACCAAATACATTTTACATACTGTAAATAAAATACCAAAAATTACAGTAAGTATATATTATCTACTGTACATAAAATATCAAAAAGTACACCAAATATGTGTTATATATACTGTAAATAAACTATCAAGAACTTCAGTAATTATATTTAATATACTGTACATAAAATATCAAAAATTACACCAAATGTATATTATACACTCTAAATAGAATATCAAAAAGGACAGTAAATATATATTACACTCCATGTAAAATATCAAAACTACACCAAATATATATTATATAATTTACATAAAATATCAAAAGTACACCAAATATATATTATATACTCTACATAAAATATCAAAAAGTACAGTAAATATATTGCATATGTTGTACATATAATATTAACTAAAAGTACACCAAATACATTTTACATACTGTAAATAAAATACCAAAAATTTCAGTAAGTATATATTATCTACTGTACATAAAATATCAAAAAGTACACCAAATATGTGTTCTATATACTGTAAATAAACTATCAAAATCTTCAGTAATTATAATTAATATACCGTACATAAAATATCAAAAATTACACCAAATGTATATTACACACTCTAAATAAAATATCAAAAGACAGTAAATATATATTACACTCTATTTAAAATATCAAAAACTACACCAAATATATATTATATAATTTACATAAAATATCAAAAGTACACCAAATATATATTATGTACTGTACATAAAATATCAAAAAGTACAGTAAATATATTTCATATGTTGTACATATAATATTAACTAAAAGTACACCAAATGCATTTTACATACTGTAAATAAAATACCAAAAATTTCAGTAAGTATATATTATCTACTGTACATAAAATATCAAAAAGTACACCAAATATGTGTTATATATACTGTAAATAAACTATCAAAAGCTTCAGTAATTATATTTAATATACTGTACATAAAATATCAAAAATTACACCAAATGTATGTTACACACTCTAAAAAAAATATCAAAAAGGACAGTAAATATATATTACACTCTATTTAAAATATCAAAAACTACACCAAATATATATTATATAATTTACATAAAATATCAAAAGTACACCAAATATATATTATATACTGTACATAAAATATCAAAAATACAGTAAATATATTTCATATGTTGTACATATAATATTAACTAAACGTACACCGAATACATTTTACATACTGTAAATAAAATATCAAAAATTACAGTAAGTATATATTATCTACTGTACATAAAATATCAAAAAGTACACCAAATATGTGTTATATACACTGTAAAAAAACTATCAAAACCTTCAGTAATTATATTTAATATACTGTACATAAAATATCAAAAATTACACCGAATGTATATTATACACTCTAAATAGAATATCAAAAAGGACAGTAAATATATATTACACTCTATGTAAAATATCAAAACTACACCAAATATATATTATATAATTTACATAAAATATCAAAAGTACACCAAATATATATTATATACTCTACATAAAATATCAAAAAGTACAGTAAATATATTTCATATGTTGTACATATAATATTAACTAAAAGTACACCAAATACATTTTACATACTGTAAATAAAATACCAAAAATTTCAGTAAGTATATATTATCTACTGTCCATAAAATATCAAAAAGTACACCAAATATGTGTTATATATACTGTAAATAAACTATCAAAATTTTCAGTAATTATATTTAATATACTGTACATAAAATATCAAAAATTACACCAAATGTATATTACACACTCTAAATAAAATATCAAAAATGACAGTAAATATATATTACACTCTATTTAAAATATCAAAAACTACACCAAATATATATTATATAATTTACATAAAATATCAAAAGTACACCAAATATATATTATATACTGTACATAAAATATCAAAAAGTACAGTAAATATATTTCATATGTTGTACATATAATATTAACTAAGAGTACACCAAATACATTTTACATACTGTAAATAAAATATCAAAAATTACAGTAAGTATATATTATCTACTGTACATAAAATATCAAAAAGTACACCAAATATGTGTTATATACACTGTAAAAAAACTATCAAAACCTTCAGTAATTATATTTAATATACTGTACATAAAATATCAAAAATTACACCAAATGTATATTATACACTCTAAATAGAATATCAAAAAGGACAGTAAATATATATTACACTCTATGTAAAATATCAAAACTACACCAAATATATATTATATAATTTACATAAAATATCAAAAGTACACCAAATATATATTATATACTCTACATAAAATATCAAAAAGTACAGTAAATATATTTCATATGTTGTACATATAATATTAACTAAAAGTACACCAAATACATTTTACATACTGTAAATAAAATACCAAAAATTTCAGTAAGTATATATTATCTACTGTCCATAAAATATCAAATAGTACACCAAATATGTGTTATATATACTGTAAATAAACTATCAAAATTTTCAGTAATTATATTTAATATACTGTACATAAAATATCAAAAATTACACCAAATGTATATTACACACTCTAAATAAAATATCAAAAATGACAGTAAATATATATTACACTCTATTTAAAATATCAAAAACTACACCAAATATATATTATGTAATTTACATAAAATATCAAAAGTACACCAAATATATATTATATACTGTACATAAAATATCAAAAAGTACAGTAAATATATTTCATATGTTGTACATATAATATTAACTAAGAGTACACCAAATACATTTTACATACTGTAAATAAAATATCAAAAATTACAGTAAGTATATATTATCTACTGTACATAAAATATCAAAAAGTACACCAAATATGTGTTATATACACTGTAAATAAACTATTAAAATCTTCAGTAATTATATTTAATATACTGTACATAAAATATCAAAAATTACACCAAATGTATATTATACACTCTAAATAGAATATCAAAAAGGACAGTAAATATATATTACACTCTATGTAAAATACCAAAACTACACCAAATACATATTATATAATTTACATAAAATATCAAAAATACACCAAATATATATTATATACTCTACATAAAATATCAAAAAGTACAGTAAATATATTTCATATGTTGTACATATAATATTAACTAAAAGTACACCAAATACTTTTTACATACTGTAAATAAAATACCAAAAATTTCAGTAAGTATATATTATCTACTGTACATAAAATATCAAAAAGTACACCAAATATGTGTTATATATACTGTAAATAAACTATGAAAATCTTCAGTAATTATATTTAATATACTGTACATAAAATATCAAAAATTACACCAAATGTATATTATACACTCTAAATAGAATATCAAAAGGACAGTAAATATATATTACACTCTATGTAAAATATGGAAACTACACCAAATATATATTATATAATTTACATAAAATCTCAAAAGTACACCAAATATATATTATATGCTCTACATAAAATATCAAAAAGTACAGTAAATATATTTCATATGTTGTACACATAATATTAACTAAAAGTACACCAAATACATTTTACATACTGTAAATAAAATACCAAAAATTACAGTAAGTATATATTATCTACTGTACATAAAATATCAAAAAGTACACCAAATATGTGTTATATATACTGTAAATAAACTATCAAAATCTTCAGTAATTATATTATATATACTGTACATAAAATATCAAAAATCACACCAAATGTACATTATACACTCTAAATAAGATATCAAAAAGGACAGTAAATATATATTACACTCTATTTAAAATATCAAAAACTACACCAAATATATATTATATAATTTACATAAAATATCAAAAGTACACCAAATATATATTATATACTCTACATAAAATATCAAAAAGTACAGTAAATATATTTCATATGTTGTACATATAATATTAACTAAAAGTACACCAAATACATTTTACATACTGTAAATAAAATATCAAAAATTACAGTAAGTATATATTATCTACTGTACATAAAATATCAAAAAGTACACCAAATATGTGTTATATATACTGTAAATAAACTATCAAAAGCTTCAGTAATTATATTTAATATACTGTACATTAAATATCAAAAATTACACCAAATGTATATTATACACTCTAAATAGAATATCAAAAAGGACAGTAAATATATATTACACTCTATGTAAAATATCAAAACTACACCAAATATATATTATATAATTTATATAAAATATCAAAAGTACACCAAATATATATTATATACTCTACATAAAATATCAAAAAGTACAGTAAATATATTTCATATGTTGTACATATAATATTAACTAAAAGTACACCAAATACATTTTACATACTGTAAATAAAATACCAAATATTTCAGTAAGTATATATTGTCTACTGTACATAAAATATCAAAAAGTACACCAAATATGTGTTATATATACTGTAAATAAACTATCAAAATCTTCAGTAATTATATTTAATATACTGTACATAAAATATCAAAAATTACACCAAATGTATATTATACACTCTAAATAAAATATCAAAAAGGACAGTAAATATATATTACACTCTATGTAAAATATCAAAACTACACCAAATATATATTATATAATTTACATAAAATATCAAAAGTACACCAAATATATATTATATACTGTACATAAAATATCAAAAAGTACAGTAAATATATTTCATATGTTGTACATATAATATTAACTAAAAGTACACCAAATACATTTTACATAGTGTAAATAAAATACCAAAAATTACAGTAAGTATATATTATCTACTGTACAAAAAATATCAAAAAGTACACCAAATATGTGTTATATATACTGTAAATAAACTATCAAAATCTTCATTAATTATATTTAATATACTGTACATAAAATATCAAAAATTACACCAAATGAATATTATACACTCTAAATAAAATATCAAAAAGGACAGTAAATATATATTACACTCTAATAAAATATCAAAAACTACACCAAATATATATTATATAATTTACATAAAATATCAAAAGTACACCAAATATATATTATATACTGTACATAAAATATCAAAAAGTACAGTAAATATATTTCATATGTTGTACATATAATATTAACTAAAAGTACACCAAATATATTTTACATACTGTAAATAAAATACCAAAAATTTCAGTAAGTATATATTATCTACTGTACATAAAATATCAAAAAGTACACCAAATATGTGTTATATATACTGTAAATAAACTATCAAAAGCTTCAGTAATTATATTTAATATACTGTACATTAAATATCAAAAATTACACCAAATGTATATTACACACTCTAAATAAAATCTCAAAAAGGACAGTAAGTATATATTACACACTATTTAAAATATCAAAAACTACACCAAATATATATTATATACTTTACATAAAATATCAAAAGTACACCAAATATATATTATATACTGTACATAAAAAATCAAAAAGTACAGTAAATATATTTCATATGTTGTACATGTAATATTAACTAAAAGTACACCAAATACATTTTACATACTGTAAATAAAATATCAAAAATTACAGTAAGTATATATTATCTACTGTACATAAAATATGAAAAAGTACACCAAATATGTGTTATATACATTGTAAATAAACTATCAATATCTTCAGTAATAATATTTAATATACTGTACATAAAATATCAAAAATTACACCAAATGTATATTATACACTCTAAATAGAATATCAAAAAGGACAGTAAATATATATTGCACTCTATGTAAAATATCGAAACTACACCAAATATATATTATATAATTTACATAAAATATCAAAAGTACACCAAATATATATTATATACTCTACATAAAATATCAAAAAGTACAGTAAATATATTTCATATGTTGTACATATAATATTAACTAAAAGTACACCAAATACATTTTACATACTGTAAATAAAATACCAAAAATTTCAGTAAGTATATATTATCTACTGTACATAAAATATCAAAAAGTACACCAAATATGTGTTATATATACTGTAAATAAACTATCAAAATCTTCAGTAACTATATTTAATATACTGTACATAAAATATCAAAAATTACACCAAATGTATATTACACACCCTAAATAAAATATCAAAAATGACAGTAAATATATATTACACTCTATTTAAAATATCAAAAACTACACCAAATATATATTATATAATTTACATAAAATATCAAAAGTACACCAAATATATATTATATACTGTACATAAAATATCAAAAAGTACAGTAAATATATTTCATATGTTGTACATATAATATTAACTAAAAGTACACCAAATACATTTTACATACTGTAAATAAAATATCAAAAATTACAGTAAGTATATATTATCTACTGTACATAAAATATCAAAAAGTCCACCAAATATGTGTTATATATACTGTAAATAAACTATCAAAATCTTCAGTAATTATATTTAATATACTGTACATAAAATATCAAAAATTACACCAAATGTATATTATACACTCTAAATAGAATATCAAAAAGGACAGTAAATATATATTACACTCTATGTAAAATATCGAAACTACACCAAATATATATTATATAATTTACATAAAATATCAAAAGTACACCAAATATATATTATATACTCTACATAAAATATCAAAAAGTACAGTAAATATATTTCATATGTTGTACATATAATATTAACTAAAAGTACACCAAATACATTTTAAATACTGTAAATAAAATACCAAAAATTACAGTAAGTATATATTATCTACTGTGCATAAAATATCAAAAAGTACACCAAATATGTGTTATATATACTGTAAATAAACTATCAAAATCTTCAGTAATTATATTATATATACTGTACATAAAATATCAAAAATTACACCAAATGTATATTATACACTCTAAATAAAATATCAAAAAGGACAGTAAATATATATTACACTCTATTTAAAATATCAAAAACTACACCAAATATATATTATATAATTTACATAAAATATCAAAAGTACACCAAATATATATTATATACTGTACATAAAATATCAAAAAGTACAGTAAATATATTTCATATGTTGTACATATAATATTAACTAAAAGTACACCAAATACATTTTACATACTGTAAATAAAATACCAAAAATTTCAGTAAGTATATATTATCTACTGTACATAAAATATCAAAAAGTACACCAAATATGTGTTATATACACTGTAAATAAACTATCAAAATCTTCAGTAATTATGTTTAATATACTGTACATAAAATATCAAAAATTACACCAAATGTATATTACACACTCTAAATAAAATATCAAAAAGGACAGTAAATATATATTACACTCTATTTAAAATATCAAAAACTACACCAAATATATATTATATAATTTACATAAAATATCAAAAGTACACCAAATATATATTATATACTGTACATAAAATATCAAAAAGTACAGTAAATATATTTCATATGTTGTACATATAATATTAACTTAAAGTACACCAAATACATTTTACATACTGTAAATAAAATATCAAAAATTACAGTAAGTATATATTATCTACCGTACATAAAATATCAAAAAGTACACCAAATATGTGTTATATACACTGTAAATAAACTATCAAAATCTTCAGTAATTATATTTAATATACTGTACATAAAATATCAAAAATTACACCAAATGTATATTATACACTCTAAATAGAATATCAAAAAGGACAGTAAATATATATTACACTCTATGTAAAATATCGAAACTACACCAAATATATATTATATAATTTACATAAAATATCAAAAGTACACCAAATATATATTATATACTCTACATAAAATATCAAAAAGTACAGTAAATATATTTCAGATGTTGTACATATAATATTAACTAAAAGTACACCAAATACATTTTACATACTGTAAATAAAATACCAAAAATTACAGTAAGTGTATATTATCTACTGTACATAAAATATCAAAAAGTACACCAAATATGTGTTATATATACTGTAAATAAACTATCAAGAACTTCAGTAATTATATTTAATATACTGTACATAAAATATCAAAAATTACACCAAATGTATATTATACACTCTAAATAGAATATCAAAAAGGACAGTAAATATATATTACACTCTATGTAAAATATCAAAACTACACCAAATATATATTATATAATTTACATAAAATATCAAAAGTACACCAAATATATATTATATACTCTACATAAAATATCAAAAAGTACAGTAAATATATTTCATATGTTGTACATATAATATTAACTAAAAGTACACCAAATACATTTTACATACTGTAAATAAAATACCAAAAATTTCAGTAAGTATATATTATCTACTGTACATAAAATATCAAAAAGTACACCAAATATGTGTTATATATACTGTAAATAAACTATCAAAATCTTCAGTAATTATATTTAATATACTGTACATAAAATATCAAAAATTACACCAAATGTATATTACACACTCTAAATAAAATATCAAAAAGGACAGTAAATATATATTACACTCTATTTAAAATATCAAAAACTACACCAAATATATATTATATAATTTACATAAAATATCAAAAGTACACCAAATATATATTATATATTGTACATAAAATATCAAAAAGTACAGTAAATATATTTCATATGTTGTACATATAATATTAACTAAAAGTACACCAAATACATTTTACATACTGTAAATAAAATATCAAAAATTACAGTAAGTATATATTATCTTCTGTACATAAAATATCAAAAAGTACACCAAATATGTGTTATATACACAGTAAATAAACTATCAAAATCTTCAGTAATTATATTTAATATACTGTACATAAAATATCAAAAATTACACCAAATGTATATTATACACTCTAAATAGAATATCAAAAAGGACAGTAAATATATATTACACTCTATGTGAAATATCGAAACTACACCAAATATATATTATATAATTTACATAAAATATCAAAAGTACACCAAATATATATTATATACTCTACATAAAATATCAAAAAGGACAGTAAATATATTTCATATGTTGTACATATAATATTAACTAAAAGTACACCAAATACATTTTACATACTGTAAATAAAATACCAAAAATTACAGTAAGTATATATTATCTACTGTACATAAAATATCAAAAAGTACACCAAATATGTGTTATATATACTGTAAATAAACTATCAAAATCTTCAGTAATTATATTTAATATACTGTACATAAAATATCAAAAATTACACCAAATGTATATTATACACTCTAAATAAGATATCAAAAAGGACAGTAAATATATATTACACTCTATTTAAAATATCAAAAACTACACCAAATATATATTATATAATTTACATAAAATATCAAAAGTACACCAAATATATATTATATACTCTACATAAAATATCAAAAAGTACAGTAAATATATTTCATATGTTGTACATATAATATTAACTAAAAGTACACCAAATACATTTTACATACTGTAAATAAAATATCAAAAATTACAGTAAGTATATATTATCTACTGTACATAAAATATCAAAAAGTACACCAAATATGTGTTATATATACTGTAAATAAACTATCAAAATCTTCAGTAATTATATTATATATACTGTACATAAAATATCAAAAATTACACCAAATGTATATTATACACTCTAAATAGAATATCAAAAAGGACAGTAAATATATATTACACTCTATGTAAAATATCAAAACTACACCAAATATATATTATATAATTTACATAAAATATCAAAAGTACACCAAATATATATTATATACTGTACATAAAATATCAAAAAGTACAGTAAATATATTTCATATGTTGTACATATAATATTAACTAAAAGTACACCAAATACATTTTACATAGTGTAAATAAAATACCAAAAATTACAGTAAGTATATATTATCTACTGTACAAAAAATATCAAAAAGTACACCAAATATGTGTTATATATTCTGTAAATAAACTATCAAAATCTTCATTAATTATATTTAATATACTGTACATAAAATATCAAAAATTACACCAAATGAATATTATACACTCTAAATAAAATATCAAAAAGGACAGGAAATATATATTACACTCTATGTAAAATATCAAAAACTACACCAAATATATATTATATAATTTACATAAAATATCAAAAGTACACCAAATATATATTATATACTGTACATAAAATAACAAAAAGTACAGTAAATATATTTCATATGTTGTACATATAATATTAACTAAAAGTACACCAAATACATTTTACATACTGTAAATAAAATACCAAAAATTTCAGTAAGTATATATTATCTACTGTACATAAAATATCAAAAAGTACACCAAATATGTGTTATATATACTGTAAATAAACTATCAAAAGCTTCAGTAATTATATTTAATATACTGTACATTTAATATCAAAAATTACACCAAATGTATATTACACACTCTAAATAAAATATCAAAAAGGACAGTAAGTATATATTACACACTATTTAAAATATCAAAAACTACACCAAATATATATTATATAATTTACATAAAATATCAAAAGTACACCAAATATATATTATATACTGTACATAAAAAATCAAAAAGTACAGTAAATATATTTCATATGTTGTACATGTAATATTAACTAAAAGTACACCAAATACATTTTACATACTGTAAATAAAATATCAAAAATTACAGTAAGTATATATTATCTACTGTACATAAAATATGAAAAAGTACACCAAATATGTGTTATATACACTGTAAATAAACTATCAATATCTTCAGTAATAATATTTAATATACTGTACATAAAATATCAAAAATTACACCAAATGTATATTATACACTCTAAATAGAATATCAAAAAGGACAGTAAATATATATTGCACTCTATGTAAAATATCGAAACTACACCAAATATATATTATATAATTTACATAAAATATCAAAAGTACACCAAATATATATTATATACTGTACATAAAATATCAAAAAGTACAGTAAATATATTTCATATGTTGTACATATAATATTAACTAAAAGTACACCAAATACATTTTACATACTGTAAATAAAATACCGAAAATTTCAGTAAGTATATATTATCTACTGTACATAAAATATCAAAAAGTACACCAAATATGTGTTATATATACTGTAAATAAACTATCAAAAGCTTCAGTAATTATATTTAATATACTGTACATTAAATATCAAAAATTACACCAAATGTATATTACACACTCTAAATAAAATATAAAAATGGACAGTAGGTATATATTACACACTATTTAAAATATCAAAAACTACACCAAATATATATTATATAATTTACATAAAATATCAAAAGTACACCAAATATATATTATATACTCTACATAAAATATCAAAAAGTACAGTAAATATATTTCATATGTTGTACATATAATATTAACTAAAAGTACACCAAATACATTTTACATACTGTAAATAAAATACCAAAAATTTCAGTAAGTATATATTATCTACTGTACATAAAATATCAAAAAGTACACCAAATATGTGTTATATACACTGTAAATAAACTATCAAAATCTTCAGTAATTACGTTTAATATACTGTACATAAAATATCAAAAATTACACCAAATGTATATTACACACTCTAAATAAAATATCAAAAAGGACAGTAAATATATATTACACTCTATTTAAAATATCAAAAACTACACCAAATATATATTATATAATTTACATAAAATATCAAAAGTACACCAAATATATATTATATACTCTACATAAAATATCAAAAAGTACAGTAAATATATTTCATATGTTGTACATATAATATTAACTTAAAGTACACCAAATACATTTTACATACTGTAAATAAAATATCAAAAATTACAGTAAGTATATATTATCTACTGTACATAAAATATCAAAAAGTACACCAAATATGTGTTATATACACTGTAAATAAACTATCAAAATCTTCAGTAATTATATTTAATATACTGTACATAAAATATCAAAAATTACACCAAATGTATATTATACACTCTAAATAGAATATCAAAAAGGACAGTAAATATATATTTCACTCTATGTAAAATATCGAAACTACACCAAATATATATTATATAATTTACATAAAATATCAAAAGTACACCAAATATATATTATATACTCTACATAAAATATCAAAAAGTACAGTAAATATATTTCATATGTTGTACATATAATATTAACTAAAAGTACACCAAATACATTTTACATACTGTAAATAAAATACCAAAAATTACAGTAAGTATATATTATCTACTGTACATAAAATATCAAAAAGTACACCAAATATGTGTTATATATACTGTAAATAAACTATCAAGAACTTCAGTAATTATATTTAATATACTGTACATAAAATATCAAAAATTACACCAAATGTATATTATACACTCTAAATAGAATATCAAAAAGGACAGTAAATATATATTACACTCCATGTAAAATATCAAAACTACACCAAATATATATTATATAATTTACATAAAATATCAAAAGTACACCAAATATATATTATATACTCTACATAAAATATCAAAAAGTACAGTAAATATATTTCATATGTTGTACATATAATATTAACTAAAAGTACACCAAATACATTTTACATACTGTAAATAAAATACCAAAAATTTCAGTAAGTATATATTATCTACTGTACATAAAATATCAAAAAGTACACCAAATATGTGTTATATATACTGTAAATAAACTATCAAAATCTTCAGTAATTATATTTAATATACTGTACATAAAATATCAAAAATTACACCAAATGTATATTACACACTCTAAATAAAATATCAAAAAGGACAGTAAATATATATTACACTCTATTTAAAATATCAAAAACTACACCAAATATATATTATATAATTTACATAAAATATCAAAAGTACACCAAATATATATTATATATTGTACATAAAATATCAAAAAGTACAGTAAATATATTTCATATGTTGTACATATAATATTAACTAAAAGTACACCAAATACATTTTACATACTGTAAATAAAATATCGAAAATTACAGTAAGTATATATTATCTACTGTACATAAAATATCAAAAAGTACAACAAATATGTGTTATATACACTGTAAATAAACTATCAAAATCTTCAGTAATTATATTTAATATACTGTACATAAAATATCAAAAATTACACCAAATGTATATTATACACTCTAAATAGAATATCAAAAAGGACAGTAAATATATATTACACTCTATGTGAAATATCGAAACTACACCAAATATATATTATATAATTTACATAAAATATCAAAAGTACACCAAATATATATTATATACTCTACATAAAATATCAAAAAGGACAGTAAATATATTTCATATGTTGTGCATATAATATTAACTAAAAGTACACCAAATACATTTTACATACTGTAAATAAAATACCAAAAATTACAGTAAGTATATATTATCTACTGTACATAAAATATCAAAAAGTACACCAAATATGTGTTATATATACTGTAAATAAACTATCAAAATCTTCAGTAATTATATTATATATACTGTACATAAAATATCAAAAATTACACCAAATGTATATTATACAATCTAAATAAAATATCAAAAAGGACAGTAAATATATATTACACTCTATTTAAAATATCAAAAACTACACCAAATATATATTATATAATTTACATAAAATATCAAAAGTACACCAAATATATATTATATACTCTACATAAAATATCAAAAAGTACAGTAAATATATTTCATATGTTGTACATATAATATTAACTAAAAGTACACCAAATACATTTTACATACTGTAAATAAAATATCAAAAATTACAGTAAGTATATATTATCTTCTGTACATAAAATATCAAAAAGTACACCAAATATGTGTTATATACACAGTAAATAAACTATCAAAATCTTCAGTAATTATATTTAATATACTGTACATAAAATATCAAAAATTACACCAAATGTATATTATACACTCTAAATAGAATATCAAAAAGGACAGTAAATATATATTACACTCTATGTGAAATATCGAAACTACACCAAATATATATTATATAATTTACATAAAATATCAAAAGTACACCAAATATATATTATATACTCTACATAAAATATCAAAAAGGACAGTAAATATATTTCATATGTTGTACATATAATATTAACTAAAAGTACACCAAATACATTTTACATACTGTAAATAAAATACCAAAAATTACAGTAAGTATATATTATCTACTGTACATAAAATATCAAAAAGTACACCAAATATGTGTTATATATACTGTAAATAAACTATCAAAATCTTCAGTAATTATATTTAATATACTGTACATAAAATATCAAAAATTACACCAAATGTATATTATACACTCTAAATAAGATATCAAAAAGGACAGTAAATATATATTACACTCTATTTAAAATATCAAAAACTACACCAAATATATATTATATAATTTACATAAAATATCAAAAGTACACCAAATATATATTATATACTCTACATAAAATATCAAAAAGTACAGTAAATATATTTCATATGTTGTACATATAATATTAACTAAAAGTACACCAAATACATTTTACATACTGTAAATAAAATATCAAAAATTACAGTAAGTATATATTATCTACTGTACATAAAATATCAAAAAGTACACCAAATATGTGTTATATATACTGTAAATAAACTATCAAAATCTTCAGTAATTATATTATATATACTGTACATAAAATATCAAAAATTACACCAAATGTATATTATACACTCTAAATAGAATATCAAAAAGGACAGTAAATATATATTACACTCTATGTAAAATATCAAAACTACACCAAATATATATTATATAATTTACATAAAATATCAAAAGTACACCAAATATATATTATATACTGTACATAAAATATCAAAAAGTACAGTAAATATATTTCATATGTTGTACATATAATATTAACTAAAAGTACACCAAATACATTTTACATACTGTAAATAAAATATCAAAAATTACAGTAAGTATATATTATCTACTGTACATAAAATATCAAAAAGTACACCAAATATGTGTTATATACACTGTAAATAAACTATCAAAATCTTCAGTAATTATATTTAATATACTGTACATAAAATATCAAAAATTACACCAAATGTATATTATACACTCTAAATAGAATATCAAAAAGGACAGTAAATATATATTACACTCTATGTAAAATATCGAAACTACACCAAATATATATTATATAATTTACATAAAATATCAAAAGTACACCAAATATATATTATATACTCTACATAAAATATCAAAAAGTAGAGTAAATATATTTCATATGTTGTACATATAATATTAACTAAAAGTACACCAAATACATTTTACATACTGTAAATAAAATACCAAAAATTACAGTAAGTATATATTATCTACTGTACATAAAATATCAAAAAGTACACCAAATATGTGTTATATATACTGTAAATAAACTATCAAGAACTTCAGTAATTATATTTAATATACTGTACATAAAATATCAAAAATTACACCAAATGTATATTATACACTCTAAATAGAATATCAAAAAGGACAGTAAATATATATTACACTCCATGTAAAATATCAAAACTACACCAAATATATATTATATAATTTACATAAAATATCAAAAGTACACCAAATATATATTATATACTCTACATAAAATATCAAAAAGTACAGTAAATATATTGCATATGTTGTACATATAATATTAACTAAAAGTACACCAAATACATTTTACATACTGTAAATAAAATACCAAAAATTACAGTAAGTGTATATTATCTACTGTACATAAAATATCAAAAAGTACACCAAATATGTGTTATATATACTGTAAATAAACTATCAAGAACTTCAGAAATTATATTTAATATACTGTACATAAAATATCAAAAATTACACCAAATGTATATTATACACTCTAAATAGAATATCAAAAAGGACAGTAAATATATATTACACTCTATGTAAAATATCAAAACTACACCAAATATATATTATATAATTTACATAAAATATCAAAAGTACACCAAATATATATTATATACTCTACATAAAATATCAAAAAGTACAGTAAATATATTTCATATGTTGTACATATAATATTAACTAAAAGTACACCAAATACATTTTACATACTGTAAATAAAATACCAAAAATTTCAGTAAGTATATATTATCTACTGTACATAAAATATCAAAAAGTACACCAAATATGTGTTCTATATACTGTAAATAAACTATCAAAATCTTCAGTAATTATATTTAATATACTGTACATAAAATATCAAAAATTACACCAAATGTATATTACACACTCTAAATAAAATATCAAAAAGGACAGTAAATATATATTACACTCTATTTAAAATATCAAAAACTACACCAAATATATATTATATAATTTACATAAAATATCAAAAGTACACCAAATATATATTATATATTGTACATAAAATATCAAAAAGTACAGTAAATATATTTCATATGTTGTACATATAATATTAACTAAAAGTACACCAAATACATTTTACATACTGTAAATAAAATATCAAAAATTACAGTAAGTATATATTATCTTCTGTACATAAAATATCAAAAAGTACACCAAATATGTGTTATATACACAGTAAATAAACTATCAAAATCTTCAGTAATTATATTTAATATACTGTACATAAAATATCAAAAATTACACCAAATGTATATTATACACTCTAAATAGAATATCAAAAAGGACAGTAAATATATATTACACTCTATGTGAAATATCGAAACTACACCAAATATATATTATATAATTTACATAAAATATCAAAAGTACACCAAATATATATTATATACTCTACATAAAATATCAAAAAGGACAGTAAATATATTTCATATGTTGTACATATAATATTAACTAAAAGTACACCAAATACATTTTACATACTGTAAATAAAATACCAAAAATTACAGTAAGTATATATTATCTACTGTACATAAAATATCAAAAAGTACACCAAATATGTGTTATATATACTGTAAATAAACTATCAAAATCTTCAGTAATTATATTATATATACTGTACATAAAATATCAAAAATTACACCAAATGTATATTATACACTCTAAATAAGATATCAAAAAGGACAGTAAATATATATTACACTCTATTTAAAATATCAAAAACTACACCAAATATATATTATATAATTTACATAAAATATCAAAAGTACACCAAATATATATTATATACTCTACATAAAATATCAAAAAGTACAGTAAATATATTTCATATGTTGTACATATAATATTAACTAAAAGTACACCAAATACATTTTACATACTGTAAATAAAATATCAAAAATTACAGTAAGTATATATTATCTACTGTACATAAAATATCAAAAAGTACACCAAATATGTGTTATATATACTGTAAATAAACTATCAAAATCTTCAGTAATTATATTATATATACTGTACATAAAATATCAAAAATTACACCAAATGTATATTATACACTCTAAATAGAATATCAAAAAGGACAGTAAATATATATTACACTCTATGTAAAATATCAAAACTACACCAAATATATATTATATAATTTACATAAAATATCAAAAGTACACCAAATATATATTATATACTGTACATAAAATATCAAAAAGTACAGTAAATATATTTCATATGTTGTACATATAATATTAACTAAAAGTACACCAAATACATCTTACATACTGTAAATAAAATATCAAAAATTACAGTAAGTATATATTATCTACTGTACATAAAATATCAAAAAGTACACCAAATATGTGTTATATACACTGTAAATAAACTATCAAAACCTTCAGTAATTATATTTAATATACTGTACATAAAATATCAAAAATTACACCAAATGTATATTATACACTCTAAATAGAATATCAAAAAGGACAGTAAATATATATTACACTCTATGTAAAATATCGAAACTACACCAAATATATATTATATAATTTACATAAAATATCAAAAGTACACCAAATATATATTATATACTCTACATAAAATATCAAAAAGTAGAGTAAATATATTTCATATGTTGTACATATAATATTAACTAAAAGTACACCAAATACATTTTACATACTGTAAATAAAATACCAAAAATTACAGTAAGTATATATTATCTACTGTACATAAAATATCAAAAAGTACACCAAATATGTGTTATATATACTGTAAATAAACTATCAAGAACTTCAGTAATTATATTTAATATACTGTACATAAAATATCAAAAATTACACCAAATGTATATTATACACTCTAAATAGAATATCAAAAAGGACAGTAAATATATATTACACTCCATGTAAAATATCAAAACTACACCAAATATATATTATATAATTTACATAAAATATCAAAAGTACACCAAATATATATTATATACTCTACATAAAATATCAAAAAGTACAGTAAATATATTGCATATGTTGTACATATAATATTAACTAAAAGTACACCAAATACATTTTACATACTGTAAATAAAATACCAAAAATTACAGTAAGTATATATTATCTACTGTACATAAAATATCAAAAAGTACACCAAATATGTGTTATATATACTGTAAATAAACTATCAAAATCTTCAGTAATTATAATTAATATACCGTACATAAAATATCAAAAATTACACCAAATGTATATTACACACTCTAAATAAAATATCAAAAGACAGTAAATATATATTACACTCTATTTAAAATATCAAAAACTACACCAAATATATATTATATAATTTATATAAAATATCAAAAGTACACCAAATATATATTATGTACTGTACATAAAATATCAAAAAGTACAGTAAATATATTTCATATGTTGTACATATAATATTAACTAAAAGTACACCAAATGCATTTTACATACTGTAAATAAAATACCAAAAATTTCAGTAAGTATATATTATCTACTGTACATAAAATATCAAAAAGTACACCAAATATGTGTTATATATACTGTAAATAAACTATCAAAACCTTCAGTAATTATATTTAATATACTGTACATAAAATATCAAAAATTACACCAAATGTATATTACACACTCTAAAAAAAAATCAAAAAGGACAGTAAATATATATTACACTCTATTTAAAATATCAAAAACTACACCAAATATATATTATATAATTTACATAAAATATCAAAAGTACACCAAATATATATTATATACTGTACATAAAATATCAAAAATACAGTAAATATATTTCATATGTTGTACATATAATATTAACTAAACGTACACCAAATACATTTTACATACTGTAAATAAAATATCAAAAATTACAGTAAGTATATATTATCTACTGTACATAAAATATGAAAAAGTACACCAAATATGTGTTATATACACTGTAAAAAAACTATCAAAACCTTCAGTAATTATATTTAATATACTGTACATAAAATATCAAAAATTACACCAAATGTATATTATACACTCTAAATAGAATATCAAAAAGGACAGTAAATATATATTACACTCTATGTAAAATATCAAAACTACACCAAATATATATTATATAATTTACATAAAATATCAAAAGTACACCAAATATATATTATATACTCTACATAAAATATCAAAAAGTACAGTAAATATATTTCATATGTTGTACATATAATATTAACTAAAAGTACACCAAATACATTTTACATACTGTAAATAAAATACCAAAAATTTCAGTAAGTATATATTATCTACTGTCCATAAAATATCAAAAAGTACACCAAATATGTGTTATATATACTGTAAATAAACTATCAAAATTTTCAGTAATTATATTTAATATACTGTACATAAAATATCAAAAATTACACCAAATGTATATTACACACTCTAAATAAAATATCAAAAATGACAGTAAATATATATTACACTCTATTTAAAATATCAAAAACTACACCAAATATATATTATATAATTTACATAAAATATCAAAAGTACACCAAATATATATTATATACTGTACATAAAATATCAAAAAGTACAGTAAATATATTTCATATGTTGTACATATAATATTAACTAAGAGTACACCAAATACATTTTACATACTGTAAATAAAATATCAAAAATTACAGTAAGTATATATTATCTACTGTACATAAAATATCAAAAAGTACACCAAATATGTGTTATATACACTGTAAATAAACTATTAAAATCTTCAGTAATTATATTTAATATACTGTACATAAAATATCAAAAATTACACCAAATGTATATTATACACTCTAAATAGAATATCAAAAAGGACAGTAAATATATATTACACTCTATGTAAAATACCAAAACTACACCAAATACATATTATATAATTTACATAAAATATCAAAAATACACCAAATATATATTATATACTCTACATAAAATATCAAAAAGTACAGTAAATATATTTCATATGTTGTACATATAATATTAACTAAAAGTACACCAAATACATTTTACATACTGTAAATAAAATACCAAAAATTTCAGTAAGTATATATTATCTACTGTACATAAAATATCAAAAAGTACACCAAATATGTGTTATATATACTGTAAATAAACTATGAAAATCTTCAGTAATTATATTTAATATACTGTACATAAAATATCAAAAATTACACCAAATGTATATTATACACTCTAAATAGAATATCAAAAGGACAGTAAATATATATTACACTCTATGTAAAATATGGAAACTACACCAAATATATATTATATAATTTACATAAAATCTCAAAAGTACACCAAATATATATTATATGCTCTACATAAAATATCAAAAAGTACAGTAAATATATTTCATATGTTGTACACATAATATTAACTAAAAGTACACCAAATACATTTTACATACTGTAAATAAAATACCAAAAATTACAGTAAGTATATATTATCTACTGTACATAAAATATCAAAAAGTACACCAAATATGTGTTATATATACTGTAAATAAACTATCAAAATCTTCAGTAATTATATTATATATACTGTACATAAAATATCAAAAATTACACCAAATGTATATTATACACTCTAAATAAGATATCAAAAAGGACAGTAAATATATATTACACTCTATTTAAAATATCAAAAACTACACCAAATATATATTATATAATTTACATAAAATATCAAAAGTACACCAAATATATATTATATACTGTACATAAAATATCAAAAAGTACAGTAAATATATTTCATATGTTGTACATATAATATTAACTAAAAGTACACCAAATACATTTTACATACTGTAAATAAAATATCAAAAATTACAGTAAGTATATATTATCTACTGTACATAAAATATCAAAAAGTACACCAAATATGTGTTATATATACTGTAAATAAACTATCAAAAGCTTCAGTAATTATATTTAATATACTGTACATTAAATATCAAAAATTACACCAAATGTATATTATACACTCTAAATAGAATATCAAAAAGGACAGTAAATATATATTACACTCTATGTAAAATATCAAAACTACACCAAATATATATTATATAATTTACATAAAATATCAAAAGTACACCAAATATATATTATATACTCTACATAAAATATCAAAAAGTACAGTAAATATATTTCATATGTTGTACATATAATATTAACTAAAAGTACACCAAATACATTTTACATACTGTAAATAAAATACCAAAAATTTCAGTAAGTATATATTGTCTACTGTACATAAAATATCAAAAAGTAGACCAAATATGTGTTATATATACTGTAAATAAACTATCAAAATCTTCAGTAATTATATTTAATATACTGTACATAAAATATCAAAAATTACACCAAATGTATATTATACACTCTAAATAAAATATCAAAAAGGACAGTAAATATATATTACACTCTATGTAAAATATCAAAACTACACCAAATATATATTATATAATTTACATAAAATATCAAAAGTACACCAAATATATATTATATACTGTACATAAAATATCAAAAAGTACAGTAAATATATTTCATATGTTGTACATATAATATTAACTAAAAGTACACCAAATACATTTTACATAGTGTAAATAAAATACCAAAAATTACAGTAAGTATATATTATCTACTGTACAAAAAATATCAAAAAGTACACCAAATATGTGTTATATATACTGTAAATAAACTATCAAAATCTTCATTAATTATATTTAATATACTGTACATAAAATATCAAAAATTACACCAAATGAATATTATACACTCTAAATAAAATATCAAAAAGGACAGTAAATATATATTACACTCTAATAAAATATCAAAAACTACACCAAATATATATTATATAATTTACATAAAATATCAAAAGTACACCAAATATATATTATATACTGTACATAAAATATCAAAAAGTACAGTAAATATATTTCATATGTTGTACATATAATATTAACTAAAAGTACACCAAATACATTTTACATACTGTAAATAAAATACCAAAAATTTCAGTAAGTATATATTATCTACTGTACATAAAATATCAAAAAGTACACCAAATATGTGTTATATATACTGTAAATAAACTATCAAAAGCTTCAGTAATTATATTTAATATACTGTACATTAAATATCAAAAATTACACCAAATGTATATTACACACTCTAAATAAAATCTCAAAAAGGACAGTAAGTATATATTACACACTATTTAAAATATCAAAAACTACACCAAATATATATTATATAATTTACATAAAATATCAAAAGTACACCAAATATATATTATATACTGTACATAAAAAATCAAAAAGTACAGTAAATATATTTCATATGTTGTACATGTAATATTAACTAAAAGTACACCAAATACATTTTACATACTGTAAATAAAATATCAAAAATTACAGTAACTATATATTATCTACTGTACATAAAATATGAAAAAGTACACCAAATATGTGTTATATACACTGTAAATAAACTATCAATATCTTCAGTAATAATATTTAATATACTGTACATAAAATATCAAAAATTACACCAAATGTATATTATACACTCTAAATAGAATATCAAAAAGGACAGTAAATATATATTGCACTCTATGTAAAATATCGAAACTACACCAAATATATATTATATAATTTACATAAAATATCAAAAGTACACCAAATATATATTATATACTCTACATAAAATATCAAAAAGTACAGTAAATATATTTCATATGTTGTACATATAATATTAACTAAAAGTACACCAAATACATTTTACATACTGTAAATAAAATACCAAAAATTTCAGTAAGTATATATTATCTACTGTACATAAAATATCAAAAAGTACACCAAATATGTGTTATATATACTGTAAATAAACTATCAAAATCTTCAGTAACTATATTTAATATACTGTACATAAAATATCAAAAATTACACCAAATGTATATTACACACCCTAAATAAAATATCAAAAATGACAGTAAATATATATTACACTCTATTTAAAATATCAAAAACTACACCAAATATATATTATATAATTTACATAAAATATCAAAAGTACACCAAATATATATTATATACTGTACATAAAATATCAAAAAGTACAGTAAATATATTTCATATGTTGTACATATAATATTAACTAAAAGTACACCAAATACATTTTACATACTGTAAATAAAATATCAAAAATTACAGTAAGTATATATTATCTACTGTACATAAAATATCAAAAAGTCCACCAAATATGTGTTATATATACTGTAAATAAACTATCAAAATCTTCAGTAATTATATTTAATATACTGTACATAAAATATCAAAAATTACACCAAATGTATATTATACACTCTAAATAGAATATCAAAAAGGACAGTAAATATATATTACACTCTATGTAAAATATCGAAACTACACCAAATATATATTATATAATTTACATAAAATATCAAAAGTACACCAAATATATATTATATACTCTACATAAAATATCAAAAAGTACAGTAAATATATTTCATATGTTGTACATATAATATTAACTAAAAGTACACCAAATACATTTTACATACTGTAAATAAAATACCAAAAATTACAGTAAGTATATATTATCTACTGTGCATAAAATATCAAAAAGTACACCAAATATGTGTTATATATACTGTAAATAAACTATCAAAATCTTCAGTAATTATATTATATATACTGTACATAAAATATCAAAAATTACACCAAATGTATATTATACACTCTAAATAAAATATCAAAAAGGACAGTAAATATATATTACACTCTATTTAAAATATCAAAAACTACACCAAATATATATTATATAATTTACATAAAATATCAAAAGTACACCAAATATATATTATATACTGTACATAAAATATCAAAAAGTACAGTAAATATATTTCATATGTTGTACATATAATATTAACTAAAAGTACACCAAATACATTTTACATACTGTAAATAAAATACCAAAAATTTCAGTAAGTATATATTATCTACTGTACATAAAATATCAAAAAGTACACCAAATATGTGTTATATACACTGTAAATAAACTATCAAAATCTTCAGTAATTATGTTTAATATACTGTACATAAAATATCAAAAATTACACCAAATGTATATTACACACTCTAAATAAAATATCAAAAAGGACAGTAAATATATATTACACTCTATTTAAAATATCAAAAACTACACCAAATATATATTATATAATTTACATAAAATATCAAAAGTACACCAAATATATATTATATACTGTACATAAAATATCAAAAAGTAGAGTAAATATATTTCATATGTTGTACATATAATATTAACTTAAGGTACACCAAATACATTTTACATACTGTAAATAAAATATCAAAAATTACAGTAAGTATATATTATCTACCGTACATAAAATATCAAAAAGTACACCAAATATGTGTTATATACACTGTAAATAAACTATCAAAATCTTCAGTAATTATATTTAATATACTGTACATAAAATATCAAAAATTACACCAAATGTATATTATACACTCTAAATAGAATATCAAAAAGGACAGTAAATATATATTACACTCTATGTAAAATATCGAAACTACACCAAATATATATTATATAATTTACATAAAATATCAAAAGTACACCAAATATATATTATATACTCTACATAAAATATCAAAAAGTACAGTAAATATATTTCATATGTTGTACATATAATATTAACTAAAAGTACACCAAATACATTTTACATACTGTAAATAAAATACCAAAAATTACAGTAAGTGTATATTATCTACTGTACATAAAATATCAAAAAGTACACCAAATATGTGTTATATATACTGTAAATAAACTATCAAGAACTTCAGTAATTATATTTAATATACTGTACATAAAATATCAAAAATTACACCAAATGTATATTATACACTCTAAATAGAATATCAAAAAGGACAGTAAATATATATTACACTCTATGTAAAATATCAAAACTACACCAAATATATATTATATAATTTACATAAAATATCAAAAGTACACCAAATATATATTATATACTCTACATAAAATATCAAAAAGTACAGTAAATATATTTCATATGTTGTACATATAATATTAACTAAAAGTACACCAAATACATTTTACATACTGTAAATAATATACCAAAAATTTCAGTAAGTATATATTATCTACTGTACATAAAATATCAAAAAGTACACCAAATATGTGTTATATATACTGTAAATAAACTATCAAAATCTTCAGTAATTATATTTAATATACTGTACATAAAATATCAAAAATTACACCAAATGTATATTACACACACTAAATAAAATATCAAAAAGGACAGTAAATATATATTACACTCTATTTAAAATATCAAAAACTACACCAAATATATATTATATAATTTACATAAAATATCAAAAGTACACCAAATATATATTATATATTGTACATAAAATATCAAAAAGTACAGTAAATATATTTCATATGTTGTACATATAATATTAACTAAAAGTACACCAAATACATTTTACATACTGTAAATAAAATATCAAAAATTACAGTAAGTATATATTATCTTCTGTACATAAAATATCAAAAAGTACACCAAATATGTGTTATATACACAGTAAATAAACTATCAAAATCTTCAGTAATTATATTTAATATACTGTACATAAAATATCAAAAATTACACCAAATGTATATTATACACTCTAAATAGAATATCAAAAAGGACAGTAAATATATATTACACTCTATGTGAAATATCGAAACTACACCAAATATATATTATATAATTTACATAAAATATCAAAAGTACACCAAATATATATTATATACTCTACATAAAATATCAAAAAGGACAGTAAATATATTTCATATGTTGTACATATAATATTAACTAAAAGTACACCAAATACATTTTACATACTGTAAATAAAATACCAAAAATTACAGTAAGTATATATTATCTACTGTACATAAAATATCAAAAAGTACACCAAATATGTGTTATATATACTGTAAATAAACTATCAAAATCTTCAGTAATTATATTTAATATACTGTACATAAAATATCAAAAATTACACCAAATGTATATTATACACTCTAAATAAGATATCAAAAAGGACAGTAAATATATATTACACTCTATTTAAAATATCAAAAACTACACCAAATATATATTATATAATTTACATAAAATATCAAAAGTACACCAAATATATATTATATACTCTACATAAAATATCAAAAAGTACAGTAAATATATTTCATATGTTGTACATATAATATTAACTAAAAGTACACCAAATACATTTTACATACTGTAAATAAAATATCAAAAATTACAGTAAGTATATATTATCTACTGTACATAAAATATCAAAAAGTACACCAAATATGTGTTATATATACTGTAAATAAACTATCAAAATCTTCAGTAATTATATTATATATACTGTACATAAAATATCAAAAATTACACCAAATGTATATTATACACTCTAAATAGAATATCAAAAAGGACAGTAAATGTATATTACACTCTATGTAAAATATCAAAACTACACCAAATATATATTATATAATTTACATAAAATATCAAAAGTACACCAAATATATATTATATACTGTACATAAAATATCAAAAAGTACAGTAAATATATTTCATATGTTGTACATATAATATTAACTAAAAGTACACCAAATACATTTTACATAGTGTAAATAAAATACCAAAAATTACAGTAAGTATATATTATCTACTGTACAAAAAATATCAAAAAGTACACCAAATATGTGTTATATATACTGTAAATAAACTATCAAAATCTTCATTAATTATATTTAATATACTGTACATAAAATATCAAAAATTACACCAAATGAATATTATACACTCTAAATAAAATATCAAAAAGGACAGTAAATATATATTACACTCTATGTAAAATATCAAAAACTACACCAAATATATATTATATAATTTACATAAAATATCAAAAGTACACCAAATATATATTATATACTGTACATAAAATATCAAAAAGTACAGTAAATATATTTCATATGTTGTACATATAATATTAACTAAAAGTACACCAAATACATTTTACATACTGTAAATAAAATACCAAAAATTTCAGTAAGTATATATTATCTACTGTACATAAAATATCAAAAAGTACACCAAATATGTGTTATATATACTGTAAATAAACTATCAAAAGCTTCAGTAATTATATTTAATATACTGTACATTTAATATCAAAAATTAAACCAAATGTATATTACACACTCTAAATAAAATATCAAAAAGGACAGTAAGTATATATTACACACTATTTAAAATATCAAAAACTACACCAAATATATATTATATAATTTACATAAAATATCAAAAGTACACCAAATATATATTATATACTGTACATAAAAAATCAAAAAGTACAGTAAATATATTTCATATGTTGTACATGTTATATTAACTAAAAATACACCAAATACATTTTACATACTGTAAATAAAATATCAAAAATTACAGTAAGTATATATTATCTACTGTACATAAAATATGAAAAAGTACACCAAATATGTGTTATATACACTGTAAATAATCTATCAATATCTTCAGTAATAATATTTAATATACTGTACATAAAATATCAAAAATTACACCAAATGTATATTATACACTCTAAATAGAATATCAAAAAGGACAGTAAATATATATTGCACTCTATGTAAAATATCGAAACTACACCAAATATATATTATATAATTTACATAAAATATCAAAAGTACACCAAATATATATTATATACTGTACATAAAATATCAAAAAGTACAGTAAATATATTTCATATGTTGTACATATAATATTAACTAAAAGTACACCAAATACATTTTACATACTGTAAATAAAATACCGAAAATTTCAGTAAGTATATATTATCTACTGTACATAAAATATTAAAAAGGACACCAAATATGTGTTATATATACTGTAAATAAACTATCAAAAGCTTCAGTAATTATATTTAATATACTGTACATTAAATATCAAAAATTACACCAAATGTATATTACACACTCTAAATAAAATATCAAAATGGACAGTAGGTATATATTACACACTATTTAAAATATCAAAAACTACACCAAATATATATTATATAATTTACATAAAATATCAAAAGTACACCAAATATATATTATATACTGTACATAAAATATCAAAAAGTAGAGTAAATATATTTCATATGTTGTACATATAATATTAACTTAAAGTACACCAAATACATTTTACATACTGTAAATAAAATATCAAAAATTACAGTAAGTATATATTATCTACCGTACATAAAATATCAAAAAGTACACCAAATATGTGTTATATACACTGTAAATAAACTATCAAAATCTTCAGTAATTATATTTAATATACTGTACATAAAATATCAAAAATTACACCAAATGTATATTATACACTCTAAATAGAATATCAAAAAGGACAGTAAATATATATTACACTCTATGTAAAATATCGAAACTACACCAAATATATATTATATAATTTACATAAAATATCAAAAGTACACCAAATATATATTATATACTCTACATAAAATATCAAAAAGTACAGTAAATATATTTCATATGTTGTACATATAATATTAACTAAAAGTACACCAAATACATTTTACATACTGTAAATAAAATACCAAAAATTACAGTAAGTGTATATTATCTACTGTACATAAAATATCAAAAAGTACACCAAATATGTGTTATATATACTGTAAATAAACTATCAAGAACTTCAGTAATTATATTTAATATACTGTACATAAAATATCAAAAATTACACCAAATGTATATTATACACTCTAAATAGAATATCAAAAAGGACAGTAAATGTATATTACACTCTATGTAAAATATCAAAACTACACCAAATATATATTATATAATTTACATAAAATATCAAAAGTACACCAAATATATATTATATACTGTACATAAAATATCAAAAAGTACAGTAAATATATTTCATATGTTGTACATATAATATTAACTAAAAGTACACCAAATACATTTTACATAGTGTAAATAAAATACCAAAAATTACAGTAAGTATATATTATCTACTGTACAAAAAATATCAAAAAGTACACCAAATATGTGTTATATATACTGTAAATAAACTATCAAAATCTTCATTAATTATATTTAATATACTGTACATAAAATATCAAAAATTACACCAAATGAATATTATACACTCTAAATAAAATATCAAAAAGGACAGTAAATATATATTACACTCTATGTAAAATATCAAAAACTACACCAAATATATATTATATAATTTACATAAAATATCAAAAGTACACCAAATATATATTATATACTGTACATAAAATATCAAAAAGTACAGTAAATATATTTCATATGTTGTACATATAATATTAACTAAAAGTACACCAAATACATTTTACATACTGTAAATAAAATACCAAAAATTTCAGTAAGTATATATTATCTACTGTACATAAAATATCAAAAAGTACACCAAATATGTGTTATATATACTGTAAATAAACTATCAAAAGCTTCAGTAATTATATTTAATATACTGTACATTTAATATCAAAAATTAAACCAAATGTATATTACACACTCTAAATAAAATATCAAAAAGGACAGTAAGTATATATTACACACTATTTAAAATATCAAAAACTACACCAAATATATATTATATAATTTACATAAAATATCAAAAGTACACCAAATATATATTATATACTGTACATAAAAAATCAAAAAGTACAGTAAATATATTTCATATGTTGTACATGTTATATTAACTAAAAATACACCAAATACATTTTACATACTGTAAATAAAATATCAAAAATTACAGTAAGTATATATTATCTACTGTACATAAAATATGAAAAAGTACACCAAATATGTGTTATATACACTGTAAATAATCTATCAATATCTTCAGTAATAATATTTAATATACTGTACATAAAATATCAAAAATTACACCAAATGTATATTATACACTCTAAATAGAATATCAAAAAGGACAGTAAATATATATTGCACTCTATGTAAAATATCGAAACTACACCAAATATATATTATATAATTTACATAAAATATCAAAAGTACACCAAATATATATTATATACTGTACATAAAATATCAAAAAGTACAGTAAATATATTTCATATGTTGTACATATAATATTAACTAAAAGTACACCAAATACATTTTACATACTGTAAATAAAATACCGAAAATTTCAGTAAGTATATATTATCTACTGTACATAAAATATTAAAAAGGACACCAAATATGTGTTATATATACTGTAAATAAACTATCAAAAGCTTCAGTAATTATATTTAATATACTGTACATTAAATATCAAAAATTACACCAAATGTATATTACACACTCTAAATAAAATATCAAAATGGACAGTAGGTATATATTACACACTATTTAAAATATCAAAAACTACACCAAATATATATTATATAATTTACATAAAATATCAAAAGTACACCAAATATATATTATATACTGTACATAAAATATCAAAAAGTAGAGTAAATATATTTCATATGTTGTACATATAATATTAACTTAAAGTACACCAAATACATTTTACATACTGTAAATAAAATATCAAAAATTACAGTAAGTATATATTATCTACCGTACATAAAATATCAAAAAGTACACCAAATATGTGTTATATACACTGTAAATAAACTATCAAAATCTTCAGTAATTATATTTAATATACTGTACATAAAATATCAAAAATTACACCAAATGTATATTATACACTCTAAATAGAATATCAAAAAGGACAGTAAATATATATTACACTCTATGTAAAATATCGAAACTACACCAAATATATATTATATAATTTACATAAAATATCAAAAGTACACCAAATATATATTATATACTCTACATAAAATATCAAAAAGTACAGTAAATATATTTCATATGTTGTACATATAATATTAACTAAAAGTACACCAAATACATTTTACATACTGTAAATAAAATACCAAAAATTACAGTAAGTGTATATTATCTACTGTACATAAAATATCAAAAAGTACACCAAATATGTGTTATATATACTGTAAATAAACTATCAAGAACTTCAGTAATTATATTTAATATACTGTACATAAAATATCAAAAATTACACCAAATGTATAGTATACACTCTAAATAGAATATCAAAAAGGACAGTAAATATATATTACACTCTATGTAAAATATCAAAACTACACCAAATATATATTATATAATTTACATAAAATATCAAAAGTACACCAAATATATATTATATACTCTACATAAAATATCAAAAAGTACAGTAAATATATTTCATATGTTGTACATATAATATTAACTAAAAGTACACCAAATACATTTTACATACTGTAAATAATATACCAAAAATTTCAGTAAGTATATATTATCTACTGTACATAAAATATCAAAAAGTACACCAAATATGTGTTATATATACTGTAAATAAACTATCAAAATCTTCAGTAATTATATTTAATATACTGTACATAAAATATCAAAAATTACACCAAATGTATATTACACACTCTAAATAAAATATCAAAAAGGACAGTAAATATATATTACACTCTATTTAAAATATCAAAAACTACACCAAATATATATTATATAATTTACATAAAATATCAAAAGTACACCAAATATATATTATATATTGTACATAAAATATCAAAAAGTACAGTAAATATATTTCATATGTTGTACATATAATATTAACTAAAAGTACACCAAATACATTTTACATACTGTAAATAAAATATCAAAAATTACAGTAAGTATATATTATCTTCTGTACATAATATATCAAAAAGTACACCAAATATGTGTTATATACACAGTAAATAAACTATCAAAATCTTCAGTAATTATATTTAATATACTGTACATAAAATATCAAAAATTACACCAAATGTATATTATACACTCTAAATAGAATATCAAAAAGGACAGTAAATATATATTACACTCTATGTGAAATATCGAAACTACACCAAATATATATTATATAATTTACATAAAATATCAAAAGTACACCAAATATATATTATATACTCTACATAAAATATCAAAAAGGACAGTAAATATATTTCATATGTTGTACATATAATATTAACTAAAAGTACACCAAATACATTTTACATACTTTAATTAAATACCAAAAATTACAGTAAGTATATATTATCTACTGTACATAAAATATCAAAAAGTACACCAAATATGTGTTATATATACTGTAAATAAACTATCAAAATCTTCAGTAATTATATTTAATATACTGTACATAAAATATCAAAAATTACACCAACTGTATATTATACACTCTAAATAAGATATCAAAAAGGACAGTAAATATATATTACACTCTATTTAAAATATCAAAAACTACACCAAATATATATTATATAATTTACATAAAATATCAAAAGTACACCAAATATATATTATATACTCTACATAAAATATCAAAAAGTACAGTAAATATATTTCATATGTTGTACATATAATATTAACTAAAAGTACACCAAATACATTTTACATACTGTAAATAAAATATCAAAAATTACAGTAAGTATATATTATCTACTGTACATAAAATATCAAAAAGTACACCAAATATGTGTTATATATACTGTAAATAAACTATCAAAATCTTCAGTAATTATATTATATATACTGTACATAAAATATCAAAAATTTCACCAAATGTATATTATACACTCTAAATAGAATATCAAAAAGGACAGTAAATATATATTACACTCTATGTAAAATATCAAAACTACACCAAATATATATTATATAATTTACATAAAATATCAAAAGTACACCAAATATATATTATATACTGTACATAAAATATCAAAAAGTACAGTAAATATATTTCATATGTTGTACATATAATATTAACTAAAAGTACACCAAATACATTTTACATAGTGTAAATAAAATACCAAAAATTACAGTAAGTATATATTATCTACTGTACAAAAAATATCAAAAAGTACACCAAATATGTGTTATATATACTGTAAATAAACTATCAAAATCTTCATTAATTATATTTAATATACTGTACATAAAATATCAAAAATTACACCAAATGAATATTATACACTCTAAATAAAATATCAAAAAGGACAGTAAATATATATTACACTCTATGTAAAATATCAAAAACTACACCAAATATATATTATATAATTTACATAAAATATCAAAAGTACACCAAATATATATTATATACTGTACATAAAATATCAAAAAGTACAGTAAATATATTTCATATGTTGTACATATAATATTAACTAAAAGTACACCAAATACATTTTACATACTGTAAATAAAATACCAAAAATTTCAGTAAGTATATATTATCTACTGTACATAAAATATCAAAAAGTACACCAAATATGTGTTATATATACTGTAAATAAACTATCAAAAGCTTCAGTAATTATATTTAATATACTGTACATTTAATATCAAAAATTACACCAAATGTATATTACACACTCTAAATAAAATATCAAAAAGGACAGTAAGTATATATTACACACTATTTAAAATATCAAAAACTACACCAAATATATATTATATAATTTACATAAAATATCAAAAGTACACCAAATATATATTATATACTGTACATAAAAAATCAAAAAGTACAGTAAATATATTTCATATGTTGTACATGTAATATTAACTAAAAGTACACCAAATACATTTTACATACTGTAAATAAAATATCAAAAATTACAGTAAGTATATATTATCTACTGTACATAAAATATGAAAAAGTACACCAAATATGTGTTATATACACTGTAAATAAACTATCAATATCTTCAGTAATAATATTTAATATACTGTACATAAAATATCAAAAATTACACCAAATGTATATTATACACTCTAAATGGAATATCAAAAAGGACAGTAAATATATATTGCACTCTATGTAAAATATCGAAACTACACCAAATATATATTATATAATTTACATAAAATATCAAAAGTACACCAAATATATATTATATACTGTACATAAAATATCAAAAAGTACAGTAAATATATTTCATATGTTGTACATATAATATTAACTAAAAGTACACCAAATACATTTTACATACTGTAAATAAAATACCGAAAATTTCAGTAAGTATATATTATCTACTGTACATAAAATATCAAAAAGTACACCAAATATGTGTTATATATACTGTAAATAAACTATCAAAAGCTTCAGTAATTATATTTAATATACTGTACATTAAATATCAAAAATTACACCAAATGTATATTACACACTCTAAATAAAATATCAAAATGGACAGTAGGTATATATTACACACTATTTAAAATATCAAAAACTACACCAAATATATATTATATAATTTACATAAAATATCAAAAGTACACCAAATATATATTATATACTCTACATAAAATATCAAAAAGTACAGTAAATATATTTCATATGTTGTACATATAATATTAACTAAAAGTACACCAAATACATTTTACATACTGTAAATAAAATACCAAAAATTTCAGTAAGTATATATTATCTACTGTACATAAAATATCAAAAAGTACACCAAATATGTGTTATATACACTGTAAATAAACTATCAAAATCTTCAGTAATTATGTTTAATATACTGTACATAAAATATCAAAAATTACACCAAATGTATATTACACACTCTAAATAAAATATCAAAAAGGAGAGTAAATATATATTACACTCTATTTAAAATATCAAAAACTACACCAAATATATATTATATAATTTACATAAAATATCAAAAGTACACCAAATATATATTATATACTCTACATAAAATAACAAAAAGTACAGTAAATATATTTCATATGTTGTACATATAATATTAACTTAAAGTACACCAAATACATTTTACATACTGTAAATAAAATATCAAAAATTACAGTAAGTATATATTATCTACTGTACATAAAATATCAAAAAGTACACCAAATATGTGTTATATACACTGTAAATAAACTATCAAAATCTTCAGTAATTATATTTAATATACTGTACATAAAATATCAAAAATTACACCAAATGTATATTATACACTCTAAATAGAATAACAAAAAGGACAGTAAATATATATTTCACTCTATGTAAAATATCGAAACTACACCAAATATATAGTATATAATTTACATAAAATATCAAAAGTACACCAAATATATATTATATACTCTACATAAAATATCAAAAAGTACAGTAAATATATTTCATATGTTGTACATATAATATTAACTAAAAGTACACCAAATACATTTTACATACTGTAAATAAAATACCAAAAATTACAGTAAGTATATATTATCTACTGTACATAAAATATCAAAAAGTACACCAAATATGTGTTATATATACTGTAAATAAACTATCAAGAACTTCAGTAATTATATTTAATATACTGTACATAAAATATCAAAAATTACACCAAATGTATATTATACACTCTAAATAGAATATCAAAAAGGACAGTAAATATATATTACACTCTATGTAAAATATCAAAACTACACCAAATATATATTATATAATTTACATAAAATATCAAAAGTACACCAAATATATATTATATACTCTACATAAAATATCAAAAAGTACAGTAAATATATTTCATATGTTGTACATATAATATTAACTAAAAGTACACCAAATACATTTTACATACTGTAAATAAAATACCAAAAATTTCAGTAAGTATATATTATCTACTGTACATAAAATATCAAAAAGTACACCAAATATGTGTTATATATACTGTAAATAAACTATCAAAATCTTCAGTAATTATATTTAATATACTGTACATAAAATATCAAAAATTACACCAAATGTATATTACACACTCTAAATAAAATATCAAAAAGGACAGTAAATATATATTACACTCTATTTAAAATATCAAAAACTACACCAAATATATATTATATAATTTACATAAAATATCAAAAGTACACCAAATATATATTATATATTGTACATAAAATATCAAAAAGTACAGTAAATATATTTCATATGTTGTACATATAATATTAACTAAAAGTACACCAAATACATTTTACATACTGTAAATAAAATATCGAAAATTACAGTAAGTATATATTATCTACTGTACATAAAATATCAAAAAGTACAACAAATATGTGTTATATACACTGTAAATAAACTATCAAAATCTTCAGTAATTATATTTAATATACTGTACATAAAATATCAAAAATTACACCAAATGTATATTATACACTCTAAATAGAATATCAAAAAGGACAGTAAATATATATTACACTCTATGTGAAATATCGAAACTACACCAAATATATATTATATAATTTACATAAAATATCAAAAGTACACCAAATATATATTATATACTCTACATAAAATATCAAAAAGGACAGTAAATATATTTCATATGTTGTGCATATAATATTAACTAAAAGTACACCAAATACATTTTACATACTGTAAATAAAATACCAAAAATTACAGTAAGTATATATTATCTACTGTACATAAAATATCAAAAAGTACACCAAATATGTGTTATATATACTGTAAATAAACTATCAAAATCTTCAGTAATTATATTATATATACTGTACATAAAATATCAAAAATTACACCAAATGTATATTATACACTCTAAATAAAATATCAAAAAGGACAGTAAATATATATTACACTCTATTTAAAATATCAAAAACTACACCAAATATATATTATATAATTTACATAAAATATCAAAAGTACACCAAATATATATTATATACTCTACATAAAATATCAAAAAGTACAGTAAATATATTTCATATGTTGTACATATAATATTAACTAAAAGTACACCAAATACATTTTACATACTGTAAATAAAATATCAAAAATTACAGTAAGTATATATTATCTACTGTACATAAAATATCAAAAAGTACACCAAATATGTGTTATATATACTGTAAATAAACTATCAAGAACTTCAGTAATTATATTTAATATACTGTACATAAAATATCAAAAATTACACCAAATGTATATTATACACTCTAAATAGAATATCAAAAAGGACAGTAAATATATATTACACTCTATGTAAAATATCAAAACTACACCAAATATATATTATATAATTTACATAAAATATCAAAAGTACACCAAATATATATTATATACTGTACATAAAATATCAAAAAGTACAGTAAATATATTTCATATGTTGTACATATAATATTAACTAAAAGTACACCAAATACATTTTACATACTGTAAATAAAATACCAAAAATTTCAGTAAGTATATATTATCTACTGTCCATAAAATATCAAAAAAGTACACCAAATATGTGTTATATATACTGTAAATAAACTATCAAAATTTTCAGTAATTATATTTAATATACTGTACATAAAATATCAAAAATTACACCAAATGTATATTACACACTCTAAAAAAAATATCAAAAAGGACAGTAAATATATATTACACTCTATTTAAAATATCAAAAACTACACCAAATATATATGATATAATTTACATAAAATATCAAAAGTACACCAAATATATATTATATACTGTACATAAAATATCAAAAAGTACAGTAAATATATTTCATATGTTGTACATATAATATTAACTAAAAGTACACCAAATACATTTTACATACTGTAAATAAAATATCAAAAATTACAGTAAGTATATATTATCTACTGTACATAAAATATCAAAAAGTACACCAAATATGTGTTTTATATACTGTAAATAAACTACCAAAATCTTCAGTAATTATATTTAATATACTGTACATAAAATATCAAAAATTACACCAAATGTATATTATACACTCTAAATAGAATATCAAAAAGGACAGTAAATATATATTACACTCTATGTAAAATATCGAAACTACACCAAATATATATTATATAATTTACATAAAATATCAAAAGTACACCAAATATATATTATATACTCTACATAAAATATCAAAAAGTACAGTAAATATATTTCATATGTTGTACATATAATATTAACTAAAAGTACACCAAATACATTTTACATACTGTAAATAAAATACCAAAAATTTCAGTAAGTATATATTATCTACTGTACATAAAATATCAAAAAGTACACCAAATATGTGTTATATATACTGTAAATAAACTATCAAAATCTTCAGTAACTATATTTAATATACTGTACATAAAATATCAAAAATTACACCAAATGTATATTACAGACCCTAAATAAAATATCAAAAATGACAGTAAATATATATTACACTCTATTTAAAATATCAAAAACTACACCAAATATATATTATATAATTTACATAAAATATCAAAAGTACACCAAATATATATTATATACTGTACATAAAATATCAAAAAGTTCAGTAAATATATTTCATATGTTGTACATATAATATTAACTAAAAGTACACCAAATACATTTTACATACTGTAAATAAAATATCAAAAATTACAGTAAGTATATATTATCTACTGTACATAAAATATCAAAAAGTACACCAAATATGTGTTATATATACTGTAAATAAACTATCAAAATCTTCAGTAATTATATTTAATATACTGTACATAAAATATCAAAAATTACACCAAATGTATATTATACACTCTAAATAGAATATCAAAAAGGACAGTAAATATATATTACACTCTATGTAAAATATCGAAACTACACCAAATATATATTATATAATTTACATAAAATATCAAAAGTACACCAAATATATATTATATACTCTACATAAAATATCAAAAAGTACAGTAAATATATTTCATATGTTGTACATATAATATTAACTAAAAGTACACCAAATACATTTTACATACTGTAAATAAAATACCAAAAATTTCAGTAAGTATATATTATCTACTGTACATAAAATATCAAAAAGTACACCAAATATGTGTTATATATACTGTAAATAAACTATCAAAATCTTCAGTAATTATGTTTAATATAGTGTACATAAAATATCAAAAATTACACCAAATGTATATTACACACTCTAAATAAAATATCAAAAAGGACAGTAAATATATATTACACTCTATTTAAAATATCAAAAACTACACCAAATATATATTATATAATTTACATAAAATATCAAAAGTACACCAAATATATATTATATACTGTACATAAAATATCAAAAAGTACAGTAAATATATTTCATATGTTGTACATATAATATTAACTTAAAGTACACCAAATACATTTTACATACTGTAAATAAAATATCAAAAATTACAGTAAGTATATATTATCTACTGTACATAAAATATCAAAAAGTACACCAAATATGTGTTATATACACTGTAAATAAACTATCAAAATCTTCAGTAATAATATTTAATATTCTGTACATAAAATATCAAAAATTACACCAAATGTATATTACACACTCTAAATAAAATATCAAAAAGGACAGTAAATATATATTACACTCTATTTAAAATATCAAAAACTACACCAAATATATATTATATAATTTACATAAAATATCAAAAGTACACCAAATATATATTATATATTGTACATAAAATATCAAAAAGTTCAGTAAATATATTTCATATGTTGTACATATAATATTAACTAAAAGTACACCAAATACATTTTACATACTGTAAATAAAATATCAAAAATTACAGTAAGTATATATCATCTACTGTACATAAAATATCAAAAAGTACACCAAATATGTGTTATATACACTGTAAATAAACTATCAAAATCTTCAGTAATTATATTTAATATACTGTACATAAAATATCAAAAATTACACCAAATGTATATTATACACTCTAAATAGAATATCAAAAAGGACAGTAAATATATATTACACTCTATGTGAAATATCGAAACTACACCAAATATATATTATATAATTTACATAAAATATCAAAAGTACACCAAATATATATTATATACTCTACATAAAATATCAAAAAGGACAGTAAATATATTTCATATGTTGTACATATAATATTAACTAAAAGTACACCAAATACATTTTACATACTGTAAATAAAATACCAAAAATTACAGTAAGTATATATTATCTACTGTACATAAAATATCAAAAAGTACACCAAATATGTGTTATATATACTGTAAATAAACTATCAAAATCTTCAGTAATTATATTATATATACTGTACATAAAATATCAAAAATTACACCAAATGTATATTATACACTCTAAATAAAATATCAAAAAGGACAGTAAATATATATTACACTCTATTTAAAATATCAAAAACTACACCAAATATATATTATATAATTTACATAAAATATCAAAAGTACACCAAATATATATTATATACTCTACATAAAATATCAAAAAGTACAGTAAATATATTTCATATGTTGTACATATAATATTAACTAAAAGTACACCAAATACATTTTACATACTGTAAATAAAATATCAAAAATTACAGTAAGTATATATTATCTACTGTACATAAAATATCAAAAAGTACACCAAATATGTGTTATATATACTGTAAATAAGCTATCAAGAACTTCAGTAATTATATTTAATATACTGTACATAAAATATCAAAAATTACACCAAATGTATATTATACACTCTAAATAGAATATCAAAAGACAGTAAATATATATTACACTCTATGTAAAATATCAAAACTACACCAAATATATATTATATAATTTACATAAAATATCAAAAGTACACCAAATATATATTATATACTCTACATAAAATATCAAAAAGTACAGTAAATATATTTCATATGTTGGACATATAATATTAACTAAAAGTACACCAAATACATTTTACATACTGTAAATAAAATACCAAAAATTTCAGTAAGTATATATTATCTACTGTACATAAAATATCAAAAAGTACACCAAATATGTGTTATATATACTGTAAATAAACTATCAAAATCTTCAGTAATTATATTTAATATACTGTACATAAAATATCAAAAATTACACCAAATGTATATTACACACTCTAAATAAAATATCAAAAAGGACAGTAAATATATATTACACTCTATTTAAAATATCAAAAACTACACCAAATATATATTATATAATTTACATAAAATATCAAAAGTACACCAAATATATATTATATACTGTACATAAAATATCAAAAAGTACAGTAAATATATTTCATATGTTGTACATATAATATTAACTAAACGTACACCAAATACATTTTACATACTGTAAATAAAATATCAAAAATTACAGTAAGTATATATTATCTACTGTACATAAAATATCAAAAAGTACACCAAATATGTGTTATATACACTGTAAAAAAACTATCAAAATCTTCAGTAATTATATTTAATATACTGTACATAAAATATCAAAAATTACACCAAATGTATATTATACACTCTAAATAGAATACCAAAAAGGACAGTAAATATATATTACACTCTATGTAAAATATCAAAACTACACCAAATATATATTATATAATTTACATAAAATATCAAAAGTACACCAAATATATATTATATACTCTACATAAAATATCAAAAAGTACAGTAAATATATTTCATATGTTGTACATATAATATTAACTAAAAGTACACCAAATACATTTTACATACTGTAAATAAAATACCAAAAATTTCAGTAAGTATATATTATCTACTGTCCATAAAATATCAAAAAGTACACCAAATATGTGTTATATACACTGTAAATAAACTATCAATATCTTCAGTAATTATATTTAATATACTGTACATAAAATATCAAAAATTACACCAAATGTATATTATACACTCTAAATAGAATATCAAAAAGGACAGTAAATATATATTACACTCTATGTAAAATACCAAAACTACACCAAATATATATTATATAATTTACATAAAATATCAAATGTACACCAAATACATATTATATACTCTACATAAAATATCAAAAAGTACAGTAAATATATTTCATATGTTGTACATATAATATTAACTAAAAGTACACCAAATACATTTTACATACTGTAAATAAAATACCAAAAATTTCAGTAAGTATATATTATCTACTGTACATAAAATATCAAAAAGTACACCAATTATGTGTTATATATACTGTAAATAAACTATCAAAATTTTCAGTAATTATATTTAACATACTGTACATAAAATATCAAAAATTACACCAAATGTATATTACACACTCTAAATAAAATATCAAAAAGGACAGTAAATATATATTACACTCTATTTAAAATATCAAAAACTACACCAAATATATATTATATAATTTACATAAAATATCAAAAGTACACCAAATATATATTATATACTGTATATAAAATATCAAAAAGTACAGTAAATATATTTCATATGTTGTACATATAATATTAACTAAAAGTACACCAAACACATTTTACATACAGTAAATAAAATATCAAAAATTACAGTAAGTATATATTATCTACTGTACATAAAATATCAAAAAGTACACCAAATATGTGTTATATACACTGTAAATAAACTATCAAAATCTTCAGTAATTATATTTAATATACTGTACATATAATATCAAAAATTACACCAAATGTATATTATACACTCTAAATAGAATATCAAAAAGGACAGTAAATATATATTACACTCTATGTAAAATATCGAAACTACACCAAATATATATTATATAATTTACATAAAATCTCAAAAGTACACCAAATATATATTATATGCTCTACATAAAATATCAAAAAGTACAGTAAATATATTTCATATGTTGTACACATAATATTAACTAAAAGTACACCAAATACATTTTACATACTGTAAATAAAATACCAAAAATTACAGTAAGTATATATTATCTACTGTACATAAAATATCAAAAAGTACACCAAATATGTGTTATATATACTCTAAATAAACTATCAAAATCTTCAGTAATTATATTATATATACTGTACATAAAATATCAAAAATTACACCAAATGTATATTATACACTCTAAATAAGATATCAAAAAGGACAGTATATATATATTACACTCTATTTAAAATATCAAAAACTACACCAAATATATATTATATAATTTACATTAAATATCAAAAGTACACCAAATATATATTATATACTCTACATAAAATATCAAAAAGTACAGTAAATATATTTCATATGTTGTACATATAATATTAACTAAAAGTACACCAAATACATTTTACATACTGTAAATAAAATATCAAAAATTACAGTAAGTATATATTATCTACTGTACATAAAATATCAAAAAGTACACCAAATATGTGTTATATATACTCTAAATAAACTATCAAAATCTTCAGTAATTATATTATATATACTGTACATAAAATATCAAAAATTACACCAAATGTATATTATACACTCTAAATAGAATATCAAAAAGGACAGTAAATATATATTACACTCTATGTAAAATATCAAAACTACACCAAATATATATTATATAATTTACATAAAATATCAAAAGTACACCAAATATATATTATATACTCTACATAAAATATCAAAAAGTACAGTAAATATATTTCATATGTTGTACATATAATATTAACTAAAAGTACACCAAATACATTTTACATACTGTAAATAAAATACCAAAAATTTCAGTAAGTATATATTGTCTACTGTACATAAAATATCAAAAAGTACACCAAATATGTGTTATATATACTGTAAATAAACTATCAAAATCTTCAGTAATTATATTTAATATACTGTACATAAAATATCAAAAATTACACCAAATGTATATTATACACTCTAAATAAAATATCAAAAAGGACAGTAAATATATATTACACTCTATGTAAAATATCAAAACTACACCAAATATATATTATATAATTTACATAAAATATCAAAAGTACACCAAATATATATTATATACTGTACATAAAATATCAAAAAGTACAGTAAATATATTTCATATGTTGTACATATAATATTAACTAAAAGTACACCAAATACATTTTACATAGTTTAAATAAAATACCAAAAATTACAGTAAGTATATATTATCTACTGTACATAAAATATCAAAAAGTACACCAAATATGTGTTATATATACTGTAAATAAACTATCAAAATCTTCATTAATTATATTTAATATACTGTACATAAAATATCAAAAATTACACCAAATGAATATTATACACTCTAAATAAAATATCAAAAAGGACAGTAAATATATATTACACTCTATTTAAAATATCAAAAACTACACCAAATATATATTATATAATTTACATAAAATATCAAAAGTACACCAAATATATATTATATACTCTACATAAAATATCAAAAAGTACAGTAAATATATTTCATATGTTGTACATATAATATTAACTAAAAGTACACCAAATACATTTTACATACTGTAAATAAAATACCGAAAATTTCAGTAAGTATATATTATCTACTGTACATAAAATATCAAAAAGTACACCAAATATGTGTTACATATACTGTAAATAAACTTTCAAAAGCTTCAGTAATTATATTTAATATACTGTACATTAAATATCAAAAATTACACCAAATGTATATTACACACTCTAAATAAAATATCAAAAAGGACAGTAGGTATATATTACACACTATTTAAAATATCAAAAACTACACCAAATATATATTATATAATTTACATGAAATATCAAAAGTACACCAAATATATATTATATACTGTACATAAAATATCAAAAAGTACAGTAAATATATTTCATATGTTGTACATATAATATTAACTAAAAGTACACCAAATACATTTTACATACTGTAAATAAAATACCAAAAATTTCAGTAAGTATATATTATCTACTGTACATAAAATATCAAAACGTACACCAAATATGTGTTATATACACTGTAAATAAACTATCAAAATCTTCAGTAATTATGTTTCATATACTGTACATAAAATATCAAAAATTACACCAAATGTATATTACACACTCTAAATAAAATATCAAAAAGGACAGTAAATATATATTACACTCTATTTAAAATATCAAAAACTACACCAAATATATATTATATAATTTACATAAAATATCAAAAGTACACCAAATATATATTATATACTCTACATAAAATATCAAAAAGTACAGTAAATATATTTCATATGTTGTACATATAATATTAACTTAAAGTACACCAAATACATTTTACATACTGTAAATAAAATACCAAAAATTACAGTAAGTATATATTATCTACTGTACATAAAATATCAAAAAGTACACCAAATATGTGTTATATATACTGTAAATAAACTATCAAGAACTTCAGTAATTATATTTAATATACTGTACATAAAATATCAAAAATTACACCAAATGTATATTATACACTCTAAATAGAATATCAAAAAGGACAGTAAATATATATTACACTCTATGTAAAATATCAAAACTACACCAAATATATATTATATAATTTACATAAAATATCAAAAGTACACCAAATATATATTATATACTCTACATAAAATATCAAAAAGTACAGTAAATATATTTCATATGTTGTACATATAATATTAACTAAAAGTACACCAAATACATTTTACATACTGTAAATAAAATACCAAAAATTTCAGTAAGTATATATTATCTACTGTATATAAAATATCAAAAAGTACACCAAATATGTGTTATATATACTGTAAATAAACTATCAAAATCTTCAGTAATTATATTTAATATACTGTACATAAAATATCAAAAATTACACCAAATGTATATTATACACTCTAAATAGAATATCAAAAAGGACTGTAAATATATATTACACTCTATGTGAAATATCGAAACTACACCAAATATATATTATATAATTTACATAAAATATCAAAAGTACACCAAATATATATTATATACTCTACATAAAATATCAAAAAGGACAGTAAATATATTTCATATGTTGTACATATAATATTAACTAAAAGTACACCAAATACATTTTATATACTGTAAATAAAATACCAAAAATTACACTAAGTATATATTATCTACTGTACATAAAATATCAAAAAGTACACCAAATATGTGTTATATATACTGTAAATAAACTATCAAAATCTTCAGTAATTATATTTAATATACTGTACATAAAATATCAAAAATTACACCAAATGTATATTATACACTCTAAATAAAATATCAAAAAGGACAGTAAATATATATTACACTCTATGTAAAATATCAAAACTACACCAAATATATATTATATAATTTACATAAAATATCAAAAGTACACCAAATATATATTATATACTGTACATAAAATATCAAAAAGTACAGTAAATATATTTCATATGTTGTACATATAATATTAACTAAAAGTACACCAAATACATTTTACATAGTTTAAATAAAATACCAAAAATTACAGTAAGTATATATTATCTACTGTACATAAAATATCAAAAAGTACACCAAATATGTGTTATATATACTGTAAATAAACTATCAAAATCTTCATTAATTATATTTAATATACTGTACATAAAATATCAAAAATTACACCAAATGAATATTATACACTCTAAATAAAATATCAAAAAGGACAGTAAATATATATTACACTCTATTTAAAATATCAAAAACTACACCAAATATATATTATATAATTTACATAAAATATCAAAAGTACACCAAATATATATTATATACTCTACATAAAATATCAAAAAGTACAGTAAATATATTTCATATGTTGTACATATAATATTAACTAAAAGTACACCAAATACATTTTACATACTGTAAATAAAATACCGAAAATTTCAGTAAGTATATATTATCTACTGTACATAAAATATCAAAACGTACACCAAATATGTGTTATATACACTGTAAATAAACTATCAAAATCTTCAGTAATTATGTTTCATATACTGTACATAAAATATCAAAAATTACACCAAATGTATATTACACACTCTAAATAAAATATCAAAAAGGACAGTAAATATATATTACACTCTATGTAAAATATCAAAACTACACCAAATATATATTATATAATTTACATAAAATATCAAAAGTACACCAAATATATATTATATACTCTACATAAAATATCAAAAAGTACAGTAAATATATTTCATATGTTGTACATATAATATTAACTAAAAGTACACCAAATACATTTTACATACTGTAAATAAAATACCAAAAATTTCAGTAAGTATATATTATCTACTGTACATAAAATATCAAAAAGTACACCAAATATGTGTTATATATACTGTAAATAAACTATCAAAATCTTCAGTAATTATATTTAATATACTGTACATAAAATATCAAAAATTACACCAAATGTATGTTACACACTCTAAATAAAATATCAAAAAGGACAGTAAATATATATTACACTCTATTTAAAATATCAAAAACTACACCAAATATATATTATATAATTTACATAAAATATCAAAAGTACACCAAATATATATTATATATTGTACATAAAATATCAAAAAGTACAGTAAATATATTTCATATGTTGTACATATAATATTAACTAAAAGTACACCAAATACATTTTACATACTGTAAATAAAATATCAAAAATTACAGTAAGTACATATTATCTACTGTACATAAAATATCAAAAAGTACACCAAATATGTGTTATATACACTGTAAATAAACTATCAAAATCTTCAGTAATTATATTTAATATACTGTACATAAAATATCAAAAATTACACCAAATGTATATTATACACTCTAAATAGAATATCAAAAAGGACTGTAAATATATATTACACTCTATGTGAAATATCGAAACTACACCAAATATAAATTATATAATTTACATAAAATATCAAAAGTACACCAAATATATATTATATACTCTACATAAAATATCAAAAAGGACAGTAAATATATTTCATATGTTGTACATATAATATTAACTAAAAGTACACCAAATACATTTTATATACTGTAAATAAAATACCAAAAATTACAGTAAGTATATATTATCTACTGTACATAAAATATCAAAAAGTACACCAAATATGTGTTATATATACTGTAAATAAACTATCAAAATCTTCAGTAATTATATTATATATACTGTACATAAAATATCAAAAATTACACCAAATGTATATTATACACTCTAAATAAAATATCAAAAAGGACAGTAAATATATATTACACTCTATTTAAAATATCAAAAACTACACCAAATATATATTATATAATTTACATAAAATATCAAAAGTACACCAAATATATATTATATACTCTACATAAAATATCAAAAAGTACAGTAAATATATTTCATATGTTGTACATATAATATTAACTAAAAGTACACCAAATACATTTTACATACTGTAAATAAAATATCAAAAATTACAGTAAGTATATATTATCTACTGTACATAAAATATCAAAAAGTACACCAAATATGTGTTATATATACTGTAAATAAACTATCAAGAACTTCAGTAATTATATTTAATATACTGTACATAAAATATCAAAAATTACACCAAATGTATATTATACACTCTAAATAGAATATCAAAAAGGACAGTAAATATATATTACACTCTATGTAAAATATCGAAACTACACCAAATATATATTATATAATTTACATAAAATATCAAAAGTACACCAAATATATATTATATACTCTACATAAAATATCAAAAAGTACAGTAAATATATTTCATATGTTGTACATATAATATTAACTAAAAGTACACCAAATACATTTTACATACTGTAAATAAAATACCAAAAATTTCAGTAAGTATATATTATCTACTGTCCATAAAATATCAAAAAGTACACCAAATATGTGTTATATATACTGTAAATAAACTATCAAAATTTTCAGTAATTATATTTAATATACTGTACATAAAATATCAAAAATTACACCAAATGTATATTACACACTCTAAATAAAATATCAAAAATGACAGTAAATATATATTACACTCTATTTAAAATATCAAAAACTACACCAAATATATATTATATAATTTACATAAAATATCAAAAGTACACCAAATATATATTATATACTCTACATAAAATATCAAAAAGTACAGTAAATATATTTCATATGTTGTACATATAATATTAACTAAAAGTACACCAAATACATTTTACATACTGTAAATAAAATATCAAAAATTACAGTAAGTATATATTATCTACTGTACATAAAATATCAAAAAGTACACAAAATATGTGTTATATACACTGTAAATAAACTATTAAAATCTTCAGTAATTATATTTAATATACTGTACATAAAATATCAAAAATTACACCAAATGTATATTATACACTCTAAATAGAATATCAAAAAGGACAGTAAATATATATTACACTCTATGTAAAATACCAAAACTACACCAAATATATATTATATAATTTACATAAAATATCAAAAGTACACCAAATACATATTATATACTCTACATAAAATATCAAAAAGTACAGTAAATATATTTCATATGTTGTACATATAATATTAACTAAAAGTACACCAAATACATTTTACATACTGTAAATAAAATACCAAAAATTTCAGTAAGTATATATTATCTACTGTACATAAAATATCAAAAAGTACACCAAATATGTGTTATATATACTGTAAATAAACTATCAAAATCTTCAGTAATTATATTTAATATACTGTACATAAAATATCAAAAATTACACCAAATGTATATTACACACTCTAAATAAAATATCAAAAAGGACAGTAAATATATATTACACTCTATTTAAAATATCAAAAACTACACCAAATATATATTATATAATTTACATAAAATATCAAAAGTACACCAAATATATATTATATACTGTATATAAAATATCAAAAAGTACAGTAAATATGTTTCATATGTTGTACATATAATATTAACTAAAAGTACACCAAACACATTTTAAATACTGTAAATAAAATATCAAAAATTACAGTAAGTATATATTATCTACTGTACATAAAATATCAAAAAGTACACCAAATATGTGTTATATACACTGTAAATAAACTATCAAAATCTTCAGTAATTATATTTAATATACTGTACATAAAATATCAAAAATTACACCAAATGTATATTATACACTCTAAATAGAATATCAAAAAGGACAGTAAATATATATTACACTCTATGTAAAATATCGAAACTACACCAAATATATATTATATAATTTACATAAAATCTCAAAAGTACACCAAATATATATTATATGCTCTACATAAAATATCAAAAAGTACAGTAAATATATTTCATATGTTGTACACATAATATTAACTAAAACAACACCAAATACATTTTACATACTGTAAATAAAATACCAAAAATTACAGTAAGTATATATTATCTACTGTACATAAAATATCAAAAAGTACACCAAATATGTGTTATATATACTGTAAATAAACTATCAAAATCTTCAGTAATTATATTATATATACTGTACATAAAATATCAAAAATTACACCAAATGTATATTATACACTCTAAATAAGATATCAAAAAGGACAGTAAATATATATTACACTCTATTTAAAATATCAAAAACTACACCAAATATATATTATATAATTTACATAAAATATCAAAAGTACACCAAATATATATTATATACTCTACATAAAATATCAAAAAGTACAGTAAATATATTTCATATGTTGTACATATAATATTAACTAAAAGTACACCAAATACATTTTACATACTGTAAATAAAATATCAAAAATTACAGTAAGTATATATTATCTACTGTACATAAAATATCAAAAAGTACACAAAATATGTGTTATATACACTGTAAATAAACTATTAAAATCTTCAGTAATTATATTTAATATACTGTACATAAAATATCAAAAATTACACCAAATGTATATTATACACTCTAAATAGAATATCAAAAAGGACAGTAAATATATATTACACTCTATGTAAAATACCAAAACTACACCAAATATATATTATATAATTTACATAAAATATCAAAAGTACACCAAATACATATTATATACTCTACATAAAATATCAAAAAGTACAGTAAATATATTTCATATGTTGTACATATAATATTAACTAAAAGTACACCAAACACATTTTACATACTGTAAATAAAATACCAAAAATTTCAGTAAGTATATATTATCTACTGTACATAAAATATCAAAAAGTACACCAAATATGTGTTATATATACTGTAAATAAACTATCAAAATCTTCAGTAATTATATTTAATATACTGTACATAAAATATCAAAAATTACACCAAATGTATATTACACACTCTAAATAAAATATCAAAAAGGACAGTAAATATATATTACACTCTATTTAAAATATCAAAAACTACACCAAATATATATTATATAATTTACATAAAATATCAAAAGTACACCAAATATATATTATATGCTGTATATAAAATATCAAAAAGTACAGTAAATATATTTCATATGTTGTACATATAATATTAACTAAAAGTACACCAAACACATTTTAAATACTGTAAATAAAATATCAAAAATTACAGTAAGTATATATTATCTACTGTACATAAAATATCAAAAAGTACACCAAATATGTGTTATATACACTGTAAATAAACTATCAAAATCTTCAGTAATTATATTTAATATACTGTACATAAAATATCAAAAATTACACCAAATGTATATTATACACTCTAAATAGAATATCAAAAAGGACAGTAAATATATATTACAATCTATGTAAAATATCGAAACTACACCAAATATATATTATATAATTTACATAAAATCTCAAAAGTACACCAAATATATATTATATGCTCTACATAAAATATCAAAAAGTACAGTAAATATATTTCATATGTTGTACACATAATATTAACTAAAAGTACACCAAATACATTTTACATACTGTAAATAAAATACCAAAAATTACAGTAAGTATATATTATCTACTGTACATAAAATATCAAAAAGTACACCAAATATGTGTTATATATACTGTAAATAAACTATCAAAATCTTCAGTAATTATATTATATATACTGTACATAAAATATCAAAAATTACAACAAATGTATATTATACACTCTAAATAAGATATCAAAAAGGACAGTAAATATATATTACACTCTATTTAAAATATCAAAAACTACACCAAATATATATTATATAATTTACATTAAATATCAAAAGTACACCAAATATATATTATATACTCTACATAAAATATCAAAAAGTACAGTAAATATATTTCATATGTTGTACATATAATATTAACTAAAAGTACACCAAATACATTTTACATACTGTAAATAAAATATCAAAAATTACAGTAAGTATATATTATCTACTGTACATAAAATATCAAAAAGTACACCAAATATGTGTTATATATACTCTAAATAAACTATCAAAATCTTCAGTAATTATATTATATATACTGTACATAAAATATCAAAAATTACACCAAATGTATATTATACACTCTAAATAGAATATCAAAAAGGACAGTAAATATATATTACACTCTATGTAAAATATCAAAACTACACCAAATATATATTATATAATTTACATAAAATATCAAAAGTACACCAAATATATATTATATACTCTACATAAAATATCAAAAAGTACAGTAAATATATTTCATATGTTGTACATATAATATTAACTAAAAGTACACCAAATACATTTTACATACTGTAAATAAAATACCAAAAATTTCAGTAAGTATATATTGTCTACTGTACATAAAATATCAAAAAGTACACCAAATATGTGTTATATATACTGTAAATAAACTATCAAAATCTTCAGTAATTATATTTAATATACTGTACATAAAATATCAAAAATTACACCAAATGTATATTATACACTCTAAATAAAATATCAAAAAGGACAGTAAATATATATTACACTCTATGTAAAATATCAAAACTACACCAAATATATATTATATAATTTACATAAAATATCAAAAGTACACCAAATATATATTATATACTGTACATAAAATATCAAAAAGTACAGTAAATATATTTCATATGTTGTACATATAATATTAACTAAAAGTACACCAAATACATTTTACATAGTTTAAATAAAATACCAAAAATTACAGTAAGTATATATTATCTACTGTACATAAAATATCAAAAAGTACACCAAATATGTGTTATATATACTGTAAATAAACTATCAAAACCTTCATTAATTATATTTAATATACTGTACATAAAATATCAAAAATTACACCAAATGAATATTATACACTCTAAATAAAATATCAAAAAGGACAGTAAATATATATTACACTCTATTTAAAATATCAAAAACTACACCAAATATATATTATATAATTTACATAAAATATCAAAAGTACACCAAATATATATTATATACTCTACATAAAATATCAAAAAGTACAGTAAATATATTTCATATGTTGTACATATAATATTAACTAAAAGTACACCAAATACATTTTACATACTGTAAATAAAATACCGAAAATTTCAGTAAGTATATATTATCTACTGTACATAAAATATCAAAAAGTACACCAAATATGTGTTATATATACTGTAAATAAACTTTCAAAAGCTTCAGTAATTATATTTAATATACTGTACATTAAATATCAAAAATTACACCAAATGTATATTACACACTCTAAATAAAATATCAAAAAGGACAGTAGGTATATATTACACACTATTTAAAATATCAAAAACTACACCAAATATATATTATATAATTTACATGAAATATCAAAAGTACACCAAATATATATTATATACTGTACATAAAATATCAAAAAGTACAGTAAATATATTTCATATGTTGTACATATAATATTAACTAAAAGTACACCAAATACATTTTACATACTGTAAATAAAATACCAAAAATTTCAGTAAGTATATATTATCTACTGTACATAAAATATCAAAACGTACACCAAATATGTGTTATATACACTGTAAATAAACTATCAAAATCTTCAGTAATTATGTTTCATATACTGTACATAAAATATCAAAAATTACACCAAATGTATATTACACACTCTAAATAAAATATCAAAAAGGACAGTAAATATATATTACACTCTATTTAAAATATCAAAAACTACACCAAATATATATTATATAATTTACATAAAATATCAAAAGTACACCAAATATATATTATATACTCTACATAAAATATCAAAAAGTACAGTAAATATATTTCATATGTTGTACATATAATATTAACTTAAAGTACACCAAATACATTTTACATACTGTAAATAAAATACCAAAAATTACAGTAAGTATATATTATCTACTGTACATAAAATATCAAAAAGTACACCAAATATGTGTTATATATACTGTAAATAAACTATCAAGATCTTCAGTAATTATATTTAATATACTGTACATAAAATATCAAAAATTACACCAAATGTATATTATACACTCTAAATAGAATATCAAAAAGGACAGTAAATATATATTACACTCTATGTAAAATATCAAAACTACACCAAATATATATTATATAATTTACATAAAATATCAAAAGTACACCAAATATATATTATATACTCTACATAAAATATCAAAAAGTACAGTAAATATATTTCATATGTTGTACATATAATATTAACTAAAAGTACACCAAATACATTTTACATACTGTAAATAAAATACCAAAAATTTCAGTAAGTATATATTATCTACTGTACATAAAATATCAAAAAGTACACCAAATATGTGTTATATATACTGTAAATAAACTATCAAAATCTTCAGTAATTATATTATATATACTGTACATAAAATATCAAAAATTACACCAAATGTATATTATACACTCTAAATAAAATATCAAAAAGGACAGTAAATATATATTACACTCTATTTAAAATATCAAAAACTACACCAAATATATATTATATAATTTACATAAAATATCAAAAGTACACCAAATATATATTATATACTCTACATAAAATATCAAAAAGTACAGTAAATATATTTCATATGTTGTACATATAATATTAACTAAAAGTACACCAAATACATTTTACATACTGTAAATAAAATATCAAAAATTACAGTAAGTATATATTATCTACTGTACATAAAATATCAAAAAGTACACCAAATATGTGTTATATATACTGTAAATAAACTATCAAGAACTTCAGTAATTATATTTAATATACTGTACATAAAATATCAAAAATTACACCAAATGTATATTATACACTCTAAATAGAATATCAAAAAGGACAGTAAATATATATTACACTCTATGTAAAATATCGAAACTACACCAAATATATATTATATAATTTACATAAAATATCAAAAGTACACCAAATATATATTATATACTGTACATAAAATATCAAAAAGTACAGTAAATATATTTCATATGTTGTACATATAATATTAACTAAAAGTACACCAAATACATTTTACATACTGTAAATAAAATACCAAAAATTTCAGTAAGTATATATTATCTACTGTCCATAAAATATCAAAAAGTACACCAAATATGTGTTATATATACTGTAAATAAACTATCAAAATTTTCAGTAATTATATTTAATATACTGTACATAAAATATCAAAAATTACACCAAATGTATATTACACACTCTAAATAAAATATCAAAAATGACAGTAAATATATATTACACTCTATTTAAAATATCAAAAACTACACCAAATATATATTATATAATTTACATAAAATATCAAAAGTACACCAAATATATATTATATACTCTACATAAAATATCAAAAAGTACAGTAAATATATTTCATATGTTGTACATATAATATTAACTAAAAGTACACCAAATACATTTTACATACTGTAAATAAAATATCAAAAATTACAGTAAGTATATATTATCTACTGTACATAAAATATCAAAAAGTACACAAAATATGTGTTATATACACTGTAAATAAACTATTAAAATCTTCAGTAATTATATTTAATATACTGTACATAAAATATCAAAAATTACACCAAATGTATATTATACACTCTAAATAGAATATCAAAAAGGACAGTAAATATATATTACACTCTATGTAAAATACCAAAACTACACCAAATATATATTATATAATTTACATAAAATATCAAAAGTACACCAAATACATATTATATACTCTACATAAAATATCAAAAAGTACAGTAAATATATTTCATATGTTGTACATATAATATTAACTAAAAGTACACCAAATACATTTTACATACTGTAAATAAAATACCAAAAATTTCAGTAAGTATATATTATCTACTGTACATAAAATATCAAAAAGTACACCAAATATGTGTTATATATACTGTAAATAAACTATCAAAATCTTCAGTAATTATATTTAATATACTGTACATAAAATATCAAAAATTACACCAAATGTATATTACACACTCTAAATAAAATATCAAAAAGGACAGTAAATATATATTACACTCTATTTAAAATATCAAAAACTACACCAAATATATATTATATAATTTACATAAAATATCAAAAGTACACCAAATATATATTATATACTGTATATAAAATATCAAAAAGTACAGTAAATATATTTCATATGTTGTACATATAATATTAACTAAAAGTACACCAAACACATTTTAAATACTGTAAATAAAATATCAAAAATTACAGTAAGTATATATTATCTACTGTACATAAAATATCAAAAAGTACACCAAATATGTGTTATATACACTGTAAATAAACTATCAAAATCTTCCGTAATTATATTTAATATACTGTACATAAAATATCAAAAATTACACCAAATGTATATTATACACTCTAAATAGAATATCAAAAAGGACAGTAAATATATATTACACTCTATGTAAAATATCGAAACTACACCAAATATATATTATATAATTTACATAAAATCTCAAAAGTACACCAAATATATATTATATGCTCTACATAAAATATCAAAAAGTACAGTAAATATATTTCATATGTTGTACACATAATATTAACTAAAACAACACCAAATACATTTTACATACTGTAAATAAAATACCAAAAATTACAGTAAGTATATATTATCTACTGTACATAAAATATCAAAAAGTACACCAAATATGTGTTATATATACTGTAAATAAACTATCAAAATCTTCAGTAATTATATTATATATACTGTACATAAAATATCAAAAATTACACCAAATGTATATTATACACTCTAAATAAGATATCAAAAAGGACAGTAAATATATATTACACTCTATTTAAAATATCAAAAACTACACCAAATATATATTATATAATTTACATAAAATATCAAAAGTACACCAAATATATATTATATACTCTACATAAAATATCAAAAAGTACAGTAAATATATTTCATATGTTGTACATATAATATTAACTAAAAGTACACCAAATACATTTTACATACTGTAAATAAAATATCAAAAATTACAGTAAGTATATATTATCTACTGTACATAAAATATCAAAAAGTACACAAAATATGTGTTATATACACTGTAAATAAACTATTAAAATCTTCAGTAATTATATTTAATATACTGTACATAAAATATCAAAAATTACACCAAATGTATATTATACACTCTAAATAGAATATCAAAAAGGACAGTAAATATATATTACACTCTATGTAAAATACCAAAACTACACCAAATATATATTATATAATTTACATAAAATATCAAAAGTACACCAAATACATATTATATACTCTACATAAAATATCAAAAAGTACAGTAAATATATTTCATATGTTGTACATATAATATTAACTAAAAGTACACCAAACACATTTTAAATACTGTAAATAAAATATCAAAAATTACAGTAAGTATATATTATCTACTGTACATAAAATATCAAAAAGTACACCAAATATGTGTTATATACACTGTAAATAAACTATCAAAATCTTCAGTAATTATATTTAATATACTGTACATAAAATATCAAAAATTACACCAAATGTATATTATACACTCTAAATAGAATATCAAAAAGGACAGTAAATATATATTACAATCTATGTAAAATATCGAAACTACACCAAATATATATTATATAATTTACATAAAATCTCAAAAGTACACCAAATATATATTATATGCTCTACATAAAATATCAAAAAGTACAGTAAATATATTTCATATGTTGTACACATATTAACTAAAAGTACACCAAATACATTTTACATACTGTAAATAAAATACCAAAAATTACAGTAAGTATATATTATCTACTGTACATAAAATATCAAAAAGTACACCAAATATGTGTTATATATACTGTAAATAAACTATCAAAACCTTCAGTAATTATATTATATATACTGTACATAAAATATCAAAAATTACACCAAATGTATATTATACACTCTAAATAAGATATCAAAAAGGACAGTAAATATATATTACACTCTATTTAAAATATCAAAAACTACACCAAATATATATTATATAATTTACATTAAATATCAAAAGTACACCAAATATATATTATATACTCTACATAAAATATCAAAAAGTACAGTAAATATATTTCATATGTTGTACATATAATATTAACTAAAAGTACACCAAATACATTTTACATACTGTAAATAAAATATCAAAAATTACAGTAAGTATATATTATCTACTGTACATAAAATATCAAAAAGTACACCAAATATGTGTTATATATACTCTAAATAAACTATCAAAATCTTCAGTAATTATATTATATATACTGTACATAAAATATCAAAAATTACACCAAATGTATATTATACACTCTAAATAGAATATCAAAAAGGACAGTAAATATATATTACACTCTATGTAAAATATCAAAACTACACCAAATATATATTATATAATTTACATAAAATATCAAAAGTACACCAAATATATATTATATACTCTACATAAAATATCAAAAAGTACAGTAAATATATTTCATATGTTGTAAATATAATATTAACTAAAAGTACACCAAATACATTTTACATACTGTAAATAAAATACCAAAAATTTCAGTAAGTATATATTGTCTAGTGTACATAAAATATCAAAAAGTACACCAAGTATGTGTTATATATACTGTAAATAAACTATCAAAATCTTCAGTAATTATATTTAATATACTGTACATAAAATATCAAAAATTACACCAAATGTATATTATACACTCTAAATAAAATATCAAAAAGGACAGTAAATATATATTACACTATATGTAAAATATCAAAACTACACCAAATATATATTATATAATTTACATAAAATATCAAATGTACACCAAATATATATTATATACTGTACATAAAATATCAAAAAGTACAGTAAATATATTTCATATGTTGTACATATAATATTAAATAAAGTACACCAAATACATTTTACATAGTTTAAATAAAATACCAAAAATTACAGTAAGTATATATTATCTACTGTACATAAAATATCAAAAAGTACACCAAATATGTGTTATATATACTGTAAATAAACTATCAAAATCTTCATTAATTATATTTAATATACTGTACATAAAATATCAAAAATTACACCAAATGAATATTATACACTCTAAATAAAATATCAAAAAGGACAGTAAATATATATTACACTCTATTTAAAATATCAAAAACTACACCAAATATATATTATATAATTTACATAAAATATCAAAAATACACCAAATATATATTATATACTGTACATAAAATATCAAAAAGTACAGTAAATATATTTCATATGTTGTACATATAATATTATCTAAAAGTACACCAAATACATTTTACATACTGTAAATAAAATACCGAAAATTTCAGTAAGTATATATTATCTACTGTACATAAAATATCAAAAAGTACACCAAATATGTGTTATATACACTGTAAATAAACTATCAAAATCTTCAGTAATTATATTTAATATACTGTACATAAAATATCAAAAATTACACCAAATGTATATTATACACTCTAAATAGAATATCAAAAAGGACAGTAAATATATATTGCACTCTATGTAAAATATCGAAACTACACCAAATATATATTATATAATTTACATAAAATATCAAAAGTACACCAAATATATATTATATACTCTACATAAAATATCAAAAAGTACAGTAAATATATTTCATATGTTGTACATATAATATTAACTAAAAGTACACCAAATACATTTTACATACTGTAAATAAAATACCAAAAATTTTAGTAAGTATATATTATCTACTGTACATAAAATATCAAAATGTACACCAAATATGTGTTATATATACTGTAAATAAACTATCAAAATCTTCAGTAATTATATTTAATACACTGTACATAAAATATCAAAAATTACACCAAATGTATATTACACAGTCTAAATAAAATATCAAAAAGGACAGTAAATATATATTACACTCTATTTAAAATATCAAAAACTACACCAAATATATATTATATAATTTACATAAAATATCAAAAGTACACCAAATATATATTATATACTGTACATAAAATATCAAAAAGTACAGTAAATATATTTCATATGTTGTACATATAATATTAACTAAAAGTACACCAAATACATTTTACATACTGTAAATAAAATATCAAAAATTACAGTAAGTATATATTATCTACTGTACATAAAATATCAAAAAGTACACCAAATATGTGTTATATATACTGTAAATAAACTATCAAAATCTTCAGTAATTATATTTAATATACTGTACATAAAATATCAAAAATTACACCAAATGTATATTATACACTCTAAATAGAATATCAAAAAGGACAGTAAATATATATTACACTCTATGTAAAATATCGAAACTACACCAAATATATATTATATAATTTACATAAAATATCAAAAGTACACCAAATATATATTATATACTCTACATAAAATATCAAAAAGTACAGTAAATATATTTCATATGTTGTACATATAATATTAACGAAAAGTACACCAAATACATTTTACATACTGTAAATAAAATACCAAAAATTACAGTAAGTATATATTATCTACTGTACATAAAATATCAAAAAGTACACCAAATATGTGTTATATATACTGTAAATAAACTATCAAAATCTTCAGTAATTATATTATATATACTGTACATAAAATATCAAAAATTACACCAAATGTATACTATACACTCTAAATAAAATATCAAAAAGGACAGTAAATATATATTACACTCTACGTAAAATATCAAAAACTACACCAAATATATATTATATAATTTACATAAAATATCAAAAGTACACCAAATATATATTATATACTGTACATAAAATATCAAAAAGTACAGTAAATATATTTCATATGTTGTACATATAATATTAACTAAAAGTACACCAAATACATTTTACATACTGTAAATAAAATATCAAAAATTACAGTAAGTATATATTATCTACTGTACATAAAATATCAAAAAGTACACAAAATATGTGTTATATATACTGTAAATAAACTATCAATATCTTCAGTAATTATATTTAATATACTGTACATAAAATATCAAAAATTACACCAAATGTATATTATACACTCTAAATAGAATATCAAAAAGGACAGTAAATATATATTACACTCTATTTAAAATATCAAAACTACACCAAATATATATTATATAATTTACATAAAATATCAAAAGTACACCAAATATATATTATATACTGTACATAAAATATCAAACAGTACAGTAAATATATTTCATATGTTGTACATATAATATTAACTAAAAGTACACCAAATACATTTTACATACTGTAAATAAAATACAAAAAATTACAGAAAGTATATATTATCTACTGTACATAAAATATCAAAAAGTACACCAAATATGTTTTATATATACTGTAAATAAACTATCAAAATCTTCAGTAATTATATTTAATATACTGTACATAAAATATCAAAAATTACACCAAATGAATATTATACACTCTAAATAAAATATCAAAAACGACAGTAAATATATATTACACTCTATTTAAAATATCAAAAACTACACCAAATATATATTATATAATTTACATAAAATATCAAAAGTACACCAAATATATATTATATACTGTGCATAAAATATCAAAAAGTACAGTAAATATATTTCATATGTTGTACATATAATATTAACTAAAAGTACACCAAATACATTTTACATACTGTAAATAAAATATCAAAAATTACAGTAATTATATATTATCTACTGTACATAAAATATCAAAAAGTACACCAAATATGTGTTATATATACTGTAAATAAACTATCAAGAACTTCAGTAATTATATTTAATATACTGTACATAAAATATCAAAAATTACACCAAATGTATATTATACACTCTAAATAGAATATCAAAAAGGACAGTAAATATATATTACACTCTATGTGAAATATCAAAACTACACCAAATATATATTATATAATTTACATAAAATATCAAAAGTACACCAAATATATATTATATACTCTACATGAAATATCAAAAAGTACAGTAAATATATTTCATATGTTCTACATATAATATTAACTAAAAGTACACCAAATACATTTTACATACTGTAAATAAAATACCAAAAATTACAGTAAGTATATATTATCTACTGTACATAAAATATCAAAAAGTACACCAAGTATGTGTTTTATATACTGTAAATAAACTATCAAAATCTTCAGTAATTATATTTAATATACTGTACATAAAATATCAAAAATTACACCAAATGCATATTATACACTCTAAATAGAATATCAAAAAGGACAGTAAATATATATTACACTCTATGTAAAATATCAAAACTACACCAAATATATATTATATAATTTACATAAAATATCAAAAGTACACCAAATATATATTATATACTCTACATAAAATATCAAAAAGTACAGTAAATATATTTCATATGTTGTACATATAATATTAACTAAAAGTACACCAAATACATTTTACATACTGTAAATAAAATACCAAAAATTACAGTAAGTATATATTATCTACTGTACATAAAATATCAAAAAGTACACCAAATATGTGTTATATATACTGTAAATAAACTATCAAAATCTTCAGTAATTATATTATATATACTGTACATAAAATATCAAAAATTACACCAAATGTATATTATACACTCTAAATAAAATATCAAAAAGGACAGTAAATATATATTACACTCTATTTAAAATATCAAAAACTACACCAAATATATATTATATAATTTACATAAAATATCAAAAGTACACCAAATATATATTATATACTCTACATAAAATATCAAAAAGTACAGTAAATATATTTCATATGTTGTACATATAATATTAACTAAAAGTACACCAAATACATTTTACATACTGTAAATAAAATATCAAAAATTACAGTAAGTTTATATTATCTACTGTACATAAAATATCAAAAAGTACACCAAACATGTGTTATATATACTGTAAATAAACTATCAAAATCTTCAGTAATTATATTTAATATACTGTACATAAAATATCAAAAATTACACCAAATGTATATTATACACTCTAAATAGAATATCAAAAAGGACAGTAAATATATATTACACTCTATTTAAAATATCAAAACTACACCAAATATATATTATATAATTTACATAAAATATCAAAATACACCAAATATATATTATATACTGTACATAAAATATCAAACAGTACAGTAAATATATTTCATATGTTGTACATATAATATTAACTAAAAGTACACCAAATACATTTTACATACTGTAAATAAAATACAAGAAATTACAGTAAGTATATATTATCTACTGTACATAAAATATCAAAAAGTACACCAAGTATGTGTTATATATACTGTAAATAAACTATCAAAATCTTCAGTAATTATATTTAATATACTGTACATAAAATATCAAAAATTACACCAAATGAATATTATACACTCTAAATAAAATATCAAAAAGGACAGTAAATATATATTACACTCTATTTAAAATATCAAAAACTACACCAAATATATATTATATAATTTACATAAATATCAAAAGTACACCAAATATATATTATATACTGTACATAAAATATCAAAAAGTACAGTAAATATATTTCATATGTTGTACATATAATATTAACTAAAAGTACACCAAATACATTTTACATACTGTAAATAAAATATCAAAAATTACAGTAAGTATATATTATCTACTGTACATAAAATATCAAAAAGTACACCAAATATGTGTTATATATACTGTAAATAAACTATCAAGAACTTCAGTAATTATATTTAATATACTGTACATAAAATATCAAAAATTACACCAAATGTATATTATACACTCTAAATAGAATATCAAAAAGGACAGTAAATATATATTACACTCTATGTGAAATATCAAAACTACACCAAATATATATTATATAATTTACATAAAATATCAAAAGTACACCAAATATATATTATATACTCTACATAAAATATCAAAAAGTACAGTAAATATATTTCATATGTTCTACATATAATATTAACTAAAAGTACACCAAATACATTTTACATACTGTAAATAAAATACCAAAAATTACAGTAAGTATATATTATCTACTGTACATAAAATATCAAAAAGTACACCAAATATGTGTTATATACACTGTAAATAAACTATCAAAATCTTCAGTAATTATATTTAATATACTGTACATAAAATATCAAAAATTACACCAAATGCATATTATACACTCTAAATAGAATATCAAAAAGGACAGTAAATATATATTACACTCTATGTAAAATATCAAAACTACACCAAATATATATTATATAATTTACATAAAATATCAAAAGTACACCAAATATATATTATATACTCTACATAAAATATCAAAAAGTACAGTAAATATATTTCATATGTTGTACATATAATATTAACTAAAAGTACACCAAATACATTTTACATACTGTAAATAAAATACCAAAAATTACAGTAAGTATATATTATCTACTGTACATAAAATATCAAAAAGTACACCAAATATGTGTTATATATACTGTAAATAAACTATCAAAATCTTCAGTAATTATATTATATATACTGTACATAAAATATCAAAAATTACACCAAATGTATATTATACACTCTAAATAAAATATCAAAAAGGACAGTAAATATATATTACACTCTGTTTAAAATATCAAAAACTACACCAAATATATATTATATAATTTACATAAAATATCAAAAGTACACCAAATATATATTATATACTCTACATAAAATATCAAAAAGTACAGTAAATATATTTCATATGTTGTACATATAATATTAACTAAAAGTACACCAAATACATTTTACATACTGTAAATAAAATATCAAAAATTACAGTAAGTTTATATTATCTACTGTACATAAAATATCAAAAAGTACACCAAACATGTGTTATATATACTGTAAATAAACTATCAAAATCTTCAGTAATTATATTTAATATACTGTACATAAAATATCAAAAATTACACCAAATGTATATTATACACTCTAAATAGAATATCAAAAAGGACAGTAAATATATATTACACTCTATTTAAAATATCAAAACTACACCAAATATATATTATATAATTTACATAAAATATCAAAATACACCAAATATATATTATATACTGTACATAAAATATCAAACAGTACAGTAAATATATTTCATATGTTGTACATATAATATTAACTAAAAGTACACCAAATACATTTTACATACTGTAAATAAAATACAAAAAATTACAGTAAGTATATATTATCTACTGTACATAAAATATCAAAAAGTACACCAAGTATGTGTTATATATACTGTAAATAAACTATCAAAATCTTCAGTAATTATATTTAATATACTGTATATAAAATATCAAAAATTACACCAAATGAATATTATACACTCTAAATAAAATATCAAAAAGGACAGTAAATATATATTACACTCTATTTAAAATATCAAAAACTACACCAAATATATATTATATAATTTACATAAATATCAAAAGTACACCAAATATATATTATATACTGTACATAAAATATCAAAAAGTACAGTAAATATATTTCATATGTTGTACATATAATATTAACTAAAAGTACACCAAATACATTTTACATACTGTAAATAAAATATCAAAAATTACAGTAAGTATATATTATCTACTGTACATAAAATATCAAAAAGTACACAAAATATGTGTTATATATACTGTAAATAAACTATTAAAAGCTTCAGTAATTATATTTAATATACTGTACATAAAATATCAAAAATTACACCAAATGTATATTATACACTCTAAATAGAATATCAAAAAGGACAGTAAATATATATTACACTCTATGTAAAATATCAAAACTACACCAAATATATATTATATAATTTACATAAAATATCAAAAGTACACCAAATATATATTATATACTCTACATAAAATATCAAAAAGTACAGTAAATATATTTCATATGTTGTACATATAATATTAACTAAAAGTACACCAAATACATTTTACATACTGTAAATAAAATACCAAAAATTTCAGTAAGTATATATTATCTACTGTTCATAAAATATCAAAAAGTACACCAAATATGTGTTATATATACTGTAAATAAACTATCAAAATCTTCAGTAATTATATTTAATATACTGTACATAAAATATCAAAAATTACACCAAATGTATATTACACACTCTAAATAAAATATCAAAAAGGACAGTAAATATATATTACAATCTACGTAAAATACCAAAACTACAACAAATATATATTATATAATTTACATAAAATATCAAAAGTACAGCAAATATATATTATATACTCTACATGAAATATCAAAAAGTACAGTAAATATATTTCATATTTTGTACATATAATATTAACTAAAAGTACACCAAATACATTTTACATACTGTAAATAAAATATCAAAAATTACAGTAAGTATATATTATCTACTGTACATAAAATATCAAAAAGTACACCAAATATGTGTTATATATACTGTAAATAAACTATCAAAATCTTCAGTAATTATATTTAATATACTGTACATAAAATATCAAAAATTACACCAAATGTATATTATACACTCTAAATAGAATATCAAAAAGGACAGTAAATATATATTACACTCTATGTAAAATATCAAAACTACACCAAATATATATTATATAATTTACATAAAATATCAAAAGTACACCAAATATATATTATACACTCTACATAAAATATCAAAAAGTACAGTAAATATATTTCATATGTTGTACATATAATATTAACTAAAAGTACACCAAATACATTTTACATACTGTAAATAAAATATCAAAAATTACAGTAAGTTTATATTATCTACTGTACATAAAATATCAAAAAGTACACCAAACATGTGTTATATATACTGTAAATAAACTATCAAAACCTTCAGTAATTATATTTAATATACTGTACATAAAATATCAAAAATTACACCAAATGTATATTATACACTCTAAATAGAATATCAAAAAGGACAGTAAATATATATTACACTCTATTTAAAATATCAAAACTACACCAAATATATATTATATAATTTACATAAAATATCAAAATACACCAAATATATATTATATACTGTACATAAAATATCAAACAGTACAGTAAATATATTTCATATGTTGTACATATAATATTAACTAAAAGTACACCAAATACATTTTACATACTGTAAATAAAATACAAAAAATTACAGTAAGTATATATTATCTAGTGTACATAAAATATCAAAAAGTACACCAAGTATGTGTTATATATACTGTAAATAAACTATCAAAATCTTCAGTAATTATATTTAATATACTGTACATAAAATATCAAAAATTACACCAAATGAATATTATACACTCTAAATAAAATATCAAAAAGGACAGTAAATATATATTACACTCTATGTAAAATATCAAAACTACACCAAATATATATTATATAATTTACATAAAATATCAAAAGTACACCAAATATATATTATATACTGTACATAAAATATCAAACAGTACAATAAATATATTTCATATGTTGTACATATAATATTAACTAAAAGTACACCAAATACATTTTACATACTGTAAATAAAATACAAAAAATTACAGTAAGTATATATTATCTACTGTACATAAAATATCAAAAAGTACACCAAATATGTGTTATATATACTGTAAATAAACTATCAAAATCTTCAGTAATTATATTTAATATACTGTACATAAAATATCAAAAATTACACAAAATGAATATTATACACTCTAAATAAAATATCAAAAAGGACAGTAAATATATATTACACTCTATTTAAAATATCAAAAACTACACCAAATATATATTATATAATTTACATAAAATACCAAAGTACACCAAATATATATTATATACTCTACATAAAATATCAAAAAGTACAGTAAATATATTTCATATGTTGTACATATAATATTAACTAAAAGTACACCAAATACATTTTACATACTGTAAATAAAATATCAAAAATTACAGTAAGAATATATTATCTACTGTACATAAAATATCAAAAAGTACACCAAATATGTGTTATATATACTGTAAATAAACTATTAAAAACTTCAGTAATTATATTTAATATACTGTACATAAAATATCAAAAATTACACCAAATGTATATTATACACTCTAAATAGAATATCAAAAAGGACAGTAAATATATATTACACTCTATGTAAAATATCAAAACTACACCAAATATATATTATATAATTTACATAAAATATCAAAAGTACACCAAATATATATTATATACTCTACATAAAATATCAAAAAGTACAGTAAATATATTTCATATGTTGTACATATAATATTAACTAAAAGTACACCAAATACATTTTACATACTGTAAATAAAATACCAAAAATTTCAGTAAGTATATATTATCTACTGTACATAAAATATCAAAAAGTACACCAAATATGTGTTATATATACTGTAAATAAACTATCAAAATCTTCAGTAATTATATTTAATATACTGTACATAAAATATCAAAAATTACACCAAATGTATATTACACACTCTAAATAAAATATCAAAAAGGACAGTAAATATATATTACACTCTATTTAAAATATCAAAAACTACACCAAATATATATTATATAATTTACATAAAATATCAAAAGTACACCAAATATATATTATATACTCTACATAAAATATCAAAAAGTACAGTAAATATATTTCATATTTTGTACATATAATATTAACTAAAAGTTCACCAAATACATTTTACATACTGTAAATAAAATATCAAAAATTACAGTAAGTATATATTATCTACTGTACATAAAATATCAAAAAGTACACAAAATATGTGTTATATACACTGTAAATAAACTAACAAAATCTTCAGTAATTATATTTAATATACTGTACATAAAATATCAAAAATTACACTAAATGTATATTATACATTCTAAATAAAATATCAAAAAGGACAGTAAATATATATTCCACTCTATGTAAAATATCAAAAACTACACCAAATATATATTATATAATTTACATAAAATATCAAAAGTACACCAAATATATATTATATACTCTACATAAAATATCAAAAAGTACAGTAAGTATATTTCATATGTTGTACATATAATATTAACTAAAAGTACACCAAATACATTTTACATACTGTAAATAATATATCAAAAATTACAGTAAGCATATATTATCTACTGTACATAAAATATGAAAAAGTACACCAAGTATGTGTTATATATACTGTAAATAAACTATCAAAATCTTCAGTAATTATATTTAACATACTGTACATAAAATATCAAAAATTACACCAAATGTATATTATACACTCTAAATAGAATATCAAAAAGGACAGGAAATATATACTACACTCTATGTAAAATATCAAAACTACACCAAATATATATTATATAATTTACATAAAATATCAAAAGTACACCAAATATATATTATATACTGTACATAAAATATCAAAAATTACAGTAAATATATTTCATATGTTGTACATATAATATTAACTAAAAGTACACCAAATACATTTTACATACTGTAAATAAAATATCAAAAATTACAGTAAGTATATATTATCTACTGTACATAAAATATCAAAAAGTACACAAAATATGTGTTATATACACTGTAAATAAACTATCAATATCTTCAGTAATTATATTTAATATACTGTACATAAAATATCAAAAATTACACCAAATGTATATTATACACTCTAAATAGAATATCAAAAAGGACAGTAAATATATATTACACTCTATGTAAAATATCGAAACTACACCAAATATATATTATATAATTTACATAAAATATCAAAAGTACACCAAATATATATTATATACTCTACATAAAATATCAAAAAGTACAGTAAATATATTTCATATGTTGTACATATAATATTAACTAAAAGTACACCAAATACATTTTACATACTGTAAATAAAATACCAAAAATTACAGTAAGTGTATATTATCTACTGTACATAAAATATCAAAAAGTACACCAAATATGTGTTATATATACTGTAAATAAACTATCAAAATCTTCATTAATTATATTTAAAATACTGTACATAAAATATCAAAAATTACACCAAATGAATATTATACACTCTAAATAAAATATCAAAAAGGACAGTAAATATATATTACACTCTATTTAAAATATCAAAAACTACACCAAATATATATTATATAATTTACATAAAATATCAAAAGTACACCAAATATATATTATATACTGTACATAAAATATCAAAAAGTACAGTAAATATATTTCATATGTTGTACATATAATATTAACTAAAAGTACACCAAATACATTTTACATACTGTAAATAAAATACCGAAAATTTCAGTAAGTATATATTATCTACTGTACATAAAATATCAAAAAGTACACCAAATATGTGTTATATATACTGTAAATAAACTTTCAAAAGCTTCAGTAATTATATTTAATATACTGTACATTAAATATCAAAAATTACACCAAATGTATATTACACACTCTAAATAAAATATCAAAAAGGACAGTAGGCATATATTACACACTATTTAAAATATCAAAAACTACACCAAATATATATTATATAATTTACATAAAATATCAAAAGTACACCAAATATATATTATATACTGTACATAAAATATCAAAAAGTACAGTAAATATATTTCATATGTTGTACATATAATATTAACTAAAAGTACACCAAATACATTTTACATACTGTAAATAAAATACCAAAAATTTCAGTAATTATATATTATCTACTGTACATAAAATATCAAAACGTACACCAAATATGTGTTATATACACTGTAAATAAACTATCAAAATCTTCAGTAATTATGTTTCATATACTGTACATAAAATATCAAAAATTACACCAAATGTATATTACACACTCTAAATAAAATATCAAAAAGGACAGTAAATATATATTACACTCTATTTAAAATATCAAAAACTACACCAAATATATATTATATAATTTACATAAAATATCAAAAGTACACCAAATATATATTATATACTCTACATAAAATATCAAAAAGTACAGTAAATATATTTCATATGTTGTACATATAATATTAACTTAAAGTACACCAAATACATTTTACATACTGTAAATAAAATACCAAAAATTACAGTAAGTATATATTATCTACTGTACATAAAATATCAAAAAGTACACCAAATATGTGTTATATATACTGTAAATAAACTATCAAGAACTTCAGTAATTATATTTAATATACTGTACATAAAATATCAAAAATTACACCAAATGTATATTATACACTCTAAATAGAATATCAAAAAGGACAGTAAATATATATTACACTCTATGTAAAATATCAAAACTACACCAAATATATATTATATAATTTACATAAAATATCAAAAGTACACCAAATATATATTATATACTCTACATAAAATATCAAAAAGTACAGTAAATATATTTCATATGTTGTACATATAATATTAACTAAAAGTACACCAAATACATTTTACATACTGTAAATAAAATACCAAAAATTTCAGTAAGTATATATTATCTACTGTACATAAAATATCAAAAAGTACACCAAATATGTGTTATATATACTGTAAATAAACTATCAAAATCTTCAGTAATTATATTTAATATACTGTACATAAAATATCAAAAATTACACCAAATGTATATTACACACTCTAAATAAAATATCAAAAAGGACAGTAAATATATATTACACTCTATTTAAAATATCAAAAACTACACCAAATATATATTATATAATTTACATAAAATATCAAAAGTACACCAAATATATATTATATATTGTACATAAAATATCAAAAAGTACAGTAAATATATTTCATATGTTGTACATATAATATTAACTAAAAGTACACCAAATACATTTTACATACTGTAAATAAAATATCAAAAATTACAGTAAGTATATATTATCTACTGTACATAAAATATCAAAAAGTACACCAAATATGTGTTATATACACTGTAAATAAACTATCAAAATCTTCAGTAATTATATTTAATATACTGTACATAAAATATCAAAAATTACACCAAATGTATATTATACACTCTAAATAGAATATCAAAAAGGACTGTAAATATATATTACACTCTATGTGAAATATCGAAACTACACCAAATATATATTATATAATTTACATAAAATATCAAAAGTACACCAAATATATATTATATACTCTACATAAAATATCAAAAAGGACAGTAAATATATTTCATATGTTGTACATATAATATTAACTAAAAGTACACCAAATACATTTTACATACTGTAAATAAAATATCAAAAATTACAGTAAGTATATATTATCTACTGTACATAAAATATCAAAAAGTACACCAAATATGTGTTATATATACTGTAAATAAACTATCAAGAACTTCAGTAATTATATTTAATATACTGTACATAAAATATCAAAAATTACACCAAATGTATATTATACACTCTAAATAGAATATCAAAAAGGACAGTAAATATATATTACACTCTATGTAAAATATCGAAACTACACCAAATATATATTATATAATTTACATAAAATATCAAAAGTACACCAAATATATATTATATACTCTACATAAAATATCAAAAAGTACAGTAAATATATTTCATATGTTGTACATATAATATTAACTAAAAGTACACCAAATACATTTTACATACTGTAAATAAAATACCAAAAATTTCAGTAAGTATATATTATCTACTGTCCATAAAATATCAAAAAGTACACCAAATATGTGTTATATATACTGTAAATAAACTATCAAAATTTTCAGTAATTATATTTAATATACTGTACATAAAATATCAAAAATTACACCAAATGTATATTACACACTCTAAATAAAATATCAAAAATGACAGTAAATATATATTACACTCTATTTAAAATATCAAAAACTACACCAAATATATATTATATAATTTACATAAAATATCAAAAGTACACCAAATATATATTATATACTCTACATAAAATATCAAAAAGTACAGTAAATATATTTCATATGTTGTACATATAATATTAACTAAAAGTACACCAAATACATTTTACATACTGTAAATAAAATATCAAAAATTACAGTAAGTATATATTATCTACTGTACATAAAATATCAAAAAGTACACAAAATATGTGTTATATACACTGTAAATAAACTATTAAAATCTTCAGTAATTATATTTAATATACTGTACATAAAATATCAAAAATTACACCAAATGTATATTATACACTCTAAATAGAATATCAAAAAGGACAGTAAATATATATTACACTCTATGTAAAATACCAAAACTACACCAAATATATATTATATAATTTACATAAAATATCAAATGTACACCAAATACATATTATATACTCTACATAAAATATCAAAAAGTACAGTAAATATATTTCATATGTTGTACATATAATATTAACTAAAAGTACACCAAATACATTTTACATACTGTAAATAAAATACCAAAAATTTCAGTAAGTATATATTATCTACTGTACATAAAATATCAAAAAGTACACCAAATATGTGTTATATATACTGTAAATAAACTATCAAAATCTTCAGTAATTATATTTAATATACTGTACATAAAATATCAAAAATTACACCAAATGTATATTACACACTCTAAATAAAATATCAAAAAGGACAGTAAATATATATTACACTCTATTTAAAATATCAAAAACTACACCAAATATATATTATATAATTTACATAAAATATCAAAAGTACACCAAATATATATTATATACTGTATATAAAATATCAAAAGTACAGTAAATATATTTCATATGTTGTACATATAATATTAACTAAAAGTACACCAAACACATTTTAAATACTGTAAATAAAATATCAAAAATTACAGTAAGTATATATTATCTACTGTAGATAAAATATCAAAAAGTACACCAAATATGTGTTATATACACTGTAAATAAACTATCAAAATCTTCAGTAATTATATTTAATATACTGTACATAAAATATCAAAAATTACACCAAATGTATATTATACACTCTAAATAGAATATCAAAAAGGACAGTAAATATATATTACACTCTATGTAAAATATCGAAACTACACCAAATATATATTATATAATTTACATAAAATCTCAAAAGTACACCAAATATATATTATATGCTCTACATAAAATATCAAAAATTACAGTAAATATATTTCATATGTTGTACACATAATATTAACTAAAACAACACCAAATACATTTTACATACTGTAAATAAAATACCAAAAATTACAGTAAGTATATATTATCTACTGTACATAAAATATCAAAAAGTACACCAAATATGTGTTATATATACTGTAAATAAACTATCAAAAACTTCAGTAATTATATTATATATACTGTACATAAAATATCAAAAATTACACCAAATGTATATTATACACTCTAAATAAGATATCAAAAAGGACAGTAAATATATATTACACTCTATTTAAAATATCAAAAACTACACCAAATATATATTATATAATTTACATAAAATATCAAAAGTACACCAAATATATATTATATACTCTACATAAAATATCAAAAAGTACAGTAAATATATTTCATATGTTGTACATATAATATTAACTAAAAGTACACCAAATACATTTTACATACTGTAAATAAAATATCAAAAATTACAGTAAGTATATATTATCTACTGTACATAAAATATCAAAAAGTACACAAAATATGTGTTATATACACTGTAAATAAACTATTAAAATCTTCAGTAATTATATTTAATATACTGTACATAAAATATCAAAAATTACACCAAATGTATATTATACACTCTAAATAGAATATCAAAAAGGACAGTAAATATATATTACACTCTATGTAAAATACCAAAACTACACCAAATATATATTATATAATTTACATAAAATATCAAAAGTACACCAAATACATATTATATACTCTACATAAAATATCAAAAAGTACAGTAAATATATTTCATATGTTGTACATATAATATTAACTAAAAGTACACCAAACACATTTTACATACTGTAAATAAAATACCAAAAATTTCAGTAAGTATATATTATCTACTGTACATAAAATATCAAAAAGTACACCAAATATGTGTTATATATACTGTAAATAAACTATCAAAATCTTCAGTAATTATATTTAATATACTGTACATAAAATATCAAAAATTACACCAAATGTATATTACACACTCTAAATAAAATATCAAAAAGGACAGTAAATATATATTACACTCTATTTAAAATATCAAAAACTACACCAAATATATATTATATAATTTACATAAAATATCAAAAGTACACCAAATATATATTATATGCTGTATATAAAATATCAAAAAGTACAGTAAATATATTTCATATGTTGTACATATAATATTAACTAAAAGTACACCAAACACATTTTAAATACTGTAAATAAAATATCAAAAATTACAGTAAGTATATATTATCTACTGTACATAAAATATCAAAAAGTACGCCAAATATGTGTTATATACACTGTAAATAAACTATCAAAATCTTCAGTAATTATATTTAATATACTGTACATAAAATATCAAAAATTACACCAAATGTATATTATACACTCTAAATAGAATATCAAAAAGGACAGTAAATATATATTACAATCTATGTAAAATATCGAAACTACACCAAATATATATTATATAATTTACATAAAATATCAAAAGTACACCAAATATATATTATATGCTCTACATAAAATATCAAAAAGTACAGTAAATATATTTCATATGTTGTACACATAATATTAACTAAAAGTACACCAAATACATTTTACATACTGTAAATAAAATACCAAAAATTACAGTAAGTATATATTATCTACTGTACATAAAATATCAAAAAGTACACCAAATATGTGTTATATATACTGTAAATAAACTATCAAAATCTTCAGTAATTATATTATATATACTGTACATAAAATATCAAAAATTACACCAAATGTATATTATACACTCTAAAAAAGATATCAAAAAGGACAGTAAATATATATTACACTCTATTTAAAATATCAAAAACTACACCAAATATATATTATATAATTTACATTAAATATCAAAAGTACACCAAATATATATTATATACTCTACATAAAATATCAAAAAGTACAGTAAATATATTTCATATGTTGTACATATAATATTAACTAAAAGTACACCAAATACATTTTACATACTGTAAATAAAATATCAAAAATTACAGTAAGTATATATTATCTACTGTACATAAAATATCAAAAAGTACACCAAATATGTGTTATATATACTCTAAATAAACTATCAAAATCTTCAGTAATTATATTATATATACTGTACATAAAATATCAAAAATTACACCAAATGTATATTATACACTCTAAATAGAATATCAAAAAGGACAGTAAATATATATTACACTCTATGTAAAATATCAAAACTACACCAAATATATATTATATAATTTACATAAAATATCAAAAGTACACCAAATATATATTATATACTCTACATAAAATATCAAAAAGTACAGTAAATATATTTCATATGTTGTAAATATAATATTAACTAAAAGTACACCAAATACATTTTACATACTGTAAATAAAATACCAAAAATTTCAGTAAGTATATATTGTCTACTGTACATAAAATATCAAAAAGTACACCAAGTATGTGTTATATATACTGTAAATAAACTATCAAAATCTTCAGTAATTATATTTAATATACTGTACATAAAATATCAAAAATTACACCAAATGTATATTATACACTCTAAATAAAATATCAAAAAGGACAGTAAATATATATTACACTATATGTAAAATATCAAAACTACACCAAATATATATTATATAATTTACATAAAATATCAAATGTACACCAAATATATATTATATACTGTACATAAAATATCAAAAAGTACAGTAAATATATTTCATATGTTGTACATATAATATTAAATAAAGTACACCAAATACATTTTACATAGTTTAAATAAAATACCAAAAATTACAGTAAGTATATATTATCTACTGTACATAAAATATCAAAAAGTACACCAAATATGTGTTATATATACTGTAAATAAACTATCATAATCTTCATTAATTATATTTAATATACTGTACATAAAATATCAAAAATTACACCAAATGAATATTATACACTCTAAATAAAATATCAAAAAGGACAGTAAATATATATTACACTCTATTTAAAATATCAAAAACTACACCAAATATATATTATATAATTTACATAAAATATCAAAAATACACCAAATATATATTATATACTGTACATAAAATATCAAAAAGTACAGTAAATATATTTCATATGTTGTACATATAATATTAACTAAAAGTACACCAAATACATTTTACATACTGTAAATAAAATACCGAAAATTTCAGTAAGTATATATTATCTACTGTACATAAAATATCAAAAAGTACACCAAATATGTGTTATATATACTGTAAATAAACTATCAAAAGCTTCAGTAATTATATTTAATATACTGTACATTAAATATCAAAAATTACACCAAATGTATATTACACACTCTAAATAAAATATCAAAAAGGACAGTAGGTATATATTACACACTATTCAAAATATCAAAAACTACACCAAATATATATTATATAATTTACATAAAATATCAAAAGTACACCAAATATATATTATATACTGTACATAAAAAATCAAAAAGTACAGTAAATATATTTCATATGTTGTACATGTAATATTAACTAAAAGTACACCAAATACATTTTACATACTGTAAATAAAATATCAAAAATTACAGTAAGTATATATTATCTACTGTACTTAAAATATGAAAAAGTACACCAAATATGTGTTATATACACTGTAAATAAACTATCAAAATCTTCAGTAATTATATTTAATATACTGTACATAAAATATCAAAAATTACACCAAATGTATATTATACACTCTAAATAGAATATCAAAAAGGACAGTAAATATATATTGCACTCTATGTAAAATATGGAAACTACACCAAATATATATTATATAATTTACATAAAATATCAAAAGTACACCAAATATATATTATATACTCTACATAAAATATCAAAAAGTACAGTAAATATATTTCATATGTTGTACATATAATATTAACTAAAAGTACACCAAATACATTTTACATACTGTAAATAAAATACCAAAAATTTCAGTAAGTATATATTATCTACTGTACATAAAATATCAAAAAGTACACCAAATATGTGTTATATATACTGTAAATAAACTATCAAAATCTTCAGTAATTATATTATATATACTGTACATAAAATATCAAAAATTACACCAAATGTATACTATACACTCTAAATAAAATATCAAAAAGGACAGTAAATATATATTACACTCTACGTAAAATATCAAAAACTACACCAAATATATATTATATAATTTACATAAAATATCAAAAGTACACCAAATATATATTATATACTGTACATAAAATATCAAAAAGTACAGAAAATATATTTCATATGTTGTACATATAATATTAACTAAAAGTACACCAAATACATTTTACATACTGTAAATAAAATATCAAAAATTAGAGTAAGTATATATTATCTACTGTACATAAAATATCAAAAAGTACACAAAATATGTGTTATATATACTGTAAATAAACTATCAATATCTTCAGTAATTATATTTAATATACTGTACATAAAATATCAAAAATTACACCAAATGTATATTATACACTCTAAATAGAATATCAAAAAGGACAGTAAATATATATTACACTCTATTTAAAATATCAAAACTACACCAAATATATATTATATAATTTACATAAAATATCAAAAGTACACCAAATATATATTATATACTCTACATAAAATATCAAACAGTACAGTAAATATATTTCATATGTTGTACATATAATATTAACTAAAAGTACACCAAATACATTTTACATACTGTAAATAAAATACAAAAAATTACAGTAAGTATATATTATCTACTGTACATAAAATATCAAAAAGTACACCAAATATGTTTTATATATACTGTAAATAAACTATCAAAATCTTCAGTAATTATATTTAATATACTGTACATAAAATATCAAAAATTACACCAAATGAATATTATACACTCTAAATAAAATATCAAAAAGGACAGTAAATATATATTACACTCTATTTAAAATATCAAAAACTACACCAAATATATATTATATAATTTACATAAAATATCAAAAGTACACCAAATATATATTATATACTGTACATAAAATATCAAAAAGTACAGTAAATATATTTCATATGTTGTACATATAATATTAACTAAAAGTACACCAAATACATTTTACATACTGTAAATAAAATATCAAAAATTACAGTAATTATATATTATCTACTGTACATAAAATATCAAAATGTACACCAAATATGTGTTATATATACTGTAAATAAACTATCAAGAACTTCAGTAATTATATTTAATATACTGTACATAAAATATCAAAAATTACACCAAATGTATATTATACACTCTAAATAGAATATCAAAAAGGACAGTAAATATATATTACACTCTATGTGAAATATCAAAACTACACCAAATATATATTATATAATTTACATAAAATATCAAAAGTACACCAAATATATATTATATACTCTACATGAAATATCAAAAAGTACAGTAAATATATTTCATATGTTCTACATATAATATTAACTAAAAGTACACCAAATACATTTTACATACTGTAAATAAAATACCAAAAATTACAGTAAGTATATATTATCTACTGTACATAAAATATCAAAAAGTACACCAAGTATGTGTTATATATACTGTAAATAAACTATCAAAATCTTCAGTAATTATATTTAATATACTGTACATAAAATATCAAAAATTACACCAAATGCATATTATACACTCTAAATAGAATATCAAAAAGGACAGTAAATATATATTACACTCTATGTAAAATATCAAAACTACACCAAATATATATTATATAATTTTCATAAAATATCAAAAGTACACCAAATATATATTATATACTCTACATAAAATATCAAAAAGTACAGTAAATATATTTCATATGTTGTACATATAATATTAACTAAAAGTACACCAAATACATTTTACATACTGTAAATAAAATACCAAAAATTACAGTAAGTATATATTATCTACTGTACATAAAATATCAAAAAGTACACCAAATATGTGTTATATATACTGTAAATAAACTATCAAAATCTTCAGTAATTATATTATATATACTGTACCTAAAATATCAAAAATTACACCAAATGTATATTATACACTCTAAATAAAATATCAAAAAGGACAGTAAATATATATTACACTCTATTTAAAATATCAAAAACTACACCAAATATATATTATATAATTTACATAAAATATCAAAAGTACACCAAATATATATTATATACTCTACATAAAATATCAAAAAGTACAGTAAATATATTTCATATGTTGTACATATAATATTAACTAAAAGTACACCAAATACATTTTACATACTGTAAATAAAATATCAAAAATTACAGTAAGTTTTTATTATCTACTGTACATAAAATATCAAAAAGTACACCAAACATGTGTTATATATACTGTAAATAAACTATCAAAATCTTCAGTAATTATATTTAATATACTGTACATAAAATATCAAAAATTACACCAAATGTATATTATACACTCTAAATAGAATATCAAAAAGGACAGTAAATATATATTACACTCTATTTAAAATATCAAAACTACACCAAATATATATTATATAATTTACATAAAATATCAAAATACACCAAATATATATTATATACTGTACATAAAATATCAAACAGTACAGTAAATATATTTCATATGTTGTACATATAATATTAACTAAAAGTACACCAAATACATTTTACATACTGTAAATAAAATACAAGAAATTACAGTAAGTATATATTATCTACTGTACATAAAATATCAAAAAGTACACCAAGTATGTGTTATATATACTGTAAATAAACTATCAAAATCTTCAGTAATTATATTTAATATACTGTATATAAAATATCAAAAATTACACCAAATGAATATTATACACTCTAAATAAAATATCAAAAAGGACAGTAAATATATATTACACTCTATTTAAAATATCAAAAACTACACCAAATATATATTATATAATTTACATAAATATCAAAAGTACACCAAATATATATTATATACTGTACATAAAATATCAAAAAGTACAGTAAATATATTTCATATGTTGTACATATAATATTAACTAAAAGTACACCAAATACATTTTACATACTGTAAATAAAATATCAAAAATTACAGTAAGTATATATTATCTACTGTACATAAAATATCAAAAAGTACACCAAATATGTGTTATATATACTGTAAATAAACTATCAAGAACTTCAGTAATTATATTTAATATACTGTACATAAAATATCAAAAATTACACCAAATGTATATTATACACTCTAAATAGAATATCAAAAAGGACAGTAAATATATATTACACTCTATGTGAAATATCAAAACTACACCAAATATATATTATATAATTTACATAAAATATCAAAAGTACACCAAATATATATTATATACTCTACATAAAATATCAAAAAGTACAGTAAATATATTTCATATGTTCTACATATAATATTAACTAAAAGTACACCAAATACATTTTACATACTGTAAATAAAATACCAAAAATTACAGTAAGTATATATTATCTACTGTACATAAAATATCAAAAAGTACACCAAATATGTGTTATATACACTGTAAATAAACTATCAAAATCTTCAGTAATTATATTTAATATACTGTACATAAAATATCAAAAATTACACCAAATGCATATTATACACTCTAAATAGAATATCAAAAAGGACAGTAAATATATATTACACTCTATGTAAAATATCAAAACTACACCAAATATATATTATATAATTTACATAAAATATCAAAATACACCAAATATATATTATATACTGTACATAAAATATCAAACAGTACAGTAAATATATTTCATATGTTGTACATATAATATTAACTAAAAGTACACCAAATACATTTTACATACTGTAAATAAAATACAAAAAATTACAGTAAGTATATATTATCTACTGTACATAAAATATCAAAAAGTACACCAAGTATGTGTTATATATACTGTAAATAAACTATCAAAATCTTCAGTAATTATATTTAATATACTGTACATAAAATATCAAAAATTACACCAAATGAATATTATACACTCTAAATAAAATATCAAAAAGGACAGTAAATATATATTACACTCTATTTAAAATATCAAAAACTACACCAAATATATATTATATAATTTACATAAATATCAAAAGTACACCAAATATATATTATATACTGTACATAAAATATCAAAAAGTACAGTAAATATATTTCATATGTTGTACATATAATATTAACTAAAAGTACACCAAATACATTTTACATACTGTAAATAAAATATCAAAAATTACAGTAAGTATATATTATCTACTATACATAAAATATCAAAAAGTACACAAAATATGTGTTATATATACTGTAAATAAACTATTAAAAGCTTCAGTAATTATATTTAATATACTGTACATAAAATATCAAAAATTACACCAAATGTATATTATACACTCTAAATAGAATATCAAAAAGGACAGTAAATATATATTACACTCTATGTAAAATATCAAAACTACACCAAATATATATTATATAATTTACATAAAATATCAAAAGTACACCAAATATATATTATATACTCTACATAAAATATCAAAAAGTACAGTAAATATATTTCATATGTTGTACATATAATATTAACTAAAAGTACACCAAATACATTTTACATACTGTAAATAAAATACCAAAAATTTCAGTAAGTATATATTATCTACTGTTCATAAAATATCAAAAAGTACACCAAATATGTGTTATATATACTGTAAATAAACTATCAAAATCTTCAGTAATTATATTTAATATACTGTACATAAAATATCAAAAATTACACCAAATGTATATTACACACTCTAAATAAAATATCAAAAAGGACAGTAAATATATATTACAATCTACGTAAAATACCAAAACTACAACAAATATATATTATATAATTTACATAAAATATCAAAAGTACAGCAAATATATATTATATACTCTACATGAAATATCAAAAAGTACAGTAAATATATTTCATATTTTGTACATATAATATTAACTAAAAGTACACCAAATACATTTTACATACTGTAAATAAAATATCAAAAATTACAGTAAGTATATATTATCTACTGTACATAAAATATCAAAAAGTACACCAAATATGTGTTATATATACTGTAAATAAACTATCAAAATCTTCAGTAATTATATTTAATATACTGTACATAAAATATCAAAAATTACACCAAATGTATATTATACACTCTAAATAGAATATCAAAAAGGACAGTAAATATATATTACACTCTATTTAAAATATCAAAACTACACAAAATATATATTATATAATTTACATAAAATATCAAAAGTACACCAAATATATATTATATACTGTACATAAAATATCAAACAGTACAGTAAATATATTTCATATGTTGTACATATAATATTAACTAAAAGTACACCAAATACATTTTACATACTGTAAATAAAATACAAAAAATTACAGTAAGTATATATTATCTAGTGTACATAAAATATCAAAAAGTACACCAAGTATGTGTTATATATACTGTAAATAAACTATCAAAATCTTCAGTAATTATATTTAATATACTGTACATAAAATATCAAAAATTACACCAAATGAATATTATACACTCTAAATAAAATATCAAAAAGGACAGTAAATATATATTACACTCTATGTAAAATATCAAAACTACACCAAATATATATTATATAATTTACATAAAATATCAAAAGTACACCAAATATATATTATATACTGTACATAAAATATCAAACAGTACAATAAATATATTTCATATGTTGTACATATAATATTAACTAAAAGTACACCAAATACATTTTACATACTGTAAATAAAATACAAAAAATTACAGTAAGTATATATTATCTACTGAACATAAAATATCAAAAAGTACACCAAATATGTGTTATATACACTGTAAATAAACTATCAAAATCTTCAGTAATTATATTTAATATACTGTACATAAAATATCAAAAATTACACCAAATGAATATTATACACTCTAAATAAAATATCAAAAAGGACAGTAAATATATATTACACTCTATTTAAAATATCAAAAACTACACCAAATATATATTATATAATTTACATAAAATATCAAAAGTACACCAAATATATATTATATACTCTACATAAAATATCAAAAAGTACAGTAAATATATTTCATATGTTGTACATATAATATTAACTAAAAGTACACCAAATACATTTTACATACTGTAAATAAAATATCAAAAATTACAGTAAGTATATATTATCTACTGTACATAAAATATCAAAAAGTACACCAAATATGTGTTATATATACTGTAAATAAACTATTAAAAACTTCAGTAATTATATTTAATATACTGTACATAAAATATCAAAAATTACACCAAATGTATATTATACACTCTAAATAGAATATCAAAAAGGACAGTAAATATATATTACACTCTATGTAAAATATCAAAACTACACCAAATATATATTATATAATTTACATAAAATATCAAAAGTACACCAAATATATATTATATACTCTACATAAAATATCAAAAAGTACAGTAAATATATTTCATATGTTGTACATATAATATTAACTAAAAGTACACCAAATACATTTTACATACTGTAAATAAAATACCAAAAATTTCAGTAAGTATATATTATCTACTGTACATAAAATATCAAAAAGTACACCAAATATGTGTTATATATACTGTAAATAAACTATCAAAATCTTCAGTAATTATATTTAATATACTGTACATAAAATATCAAAAATTACACCAAATGTATATTACACACTCTAAATAAAATATCAAAAAGGACAGTAAATATATATTACACTCTATTTAAAATATCAAAAACTACACCAAATATATATTATATAATTTACATAAAATATCAAAAGTACACCAAATATATATTATATACTCTACATAAAATATCAAAAAGTACAGTAAATATATTTCATATTTTGTACATATAATATTAACTAAAAGTTCACCAAATACATTTTACATACTGTAAATAAAATATCAAAAATTACAGTAAGTATATATTATCTACTGTACATAAAATATCAAAAAGTACACAAAATATGTGTTATATACACTGTAAATAAACTATCAAAATCTTCAGTAATTATATTTAATATACTGTACATAAAATATCAAAAATTACACTAAATGTATATTATACATTCTAAATAAAATATCAAAAAGGACAGTAAATATATATTCCACTCTATGTAAAATATCAAAAACTACACCAAATATATATTATATAATTTACATAAAATATCAAAAGTACACCAAATATATATTATATACTCTACATAAAATATCAAAAAGTACAGTAAATATATTTCATATGTTGTATATATAATATTAACTAAAAGTACACCAAATACATTTTACATACTGTAAATAAAATATCAAAAATTACAGTAAGTATATATTATCTACTGTACATAAAATATGAAAAAGTACACCAAGTATGTGTTATATATACTGTAAATAAACTATCAAAATCTTCAGTAATTATATTTAACATACTGTACATAAAATATCAATAATTACACCAAATGTATATTATACACTCTAAATAGAATATCAAAAAGGACAGGAAATATATACTACACTCTATGTAAAATATCAAAACTACACCAAATATATATTATATAATTTACATAAAATATCAAAAGTACACCAAATATATATTATATACTGTACATAAAATATCAAAAATTACAGTAAATATATTTCATATGTTGTACATATAATATTAACTAAAAGTACACCAAATACATTTTACATACTGTAAATAAAATATCAAAAATTACAGTAAGTATATATTATCTACTGTACATAAAATATCAAAAAGTACACAAAATATGTGTTATATACACTGTAAATAAACTATCAATATCTTCAGTAATTATATTTAATATACTGTACATAAAATATCAAAAATTACACCAAATGTATATTATACACTCTAAATAGAATATCAAATAGGACAGTAAATATATATTACACTCTATGTAAAATATCGAAACTACACCAAATATATATTATATAATTTACATAAAATATCAAAAGTACACCAAATATATATTATATACTCTACATAAAATATCAAAAAGTACAGTAAATATATTTCATATGTTGTACATATAATATTAACTAAAAGTACACCAAATACATTTTACATACTGTAAATAAAATACCAAAAATTACAGTAAGTGTATATTATCTACTGTACATAAAATATCAAAAAGTACACCAAATATGTGTTATATATACTGTAAATAAACTATCAAAATCTTCAGTAATTATATTTAATATACTGTACATAAAATATCAAAAATTACACCAAATGCATATTACACACTCTAAATAAAATATCAAAAAGGACAGTAAATATATATTACACTCTATGTAAAATATCGAAACTACACCAAATATATATTATATAATTTACATAAAATATCAAAAGTACACCAAATATATATTATATAATCTACATAAAATATCAAAAAGTACAGTAAATATATTTCATATGTTGTACATATAATATTAACTAAAAGTACAACAAATACATTTTACATACTGTAAATAAAATACCAAAAATTACAGTAAGTATATATTATCTACTGTACATAAAATATCAAAAAGTACACCAAATATGTGTTATATATACTGTAAATAAACTATCAAAACCTTCAGTAATTATATTATATATACTGTACATAAAATATCAAAAATTACACCAAATGTATATTATACACTCTAAATAGAATATCAAAAAGGACAGGAAATATATACTACACTCTATGTAAAATATCAAAACTACACCAAATATATATTATAAAATTTACATAAAATATCAAAAGTACACCAAATATATATTATATACTGTACATAAAATATCAAAAAGTACAGTAAATATATTTCATATGTTGTACATATAATATTAACTAAAAGTACACCAAATACATTTTACATACTGTAAATAAAATACCAAAAATTACAGTAAGTATATATTATCTACTGTACATAAAATATCAAAAAGTACACCAAATATGTGTTATATATACTGTAAATAAACTATCAAGAACTTCAGTAATTATATTTAATATACTGTACATAAAATATCAAAAATTACACCAAATGTATATTATACACTCTAAATAGAATATCAAAAAGGACAGTAAATATATATTACACTCTATGTAAAATATCGAAACTACACCAAATATATATTATATAATTTACATAAAATATCAAAAGTACACCAAATATATATTATATACTCTACATAAAATATCAAAAAGTACAGTAAATATATTTCATATGTTGTACATATAATATTAACTAAAAGTACACCAAATACATTTTACATACTGTAAATAAAGTACCAAAAATTTCAGTAAGTATATATTATCTACTGTCCATAAAATATCAAAAAGTACACCAAATATGTGTTATATATACTGTAAATAAACTATCAAAATTTTCAGTAATTATATTTAATATACTGTACATAAAATATCAAAAATTACACCAAATGTATATTACACACTCTAAATAAAATATCAAAAATGACAGTAAATATATATTACACTCTATTTAAAATATCAAAAACTACACCAAATATATATTATATAATTTACATAAAATATCAAAAGTACACCAAATATATATTATATACTCTACATAAAATATCAAAAAGTACAGTAAATATATTTCATATGTTGTACATATAATATTAACTAAAAGTACACCAAATACATTTTACATACTGTAAATAAAATATCAAAAATTACAGTAAGTATATATTATCTACTGTACATAAAATATCAAAAAGTACACAAAATATGTGTTATATACACTGTAAATAAACTATTAAAATCTTCAGTAATTATATTTAATATACTGTACATAAAATATCAAAAATTACACCAAATGTATATTATACACTCTAAATAGAATATCAAAAAGGACAGTAAATATATATTACACTCTATGTAAAATACCAAAACTACACCAAATATATATTATATAATTTACATAAAATATCAAAAGTACACCAAATACATATTATATACTCTACATAAAATATCAAAAAGTACAGTAAATATATTTCATGTGTTGTACATATAATATTAACTAAAAGTACACCAAATACATTTTACATACTGTAAATAAAATACCAAAAATTTCAGTAAGTATATATTATCTACTGTACATAAAATATCAAAAAGTACACCAAATATGTGTTATATATACTGTAAATAAACTATCAAAATCTTCAGTAATTATATTTAATATACTGTACATAAAATATCAAAAATTACACCAAATGTATATTACACACTCTAAATAAAATATCAAAAAGGACAGTAAATATATATTACACTCTATTTAAAATATCAAAAACTACACCAAATATATATTATATAATTTACATAAAATATCAAAAGTACACCAAATATATATTATATACTGTATATAAAATATCAAAAGTACAGTAAATATATTTCATATGTTGTACATATAATATTAACTAAAAGTACACCAAACACATTTTAAATACTGTAAATAAAATATCAAAAATTACAGTAAGTATATATTATCTACTGTAGATAAAATATCAAAAAGTACACCAAATATGTGTTATATACACTGTAAATAAACTATCAAAATCTTCAGTAATTATATTTAATATACTGTACATAAAATATCAAAAATTACACCAAATGTATATTATACACTCTAAATAGAATATCAAAAAGGACAGTAAATATATATTACACTCTATGTAAAATATCGAAACTACACCAAATATATATTATATAATTTACATAAAATCTCAAAAGTACACCAAATATATATTATATGCTCTACATAAAATATCAAAAAGTACAGTAAATATATTTCATATGTTGTACACATAATATTAACTAAAACAACACCAAATACATTTTACATACTGTAAATAAAATACCAAAAATTACAGTAAGTATATATTATCTACTGTACATAAAATATCAAAAAGTACACCAAATATGTGTTATATATACTGTAAATAAACTATCAAAAACTTCAGTAATTATATTATATATACTGTACATAAAATATCAAAAATTACACCAAATGTATATTATACACTCTAAATAAGATATCAAAAAGGACAGTAAATATATATTACACTCTATTTAAAATATCAAAAACTACACCAAATATATATTATATAATTTACATAAAATATCAAAAGTACACCAAATATATATTATATACTGTACATAAAATATCAAAAAGTACAGTAAATATATTTCATATGTTGTACATATAATATTAACTAAAAGTACACCAAATACATTTTACATACTGTAAATAAAATATCAAAAATTACAGTAAGTATATATTATCTACTGTACATAAAATATCAAAAAGTACACAAAATATGTGTTATATACACTGTAAATAAACTATTAAAATCTTCAGTAATTATATTTAATATACTGTACATAAAATATCAAAAATTACACCAAATGTATATTATACACTCTAAATAGAATATCAAAAAGGACAGTAAATATATATTACACTCTATGTAAAATACCAAAACTACACCAAATATATATTATATAATTTACATAAAATATCAAAAGTACACCAAATACATATTATATACTCTACATAAAATATCAAAAAGTACAGTAAATATATTTCATATGTTGTACATATAATATTAACTAAAAGTACACCAAACACATTTTACATACTGTAAATAAAATACCAAAAATTTCAGTAAGTATATATTATCTACTGTACATAAAATATCAAAAAGTACACCAAATATGTGTTATATATACTGTAAATAAACTATCAAAATCTTCAGTAATTATATTTAATATACTGTACATAAAATATCAAAAATTACACCAAATGTATATTACACACTCTAAATAAAATATCAAAAAGGACAGTAAATATATATTACACTCTATTTAAAATATCAAAAACTACACCAAATATATATTATATAATTTACATAAAATATCAAAAGTACACCAAATATATATTATATGCTGTATATAAAATATCAAAAAGTACAGTAAATATATTTCATATGTTGTACATATAATATTAACTAAAAGTACACCAAACACATTTTAAATACTGTAAATAAAATATCAAAAATTACAGTAAGTATATATTATCTACTGTACATAAAATATCAAAAAGTACGCCAAATATGTGTTATATACACTGTAAATAAACTATCAAAATCTTCAGTAATTATATTTAATATACTGTACATAAAATATCAAAAATTACACCAAATGTATATTATACACTCTAAATAGAATATCAAAAAGGACAGTAAATATATATTACAATCTATGTAAAATATCGAAACTACACCAAATATATATTATATAATTTACATAAAATCTCAAAAGTACACCAAATATATATTATATGCTCTACATAAAATATCAAAAAGTACAGTAAATATATTTCATATGTTGTACACATAATATTAACTAAAAGTACACCAAATACATTTTACATACTGTAAATAAAATACCAAAAATTACAGTAAGTATATATTATCTACTGTACATAAAATATCAAAAAGTACACCAAATATGTGTTATATATACTGTAAATAAACTATCAAAATCTTCAGTAATTATATTATATATACTGTACATAAAATATCAAAAATTACACCAAATGTATATTATACACTCTAAATAAGATATCAAAAAGGACAGTAAATATATATTACACTCTATTTAAAATATCAAAAACTACACCAAATATATATTATATAATTTACATTAAATATCAAAAGTACACCAAATATATATTATATACTCTACATAAAATATCAAAAAGTACAGTAAATATATTTCATATGTTGTACATATAATATTAACTAAAAGTACACCAAATACATTTTACATACTGTAAATAAAATATCAAAAATTACAGTAAGTATATATTATCTACTGTACATAAAATATCAAAAAGTACACCAAATATGTGTTATATATACTCTAAATAAACTATCAAAATCTTCAGTAATTATATTATATATACTGTACATAAAATATCAAAAATTACACCAAATGTATATTATACACTCTAAATAGAATATCAAAAAGGACAGTAAATATATATTACACTCTATGTAAAATATCAAAACTACACCAAATATATATTATATAATTTACATAAAATATCAAAAGTACACCAAATATATATTATATACTCTACATAAAATATCAAAAAGTACAGTAAATATATTTCATATGTTGTAAATATAATATTAACTAAAAGTACACCAAATACATTTTACATACTGTAAATAAAATACCAAAAATTTCAGTAAGTATATATTGTCTACTGTACATAAAATATCAAAAAGTACACCAAGTATGTGTTATATATACTGTAAATAAACTATCAAAATCTTCAGTAATTATATTTAATATACTGTACATAAAATATCAAAAATTACACCAAATGTATATTATACACTCTAAATAAAATATCAAAAAGGACAGTAAATATATATTACACTATATGTAAAATATCAAAACTACACCAAATATATATTATATAATTTACATAAAATATCAAATGTACACCAAATATATATTATATACTGTACATAAAATATCAAAAAGTACAGTAAATATATTTCATATGTTGTACATATAATATTAAATAAAGTACACCAAATACATTTTACATAGTTTAAATAAAATACCAAAAATTACAGTAAGTATATATTATCTACTGTACATAAAATATCAAAAAGTACACCAAATATGTGTTATATATACTGTAAATAAACTATCAAAATCTTCATTAATTATATTTAATATACTGTACATAAAATATCAAAAATTACACCAAATGAATATTATACACTCTAAATAAAATATCAAAAAGGACAGTAAATATATATTACACTCTATTTAAAATATCAAAAACTACACCAAATATATATTATATAATTTACATAAAATATCAAAAATACACCAAATATATATTATATACTGTACATAAAATATCAAAAAGTACAGTAAATATATTTCATATGTTGTACATATAATATTAACTAAAAGTACACCAAATACATTTTACATACTGTAAATAAAATACCGAAAATTTCAGTAAGTATATATTATCTACTGTACATAAAATATCAAAAAGTACACCAAATATGTGTTATATATACTGTAAATAAACTATCAAAATCTTCAGTAATTATATTTAATATACTGTACATTAAATATCAAAAATTACACCAAATGTATATTACACACTCTAAATAAAATATCAAAAAGGACAGTAGGTATATATTACACACTATTCAAAATATCAAAAACTACACCAAATATATATTATATAATTTACATAAAATATCAAAAGTACACCAAATATATATTATATACTGTACATAAAAAATCAAAAAGTACAGTAAATATATTTCATATGTTGTACATGTAATATTAACTAAAAGTACACCAAATACATTTTACATACTGTAAATAAAATATCAAAAATTACAGTAAGTATATATTATCTACTGTACTTAAAATATGAAAAAGTACACCAAATATGTGTTATATACACTGTAAATAAACTATCAAAATCTTCAGTAATTATATTTAATATACTGTACATAAAATATCAAAAATTACACCAAATGTATATTATACACTCTAAATAGAATATCAAAAAGGACAGTAAATATATATTGCACTCTATGTAAAATATGGAAACTACACCAAATATATATTATATAATTTACATAAAATATCAAAAGTACACCAAATATATATTATATACTCTACATAAAATATCAAAAAGTACAGTAAATATATTTCATATGTTGTACATATAATATTAACTAAAAGTACACCAAATACATTTTACATACTGTAAATAAAATACCAAAAATTTCAGTAAGTATATATTATCTACTGTACATAAAATATCAAAATGTACACCAAATATGTGTTATATATACTGTAAATAAACTATCAAAATCTTCAGTAATTATATTTAATATACTGTACATAAAATATCAAAAATTACACCAAATGTATATTACACAGTCTAAATAAAATATCAAAAAGGACAGTAAATATATATTACACTCTATTTAAAATATCAAAAACTACACCAAATATATATTATATAATTTACATAAAATATCAAAAGTACACCAAATATATATTATATACTGTACATAAAATATCAAAAAGTACAGTAAATATATTTCATATGTTGTACATATAATATTAACTAAAAGTACACCAAATACATTTTACATACTGTAAATAAAATATCAAAAATTACAGTAAGTATATATTATCTACTGTACATAAAATATCAAAAAGTACACCAAATATGTGTTATATATACTGTAAATAAACTATCAAAATCTTCAGTAATTATATTTAATATACTGTACATAAAATATCAAAAATTACACCAAATGTATATTATACACTCTAAATAGAATATCAAAAAGGACAGTAAATATATATTACACTCTATGTAAAATATCGAAACTACACCAAATATATATTATATAATTTACATAAAATATCAAAAGTACACCAAATATATATTATATACTCTACATAAAATATCAAAAAGTACAGTAAATATATTTCATATGTTGTACATATAATATTAACGAAAAGTACACCAAATACATTTTACATACTGTAAATAAAATACCAAAAATTACAGTAAGTATATATTATCTACTGTACATAAAATATCAAAAAGTACACCAAATATGTGTTATATATACTGTAAATAAACTATCAAAATCTTCAGTAATTATATTATATATACTGTACATAAAATATCAAAAATTACACCAAATGTATACTATACACTCTAAATAAAATATCAAAAAGGACAGTAAATATATATTACACTCTACGTAAAATATCAAAAACTACACCAAATATATATTATATAATTTACATAAAATATCAAAAGTACACCAAATATATATTATATACTGTACATAAAATATCAAAAAGTACAGTAAATATATTTCATATGTTGTACATATAATATTAACTAAAAGTACACCAAATACATTTTACATACTGTAAATAAAATATCAAAAATTACAGTAAGTATATATTATCTACTGTACATAAAATATCAAAAAGTACACAAAATATGTGTTATATATACTGTAAATAAACTATCAATATCTTCAGTAATTATATTTAATATACTGTACATAAAATATCAAAAATTACACCAAATGTATATTATACACTCTAAATAGAATATCAAAAAGGACAGTAAATATATATTACACTCTATTTAAAATATCAAAACTACACCAAATATATATTATATAATTTACATAAAATATCAAAAGTACACCAAATATATATTATATACTGTACATAAAATATCAAACAGTACAGTAAATATATTTCATATGTTGTACATATAATATTAACTAAAAGTACACCAAATACATTTTACATACTGTAAATAAAATACAAAAAATTACAGTAAGTATATATTATCTACTGTACATAAAATATCAAAAAGTACACCAAATATGTTTTATATATACTGTAAATAAACTATCAAAATCTTCAGTAATTATATTTAATATACTGTACATAAAATATCAAAAATTACACCAAATGAATATTATACACTCTAAATAAAATATCAAAAAGGACAGTAAATATATATTACACTCTATTTAAAATATCAAAAACTACACCAAATATATATTATATAATTTACATAAAATATCAAAAGTACACCAAATATATATTATATACTGTACATAAAATATCAAAAAGTACAGTAAATATATTTCATATGTTGTACATATAATATTAACTAAAAGTACACCAAATACATTTTACATACTGTAAATAAAATATCAAAAATTACAGTAATTATATATTATCTACTGTACATAAAATATCAAAATGTACACCAAATATGTGTTATATATACTGTAAATAAACTATCAAGAACTTCAGTAATTATATTTAATATACTGTACATAAAATATCAAAAATTACACCAAATGTATATTATACACTCTAAATAGAATATCAAAAAGGACAGTAAATATATATTACACTCTATGTGAAATATCAAAACTACACCAAATATATATTATATAATTTACATAAAATATCAAAAGTACACCAAATATATATTATATACTCTACATGAAATATCAAAAAGTACAGTAAATATATTTCATATGTTCTACATATAATATTAACTAAAAGTACACCAAATACATTTTACATACTGTAAATAAAATACCAAAAATTACAGTAAGTATATATTATCTACTGTACATAAAATATCAAAAAGTACACCAAGTATGTGTTATATATACTGTAAATAAACTATCAAAATCTTCAGTAATTATATTTAATATACTGTACATAAAATATCAAAAATTACACCAAATGCATATTATACACTCTAAATAGAATATCAAAAAGGACAGTAAATATATATTACACTCTATGTAAAATATCAAAACTACACCAAATATATATTATATAATTTACATAAAATATCAAAAGTACACCAAATATATATTATATACTCTACATAAAATATCAAAAAGTACAGTAAATATATTTCATATGTTGTACATATAATATTAACTAAAAGTACACCAAATACATTTTACATACTGTAAATAAAATACCAAAAATTACAGTAAGTATATATTATCTACTGTACATAAAATATCAAAAAGTACACCAAATATGTGTTATATATACTGTAAATAAACTATCAAAATCTTCAGTAATTATATTATATATACTGTACATAAAATATCAAAAATTACACCAAATGTATATTATACACTCTAAATAAAATATCAAAAAGGACAGTAAATATATATTACACTCTATTTAAAATATCAAAAACTACACCAAATATATATTATATAATTTACATAAAATATCAAAAGTACACCAAATATATATTATATACTCTACATAAAATATCAAAAAGTACAGTAAATATATTTCATATGTTGTACATATAATATTAACTAAAAGTACACCAAATACATTTTACATACTGTAAATAAAATATCAAAAATTACAGTAAGTTTATATTATCTACTGTATATAAAATATCAAAAAGTACACCAAACATGTGTTATATATACTGTAAATAAACTATCAAAATCTTCAGTAATTATATTTAATATACTGTACATAAAATATCAAAAATTACACCAAATGTATATTATACACTCTAAATAGAATATCAAAAAGGACAGTAAATATATATTACACTCTATTTAAAATATCAAAACTACACCAAATATATATTATATAATTTACATAAAATATCAAAATACACCAAATATATATTATATACTGTACATAAAATATCAAACAGTACAGTAAATATATTTCATATGTTGTACATATAATATTAACTAAAAGTACACCAAATACATTTTACATACTGTAAATAAAATACAAGAAATTACAGTAAGTATATATTATCTACTGTACATAAAATATCAAAAAGTACACCAAGTATGTGTTATATATACTGTAAATAAACTATCAAAATCTTCAGTAATTATATTTAATATACTGTATATAAAATATCAAAAATTACACCAAATGAATATTATACACTCTAAATAAAATATCAAAAAGGACAGTAAATATATATTACACTCTATTTAAAATATCAAAAACTACACCAAATATATATTATATAATTTACATAAATATCAAAAGTACACCAAATATATATTATATACTGTACATAAAATATCAAAAAGTACAGTAAATATATTTCATATGTTGTACATATAATATTAACTGAAAGTACACCAAATACATTTTACATACTGTAAATAAAATATCAAAAATTACAGTAAGTATATATTATCTACTGTACATAAAATATCAAAAAGTACACCAAATATGTGTTATATATACTGTAAATAAACTATCAAGAACTTCAGTAATTATATTTAATATACTGTACATAAAATATCAAAAATTACACCAAATGTATATTATACACTCTAAATAGAATATCAAAAAGGACAGTAAATATATATTACACTCTATGTGAAATATCAAAACTACACCAAATATATATTATATAATTTACATAAAATATCAAAAGTACACCAAATATATATTATATACTCTACATAAAATATCAAAAAGTACAGTAAATATATTTCATATGTTCTACATATAATATTAACTAAAAGTACACCAAATACATTTTACATACTGTAAATAAAATACCAAAAATTACAGTAAGTATATATTATCTACTGTACATAAAATATCAAAAAGTACACCAAATATGTGTTATATACACTGTAAATAAACTATCAAAATCTTCAGTAATTATATTTAATATACTGTACATAAAATATCAAAAATTACACCAAATGCATATTATACACTCTAAATAGAATATCAAAAATGACAGTAAATATATATTACACTCTATGTAAAATATCAAAACTACACCAAATATATATTATATAATTTACATAAAATATCAAAAGTACACCAAATATATATTATATACTCTACATAAAATATCAAAAAGTACAGTAAATATATTTCATATGTTGTACATATAATATTAACTAAAAGTACACCAAATACATTTTACATACTGTAAATAAAATACCAAAAATTACAGTAAGTATATATTATCTACTGTACATAAAATATCAAAAAGTACACCAAATATGTGTTATATATACTGTAAATAAACTATCAAAATCTTCAGTAATTATATTATATATACTGTACATAAAATATCAAAAATTACACCAAATGTATATTATACACTCTAAATAAAATATCAAAAAGGACAGTAAATATATATTACACTCTATTTAAAATATCAAAAACTACACCAAATATATATTATATAATTTACATAAAATATCAAAAGTACACCAAATATATATTATATACTCTACATAAAATATCAAAAAGTACAGTAAATATATTTCATATGTTGTACATATAATATTAACTAAAAGTACACCAAATACATTTTACATACTGTAAATAAAATATCAAAAATTACAGTAAGTTTATATTATCTACTGTACATAAAATATCAAAAAGTACACCAAACATGTGTTATATATACTGTAAATAAACTATCAAAATCTTCAGTAATTATATTTAATATACTGTACATAAAATATCAAAAATTACACCAAATGTATATTATACACTCTAAATAGAATATCAAAAAGGACAGTAAATATATATTACACTCTATTTAAAATATCAAAACTACACCAAATATATATTATATAATTTACATAAAATATCAAAATACACCAAATATATATTATATACTGTACATAAAATATCAAACAGTACAGTAAATATATTCCATATGTTGTACATATAATATTAACTAAAAGTACACCAAATACATTTTACATACTGTAAATAAAATACAAAAAATTACAGTAAGTATATATTATCTACTGTACATAAAATATCAAAAAGTACACCAAGTATGTGTTATATATACTGTAAATAAACTATCAAAATCTTCAGTAATTATATTTAATATACTGTACATAAAATATCAAAAATTACACCAAATGAATATTATACACTCTAAATAAAATATCAAAAAGGACAGTAAATATATATTACACTCTATTTAAAATATCAAAAACTACACCAAATATATATTATATAATTTACATAAATATCAAAAGTACACCAAATATATATTATATACTGTACATAAAATATCAAAAAGTACAGTAAATATATTTCATATGTTGTACATATAATATTAACTAAAAGTACACCAAATACATTTTACATACTGTAAATAAAATATCAAAAATTACAGTAAGTATATATTATCTACTATACATAAAATATCAAAAAGTACACAAAATATGTGTTATATATACTGTAAATAAACTAATAAAAGCTTCAGTAATTATATTTAATATACTGTACATAAAATATCAAAAATTACACCAAATATATATTATACACTCTAAATAGAATATCAAAAAGGACAGTAAATATATATTACACTCTATGTAAAATATCAAAACTACACCAAATATATATTATATAATTTACATAAAATATCAAAAGTACACCAAATATATATTATATACTCTACATAAAATATCAAAAAGTACAGTAAATATATTTCATATGTTGTACATATAATATTAACTAAAAGTACACCAAATACATTTTACATACTGTAAATAAAATACCAAAAATTTCAGTAAGTATATATTATCTACTGTTCATAAAATATCAAAAAGTACACCAAATATGTGTTATATATACTGTAAATAAACTATCAAAATCTTCAGTAATTATATTTAATATACTGTACATAAAATATCAAAAATTACACCAAATGTATATTACACACTCTAAATAAAATATCAAAAAGGACAGTAAATATATATTACAATCTACGTAAAATACCAAAACTACAACAAATATATATTATATAATTTACATAAAATATCAAAAGTACAGCAAATATATATTATATACTCTACATGAAATATCAAAAAGTACAGTAAATATATTTCATATTTTGTACATATAATATTAACTAAAAGTACACCAAATACATTTTACATACTGTAAATAAAATATCAAAAATTACAGTAAGTATATATTATCTACTGTACATAAAATATCAAAAAGTACACCAAATATGTGTTATATATACTGTAAATAAACTATCAAAATCTTCAGTAATTATATTTAATATACTGTACATAAAATATCAAAAATTACACCAAATGTATATTATACACTCTAAATAGAATATCAAAAAGGACAGTAAATATATATTACACTCTATGTAAAATATCAAAACTACACCAAATATATATTATATAATTTACATAAAATATCAAAAGTACACCAAATATATATTATACACTCTACATAAAATATCAAAAAGTACAGTAAATATATTTCATATGTTGTACATATAATATTAACTAAAAGTACACCAAATACATTTTACATACTGTAAATAAAATATCAAAAATTACAGTAAGTTTATATTATCTACTGTACATAAAATATCAAAAAGTACACCAAACATGTGTTATATATACTGTAAATAAACTATCAAAATCTTCAGTAATTATATTTAATATACTGTACATAAAATATCAAAAATTACACCAAATGTATATTATACACTCTAAATAGAATATCAAAAAGGACAGTAAATATATATTACACTCTATTTAAAATATCAAAACTACACCAAATATATATTATATAATTTACATAAAATATCAAAAGTACACCAAATATATATTATATACTGTACATAAAATATCAAACAGTACAGTAAATATATTTCATATGTTGTACATATAATATTAACTAAAAGTACACCAAATACATTTTACATACTGTAAATAAAATACAAAAAATTACAGTAAGTATATATTATCTAGTGTACATAAAATATCAAAAAGTACACCAAGTATGTGTTATATATACTGTAAATAAACTATCAAAATCTTCAGTAATTATATTTAATATACTGTACATAAAATATCAAAAATTACACCAAATGAATATTATACACTCTAAATAAAATATCAAAAAGGACAGTAAATATATATTACACTCTATGTAAAATATCAAAACTACACCAAATATATATTATATAATTTACATAAAATATCAAAAGTACACCAAATATATATTATATACTGTACATAAAATATCAAACAGTACAATAAATATATTTCATATGTTGTATATATAATATTAACTAAAAGTACACCAAATACATTTTACATACTGTAAATAAAATACAAAAAATTACAGTAAGTATATATTATCTACTGAACATAAAATATCAAAAAGTACACCAAATATGTGTTATATACACTGTAAATAAACTATCAAAATCTTCAGTAATTATATTTAATATACTGTACATAAAATATCAAAAATTACACCAAATGAATATTATACACTCTAAATAAAATATCAAAAAGGACAGTAAATATATATTACACTCTATTTAAAATATCAAAAACTACACCAAATATATATTATATAATTTACATAAAATATCAAAAGTACACCAAATATATATTATATACTCTACATAAAATATCAAAAAGTACAGTAAATATATTTCATATGTTGTACATATAATATTAACTAAATTACACCAAATACATTTTACATACTGTAAATAAAATATCAAAAATTACAGTAAGTATATATTATCTACTGTACATAAAATATCAAAAAGTACACCAAATATGTGTTATATATACTGTAAATAAACTATTAAAAACTTCAGTAATTATATTTAATATACTGTACATAAAATATCAAAAATTACACCAAATGTATATTATACACTCTAAATAGAATATCAAAAAGGACAGTAAATATATATTACACTCTATGTAAAATATCAAAACTACACCAAATATATATTATATAATTTACATAAAATATCAAAAGTACACCAAATATATATTATATACTCTACATAAAATATCAAAAAGTACAGTAAATATATTTCATATGTTGTACATATAATATTAACTAAAAGTACACCAAATACATTTTACATACTGTAAATAAAATACCAAAAATTTCAGTAAGTATATATTATCTACTGTACATAAAATATCAAAAAGTACACCAAATATGTGTTATATATACTGTAAATAAACTATCAAAATCTTCAGTAATTATATTTAATATACTGTACATAAAATATCAAAAATTACACCAAATGTATATTACACACTCTAAATAAAATATCAAAAAGGACAGTAAATATATATTACACTCTATTTAAAATATCAAAAACTACACCAAATATATATTATATAATTTACATAAAATATCAAAAGTACACCAAATATATATTATATACTCTACATAAAATATCAAAAAGTACAGTAAATATATTTCATATTTTGTACATATAATATTAACTAAAAGTTCACCAAATACATTTTACATACTGTAAATAAAATATCAAAAATTACAGTAAGTATATATTATCTACTGTACATAAAATATCAAAAAGTACACAAAATATGTGTTATATACACTGTAAATAAACTATCAAAATCTTCAGTAATTATATTTAATATACTGTACATAAAATATCAAAAATTACACTAAATGTATATTATACATTCTAAATAAAATATCAAAAAGGACAGTAAATATATATTCCACTCTATGTAAAATATCAAAAACTACACCAAATATATATTATATAATTTACATAAAATATCAAAAGTACACCAAATATATATTATATACTCTACATAAAATATCAAAAAGTACAGTAAATATATTTCATATGTTGTATATATAATATTAACTAAAAGTACACCAAATACATTTTACATACTGTAAATAAAATATCAAAAATTACAGTAAGTATATATTATCTACTGTACATAAAATATGAAAAAGTACACCAAGTATGTGTTATATATACTGTAAATAAACTATCAAAATCTTCAGTAATTATATTTAACATACTGTACATAAAATATCAATAATTACACCAAATGTATATTATACACTCTAAATAGAATATCAAAAAGGACAGGAAATATATACTACACTCTATGTAAAATATCAAAACTACACCAAATATATATTATATAATTTACATAAAATATCAAAAGTACACCAAATATATATTATATACTGTACATAAAATATCAAAAATTACAGTAAATATATTTCATATGTTGTACATATAATATTAACTAAAAGTACACCAAATACATTTTACATACTGTAAATAAAATACCAAAAATTACAGTAAGTGTATATTATCTACTGTACATAAAATATCAAAAAGTACACCAAATATGTGTTATATATACTGTAAATAAACTATCAAAATCTTCAGTAATTATATTTAATATACTGTACATAAAATATCAAAAATTACACCAAATGCATATTACACACTCTAAATAAAATATCAAAAAGGACAGTAAATATATATTACACTCTATGTAAAATATCGAAACTACACCAAATATATATTATATAATTTACATAAAATATCAAAAGTACACCAAATATATATTATATAATCTACATAAAATATCAAAAAGTACAGTAAATATATTTCATATGTTGTACATATAATATTAACTAAAAGTACAACAAATACATTTTACATACTGTAAATAAAATACCAAAAATTACAGTAAGTATATATTATCTACTGTACATAAAATATCAAAAAGTACACCAAATATGTGTTATATATACTGTAAATAAACTATCAAAACCTTCAGTAATTATATTATATATACTGTACATAAAATATCAAAAATTACACCAAATGTATATTATACACTCTAAATAGAATATCAAAAAGGACAGGAAATATATACTACACTCTATGTAAAATATCAAAACTACACCAAATATATATTATAAAATTTACATAAAATATCAAAAGTACACCAAATATATATTATATACTGTACATAAAATATCAAAAAGTACAGTAAATATATTTATATGTTGTACATATAATATTAACTAAAAGTACACCAAATACATTTTACATACTGTAAATAAAATATCAAAAATTACAGTAAGTATATATTATCTACTGTATATAAAATATCAAAAAGTACACCAAATATGTGTTATATACACTGTAAATAAACTATCAAAACCTTCAGTAATTATATTTAATATACTGTACATAAAATATCAAAAATTACACCAAATGTATATTATACACTCTAAATAGAATATCAAAAAGGACAGTAAATATATATTACACTCTATGTAAAATATCGAAACTACACCAAATATATATTATATAATTTACATAAAATATCAAAAGTACACCAAATATATATTATATATTCTACATAAAATATCAAAAAGTACAGTAAATATATTTCATATGTTGTACATATAATATTAACTAAAAGTACACCAAATACATTTTACATACTGTAAATAAAATACAAAAAATTACAGTAAGTATATATTATCTACTGTACATAAAATATCAAAAAGTACACCAAATATGTGTTATATATACTGTAAATAAACTATCAAAATCTTCAGTAATTATATTATATATACTGTACAAAAATATCAAAAATTACACCAAATGTATATTATACACTCTAAATAGAATATCAAAAAGGACAGGAAATATATACTACACTCTATGTAAAATATCAAAACTACACCAAATATATATTATATAATTTACATAAAATATCAAAAGTACACCAAATATATATTATCTACTGTACATAAAATATCAAAAAGTACAGTAAATATATTTCATATGTTGTACATATAATATTAACTAAAAGTACACCAAATACATTTTACATACTGTAAATAAAATATCAAAAATTACAGTAAGTATATATTATCTACTGTACATAAAATATCAAAAAGTACACAAAATATGTGTTATATATACTGTAAATAAACTATCAAAATCTTCAGTAATTATATTTAATATACTGTACATAAAATATCAAAAATTACACCAAATGTATATTATACACTCTAAATAGAATATCAAAAAGGACAGTAAATATATATTACACTCCATGTAAAATATCAAAACTACACCAAATATATATTATATAATTTACATAAAATATCAAAAGTACACCAAATATATATTATATACTGTACATAAAATATCAAACAGTACAGTAAATATATTTCATATGTTGTACATATAATATTAACTAAAAGTACACCAAATACATTTTACATACTGTAAATAAAATACAAAAAATTACAGTAAGTATATATTATCTACTGTACATAAAATATCAAAAAGTACACCAAATATGTGTTATATATACTGTAAATAAACTATCAAAATCTTCAGTAATTATATTTAATATACTGTACATAAAATATCAAAAATTACACCAAATGAATATTATACACTCTAAATAAAATATCAAAAAGGACAGTAAATATATATTACACTCTATTTAAAATATCAAAACTACACCAAATATATATTATATAATTTACATAAAATATCAAAAGTACACCAAATATATATTATATACTGTACATAAAATATCAAACAGTACAGTAAATATATTTCATATGTTGTACATATAATATTAACTAAAAGTACACCAAATACATTTTACATACTGTAAATAAAATACAAAAAATTACAGTAAGTATATATTATCTACTGTACATAAAATATCAAAAAGTACACCAAATATGTTTTATATATACTGTAAATAAACTATCAAAATCTTCAGTAATTATATTTAATATACTGTACATAAAATATCAAAAATTACACCAAATGAATATTATACACTCTAAATAAAATATCAAAAAGGACAGTAAATATATATTACACTCTATTTAAAATATCAAAAACTACACCAAATATATATTATATAATTTACATAAAATATCAAAAGTACACCAAATATATATTATATACTGTACATAAAATATCAAAAAGTACAGTAAATATATTTCATATGTTGTACATATAATATTAACTAAAAGTACACCAAATACATTTTACATACTGTAAATAAAATATCAAAAATTACAGTAATTATATATTATCTACTGTACATAAAATATCAAAATGTACACCAAATATGTGTTATATATACTGTAAATAAACTATCAAGAACTTCAGTAATTATATTTAATATACTGTACATAAAATATCAAAAATTACACCAAATGTATATTATACACTCTAAATAGAATATCAAAAAGGACAGTAAATATATATTACACTCTATGTGAAATATCAAAACTACACCAAATATATATTATATAATTTACATAAAATATCAAAAGTACACCAAATATATATTATATACTCTACATGAAATATCAAAAAGTACAGTAAATATATTTCATATGTTCTACATATAATATTAACTAAAAGTACACCAAATACATTTTACATACTGTAAATAAAATACCAAAAATTACAGTAAGTATATATTATCTACTGTACATAAAATATCAAAAAGTACACCAAGTATGTGTTATATATACTGTAAATAAACTATCAAAATCTTCAGTAATTATATTTAATATACTGTACATAAAATATCAAAAATTACACCAAATGCATATTATACACTCTAAATAGAATATCAAAAAGGACAGTAAATATATATTACACTCTATGTAAAATATCAAAACTACACCAAATATATATTATATAATTTACATAAAATATCAAAAGTACACCAAATATATATTATATACTCTACATAAAATATCAAAAAGTACAGTAAATATATTTCATATGTTGTACATATAATATTAACTAAAAGTACACCAAATACATTTTACATACTGTAAATAAAATACCAAAAATTACAGTAAGTATATATTATCTACTGTACATAAAATATCAAAAAGTACACCAAATATGTGTTATATATACTGTAAATAAACTATCAAAATCTTCAGTAATTATATTATATATACTGTACATAAAATATCAAAAATTACACCAAATGTATATTATACACTCTAAATAAAATATCAAAAAGGACAGTAAATATATATTACACTCTATTTAAAATATCAAAAACTACACCAAATATATATTATATAATTTACATAAAATATCAAAAGTACACCAAATATATATTATATACTCTACATAAAATATCAAAAAGTACAGTAAATATATTTCATATGTTGTACATATAATATTAACTAAAAGTACACCAAATACATTTTACATACTGTAAATAAAATATCAAAAATTACAGTAAGTTTATATTATCTACTGTACATAAAATATCAAAAAGTACACCAAACATGTGTTATATATACTGTAAATAAACTATCAAAATCTTCAGTAATTATATTTAATATACTGTACATAAAATATCAAAAATTACACCAAATGTATATTATACACTCTAAATAGAATATCAAAAAGGACAGTAAATATATATTACACTCTATTTAAAATATCAAAACTACACCAAATATATATTATATAATTTACATAAAATATCAAAATACACCAAATATATATTATATACTGTACATAAAATATCAAACAGTACAGTAAATATATTTCATATGTTGTACATATAATATTAACTAAAAGTACACCAAATACATTTTACATACTGTAAATAAAATACAAGAAATTACAGTAAGTATATATTATCTACTGTACATAAAATATCAAAAAGTACACCAAGTATGTGTTATATATACTGTAAATAAACTATCAAAATCTTCAGTAATTATATTTAATATACTGTATATAAAATATCAAAAATTACACCAAATGAATATTATACACTCTAAATAAAATATCAAAAAGGACAGTAAATATATATTACACTCTATTTAAAATATCAAAAACTACACCAAATATATATTATATAATTTACATAAATATCAAAAGTACACCAAATATATATTATATACTGTACATAAAATATCAAAAAGTACAGTAAATATATTTCATATGTTGTACATATAATATTAACTGAAAGTACACCAAATACATTTTACATACTGTAAATAAAATATCAAAAATTACAGTAAGTATATATTATCTACTGTACATAAAATATCAAAAAGTACACCAAATATGTGTTATATATACTGTAAATAAACTATCAAGAACTTCAGTAATTATATTTAATATACTGTACATAAAATATCAAAAATTACACCAAATGTATATTATACACTCTAAATAGAATATCAAAAAGGACAGTAAATATATATTACACTCTATGTGAAATATCAAAACTACACCAAATATATATTATATAATTTACATAAAATATCAAAAGTACACCAAATATATATTATATACTCTACATAAAATATCAAAAAGTACAGTAAATATATTTCATATGTTCTACATATAATATTAACTAAAAGTACACCAAATACATTTTACATACTGTAAATAAAATACCAAAAATTACAGTAAGTATATATTATCTACTGTACATAAAATATCAAAAAGTACACCAAATATGTGTTATATACACTGTAAATAAACTATCAAAATCTTCAGTAATTATATTTAATATACTGTACATAAAATATCAAAAATTACACCAAATGCATATTATACACTCTAAATAGAATATCAAAAAGGACAGTAAATATATATTACACTCTATGTAAAATATCAAAACTACACCAAATATATATTATATAATTTACATAAAATATCAAAAGTACACCAAATATATATTATATACTCTACATAAAATATCAAAAAGTACAGTAAATATATTTCATATGTTGTACATATAATATTAACTAAAAGTACACCAAATACATTTTACATACTGTAAATAAAATACCAAAAATTACAGTAAGTATATATTATCTACTGTACATAAAATATCAAAAAGTACACCAAATATGTGTTATATATACTGTAAATAAACTATCAAAATCTTCAGTAATTATATTATATATACTGTACATAAAATATCAAAAATTACACCAAATGTATATTATACACTCTAAATAAAATATCAAAAAGGACAGTAAATATATATTACACTCTATTTAAAATATCAAAAACTACACCAAATATATATTATATAATTTACATAAAATATCAAAAGTACACCAAATATATATTATATACTCTACATAAAATATCAAAAAGTACAGTAAATATATTTCATATGTTGTACATATAATATTAACTAAAAGTACACCAAATACATTTTACATACTGTAAATAAAATATCAAAAATTACAGTAAGTTTATATTATCTACTGTACATAAAATATCAAAAAGTACACCAAACATGTGTTATATATACTGTAAATAAACTATCAAAATCTTCAGTAATTATATTTAATATACTGTACATAAAATATCAAAAATTACACCAAATGTATATTATACACTCTAAATAGAATATCAAAAAGGACAGTAAATATATATTACACTCTATTTAAAATATCAAAACTACACCAAATATATATTATATAATTTACATAAAATATCAAAATACACCAAATATATATTATATACTGTACATAAAATATCAAACAGTACAGTAAATATATTCCATATGTTGTACATATAATATTAACTAAAAGTACACCAAATACATTTTACATACTGTAAATAAAATACAAAAAATTACAGTAAGTATATATTATCTACTGTACATAAAATATCAAAAAGTACACCAAGTATGTGTTATATATACTGTAAATAAACTATCAAAATCTTCAGTAATTATATTTAATATACTGTACATAAAATATCAAAAATTACACCAAATGAATATTATACACTCTAAATAAAATATCAAAAAGGACAGTAAATATATATTACACTCTATTTAAAATATCAAAAACTACACCAAATATATATTATATAATTTACATAAATATCAAAAGTACACCAAATATATATTATATACTGTACATAAAATATCAAAAAGTACAGTAAATATATTTCATATGTTGTACATATAATATTAACTAAAAGTACACCAAATACATTTTACATACTGTAAATAAAATATCAAAAATTACAGTAAGTATATATTATCTACTATACATAAAATATCAAAAAGTACACAAAATATGTGTTATATATACTGTAAATAAACTAATAAAAGCTTCAGTAATTATATTTAATATACTGTACATAAAATATCAAAAATTACACCAAATGTATATTATACACTCTAAATAGAATATCAAAAAGGACAGTAAATATATATTACACTCTATGTAAAATATCAAAACTACACCAAATATATATTATATAATTTACATAAAATATCAAAAGTACACCAAATATATATTATATACTCTACATAAAATATCAAAAAGTACAGTAAATATATTTCATATGTTGTACATATAATATTAACTAAAAGTACACCAAATACATTTTACATACTGTAAATAAAATACCAAAAATTTCAGTAAGTATATATTATCTACTGTTCATAAAATATCAAAAAGTACACCAAATATGTGTTATATATACTGTAAATAAACTATCAAAATCTTCAGTAATTATATTTAATATACTGTACATAAAATATCAAAAATTACACCAAATGTATATTACACACTCTAAATAAAATATCAAAAAGGACAGTAAATATATATTACAATCTACGTAAAATACCAAAACTACAACAAATATATATTATATAATTTACATAAAATATCAAAAGTACAGCAAATATATATTATATACTCTACATGAAATATCAAAAAGTACAGTAAATATATTTCATATTTTGTACATATAATATTAACTAAAAGTACACCAAATACATTTTACATACTGTAAATAAAATATCAAAAATTACAGTAAGTATATATTATCTACTGTACATAAAATATCAAAAAGTACACCAAATATGTGTTATATATACTGTAAATAAACTATCAAAATCTTCAGTAATTATATTTAATATACTGTACATAAAATATCAAAAATTACACCAAATGTATATTATACACTCTAAATAGAATATCAAAAAGGACAGTAAATATATATTACACTCTATGTGAAATATCAAAACTACACCAAATATATATTATATAATTTACATAAAATATCAAAAGTACACCAAATATATATTATATACTCTACATAAAATATCAAAAAGTACAGTAAATATATTTCATATGTTGTACATATAATATTAACTAAAAGTACACCAAATACATTTTACATACTGTAAATAAAATACCAAAAATTACAGTAAGTATATATTATCTACTGTACATAAAATATCAAAAAGTACACCAAATATGTGTTATATACACTGTAAATAAACTATCAAAATCTTCAGTAATTATATTTAATATACTGTACATAAAATATCAAAAATTACACCAAATGCATATTATACACTCTAAATAGAATATCAAAAAGGACAGTAAATATATATTACACTCTATGTAAAATATCAAAACTACACCAAATATATATTATATAATTTACATAAAATATCAAAAGTACACCAAATATATATTATATACTCTACATAAAATATCAAAAAGTACAGTAAATATATTTCATATGTTGTACATATAATATTAACTAAAAGTACACCAAATACATTTTACATACTGTAAATAAAATACCAAAAATTACAGTAAGTATATATTATCTACTGTACATAAAATATCAAAAAGTACACCAAATATGTGTTATATATACTGTAAATAAACTATCAAAATCTTCAGTAATTATATTATATATACTGTACATAAAATATCAAAAATTACACCAAATGTATATTATACACTCTAAATAAAATATCAAAAAGGACAGTAAATATATATTACACTCTATTTAAAATATCAAAAACTACACCAAATATATATTATATAATTTACATAAAATATCAAAAGTACACCAAATATATATTATATACTCTACATAAAATATCAAAAAGTACAGTAAATATATTTCATATGTTGTACATATAATATTAACTAAAAGTACACCAAATACATTTTACATACTGTAAATAAAATATCAAAAATTACAGTAAGTTTATATTATCTACTGTACATAAAATATCAAAAAGTACACCAAACATGTGTTATATATACTGTAAATAAACTATCAAAATCTTCAGTAATTATATTTAATATACTGTACATAAAATATCAAAAATTACACCAAATGTATATTATACACTCTAAATAGAATATCAAAAAGGACAGTAAATATATATTACACTCTATTTAAAATATCAAAACTACACCAAATATATATTATATAATTTACATAAAATATCAAAATACACCAAATATATATTATATACTGTACATAAAATATCAAACAGTACAGTAAATATATTCCATATGTTGTACATATAATATTAACTAAAAGTACACCAAATACATTTTACATACTGTAAATAAAATACAAAAAATTACAGTAAGTATATATTATCTACTGTACATAAAATATCAAAAAGTACACCAAGTATGTGTTATATATACTGTAAATAAACTATCAAAATCTTCAGTAATTATATTTAATATACTGTACATAAAATATCAAAAATTACACCAAATGAATATTATACACTCTAAATAAAATATCAAAAAGGACAGTAAATATATATTACACTCTATTTAAAATATCAAAAACTACACCAAATATATATTATATAATTTACATAAATATCAAAAGTACACCAAATATATATTATATACTGTACATAAAATATCAAAAAGTACAGTAAATATATTTCATATGTTGTACATATAATATTAACTAAAAGTACACCAAATACATTTTACATACTGTAAATAAAATATCAAAAATTACAGTAAGTATATATTATCTACTATACATAAAATATCAAAAAGTACACAAAATATGTGTTATATATACTGTAAATAAACTAATAAAAGCTTCAGTAATTATATTTAATATACTGTACATAAAATATCAAAAATTACACCAAATGTATATTATACACTCTAAATAGAATATCAAAAAGGACAGTAAATATATATTACACTCTATGTAAAATATCAAAACTACACCAAATATATATTATATAATTTACATAAAATATCAAAAGTACACCAAATATATATTATATACTCTACATAAAATATCAAAAAGTACAGTAAATATATTTCATATGTTGTACATATAATATTAACTAAAAGTACACCAAATACATTTTACATACTGTAAATAAAATACCAAAAATTTCAGTAAGTATATATTATCTACTGTTCATAAAATATCAAAAAGTACACCAAATATGTGTTATATATACTGTAAATAAACTATCAAAATCTTCAGTAATTATATTTAATATACTGTACATAAAATATCAAAAATTACACCAAATGTATATTACACACTCTAAATAAAATATCAAAAAGGACAGTAAATATATATTACAATCTACGTAAAATACCAAAACTACAACAAATATATATTATATAATTTACATAAAATATCAAAAGTACAGCAAATATATATTATATACTCTACATGAAATATCAAAAAGTACAGTAAATATATTTCATATTTTGTACATATAATATTAACTAAAAGTACACCAAATACATTTTACATACTGTAAATAAAATATCAAAAATTACAGTAAGTATATATTATCTACTGTACATAAAATATCAAAAAGTACACCAAATATGTGTTATATATACTGTAAATAAACTATCAAAATCTTCAGTAATTATATTTAATATACTGTACATAAAATATCAAAAATTACACCAAATGTATATTATACACTCTAAATAGAATATCAAAAAGGACAGTAAATATATATTACACTCTATGTAAAATATCAAAACTACACCAAATATATATTATATAATTTACATAAAATATCAAAAGTACACCAAATATATATTATACACTCTACATAAAATATCAAAAAGTACAGTAAATATATTTCATATGTTGTACATATAATATTAACTAAAAGTACACCAAATACATTTTACATACTGTAAATAAAATATCAAAAATTACAGTAAGTTTATATTATCTACTGTACATAAAATATCAAAAAGTACACCAAACATGTGTTATATATACTGTAAATAAACTATCAAAATCTTCAGTAATTATATTTAATATACTGTACATAAAATATCAAAAATTACACCAAATGTATATTATACACTCTAAATAGAATATCAAAAAGGACAGTAAATATATATTACACTCTATTTAAAATATCAAAACTACACCAAATATATATTATATAATTTACATAAAATATCAAAAGTACACCAAATATATATTATATACTGTACATAAAATATCAAACAGTACAGTAAATATATTTCATATGTTGTACATATAATATTAACTAAAAGTACACCAAATACATTTTACATACTGTAAATAAAATACAAAAAATTACAGTAAGTATATATTATCTAGTGTACATAAAATATCAAAAAGTACACCAAGTATGTGTTATATATACTGTAAATAAACTATCAAAATCTTCAGTAATTATATTTAATATACTGTACATAAAATATCAAAAATTACACCAAATGAATATTATACACTCTAAATAAAATATCAAAAAGGACAGTAAATATATATTACACTCTATGTAAAATATCAAAACTACACCAAATATATATTATATAATTTACATAAAATATCAAAAGTACACCAAATATATATTATATACTGTACATAAAATATCAAACAGTACAATAAATATATTTCATATGTTGTACATATAATATTAACTAAAAGTACACCAAATACATTTTACATACTGTAAATAAAATACAAAAAATTACAGTAAGTATATATTATCTACTGAACATAAAATATCAAAAAGTACACCAAATATGTGTTATATACACTGTAAATAAACTATCAAAATCTTCAGTAATTATATTTAATATACTGTACATAAAATATCAAAAATTACACCAAATGAATATTATACACTCTAAATAAAATATCAAAAAGGACAGTAAATATATATTACACTCTATTTAAAATATCAAAAACTACACCAAATATATATTATATAATTTACATAAAATATCAAAAGTACACCAAATATATATTATATACTCTACATAAAATATCAAAAAGTACAGTAAATATATTTCATATGTTGTACATATAATATTAACTAAATTACACCAAATACATTTTACATACTGTAAATAAAATATCAAAAATTACAGTAAGTATATATTATCTACTGTACATAAAATATCAAAAAGTACACCAAATATGTGTTATATATACTGTAAATAAACTATTAAAAACTTCAGTAATTATATTTAATATACTGTACATAAAATATCAAAAATTACACCAAATGTATATTATACACTCTAAATAGAATATCAAAAAGGACAGTAAATATATATTACACTCTATGTAAAATATCAAAACTACACCAAATATATATTATATAATTTACATAAAATATCAAAAGTACACCAAATATATATTATATACTCTACATAAAATATCAAAAAGTACAGTAAATATATTTCATATGTTGTACATATAATATTAACTAAAAGTACACCAAATACATTTTACATACTGTAAATAAAATACCAAAAATTTCAGTAAGTATATATTATCTACTGTACATAAAATATCAAAAAGTACACCAAATATGTGTTATATATACTGTAAATAAACTATCAAAATCTTCAGTAATTATATTTAATATACTGTACATAAAATATCAAAAATTACACCAAATGTATATTACACACTCTAAATAAAATATCAAAAAGGACAGTAAATATATATTACACTCTATTTAAAATATCAAAAACTACACCAAATATATATTATATAATTTACATAAAATATCAAAAGTACACCAAATATATATTATATACTCTACATAAAATATCAAAAAGTACAGTAAATATATTTCATATTTTGTACATATAATATTAACTAAAAGTTCACCAAATACATTTTACATACTGTAAATAAAATATCAAAAATTACAGTAAGTATATATTATCTACTGTACATAAAATATCAAAAAGTACACAAAATATGTGTTATATACACTGTAAATAAACTATCAAAATCTTCAGTAATTATATTTAATATACTGTACATAAAATATCAAAAATTACACTAAATGTATATTATACATTCTAAATAAAATATCAAAAAGGACAGTAAATATATATTCCACTCTATGTAAAATATCAAAAACTACACCAAATATATATTATATAATTTACATAAAATATCAAAAGTACACCAAATATATATTATATACTCTACATAAAATATCAAAAAGTACAGTAAATATATTTCATATGTTGTATATATAATATTAACTAAAAGTACACCAAATACATTTTACATACTGTAAATAAAATATCAAAAATTACAGTAAGTATATATTATCTACTGTACATAAAATATGAAAAAGTACACCAAGTATGTGTTATATATACTGTAAATAAACTATCAAAATCTTCAGTAATTATATTTAACATACTGTACATAAAATATCAATAATTACACCAAATGTATATTATACACTCTAAATAGAATATCAAAAAGGACAGGAAATATATACTACACTCTATGTAAAATATCAAAACTACACCAAATATATATTATATAATTTACATAAAATATCAAAAGTACACCAAATATATATTATATACTGTACATAAAATATCAAAAATTACAGTAAATATATTTCATATGTTGTACATATAATATTAACTAAAAGTACACCAAATACATTTTACATACTGTAAATAAAATATCAAAAATTACAGTAAGTATATATTATCTACTGTACATAAAATATCAAAAAGTACACAAAATATGTGTTATATACACTGTAAATAAACTATCAATATCTTCAGTAATTATATTTAATATACTGTACATAAAATATCAAAAATTACACCAAATGTATATTATACACTCTAAATAGAATATCAAATAGGACAGTAAATATATATTACACTCTATGTAAAATATCGAAACTACACCAAATATATATTATATAATTTACATAAAATATCAAAAGTACACCAAATATATATTATATACTCTACATAAAATATCAAAAAGTACAGTAAATATATTTCATATGTTGTACATATAATATTAACTAAAAGTACACCAAATACATTTTACATACTGTAAATAAAATACCAAAAATTACAGTCAGTGTATATTATCTACTGTACATAAAATATCAAAAAGTACACCAAATATGTGTTATATATACTGTAAATAAACTATCAAAATCTTCAGTAATTATATTTAATATACTGTACATAAAATATCAAAAATTACACCAAATGCATATTACACACTCTAAATAAAATATCAAAAAGGACAGTAAATATATATTACACTCTATGTAAAATATCGAAACTACACCAAATATATATTATATAATTTACATAAAATATCAAAAGTACACCAAATATATATTATATAATCTACATAAAATATCAAAAAGTACAGTAAATATATTTCATATGTTGTACATATAATATTAACTAAAAGTACAACAAATACATTTTACATACTGTAAATAAAATACCAAAAATTACAGTAAGTATATATTATCTACTGTACATAAAATATCAAAAAGTACACCAAATATGTGTTATATATACTGTAAATAAACTATCAAAACCTTCAGTAATTATATTATATATACTGTACATAAAATATCAAAAATTACACCAAATGTATATTATACACTCTAAATAGAATATCAAAAAGGACAGGAAATATATACTACACTCTATGTAAAATATCAAAACTACACCAAATATATATTATAAAATTTACATAAAATATCAAAAGTACACCAAATATATATTATATACTGTACATAAAATATCAAAAAGTACAGTAAATATATTTATATGTTGTACATATAATATTAACTAAAAGTACACCAAATACATTTTACATACTGTAAATAAAATATCAAAAATTACAGTAAGTATATATTATCTACTGTATATAAAATATCAAAAAGTACACCAAATATGTGTTATATACACTGTAAATAAACTATCAAAACCTTCAGTAATTATATTTAATATACTGTACATAAAATATCAAAAATTACACCAAATGTATATTATACACTCTAAATAGAATATCAAAAAGGACAGTAAATATATATTACACTCTATGTAAAATATCGAAACTACACCAAATATATATTATATAATTTACATAAAATATCAAAAGTACACCAAATATATATTATATATTCTACATAAAATATCAAAAAGTACAGTAAATATATTTCATATGTTGTACATATAATATTAACTAAAAGTACACCAAATACATTTTACATACTGTAAATAAAATACAAAAAATTACAGTAAGTATATATTATCTACTGTACATAAAATATCAAAAAGTACACCAAATATGTGTTATATATACTGTAAATAAACTATCAAAATCTTCAGTAATTATATTATATATACTGTACAAAGTATCAAAAATTACACCAAATGTATATTATACACTCTAAATAGAATATCAAAAAGGACAGGAAATATATACTACACTCTATGTAAAATATCAAAACTACACCAAATATATATTATATAATTTACATAAAATATCAAAAGTACACCAAATATATATTATCTACTGTACATAAAATATCAAAAAGTACAGTAAATATATTTCATATGTTGTACATATAATATTAACTAAAAGTACACCAAATACATTTTACATACTGTAAATAAAATATCAAAAATTACAGTAAGTATATATTATCTACTGTACATAAAATATCAAAAAGTACACAAAATATGTGTTATATATACTGTAAATAAACTATCAAAATCTTCAGTAATTATATTTAATATACTGTACATAAAATATCAAAAATTACACCAAATGTATATTATACACTCTAAATAGAATATCAAAAAGGACAGTAAATATATATTACACTCCATGTAAAATATCAAAACTACACCAAATATATATTATATAATTTACATAAAATATCAAAAGTACACCAAATATATATTATATACTGTACATAAAATATCAAACAGTACAGTAAATATATTTCATATGTTGTACATATAATATTAACTAAAAGTACACCAAATACATTTTACATACTGTAAATAAAATACAAAAAATTACAGTAAGTATATATTATCTACTGTACATAAAATATCAAAAAGTACACCAAATATGTGTTATATATACTGTAAATAAACTATCAAAATCTTCAGTAATTATATTTAATATACTGTACATAAAATATCAAAAATTACACCAAATGAATATTATACACTCTAAATAAAATATCAAAAAGGACAGTAAATATATATTACACTCTATTTAAAATATCAAAAACTACACCAAATATATATTATATAATTTACATAAAATATCAAAAGTACACCAAATATATATTATATACTGTACATAAAATATCAAAAAGTACAGTAAATATATTTCATGTTGTACATATAATATTAACTAAAAGTACACCAAATACATTTTACATACTGTAAATAAAATATCAAAAATTACAGTAAGTATATATTATCTACTGTACATAAAATATCAAAAAGTACACCAAATATGTGTTACATACACTGTAAATAAACTATGAAAATTTTCAGTAATTATATTTAATATACTGTACATAAAATATCAAAAATTACACCAAATGTATATTATACACTCTAAATAGAATATCAAAAAGGACAGTAAATATATATTCCACTCTATGTAAAATATCAAAACTACACCAAATATATATTATATAATTTACATAAAATATCAAAAGTACACCAAATATATATTATATACTCTACATAAAATATCAAAAAGTACAATAAATATATTTCATATGTTGTACATATAATATTAACTAAAAGTACACTAAATACATTTTACATACTGTAAATAAAATACCAAAAATTACAGTAAGTATATATTATCTACTGTACATAAAATATCAAAAAGTACACCAAATATGTGTTATATATACTGTAAATAAACTATCAAAAACTTCAGTAATTATATTTAATATACTGTACATAAAATATCAAAAATTACACCAAATGTATATTATACACTCTAAATAGAATATCAAAAAGGACAGTAAATATATATTACACCCTATGTAAAATATCAAAACTACACCAATTATATATTTTATAATTTACATAAAATATCAAAAGTACACCAAATATATATTACATACTCTACATAAAATATCAAACAGTACAGTAAATATATTTCATATGTTGTACATATAATATTAACTAAAAGAACACTAAATACATTTTACATACTGTAAATAAAATACCAAAAATTACAGTAAGTATATATTATCTACTGTACATAAAATATCAAAAAGTACACCAAATATGTGTTATATATACTGTAAATAAACTTTCAAAATCTTCAGTAAATATATTTAATATACTGTACATAAAATATCAAAAATTACACCAAATGTATATTATACACTCTAAATAAAATATCAAAAAGGACAGTAAATATATATTACACTCTATTTAAAATATCAAAAACTACACCAAATATATATTATATAATTTACATAAAATATCATAAGTACACCAAATATATATTATACACTGTACATAAAATATCAAAAAGTACAGTAAATATATTTCACATGTTGTACATATAATATTAACTAAAAGGACACCAAATACATTTTACATACTGTAAATAAAATACCAAAAATTACAGTAAGTATATATTATCTACTGTACATAAAATATCAAAAAGTACACCAAATAAGTGTTATATATAGTGTAAATAAACTATCAAAATCTTCAGTAATTATATTTAATATACTGTACATAAAATATCAAAAATTACACCAAATGTATATTACACACTCTAAATAAAATATCAAAAAGGACAGTAAATATATATTACACTCTATGTAAAATATCGAAACTACACCAAATATATATTATATAATTTACATAAAATATCAAAAGTACACCAAATATATATTATATACTCTACATAAAATATCAAAAAGTACAGTAAATATATTTCATATGTTGTACATATAATATTAACTAAAAGTACACCAAATACATTTTACATACTGTAAATAAAATACCAAAAATTACAGTAAGTATATATTATCTACTGTACATAAAATATCAAAAAGTACACCAAATATGTGTTATATATACTGTAAATAAACTATCAAAACCTTCAGTAATTATATTATATATACTGTACATAAAATATCAAAAATTACACCAAATGTATATTATACACTCTAAATAGAATATCAAAAATGACAGTAAATATATATTACACTCTATGTAAAATATCGAAACTACACCAAATATATATTATATAATTTACATAAAATATCAAAAGTACACCAAATATATATTATATACTCTACATAAAATATCAAAAAGTACAGTAAATATATTTCATATGTTGTACATATAATATTAACTAAAAGTACACCAAATACATTTTACATACTGTAAATAAAATATCAAAAATTACAGTAAGTATATATTATCTACTGTACATAAAATATCAAAAAGTACACCAAATATGTGTTATGTACTCTGTAAATAAACTATCAAAATCTTCAGTAATTTTATTTAATATACTGTACATAAAATATCAAAAATTACACCAAATGTATATTATACACTCTAAATAGAATATCAAAAAGGACAGTAAATATATATTACACTCTATGTAAAATATCGAAACTACACCAAATATATATTATATAATTTACATAAAATATAAAAAGTACACCAAATATATATTATATACTCAACATAAAATATCAAAAAGTACAGTAAATATATTTCATATGTTGTACATATAATATTAACTAAAAGGACACCAAATACATTTTACATACTGTAAATAAAATACCAAAAATTACAGTAAGTATATATTATCTACTGTACATAAAATATCAAAAAGTACACCAAATAAGTGTTATATATAGTGTAAATAAACTATCAAAATCTTCAGTAATTATATTTAATATACTGTACATAAAATATCAAAAATTACACCAAATGTATATTACACACTCTAAATAAAATATCAAAAAGGACAGTAAATATATATTACACTCTATGTAAAATATCGAAACTACACCAAATATATATTATATAATTTACATAAAATATCAAAAGTACACCAAATATATATTATATACTCTACATAAAATATCAAAAAGTACAGTAAATATATTTCATATGTTGTACATATAATATTAACTAAAAGTACACCAAATACATTTTACATACTGTAAATAAAATACCAAAAATTACAGTAAGTATATATTATCTACTGTACATAAAATATCAAAAAGTACACCAAATATGTGTTATATATACTGTAAATAAACTATCAAAACCTTCAGTAATTATATTATATATACTGTACATAAAATATCAAAAATTACACCAAATGTATATTATACACTCTAAATAGAATATCAAAAATGACAGTAAATATATATTACACTCTATGTAAAATATCGAAACTACACCAAATATATATTATATAATTTACATAAAATATCAAAAGTACACCAAATATATATTATATACTCTACATAAAATATCAAAAAGTACAGTAAATATATTTCATATGTTGTACATATAATATTAACTAAAAGTACACCAAATACATTTTACATACTGTAAATAAAATATCAAAAATTACAGTAAGTATATATTATCTACTGTACATAAAATATCAAAAAGTACACCAAATATGTGTTATGTACTCTGTAAATAAACTATCAAAATCTTCAGTAATTTTATTTAATATACTGTACATAAAATATCAAAAATTACACCAAATGTATATTATACACTCTAAATAGAATATCAAAAAGGACAGTAAATATATATTACACTCTATGTAAAATATCGAAACTACACCAAATATATATTATATAATTTACATAAAATATAAAAAGTACACCAAATATATATTATATACTCAACATAAAATATCAAAAAGTACAGTAAATATATTTCATATGTTGTACATATAATATTAACTAAAAGTACACCAAATACATTTTACATACTGTAAATAAAATACAAAAAATTACAGTAAGTATATATTATCTACTGTACATAAAATATCAAAAAGTACACCAAATATGTGTTATATATACTGTAAATAAACTATCAAAATCTTCAGTAATTATATTATATATACTGTACAAAAATATCAAAAATTACACCAAATGTATATTATACCCTCTAAATAGAATATCAAAAAGGACAGGAAATATATACTACACTCTATGTAAAATATCAAAACTACACCAAATATATATTATATAATTTACATAAAATATCAAAAGTACACCAAATATATATTATATACTGTACATAAAATATCAAAAAGTACAGTAAATATATTTCATATGTTGTACATATAATATTAACTAAAAGTACACCAAATACATTTTACATAGTGTAAATAAAATATCAAAAATTACAGTAAGTATATATTATCTACTGTACATAAAATATCAAAAAGTACACAAAATATGTGTTATATATACTGTAAATAAACTATCAAAACCTTCAGTAATTATATTTAATATACTGTACATAAAATATCAAAAATTACACCAAATGTATATTATACACTCTAAATAGAATATCAAAAAGGACAGTAAATATATATTACACTCCATGTAAAATATCAAAACTACACCAAATATATATTATATAATTTACATAAAATATCAAAAGTACACCAAGTATATATTATATACTGTACATAAAATATCAAACAGTACAGTAAATATATTTCATATGTTGTACATATAATATTAATTAAAAGTACACCAAATACATTTTACATACTGTAAATAAAATACAAAAAATTACAGTAAGTATATATTATCTACTGTACATAAAATATCAAAAAGTACACCAAATATGTGTTATATATACTGTAAATAAACTATCAAAATCTTCAGTAATTATATTTAATATACTGTACATAAAATATCAAAAATTACACCAAATGAATATTATACACTCTAAATAAAATATCAAAAAGGACAGTAAATATATATTACACTCTATTTTAAATATCAAAAACTACACCAAATATATATTATATAATTTACATAAAATATCAAAAGTACACCAAATATATATTATATACTGTACATAAAATATCAAAAAGTACAGTAAATATATTTCATATGTTGTACATATAATATTAACTAAAAGTACACCAAATACATTTTACATACTGTAAATAAAATACCAAAAATTACAGTAAGTATATATTATCTACTGTACATAAAATATCAAAAAGTACACCAAATATGTGTTATATACACTGTAAATAAACTATCAAAATTTTCAGTAATTATATTTAATATACTGTACATAAAATATCAAAAATTACACCAAATGTATATTATACACTCTAAATAGTATATCAAAAAGGACAGTAAATATATATTCCACTCTATGTAAAATATCAAAACTACACCAAATATATATTATATAATTTACATAAAATATCAAAAGTACACCAAATATATATTATATACTCTACATAAAATATCAAAAAGTACAATAAATATATTTCATATGTTGTACATATAATATTAACTAAAAGTACACCAAATACATTTTACATACTGTAAATAAAATACCAAAAATTACAGTAACTATATATTATCTACTGTACATAAAATATCAAAAAGTACACCAAATATGTGTTATATATACTGTAAATAAACTATCAAAAACTTCAGTAATTATATTTAATATACTGTACATAAAATATCAAAAATTACACCAAATGTATATTATAAACTCTAAATAGAATATCAAAAAGGACAGTAAATATATATTACACTCTTTGTAAAATATCAAAACTACACCAATTATATATTATATAATTTACATAAAATATCAAAAGTACACCAAATATATATTACATACTCTACATAAAATATCAAACAGTACAGTAAATATATTTCATATGTTGTACATATAATATTAACTAAAAGTACACTAAATACATTTTACATACTGTAAATAAAATACCAAAAATTACAGTAGGTATATATTATCTACTGTACATAAAATATCAAAAAGTACACCAAATATGTGTTATATATACTGTAAATAAACTTTCAAAATCTTCAGTAAATATATTTAATATACTGTACATAAAATATCAAAAATTACACCGAATGTATATTATACACTCTAAATAAAATATCAAAAAGGACAGTAAATATATATTACACTCTATTTAAAATATCAAAAACTACACCAAATATATATTATATAATTTACATAAAATATCAAAAGTACACCAAATATATATTATATACTCTACATAGAATATCAAAAAGTACAGTAAATATATTTCACATGTTGTACATATAATATTAACTAAAAGGACACCAAATACATTTTACATACTGTAAATAAAATACCAAAAATTACAGTAAGTATATATTATCCACCGTACATAAAATATCAAAAAGTACACCAAATAAGTGTTATATATACTGTAAATATACTATCAAATGCTTCAGTAATTACATTTAATATACTGTACATAAAATATCAAAAATTACACCAAATGTATATTATACACTCTAAATAAAATATCAAAAATGACAGTAAATATATATTACACTCTATTTAAAATATCAAAAACTACAGCAAATATATATTATATAATTTACATAAAATATCAAAAGTACACCAAATATATATTATATACTCTACATAAAATATCAAAAAGGACAGTAAATATATTTCATATATTGTACATATAATATTAACTAAAAGTACACCAAATACATTTTACATACTGTAAATAAAATATCAAAAATTACAGTAAGTATATATTATCTACTGTACATAAAATATCAAAAAGTACACCAAATATGTGTTATATATACTGTAAATAAACTATCAAGAACTTCAGTAATTATATTTAATATACTGTACATAAAATATCAAAAATTACACCAAATGTATATTATACACTCTAAATAGAATATCAAAAAGGACAGTAAATTTATATTACACTCTATGTAAAATATCAAAACTACACCAAATATATATTATATAATTTACATAAAATATCAAAAGTACACCAAATATATATTATATACTCTACATAAAATATCAAAAAGTACAGTAAATATATTTCATATGTTGTACATATAATATTAACTAAAAGTACACCAAATACATTTTACATACTGTAAATAAAATATCAAAAATTACAGTAAGTATATATTATCTACTGTACATAAAATATCAAAAAGTACACCAAATATGTGTTATATACACTGTAAATAAACTATCAAAACCTTCAGTAATTATATTTAATATAGTGTACATAAAATATCAAAAATTACACCAAATGTATATTATACACTCTAAATAGAATATCAAAAAGGACAGTAAATATATATTACACTCTATGTAAAATATCGAAACTACACCAAATATATATTATATAATGTACATAAAATAACAAAAGTACACCAAATATATATTATTCACTGTACATAAAATATCAAAAAGTACAGTAAATATATTTCATATGTTGTACATATAATATTAACTAAAAGTACACCAAATACATTTTACATACTGTAAAGAAAATACCAAAAATTACAGTAACTATATATTATCTACTGTACATAAAATATCAAAAAGTACACCAAATATGTGTTATATATACTGTAAATAAACTATCAAAAACTTCAGTAATTATATTTAATATACTGTACATAAAATATCAAAAATTACACCAAATGTATATTATACAGTCTAAATAGAATATCAAAAAGGACAGTAAATATATATTACACTCTATGTAAAATATCAAAACTACACCAATTATATATTATATAATTTACATAAAATATCAAAAGTACACCAAATATATATTACATACCCTACATAAAGTATCAAACAGTACAGTAAATATATTTCATATGTTGTACATATAATATTAACTAAAAGTACACTAAATACATTTTACATACTGTAAATAAAATACCAAAAATTACAGTAAGTATATATTATCTACTGTACATAAAATATCAAAAAGTACACCAAATATGTGTTATATATACTGTAAATAAACTTTCAAAATCTTCAGTAAATATATTTAATATACTGTACATAAAATATCAAAAATTACACCAAATGTATATTATACACTCTAAATAAAATATCAAAAATTACAGTAAATATATATTACACTCTATTTAAAATATCAAAAACTACACCAAATATGTATTATATAATTTACATAAAATATCAAAAGTACACCAAATATATATTATATACTCTACATAAAATATCAAAAAGTACAGTAAATATATTTCACATGTTGTACATATAATATTAACTAAAAGGACACCAAATACATTTTACATACTGTAAATAAAATACCAAAAATTACAGTAAGTATATATTATCTACCGTACATAAAATATCAAAAAGTACACCAAATAAGTGTTATATATACTGTAAATAAACTATCAAAATCTTCAGTAATTATATTTAATATACTGTACATAAAATATCAAAAATTACACCAAATGTATATTATACACTCTAAATAAAATATCAAAAATGACAGTAAATATATATTACACTCTATTTAAAATATCAAAAACTACACCAAATATATATTATATAATTTACATAAAATATCAAAAGTACACCAAATATATATTATATACTCTACATAAAATATCAAAAAGGACAGTAAATATATTTCATATGTTGTACATATAATATTAACTAAAAGTACACCAAATACATTTTACATACTGTAAATAAAATATAAAAAATTACAGTAAGTATATATTATCTACTGTACATAAAATATCAAAAAGTACACCAAATATGTGTTATATACACTGTAAATAAACTATCAATATTTCAGTAATTATATTTAATATACTGTACATAAAATATCAAAAATTACACCAAATGTATATTATACACTCTAAATAGAATATCAAAAAGGACAGTAAATATATATTACACTCTATGTAAAATATCGAAACTACACCAAATATATATTATATAATGTACATAAAATAACAAAAGTACACCAAATATATATTATTCACTGTACATAAAATATCAAAAAGTACAGTAAATATATTTCATATGTTGTACATATAATATTAACTAAAAGTACACCAAATAAATTTTACATACCGTAAATAAAATACCAAAAATTACAGTAAGTTTATATTATCTACTGTACATAAAATATCAAAAAGTACACCAAATATGTGTTATATATACTGTAAATAAACTATCAAAACCTTCAGTAATTATATTATATATACTGTACATAAAATATCAAAAATTACACCAAATGTATATTATACACTCTAAATAGAATATCAAAAATGACAGGAAATATATACTACACTCTATGTAAAATATCTAAACTACACCAAATATATATTATATAATTTACATAAAATATCAAAAGTACACCAAATATATATTATATACTGTACATAAAATATCAAAAATTACAGTAAATATATTTCATATGTTGCACATATAATATTAACTAAAAGTACACCAAATATATTTTACATACTGTAAATAAAATATCAAAAATTACAGTAAGTATATATTATCTACTGTACATAAAATATCAAAAAGTACACAAAATATGTGTTATATACACTGTAAATAAACTATCAAAATCTTCAGTAATTATATTTAATATACTGTACATAAAATATCAAAAATTACACCAAATGTATATTATACACTCTAAATAGAATATCAAAAAGGACAGTAAATATATATTCCACTCTATGTAAAATATCAAAACTACACCAAATATATATTATATAATTTACATAAAATATCAAAAGTACACCAAATATATATTATATACTGTACATAAAATATCAAAAAGTACAGTCAATATATTTCATATGTTGTACACATAATATTAACTAAAAGTACACCAAATACATTTTACATACTGTAAATAAAATATCAAACATTACAGTAAGTATATATTATCTACTGTACATAAAATATCAAAAAGTACACCAAATATGTGTTATATACACTGTAAATAAACTATCAAAACCTACAGTAATTATATTTAATATACTGTAAATAAAATATCAAAAATTACACCAAATGTATATTATACACTCTAAATAGAATATGAAAAAGGACAGAAAATATATATTCCACTCTATGTAAAATATCAAAACTACACCAAATATATATTATATCATTTACATAAAATATCAAAAGTACACCAAATATATATTATATACTCTACATAAAATATCAAAAAGTACAGTAAATATATTTCATATGTTGTACATATAATATTAACTAAAAGTACACCAAATACATTTTACATACTGTAAATAAAATATCAAAAATTACAGTAAGTATATATTATCTACTGTACATAAAATATCAAAAAGTACACCAAATATGTGTTATATACACTGTAAATAAACTATCAAAACCTTCAGTAATTATATTTAATATACTGTACATAAAATATCAAAAATTACACCAAATGTATATTATACACTCTAAATAGAATATCAAAAAGGACAGTAAATATATATTCCACTCTATGTAAAATATCAAAACTACACCAAATATATATTATATAATTTACATAAAATATCAAAAGTACACCAAATATATATTATATACTGTACATAAAATATCAAGAAGTACAGTAAATATATTTCATATGTTGTACATATAATATTAACTAAAAGTACACCAAATACATTTTACATACTGTAAATAAAATATCAAAAATTACAGTAAGTATATATTATCTACTGTACATAAAATATCAAAAAGTACACCAAATATGTGTTATATACACTGTAAATAAACTATCAAAATCTTCAGTAATTATATTTAATATACTGTACATAAAATATCAAAAATTACACCAAATGTATATTATACACTCTAAATAGAATATCAAAAAGGACAGTAAATATATATTCCACTGTATGTAAAATATCAAAACTACACCAAATATATATTATATAATTTACATAAAATATCAAAAGTACACCAAATATATATTATATAATCTACATAAAATATCAAAAAGTTCAGTAAATATATTTCATATGTTGTACATATAATATTAACTAAAAGTACACCAAATACATTTTACATACTGTAAATAAAATACAAAAAATTACAGTAAGTATATATTATCTACTGTACATAAAATATCAAAAAGTACACCAAATATGTGTTATATATACTGTAAATAAACTATCAAAATCTTCAGTAATTATATTTAATATACTGTACATAAAATATCAAAAATTACACCAAATGTATATTATACACTCTAAATAGAATATCAAAAAGGACAGTAAATATACATTACACTCTATTTAAAATATCAAAAACTACACCAAATATATATTATATAATTTACATAAAATATCAAAAGTACACCAAATATATATTATATACTGTACATAAAATATCAAAAAGTACAGTAAATATATTTCATATGTTGTACATATAATATTAACTAAAAGTACACCAAATACATTTTACATACTGTAAATAAAATATCAAAAATTACAGTAAGTATATATTATCTATTGTACATAAAATATCAAAAAGTACACCAAATATGTGTTATATATACTGTAAATAAACTATCAAAATCTTCAGTAATTATATTTAATATACTGTACATGAAATATCAAAAATTACACCAAATGTATATTATACACTCTAAATAGAATATCAAAAAGGACAGTAAATATATATTACACTCTATTTAAAATATCAAAAACTACACCAAATATATATTATATAATTTACATAAAATATCAAAAGTACACCAAATATATATTATATACTGTACATAAAATATCAAAAAGTACAGTAAATATATTTCATATGTTGTACATATAATATTAACTAAAAGTACACCAAATACATTTTACATACTGTAAATAAAATACCAATAATTTCAGTAAGTATATATTATCTACTGTACATAAAATATCAAAAAGTACACCAAATATGTGTTACATATACTGTAAATAAACTATCAAAATCTTCAGTAATTATATTTAATATACTGTACATAAAATATCAAAAATTACACCAAATGTATATTATACACTCTAAATAAAATATCAAAAAGGACAGTAATTATATATTACACTATATTTAAAATATCAAATACTACACCAAATATATATTATATAATTTACATAAAATATCAAAAGTACACCAATTATATATTATATACTGTACATAAAATATCAAAAAGTACAGTAAATATATTTCATATGTTGTACATATAATATTAACTAAAAGTACACCAAATACATTTTACATACTGTAAATAAAATATCAAAAATTACAGTAAGTATATATTATCTACTGTACATAAAATATCAAAAAGTACACCAAATATGTGTTATATACACTGTAAATAAACTATCAAAATCTTCAGTAATTATATTTAATATACTGTACATAAAATATCAAAAATTACACCAAATGTATATTATACACTCTAAATAGAATATCAAAAAGGACAGTAAATATATATTACACTCTATGTAAAATATCGAAACTACACCAAATATATATTATATAATGTACATAAAATAACAAAAGTACACCAAATATATATTATTCACTGTACATAAAATATCAAAAAGTACAGTAAATATATTTCATATGTTGTACATATAATATTAACTAAAAGTACACCAAATACATTTTACATACTGTAAAGAAAATACCAAAAATTACAGTAACTATATATTATCTACTGTACATAAAATATCAAAAGTACACCAAATATATGTTATATATACTGTAAATAAACTATCAAAAACTACAGTAATTATATTTAATATACTGTACACAAAATATCAGAAATTACACCAAATGTATATTATTTACTGTAAATAAAATATCAAAAAGTATAGTAAATATATATTACACACCATATGTAAAATATCACAATCTACACCAAATATATATTACATAATTTACATAAAATATCACAGGTACACCAAATATATCTTATATAATGTACATAAAATATCAAAAGTACACCAAATATGTGTTATATATACTGTAAATAAACTATCAATACCTACAGTAATTACATTTAATATTCTGTACATAAAATATCAAAAATTACACCAAATGTATATTATATACGCTAAATAAAATATGAAAAAGACAGTAAATATATATTACGCACACTATGTAAAATATCAAAAACTACACCAAATATCTATTATATAATTTACATAAAATATCAAAAGTACACCAAATACATATTATATACTGTACATAAAATATGAAAAAGTACAGTAAATATATTTCATATATTGTACATATAATATTAACTAAAAGTACACCAAATACATTTTGTAGACTGTAAATAAAATATCAAAATGTACAGAAAATATATTTTACATACTGTACATAAAATATCAAAAAGTACACCAAATATGTGTTATATGTACTGTAAATAAACTATCAAAAACTACAATATTTTTATATAATATACTGTACATAAAATATCCAAAATTACAACAAATGTATATTATATACTGTAAATAAAATATCAAAAAGGACAGTAAATAGATACTACGCACCCTATGTAAAATATAAAAAACTACACCAAATATATATCATATAACTTACATAAAATATCAAAAGGACACCAAATATATCTTATATACTGTACATAAAATATCAAAAAGTACAGTAAATATATTGCATATATTGTACATATAATATTAACTAAAAGTACACCAAATATATTTTATATGCTGTAAATAAAATATCAAAAAGTACAGTAAATATATATTACATACTGTACATAATATATCGAAAAGTATATGAAATATGTGTTATATATACTGTAAATAAACTATCAAAAACTACACTAATTATGTTTAATATACTGTACGTAAAATATCAAAATGACACCAAATGTATATTATATACTGTAAATAAAATATAAAAAAGGACAGTAAATATATATTATACCCTGTGTAAAATATCAAAAACTACACCAAATATATATTATATAATTTACACAAAATATCAAAAGGACACCAAATATATATTATATACAGTACATAAAATATCAAAAAGTACAGTAAATATATTTCATATATTGTATATATAATATTAACTAAAAGTACACCAAATACATTTCATATACTGTAAATAAAATTTCAAAAAGTACAGTAAATATATATTACATACTGTACATAACAAATGAAAAAGTACACCAAATATGTGCTATATATACTGTAAATAAACTATCAAAAACTACAGTAATTCTATTTAATATACTGTACATAAAATATCAAAAATTACACCAAATGGATATTATATACTCTAAATAAAATATGAAAAAGGACAGTAAATATATATTACACACTATGTAAATTATCAAAAACTACACCAAATATATATTATATAATTTATATAAAATATAAAAAGGACACCAAATATATATTATATACTATACATAAAGTATCAAAAAGTACAGTAAATATATTTCATATATTGTGCATATAATATTAACTAAAAGTACACCAAATACATTTTATAGATTGTAAATAAAATATCAAAAAGTACAGTAAATATGTGTTACATACTGTACATAAAATATCAAAAAGTACACCAAATATGTGTTATATATACTGTAAATAAACTATCAAAAACTACAGTACTTATATTTAATATACTGTACATAAAATATCAAAAATTACACGAAATGTATATTATATACTGTAAATAAAATATCAAAAAGAACAGTAAATATATACTACACACCCTATGTAAAGTATCAAAAACTACACCAAATATATATTATATAATTTACATAAAATATCAAAAGGACACCAAATATATCTTATATACTGTACATAAAATATCAAAAAGTACAGTAAATATATTTCATCTACTGTACATATATTAACTAAAAGTACACCAAATACATTTTATATACTGTAAATAAAATTTCAAAAAGTATAGTAAATATATACTACATACAGTACATAAAATATCAAAAAGTACACCAAATATGTGCTATATATACTGTAAATAAACTATCAAAAACTACAGTAATTATATTTAATATACTGCACATAAAATATCAAAAATTACACCAAATTTATATTATATACTCTAATTAAAATATGAAAAAGGACAGTAAATATATATTACACTGTATGTAAATTATCAAAAACTACACCAAATATATATTATATAATTTACATAAAATATCAAAAGGATACCAAATATATATTATACACTGTACATAAAATATCAAAAAGTACCGTAAATATATTTCATATATTGTGCATATAATATTAACTAAAAGTACACCAAATACATTTTATAGACTGTAAATGAAATATCAAAAAGTACAGTAAATATATGTTACATACTGTACATAAAATATCAAAAAGTACAACAAATATGTGTTATATATACTGTAAATAAACTATCAAAAACTACAGTAATTATATTTAATATACTGTACATAAAATATCAAATATTACACCAAATGTATATTATATACTCTAATTAAAATATGAAAAAGGACAGTAAATATATATTACACTCTATGTAAATTATCAAAAACTACACCAAATATATATTATATAATTTACATAAAATATCAAAAGGACACCAAATATATATTATACACTCTACATAAAATATCAAAAAGTACAGTAAATATATTTCATATATTGTGCATATAATATTAACTAAAAGTACACCAAATACATTTGATAGACTGTAAATAAAATATCAAAAATTTCAGTAAATATATATTACATAATGTACATAAAATATCAAAAAGTACACCAAATATGTGTTATATATACTGTAAATAAACTATCAAACACTACAGTAATTATATTTAATATACTGTACATAAAATATCAAAAATTACGCCAAATGTATATTATATACTGTAAATAAAATATCAAAAATGACAGTAAATATATATGACACACCCTATGTAAAATATCAAGAACTACACCAAATATATATTATTAAATTAACATAAAATATCAAAAGGACACCAAATACATCTTCCATACTGTACATAAAATATCAAAATGTACAGTAAATATATTTCATATATTCTACATATAATATTAACTAAAAGTACACCGAATACATTTTATATACTGTAAATAAAATATCAAAATGTGCAGTAAATATATATTACATACTGTAAATAAAATATCAAAAAGTACACCAAATATGTGTTATATATACTGTAAATAAACTATCAAATCTGCAGTAATTATATTTAATATACTGTACATAAAATATCAAAAATTACACCAAATGTATATTATATACTGTAAATAAAATATCAAAATTACATTAAATATATGTTACACACCCTATGTAAAATATAAAAAACTACACCAAATATATATTATACAATTTACATAAAATATCAAAAGGCCACAAAATATATCTTATATAATGTACATAACATGTCAAAAACTTCAGTAAATATATTTCATATATTGTATATACAATATTAACTAAAAGTACACCAAATAGATTTTATATACTGTAAATAATATATCAACTAGTACAGTAAATATATATTACATACAGTACATAAAATATCAAAGAGTACACCAAATATGTGTTATATATACTGTAAATAAACTAGCAAATACTACAGTACTTATATTTAATATACTGTACATAAAATATCAAAAATTACACCAAATATATAGTACATACTCTAAATAAAATATCAAAAAGGACTGTAAATATATACTACACACCCTATGTAAAATGTCAAAAACTACACCAAATATATATTATATAATTTAAATAAAATATCACAAGGACACAAAATATATCTTATATACTGTACATAAAATGTCAAAAAGTACAGTAAATATATTTCATATACTGTACATATGATATTAACTAAAAATACACCAAATACATTTTATATACTGTAAATAAAATATCAAAAAGTACAGTAAATATATATTACATAATGTACATAAAATATCAAAAAGTACACCAAATATGTGTTATATATACTGTAAATAAACTATCAAAAACTACAGTACTTATGTTTAATATACTGTACATAAAATATCAAAAATTACACCAAATGTATATTATATACTGTAAATAAAATATCAAAAAGGACAGTAATTATATATGACACACCATATGTAAAATATCAAAATCTACACCAAATATATATTATATAAATTACATAAAATATCAAAAGGACACCAAATATGTTTTATATACTGTACATAAAATATCAAAAATACAGTAAATATATTTCATATATTGTACATATAATATTAACTAAAAGTACACCAAATACATTTTATATACTGTAAATAAAATATCAAAAGTACAGTAAATATATATTACATACTGTACGTAAAATATCGAAAAGTACACCAAATATGTCTCATAAATACTGTAAATAAACTATCAAAAACTACAGTAATTATATTTGATATACTGTACATAAAATATCAAAAATTACACCAAATGTATATTATATACTGTAAATAAAACATCAAAAAGTACAGAGAATATATACTACACACCCTATGTAAAATATCAAAAACTACACCAAATATGTATTATATAATTTACATAAAATATCAAAAGGACACAATATATATCTTATATACTGTACATAAAATATCAAAAAGTACAGTAAATATATTTCATATATTGTACATATAATATTAACTACAAGTACACCAAATACATTTTATATACTGTAAATAAAATATCAAAATGTACAGTAAATATATATTACATACTGTACATAAAATATCAAAAAGTAAACCAAATATGTGTTATATATACTGTAAATAAACTATCAAAAACTACAGTACCTATATTTAATATACTGTACATAAAATAACAAAAATTACATCAAATGTACATTATATACTGTAAATAAAATATCAAAAAGACAGGAAATATATACTACACACCCTATGTAAAATATCAAAAACTACACCAAATATATATTATATAATTTACATAAAATATCAAAAGGACACCCACTATATATTATATACTGTACATAAAATATCAAAAAGTACAGGAAATATATTTCATATATTGGACATATAATATTAACTAAAAGTACACCGAATACTTTTTATAAACTGTAAATAAAATATCAAAAAGTACAGTAAATATATATTACACACCCTATGTAAAATATCAAATACTACACCAAATATATATTATATAATTTACATAAAATATCAAAAGGACACAAAATGGATCTTATATACTGTACATAAAATATCAAAAAGTACAGTAAATATGTTTCATATATTGTGCATATAATATTAACTAAAAGTACACCAAATACATTTTATAGACTGTAAATAAAATATCAAAAAGTACAGTAAATATATATTACATACTGTACATAAAATATCAAAAAGTACACCAAATATGTGTTATATATACTGTAAATAAACTATCAAAAACTACAATAATTATATTTAATATTCTGTACATAAAATATCTAAATAACACCAAATGTACATTATATACTGTAAATAAAATATCAAAACGTCAGTAAATATATACTACACACCCTATGTAAAATATCAAAAACTACACCAAATATATATTATATAATTTACATAAAATATCAAAAGGACACCAAATATATCTTATATACTGTACATAAAATATCAAAAATACAGTAAATATATTTCATATATTGTACATATAATATTAACTAAAAGTACACCAAATACATTTTATATACTGTAAATAAAATATCAAAATTTCAGTAAATATATATTACATAATGTACATAAAATATCAAAAAGTACACCAAATATGTGTTATATATACTGTAAATAAACTATCAAACACTACAGTAATTATATTTAATATACTGTACATAAAACATCAAAAATTACACCAAATGTATATTATATACTGTAAATAAAATATCAAAAATGACAGTAAATATATATGACACACCCTATGTAAAATATCAAAAACTACACCAAATATATATTATTTAATTAACATAAAATATCAAAAGGACACCAAATATATCTTACATACTGTACATAAAATATCAAAAAGTACAGTAAATATATATTACATACTGTACAAAAAATATCAAAAAGTACACCAAATATGTGTTATATATACTGTAAATAAACTATCAAAAACTACAATAATTATATTTAATATACTGTACATAAAATATCCAAAATGACATCAAATGTACATTATATACTGTAAATAAAATATCAAAAAGTCAGTAAATATATACTAGACACCCTATGGAAAATATCAAAAACTACACGAAATATATATTATATAATTTACATAAAATATCAAAAGGACACCAAATATATCTTATATACTGTACTTAATATATCAAAAATACAGTAAATATATTTCATATATTGTACATATAATATTAACTAAAAGTACACCAAATACATTTTATATACTGTAAATAAAATATCAAAAGTACAGTAAATATATATTACATACTGTACATAAAATATCAAAATGTACACCAAATATGTGTTATATATACTGTAAATATACTATCGAAAACTACAATAATTATATTTAATATACTGTACATAAAATATCCAAAATGACACCAAATGTACATTATATACTGTGAACAAAATATCAAAAATTCAGTAAATATATAGTACACACCCTATGTAAAATATCAAAAACTACACCAAATATATATTATATAATTTACATAAAATATCAAAAGGACACCAAATATATCTTATATACTGTACATAAAATATCAAAAATACAGTAAATATATTTCATATATTGTACATATAATATTAACTAAATGTACACCAAATACATTTTATATACTGTAAATAAAATATCAAAAAGTTCAGTAAATATATATTACATAATGTACATAAAATATCAAAAAGTACACCAAATATGTGTTATATATACTGTAAATAAATTATCAAACACTACAGTAATTATATTTAATATACTGTACATAAAATATCAAAAATTACACCAAATGTATATTATATACTGTTAATAAAATATCAAAAAGGACAGTAAATATATACTACACACCCTATGTAAAGTATCAATAACTACACCAAATATATATTATATAATTTCCATAAAATATAACAAGGACACCAAATATATGTTATATACTGTACATAAAATACCAAAATGTACAGTAAATATATTTCATATATTGTACATATAATATTAACTAAAAGTACACCAAATACATTTTATATACTGTAAATAAAATATCAAAATATACAGTAAATATATATTACATACTGTACATAAAATATCAAAGAGTACACCAAATATGTGTTATATATACTGTAAATAAACTATCAAAAACTACAGTACTTATATTTAATATACTGTACATAAAATATCAAAAATTACACCAAATGTATAGTACATACTGTAAATAAAGTATCAAAAAGGACAGTAAATATATACTACACACCCTATGTAAAATATCAAAAACTACACCAAATATATATTATATAATTTACATACAATATCAAAAGGACACCAAATATATCTTATATATAGTACATAAAATATCAAAAAGTATAGTAAATATATTTCATATATTGTACATATAATATTAACTAAAAGTACACCAAATACATTTTATATACAGTAAATAAAATATCAACAAGTACAGTAAATGTATATTACATACTGTACATAAAATATCAAAAAGTACACCAAATATGTGTTATATATACTGTAAATAAACTATCAAAAACTACAGGACTTATATTTAATATACTGTACATAAAATATCAAAAATTACACCAAATGTATATTATATACTGTAAATAAAATATCAAAAAGTACAGTAAATATTTACTACACACCCTAAGTAAAATATCAAAAACTACACCAAATATATATTATATAAATTACGTAAAATATCAGTAGGACACCAAATATATCTTATATACTGTATATAAAATATCAAAAAGTACAGTAAATACATTTCATATATTGTACATATAATATTAACTAAAAGTAAACCAAATACATATTATATACTGTAAATAAAATATCAAAAGTTCAGTAAATATGTATTACATACTGTACATAAAATATCGAAAAGTACACCAAATATGTCTCATATATACTGTAAATAAACTATAAAAAACTACAGTAATTATATTTAATATACTGTACATAAAATATCAAAAATTACACCAAATGTATATTGTATACTGTAAATAAAACATCAAAAAGTACAGTTAATATATACTACACACCCTATGTAAAATATCAAAAACTACACCAAATATGTATTATATAATTTACATAAAATATCAAAAGGACACCAAATTTATCTTATATACTGTACATAAAATATCAAAAAGTACAGTAAATATATTTCATATATTGTATATATAATATTAACTAAAAGTACACCAAACACATTTTATAAACTGTAAATAATATATCAAAAAGTACAGTAAATATATATTACATACTGTACATAAAATATCAAAAAAACAACAAATATGTGTCATATATACTGTAAATCAACTATCATAAACTACAGTAATTATATTTAATATACTGTACGAAAAATATCAAATCACACCAAATGTATATTATGTACTGTAAATAAAATATAAAAAGACAGTAAATATATATGACACACCCTATGTAAAATATCAAAAACTACAACAAATATGTATTATATAATTTACATAAAATATCAAAAGGACACCAAATATATCTTACATACCGTACATAAAATATCAAAAAGTACAGTAAATATATTTCATATATTGTACATATAATATTAACTAACAGTACACCGAATACATTTTATATACTGTAAATAAAATATCAAAATGTGCAGTAAATAAATATTACATACTGTAAATAAAATATCAAAAAGCACACCAAATATATGTTATATATACTGTAAATAAACTATCAAATCTGCAGTAATTATATTTAATATACTGTACATAAAATATCAAAAATTACACCAAATGTATATTATACACTGTAAATAAAATATGAAAATTATATTAAATATATATTACACACCCTATGTAAAATATCAAAAACTACACCAATTATATATTATACAATTTACATAAAATATCAAAATTCCACAAAATATATATTATATACTGTACATAAAATATCAAAAAGTACAGTAAATATGTTTCATATATTGTACATATAATATTAACAAAAATTACACCAAATACATTTAATATACTGTAAATAAAATTTAAAGTTACAGTAAATATATATTACATACTGTACATAATATATCAAAAAGTACACCAAATATGTGTTATATATACTGTATATAAACTATCAAAAACTACAGTAATTATATTTAATATACTGTACATAAAATATAAAAATTACACCAAATGTATATTATATACTCTAAATAAAATATGAAAAAGGACACTAAATATATATTACACTCTATGTAAATTATCAAAAACTACACAAAATATATGTTATATAATTTACATAAAATATCAAAAGGACAGCAAATATATCTTATGTACTGTACATAAAATATCAAAAAGTACAGTAAATATATTTCATATATTGTACATATAATATTAACTAAAAATTCACCAAATATATTTTATATACTGTAAATAAAATATCAAAAAGTACAGTATATGTACTACATACTGTACATAAAATATCAAAAAGTACATGAAATATGTGGTATATATAGTGTAAATAAACTATCAAAAACTACAGTAATTATATTTAATATACTGTACATAAAATATCAAAAATGACACCAAATGTATATTATATACTGTAAATAATATATAAAAAAGGACCGTAAATATATATTACACCCTTTGTAAAATATCAAAGACTACACAAAATATATATTATATAATTTACATAAAATATCAAAAGGACACCAAATATATATTATCTACTGTGCATAAAATATCAAAAAGTACAGTAAATATATTTCATATATTGTACATATAATATTAACGAAAAGTACACCAAATACATTTTATATACTGTAAATAAAATATAAAAAGTACAGTAAATATATGTTACATACTGTACATAAAATATCACAAAGTACACCAAATATGTGCTATATATACTGTAAATAAACTATCAAAAACTACAGTAATTATATTTAATATACTGTACATAAAATATCAAAAATTACACCAAATGTATATTATGTACTCTAAAGAAAATGTGGAAAAGACAGTAAATATATATTACACTCTATGAAAATTATCAAATCTACACCAAATATATATTATGTAATTTTCATAAAATATCAAAAGGCAACCAAATATATATTATATACTGTACATATAATATCAAAAAGTACAGTAAATATATATTACATACTGTACATAAAGTATCAAAATTTCACCAAATATGTGTTATATATACTGTAAATAAACTATCAAAAACTACAATAATTATATTTAATATACTGTACATAAAATATCCAAAATTACACCAAATATATATTATACACTGTAAATAAAATATAAAAAAGGACAGTAAATATATACTACACCCTATGTAAAATATGAAAAACTACACCAAATATATATTATATAATTTACATAAAATATCAAAAGGACACCAAATATATATTATATACAGTACATAAAACATCAAAAAGCACAGTAAATATATTTCATATAATGTTCATATAATATTAAAGAAAAGTACACCAAATAAATTTTATATACTGTAAATAAAATATAAAAAATACAGTAAATATATGTTACATAATGTACATAAAATATCAAAAAGTACACCAAATATGTGCTATATATACTGTAAATAAACTATCAAAAACTACAGTAATTATATTTAATATACTGTCCATAAAATATCAAAAATTACACCAAATGTATATTATATACCCTAAAAAAAATATGAAAAAGGACAGTAAATATATATTACACTCTATGTAAATTATCAAATCTACACCAAATATATATTATATAATTTACATAAAATATCAAAAGGACACCAAATATATATTATATACTCTACATAAAATATCAAATAGTACAGTAAATATATATTACATACTGTACATAAAATATTAAAAAGTTCACCAAATATGTGTTATATATACTGTAAATAAACTATCAAAAACTACAATAATTATATTTAATATACTGTACATTAAATATCCAAAATTAAACCAAATGTATATTATATACTGTAAATAAAATATCAAAAAGGACAGTAAATATATACTACACACCCTATGTAAAATATCAAAAACTACACCAAATATATATTATATAATTTTCATAAAATATCAAAAGGACACCAAATATATGTTATATACTCTACATAAAATACCAAAAAGTACAGTAAATATATTTCATATATTGTACATATAATATTAACTAAAAGTACACCAAATACATTTTATATACTGTAAATAAAATATCAAAATGTACAGTAAATATATATTACATACTGTACATACAATATCGAAAAGTACACCAAATATGTCTCATATATACTGTAAATAAACTATCAAAAACTACAGTAATTATATTTAATATACTGTACATAAAATATCAAAAATTACACCAATTGTATATTATTTACTCTAAATAATATACCAAAAAGTACAGTAAATATATTTTACACACACTATGTAAAATATCACAAACTACACCAAATGTATATTATATACTCTAAATAGAAGATGAAAAAGGACAGTAAATATATATTACACTCTGTGTGAAATATCAAAAACTACACCAAATATATATTATATAATTTACATAAAATATCAAAAGGACACCAAATATATCTTATATACTGTAGTGTGTGCGTGTTTGGAGAGTAGCTGGGACAGACAGGCGAGTCCCTGAGGGTTGGAGATAAAGACGTTCTAGAGACTGGGGAGTAACTCAGTGAAAGTGGTGGGCTTGGTGGTGATCCCTGGGTTCCTGGAACTGACCCGCGCTGAAATGTGGGCGTGGTTGGAGAGTAGCTGGGACAGACTGGAGGGTCCGTAAGGGCTGGGGGTGAAGACGTGAGAGAGACTGGCGAGGATCTCACTGAGGTCTGTGAGTTTGTAGGTGTTTCTGGGGTGTGGGGTAGAGACTCCCGCTGAAATCTGGGCGTAGTTGGAGAGTAGCTGAGACAGACAGGAGAGTCATGGGTGGCTGGGGGTGAGCTGCTGGATGATGGCAGTAAGAACATATGGTATATTATTGATGAATGAGGTGACTGTGAAGAATCTCCAGAGGAGGACACGGGAGAACACAATGACATGAGTGACTGTCCTGCTTGGTTAGGAAAGGGAAACGTAAAGTTGTGGAATTCTGTTGATGATGGATGTGAGAGTGGTGAAGCCCTGCGGGGTGATGTAGAGTACTTCCACATCCCTGGTGAGGAGCTGCCCCTTGGGTCTGAGTTTCTGGGAGGGGAGAGGGAGAAGCTGGGTGAGGCAGGCATGAATCTTGAGGAGTCAGGGCTGGGGGACCGCTCATATTCTCCCGAGACGTGGGAGTCTCTGGGGGACTCCTGGGTGCATGGGGCTGACTCCCGCAGGAACCTGGGGATGGCTGGAGAGTAACTGGGAGCCACAGGAGAGTCCCTGAGGCCTGGGGGTGAAGAGATGAAAGACACAGGGGTGGAGCACCGTGAGGCTCGTGAGTTTGTAGGTGATTCCCGGGTGTGGGGGCTGACTCCAGCTGAAATCTGGGGTTGTTTGGAGAGTAGCTGGGAGACACAGGAGATCCCCCGAGAGCTGGGGGTGAGCTGCTGGGTGATGGCAGTAAGAACATGTGGTATATTATTGATGAACGTGGGGACTCTGAGGAATCCTCAGAGGAGGACACGGGAGAGCCCAATGGCTTCATTGATTGCCCATCACGGTGAGGACAGGGAAATGGGAGCTTGTGGGATTCTGGTGATGACAGAGGTGAGTGTGGTGAAGCCCTAGGGGATGGTGAATGGTAGCTCCGGATCCCTGGTGAGGAGCTTCCCCTGAAGCCTGAGTTTCTGAGAGGGGAGAGGGAGAAGCTGGGTGAGGCTCGCATGGACCTTGGGGAGTCCGTGCTGGGGGACCGTTCATAAGAAGAGCCGGACAAGACCCTACTGTTCTTAGGTGCAGACATGATTAGGAAACCTGCAGCTCCCAGGGGCCCCTACTAATTTTCTAACTCGCAGAAGGAAGGAGTGTGTGTGCGTGTGTGTGTGTGTGCGGTGTGAGGTATGTGCCCCTTAAGAAAATGGAAATCAACCAACCAATGAGACAGACAGACAGACAGACAGACAGACAGAAAGAGATTCACTTGCCCAAGTGTTCTGTCCTGTCCTCTGAATCCGCTTCCAAGTCGCAAGACGCTGTGAGCTCCAAGTCAACGCAGAGTCCGCCAACCGCTCCGGCCGCTGATCCGCTCCGCGAAGATCTGAGTACAGGCCAGCCAGGGTGGGTTTAAATAGCCTCGGGCGCAGCCTAGCAGCGGAAAGGGCGGAGCTTCACTCCTCCTTTCCATCAGTCACCCCCAACTTTCCCAGGCTACACCTCCTAGGAAACTGTTCTCCTGCTTTGATTTCATGCGCCACCTTTGGGACAATCTAAGAACTTACAAGTTTTCTTGGCCAGATATATTAGGAATTGTATGCACTGAAACACTGAAAACCAACTAGTGGTTCTGTGGTTCCCACGTTGTGGTTTTGACACCAGCAGCATCCTTGCCACAATCAAACCCCGGAGATCCACAGATCTGCGGTGTAACAATACCTCCCCCTGATCCGGATGCATGGCAGTTTAAGAAGTCTTTCCGTGTAAGGGAAAAGACTTTGAAGAAAAGGTGGAGATATGCGTTGTAGAAACATTCTTTTGCTCTGGAACCACGTAGAGACTTGGGAGCCAGTTGGGTGGAGCATTCGTTGGATGAGGGTGCTCGGGTTAGGAATATCAAGGTGTGGCTCCAGATAATCCAATCATCTAATTAAGATTCCAGTTATGCTCATCTGTTTTAAAATTCCGTTTGGGTAAATTCTTTTAGTCAGACTGAGAATGGCAAAGCCTCAACCCCAATTTCCAGGGAGGGTTGAGAGCCTCAGGTGGAGTTGATCACCAATAGCCTATGGTTTAACCCGTCATGCCTATAGAATGAGGTCTCCATAAAAACCCAAAAGGACTGGGTTCAGAGAGCTTGTGGATAACACTTCCTGGAAGGTAGTGCACCCCTCCCCACACGCCGGGCCCCGCATTTATTTCTGAACTTTTGGCAAAGTCCGCTAAAATACAACGGCAAATGTAAGTGTTTCCCTGCGTGCTGTGAGCTCTTCCAGCCAATGAATGCAACTAAATCTGGGAGTGGTGGCAACCTGATTTATAGCCAGTTGCTGAGAAGCACAGGTAAAACAACGTGGGGCTTCCCATTGTTATTAGTGTGGGAGGCCTGTCTGGCGGGACTCGGCCCTTTGGAATCTAAAGCTATGTCCCGGTAGATAGCGTCACCATTGAATTAGAAGACACACATATGTTGAGAATAATCTTTCTGGTCATTTGCTGCATGTCTTATTTACAATATGTAATCAAATTCTTTATCCTGGCCTTATGGCACCTGGGTTGAGAACCATGATTTGAACCAAACATTGGTCTGTCACGTTCTGAGTTTGAAACTTTATTTTGCCTTTAGCGTTTTGCTATTGCTTTTTCGTTTTCTTTTGTTTCGTTTCGTTTCTAAGTATATGTGCAGGATGTGCAGATTTGTTACTAAGGTAAACGTGTGCCATGGTGGTTTGCTGCACCTGTCAACCCATCACCTAGCTATTAAGCCCAGCATGCAGTAGCTGTTTTTCTTAACGCTCTGCCTCCCGAAAGGCCCCAGTGAGTGTTGTTCCCCTTCCTGTGTCCATGTCATCTCATTTTTCAGCTCTCATTATAAGTGAGAATGTGGCGTTTGGTTTTCTTTCCCTGGATTAGTTTGCTGAGCATAATGACCACACATCACCACTGTTTTTGTTTTTTAGTATAAAGAGTAGTATTTTATTGAATAAGATTTGCTCACAGAAAAATAAGCTTAAGTCTACAATGAATGCCAGACTCTACAGCAGAAAGCAATTTTCTCACTTTTCCACACACAATGGTTCCTACTAAGTGAAAAAACTTCATTCACAAATGTACTACTCTGTCTCAAAACATCTCACATAATCATGCACTGTACTAAAGCCATTAGATCAGTTCTTCAGTCAGGTTAAAGAAGTATCCCTCTAATAACTGACTTTTATAATGCTATCAATATCCACTCCCAATCAGTCTGCCATTGTTAATGGTGTACAGCATTACTGAATACAATGGAATTGATGACGCCCATATCCACGGACACACCGTGACTTACGGTGGTTTGATTTATGATTTTTCAACGTTATGATGGGATTATTGGAATATTAGATGCGTTTCTAAGTTACAGTGGGTTTATGAGTATGCGACCCTATACTGCAGAAACAGCTGTATAAGGAAAAACAGGTGTACCTAATAAGAATATGCTTAGTGACTTGGGATAAACCAATAGATGTTCACAACTGATGGAGAGCCGTGAAAGAGAGATAGCGGTAAATAGTTACAATAACACAATTTTCCTGCACCTGTCGAGGATTTCTCCCAAAAAACGCAGAATGTGGGATGCACCTAAGGCATATGAAAGAGAGAGGGCAGAAGGAGTAAGAGAGAAATAGGAGGAAGGAAGGAAGGAAGGAAAGAAAGAAGGAAGGTAGGAAGGAAGGAAGGAAGGAAGGAAGGAAGGAAGGAAGGACGAAAGGAAGGAGAAAACACCCGGTGTTACTAAAAGCCCCCAAAAAATGGTTTCCCCCTTTGGGTAAGCCTACAATGTGGATGAATCTTGAAAATATTGTGCTACGTGTTGTGTCAGTCATAACAGCTCACCTATTGTGCAATTCCGTTGATAGGAAATGTCCACAATATGGAAATCTATGCATATGGGATTGATCGCACTAGGTAGTTGCTACCTAGGGCTGAGGGTCAGGGAGAAGGTTTGAGACAGAATGAGGAGTGACTACTGTCTACAGGGTTTTTCTCTGGTCGGGGGTGATAAGACGTTCTACAATGGATTGCGAATTAAAATTGAATGTGCACCACCACAGGTATACTAAAAGCCACTCAATTCATGACTTTTAATGGGGGAATCTTCTGTGGCGCACTCTCATGGAGACCACGGCAGACATAGTGAGAGAGAAAAAGGTGAGTAAATATCTGAAACGGAGGCAGAAAGAGAGAGAATGAGAAGCCCTGTGAATGGAAGGGAGAGCGAAAAGGGAAAATGGTCCTATTTACAAATGACAGATGTGAAACTGGGGTTCACATCAACAGTGTCACTGCCAGGAAGGAGGGTCATGCTAGCCATGTCACCGGTAGTGTGGCCCGCAGGGACGCCGACCTGCTGGAGCGTCGTGCCAGCATGGGCTCTGGCAGCCACGTGGGCCAGCAGGAGGGTCCCGCTGCACAGCTGTGGGGTGAGGATAGACTGGGTGGTGATATCGGCCATTACAGGGGCCTCTTCTGCTGGCAAGAGTGTGACAGTAGCAAGTAGATGGACAAGCCTGCGTGTGAGGACGGAATGCAGGAGGGGCTCTTGTGCGGCTGGGTGTGGGGCCCTCACGGGAACCGTGGAGAAATGGCCAGGTAACTGCGTCATGTGGGCTAGTAGATTGGCCAGGGCTTCGAACTGAAGGACAATAACGGGGAGTAGCTGTCAGGCCCTGGGAGTGTCTGAGTGTAAGTGGAGATGGGTTTGGGGTCACTGAGGGATGCGTGGGAGCCATCGCTGTATAGGTACAGGTCATAGGGAGATAGTCTCGTGAGGCCTGTGAGTGTCTAGGGTTGTCCTGGGTGCCTGGGGCTGACTGTGGCAGAAATCTGGGGAAGGCTGGAGAGAAGCTGGGAGACCCAGGAGAGTCCCTGAAGGCAGGGGGTGAAGAGGTGAAAGAAATGGGGGAGGGTTGCAGTAAGGTCCGTGAGTTTGTAGGTGATTCCTGGGTGCGGGAAGCTGACTCCAGGTGAAATCTGGAGACGGTCGGAGTGTAGCTGAGAGAGACAGAAGAGTCCTTGAGGGCTGGGGGTGAGAACATGAGGGAGATTGGGGAGTAAGTCAGTGAAATTCGTGAGTTCGGTGGTGTATCGTGGGTGCCTGGAACTGACTCCAGCTGGAATCTAGCGAAGTTTTGAGAGTAGCTGAAAGAGACACAGGAGTCCCTGTGGGCTGAGGGCAAAGACCTGAGAGAGACCAGGGAGGACCTCAGTGAAGTCTGTGAGTCTGTAGGTGATTCCGGAGTGTGGGAGGCTGAGTGCCGCTGAAATCTGGGCGTGGTGGGAGAGTAGCTGGGACAGACAGGAGAGTCCCAGGGGGCTGGGGGTGAAGACATGACAGAGACTGGGGAGTAACTCAGCGAAACTGCTGAGTTTGGTGGTGATACCTGGGTGCCTGGAACTGACTCCCGCTGAAATCTGGGCATGGTTGGAGAGTAGCTGGGACACACAGGAGAGTCCCTGAGGGCTGGGGGTGAAGACATGAGAGAGACCGGGGAGTACCTCAGTGAAACTGGTGAGTTTGGTGGTGACTCCGGGGTGCCTGGGACTGACTCCAGCTGAAATGTGTGCGTGGTTGGAGAGTAGCTGGGACAGACAGGAGAGTCCCTGAGGGCTGCTGAAGACATGAGAGAGACTGGAGAGTAAGTGAGTGAAATTGGGGAGTTTGGTGGTGCTTCCTGGGTGCTTGGAACTGACTCCGGCTGAAGTGTGGGCGTGGTTGGAGAGTAGCTGGGACACACAGGAGAGTCCCTGAGGGTTGGAGATAAAGACGTGCTAGAGAGTGAGGAGTAACTGAGTGAAATTGGGGAGTTTGGTGGTGATTCCGGGGTGCCTGGAACTGACTGCAGCTGAAATGTGGGCGTGGTTGGAGAGTAGCTGGGACAGACGGGAGAGTCCCTGAGGGATGGTGAAGACATGAGAGAGACTGGGGAGTAACGCAGTGAAATTGGTGAGTTTGGTGGTGATTTCTGGGTGCCTGCAACGGACTCCCGCTGAAGTGTGGGCGTGTTTGGAGAGTAGCTGGGACAGACAGGCGAGTCCCCGAGGGTTGGAGATAAAGACGTGCTAGAGACTGGGGAGTAACTCAGTGAAAGTGGTGGGCTTGGTGGTGATCCCTGGGTTCCTGGAACTGACCCGCGCTGAAATGTGGGCGTGGTTGGAGAGTAGCTGGGACAGACTGGAGGGTCCGTAAGGGCTGGGGGTGAAGACGTGAGAGAGACTGGCGAGGATCTCACTGAGGTCTGTGAGTTTGTAGGTGTTTCTGGGGTGTGGGGTAGAGACTCCCACTGAAATCTGGGCGTAGTTGGAGAGTAGCTGGGACAGACAGGAGAGTCATGGGTGGCTGGGGGTGAGCTGCTGGATGATGGCAGTAAGAACATATGGTATATTATTGATGAATGAGGTGACTGTGAAGAATCTCCAGAGGAGGACACGGGAGAACACAATGACATGAGTGACTGTCCTGCTTGGTTAGGAAAGGGAAACGTAAAGTTGTGGAATTCTGTTGATGATGGATGTGAGAGTGGTGAAGCCCTGCGGGGTGATGTAGAGTACTTCCACATCCCTGGTGAGGAGCTGCCCCTTGGGTCTGAGTTTCTGGGAGGGGAGAGGGAGAAGCTGGGTGAGGCAGGCATGAATCTTGAGGAGTCAGGGCTGGGGGACCGCTCATATTCTCCCGAGACGTGTGAGTCTCTGGGGGACTCCTGGGTGCATGGGGCTGACTCCCGCAGGAACCTGGGGATGGCTGGAGAGTAACTGGGAGCCACAGGAGAGTCCCTGAGGCCTGGGGGTGAAGAGATGAAAGACACAGGGGTGGAGCACCGTGAGGCTCGTGAGTTTGTAGGTGATTCCCGGGTGTGGGGGGCTGACTCCAGCTGAAATCTGGGGTTGTTTGGAGAGTAGCTGGGAGACACAGGAGATCCCCCGAGAGCTGGGGGTGAGCTGCTGGGTGATGGCAGTAAGAACATGTGGTATATTATTGATGAACGTGGGGACTCTGAGGAATCCTCAGAGGAGGACACGGGAGAGCCCAATGGCTTCATTGATTGCCGATCACGGTGAGGACAGGGAAATGGGAGCTTGTGGGATTCTGGTGATGACAGAGGTGAGTGTGGTGAAGCCCTAGGGGATGGTGAATGGTAGCTCCGGATCCCTGGTGAGGAGCTTCCCCTGAAGCCTGAGTTTCTGAGAGGGGAGAGGGAGAAGCTGGGTGAGGCTCGCATGGACCTTGGGGAGTCCGTGCTGGGGGACCGTTCATAAGAAGAGCCGGACAAGACCCTACTGTTCTTAGGTGCAGACATGATTAGGAAACCTGCAGCTCCCAGGGGCCCCTACTAATTTTCTAACTCACAGAAGGAAGGAGTGTGTGTGCGTGTGTGTGTGTGTGCGGTGTGAGGTATGTGCCCCTTAAGAAAATGGAAATCAACCAACCAATGAGACAGACAGACAGACAGACAGACAGACAGAAAGAGATTCACTTGCCCAAGTGTTCTGTCCTGTCCTCTGAATCCGCTTCCAAGTCGCAAGACGCTGTGAGCTCCAAGTCAACGCAGAGTCCGCCAACCGCTCCGGCCGCTGATCCGCTCCGCGAAGATCTGAGTACAGGCCAGCCAGGGTGGGTTTAAATAGCCTCGGGCGCAGCCTAGCAGCGGAAAGGGCGGAGCTTCACTCCTCCTTTCCATCAGTCACCCCCAACTTTCCCAGGCTACACCTCCTAGGAAACTGTTCTCCTGCTTTGATTTCATGCGCCACCTTTGGGACAATCTAAGAACTTACAAGTTTTCTTGGCCAGATATATTAGGAATTGTATGCACTGAAACACTGAAAACCAACTAGTGGTTCTGTGGTTCCCACGTTGTGGTTTTGACACCAGCAGCATCCTTGCCACAATCAAACCCCGGAGATCCACAGATCTGCGGTGTAACAATACCTCCCCCTGATCCGGATGCATGGCAGTTTAAGAAGTCTTTCCGTGTAAGGGAAAAGACTTTGAAGAAAAGGTGGAGATATGCGTTGTAGAAACATTCTTTTGCTCTGGAACCACGTAGAGACTTGGGAGCCAGTTGGGTGGAGCATTCGTTGGATGAGGGTGCTCGGGTTAGGAATATCAAGGTGTGGCTCCAGATAATCCAATCATCTAATTAAGATTCCAGTTATGCTCATCTGTTTTAAAATTCCGTTTGGGTAAATTCTTTTAGTCAGACTGAGAATGGCAAAGCCTCAACCCCAATTTCCAGGGAGGGTTGAGAGCCTCAGGTGGAGTTGATCACCAATAGCCTATGGTTTAACCCGTCATGCCTATAGAATGAGGTCTCCATAAAAACCCAAAAGGACTGGGTTCAGAGAGCTTGTGGATAACACTTCCTGGAAGGTAGTGCACCCCTCCCCACACGCCGGGCCCCGCATTTATTTCTGAACTTTTGGCAAAGTCCGCTAAAATACAACGGCAAATGTAAGTGTTTCCCTGCGTGCTGTGAGCTCTTCCAGCCAATGAATGCAACTAAATCTGGGAGTGGTGGCAACCTGATTTATAGCCAGTTGCTGAGAAGCACAGGTAAAACAACGTGGGGCTTCCCATTGTTATTAGTGTGGGAGGCCTGTCTGGCGGGACTCGGCCCTTTGGAATCTAAAGCTATGTCCCGGTAGATAGCGTCACCATTGAATTAGAAGACACACATATGTTGAGAATAATCTTTCTGGTCATTTGCTGCATGTCTTATTTACAATATGTAATCAAATTCTTTATCCTGGCCTTATGGCACCTGGGTTGAGAACCATGATTTGAACCAAACATTGGTCTGTCACGTTCTGAGTTTGAAACTTTATTTTGCCTTTAGCGTTTTGCTATTGCTTTTTCGTTTTCTTTTGTTTCGTTTCGTTTCTAAGTATATGTGCAGGATGTGCAGATTTGTTACTAAGGTAAACGTGTGCCATGGTGGTTTGCTGCACCTGTCAACCCATCACCTAGCTATTAAGCCCAGCATGCAGTAGCTGTTTTTCTTAACGCTCTGCCTCCCGAAAGGCCCCAGTGAGTGTTGTTCCCCTTCCTGTGTCCATGTCATCTCATTTTTCAGCTCTCATTATAAGTGAGAATGTGGCGTTTGGTTTTCTTTCCCTGGATTAGTTTGCTGAGCATAATGACCACACATCACCACTGTTTTTGTTTTTTAGTATAAAGAGTAGTATTTTATTGAATAAGATTTGCTCACAGAAAAATAAGCTTAAGTCTACAATGAATGCCAGACTCTACAGCAGAAAGCAATTTTCTCACTTTTCCACACACAATGGTTCCTACTAAGTGAAAAAACTTCATTCACAAATGTACTACTCTGTCTCAAAACATCTCACATAATCATGCACTGTACTAAAGCCATTAGATCAGTTCTTCAGTCAGGTTAAAGAAGTATCCCTCTAATAACTGACTTTTATAATGCTATCAATATCCACTCCCAATCAGTCTGCCATTGTTAATGGTGTACAGCATTACTGAATACAATGGAATTGATGACGCCCATATCCACGGACACACCGTGACTTACGGTGGTTTGATTTATGATTTTTCAACGTTATGATGGGATTATTGGAATATTAGATGCGTTTCTGAGTTACAGTGGGTTTATGAGTATGCGACCCTATACTCCAGAAACAGCTGTATAAGGAAAAACAGGTGTACCTAATAAAAATATGCTTAGTGACTTGGGATAAACCAATAGATGTTCACAACTGATGGAGAGCCGTGAAAGAGAGATAGCGGTAAATAGTTACAATAACACAATTTTCCTGCACCTGTCAAGGATTTCTCCCAAAAAACGCAGAATGTGGGATGCACCTAAGGCATATGAAAGAGAGAGGGCAGAAGGAGTAAGAGAGAAATAGGAGGAAGGAAGGAAGGAAAGAAAGAAAGAAGGAAGGTAGGAAGGAAGGAAGGAAGGAAGGAAGGAAGGAAGGAAGGACGAAAGGAAGGAGAAAACACCCGGTGTTACTAAAAGCCCCCAAAAAATGGTTTCCCCCTGTGGGTAAGCCTACAATGTGGATGAATCTTGAAAATATTGTGCTACGTGTTGTGTCAGTCATAACAGCTCACCTATTGTGCAATTCCGTTGATAGGAAATATCCACAATATGGAAATCTATGCATATGGGATTGATCGCACTAGGTAGTTGCTACCTAGGGCTGAGGGTCAGGGAGAAGGTTTGAGACAGAATGAGGAGTGACTACTGTCTACAGGGTTTTTCTCTGGTCGGGGGTGATAAGACGTTCTACAATGGATTGCGAATTAAAATTGAATGTGCACCACCACAGGTATACTAAAAGCCACTCAATTCATGACTTTTAATGGGGGAATCTTCTGTGGCGCACTCTCATGGAGACCACGGCAGACATAGTGAGAGAGAAAAAGGTGAGTAAATATCTGAAACGGAGGCAGAAAGAGAGAGAATGAGAAGCCCTGTGAATGGAAGGGAGAGCGAAAAGGGAAAATGGTCCTATTTACAAATGACAGATGTGAAACTGGGGTTCACATCAACAGTGTCACTGCCAGGAAGGAGGGTCATGCTAGCCATGTCACCGGTAGTGTGGCCCGCAGGGACGCCGACCTGCTGGAGCGTCGTGCCAGCATGGGCTCTGGCAGCCACGTGGGCCAGCAGGAGGGTCCCGCTGCACAGCTGTGGGGTGAGGATAGACTGGGTGGTGATATCGGCCATTACAGGGGCCTCTTCTGCTGGCAAGAGTGTGACAGTAGCAAGTAGATGGACAAGCCTGCGTGTGAGGACGGAATGCAGGAGGGGCTCTTGTGCGGCTGGGTGTGGGGCCCTCACGGGAACCGTGGAGAAATGGCCAGGTAACTGCGTCATGTGGGCTAGTAGATTGGCCAGGGCTTCGAACTGAAGGACAATAACGGGGAGTAGCTGTCAGGCCCTGGGAGTGTCTGAGTGTAAGTGGAGATGGGTTTGGGGTCACTGAGGGATGCGTGGGAGCCATCGCTGTATAGGTACAGGTCATAGGGAGATAGTCTCGTGAGGCCTGTGAGTGTCTAGGGTTGTCCTGGGTGCCTGGGGCTGACTGTGGCAGAAATCTGGGGAAGGCTGGAGAGAAGCTGGGAGACCCAGGAGAGTCCCTGAAGGCAGGGGGTGAAGAGGTGAAAGAAATGGGGGAGGGTTGCAGTAAGGTCCGTGAGTTTGTAGGTGATTCCTGGGTGCGGGAAGCTGACTCCAGGTGAAATCTGGAGACGGTCGGAGTGTAGCTGAGAGAGACAGAAGAGTCCTTGAGGGCTGGGGGTGAGAACATGAGGGAGATTGGGGAGTAAGTCAGTGAAATTCGTGAGTTCGGTGGTGTATCGTGGGTGCCTGGAACTGACTCCAGCTGGAATCTAGCGAAGTTTTGAGAGTAGCTGAAAGAGACACAGGAGTCCCTGTGGGCTGAGGGCAAAGACCTGAGAGAGACCAGGGAGGACCTCAGTGAAGTCTGTGAGTCTGTAGGTGATTCCGGAGTGTGGGAGGCTGAGTGCCGCTGAAATCTGGGCGTGGTGGGAGAGTAGCTGGGACAGACAGGAGAGTCCCAGGGGGCTGGGGGTGAAGACATGACAGAGACTGGGGAGTAACTCAGCGAAACTGCTGAGTTTGGTGGTGATACCTGGGTGCCTGGAACTGACTCCCGCTGAAATCTGGGCATGGTTGGAGAGTAGCTGGGACACACAGGAGAGTCCCTGAGGGCTGGGGGTGAAGACATGAGAGAGACCGGGGAGTACCTCAGTGAAACTGGTGAGTTTGGTGGTGACTCCGGGGTGCCTGGGACTGACTCCAGCTGAAATGTGTGCGTGGTTGGAGAGTAGCTGGGACAGACAGGAGAGTCCCTGAGGGCTGCTGAAGACATGAGAGAGACTGGAGAGTAAGTGAGTGAAATTGGGGAGTTTGGTGGTGCTTCCTGGGTGCTTGGAACTGACTCCGGCTGAAGTGTGGGCGTGGTTGGAGAGTAGCTGGGACACACAGGAGAGTCCCTGAGGGTTGGAGATAAAGACGTGCTAGAGAGTGAGGAGTAACTGAGTGAAATTGGGGAGTTTGGTGGTGATTCCGGGGTGCCTGGAACTGACTGCAGCTGAAATGTGGGCGTGGTTGGAGAGTAGCTGGGACAGACGGGAGAGTCCCTGAGGGATGGTGAAGACATGAGAGAGACTGGGGAGTAACGCAGTGAAATTGGTGAGTTTGGTGGTGATTTCTGGGTGCCTGCAACGGACTCCCGCTGAAGTGTGGGCGTGTTTGGAGAGTAGCTGGGACAGACAGGCGAGTCCCTGAGGGTTGGAGATAAAGACGTGCTAGAGACTGGGGAGTAACTCAGTGAAAGTGGTGGGCTTGGTGGTGATCCCTGGGTTCCTGGAACTGACCCGCGCTGAAATGTGGGCGTGGTTGGAGAGTAGCTGGGACAGACTGGAGGGTCCGTAAGGGCTGGGGGTGAAGACGTGAGAGAGACTGGCGAGGATCTCACTGAGGTCTGTGAGTTTGTAGGTGTTTCTGGGGTGTGGGGTAGAGACTCCCACTGAAATCTGGGCGTAGTTGGAGAGTAGCTGGGACAGACAGGAGAGTCATGGGTGGCTGGGGGTGAGCTGCTGGATGATGGCAGTAAGAACATATGGTATATTATTGATGAATGAGGTGACTGTGAAGAATCTCCAGAGGAGGACACGGGAGAACACAATGACATGAGTGACTGTCCTGCTTGGTTAGGAAAGGGAAACGTAAAGTTGTGGAATTCTGTTGATGATGGATGTGAGAGTGGTGAAGCCCTGCGGGGTGATGTAGAGTACTTCCACATCCCTGGTGAGGAGCTGCCCCTTGGGTCTGAGTTTCTGGGAGGGGAGAGGGAGAAGCTGGGTGAGGCAGGCATGAATCTTGAGGAGTCAGGGCTGGGGGACCGCTCATATTCTCCCGAGACGTGTGAGTCTCTGGGGGACTCCTGGGTGCATGGGGCTGACTCCCGCAGGAACCTGGGGATGGCTGGAGAGTAACTGGGAGCCACAGGAGAGTCCCTGAGGCCTGGGGGTGAAGAGATGAAAGACACAGGGGTGGAGCACCGTGAGGCTCGTGAGTTTGTAGGTGATTCCCGGGTGTGGGGGGCTGACTCCAGCTGAAATCTGGGGTTGTTTGGAGAGTAGCTGGGAGACACAGGAGATCCCCCGAGAGCTGGGGGTGAGCTGCTGGGTGATGGCAGTAAGAACATGTGGTATATTATTGATGAACGTGGGGACTCTGAGGAATCCTCAGAGGAGGACACGGGAGAGCCCAATGGCTTCATTGATTGCCCATCACGGTGAGGACAGGGAAATGGGAGCTTGTGGGATTCTGGTGATGACAGAGGTGAGTGTGGTGAAGCCCTAGGAGATGGTGAATGGTAGCTCCGGATCCCTGGTGAGGAGCTTCCCCTGAAGCCTGAGTTTCTGAGAGGGGAGAGGGAGAAGCTGGGTGAGGCTCGCATGGACCTTGGGGAGTCCGTGCTGGGGGACCGTTCATAAGAAGAGCCGGACAAGACCCTACTGTTCTTAGGTGCAGACATGATTAGGAAACCTGCAGCTCCCAGGGGCCCCTACTAATTTTCTAACTCGCAGAAGGAAGGAGTGTGTGTGCGTGTGTGTGTGTGTGTGCGGTGTGAGGTATGTGCCCCTTAAGAAAATGGAAATCAACCAACCAATGAGACAGACAGACAGACAGACAGACAGACAGAAAGAGATTCACTTGCCCAAGTGTTCTGTCCTGTCCTCTGAATCCGCTTCCAAGTCGCAAGACGCTGTGAGCTCCAAGTCAACGCAGAGTCCGCCAACCGCTCCGGCCGCTGATCCGCTCCGCGAAGATCTGAGTACAGGCCAGCCAGGGTGGGTTTAAATAGCCTCGGGCGCAGCCTAGCAGCGGAAAGGGCGGAGCTTCACTCCTCCTTTCCATCAGTCACCCCCAACTTTCCCAGGCTACACCTCCTAGGAAACTGTTCTCCTGCTTTGATTTCATGCGCCACCTTTGGGACAATCTAAGAACTTACAAGTTTTCTTGGCCAGATATATTAGGAATTGTATGCACTGAAACACTGAAAACCAACTAGTGGTTCTGTGGTTCCCACGTTGTGGTTTTGACACCAGCAGCATCCTTGCCACAATCAAACCCCGGAGATCCACAGATCTGCGGTGTAACAATACCTCCCCCTGATCCGGATGCATGGCAGTTTAAGAAGTCTTTCCGTGTAAGGGAAAAGACTTTGAAGAAAAGGTGGAGATATGCGTTGTAGAAACATTCTTTTGCTCTGGAACCACGTAGAGACTTGGGAGCCAGTTGGGTGGAGCATTCGTTGGATGAGGGTGCTCGGGTTAGGAATATCAAGGTGTGGCTCCAGATAATCCAATCATCTAATTAAGATTCCAGTTATGCTCATCTGTTTTAAAATTCCGTTTGGGTAAATTCTTTTAGTCAGACTGAGAATGGCAAAGCCTCAACCCCAATTTCCAGGGAGGGTTGAGAGCCTCAGGTGGAGTTGATCACCAATAGCCTATGGTTTAACCCGTCATGCCTATAGAATGAGGTCTCCATAAAAACCCAAAAGGACTGGGTTCAGAGAGCTTGTGGATAACACTTCCTGGAAGGTAGTGCACCCCTCCCCACACGCCGGGCCCCGCATTTATTTCTGAACTTTTGGCAAAGTCCGCTAAAATACAACGGCAAATGTAAGTGTTTCCCTGCGTGCTGTGAGCTCTTCCAGCCAATGAATGCAACTAAATCTGGGAGTGGTGGCAACCTGATTTATAGCCAGTTGCTGAGAAGCACAGGTAAAACAACGTGGGGCTTCCCATTGTTATTAGTGTGGGAGGCCTGTCTGGCGGGACTCGGCCCTTTGGAATCTAAAGCTATGTCCCGGTAGATAGCGTCACCATTGAATTAGAAGACACACATATGTTGAGAATAATCTTTCTGGTCATTTGCTGCATGTCTTATTTACAATATGTAATCAAATTCTTTATCCTGGCCTTATGGCACCTGGGTTGAGAACCATGATTTGAACCAAACATTGGTCTGTCACGTTCTGAGTTTGAAACTTTATTTTGCCTTTAGCGTTTTGCTATTGCTTTTTCGTTTTCTTTTGTTTCGTTTCGTTTCTAAGTATATGTGCAGGATGTGCAGATTTGTTACTAAGGTAAACGTGTGCCATGGTGGTTTGCTGCACCTGTCAACCCATCACCTAGCTATTAAGCCCAGCATGCAGTAGCTGTTTTTCTTAACGCTCTGCCTCCCGAAAGGCCCCAGTGAGTGTTGTTCCCCTTCCTGTGTCCATGTCATCTCATTTTTCAGCTCTCATTATAAGTGAGAATGTGGCGTTTGGTTTTCTTTCCCTGGATTAGTTTGCTGAGCATAATGACCACACATCACCACTGTTTTTGTTTTTTAGTATAAAGAGTAGTATTTTATTGAATAAGATTTGCTCACAGAAAAATAAGCTTAAGTCTACAATGAATGCCAGACTCTACAGCAGAAAGCAATTTTCTCACTTTTCCACACACAATGGTTCCTACTAAGTGAAAAAACTTCATTCACAAATGTACTACTCTGTCTCAAAACATCTCACATAATCATGCACTGTACTAAAGCCATTAGATCAGTTCTTCAGTCAGGTTAAAGAAGTATCCCTCTAATAACTGACTTTTATAATGCTATCAATATCCACTCCCAATCAGTCTGCCATTGTTAATGGTGTACAGCATTACTGAATACAATGGAATTGATGACGCCCATATCCACGGACACACCGTGACTTACGGTGGTTTGATTTATGATTTTTCAACGTTATGATGGGATTATTGGAATATTAGATGCGTTTCTAAGTTACAGTGGGTTTATGAGTATGCGACCCTATACTGCAGAAACAGCTGTATAAGGAAAAACAGGTGTACCTAATAAGAATATGCTTAGTGACTTGGGATAAACCAATAGATGTTCACAACTGATGGAGAGCCGTGAAAGAGAGATAGCGGTAAATAGTTACAATAACACAATTTTCCTGCACCTGTCGAGGATTTCTCCCAAAAAACGCAGAATGTGGGATGCACCTAAGGCATATGAAAGAGAGAGGGCAGAAGGAGTAAGAGAGAAATAGGAGGAAGGAAGGAAGGAAGGAAAGAAAGAAGGAAGGTAGGAAGGAAGGAAGGAAGGAAGGAAGGAAGGAAGGAAGGACGAAAGGAAGGAGAAAACACCCGGTGTTACTAAAAGCCCCCAAAAAATGGTTTCCCCCTTTGGGTAAGCCTACAATGTGGATGAATCTTGAAAATATTGTGCTACGTGTTGTGTCAGTCATAACAGCTCACCTATTGTGCAATTCCGTTGATAGGAAATGTCCACAATATGGAAATCTATGCATATGGGATTGATCGCACTAGGTAGTTGCTACCTAGGGCTGAGGGTCAGGGAGAAGGTTTGAGACAGAATGAGGAGTGACTACTGTCTACAGGGTTTTTCTCTGGTCGGGGGTGATAAGACGTTCTACAATGGATTGCGAATTAAAATTGAATGTGCACCACCACAGGTATACTAAAAGCCACTCAATTCATGACTTTTAATGGGGGAATCTTCTGTGGCGCACTCTCATGGAGACCACGGCAGACATAGTGAGAGAGAAAAAGGTGAGTAAATATCTGAAACGGAGGCAGAAAGAGAGAGAATGAGAAGCCCTGTGAATGGAAGGGAGAGCGAAAAGGGAAAATGGTCCTATTTACAAATGACAGATGTGAAACTGGGGTTCACATCAACAGTGTCACTGCCAGGAAGGAGGGTCATGCTAGCCATGTCACCGGTAGTGTGGCCCGCAGGGACGCCGACCTGCTGGAGCGTCGTGCCAGCATGGGCTCTGGCAGCCACGTGGGCCAGCAGGAGGGTCCCGCTGCACAGCTGTGGGGTGAGGATAGACTGGGTGGTGATATCGGCCATTACAGGGGCCTCTTCTGCTGGCAAGAGTGTGACAGTAGCAAGTAGATGGACAAGCCTGCGTGTGAGGACGGAATGCAGGAGGGGCTCTTGTGCGGCTGGGTGTGGGGCCCTCACGGGAACCGTGGAGAAATGGCCAGGTAACTGCGTCATGTGGGCTAGTAGATTGGCCAGGGCTTCGAACTGAAGGACAATAACGGGGAGTAGCTGTCAGGCCCTGGGAGTGTCTGAGTGTAAGTGGAGATGGGTTTGGGGTCACTGAGGGATGCGTGGGAGCCATCGCTGTATAGGTACAGGTCATAGGGAGATAGTCTCGTGAGGCCTGTGAGTGTCTAGGGTTGTCCTGGGTGCCTGGGGCTGACTGTGGCAGAAATCTGGGGAAGGCTGGAGAGAAGCTGGGAGACCCAGGAGAGTCCCTGAAGGCAGGGGGTGAAGAGGTGAAAGAAATGGGGGAGGGTTGCAGTAAGGTCCGTGAGTTTGTAGGTGATTCCTGGGTGCGGGAAGCTGACTCCAGGTGAAATCTGGAGACGGTCGGAGTGTAGCTGAGAGAGACAGAAGAGTCCTTGAGGGCTGGGGGTGAGAACATGAGGGAGATTGGGGAGTAAGTCAGTGAAATTCGTGAGTTCGGTGGTGTATCGTGGGTGCCTGGAACTGACTCCAGCTGGAATCTAGCGAAGTTTTGAGAGTAGCTGAAAGAGACACAGGAGTCCCTGTGGGCTGAGGGCAAAGACCTGAGAGAGACCAGGGAGGACCTCAGTGAAGTCTGTGAGTCTGTAGGTGATTCCGGAGTGTGGGAGGCTGAGTGCCGCTGAAATCTGGGCGTGGTGGGAGAGTAGCTGGGACAGACAGGAGAGTCCCAGGGGGCTGGGGGTGAAGACATGACAGAGACTGGGGAGTAACTCAGCGAAACTGCTGAGTTTGGTGGTGATACCTGGGTGCCTGGAACTGACTCCCGCTGAAATCTGGGCATGGTTGGAGAGTAGCTGGGACACACAGGAGAGTCCCTGAGGGCTGGGGGTGAAGACATGAGAGAGACCGGGGAGTACCTCAGTGAAACTGGTGAGTTTGGTGGTGACTCCGGGGTGCCTGGGACTGACTCCAGCTGAAATGTGTGCGTGGTTGGAGAGTAGCTGGGACAGACAGGAGAGTCCCTGAGGGCTGCTGAAGACATGAGAGAGACTGGAGAGTAAGTGAGTGAAATTGGGGAGTTTGGTGGTGCTTCCTGGGTGCTTGGAACTGACTCCGGCTGAAGTGTGGGCGTGGTTGGAGAGTAGCTGGGACACACAGGAGAGTCCCTGAGGGTTGGAGATAAAGACGTGCTAGAGAGTGAGGAGTAACTGAGTGAAATTGGGGAGTTTGGTGGTGATTCCGGGGTGCCTGGAACTGACTGCAGCTGAAATGTGGGCGTGGTTGGAGAGTAGCTGGGACAGACGGGAGAGTCCCTGAGGGATGGTGAAGACATGAGAGAGACTGGGGAGTAACGCAGTGAAATTGGTGAGTTTGGTGGTGATTTCTGGGTGCCTGCAACGGACTCCCGCTGAAGTGTGGGCGTGTTTGGAGAGTAGCTGGGACAGACAGGCGAGTCCCCGAGGGTTGGAGATAAAGACGTGCTAGAGACTGGGGAGTAACTCAGTGAAAGTGGTGGGCTTGGTGGTGATCCCTGGGTTCCTGGAACTGACCCGCGCTGAAATGTGGGCGTGGTTGGAGAGTAGCTGGGACAGACTGGAGGGTCCGTAAGGGCTGGGGGTGAAGACGTGAGAGAGACTGGCGAGGATCTCACTGAGGTCTGTGAGTTTGTAGGTGTTTCTGGGGTGTGGGGTAGAGACTCCCACTGAAATCTGGGCGTAGTTGGAGAGTAGCTGGGACAGACAGGAGAGTCATGGGTGGCTGGGGGTGAGCTGCTGGATGATGGCAGTAAGAACATATGGTATATTATTGATGAATGAGGTGACTGTGAAGAATCTCCAGAGGAGGACACGGGAGAACACAATGACATGAGTGACTGTCCTGCTTGGTTAGGAAAGGGAAACGTAAAGTTGTGGAATTCTGTTGATGATGGATGTGAGAGTGGTGAAGCCCTGCGGGGTGATGTAGAGTACTTCCACATCCCTGGTGAGGAGCTGCCCCTTGGGTCTGAGTTTCTGGGAGGGGAGAGGGAGAAGCTGGGTGAGGCAGGCATGAATCTTGAGGAGTCAGGGCTGGGGGACCGCTCATATTCTCCCGAGACGTGTGAGTCTCTGGGGGACTCCTGGGTGCATGGGGCTGACTCCCGCAGGAACCTGGGGATGGCTGGAGAGTAACTGGGAGCCACAGGAGAGTCCCTGAGGCCTGGGGGTGAAGAGATGAAAGACACAGGGGTGGAGCACCGTGAGGCTCGTGAGTTTGTAGGTGATTCCCGGGTGTGGGGGGCTGACTCCAGCTGAAATCTGGGGTTGTTTGGAGAGTAGCTGGGAGACACAGGAGATCCCCCGAGAGCTGGGGGTGAGCTGCTGGGTGATGGCAGTAAGAACATGTGGTATATTATTGATGAACGTGGGGACTCTGAGGAATCCTCAGAGGAGGACACGGGAGAGCCCAATGGCTTCATTGATTGCCGATCACGGTGAGGACAGGGAAATGGGAGCTTGTGGGATTCTGGTGATGACAGAGGTGAGTGTGGTGAAGCCCTAGGGGATGGTGAATGGTAGCTCCGGATCCCTGGTGAGGAGCTTCCCCTGAAGCCTGAGTTTCTGAGAGGGGAGAGGGAGAAGCTGGGTGAGGCTCGCATGGACCTTGGGGAGTCCGTGCTGGGGGACCGTTCATAAGAAGAGCCGGACAAGACCCTACTGTTCTTAGGTGCAGACATGATTAGGAAACCTGCAGCTCCCAGGGGCCCCTACTAATTTTCTAACTCACAGAAGGAAGGAGTGTGTGTGCGTGTGTGTGTGTGTGCGGTGTGAGGTATGTGCCCCTTAAGAAAATGGAAATCAACCAACCAATGAGACAGACAGACAGACAGACAGACAGACAGAAAGAGATTCACTTGCCCAAGTGTTCTGTCCTGTCCTCTGAATCCGCTTCCAAGTCGCAAGACGCTGTGAGCTCCAAGTCAACGCAGAGTCCGCCAACCGCTCCGGCCGCTGATCCGCTCCGCGAAGATCTGAGTACAGGCCAGCCAGGGTGGGTTTAAATAGCCTCGGGCGCAGCCTAGCAGCGGAAAGGGCGGAGCTTCACTCCTCCTTTCCATCAGTCACCCCCAACTTTCCCAGGCTACACCTCCTAGGAAACTGTTCTCCTGCTTTGATTTCATGCGCCACCTTTGGGACAATCTAAGAACTTACAAGTTTTCTTGGCCAGATATATTAGGAATTGTATGCACTGAAACACTGAAAACCAACTAGTGGTTCTGTGGTTCCCACGTTGTGGTTTTGACACCAGCAGCATCCTTGCCACAATCAAACCCCGGAGATCCACAGATCTGCGGTGTAACAATACCTCCCCCTGATCCGGATGCATGGCAGTTTAAGAAGTCTTTCCGTGTAAGGGAAAAGACTTTGAAGAAAAGGTGGAGATATGCGTTGTAGAAACATTCTTTTGCTCTGGAACCACGTAGAGACTTGGGAGCCAGTTGGGTGGAGCATTCGTTGGATGAGGGTGCTCGGGTTAGGAATATCAAGGTGTGGCTCCAGATAATCCAATCATCTAATTAAGATTCCAGTTATGCTCATCTGTTTTAAAATTCCGTTTGGGTAAATTCTTTTAGTCAGACTGAGAATGGCAAAGCCTCAACCCCAATTTCCAGGGAGGGTTGAGAGCCTCAGGTGGAGTTGATCACCAATAGCCTATGGTTTAACCCGTCATGCCTATAGAATGAGGTCTCCATAAAAACCCAAAAGGACTGGGTTCAGAGAGCTTGTGGATAACACTTCCTGGAAGGTAGTGCACCCCTCCCCACACGCCGGGCCCCGCATTTATTTCTGAACTTTTGGCAAAGTCCGCTAAAATACAACGGCAAATGTAAGTGTTTCCCTGCGTGCTGTGAGCTCTTCCAGCCAATGAATGCAACTAAATCTGGGAGTGGTGGCAACCTGATTTATAGCCAGTTGCTGAGAAGCACAGGTAAAACAACGTGGGGCTTCCCATTGTTATTAGTGTGGGAGGCCTGTCTGGCGGGACTCGGCCCTTTGGAATCTAAAGCTATGTCCCGGTAGATAGCGTCACCATTGAATTAGAAGACACACATATGTTGAGAATAATCTTTCTGGTCATTTGCTGCATGTCTTATTTACAATATGTAATCAAATTCTTTATCCTGGCCTTATGGCACCTGGGTTGAGAACCATGATTTGAACCAAACATTGGTCTGTCACGTTCTGAGTTTGAAACTTTATTTTGCCTTTAGCGTTTTGCTATTGCTTTTTCGTTTTCTTTTGTTTCGTTTCGTTTCTAAGTATATGTGCAGGATGTGCAGATTTGTTACTAAGGTAAACGTGTGCCATGGTGGTTTGCTGCACCTGTCAACCCATCACCTAGCTATTAAGCCCAGCATGCAGTAGCTGTTTTTCTTAACGCTCTGCCTCCCGAAAGGCCCCAGTGAGTGTTGTTCCCCTTCCTGTGTCCATGTCATCTCATTTTTCAGCTCTCATTATAAGTGAGAATGTGGCGTTTGGTTTTCTTTCCCTGGATTAGTTTGCTGAGCATAATGACCACACATCACCACTGTTTTTGTTTTTTAGTATAAAGAGTAGTATTTTATTGAATAAGATTTGCTCACAGAAAAATAAGCTTAAGTCTACAATGAATGCCAGACTCTACAGCAGAAAGCAATTTTCTCACTTTTCCACACACAATGGTTCCTACTAAGTGAAAAAACTTCATTCACAAATGTACTACTCTGTCTCAAAACATCTCACATAATCATGCACTGTACTAAAGCCATTAGATCAGTTCTTCAGTCAGGTTAAAGAAGTATCCCTCTAATAACTGACTTTTATAATGCTATCAATATCCACTCCCAATCAGTCTGCCATTGTTAATGGTGTACAGCATTACTGAATACAATGGAATTGATGACGCCCATATCCACGGACACACCGTGACTTACGGTGGTTTGATTTATGATTTTTCAACGTTATGATGGGATTATTGGAATATTAGATGCGTTTCTGAGTTACAGTGGGTTTATGAGTATGCGACCCTATACTCCAGAAACAGCTGTATAAGGAAAAACAGGTGTACCTAATAAAAATATGCTTAGTGACTTGGGATAAACCAATAGATGTTCACAACTGATGGAGAGCCGTGAAAGAGAGATAGCGGTAAATAGTTACAATAACACAATTTTCCTGCACCTGTCAAGGATTTCTCCCAAAAAACGCAGAATGTGGGATGCACCTAAGGCATATGAAAGAGAGAGGGCAGAAGGAGTAAGAGAGAAATAGGAGGAAGGAAGGAAGGAAAGAAAGAAAGAAGGAAGGTAGGAAGGAAGGAAGGAAGGAAGGAAGGAAGGAAGGAAGGAAGGACGAAAGGAAGGAGAAAACACCCGGTGTTACTAAAAGCCCCCAAAAAATGGTTTCCCCCTGTGGGTAAGCCTACAATGTGGATGAATCTTGAAAATATTGTGCTACGTGTTGTGTCAGTCATAACAGCTCACCTATTGTGCAATTCCGTTGATAGGAAATATCCACAATATGGAAATCTATGCATATGGGATTGATCGCACTAGGTAGTTGCTACCTAGGGCTGAGGGTCAGGGAGAAGGTTTGAGACAGAATGAGGAGTGACTACTGTCTACAGGGTTTTTCTCTGGTCGGGGGTGATAAGACGTTCTACAATGGATTGCGAATTAAAATTGAATGTGCACCACCACAGGTATACTAAAAGCCACTCAATTCATGACTTTTAATGGGGGAATCTTCTGTGGCGCACTCTCATGGAGACCACGGCAGACATAGTGAGAGAGAAAAAGGTGAGTAAATATCTGAAACGGAGGCAGAAAGAGAGAGAATGAGAAGCCCTGTGAATGGAAGGGAGAGCGAAAAGGGAAAATGGTCCTATTTACAAATGACAGATGTGAAACTGGGGTTCACATCAACAGTGTCACTGCCAGGAAGGAGGGTCATGCTAGCCATGTCACCGGTAGTGTGGCCCGCAGGGACGCCGACCTGCTGGAGCGTCGTGCCAGCATGGGCTCTGGCAGCCACGTGGGCCAGCAGGAGGGTCCCGCTGCACAGCTGTGGGGTGAGGATAGACTGGGTGGTGATATCGGCCATTACAGGGGCCTCTTCTGCTGGCAAGAGTGTGACAGTAGCAAGTAGATGGACAAGCCTGCGTGTGAGGACGGAATGCAGGAGGGGCTCTTGTGCGGCTGGGTGTGGGGCCCTCACGGGAACCGTGGAGAAATGGCCAGGTAACTGCGTCATGTGGGCTAGTAGATTGGCCAGGGCTTCGAACTGAAGGACAATAACGGGGAGTAGCTGTCAGGCCCTGGGAGTGTCTGAGTGTAAGTGGAGATGGGTTTGGGGTCACTGAGGGATGCGTGGGAGCCATCGCTGTATAGGTACAGGTCATAGGGAGATAGTCTCGTGAGGCCTGTGAGTGTCTAGGGTTGTCCTGGGTGCCTGGGGCTGACTGTGGCAGAAATCTGGGGAAGGCTGGAGAGAAGCTGGGAGACCCAGGAGAGTCCCTGAAGGCAGGGGGTGAAGAGGTGAAAGAAATGGGGGAGGGTTGCAGTAAGGTCCGTGAGTTTGTAGGTGATTCCTGGGTGCGGGAAGCTGACTCCAGGTGAAATCTGGAGACGGTCGGAGTGTAGCTGAGAGAGACAGAAGAGTCCTTGAGGGCTGGGGGTGAGAACATGAGGGAGATTGGGGAGTAAGTCAGTGAAATTCGTGAGTTCGGTGGTGTATCGTGGGTGCCTGGAACTGACTCCAGCTGGAATCTAGCGAAGTTTTGAGAGTAGCTGAAAGAGACACAGGAGTCCCTGTGGGCTGAGGGCAAAGACCTGAGAGAGACCAGGGAGGACCTCAGTGAAGTCTGTGAGTCTGTAGGTGATTCCGGAGTGTGGGAGGCTGAGTGCCGCTGAAATCTGGGCGTGGTGGGAGAGTAGCTGGGACAGACAGGAGAGTCCCAGGGGGCTGGGGGTGAAGACATGACAGAGACTGGGGAGTAACTCAGCGAAACTGCTGAGTTTGGTGGTGATACCTGGGTGCCTGGAACTGACTCCCGCTGAAATCTGGGCATGGTTGGAGAGTAGCTGGGACACACAGGAGAGTCCCTGAGGGCTGGGGGTGAAGACATGAGAGAGACCGGGGAGTACCTCAGTGAAACTGGTGAGTTTGGTGGTGACTCCGGGGTGCCTGGGACTGACTCCAGCTGAAATGTGTGCGTGGTTGGAGAGTAGCTGGGACAGACAGGAGAGTCCCTGAGGGCTGCTGAAGACATGAGAGAGACTGGAGAGTAAGTGAGTGAAATTGGGGAGTTTGGTGGTGCTTCCTGGGTGCTTGGAACTGACTCCGGCTGAAGTGTGGGCGTGGTTGGAGAGTAGCTGGGACACACAGGAGAGTCCCTGAGGGTTGGAGATAAAGACGTGCTAGAGAGTGAGGAGTAACTGAGTGAAATTGGGGAGTTTGGTGGTGATTCCGGGGTGCCTGGAACTGACTGCAGCTGAAATGTGGGCGTGGTTGGAGAGTAGCTGGGACAGACGGGAGAGTCCCTGAGGGATGGTGAAGACATGAGAGAGACTGGGGAGTAACGCAGTGAAATTGGTGAGTTTGGTGGTGATTTCTGGGTGCCTGCAACGGACTCCCGCTGAAGTGTGGGCGTGTTTGGAGAGTAGCTGGGACAGACAGGCGAGTCCCTGAGGGTTGGAGATAAAGACGTGCTAGAGACTGGGGAGTAACTCAGTGAAAGTGGTGGGCTTGGTGGTGATCCCTGGGTTCCTGGAACTGACCCGCGCTGAAATGTGGGCGTGGTTGGAGAGTAGCTGGGACAGACTGGAGGGTCCGTAAGGGCTGGGGGTGAAGACGTGAGAGAGACTGGCGAGGATCTCACTGAGGTCTGTGAGTTTGTAGGTGTTTCTGGGGTGTGGGGTAGAGACTCCCACTGAAATCTGGGCGTAGTTGGAGAGTAGCTGGGACAGACAGGAGAGTCATGGGTGGCTGGGGGTGAGCTGCTGGATGATGGCAGTAAGAACATATGGTATATTATTGATGAATGAGGTGACTGTGAAGAATCTCCAGAGGAGGACACGGGAGAACACAATGACATGAGTGACTGTCCTGCTTGGTTAGGAAAGGGAAACGTAAAGTTGTGGAATTCTGTTGATGATGGATGTGAGAGTGGTGAAGCCCTGCGGGGTGATGTAGAGTACTTCCACATCCCTGGTGAGGAGCTGCCCCTTGGGTCTGAGTTTCTGGGAGGGGAGAGGGAGAAGCTGGGTGAGGCAGGCATGAATCTTGAGGAGTCAGGGCTGGGGGACCGCTCATATTCTCCCGAGACGTGTGAGTCTCTGGGGGACTCCTGGGTGCATGGGGCTGACTCCCGCAGGAACCTGGGGATGGCTGGAGAGTAACTGGGAGCCACAGGAGAGTCCCTGAGGCCTGGGGGTGAAGAGATGAAAGACACAGGGGTGGAGCACCGTGAGGCTCGTGAGTTTGTAGGTGATTCCCGGGTGTGGGGGGCTGACTCCAGCTGAAATCTGGGGTTGTTTGGAGAGTAGCTGGGAGACACAGGAGATCCCCCGAGAGCTGGGGGTGAGCTGCTGGGTGATGGCAGTAAGAACATGTGGTATATTATTGATGAACGTGGGGACTCTGAGGAATCCTCAGAGGAGGACACGGGAGAGCCCAATGGCTTCATTGATTGCCCATCACGGTGAGGACAGGGAAATGGGAGCTTGTGGGATTCTGGTGATGACAGAGGTGAGTGTGGTGAAGCCCTAGGAGATGGTGAATGGTAGCTCCGGATCCCTGGTGAGGAGCTTCCCCTGAAGCCTGAGTTTCTGAGAGGGGAGAGGGAGAAGCTGGGTGAGGCTCGCATGGACCTTGGGGAGTCCGTGCTGGGGGACCGTTCATAAGAAGAGCCGGACAAGACCCTACTGTTCTTAGGTGCAGACATGATTAGGAAACCTGCAGCTCCCAGGGGCCCCTACTAATTTTCTAACTCGCAGAAGGAAGGAGTGTGTGTGCGTGTGTGTGTGTGTGTGCGGTGTGAGGTATGTGCCCCTTAAGAAAATGGAAATCAACCAACCAATGAGACAGACAGACAGACAGACAGACAGACAGAGATTCACTTGCCCAAGTGTTCTGTCCTGTCCTCTGAATCCGCTTCCAAGTCGCAAGACGCTGTGAGCTCCAAGTCAACGCAGAGTCCGCCAACCGCTCCGGCCGCTGATCCGCTCCGCGAAGATCTGAGTACAGGCCAGCCAGGGTGGGTTTAAATAGCCTCGGGCGCAGCCTAGCAGCGGAAAGGGCGGAGCTTCACTCCTCCTTTCCATCAGTCACCCCCAACTTTCCCAGGCTACACCTCGTAGGAAACTGTTCTCCTGCTTTGATTTCATGCGCCACCTTTGGGACAATCTAAGAACTTACAAGTTTTCTTGGCCAGATATATTAGGAATTGTATGCACTGAAACACTGAAAACCAACTAGTGGTTCTGTGGCTCCCACGTTGTGGTTTTGACACCAGCAGCATCCTTGCCACAATCAAACCCCGGAGATCCACAGATCTGCGGTGTAACAATACCTCCCCCTGATCCGGATGCATGGCAGTTTAAGAAGTCTTTCCGTGTAAGGGAAAAGACTTTGAAGAAAAGGTGGAGATATGCGTTGTAGAAACATTCTTTTGCTCTGGAACCACGTAGAGACTTGGGAGCCAGTTGGGTGGAGCATTCGTTGGATGAGGGTGCTCGGGTTAGGAATATCAAGGTGTGGCTCCAGATAATCCAATCATCTAATTAAGATTCCAGTTATGCTCATCTGTTTTAAAATTCCGTTTGGGTAAATTCTTTTAGTCAGACTGAGAATGGCAAAGCCTCAACCCCAATTTCCAGGGAGGGTTGAGAGCCTCAGGTGGAGTTGATCACCAATAGCCTATGGTTTAACCCGTCATGCCTATAGAATGAGGTCTCCATAAAAACCCAAAAGGACTGGGTTCAGAGAGCTTGTGGATAACACTTCCTGGAAGGTAGTGCACCCCTCCCCACACGCCGGGCCCCGCATTTATTTCTGAACTTTTTGCAAAGTCCGCTAAAATACAACGGCAAATGTAAGTGTTTCCCTGCGTGCTGTGAGCTCTTCCAGCCAATGAATGCAACTAAATCTGGGAGTGGTGGCAACCTGATTTATAGCCAGTTGCTGAGAAGCACAGGTAAAACAACGTGGGGCTTCCCATTGTTATTAGTGTGGGAGGCCTGTCTGGCGGGACTCGGCCCTTTGGAATCTAAAGCTATGTCCCGGTAGATAGCGTCACCATTGAATTAGAAGACACACATATGTTGAGAATAATCTTTCTGGTCATTTGCTGCATGTCTTATTTACAATATGTAATCAAATTCTTTATCCTGGCCTTATGGCACCTGGGTTGAGAACCATGATTTGAACCAAACATTGGTCTGTCACGTTCTGAGTTTGAAACTTTATTTTGCCTTTAGCGTTTTGCTATTGCTTTTTCGTTTTCTTTTGTTTCGTTTCGTTCCTAAGTTCTGGGGTATATGTGCAGGATGTGCAGATTTGTTACTAAGGTAAACGTGTGCCATGGTGGTTTGCTGCACCTGTCAACCCATCACCTAGGTATTAAGCCCAGCATGCAGTAGCTGTTTTTCTTAACGCTGTGCCTCCCGAAAGGCCCCAGTGAGTGTTGTTCCCCTTCCTGTGTCCATGTCATCTCATTTTTCAGCTCTCATTATAAGTGAGAATGTGGCGTTTGGTTTTCTTTCCCTGGATTAGTTTGCTGAGCATAATGACCACACATCACCACTGTTTTTGTTTTTTAGTATAAAGAGTAGTATTTTATTGAATAAGATTTGCTCACAGAAAAATAAGCTTAAGTCTACAATGAATGCCAGACTCTACAGCAGAAAGCAATTTTCTCACTTTTCCACACACAATGGTTCCTACTAAGTGAAAAAACTTCATTCACAAATGTACTACTCTGTCTCAAAACATCTCACATAATCATGCACTGTACTAAAGCCATTAGATCAGTTCTTCAGTCAGGTTAAAGAAGTATCCCTCTAATAACTGACTTTTATAATGCTATCAATATCCACTCCCAATCAGTCTGCCATTGTTAATGGTGTACAGCATTACTGAATACAATGGAATTGATGACGCCCATATCCACGGACACACCGTGACTTACGGTGGTTTGATTTATGATTTTTCAACGTTATGATGGGATTATTGGAATATTAGATGCGTTTCTAAGTTACAGTGGGTTTATGAGTATGCGACCCTATACTGCAGAAACAGCTGTATAAGGAAAAACAGGTGTACCTAATAAGAATATGCTTAGTGACTTGGGATAAACCAATAGATGTTCACAACTGATGGAGAGCCGTGAAAGAGAGATAGCGGTAAATAGTTACAATAACACAATTTTCCTGCACCTGTCGAGGATTTCTCCCAAAAAACGCAGAATGTGGGATGCACCTAAGGCATATGAAAGAGAGAGGGCAGAAGGAGTAAGAGAGAAATAGGAGGAAGGAAGGAAGGAAGGAAAGAAAGAAAGAAAGAAGGAAGGTAGGAAGGAAGGAAGGAAGGAAGGAAGGAAGGAAGGAAGGAAGGACGAAAGGAAGGAGAAAACACCCGGTGTTACTAAAAGCCCCCAAAAAATGGTTTCCCCCTGTGGGTAAGCCTACAATGTGGATGAATCTTGAAAATATTGTGCTACGTGTTGTGTCAGTCATAACAGCTCACCTATTGTGCAATTCCGTTGATAGGAAATATCCACAATATGGAAATCTATGCATATGGGATTGATCGCACTAGGTAGTTGCTACCTAGGGCTGAGGGTCAGGGAGAAGGTTTGAGACAGAATGAGGAGTGACTACTGTCTACAGGGTTTTTCTCTGGTCGGGGGTGATAAGACGTTCTACAATGGATTGCGAATTAAAATTGAATGTGCACCACCACAGGTATACTAAAAGCCACTCAATTCATGACTTTTAATGGGGGAATCTTCTGTGGCGCACTCTCATGGAGACCACGGCAGACATAGTGAGAGAGAAAAAGGTGAGTAAATATCTGAAACGGAGGCAGAAAGAGAGAGAATGAGAAGCCCTGTGAATGGAAGGGAGAGCGAAAAGGGAAAATGGTCCTATTTACAAATGACAGATGTGAAACTGGGGTTCACATCAACAGTGTCACTGCCAGGAAGGAGGGTCATGCTAGCCATGTCACCGGTAGTGTGGCCCGCAGGGACGCCGACCTGCTGGAGCGTCGTGCCAGCATGGGCTCTGGCAGCCACGTGGGCCAGCAGGAGGGTCCCGCTGCACAGCTGTGGGGTGAGGATAGACTGGGTGGTGATATCGGCCATTACAGGGGCCTCTTCTGCTGGCAAGAGTGTGACAGTAGCAAGTAGATGGACAAGCCTGCGTGTGAGGACGGAATGCAGGAGGGGCTCTTGTGCGGCTGGGTGTGGGGCCCTCACGGGAACCGTGGAGAAATGGCCAGGTAACTGCGTCATGTGGGCTAGTAGATTGGCCAGGGCTTCGAACTGAAGGACAATAACGGGGAGTAGCTGTCAGGCCCTGGGAGTGTCTGAGTGTAAGTGGAGATGGGTTTGGGGTCACTGAGGGATGCGTGGGAGCCATCCCTGTATAGGTACAGGTCATAGGGAGATAGTCTCGTGAGGCCTGTGAGTGTCTAGGGTTGTCCTGGGTGCCTGGGGCTGACTGTGGCAGAAATCTTGGGAAGGCTGGAGAGAAGCTGGGAGACCCAGGAGAGTCCCTGAAGGCAGGGGGTGAAGAGGTGAAAGAAATGGGGGAGGGTTGCAGTAAGGTCCGTGAGTTTGTAGGTGATTCCTGGGTGCGGGAAGCTGACTCCAGGTGAAATCTGGAGATGGTCGGAGTGTAGCTGAGAGAGACAGAAGAGTCCTTGAGGCCTGGGGGTGAGAACATGAGGGAGACTGGGGAGTAAGTCAGTGAAATTCGTGAGTTCGGTGGTGTATCGTGGGTGCCTGGAACTGACTCCAGCTGGAATCTAGCGAAGTTTTGAGAGTAGCTGAAAGAGACACAGGAGTCCCTGTGGGCTGAGGGCAAAGACCTGAGAGAGACCAGGGAGGACCTCAGTGAAGTCTGTGAGTCTGTAGGTGATTCCGGAGTGTGGGAGGCTGAGTGCCGCTGAAATCTGGGCGTGGTGGGAGAGTAGCTGGGACAGACAGGAGAGTCCCAGGGGGCTGGGGGTGAAGACATGACAGAGACTGGGGAGTAACTCAGCGAAACTGCTGAGTTTGGTGGTGATACCTGGGTGCCTGGAACTGACTCCCGCTGAAATCTGGGCATGGTTGGAGAGTAGCTGGGACACACAGGAGAGTCCCTGAGGGCTGGGGGTGAAGACATGAGAGAGACCGGGGAGTACCTCAGTGAAACTGGTGAGTTTGGTGGTGACTCCGGGGTGCCTGGGACTGACTCCAGCTGAAATGTGTGCGTGGTTGGAGAGTAGCTGGGACAGACAGGAGAGTCCCTGAGGGCTGGTGAAGACATGAGAGAGACTGGAGAGTAAGTGAGTGAAATTGGGGAGTTTGGTGGTGCTTCCTGGGTGCTTGGAACTGACTCCCGCTGAAGTGTGGGCGTGGTTGGAGAGTAGCTGGGACACACAGGAGAGTCCCTGAGGGTTGGAGATAAAGACGTGCTAGAGAGTGAGGAGTAACTGAGTGAAATTGGGGAGTTTGGTGGTGATTCCGGGGTGCCTGGAACTGACTGCAGCTGAAATGTGGGCGTGGTTGGAGAGTAGCTGGGACAGACGGGAGAGTCCCTGAGGGATGGTGAAGACATGAGAGAGACTGGGGAGTAACGCAGTGAAATTGGTGAGTTTGGTGGTGATTTCTGGGTGCCTGCAACGGACTCCCGCTGAAGTGTGGGCGTGTTTGGAGAGTAGCTGGGACAGACAGGCGAGTCCCTGAGGGTTGGAGATAAAGACGTGCTAGAGACTGGGGAGTAACTCAGTGAAAGTGGTGGGCTTGGTGGTGATCCCTGGGTTCCTGGAACTGACCCGCGCTGAAATGTGGGCGTGGTTGGAGAGTAGCTGGGACAGACTGGAGGGTCCGTAAGGGCTGGGGGTGAAGACGTGAGAGAGACTGGCGAGGATCTCACTGAGGTCTGTGAGTTTGTAGGTGTTTCTGGGGTGTGGGGTAGAGACTCCCGCTGAAATCTGGGCATAGTTGGAGAGTACCTGGGACAGACAGGAGAGTCATGGGTGGCTGGGGGTGAGCTGCTGGATGATGGCAGTAAGAACATATGGTATATTATTGATGAATGAGGTGACTGTGAAGAATCTCCAGAGGAGGACACGGGAGAACACAATGACATGAGTGACTGTCCTGCTTGGTTAGGAAAGGGAAACCTAAAGTTGTGGAATTTGTTTCATATAATGTACATATAATGTTAACTAAAAGTACAACAAATACTTTTTATATACTGTAAATAATATTTCAAAAAGTACAGTAAATATATATTACATAGTGTACATAAAATATCAAAAAGTACACCAAATATGTGTTATATATACTGTAAATAAACTACCAAAAACTACAGTAATTATGTTTAATATACTGTAGATAAAATATCAAAAATTACACCAAATGTATATTATATACTCTAAATAAAATATGAAAAAGGACACTAAATATATATTACACACCCTATGTAAAATATCAAAAACTACACCAAATATATATTATATAGTTTACATAAAATATCAAAAGGACACCAAATATATATTCTGTACATTACATAAAATATCAAAAATACAGTAAATATATTTCATATGTTGTGCATATAATATTAACTAAAAGTACACCAAATACATTTTATATATTGTAAATTTAATATCAAAAAGTACAGAAAATATATATTACATACTGTACATAAAATATCAAAAAGTACACCAAATACGTGGTATATATACTGTAAATAAACTATCAAAAACTACAGTAATTATATTTAATATACTATACATAAAATATCAAAAATTACTCCAAATGTACATTATATAGTGTAAATAAAATATCCAAAATACAGTAAATGTATATTACACACCCTATGTAAAATATCAAAAATTACACCAAATATATACTATATAATTTACAAAAAATATCGGAAAGACACCAATTATATCTTATATACTGTACGTAATATATCAAAAACTTCAGTAAATATATTTCATATAATGTACATATAATATTAACTGAAAGTACACCAAATACATTTTATATAATGTAAATAAAATATCAAAAATTACAGTAAATATATATTACATACTGTACATAAAATATCAAAATGTACACCAAATATGTGTTATATATACTGTAAATATCAAAAACTACAGTAATTATATTCAATGTACTGTATATATAATATCAAAAATTACACCAAATGTAAATTTTATACTGTAAATAAAATATCAAAAAGGACAGTAAATATACAATACACACCCTATGTGAAATATCAAAAACTACACCAAATATACATTATATAATTTACCTAAAATATCAAAAGGACACCAAATATATCTTATATAATATACATAAAATATCAAAAATAACAGTATATATATTTCATATATTGTATATATATTATTAACTAAAAGTACACCAAATACATTTTATATACTGTAAATAAAATATCAAAAATTACAGTAAATATATATTACATACTGTACATAAAATATCAAAAAGTACACCAAATATGTGTTTTATAAACTCTAAATAAACTATCAAAAACAACAGTAATTATATTTAATATACTGTACATAAAATATCAAAAATTACACCAAATGTATATTATTTACTGTAAATAACATATCAAAAAGGACAGTAAATATATATTACACACCCTATGTAAAATATTAGAAACTACACCAAATATATCTTATATAATTTACATAAAATGTCAAAAGGACACCAAATATATCTTATATACTCTACATAAAATATCAAAAAGTACAGTAAATATATTTCATATATTGTACGTATAATATTAACTAAAAGTACACCAAATACATTTTATATACAGTAAATAAAATATCAAAATGTACAGTAAATATATATTACATATTGTACATAAAATATCGAATAGTACACCAAATATGTGTTATATATACTGTAAATAAACTATCAAAAACTACAGTAATTATATTTAATATACTGTACATAAAATATCAAAAATTACACCAAATGTATATTATATACTGTAAAAAAATATCAAAAAGGACAGTGAATATATATTGCACTCTATGTAAAATATCAAAAACTGCAAATATATTATATAATGTACATAAAATATCAAAAGGACACCAAATATATCTTATATCCTGTACATAAAATAAAAAAAGTACAGTAAATATATTTCATGTATTCTATATATAATATTAACTAAAAGTACACCAAATACATTTTATACAGTGTAAATAAAATATCAAAAAGCACAGTAAATATATTTTACACACCATATGTAAAATATCACAATCTACACCAAATATATATTATATAATTTACATAAAATATCAAAAGGAAACCAAATATATCTTATATACTATACATAAAATATCAAAAATTACAGTAAATATATTTCATATATTGTACATATAATATTAACTAAAAGTACACCAAATACATTTTATATAGTGTAAATAAATTATCAAAAATTACAGTGAATATAAATTACATACTGTACATAGAATATCAAAAAGTACACCAAATATGTGTTATATATACTGTAAATAAACTATCAAAAACTACAGTAATTATATTAATATACTGTACATAAAATATCAAAAATTACACCAAATGTATATTATTTACTGTAAATAAAATATCACAAAGTACAGTACATATATATTACACACCATAAGTAAAATATCACAATCTACACAAAATATATATTATATAATTTACATAAAATATCAAAAGGACACCAAATATATCTTATATACTGTACATAATATATCAAAATGTACAGTAAATATATTTCATATATTGTACATATAATATTAACTAAAAGTACACCAAATACATTTTATATAGTGTAAATAAAATATCAAAAAGTACAGTAAATATATATTACACACCCTATGTAAAATATCACAATCTACACCAAATATATTTTATATAATTTACATAAAATATCAAAAGGACACCAAATTTATCTTATATACTGTACATAAAATATCAAAAAGTACAGTAAATATATTTCATATATTGTACATATAATATTAACTAAAAGTACACCAAATATATTTTATATAGTGTAAATAAAATATCAAAAATTACAGTGAATATATATTACATACTGTAGATAAAATATCAAAAAGTACACCAAATATGTGTTATATATACTGTAAATAAACTATCAAAAACTACAGTAATTATATTTAATATACTGTACATAAAATATCAAAAATTACACCAAATGTATATCATTTACATTAAATAAAATACCAAAAAGTACAATAAATATATATTACACAACCTATGTAAAATATCACAAACTACACCAAATATATATTATATAATTTACATAAAATATCAAAAGGACACCAAATATACCTTATATACTGTACATAAAATATCAAAATATACAGTAAATATATTTCATATATTGTACATATAATATTAATTAAAGTACACCAAATACATTTTATACACTCTAAATAAAATATCAAAAATTACAGTAAATATATATTACATACTGTACATAAAATATCAAACTGTACACCAAATATGTGTTATATATACTGTAAATAAACTATCAAAAACTAAAGTAATTATATTTAATATACTGTACATAAAATATCAAAAATTACACCAAATGTATATTATTGACTGTAAATAAAATATCAAAAAGTACAGTAAATATATATTACACACCATATGTAAAATATCACAATTTACACAAATTATATATTATATAATTTACATAAAATATCAAAAGGACACCAAATATATCTTATATACTGTACATAAAGTATCAAAAATACAGTAAAGATATTTCATATATTGTACATATAATATTAACTAAAAGTACACCAAATACATTTTATATACTGTAAATTAAATATCAAAAAGTACAGTAAATATATGTTACATACCGTACATAAAATATCAAAAAGTACACCAAATATGTGTTATATATACTGTAAATAACAATCAAAAGCTACAGTAATTATATTTAATATACTGTAAATAAAATATCAAACATTACACCAAATGTATATTATATACTCTAAATAAAATATGAAAAACGACAGTAAATATATATTACGCACCCTATGTAAAATATGAAAAACTACACCAAATATATATTATATAATTTACATAAAATATCAAAAGGACACCAAATATATCTTATATACTGTACATAAAATATCACTATGTACAGCAAATATATTTCATATATTGTACATATAATATTAACTAAAAGTACACCAAATACATTTTATATAGTGTAAATAAAATATCAAAATTACAGTAAATATGAATTACATACTGTACATAAAATCTCAAAAAGTACACCAAATATGTGTTATATATACAGTAAATAAACTATAAAATCTACAGTAATTATATTTAATATACTGTACATAAAATATCAAAAATTACACCAAATGTATACTTTATACTGTAAATAAAATATCAAAAAGGACAGTAAATATATATTACTCACCATATGTAAAATATCACAATCTACACCATATATATATTATAAAATATACATAAAATATCAAATGTACACCAAATATACCATATATACTGTACATAAAATACCAAAATATCCAGTAAATATATTTCATATATTGTATATATAATATTAACTAAAAGTACACCGAATACATTTTATATACTGTAAATAAAATATCAAATATTACAGTAAATATATATTACATACTTAACATAAATTATCAAAAATACACCAAATATGTGTTATATATACTGTAAATAAACTATCAAAAACTTCAGTAATTATATTTAATATACTGTACATTAAATATCAAAAATTACACCAAATGTATGTTATTTGCTGTAAATAAAATATCAAAAAGTACAGTAAATATATATTACACACCATATGTAAAATATCACAATCTACACCAAATATATATTATATAATTTACATAAAATATAAAAAGGACACCAAATATATCTTATATACTGTACATAAAATATCAAAATATATAGTAAATATATTTCATATATTGTACATATAATATTAACTAAAAGTACCCCAAATACATTTTATATACTCTAAATAAAATATAAAAATTAGAGTAAATATATATTACATACTGTACATAAAATATCAAAATGTACACCAAATATGTGTTATATATACTGTAAATAAACTATCAAAAACTACAGTAATTATATTGAATATACTGTACATTAAATATCAAAAATTACACCAAATGTATGTTATATACTCTAAATAAAATATCAAAAAGTACAGTTAATATATATTACACACCATATGTAAAATATCACAATCTACACCAAATATATATTATATAATTTACATAAAATATCAAAAGGACACCAAATATATCTCATATACTGTACATAAAATATCAAAGGTACAGTAAATATATTTCATATATTGTAAATATAATATTAACTAAAAGTACACCAAATACATTTTTTGTACTGTAAATAAAATATCAAATGTACAGTAAATATATATTACATACTGTACATACAATATCAAAAAGTAAACCAAATATGTGTTATATATACTGTTAATAAACTATCAAACCTACAATAATTATATTTAATATACTGTACATAAAATATAAATAATTACACCAAATGTATAATATACTGTAAATAAAATATCAAAAAGTACAGTAAATATATATTACATACTAGACATAAAATATCAAAAAGTACACCAAAGATGTGTTATATATAATGTAAATAAACCATCAAAAACTACAGTAATTATATTTAATATACTGAACATAAAATATCAAAATTTACACCAAATGTATATTATATACTGTAAATAAAATATGAAAAAGGATAGTAAATATATATTACGCACCCTATGTAAAATATCAAATACTACACCAAATATATATTATATAATTTACATAAAGTATCAAAAGTACAACAAATATATATTATATACTGTACATAACCTATCAGAAAATACAGTTAATACATTTCATATATTGTACATATAACATTAACTAAAAGTACACCAAATACATTTTATGTACTGTAAATAAAATATCAAAAAGTACAGTAATATATATTACATACAGTACATAAAATAAAAAAAGTACACCAAATATGTGTTATATATAATGTAAATATACTATCAAAAAGTACAGTAATTATATTTAATATACTGTATATAAAATATCAAAAATTACACCAAATGTATATTATATACTGTAAATAAAATATCAAAAGGACAGTAAATATGTACTACACACCCTATGTAAAATATTAAAAACTACACCAAATATATATTATATAATTTATATAAAATATCAAAAGGACACCAAATATATATTATATACTGTACATAAAATAACAAAAAGTACAGTAAATATATTTCATATATTGTGCATATAATATTTACTAAAATTACACCAAATACATTTTATGTACTGTAAATAAAATATCAAAAAGTACAGTAAACATATATTACATACTATACATAAAATATCGAAAAGTACACCAAATATGTGTTATATATACTATAAATAAACTATCAAAAACTACAATAATTATATTTAATATTCTGCACATAAAATATAAAAAACTACACCAAATATATAATATACTGTAATTAAAATATCAAAAAGTACAGTAAATATATATTACACACCCTATGTAAATTATCACAAACTACACCAAATATATATTATATAATTTACATAAAATATCAAAAGTACACCAAATATATCTTATGTACTGTACATAAAATATCAAAATGTACAGTAAATATATTTCATGTGTTGTACATATATTAACTAAAATTTCACCAAATATATTTTATATACTGTAAATAAAATATCAAAAAGTACAGTAAATATATATTACATAGTCTACATAAAATATCAAAAAGTACACCAAATATGTGTTATATATACTGTAAATAAATTATCAAAAACTACAGTAATTTTATTTAATATACTGTAAATAAAATAACAAAAATTACACCAAATGTATATTATTTACTGTAAATAAAATTCCAAATATTACAGTAAATATATATTACACAACCTATGTAAAATATCACAAACTACACCAAATATATATTATATAATTTACATAAAATATAAAAAGGACACCAAATATACCTTATATACTGTACATAAAATATCAAAATGTACAGTAAATATATTTCATATATTGAACATATAATATTAACTAAAAGTACACCAAATACATTTTATATACTTCAAATAAAATATCAAAATTACAGTAAATATATATTACATACAGTATATAAAATATCAAAAAGTACACCAAATATGTGTTATATATACTGTAAATAAACTATCAAAATCTACAGTAATTATATTTAATATACTGTATATAAAATATCAAACATTACACCAAATGATTATTTACTGTAAATAAAATATCAAAAAGTACAGTACATATATATTACACACCATATGTAAAATATCACAATCTACACCAAATATATATTATATAATTTACATAAAATATCAAAAGGACACCAAATATATCTTATATACTGTACAAAAGATATCAAAATATTCAGTAAATATATTTCATATATTGTACATATAATATTAAGTAAAAGTACACCAAATACATTTTATATAGTGTAAATAAAATATCAAACAGTACCGTAAATATATATAATATACTGTACATAAAATATCAAAAAGTACACCAAATATGTGTTATATATACTGTAAATAAGCTATCAAAACCTACAGTAATTATATTTAATATACTGTACATAAAATATCAAAAATTTCACCAAATGAATATTATTTACAGTAAATAAAATACCAAAAAGTACAGTAAATATATATAACACACACTATCTAAAATATCACAAACTACACCAAATATATATTATATAATTTACATAAAATATCAAAAGGACACCAAATATACCTTATATACTGTAAATAAAATATCAAAAATTACAGTAAATATATTTCATATATTGTACATATAATATTAACTAAAAGTACACCAAATACATTTTATATAGTTTAAAGAAAATATCAAAATGTACAGTAAATATATATTACAAACCATATGTAAAATATCACAATCTACACCAAATATATATTATATCATTTACATAAAATATAAAAAGGACACCAAATATATCTTATATACTGTACATAAAATATCAAAAATTACAGTAAATATATTTCATATATTGTACATATAATTTTAACCAAAAGTACACCAAATAAATTTTATATAGTGTAAATAAAATATCAAATATTACAGTGAATATATATTACATGCTGTACATAAAATATCAAAAAGTACACCAAATATGTGTTATATATACTGTTAATAAACTGCCAAAAACTACATTAATTATATTTAATATACTGTACATAAAATATCAAAAATTACACCAAATGTATATTATTTACTGTAAATAAAATACCAAAAAGTAGAGTAAATATATATTACACATCCTATGTAAAATATCACAAACTACACCAGATTTATATTATATAATTTACATAAAATATCAACAGGACACCAATTATACCTTATATACTGTACATAAAATATCAAAACGTACAGTAAATATATTTCATATATTGTACATATAATATTAACTAAAAATACACCAAATACATTTTATATACTGCAAATAAAATATCAAAAATTACAGTGAATAGATATTACATACTGTACATACAATATGAAAAAGTTCACCAAATATGTGTTATATATACTGTAAATAAACTAACAAAAACTACAATAATTATATTTAATATGCTGTAAATAAAATATAAAAAATTACATCAAATGTATAATATACTGCAAATAAAATATCAAAAAGTACAGTAAATATATAGTACACAACCTATGTAAAATATCACAAACTACACCAAATATATATTATATAATTTACATAAAATATCAAAAGGACACCAAATATATCTTATATACTGTACGTAAAATATCAAAATGTACAGTAAATATATTTCATATATTGTACATATAATATTAACTAAAAGTACACCAAATACATTTTATAGACTCTAAATAAATTATCAAAAATTGCAGTAAATATATATTACATACTGTATATAAAACATCAAAAAGTACACCAAATATGTGTTATATATACTCTCAATAAACTATCAAAAACTACACTAATTATATTTAATACACTGTACATGAAATATCAAAAATTACACAAAATGCACGTTATTTACTGTAAATAAAATATCAAAAAGTACAGTAAATATATATTACACACCATTTGTAAAATATCACAATCTACACAAAATATATAATATAATTTATATAAAATATTAAAAGGACACCAAATATATCTTATATACTGTACGTAAAATATCAAAAAGTACAGTAAATATATTTAATATATTGTATATATAATATTAACTAAAAGTACACCAAATACATTTTATATACTGTAAATTAAATATCAAAATGTACAGTAAATATATATTACATACTGTACATAAAATATCAAAAAGTACACCAAATATGTGTTATATATACTCTAAATAAACTATCAAAAGCTACAGTAATTATTTTTAATATACTGTAAATAAAATATCAAAAATTACACCAAATGTATATTATTTACTGTAAATAAAATATCAAAAAGAACAGTAAATATATATTACACACCCTATGTAAAATATCACAAACTACACCAAATATATATTATATAATTTACATAAAGTATCAAAAGGACACCAAATATTCCTTATATACTGTACATAAAATATCAAAATGTACAGTAAATATATTTCATATATTGTACATATAATATTAACTAAATGTACACCAAATACATTTTATATACTGTAAATAAAATATCAAAAATTACAGTAAATATATATTACATACAGTACATAAAATATCAAAAAGTACACCAAATATGTGTTATATATACTGTAAATAAACTATCAAAAACTACAGTAATTATATTTAATATACTGTACATAAAATATCAAAAATTACACCAAATGTATATTATTTATTGCAAATAAAATATCAAAAAGTACAGTTAATATATATTACACACCGTATGTAAAATATCACCATCTACACCAAATATATATTATATAATTTACATAAAATATCAAAAGGACACCAAATATATCTTATATACCCTACATAAAATATCAAAATGTACAGTAAATATATTTCATATATTGTACATATAATATTAACTAAAAGTACACTAAATACATTTTATATAGTGTATATAAAATATCAAAAATTACAGTAAATGTATATTACACACCATATGTAAATTATCACAATCTACACCAAATATATATTATATGATTTACATAAAATATCAAAAGGACACCAAATATATCTTATACACTGTACATAAAATATCAAAATGTACAGTAAATATATTTCATATATTGTACATATAATATTAACTAAAAGTACACCAAATACATTTTATAAAGTGTAAATAAAATATCAAAAATTACAGTAAATATATATTACATACTGTACATAAAATATCAAAAAGTACACCAAATATGTGTTATATATACTGTAAATAAACTATCAAAATCTACAGTAATTATATTTAATATACTGTGCATAAAATATCAAAAATTACACCAACTGTATATTATTTACTGTAAATAAAATTCGAAAAAGTACAGTAAATATATATTACACACCCTATGAAAAATATCACAAACTACACCAAATATATGTTATGTAATTTACATAAAATATCAAAAGGACACCAAATATACCTTATATACTGTACATAAAATATCAAAATGTACAGTAAATATATTTCATATATTGTACATATAATATTAACTAAAAGTACACTAAATACATTTTATATACTGTAAATAATATATCAAAAATTACAGTAAATATATATTACATACTGTACATAAAATATCACAAAGTACACCAAATATGTGCTACATATACTGTAAATAAACTATCAAAAACTACAGTAATTACATTTAATATACTGTACATAAAATATCAAAAATTACACCAAATGTATATTATATACTCTTAATAAAATATGAAAAAGGACAGTAAATATATATTACGCACCCTATGTAAAATATCAAAAACTAAACAAAATATATATTATATAATTTATATAAAATATCAAAAGGACACCAAATATATATTATATACAGTACATAAAATATCAAAAAGTACAGTAAATATATTTCATATATTGTACATATAATATTAACTAAAAGTACACCAAATACATTTTATACACTGTTAATAAAATATAAAAAATTATAATAAATATATGTTACATACTGTACATAAAATATCAAAAAGGACACCAAATATGTGTTATATATACTGTAAATAAACTATCAAAAACTTCAGTAATTATATTTAATATACTGTACATAAAATATCAAAAATTACACCAAATGTATATTATTTACTGTAAATAAAATTCCAAAAATTACAGTAAATATATATTACACACCCTATGTAAAATATCACAAACTACACCAAATATATATTATATAATTTATATAAAATAGCAAAAGGACACCAAATATACCTTATATACTGTACATAAAATATCAAAATGTACAGTAAATATATTTCATATATTGTATATATAATATTAACTAAAAGTACACCAAATACATTTTATATACTGTAAATAAAATATCAAAAATTACAGTAAATATATATTACATACTGTACATAAAATATCAAAAAGTACACCAAATATGTGTTATATATACTGTATATAAACTATCAAAAACTACAGTAATTATATTTAATATACTGTAAATAAAATATCAAAAATTACACCAAATGTATATTATTTACTGTAAATAAAATAACAAAAAGTACAGTTAATATATATTACACACCATATGTAAAATATCACAATCTACACCAAATATATTTTATATAATTTACATAAAATATCAAAAGGACACCAAATATATCTTATATACTGTACGTAAAATATCAAAATGTTCAGTAAATATATTTCATATATTTTACATATAATATTAACTAAAATTACACCAAATACATTTTATATAGTGTAAAGAAAATATCAAAAGGTACAGTAAATATATATTACACACCATATGAAAATTTCACAATCTATGCCAAATATATGTTATATAATTTACATAAAATATCAAAAGGACACCAAATATATCTTATATACTGTACATAAAATATCAAAAAGTACAGTAAATATATTTGATATATTGTACATATAATATTAACTAAGAGTACACCAAAAACATTTTATATACTGTAAATAAAATATCAAAAATTACAGTGTATATGTTACATACTGTACATAAAATATCAAAAAGTACACCAAATATGTGTTATTTATACTGTAAATAAACTATCAAAAACTACAGTAATTATATCTAATATACTGTACATCAAATATCAAAAATTACACCAAATGTATATTATTTACTGTAAATAAAATACCAAAAATTACAGTAAATATATATTACACACCCTATGTAAAATATCACAAACTACACCAAATATATATTTTATAATTTACTTAAAATATCAAAAGGACACCAAATATACTTTATATATTGTACATAAAATATCAAAATTTACAGTAAATATATTTCGTATATTGTACATATAATATTAACTAAAAGTACACCAAATACATTTTATATACTGTAAATAAAATATCAAAAATTACAGTAAATATATATTACATACTGTACATAGAATATCAAAAAGTACACCAAATATGTGTTAAATATACTGTAAATAAGCTATCAAAAACTACAGTAATTATATTTAATATACTGTACATAAAATATCAAAAATTACACCAAATGTATATTATTTACTGTAAATAATATATCAAAAAGTACAGTAAATATATATTACACACCATATGTAAAATATCACAATCTACACCAAATATATATTATACAGTTTACATAAAATATCGAAAGGACACCAAATATATCTTATATACTGTACATAAAATATCAAAATATACAGTAAATATATTTCATATATTGTACATATAATATCAACTAAAAGTACACCAAATACATTTTATATAGTGTAAAGAAAATATCAAAAAGTACAGTAAATATATATTACACACCATATGTAAAATATCACAATCTACACCAAATATATATTATATAATTTACATAAAATATCAAAAGGACATCAAATATATCTTATATACTGTACATAAAATATCAAAAAGTACAGTAAATATATTTCATATATTGTACATATAATATTAACTAAAAGTACACCAAATAAATTTTATATAGTGTAAATAAAATATCAAAAATTACAGTAAATATATATTACATACTGTACATAAAATCTCAAAAAGTACACCAAATATGTGTTATATATACTGTAAATAAACTATCAAAAACTACAGTAATTATATTTAATATACTGTACATAAAATATCAAATATTACACCAAATGCATATTATTTACTGTAAATAAAATATCAAAAAGTACAGTAAATATATATTACACACCATTTGTAAAATACCACAATCTACACCAAATATATATTATATAATTTACATAAAATATCAAAAGGACACCAAATATGTCTTATATACTGTACATAAAATATTACAATTGCAGTAAATATATTTCATATATTGTACATATAATATTAACTAAAAGTACACCAAATATAATTTATAGAGTATAAATAAAATATCGAAAAGTAAAGTAAATATGTATTATATACTGTACATAAAATATCAAAACGTACACCAAATATGTGTTATATATACTGTAAATAAACTTTAAAATCTACAGTAATTATATTTAATATACTGTACATAAAACATCAACAATTACACCAAATGTATATTATATACTCTAAATAAAATATGAAAAGGACAGTAAATATATATTACGCACCCTATGTAAATTATCAAAAACTACACCAAATATATATATATAATTTACATAAAATATCAAAAGGACACCAAATATATCTTATATACTGTACATAAAATATCAAAAAGTACAGTAAATATATTTCATATATGGTACACATAATATTAACTAAAATTACACCAAATACGTTTTATATAGTGTAAATAAAATATCAAAATTACAGTAAATATGTATTACATACTGTACATAAAATATCAAAAAGTACACCAATTATGTGTTATATATACTGTAAATAAACTATAAAATCTACAGTAATTATATTTAATATACTGTACATAAAACATCAACAATTACACCAAATGTATATTATATACTGAAAATAAAATATCAAAAAGACAGTAAATATATATTACCCACCATATGTAAAATATCACAAACTACACCAAATATATATTATATAATTTACATAAAATATCAAAAGGACACCAAATATATCTTATATACTGTACATAAAATATTAAAATGTACAGTAAAGATATTTCATATATTGTACATATAATATTAACTAAAAGTACACCGAATACATTTTATATACTGTAAATAAAATATCAAATATTACAGTAAATATATATTACATACTGTACATAAAACATCAAAAAGTACACCAAATATGTGTTATATATACTCTAAATAAACTATCAAAAACTACAGTAATTTTATTTAATATACTGTACATAAAATATCAAAAATTACACCAAATGTACGTTATTTACAGTAAATAAAATATCAAAAAGTACAGTCAATATATATTACACACCATATGAAAAATATCACAATCTACAGCAAATATATATTATATAATTTACATAAAATATCAAAAGGACACCAAATATAACTTATATACTGTACATAAAATATCAAAATCTACGGTAAGTATATTTCATATATTGTACATATAATATTAACTAAAAGTACACAAAATACATTGTATATACTGTAAATTAAATATCAAAAAGTACAGTAAATATACATTACACACTGTACATAAAATATCAAAAAGTACACCAAATATGTGTTATATATACTGTAAATAAACTATCAAAAGCTACAGTAATTATATTTAATATAATGTAAATAAAATATCAAAAATTACACCAAATGTATATTATTTACTGTAAATAAAATATCAAAATGTACAGTAAATATATATTACACACCCTATGTAAAATATCACAAACTACACCAAATATATATTATATAATTTACATAAAATAACAAAAGGACACCAAATATACCTTATATACTGTACATAAAATAGCAAAATATACAGTAAATATATTTCATATATTGTACATATAATATTAACTAGAAGTACACCAAATACATTTTATATAGTGTAAATAAAATATCAAAAAGTACAGTAAATATATATTACATACTGTATATAAAACATCAAAAAGTACACCAAATATGTGTTATATATACTGTAAATAAACTATAAAAAACTACAGTAATTGTATTTAATATACTGTACATAAAATATCAAAAATTACACCAAATGTATACTATATACTGTAAATAAAATATCAAAAAGGACAGTAAATATATATTACACTCTATGCAAAATACCAAAAACTACAAATATATATTATATAATTTACATAAAATATCAAAAGGACAAAAATTAAATCTTATATACTCTACATAAAATATCAAAAAGTACAGTAAATGTATTTCATATATTGTACATATAATATTAACTAAAAGTACACCAAATACATTTTATACACTGTAAATAAAATACCAAAAAGTACAGTAAATTTATATTACATACTGTACATAAAATATAAAAAAGTACACCAAAGATGTGTTATATATACCGTAAATAAACCATCAAAAACTACAGTAATTACATTTAATATACTGAGCATAAAATATCAAAATTTACACCAAATGTATATTATATACTCTAAATAATATATGAAAAAGACAGTAAATATATATTACGCACCCTATGTAAAATATCAAAAACTACACCAAATATATATTATATAATTTACATAAAATATCAAAAGTACAACAAATATATCTTATATACTGTACATAAAATAGCAAAATGTACAGTTAATACATTTCATATATTGTACATATTATATTAACTAAAAGTACACCAAAGGCATTTTATACACTGTAAATAAAATATCAAAAAGTACAGTAAATATATATTACATACAGTACATAAAATATAAAAAAGTACACCAAAGATGTGTTATATATACTGTAAATATACCATGAAAAACTACAGTAATTACATTTAATATACTGAACATAAAATATCAAAATTTACACCAAATGTATATTATATACTCTAAGTAAAATATGAAAAAGACAGTAAATATATATTACGCACCCTATGTAAAATATCAAAAACTACACCAAATATATATTATATAATTTACATAAAATATCAAAAGGACACAAATATATCTTATATACTGTACATGAAATATCAAAAAGTACTGTAAATAAATTTCATATATTGTACATATAATATTAACTAAAAGTACACCAAATACATTTTATATCCTGTAACTTAAATATCAAAAATTACGGTAAATATATATTATATACTGTACATAAAATATCAAAAAGTACACCAAATATGTGTTATATATACTGTAAAAAAACTATCAAAATCTACAGTAAATATATTTAATATACTGTACATAAAATATCAAAAATTACACCAAATGTATATTATTTACTCTAAATAAAATATCAAAAATTACAGTAAATATATATTACACACCCTATGTAAAATATCACAAACTACACCAAATATATATTATATAATTTACATAAAATATCAAAAGGACAACAAACATACCTTATATACTGTACATAAAATATCAAAAAGTACAGTAAATATATTTCATATATTGTACATATAATATTAACTAAAAGTACACCAAATACATTTCATATACTGTAAATAAAATATCAAAAAGTACAGTAAATATATATTACATACTGTACATAAAATATCAAAAAGTACACCAAATATGTGTTATATATACTGTAAATAAACTCTCAAAAACTACTGTAATTATATTTAATATACTGTACATAAAATATCAAAAATTACACCAAATGTATATTATATACTGTAAATAAAATATCAAAAAGGACAGTAAATATATACTACACACCCTATGTAAAATATCAAAATCTACACCAAATATATATTATATAATTTACATAAAATATCAAAAGGACACCAAATATATCTTATATAGTGCACATAAAATATCAAAAAGTACAGTATATATATTTCATATATTGTACATATATTAACTAAAAGTACACCAAACACATTTTATACACTGTAAATAAACTATCAAAACGTACAGTAAATATATTTTACATACTGTACTTAAAATATCAAAAAGTACACTAAATATGTGTTATATATACTGTAAATAAACTATCAAAAACTACAGTAATTATATTTAATATACTGTACATAAAATATCAAAAATTACACCCAATGTATATTATATACCGTAAATAAAATATCAAACAGGACAGTAAATATATATGACACACACTATGTAAAATATCAAAAACTACACCAAATATATATTATATAATTTACATAAAATATCAAAAGGACACCAAATATATCTTATATACTGTACATAAAATATCAAAAAGTACAGTAAATATATTTCATATATTGTACATATATTAACTAAAAGTACACCAAATACATTTTATATACTGTAAATTAAATATCAAAAAGTACAGTAAATATATATTACATTCTGTACATAAAATATCAAAAAGTACACCAAATATGTGTTATATATACTGTAAATAAACTATCAAAATGTACAGTAATTATATTTAATATACAGTACATAAAATATCAAAAATTACACCAAATGTATATTATATACTCTAAATAAAATATGAAAAAGGACAGTAAATATATATTACACTCTGTGTAAATTATCAACAACTACACCAATTATATATTATATAATTTACATAAAATATCAAAAGCACACCAAATACATATTATATACTGTACATAAAATATCAAAAAGTACAGTAAATATATTTCATATATTGTGCATATAATATTAACTAAAAGTTCACCAAATACATTTTATAGACTGTAAATAAAATATCAAAACTACAGTAAATACATATTACATACTGTACATAATATATCAAAAAGTACACCAGATATGTTTTATATATACTGTAAATAAACTATCAAAAACTACAGTAATTATATTTAATATACTGTACATAAAATATCAAAAATTACACCAAATGTATATTATACACTGTAAATAAAATATCAAAAAGCACAGTAAATATATATGACACACCCTATGTAAAATATCAAAAACTACACCAAATATGTATTATATAATTTACATAAAATATCAAAAGGACACCAAATATATCTTATATACTGTACATAAAATATCAAAAAGTACAGTAAATATATTTCATATATTGAACATATAAAATTAACTAAAAGTACACCAAATACATTTTATATACTGTAAATAAAATATCAAAATGTACAGTAAATATATATTACATACTGTACATAAAATATCAAAAAGTACACCAGATATGTTTTATATATACTGTAAATAAACTATCAAAAACTACAGTAATTATATTTAATATACTGTACATAAAATATCAAAAATTACACCAAATATATTTTGTATACTGTAAATAAAATATCAAAAAGACAGTAAATATATATGACACACCCTATGTAAAATATCACAAACTACACCAAATATATATTATATAAATTACATAAAATATCAAAAGGACACCAAATATATCTTATATACTGTACGTAAAATATCAAAAACTACAGTAAATATATTTCATATATTGTATATACAATATTAACTAAAAGTACACCAAATACATTTTATATACTGTAAATAATATATCAACAAGTACAGTAAATATCTATTACATACTGTACATAAAATATCAAAGAGTACACCAAATATGTGTTATATATAGTGTAAATAAACTATCAAATACTACAGTACTTATATTTAATATACTGTACATAAAATATCAAAAATTACACCAATTATATAGTACATACTCTAAACAAAATATCAAAAAGGACTGTAAATATATGCTACACACCCTATGTAAAATGTCAAAAACTACACCAAATATATATTATATAATTTAAATAAAATATCAAAAGGACACCAAATATATCTTATATACTGTACATAAAATATCAAAAAGTACACTAAATATATTTCATATATTGTACATATAATATTAACTAAAACTACACCAAATACATTTTATAAACTGTAAATAAAATTTAAAAATTACGGTAAATATATACTACATACTGTTCATAAAATATCAAAAAGTACACCAAATATGTGCTATATTTACTGTAAATAAACTATCAAAAACTACAGTAATTATATTTAATATACTGTACATAAAATATCAAAAATTTCACCAAATGTATATTATATACTCTAAAAAAATATGAAAAAGGACAGTAAATATATATTACACTCTATGTAAATTATCAAAAACTACACCAAATATATATAACATAATATACATAAAATATCAAAAGGACACGAAATATATATTATATACTGTACCTAAAATATCAAAAAGTACATTAAATATATTTCATATATTGTGAATATAATATTAACTAAAAGTACACCAAATACATTTTATAGACTGTAAATAAAATATCAAAAATTTCAGTAAATATATATTACATACTGTACAAAAAATATCAAAAAGTACACCAAATATGTGTTATATATACTGTAAATAAACTATCAAAAACTACAATAATTATATTTAGTATACTGTACATAAAATATCCAAAATTACACCAAATGTATATTATATACTGTAAATAAAATATAAAATGGGACAGTAAATATATACTACACACCCTATGAAAAATATCAAAATCTACACCAAATATATATTATATAATTTACATAAAATGTCAAAAGGACACCAAATATATCTTATATACTGTACATAAAATATCAAAAATACAGTAAGTATATTTCATATATTGTACATATAATATTAACAAAAAGTACACAAAATACATTTTATATACTGTAAATAAAATATCAAAAAGTACAGTAAATATATGTTACATACTGTACATAAAATATCAAAGTACACCAAATATGTGTGATATATAGTGTAAATAAACTATCAAAAACTACAGTACTTATATTTAATATATTCTACATTAAATATCAAAAATTACATGAAATGTATATTATATACTGTAAAGAAAATATCAAAAAGGACAGTAAATATATACTACACACCCTATGTAAAATATCAAAAACTACACCAAAAATATATTATATACTTTACATAAAATATCTAAAGGACACCAAATATATCTTATATACTGTACATTAAATATCAAAAAGTACAGTAAATATATTTCATATATTCTGCATATAATATTAACTAAAAGTACAACAAATACATTTTATGTACTGTAAATAAAATATCAAAAAGTACAGTAAATATAAATTACATACTGTACATAAAATATCAAAATGTACACCAAATATGTGTTATATATACTGTAAATAAACTATCAAAAACTAAAATAATTATATTTAATATACTGTAGATGAAATATAAAAAATTACACCAAAGGTATAATATATTGTAAATAAAATATCAAAAAGTACAGTAAATATATTTCAAATATTGTACATATAATATTAACTAAAAGTACACCAAATACATTTTATATACTGTAAATAAAATATCAAAAAGTTCAGTAAATATATATTACATACAATACATAAAATATCAAAAAATACAACAAATACATGTTATGTATACTGTAAATAACCTATCAAAAACTACAGTAAATATATTTAATATACTGTATATAAAATATCAAAAATTTCACCAAATGTATATTATATACTGTAAATAAAATATCAAAAAGTACAGTAAATATATATTACACACACTGTGAAAAATAACAGAAACTACTCCAAATATATATTATATAATTTACATAAAATATCAAAGGACACCAAATATATCTTACATACTGTACATAAAATGTCAAAATGTACAGTAAATATATTTCATATATTGTACATATAATATTAACTAAAAGTACACAAAATACATTTTATATACTGTAAATAAAATATCAAAAATTACAGTAAATATATATTACATACTGTACCTAAAATATCAAAAAGTACACCAAATATGTGTTATAAATACTGTAAATAAACTATCAAAAACTACAGTAATTATATTTAATATACTGTACATAAAATATCAAAAATTACACGAAATGTTTATTATTTAATATAAATAAAATATCAAAAACACAGTAAATATATATTACACACCATATGTAAAATATCACAATCTACAGCAAATATATATTATATAATTTACATAAAATATCAAAAGGACACCAAATATATCTTATATACTGTACATAAAAAATCACAAAGTACAGTAAATATATTTCATATATTGTACATATAACATTAACTGAAAGTACACCAAATACATTTTATATAGTGTAAATAAAATATCAAAAACTACAGTAAATAGGTATTACATACTGTACATAAAATATCAAAAAGTACACCAAATATGTGTTATATATACTGTAAATACACTATAAACAACTACAGTAATTATATTTAATATACTGTACATAAAATATCAAAAATTACACCAAATGTATATTATATACTGTAAAAAAATATCAAAAAGGACAGTGAATATATGTTACACTCTATGTAAAATATCAAAAACTGCAAATATATATTATATAATATACATAAACTATCAAAAGTACACCAAATATATCTTATATACTGTAGATAAAATATCAAAAGTTCAGTAAATACATTTCATATATTGTACATATAATATTAACTAAAAGTACACCAAATATATTTTATATACTGTAAATAAAATGTCAAAAAGTACAGTAAATATATATTACATACTGTACAGAAAATATCAAAAAGTACACCAAATATGTGTTATATGTACTGTAAATAAACTATTAAAAACTACAGTAATTACATTTAATATACTGTATATAAAATATCAAAAATAACACCAAATGTATATCATATACTCTAAATAAAATATGAAAAATTGCAGTAAATCTATATTACGCACCCTATGTAAAATATCAAAAACTACAACAAATATATATTATATAATTTACATAAAATATCAAAAGTACACCAAATATATATTATATACTGTAAATAAAATATCAAAAAGTACAGTAAATATATTTCATATATTGTATATATAATATTAACTAAAAGTACACCAAATACATTTTCTATACTGTAAATAAAATGTCAAAAAGTACAGTAAATATATATTACATACAGTATATAAAATATAAATAATTATACCAAATATGTGTTATATATACTCTAAATATACTATCAAAAACTACAGTAATTATATTTAATATACTGTATATAAAATATCAAAAATTACACCAAATGTAAATTATATACTGTAAATAAAATATCAAAAAGGACAGTAAGTATATATGACACACCTTTTGTAAAATATCACAATCTACACAAAATATATATTATATAATTTACATAAAATATCGAAAGGACACCAAATATATCTTATATACTGTACATAAAATATCAAAAAGTACAGTAAATATATTTCATAGATTGTACATATAATATTAACTAAAAGTACACCAAATACATTTTATATAGTGTAAATAAAATATCAAAAATTACAGTGAATATATATCACATACTGTACATAAAATATCAAAATGTACACCAAATATGTGTTATATATACTGTAAATAAACTTTCAAATACTACAGTAATTATATTAATATACTGTACATAAAATATCAAAAATTACTCCAAATGTATATTATTTACTGTAAATAAAATACCAAAAAGTACCGTGAATATATATTACACACACTATGTAAAATATCACAAACTACACCAAATATATATATTATATAATTTACATAAAATATCAAAAGGACGCCAAATATATCTTATATACTGTACATAATATTTCAAAAATACAGTAAATATATTTCATATATAGTATATATAATATTAACTAAAGTACACCAAATACATTTTATATAGTGTAAAGAAAATATCAAAAAGTACAGTAAATATATATTACACACCAAATGTAAAATATCACATTCTACACCAAATATATATTATATAATTTACATAAAATATCAAAAGGACACCAAATATATCTTATATACTGTACATAAAATATCAAAAAGTACAGTAAATATATTTCATGTATTGTACATATAATATTAACTAAAAGTACACCAAATACATTTTATATAGTGTAAATAAAATATCAAAAATTACATTTAATATATATTACATACTATACATAAAATATCAAAAAGTGCACCAAATATGTGTTATATATACTGTTAATAAATTATGAAATACTACAGTAATTATATTTAATATACTGTATATAAATATCAAAAATTACACCAAATGTATATTATACAGTGTAAATAAAATATCAAAAAGACAGTAAATATATATTACACTCTATGTAAAATATCAAAAACTACAAAAATATTTTATATAATTTACATAAAATATAAAAATTACACAAAATATATATTATATACTTTACATAAAATATCAAAAAGTACAGTATATATATTTCATATATTGTACATATAATATTAACTAAAAGTACACCAAATACATTTTATATACTGTAAATAAAATATCAAAAAGTACAGTAAATATATATTACATACAGTACATAAAATATAAAAATGTACACCAAATATGTGTTATATATACTGTAAATAAACTATCAAAAACTACAGCAATTATATTTAATATACTGTATATAAAATATCAAAAATTACACCAAATGTATATTATAGACTGTAAATAAAATATCAAAAAGGACAGTAAATATATATGACACACCCTATGTAAAATATTAAACACTACACCAAATATATATTATATAATATACATAAAATATCAAAAGGACACCAAATATATCTTATATACTGTACATAAAATATCAAAATACAGTAAGTATGTTTCATATATTGTACATATAATATTAACTGAAAGTACACCAAATACATTTTATATAGTGTAAATAAAATATCAAAAAGTACAGTAAATATATATTACATACTGTACATAAAATATCAAAAAGTACACCAAATATGTGTTATATATACTGTAAATAAACTATCAAAAACTACAGTAATTATTTTAATATACTGTACATAAAATATCAAAAATTACACCAAATGTATATTATATACTGTAAATAAAATATCAAAAAGGACAGTAAATATATATGACACACCCTATGTAAAATATCAAGAACTACACCAAATATATATTATATAATTTACATAAAATATCAAAAGGACACCAAATATATATTATATACTGTACATAAAATATCAAATAGTAGAGTAAATATATTTCATATATTGTACATAGAATATTAACTAAAAATTCACCAAATATATTTTATATACTGTAAATAAAATATCAAAAAGTACAGTAAATATATATTACATTCTGTACATAAAATATCAAAATGTACACGAAATATGTGTTATATATACTGTAAATAAAATATCAAATACTACAGTAATTATATTTAATATACTGCACATAAAATATCAAAAATTACACAAAATGTATATTATATAGTGTAAAGAAAATATCAAAAAGGACGCTAAATATATATTACACACCCTATGTAAAATATCAAAAACTACACCAAATATATATTATATAATTTACATAAAATATCATAAGGACACCACATATATCTTATATACTGTACAAAAAATAACAAAAAGTGCAGTAAATATGTTTCATATATTGCACATATAATATTAACTAAAAGTACACCAAATACATTTTCTATACTGTACGTAAATTAGCAAAAATTACAGAAAATATATATTACATACTGTACATAAAATATCAAAAAGTACACCACATATGTGTTATATATACTGTAAATATCAAAAACTACATTAATTATATTCAATGTACTGTATATAAAATATCAAAAATTACACCAAATTTAAATTATGTGCTGTAAATAAAATCTCAAAAAGGACAGTAAATATATAGTACACACCCTATGTAAAATATCAAAAACTACATCAAATATATATTATATACTTTACATAAAATATTAAAAGGTCACCAAATATATCTTAAATACTGTAGATAAAATATCAAAAAGTACAGTATATATATTTCATATATTGTACATATATTATTAACTAAAAGTACACCAAATACATTTTGTATACTGTAAATAAAATATCAAAAAGTACAGTAAATATATATTACATACTGTACATAAAATATCAAAAAGTACACCAAATATGTGTCATATATACTGTAAATAAACAATCAAAAACTACAGTAATTATATTTAATATACTGTACATAAAATATGAAAAATTACACCAAATATATATTATACACTGTAAATAAAATATCAAAAATTACAGTAAATATATATTACACACAATATGTAAAATATCACAAACTACACCAAATATATATTATATAATTTACATAAAATATCAAAAGGACACCAAATATATTTTCTATGCTGTACATAAAATATCAAAAAGTACAGTACATATATTTCATATATTGTATATATAATATTAACTAAAAGTACACCAAATACATTTTATATACTGTAAATAAATTATCAAAAATTACAGTAAATATATATTACATACTGTACATAAAATATCAAAAAGTACACCAAATATGTGTTATATATACTGTAAATAAACTATCAAAAAATACAGTAATTATATTTAATATACTGTACATAAAATATCAAAAATTACACCAAATGTATATTATTTACTGTAAATAAAATATCAAAAATTACAGTAAATATATGTTACACACCCTATGTAAAATATCAAAAACTACACCAAATATATATTATATAATGCACATAAAATATCAAAAGGACACCAAATATATATTATATACTGTACATAAAATATCAAAAAGTACAGTAAATATATTTCATATATTGTACCTATAATATTAACTAAAAGTACACCAAATACATTTTATATACTGTAAATAAAATGTCCAAAAGTACAGTAAATATGTATTACATACTGTACATAAAATATCAAAAAGTACACCAAATATGTGTTATATATACAGTAAATAAACTATCAAAACTACAGTAATTATCTCTAATACACTGTACATATCATATCAAATATTACACCATATGTATATTATATACTGCAAATAAAATATCAAAAAGTAAAGTAAATATATATTACACACACTGTGTAATATATCACAAAGTACACCGAATATATATTATATAATTTATGTAAAATATCAAAAGGACACCAAATATATATTATATACTGTACATAAAATATCAAAAAGTACAGTAAACATAGTTCATATATTGTATATATAATATTAACTAAAAGTACAGCAATTACATTTTATATACTGTAAATAAAATATCAAAAAGTTCCGTCTATATATATTACATACTGTACATAAAATATCAAAAACTACACCAAATATGTGTTATATATAATATAAATAGTCTATGAAAAACTACAGTAATTATATTTAATATACTGTATATAAAATATCAAAAATTACACAAAATGAATATTATATACAGTAAATAAAATATCAAAAAGACCAGTAAATATATATTACACAACCTATGTAAAATATAAAAAACTACACCAAATATATATTATATAATTTACATAAAATATCAAAAGGCCAAAAAGTACATTTATATACTGTACATAAAATACCAAAAAGTACAGTAAATAGCTTTCATATATTGTACATATAATATTAACTAAAAGTACAACAAATAGATTTTATATACGGTTAATAATATTTCAAATAGTTCAGTAAATGTATATTACATATTGTACATTAAATATCAAAAAGTACACCAAATATATGTTATATATACTGTAAATAAACTACCAAAAACTACAGTAATTATATTTAATATACTGTACATAAAATATCAAAAATTACACCAAATGTATATTATATACTCTAAATAAAATATGAAAAAGGACAGTAAATAGGTATTACACACCCTATGTAAAATATCAAAAACTACACCAAATATATATTATATAATTTACATAAAATATCAAAAGGACACCAAATATATATTATATACGGTACAAAATATATCAAAAATACAGTAAATATATTTGATATATTGTGCATATAATATTAAGTAAAAGTACACCAAATACATTTTATATACTGTAAATTAAATATCAAAATGTACAGTAAACATATATTATATTCTGTACATAAAATATCAAAAAGTACACCAAATATGTGTTATATATACTGTAAATAAACTATCAAAATCTACAGTACTTATATTAAATATACTGTACATAAAATGCCAAAAATTACACCAAATGTATAATATATACTGTAAATAAAATATCAAAAAGGACACTAAATATATAGTACACACCCTATGTAAAATATCAAAAACTACACCAAATATATATTATATAATTTATATAAAATATCAAAAGGACTCCAAATATATCTTATATACTGTACATAAAATATCAAATGTACAGTAAATATATTTCATATATTGTACATATAATATTAACTAAAAGTACACCAAATACATTTTATATAGTGTAAATAAAATATCAAAAATTACAGTGAATATATATCACATAATGTACATAAAATATCAAAATGTACACCAAATATTTTTTATATATACTGTAAATAAACTAACAAAAATTACAGTAATTATCTTAATATACTGTACATAAAATATCAAAAATTACACCAAATGTATGTTATTTACTGTAAATAAAATACCAAAAAGTACAGTAAATATATATTACACACCCTATGTAAAATATCACAAACTACACCAAATATATATTATATAATTTACATAAAATATCAAAACAACACCAAATATATCTTATATACTCTACATAAAATATCAAAGGTACAGTAAATATATTTCATATATTGTACATATAATATTATCTAAAAGTACACCAAATACATTTTATATACTGTAAATAAAATATCAAAATATACAGTAAATATATATTACATACTGTACTTAAAATATCAAAAAGTACACCAAATATGTGTTATATATACTGTAAATAAACTCTCAAAAACTACTGTAATTATATTTAATATACTGTACATAAAATATCAAAAATTACACCAAATGTATATTATATACTGTAAATAAAATATCAGAAAAGACAGTAAATATATACTACACACCCTATGTAAAATATCAAAAACTACACCAAATATATATTATATAATTTACATAAAATAACAAAAGGACACCAAATATATCTTATATAGTGTACATAAAATATCAAAATGTACAGTATATATATTTGATATATTGTACATATAATATTATCTAAAAGTACACCAAACGCATTTTATACACTGTAAATAAACTATCAAAACGTACAGTAAATATATTTAACATACTGTACTTAAAATATCAAAAAGTACACTAAATATGTGTTATATATACTGTAAATAAACTATCAAAATCTACAGTAATTATATTTAATATACTGTACATAAAATGCCAAAAATTACACCAAATGTATAATATAAACTGTAAATAAAATATGAAAAAGACAGTAAATATATACTACACACCCTATGTAAAATATGAATAACTACACCAAATATACATTATATAATTTACATAAAATATGAAAATGACACCATATATATCTTATGTACTGTACATAAAATATCAAAAAGTACAGTAAATATATTTCATATATTGTACATATAATATTAACTAAAAGTACACCAAATACATTTTATATACTGTAAATAAAATATCAAAATGTACAGTAAATATATATTACATACTGTACATAAAATATCAAAAAGTACACCAAATATGTGTTAAATATACTGTAAATAAACTATCAAAATCTACTGTAATTATATTTAATATACTGTACATAAAATATCAAAAATTACACCAAATGTATATTATATACTGTAAATAAAATATCAAACAGGACAGTAAATATATATGACACACACTATGTAAAATATCAAAAACTACACCAAATATATATTATATAATTTACATAAATTATCAAAAGGACACCAAATATATCTTATATACTGTACATAAAATATCAAAAAGTACAGTAAATATATTTCATATATTGTACATATAATATTAACTAAAAGTACACCAAATACATTTTATATAATGTAAATTAAATATCAAAAAGTACAGTAAATATATATTACATACTGTACATAAAATATCAAAAAGTACACCAAATATGTGTTATATATACTGTAAATACAATATCAAAATCTACAGTAATTATATTTAATATACTGTACATAAAATACCAAAAATTACACCAAATGTATAATATATACTGCAAATAAAATATCAAAAAGACAGTAAATATATACTACACACCCTATGTAAAATATCAAAAACTACACCAAATATATATTATATAATTTACAGAAAATATCAAAAGGACACCAAATGTATCTTATATAGTGTACATAAAATATCAAAAAGTACAGTATATATATTTCATATATTGTGCATATAATATTATCTAAAAGTACACCAAACACATTTTATACACTGTAAATAAACTATCAAAACGTACAGTAAATATATTTTACATACTGTACTTAAAATATCAAAAAGTACACTAAATATGTGTTATATATACTGTAAATAAACTATCAAAAACTACAGTAATTATATTTAATATACTGTACATAAAATATCAAAAATTAAACTAAATGTATATTATATACTGTAAATAAAATATCAAAAAGGACAGTAAATATATATGACACTCACTATGTAAAATATAAAATACTACACCAAATATGTATTATATAATTTACATAAAATATCAAATGTACACCAAATGTATCTTATATACTGTACATAAAATATCAAAAATACAGTAAATATATTTCATATATTGTACATAAAATATTAACTAAAAGTACACGAAGTACATTTTATATACTGTAAATTAAATATCAAAAATTACAGTAAATATATATAACATACTGTACATAAAATATCAAAAAGTACACCAAATATGTGTTACATATACTGTAAATAAACTATCAAAAACTACAGTAATTATATCTAATATAGTGTACATAAAATATCAAAAATTACTCCAAATGTGCATTATATAGTGTAAATAAAATATGCAAAATACAGTAAATATATATTACACACCCTATGTAAAATATCAAAAATTACACCAAATATATATTATATAATTTACAAAAAATATCGGAAGGACACCAAATATATCTTATATACTGTACGTAAAATATCAAAAACTACAGTAAATATATTTCATATATTGTACATATAATATTAACTAAAAGTACACCAAATACTTTTTATATACTGTAAATAAAATATCAAAAAATACAGTAAATATATAATACATACTGTACATAAAATATCAAAAAGTACACCAAATATGTGTTATATATACGGTAAATAAACTATCAAAATCTACTGTAATTATATTTAATATACTGTATATAAAATATCAAAAATTACACCAAATGTATATTATATATTGTAAATAATATATCAAAAAGGACAGTAAATATATGTTACACACCCTATGTAAAATATTAGAAACTATACCAAATATATATTATATAATTTACATAAAATATCAAAAGGACACCAAATATATCTTATATACTGTACATAAAATATCACAAAGTACAGTAAATATATTTCATATATTGTACGTATAATATTAACTAAAAGTACACCAAATACATTTTATATACTGTAAATAAAATATCAAAATGTACAGTAAATATATATTACATATTGTGCATAAAATATCAAAATGTACACCAAATATGTGTTATATATACTCTAAATAAACTATCAAAAACTACAGTAATTATATTCAATATACTGTACATAAAATATCAAAAATTACACCCAATGTATAGTATATACTGTAAAAAAGTATGAAAAAGGACAGTAAATATGTATTACACTCTATGTATAATATCAAAAACTGCAAATATATATTATATAATTTACATGAAATATCAAATGTACACCATATATATCTTATACACTGTACTTAAAATATCAAAATGTACAGTAAATATATTTCATATATTGTACATATAATATTAACTAAAAGTAGACCAAATATATTTTATATAGTGTAAATAAAATATCAAATAGTACAGTAAATATATGTTATATACTGTACATAATATATCAAAAAGTACACCAAATATGTGTTATATATACTATAAATAAACTATCAAAAACTACCGTAATTACATTTAATATACTCTATATAAAATATCAAAAATTACACCAAATGTATATCATATACTCTAAAAAAAATATGAAAAAGGACAGTAAATCTATATTATGCACACTATGTAAAATATCAAAAACTACACCAAATATATATTATGTAATTTACATAAAATATCAAAAGTACACCAAATATATATTATATACTGTAAATAAAATATCAAAAATTACAGTAAATATATTTCGTATATTGTACATTTAATATTAACTAAAAGTACTCCAAATACATTTTATATACTGTAAATAAAGTATCAAAAATTTCAGTAAATATATATTACATACTGTACATAAAATATCAAAAAGTACACCAAATACGTGGAATATATACTGTAAATAAACTATCAAAAACTACAGTAGTTATATTTAATATACTGTAAATAAAATATCAAAAATTACTCCAAATGTACATTATATAGTGTAAATAAAATATCCAAAATACAGTAATTATATATTACACACCCTATGTAAAATATCAAAAGTTACACGAAATATTTCTTATACAATTTACAAAAAATATCGGAAAGACACCAAATATATCTTATATACTGTACGAAAAATATCAAAAACTACAGTACATATATTTCATATATTGTACATATAATATTAACTAAAAGTACACCAAATACATTTTATATAGTGTAAATAAAATATCAAAAATTACAGTGAATATGTATCACATACTGTACATAAAATATCAAAATGTACACCAAATATTTTTTATATATACTGTAAATAAACTATGAAAAACTACAGTAATTATCTTAATATACTGTACATAAAATATCAAAAATTACACCAAATGTACGTTATTTACTGTAAATAAAATACCAAAAAGTACAGTAAATATATATTACACACCCTATGTAAAATATCACAAACTACACCAAATATATATTATATAATTTACATAAAATATCAAAAGGACACCAAATATACCTTATATTCTCTACATAAAATATCAAAATGTACAGTAAATATATTTCATATGTTGTACATATAATACTAACTAAAAGTACACCAAATACATTTTATATACTGTAAATAAAATATCAAAAATTACAGTAAATATGTATTACATACTGTACATAAAATATCAAAAAGTACACCAAATATGTGTTATATATACTGTAAATAAACTATCAAAAACTACAGTAATTATATTTAATATACTGTACATAAAATATCAAAAATTTCACCAAATGTATATTTTTTACTGTAAATAAAATATCAGAAAGTACAGTAAATATATATTACACACCGTATGTAAAATATCACAATCTACACCAAATATATATATTATATAATTTACATAAAATATCAAAAGGACGCCAAATATATCTTATATACTGTACATAAAATTTCAAAAATACAGTAAATATATTTCATATATAGTATATATAATATTAACTAAAGTACACCAAATACATTTTATATAGTGTAAAGAAAATATCAAAAAGTACAGTAAATATATATTACACACCAAATGTAAAATATCACATTCTACACCAAATATATATTATATAATTTACATAAAATATCAAAAGGACACCAAATATATCTTATATACTGTACATAAAATATCAAAAACTACAGTAAATATATTTCATGTATTGTACACATAATATTAACTAAAAGTACACCAAATACATTTTATATAGAGTAAATAAAATATCAAAAATTACAGTTAATATATATTACATACTATACATAAAATATCAAAAAGTGCACCAAATATGTGTTATATATACTGTTAATAAATTATGAAATACTACAGTAATTATATTTAATATACTGTATATAAATATCAAAAATTACACCAAATGTATATTATACACTGTAAATAAAATATCAAAAAGACAGTAAATATATATTACACTCTATGTAAATTATCAAAAACTACAAAAATATTTTATATAATTTACATAAAATATAAAAAGTACACAAAATATATATTATATACTTTACATAAAATATCAAAAAGTACAGTATATATATTTCATATATTGTACATATAATATTAACTAAAAGTACACCAAATACATTTTATATACTGTAAATAAAATATCAAAAAGTACAGTAAATATATATTACATACTGTACATAAAATATCACAAAGTACACCAAATATGTGTTATATATACTGTAAATATTCTATCAAAAACTACAGTAATTACATTTAATATACTGTACATAAAATATCATAAATGACACCAAATGTATATTATATACCCTAAATAAAATATGAAAAAGGACAGTAAATATAAATTACGCACCCTATGTAAAATATCAAAGACTACACCAAATATATATTATATAATTTACATAAAATATCAAAAGTACACCAAATATATTTTATATACTGTACATAAAGTATCAAAAAGTACAGTAAATATATTTCATATATTGTACATAAAATATTAACTAAAAGCACACCAAATGCATTTTATATACTGTAAATAAAATATCAAAAAGTACAGTAAATGTATATTACATACTGTTCATAAAATATGAAAAAGTAAACCAAATATGTGTTATATATACTGTTAATAAACTATCAAAAACTACAGTAATTATATTTAATATACTGTACATAAAATATCAAAAATTACACCAAATGTATTCTATTTATTCTAAATAAAATACCAAAAGGACAGTAAATATATATTACACACCTTATGTAATATATCACAATCTACACCAAATATATGTTATATAATTTACATAAATTATCAAAAGGACACCAAATATATCTTATATACTGTACATAATATATCAAAATGTACAGTAAATATATTTCATATATTGTACATATAATACTAACTAAAAGTACACCAAATACATTGTATATAGTGTAATTAAAATATCAAAAAGTACAGTAAATATATATTACACACAATATGTAAAATATCACAATATACACCAAATATATATTATATAATTTACATAAAATATCAAAAGGACCCCAAATATATCTTATATACTGTACATAAAATATCAAAAAGTACAGTAAATATATTTCATATATTGTACATATAATATTAACTAAAAGTACACCAAATACATTTTACATAGTGTAAATAAAATATCAAAAATTACAGTAAATATATATTACATACTGTATTTAAAATATCAAAAAGTACACCAAATATGTGTTATATATACTGTAAATAAACTATCAAAAACTACACTAATTATATTTAATATACTGTGCATAAAATATCAAAAATTACACCAAATGTATATTATTTAGTGTAAACAACATTCCAAAAATTACAGTAAATATATATTACACACCCTATGTAAAATATCACAAACTACACCAAATATATATTATATAATTTACATAAAATATCAAAAGGACACCAAATATACCTTATATACTGTACATAAAATATCAAAATGTACAGTAAATATATTTCACATATTGTACATATAATATTAACTAAAAGTACACCAAATACATTTTATATACTGTAAATAAAATATCAAAAATTACAGTAAATATATATTACATACTGTACATAAAATATCAAAAAGTACACCAAATATGTGTTATATATACTGTAAATAAACTATCAAAAACTACAGTAATTATATTTAATATACTGTACATAAAATATCAAACATTACACCAAATGTATATTCTTTACTGTAAATAATATATCAAAATGTACAGTACATATATATTACACACCATATGTAAAATATCACAATCTACACCAAATATATATTATATAATTTACATAAAATATCAAAAGGACACCAAATAAATCTTATATACTGTACAAAAAAAATCAAAATATTCAGTAAATATATTTCATATATTGTACATATAATATTAACTAAAAGTACACCAAATACATTTAATATAGTGTCAATAAAATATCAAAAAGTACAGTAAATATATATTACATACTGTACATAAAATATCAAAAAGTACACCAAATATGTGTTATATATACTGTAAACAAACTATCAAAAACTACAGTAACTATATTTAATATACTGTACATAAAATATCAAAAATTACACCAAATGTATATTATTTACTGTAAATAAAATATCAAAAAGTACAGTAAATATATATTACACACCATATGTAAAATATCACAATCTACACCAAATACATATTATATAGTTTACATAAAATATCGAAAGGACACCAAATATATCTTATATACTGTACATAAAATATCAAAATGTACAGTAAATATATTTCATATATTGTACATATAATATTAACTAAAAGTACAAGAAATACATTTTATATAGTGTAAAGAAAATATCAAAAAGTACAGTAAATATATATTACACACCATATGTAAAATATCACAATCTACACCAAATATATATTATAGAATTCATATAAAATATCAAAAGGACACCAAATATATCTTATATACTGTACACAAAATATCAAAAAGTACAGTAAATATATTTCATATATTGTACATATAAAATTAACTAAAAGTACACCAAATACATTTTATATACTGTAAATAAATTATCCAATAGTACAGTAAATATATATTACATACTGTACATAAAATATCAAAAAGTACACCAAATATGTGTTATATATACTGTAAATAAAGTATAAAAACTACAGTAATTATATTTAATACACTGTACATAAAATATGAAAAATTACACTAAATGCATATTATATACGTTAAATAAAATATCAAATAGTACAGTAAATATTTATTACACATTCTATGTAAAATATCAAAAACTACAGCAAATTTATGTTATATAATTTTCATAAAATATCAAAAGTACACCAAATATATATTATATACTGTACATAAAATATGAAAAATTACACGAAATGTATACTATATACTTTAAAAAATCTAAAATTACAGTAAATATATATTACCCACTCTATGTAAAATATCAAAAACTACGCCAAATATATATTATATAATTTACATAAAATATCAAAAGTACACCAAATATATATTATATACTGTACATAAAATATCAAAAAGTACAGTAAATATATTGCAAATATTGTACATATAATATTAACTAAAAGTACACCAAATACATTTTACATACTGTAATAAAGTATCCAAAGGTACAGTAAATATATATTACATACTGTACATAAAATATCAAAAAGATCACAAATATGTGTTATATATACTGTAAATAAATTATAAAATCTACAGTAATTATATTTAATATACTGTACATAAAATATCAAAAATTACACAAAATGTATATTATATACTGTAAATAAAATATCAAAAATTACAGTAAATATATATTACACATTCTATTTAAAATATCAAAAACTATACCAAAAATATATTTTATAATTTACATAAAATATCAAAAGTACACTTAATATATTTTATATGCTGTACATAACATATGAAAATGTACAGTACATATATTTCATATAGTGTACATATAATATTAAATAAAGTACACCAAATACATTTTATATACTGTAAATAAAATATCCAAAAGTACAGTAAATATATATTACATACTGTAAATGAAATATCAAAAAGTACACCAAATATGTGTTATATATACTGTAAATAAGCTATCAAAAACTACAGTAATTATATTTAATATACTGTACATAAAATATTAAAAATTACACTAAATGCATATTATATACTGTAAATAATATATCAAATAGTACAGTAAATATTTATAACACACTCTATGTAAAATATCAAAAACTACACCAAATATATGTTATATAATTTACATAAAATATCAAAAGTACACCAAATATATATTATATACTGTACATAAAATATAAAAATGCACAGTAAATCTATTTCATATATTGTACATATAATATTAACTGAAAGTACACCAAATACATTTTATATACTGTAAATAAAATATCCAAAAGCACAGTAAATATATATTACATACTGTACATAAAATATCAAAAAGTACACCAAATATGTGTTATATATACTGTAAATAAACAATCAAAAACTACAGTAATTATATTTAATATACTGTACTTAAAATATCAAAAATTACACGAAATGTGTACTATACACTGTAAAAAAAATCTAAAATTACAGTAAATATATATTACACACCCTATGTAAAATATCAAAGCTACGCCAAATATGTATTATATAATTTACATAAAATATCAAAAGTACACCAAATAGATATTATATACTGTACATAAAACATCAAAAAGTACAGTAAATATGTTTCATATAATGTACATATAATATTAACTTAAAGTACACCAAATACATTTTATATACTGTAAATAACTATCCAATTGTACAGTAAATATATATTTCATAATGTACATAAAATATCAAAATGTACACCAAATATGTGTTATATATACTGTAAATAAACTATAAAAACTACAGTAATTATATTTAATATTCTGTACATAAAATATCAAAAATTACACTAAATGCATATTATATACTGTAAATAAAATATCGAATAGTACAGTAAATATTTATTACACACTCTATGTAAAATATCAAAAACTACACCAAATATATGTTATATAATTTACATAAAATATCAAAAGTACACCAAATATATATTATATACTGTACATAAAATATCAAAATGCACAGTAAATCTATTTCATATATTGTACATATAATATTAACTGAAAGTACACCAAATACATTTTATATACTGTAAATAAAATATCCAAAAGCACAGTAAATATATATTACATACTGTACTTAAAATATCAAAAAGTAAACTAAATATGTGTTATATATACTGTAAAAAAACTATCAAACACTACAGTAATTATATTTAGTATACTGTACATAAAATATCAAAAATTACACCAAATGTATATTATTTACTGTAAATAAAATATCAGAAAGTACAGTAAATATATATTACACACCATACGTGAAATATCACAATCTACACCATATATATATTATATAATTTAAATAAAATATCAAAAGGACACCAAATATATCTTATATGCTGTACATAAAATATCAGAAAGTACAGTAAATATATTTCATATATTGTACATATAATATTAACTAAAAGTACACCAAATACATTTTATATAGTGCAAATAAAATAACAAAAATACAGTAAATATGTATTACATACTGTACATAAAATATCAAGAAGTACACCAAATATGTGTTATATATACTATAACTAAACTATAAAATCTACAGTAATTCTATTTAATATACTGTAAATAAAATATCAAAAATTACACCCTATATATTTTATACTGTAAATAAAATATCAAAAAGTACAGTAAATATATATTACGCACCATATGTAAAATATCACAATCTACAACATATATATATTATATAATTTACATAAAATATCAAAAGGACACCAAATATATCTTATATACTGTACATAAAATATCAAAAAGTACAGTAAATTTATTTCATATATTGTACATATAATATTAACTAAAAGTACAACAAATACATTTTATATAGTGTAAATAAAATATCAAAAATTGCAGTAAATATATATTACATACTGTACATAAAATATCAAGAAGTATACCAAATATGTATCATATATACTGTAAATAAACTATCAAAAACTACAGTAATTATATTTAATATACTGTGAATAAAATATCAAAATTTACACCAAATGTATATTATTTACTGTAAATAAAATATCAAAAAGTACAGTAAATATATATTAAACACCCTATGTAAAATATCACAATCTACACCAAATATATATTATATAATTTACAAAAAATATCAAAAGGACACCAAATATACCTTATATACTGTACATAAAATATCATAATATACAGTAAATATATTTCATATATTGTATATATAATATTAACTAAAAGTACACGAAATACATTTTATATACTGTAAATACAATATCAAAAAGTACAGTAAATATATATTACATACTGTACGTAAAATATCAAAAAGTATACCAAATATGTGTTATATATACTGTAAATAAACTATCAAAAACTACAGTAATTATATTTAATATACTGTACATAAAATATCAAAAATTACACCAAATGTATATTATTTACTCTTAATAAAATATCAAAAATTACAGTAAATATATATTACACACCCTATGTAAAATATCACAAACTACACCAAATATATATTATATAATTTACACAAAATATCAAAGAGACACCAAATATACCTTATATACTGTACACAAAATATCAAATGTACAGTAAATATATTTCATATATTGTACATATAATATTAACTAAAAGTACACAAAATACATTTTATATAATGTAAATAAAATATCAAAAATTACAGTAAATATATATTACAGACTGTACATAAATTATCAAAAAGTACAGCAAATATGTGTTATATATACTGTAAATAAACTATCAAAATCTACAATAATTATATTTAGTATACTGTACATAAAATATCAAAAATTACACCAAATGTATATTATTTACCGTAAATAAAATATTAAAAAGTACAGTAAATATATATTACACACCATATGTAAAATATCACAATCTACACCATATATATTATATAATTTACATAAAATATCAAAAGGACACCAAATGTATCTTATATGCTGTATATAAAATATCAGAAAGTACAGTAAATATATTTCATATATTGTACATATAATATTAACTAAAAGTACACCAAATACATTTTATATAGTGTACATAAAATAACAAAAGTACAGTAAATATGTATTACATACTGTACATAAAATATCAAGAAGTACACCAAATATGTGTTATATATACTGTAACTAAACTATAAAATCTACAGTAATTATATTTAATATACTGTACATAAAATATCAAAAAGTACACCCAATGTGTATTATATACTGTAAATAAAATATCAAAAAGCATAGTAAATATATATTACGCACCATATGTAAAATATCACAATCTACACCATATATATACTATATAATTTACATTAAATATCAAAAGGACACCAAATATATCTTATATACTGTACATAAAATATCAAAATGTACAGTAAATATATTTCATATATTGTACATATAATATTAACTAAAAGTACACCAAATACATTTTCTATAGTGTAAATAAAATAGCAAAAATTACAGTAAATATATATTACATACTGTACATAAAATATCAAAAAGTACACCAAATATGTATCATATATACTGTAAATAAACTATCAAATACTACGGTAATTATATTTAATATACTGTACATAAAATATCAAAAATTACACCAAATGTATATAATATACTGTAAATAAAATATGAAACAGGACAGTAAATATATATGACACACACTATGTAAAATATCAAAAACTACACCAAATATATATTATATAATTTACATAAAATATCAAAAGGACACCAAATATATATGATATACTGTACATAAAATATCAAAATGCACAGTAAATCTATTTCATATATTGTACATATAATATTAACTGAAAGTACACCAAATACATTTTATATACTGTAAATAAAATATCCAAAAGCACAGTAAATATATATTACATACTGTACTTAAAATATCAAAAAGTAAACTAAATATGTGTTATATATACTGTAAAAAAACTATCAAACACTACAGTAATTATATTTAGTATACTGTACATAAAATATCAAAAATTACACCAAATGTATATTATTTACTGTAAATAAAATATCAGAAAGTACAGTAAATATATATTACACACCATACGTGAAATATCACAATCTACACCATATATATATTATATAATTTAAATAAAATATCAAAAGGACACCAAATATATCTTATATGCTGTACATAAAATATCAGAAAGTACAGTAAATATATTTCATATATTGTACATATAATATTAACTAAAAGTACACCAAATACATTTTATATAGTGCAAATAAAATAACAAAAATACAGTAAATATGTATTACATACTGTACATAAAATATCAAGAAGTACACCAAATATGTGTTATATATACTATAACTAAACTATAAAATCTACAGTAATTCTATTTAATATACTGTAAATAAAATATCAAAAATTACACCCTATATATTTTATACTGTAAATAAAATATCAAAAAGTACAGTAAATATATATTACGCACCATATGTAAAATATCACAATCTACAACATATATATATTATATAATTTACATAAAATATCAAAAGGACACCAAATATATCTTATATACTGTACATAAAATATCAAAAAGTACAGTAAATTTATTTCATATATTGTACATATAATATTAACTAAAAGTACAACAAATACATTTTATATAGTGTAAATAAAATATCAAAAATTGCAGTAAATATATATTACATACTGTACATAAAATATCAAGAAGTATACCAAATATGTATCATATATACTGTAAATAAACTATCAAAAACTACAGTAATTATATTTAATATACTGTGAATAAAATATCAAAATTTACACCAAATGTATATTATTTACTGTAAATAAAATATCAAAAAGTACAGTAAATATATATTAAACACCCTATGTAAAATATCACAATCTACACCAAATATATATTTTATAATTTACAAAAAATATCAAAAGGACACCAAATATACTTTATATACTGTACATAAAATATCATAATATACAGTAAATATATTTCATATATTGTATATATAATATTAACTAAAAGTACACGAAATACATTTTATATACTGTAAATACAATATCAAAAAGTACAGTAAATATATATTACATACTGTACGTAAAATATCAAAAAGTATACCAAATATGTGTTATATATACTGTAAATAAAAAATCAAAAACTACAGTAATTATATTTAATATACTGTACATAAAATATCAAAAATTACACCAAATGTATATTATTTACTCTTAATAAAATATCAAAAATTACAGTAAATATATATTACACACCCTATGTAAAATATCACAAACTACACCAAATATATATTATATAATTTACACAAAATATCAAAGAGACACCAAATATACCTTATATACTGTACACAAAATATCAAATGTACAGTAAATATATTTCATATATTGTACATATAATATTAACTAAAAGTACACAAAATACATTTTATATAATGTAAATAAAATATCAAAAATTACAGTAAATATATATTACAGACTGTACATAAATTATCAAAAAGTACAGCAAATATGTGTTATATATACTGTAAATAAACTATCAAAATCTACAATAATTATATTTAGTATACTGTACATAAAATATCAAAAATTACACCAAATGTATATTATTTACCGTAAATAAAATATTAAAAAGTACAGTAAATATATATTACACACCATATGTAAAATATCACAATCTACACCATATATATTATATAATTTACATAAAATATCAAAAGGACACCAAATGTATCTTATATGCTGTATATAAAATATCAGAAAGTACAGTAAATATATTTCATATATTGTACATATAATATTAACTAAAAGTACACCAAATACATTTTATATAGTGTACATAAAATAACAAAAGTACAGTAAATATGTATTACATACTGTACATAAAATATCAAGAAGTACACCAAATATGTGTTATATATACTGTAACTAAACTATAAAATCTACAGTAATTATATTTAATATACTGTACATAAAATATCAAAAAGTACACCCAATGTGTATTATATACTGTAAATAAAATATCAAAAAGCATAGTAAATATATATTACGCACCATATGTAAAATATCACAATCTACACCATATATATACTATATAATTTACATTAAATATCAAAAGGACACCAAATATATCTTATATACTGTACATAAAATATCAAAATGTACAGTAAATATATTTCATATATTGTACATATAATATTAACTAAAAGTACACCAAATACATTTTCTATAGTGTAAATAAAATAGCAAAAATTACAGTAAATATATATTACATACTGTACATAAAATATCAAAAAGTACACCAAATATGTATCATATATACTGTAAATAAACTATCAAATACTACGGTAATTATATTTAATATACTGTACATAAAATATCAAAAATTACACCAAATGTATATAATATACTGTAAATAAAATATGAAACAGGACAGTAAATATATATGACACACACTATGTAAAATATCAAAAACTACACCAAATATATATTATATAATTTACATAAAATATCAAAAGGACACCAAATATATATGATATACTGTACATAAAATATCAAAATGCACAGTAAATCTATTTCATATATTGTACATATAATATTAACTGAAAGTACACCAAATACATTTTATATACTGTAAATAAAATATCCAAAAGCACAGTAAATATATATTACATACTGTACTTAAAATATCAAAAAGTAAACTAAATATGTGTTATATATACTGTAAAAAAACTATCAAACACTACAGTAATTATATTTAGTATACTGTACATAAAATATCAAAAATTACACCAAATGTATATTATTTACTGTAAATAAAATATCAGAAAGTACAGTAAATATATATTACACACCATACGTGAAATATCACAATCTACACCATATATATATTATATAATTTAAATAAAATATCAAAAGGACACCAAATATATCTTATATGCTGTACATAAAATATCAGAAAGTACAGTAAATATATTTCATATATTGTACATATAATATTAACTAAAAGTACACCAAATACATTTTATATAGTGCAAATAAAATAACAAAAATACAGTAAATATGTATTACATACTGTACATAAAATATCAAGAAGTACACCAAATATGTGTTATATATACTATAACTAAACTATAAAATCTACAGTAATTCTATTTAATATACTGTAAATAAAATATCAAAAATTACACCCTATATATTTTATACTGTAAATAAAATATCAAAAAGTACAGTAAATATATATTACGCACCATATGTAAAATATCACAATCTACAACATATATATATTATATAATTTACATAAAATATCAAAAGGACACCAAATATATCTTATATACTGTACATAAAATATCAAAAAGTACAGTAAATTTATTTCATATATTGTACATATAATATTAACTAAAAGTACAACAAATACATTTTATATAGTGTAAATAAAATATCAAAAATTGCAGTAAATATATATTACATACTGTACATAAAATATCAAGAAGTATACCAAATATGTATCATATATACTGTAAATAAACTATCAAAAACTACAGTAATTATATTTAATATACTGTGAATAAAATATCAAAATTTACACCAAATGTATATTATTTACTGTAAATAAAATATCAAAAAGTACAGTAAATATATATTAAACACCCTATGTAAAATATCACAATCTACACCAAATATATATTTTATAATTTACAAAAAATATCAAAAGGACACCAAATATACCTTATATACTGTACATAAAATATCATAATATACAGTAAATATATTTCATATATTGTATATATAATATTAACTAAAAGTACACGAAATACATTTTATATACTGTAAATACAATATCAAAAAGTACAGTAAATATATATTACATACTGTACGTAAAATATCAAAAAGTATACCAAATATGTGTTATATATACTGTAAATAAACTATCAAAAACTACAGTAATTATATTTAATATACTGTACATAAAATATCAAAAATTACACCAAATGTATATTATTTACTCTAAATAAAATATCAAAAATTACAGTAAATATATATTACACACCCTATGTAAAATATCACAAACTACACCAAATATATATTATATAATTTACACAAAATATCAAAGAGACACCAAATATACCTTATATACTGTACACAAAATATCAAATGTACAGTAAATATATTTCATATATTGTACATATAATATTAACTAAAAGTACACAAAATACATTTTATATAATGTAAATAAAATATCAAAAATTACAGTAAATATATATTACAGACTGTACATAAATTATCAAAAAGTACAGCAAATATGTGTTATATATACTGTAAATAAACTATCAAAATCTACAATAATTATATTTAGTATACTGTACATAAAATATCAAAAATTACACCAAATGTATATTATTTACCGTAAATAAAATATTAAAAAGTACAGTAAATATATATTACACACCATATGTAAAATATCACAATCTACACCATATATATTATATAATTTACATAAAATATCAAAAGGACACCAAATGTATCTTATATGCTGTATATAAAATATCAGAAAGTACAGTAAATATATTTCATATATTGTACATATAATATTAACTAAAAGTACACCAAATACATTTTATATAGTGTACATAAAATAACAAAAGTACAGTAAATATGTATTACATACTGTACATAAAATATCAAGAAGTACACCAAATATGTGTTATATATACTGTAACTAAACTATAAAATCTACAGTAATTATATTTAATATACTGTACATAAAATATCAAAAAGTACACCCAATGTGTATTATATACTGTAAATAAAATATCAAAAAGCATAGTAAATATATATTACGCACCATATGTAAAATATCACAATCTACACCATATATATACTATATAATTTACATTAAATATCAAAAGGACACCAAATATATCTTATATACTGTACATAAAATATCAAAATGTACAGTAAATATATTTCATATATTGTACATATAATATTAACTAAAAGTACACCAAATACATTTTCTATAGTGTAAATAAAATAGCAAAAATTACAGTAAATATATATTACATACTGTACATAAAATATCAAAAAGTACACCAAATATGTATCATATATACTGTAAATAAACTATCAAATACTACGGTAATTATATTTAATATACTGTACATAAAATATCAAAAATTACACCAAATGTATATAATATACTGTAAATAAAATATGAAACAGGACAGTAAATATATATGACACACACTATGTAAAATATCAAAAACTACACCAAATATATATTATATAATTTACATAAAATATCAAAAGGACACCAAATATATATGATATACTCTACATAAAATATCAAAAAGTACAGTAAATATATTTCATATATTGTACATATAATATTAACTAAAAGTACACCAAATACATTTTATATATGCAAATTAAATATCAAAAAGTACAGTAAATATACATTACATACTGTACATAAAATATCAAAAAGTACACCAAATATGAGTTATATATACTGTGAATAAACTATCAAAATCTACAGTAATTATATTTAATATACTGTACATAAAATACCAAAAATTACAACAAATGTATAATATATACTGTAAATAAAATATCAAAAAGACAGTAAATATATACTACACACCCTATGTAAAATATCAAAAACTACACCAAATATATATTATATAATTTACATAAAATATCAAAAGGACACCAAATATATCTTATATACTGTACGTAAAATATCAAAATGTACAGTAAATATATTTCATATATTGTATATATAATATTAACTAAAAGTACACCGAATACATTTTATATGCTGTAAATAAATTATCAAAAATTACAGTAAATATATATTACATACTGTACATAAAACATCAAAAAGTACACCAAATATGTGTTATATATACTCTAAATAAACTATCAAAAACTACAGTAATTATATTTAATATACTGTACATAAAATATCAAAATTTACACCAAATGTACGTTATTTACTGTAAATAAAATATCAAAAATACAGTAAATATATATTACACACCATATGTAAAATATCAAAATCTACACCAAATATATATTATATACTTTACATAAAATATTAAAAGGACACCAAATATATCTTATATACTGTACGTAAAATATCAAAAAGTACAGTAAATATATTTCATATATTGTACATATAATATGAACTAAAAGTACACCAAATTCATTTTATATACTGTAAATAAAATATCAAAAAGTACAGAAAATATATATTACATACTGTACATAAAATAACAAAAAGTACACCAAATATGTGTTATGTGTACACTAAATAAACTATCAAAAGCTACAGTAATTATATTTAATATACTGTAAATGAAATATCAAAAATTACACCAAATGTATATTATTTACTGTAAATAAAATATCAAAAAGTACAGTAAATATATATTACACACCCTATGTAAAATATCTCAAACTACACCAAATATATATTATATAATTTACATAAAATATCAAAAGGACACCAAATATACCTTACATACTGTACATAAAATATCAAAATGTACAGTAAATATATTTCATATATTGTACATATAATATTAACTAAATGTACACCAAATACATTTTATATACTGTAAATAAAATATCAAAAATTACAGTAAATATATATTACATACAGTACATAAAATATCAAAAAGTACACCAAATATGTGTTATATATACTCTAAATAAACTATCAAAAACTACAGTAATTATATTTAATATACTGTACATAAAATATCAAAAATTACACCAAATGTATTTTATTTACTGTAAATAAAATATCAAAAAGTACAGTAAATATATATTACACACCATATGTAAAATATCACAATCTACACCAAATATATATTATATAAATTACATAAAATATCAAAAGGACACCAAATATATCTTATATACTGTACATAAAATGTCAAAAAGTACAGTAAATATATTTCATATATTTTACATATAATATTAACTAAAAGTACACCAAGTACATTTTATTTAGTGTAAAGAAAATATCAAAAATTATAGTAAATATATATTACACACCATATGTAAAATATCACAATCTACACCAAATATATATTATATAATTTACATAAAACATCAAAAGGACCCCAAATATATCTTATATACAGTACATAAAATATCAAAATGTTCAGTAAATGTACTTCATATATTGTACATATAATACTAACTAAAAGTACACCAAATACATTTTATATAGTGTAAATAAAATATCAAAAAGTACAGTAAATATATATTACACACCATATGTAAAATATCACAATATACACCAAATATATATTATATAATTTACATAAAATATCAAAAGGACACCAAATATATCTTATATACTGTACATAAAATATCAAAAACTACAGTAAATATATTTCATATATTGTACATATAATATTAACTAAAAGTACACCAAATACATTTTATATAGTGTAAATAAAATATCAAAAATTACAGTGAATATATATTACATACTGTACATACAATATCAAAAAGTACACCAAATATGTGTTATATATACTGTATATAAACTATCAAAAACTACAATAATTATATTTAATATATGTACATAAAATATAAAAAATTACACCAAATGTATAATATACTGCAAATAAAATACCAAAAATACAGTAAATATATATTACACAACCTATGTAAAATATCACAAACTACACCAAATATATATTATATAATTTACATAAAATATCAAAAGGACACCAAAGATATCTTATGTACTGTACGTAAAATATCAAAAAGTACAGTAAATATATTTCATATATTGTACATGTAACATTAACTAAAAGTACACCAAATACATTTTATATACTGTGAAATAAATATCAAAATGTACAGTAAATATATATTACATACTGTACATAAAATAACAAATAGTACACCAAATATGTGTTATATATACCCTAAATAAACTATCAAAAGCTACAGTAATTATATTTAATATACTGTAAATAAAATATCAATAATTACACCAAATGTATATTATTTACAGTAAATAAAATATCAAAAAGTACAGTAAATATATATTACACACCCTATGTAAAATATCACAAACTACACCAAATATGTATTATATAATTTACATAAAATATCAAAAGGACACCAAATATACCTTATATACTGTACATAAAATATCAAAATGTACAGTAAATATATTTCATATATTGTACATATAATATTAACTAAATGTACACCAAATACATTTTATACACTGTAAATAAAATATAAAAAATTACAGTAAGTATATATTACATACAGTACATAAAATATCAAAATGTACACCAAATATGTGTTATATATACTGTAAATAAACTATCAAAAACTACAGTAATTATATTTAGTATAATGTACATAAAATATCAAAAATTACACCAAATGTACATTATTTACTGTAAATAAAATATCAAAAAGTACAGTTAATATATATTACACAGCATATGTAAAATATCACAATCTACACCAAATATATATTATATAATTTACATAAAATATCAAAAGGACACCAAATATATCTTATATACTGTACATAAAATATCAAAAGTACAGTAAATATATTTCATATATTGTACATATAATATTAAGTAAAAGTACACCAAATACATTTTATATAGTGTAAATAAAAATCAAAAAGTGCAGTAAATATATATTACACACCATATGTAAAATATCGCAATCTACGCCAAATATATATTATATAATTTACATAAAATATCAAAAGGACACCAAAAATATCTTGTATACTGTACATAAGATATGAAAATATACAGTAAATATATTTCATATATTGTACATATAATATTAACTAAAAGTACACCAAATACATTTTATATAGTGTAAATAAAATATCAAATATTCCAGTGAATATATATCACATACTGAACATAAAATATCAAAAACTACACCAAATATGTGTTATATATACTGTAAATAAACTATCAAAAACTTCAGTAATTATATTAATATACTGTACATAAAATATCAAAAATTACACCAAATGTATATTATTTACTGTAAATAAAATACCAAAATGTACAGTAAATATATATTACACACCCTATGTAAAATATCACAAACTACACCAAAGATATATTATATAATTTAAATAAAATATCAAAAGGACACCAAATATATATTGTACTGTACATAAAATATCAAAAAGTACAGTAAATATATTTCATATATTGTACATATAATATTAACTAAAAGTACACCAAATACATTTTGCATTCAGTAAATAAAATATCAAAAATTACAGTAAGTATATATTATCTACTGTACATAAAATATCAAAAAGTACACCAAATATGTGTTATATATACTGTAAATAAACTATCAAAATCTTCAGTAATTATATTTATTATACTGTACATAAAATATAAAAAATTACACCAAATGTATATTATACACTCTAAATAAAATATCAAAAATGACAGTAAATATATATTACACTCTATGTAAAATATCAAAAACAACACCAAATATATATTATTTAATTTACATAAAATATCAAAAGTACACCAAATATATATTATAAACTGTACATAAAATATCAAAAAGTACAGTAAATATATTTCATATATTGTACATATACTATTAACTAACAGTACACCAAATACATTTTACATACTGTAAATAAAATATCAAAAATTACAGTAAGTATATATTATCTACTGTACATAAAATATCAAAAAGTACACCAAATATGTGTTATATATACTGTAAATAAACTAGCAAAACCTTCAGTAATTATATTTAATATACTGTTCATAAAATATCAAAAATTACACCAAATGTATATTATACACTCTAAATAAAATATCAAAAAGGACAGTAAATATATATTACACGCTATGTAAAATATCAAAAAATACACCAAATATATATTATATAATTTACATAAAATATCAAAAGTACACCAAATATATATTATATATTATACATAAAATATCAAAAATACAGTAAATATATTTCATATATTGCACATATAATATTAACTAAAAGTACACCAATTACATTTTACATACTGTGAATAAAATATCAAAAATTACAGTAAGTATATATTATCTACTGTACAAAAAATATGAAACAGTACACCAAATATGTGTTATATATACTGTAAATAAACTATCAAAACCTTCAGTAATTATATTTAATATACTGTTCATAAAATATCAAAAATTACACCAAATGTATATTATACACTCTAAATTAAATATCAAAAAGGACAGTAAATATATATTAAACTCTATGTAAAATATCAAAAACTAAACCAAGTATATATTATATAATTTACATAAAATATCAAAAGTACACCAAATATATATTATATACTGTACATAAAATATCAAAAAGTACAGTAAAAGTATTTCATATGTTGTACATATAATATTAACTAAAAGTACACCAAATACATTTTTCATACTGTAAATAAAATATAAAAAATTACAGTAAGTTTATATTATCTACTGTACATAAAATATCAAAAAGTACAGTAAATATATTTCACATATTGTACATATAATATTTACTAAAACTACACCAAACACATTTTACATACTGTAAATAAAATATAAAAAATTACAGTAAGTATATATTATCTACTGAACATAAAATATCAAAAAGTACACCAAATATGTGTTATATATACTGTAAATAAACTATCAAAATCTTCAGAAATTATATTTAATATACTGTTCATAAAATATCAAAAATTACACCAAATGTATATTATACACTCTAAATAAAATATCAAAAAGGACAGAAAATATATATTACACTCTATGTAAAATATCAAAAACTACACCAAATATATATTATATAATTTACATAAAATATCAAAAGTACACCAAATATATATTGTACACTGTACATAAAATATCAAAAAGTACAGTAAATATATTTCATATATTGTACATGTAATATTAACTAAAAGTACACCAAATACATTTTACATACTGTAAATAAAATATAAAAAATTACAGTAAGTATATATTATCTACTGTACATAGAATATCAAAACTTACAGTAAATATATTTCATATATTGTACATATAATATTAACTAAAAGTTCACCAAATACATTTTACCTACTGTAAATAAAATATAAAATTTACAGTAAGTATATATTATCTACTGTACATAAAATATCAAAAAGTACACCAAATATGTGTTATATATACTGTAAATAAACTATCAAAATCTTCAGTAACTATATTTAATATACTGTTCATAAAATATCAAAAATTACACCAATCGTATATTATACACTCTAAATAAAATATCAAAAAGAACAGTAAATATATATTACACTCTATGTAAAATATCAAAAACTACACCAAATATATATTATATAATTTACATAAAATATCAAAAGTACACCAAATATATATTATATACACTACATAAAATATCAAAAAGTACAGTAAATATATTTCATATATTGTACAAATAATATTAACTAAAATTACACCAAATACATTTTTCATACTGTAAATAAAATATAAAAAATTACAGTAAGTATATATTATCTACTGTACATTAAATATCAAAAAGTACAGTAAATATATTTCATATATTGTACATATAATATTAACTAAAAGTACACCAAATACATTTTACATACTGTAAATAAAATATAAAAAATTCCAGTAAGTATATATAATCTAGTGTACATAAAATATCAAAAAGTACACCAAATAGGTGTTATATATACTGTAAATGAACTATCAAAATCTTCAGTAATTATATTTAATATACTGTTCATAAAATATCAAAAATTACACCAAATGTATATTATACACTCTAAATAAAATATCAAAAATGACAGTAAATATATATTTCACTCTATGTAAAATATCAAAAACTACACCAAATATATATTATATAATTTACATAAAATATCAAAAGTACACCAAATATATATTATATACTCTACATAAAATATCAAAAAGTACAGTAAATATATTTCATATATTGTACATATTATATTAACTAAAAGTACACCAAATACATTTTGCATACAGTAAATAAAATATCAAAATTTACAGTAAGTATATATTATCTACTGTACATAAAATATCAAAAAGTACACCAAATAGGTGTTATATATACTGTAAATAAACTATCAAAATCTTCAGTAATTATATTTATTATCCTGTACATAAAATATAAAAAATTACACCAAATGTATATTATACACTCTAAATAAAATATCAAAAATGACAGTAAATATATATTTCACTCTATGTAAAATATCAGAAACTACACCAAATATATATTATTTAATTTACATAAAATATCAAAAGTACACCAAATATATATTATATACTGTACATAAAATATCAAAAAGTACAGTAAATATATTTCATATCTTGTACATATAATATTAACTAAAAGTACACCAAATACATTTTACATACTGTAAATGAAATATCAAAAATTACAGTAAGTATATATCTACTGTACATAAAATATCAAAAAGTACACCAAATATGGGATATATATATACTGTAATAAACTATCAAAATCTTCAGTAATTATATTTAATACACTGTACATAAAATATCAAAAATTACACCAAATGTATATTATACACTCTAAATAAAATATCAAAAAGGACAGTAAATATATATTACACTCTATGTAAAATATCAAAAACTACACCCAATATATATTATATAATTTACATAAAATATCAAAAGTACACCAAATATATATTATATACTGTTCATAAAATATCAAAAAGTACAGTAAATATATTTCATATATTGTACACGTAATATTAACTAAAAGTACACCAAATACATTTTACATACTGTAAATAAAATATAAAAAATTACAGTAAGTATATATTATCTACTGTACTTTAAATATCAAAAAGTACAGTAAATATATTTCATATATTGTACATATAATATTAACTAAAACTACACCAAATACATTTTACATACTCTAAATAAAATATAAATAATTCCAATAAGTATATATAATCTACTGTACATAAAATATCAAAAAGTACACCAAATAGGTGTTATATATACTGTAAATGAACTATCAAAATCTTCAGTAATTATATTTAATATACTGTTCATAAAATATCAAAAATTACACCAAATGTATATTATACACTCTAAATAAAATATCAAAAAGGACAGTAAATATATATTTCACTCTACGTAAAATATCAAAAACTACACCAAATACATATTATATAATTTACATAAAATATCAAAAGTACACCAAATATATATTATATAGTGTACATAAAATATCAAAAAGTACAGTAAATATATTTCATATATTGTACATATAATATTAACTAAAAGTACACCAAATACGTTTTGCATACAGTAAATAAATTATCAAAAATTACAGTAAGTATATATTATCTACTGTACATAAAATATCAAAAAGTACACCAAATATGTGTTATATATACTGTAAATAAACTATCAAAATCTTCAGTAATTATATTTATTATACTGTACATAAAATATAAAAATTTACACCAAATGTATATTATACACTCTAAATAAAATATCAAAAATGACAGTAAATATATATTACACTCTATGTAAATTATCAAAAACTACACCAAATATATATTATTTAATTTACATAAAATATCAAAAGTACACCAAATATATATTATATACTGTACATAAAATATCAAAAAGTACAGTAAATATATTTCATATATTGTACATATTATATTAACTAAAAGTACACCAAATACATTTTACATACTGTAAATAAAATATCAAAAATTACAGTAAGTATATATTACATACTGTACATAAAATATCAAAATGTACAACAAATATGTGTTATATATACTGTAAACTATCAAAAAGTACAGTAATTATGTTTAATATACTGTACATAAAATATCAAAAATCACACCAAATGTATTTTATATACCGTAAATAAAATATCAAAAAGGACAGTGAATATATATGACACACACTATGTAAAATATCAAAAACTACACCAAATATATATTATATAATTTGCAATAAATTTAAAAGGACACCAAATATATCTTATATACTGTACATAAAATATCAAAAAGAACAGTAAATATATTTCATATATTTTACATATAATATTAACTAAAAGTACACCAAATACATTTTATATACTGTAAATAAAATATCAAAAATTACAGTAAATGTATATTACATACTGTACATAAAATATCAAAAAGTACACCAAATATGTGTTATATATACTGTAAATAAACTATCAAAAACTACAGTAATTATATTCAATATACTGTACATAAAATATCAAAAATTACTCCAAATGTACATTATATGGTGTAAATAAAATATCCAAAATACAGTAAATATATATTACACACCCTAGGTAAAATATCCAAATTTACACCAAATATATATTATATAATTTACAAAAAATATCGGAAGGACACCAAATATATCCTATATACTGTACGTAAAATATCAAAAACTACAGTAAATATATTTCATATATTGTACATATAATATTAACTAAAAGTACACCAAATACATTTTATATACTGTAAATAAAATATCAAAAATTACAGTAAATATATATTACATACTATACATAAAATATCAAAAAGTACACCAAATATGTGTTACATATACTGTAAATATACAATTAAAACTACAGTAATTATATTCAATATACTGTACATAAAATATCAAAAATTACTCCAAATGTACATTATATGGTGTAAATAAAATATCCAAAATACAGTAAATATATATTACACACCCTATGTAAAATATCCAAATTTACACCAAATATATATTATATAATTTACAAAAAATATCGGAAGGTCACCAAATATATCTTATATACCGTATGTAAAATATCAAAAAGTACAGTAAATATATTACATATATTGTACATATAATATTAACTAAAACTACACCAAATACATTTTATATACTGTAAATAAAATATCAAAAATTACAGTAAATATATATTACATACTGTACATAAAATATCAAAAAGTACACCAAATATGTGTTATATATACTGTAAACTATCAAAAACTACAGTAATTATATTTAATATACTGTACATAAAATTTCAAAAATCACACCAAATGTATATTATATACCGTAAATAAAATATCAAAAAGGACAGTGAATATATATGACACACACTATGTAAAATATCAAAAACTACACCAAGTATATATTTTATAATTTACAAAAAATATCGGAAGGTCACCAAATATATCTTATATACTGTATGTAAAATATCAAAAAGTACAGTAAATATATTTCATATATTGTACATATACTATTAACTAACAGTACACCAAATACATTTTACATACTGTAAATAAAATATCAAAAATTACAGTAAGTATATATTATCTACTGTACATAAAATATCAAAAAGTACAGTAAATATATTTCCTATATTGTACATATAATATTAACTAAAAGTACACCAAATAGATTTTACAGACTGTAAATAAAATATAAAAAATTACAGTAAGTATATATTATCTACTGTACATAAAATATCAAAAAGTACACCAAATATGTGTTATATATACTGTAAATAAACTAGCAAAACCTTCAGTAATTATATTTAATATACTGTTCATAAAATATCAAAAATTACACCAAATGTATATTATACACTCTAAATAAAATATCAAAAAGGACAGTAAATATATATTACACGCTATGTAAAATATCAAAAAATACACCAAATATATATTATATAATTTACATAAAATATCAAAAGTACACCAAATATATATTATATATTGTACATAAAATATCAAAAATACAGTAAATATATTTCATATATTGCACATATAATATTAACTAAAAGTACACCAATTACATTTTACATACTGTGAATAAAATATCAAAAATTACAGTAAGTATATATTATCTACTGTACAAAAAATATGAAACAGTACACCAAATATGTGTTATATATACTGTAAATAAACTATCAAAACCTTCAGTAATTATATTTAATATACTGTTCATAAAATATCAAAAATTACACCAAATGTATATTATACACTCTAAATTAAATATCAAAATGGACAGTAAATATATATTAAACTCTATGTAAAATATCAAAAACTAAACCAAGTATATATTATATAATTTACATAAAATATCAAAAGTACACCAAATATATATTATATACTGTACATAAAATATCAAAAAGTACAGTAAAAGTATTTCATATGTTGTACATATAATATTAACTAAAAGTACACCAAATATATTTTACATACTGTAAATAAAATATAAAAAATTACAGTAAGTTTATATTATCTACTGTACATAAAATATCAAAAAGTACAGTAAATATATTTCACATATTGTACATATAATATTTACTAAAACTACACCAAACACATTTTACATACTGTAAATAAAATATAAAAAATTACAGTAAGTATATATTATCTACTGAACATAAAATATCAAAAAGTACACCAAATATGTGTTATATATACTGTAAATAAACTATCAAAATCTTCAGAAATTATATTTAATATACTGTTCATAAAATATCAAAAATTACACCAAATGTATATTATACACTCTAAATAAAATATCAAAAAGGACAGAAAATATATATTACACTCTATGTAAAATATCAAAAACTACACCAAATATATATTATATAATTTACATAAAATATCAAAAGTACACCAAATATATATTGTATACTGTACATAAAATATCAAAAAGTACAGTAAATATATTTCATATATTGTACATGTAATATTAACTAAAAGTACACCAAATACATTTTACATACTGTAAATAAAATATGAAAAATTACAGTAAGTATATATTATCTACTGTACATAGAATATCAAAAATTACAGTAAATATATTTCATATATTGTACATATAATATTAACTAAAAGTTCACCAAATACATTTTACATACTGTAAATAAAATATAAAATTTACAGTAAGTATATATTATCTACTGTACATAAAATATCAAAAAGTACACCAAATATGTGTTATATATACTGTAAATAAACTATCAAAATCTTCAGTAACTATATTTAATATACTGTTCATAAAATATCAAAAATTACACCAAACGTATATTATATACTCTAAATAAAATATCAAAAAGAACAGTAAATATATATTACACTCTATGTAAAATATCAAAAACTACACCAAATATATATTATATAATTTACATGAAATATCAAAAGTACACCAAATATATATTATATACTCTACATAAAATATCAAAAAGTACAGTAAATATATTTCATATATTGTACATATTATATTAACTAAAAGTACACCAAATACATTTTGCATACAGTAAATGAAATATCAAAATTTACAGTAAGTATATATTATCTACTGTACATAAAATATCAAAAAGTACACCAAATAGGTGTTATATATACTGTAAATAAACTATCAAAATCTTCAGTAATTATATTTATTATCCTGTACATAAAATATAAAAAATTACACCAAATGTATATTATACACTCTAAATAAAATATCAAAAATGACAGTAAATATATATTTCACTCTATGTAAAATATCAGAAACTACACCAAATATATATTATTTAATTTACATAAAATATCAAAAGTACACCAAATATATATTATATACTGTACATAAAATATCAAAAAGTACAGTAAATATATTTCATATCTTGTACACATAATATTAACTAAAAGTACACCAAATACATTTTACATACTGTAAATAAAATATCAAAAATTACAGTAAGTATATATCTACTGTACATAAAATATCAAAAAGTACACCAAATATGGGATATATATATACTGTAATAAACTATCAAAATCTTCAGTAATTATATTTAATATACTGTACATAAAATATCAAAAATTACACCAAATGTATATTATACACTCTAAATAAAATATCAAAAAGGACAGTAAATATATATTACACTCTATGTAAAATATCAAAAACTACACCCAATATATATTATATAATTTACATAAAATATCAAAAGTACACCAAATATATATTATATACTGTACATAAAATATCAAAAAGTACAGTAAATATATTTCATATATTGTACACGTAATATTAACTAAAAGTACACCAAATACATTTTACATAATGTAAATAAAATATAAAAAATTACAGTAAGTATATATTATCTACTGTACATTAAATATCAAAAAGTACAGTAAATATATTTCATATATTGTACATATAATATTAACTAAAAGTACACCAAATACATTTTACATACTGTAAATAAAATATCAAAAATTACAGTAAGTATATATTACATACTGTACATAAAATATCAAAATGTACAACAAATATGTGTTATATATACTGTAAACTATCAAAAAGTACAGTAATTATGTTTAATATACTGTACATAAAATATCAAAAATCACACCAAATGTATTTTATATACCGTAAATAAAATATCAAAAAGGACAGTGAATATATATGACACACACTATGTAAAATATCAAAAACTATACCAAATATATATTATATAATTTGCAATAAATTTAAAAGGACACCAAATATATCTTATATACTGTACATAAAATATCAAAAAGAACAGTAAATATATTTCATATATTTTACATATAATATTAACTAAAAGTACACCAAATACATTTTATACACTGTAAATAAAATATCAAAAATTACAGTAAATGTATATTACATACTGTACATAAAATATCAAAAAGTACACCAAATATGTGTTATATATACTGTAAATAAACTATCAAAAACTACAGTAATTATATTCAATATACTGTACATAAAATATCAAAAATTACTCCAAATGTACATTATATGGTATAAATAAAATATCCAAAATACAGTAAATATATATTACACACCCTAGGTAAAATATCCAAATTTACACCAAATATATATTATATAATTTACAAAAAATATCGGAAGGACACCAAATATATCCTATATACTGTACGTAAAATATCAAAAACTACAGTAAATATATTTCATATATTGTACATATAATATTAACTAAAAGTACACCAAATACATTTTATATACTGTAAATAAAATATCAAAAATTACAGTAAATATATATTACATACTATACATAGAATATCAAAAAGTACACCAAATATGTGTTACATATACTGTAAATGTACTATTAAAACTACAGTAATTATATTCAATATACTGTACATAAAATATCAAAAATTACTCCAAATGTACATTATATGGTGTAAATAAAATATCCAAAATACAGTAAATATATATTACACACCCTATGTAAAATATCCAAATTTACACCAAATATATATTATATAATTTACAAAAAATATCGGAAGGTCACCAAATATATCTTATATAATGTATGTAAAATATCAAAAAGTACAGTAAATATATTACATATATTGTACATATAATATTAACTAAAACTACACCAAATACATTTTATATACTGTAAATAAAATATCAAAAATTACAGTAAATATATATTACATACTGTACATAAAATATCAAAAAGTACACCAAATATGTGTTATATATACTATAAACTATCAAAAACTACAGTAATTATATTTAATATACTGTACATAAAATTTCAAAAATCACACCAAATGTATATTATATACCGTAAATAAAATATCAAAAAGGACAGTGAATATATAAGACACACACTATGTAAAATATCAAAAACTACACCAAGTATATATTTTATAATTTACAAAAAATATCGGAAGGTCACCAAATATATCTTATATACTGTATGTAAAATATCAAAATGTACAGTAAATATATTACATATATTGTACATATAATATTAACTAAAAGTACACCAAATACATTTTATATACTGTAAATAAAATATCAAAAATTACAGTAAATATATATTACATACTGTACATAAAATATCAAAAATTACACCAAACATGTGTTATATATACTGTAAATAAACTATCAAAAACTACAGTAATTATATTTAATATACTGTACATAAAATGTCAAAAATTACTCCAAATGTACATTATATAGTGTAAATAATATATCCAAAATACAGTAAATATATATTACACACCGTATGTAAAATATCAAATATTACACCTAATATACATTATATAATTTACAAAAAATATCGGAAGGACACCAAATATATACTATATACTGTACGTAAAATATCAAAAACTACAGTAAATATATTTCATATATTGTACATATAATATTATCTAAAAGTACACCAAATACATTTTATATACTGTAAATAAAATATCAAAAAATTTCAGTAAATATATATTACATAATATACATAAAATATCAAAAAGTACACCAAATATGTATCATATATACTGTAAATAAACTAACAAATACTACGGTAATTATATTTAATATACTGTACATAAAATATCAAAAATTACACCAAATGTATATAATATACTGTAAATAAAATATGAAACAGGACAGTAAATATATATGACACACACTATGTAAAATATCAAAAACTACACCAAATATATATTATATAATTTACATAAAATATCAAAAGGACACCAAATATATATGATATACTCTACATAAAATATCAAAAAGTACAGTAAATATATTTCATATATTGTACATATAATATTAACTAAAAGTACACCAAATACATTTTATATATGCAAATTAAATATCAAAAAGTACAGTAAATATACATTACATACTGTACATAAAATATCAAAAAGTACACCAAATATGAGTTATATATACTGTGAATAAACTATCAAAATCTACAGTAATTATATTTAATATACTGTACATAAAATACCAAAAATTACAACAAATGTATAATATATACTGTAAATAAAATATCAAAAAGACAGTAAATATATACTACACACCCTATGTAAAATATCAAAAACTACACCAAATATATATTATATAATTTACATAAAATATCAAAAGGACACCAAATATATCTTATATACTGTACGTAAAATATCAAAATGTACAGTAAATATATTTCATATATTGTATATATAATATTAACTAAAAGTACACCGAATACATTTTATATGCTGTAAATAAATTATCAAAAATTACAGTAAATATATATTACATACTGTACATAAAACATCAAAAAGTACACCAAATATGTGTTATATATACTCTAAATAAACTATCAAAAACTACAGTAATTATATTTAATATACTGTACATAAAATATCAAAATTTACACCAAATGTACGTTATTTACTGTAAATAAAATATCAAAAATACAGTAAATATATATTACACACCATATGTAAAATATCAAAATCTACACCAAATATATATTATATACTTTACATAAAATATTAAAAGGACACCAAATATATCTTATATACTGTACGTAAAATATCAAAAAGTACAGTAAATATATTTCATATATTGTACATATAATATGAATTAAAAGTACACCAAATTCATTTTATATACTGTAAATAAAATATCAAAAAGTACAGAAAATATATATTACATACTGTACATAAAATAACAAAAAGTACACCAAATATGTGTTATGTGTACACTAAATAAACTATCAAAAGCTACAGTAATTATATATAATATACTGTAAATGAAATATCAAAAATTACACCAAATGTATATTATTTACTGTAAATAAAATATCAAAAAGTACAGTAAATATATATTACACACCCTATGTAAAATATCTCAAACTACACCAAATATATATTATATAATTTACATAAAATATCAAAAGGACACCAAATATACCTTACATACTGTACATAAAATATCAAAATGTACAGTAAATATATTTCATATATTGTACATATAATATTAACTAAATGTACACCAAATACATTTTATATACTGTAAATAAAATATCAAAAATTACAGTAAATATATATTACATACAGTACATAAAATATCAAAAAGTACACCAAATATGTGTTATATATACTCTAAATAAACTATCAAAAACTACAGTAATTATATTTAATATACTGTACATAAAATATCAAAAATTACACCAAATGTATTTTATTTACTGTAAATAAAATATCAAAAAGTACAGTAAATATATATTACACACCATATGTAAAATATCACAATCTACACCAAATATATATTATATAAATTACATAAAATATCAAAAGGACACCAAATATATCTTATATACTGTACATAAAATGTCAAAAAGTACAGTAAATATATTTCATATATTGTACATATAATATTAACTAAAAGTACACCAAGTACATTTTATTTAGTGTAAAGAAAATATCAAAAATTATAGTAAATATATATTACACACCATATGTAAAATATCACAATCTACACCAAATATATATTATATAATTTACATAAAACATCAAAAGGACCCCAAATATATCTTATATACAGTACATAAAATATCAAAATGTTCAGTAAATGTACTTCATATATTGTACATATAATACTAACTAAAAGTACACCAAATACATTTTATATAGTGTAAATAAAATATCAAAAAGTACAGTAAATATATATTACACACCATATGTAAAATATCACAATATACACCAAATATATATTATATAATTTACATAAAATATCAAAAGGACACCAAATATATCTTATATACTGTACATAAAATATCAAAAACTACAGTAAATATATTTCATATATTGTACATATAATATTAACTAAAAGTACACCAAATACATTTTATATAGTGTAAATAAAATATCAAAAATTACAGTGAATATATATTACATACTGTACATACAATATCAAAAAGTACACCAAATATGTGTTATATATACTGTATATAAACTATCAAAAACTACAATAATTATATTTAATATATGTACATAAAATATAAAAAATTACACCAAATTTATAATATACTGCAAATAAAATACCAAAAATACAGTAAATATATATTACACAACCTATGTAAAATATCACAAACTACACCAAATATATATTATATAATTTACATAAAATATCAAAAGGACACCAAAGATATCTTATGTACTGTACGTAAAATATCAAAAAGTACAGTAAATATATTTCATATATTGTACATGTAACATTAACTAAAAGTACACCAAATACATTTTATATACTGTGAAATAAATATCAAAATGTACAGTAAATATATATTACATACTGTACATAAAATAACAAATAGTACACCAAATATGTGTTATATATACCCTAAATAAACTATCAAAAGCTACAGTAATTATATTTAATATACTGTAAATAAAATATCAATAATTACACCAAATGTATATTATTTACAGTAAATAAAATATCAAAAAGTACAGTAAATATATATTACACACCCTATGTAAAATATCACAAACTACACCAAATATGTATTATATAATTTACATAAAATATCAAAAGGACACCAAATATACCTTATATACTGTACATAAAATATCAAAATGTACAGTAAATATATTTCATATATTGTACATATAATATTAACTAAATGTACACCAAATACATTTTATACACTGTAAATAAAATATAAAAAATTACAGTAAGTATATATTACATACAGTACATAAAATATCAAAATGTACACCAAATATGTGTTATATATACTGTAAATAAACTATCAAAAACTACAGTAATTATATTTAGTATAATGTACATAAAATATCAAAAATTACACCAAATGTACATTATTTACTGTAAATAAAATATCAAAAAGTACAGTTAATATATATTACACAGCATATGTAAAATATCACAATCTACACCAAATATATATTATATAATTTACATAAAATATCAAAAGGACACCAAATATATCTTATATACTGTACATAAAATATCAAAAGTACAGTAAATATATTTCATATATTGTACATATAATATTAAGTAAAAGTACACCAAATACATTTTATATAGTGTAAATAAAAATCAAAAAGTGCAGTAAATATATATTACACACCATATGTAAAATATCGCAATCTACGCCAAATATATATTATATAATTTACATAAAATATCAAAAGGACACCAAAAATATCTTGTATACTGTACATAAGATATGAAAATATACAGTAAATATATTTCATATATTGTACATATAATATTAACTAAAAGTACACCAAATACATTTTATATAGTGTAAATAAAATATCAAATATTCCAGTGAATATATATCACATACTGAACATAAAATATCAAAAACTACACCAAATATGTGTTATATATACTGTAAATAAACTATCAAAAACTTCAGTAATTATATTAATATACTGTACATAAAATATCAAAAATTACACCAAATGTATATTATTTACTGTAAATAAAATACCAAAATGTACAGTAAATATATATTACACACCCTATGTAAAATATCACAAACTACACAAAAGATATATTATATAATTTAAATAAAATATCAAAAGGACACCAAATATATATTGTACTGTACATAAAATATCAAAAAGTACAGTAAATATATTTCATATATTGTACATATAATATTAACTAAAAGTACACCAAATACATTTTGCATTCAGTAAATAAAATATCAAAAATTACAGTAAGTATATATTATCTACTGTACATAAAATATCAAAAAGTACACCAAATATGTGTTATATATACTGTAAATAAACTATCAAAATCTTCAGTAATTATATTTATTATACTGTACATAAAATATAAAAAATTACACCAAATGTATATTATACACTCTAAATAAAATATCAAAAATGACAGTAAATATATATTACACTCTATGTAAAATATCAAAAACAACACCAAATATATATTATTTAATTTACATAAAATATCAAAAGTACACCAAATATATATTATAAACTGTACATAAAATATCAAAAAGTACAGTAAATATATTTCATATATTGTACATATACTATTAACTAACAGTACACCAAATACATTTTACATACTGTAAATAAAATATCAAAAATTACAGTAAGTATATATTATCTACTGTACATAAAATATCAAAAAGTACAGTAAATATATTTCCTATATTGTACATATAATATTAACTAAAAGTACACCAAATACATTTTACAGACTGTAAATAAAATATAAAAAATTACAGTAAGTATATATTATCTACTGTACATAAAATATCAAAAAGTACACCAAATATGTGTTATATATACTGTAAATAAACTAGCAAAACCTTCAGTAATTATATTTAATATACTGTTCATAAAATATCAAAAATTACACCAAATGTATATTATACACTCTAAATAAAATATCAAAAAGGACAGTAAATATATATTACACGCTATGTAAAATATCAAAAAATACACCAAATATATATTATATAATTTACATAAAATATCAAAAGTACACCAAATATATATTATATATTGTACATAAAATATCAAAAATACAGTAAATATATTTCATATATTGCACATATAATATTAACTAAAAGTACACCAATTACATTTTACATACTGTGAATAAAATATCAAAAATTACAGTAAGTATATATTATCTACTGTACAAAAAATATGAAACAGTACACCAAATATGTGTTATATATACTGTAAATAAACTATCAAAACCTTCAGTAATTATATTTAATATACTGTTCATAAAATATCAAAAATTACACCAAATGTATATTATACACTCTAAATTAAATATCAAAAAGGACAGTAAATATATATTAAACTCTATGTAAAATATCAAAAACTAAACCAAGTATATATTATATAATTTACATAAAATATCAAAAGTACACCAAATATATATTATATACTGTACATAAAATATCAAAAAGTACAGTAAAAGTATTTCATATGTTGTACATATAATATTAACTAAAAGTACACCAAATACATTTTTCATACTGTAAATAAAATATAAAAAATTACAGTAAGTTTATATTATCTACTGTACATAAAATATCAAAAAGTACAGTAAATATATTTCACATATTGTACATATAATATTTACTAAAACTACACCAAACACATTTTACATACTGTAAATAAAATATAAAAAATTACAGTAAGTATATATTAACTACTGAACATAAAATATCAAAAAGTACACCAAATATGTGTTATATATACTGTAAATAAACTATCAAAATCTTCAGAAATTATATTTAATATACTGTTCATAAAATATCAAAAATTACACCAAATGTATATTATACACTCTAAATAAAATATCAAAAAGGACAGAAAATATATATTACACTCTATGTAAAATATCAAAAACTACACCAAATATATATTATATAATTTACATAAAATATCAAAAGTACACCAAATATATATTGTATACTGTACATAAAATATCAAAAGGTACAGTAAATATATTTCATATATTGTACATATAATATTAACTAAAAGTTCACCAAATACATTTTACCTACTGTAAATAAAATATAAAATTTACAGTAAGTATATATTATCTACTGTACATAAAATATCAAAAAGTACACCAAATATGTGTTATATATACTGTAAATAAACTATCAAAATCTTCAGTAACTATATTTAATATACTGTTCATAAAATATCAAAAATTACACCAATCGTATATTATACACTCTAAATAAAATATCAAAAAGAACAGTAAATATATATTACACTCTATGTAAAATATCAAAAACTACACCAAATATATATTATATAATTTACATAAAATATCAAAAGTACACCAAATATATATTATATACACTACATAAAATATCAAAAAGTACAGTAAATATATTTCATATATTGTACAAATAATATTAACTAAAAGTACACCAAATACATTTTTCATACTGTAAATAAAATATAAAAAATTACAGTAAGTATATATTATCTACTGTACATTAAATATCAAAAAGTACAGTAAATATATTTCATATATTGTACATATAATATTAACTAAAAGTACACCAAATACATTTTACATACTGTAAATAAAATATAAAAAATTCCAGTAAGTATATATAATCTAGTGTACATAAAATATCAAAAAGTACACCAAATAGGTGTTATATATACTGTAAATGAACTATCAAAATCTTCAGTAATTATATTTAATATACTGTTCATAAAATATCAAAAATTACACCAAATGTATATTATACACTCTAAATAAAATATCAAAAAGGACAGTAAATATATATTTCACTCTATGTAAAATATCAAAAACTACACCAAATATATATTATATAATTTACATAAAATATCAAAAGTACACCAAATATATATTATATACTCTACATAAAATATCAAAAAGTACAGTAAATATATTTCATATATTGTACATATTATATTAACTAAAAGTACACCAAATACATTTTGCATACAGTAAATAAAATATCAAAATTTACAGTAAGTATATATTATCTACTGTACATAAAATATCAAAAAGTACACCAAATAGGTGTTATATATACTGTAAATAAACTATCAAAATCTTCAGTAATTATATTTATTATCCTGTACATAAAATATAAAAAATTACACCAAATGTATATTATACACTCTAAATAAAATATCAAAAATGACAGTAAATATATATTTCACTCTATGTAAAATATCAGAAACTACACCAAATATATATTATTTAATTTACATAAAATATCAAAAGTACACCAAATATATATTATATACTGTACATAAAATATCAAAAAGTACAGTAAATATATTTCATATCTTGTACATATAATATTAACTAAAAGTACACCAAATACATTTTACATACTGTAAATAAAATATCAAAAATTACAGTAAGTATATATCTACTGTACATAAAATATCAAAAAGTACACCAAATATGGGATATATATATACTGTAATAAACTATCAAAATCTTCAGTAATTATATTTAATATACTGTACATAAAATATCAAAAATTACACCAAAAGTATATTATACACTCTAAATAAAATATCAAAAAGGACAGTAAATATATATTACACTCTATGTAAAATATCAAAAACTACACCCAATATATATTATATAATTTACATAAAATATCAAAAGTACACCAAATATATATTATATACTGTTCATAAAATATCAAAAAGTACAGTAAATATATTTCATATATTGTACACGTAATATTAACTAAAAGTACACCAAATACATTTTACATACTGTAAATAAAATATAAAAAATTACAGTAAGTATATATTATCTACTGTACTTTAAATATCAAAAAGTACAGTAAATATATTTCATATATTGTACATATAATATTAACTAAAAGTACACCAAATACATTTTACATACTCTAAATAAAATATAAAAAATTCCAATAAGTATATATAATCTACTGTACATAAAATATCAAAAAGTACACCAAATAGGTGTTATATATACTGTAAATGAACTATCAAAATCTTCAGTAATTATATTTAATATACTGTTCATAAAATATCAAAAATTACACCAAATGTATATTATACACTCTAAATAAAATATCAAAAAGGACAGTAAATATATATTTCACTCTACGTAAAATATCAAAAACTACACCAAATACATATTATATAATTTACATAAAATATCAAAAGTACACCAAATATATATTATATAGTGTACATAAAATATCAAAAAGTACAGTAAATATATTTCATATATTGTACATATAATATTAACTAAAAGTACACCAAATACGTTTTGCATACAGTAAATAAAATATCAAAAATTACAGTAAGTATATATTATCTACTGTACATAAAATATCAAAAAGTACACCAAATATGTGTTATATATACTGTAAATAAACTATCAAAATCTTCAGTAATTATATTTATTATACTGTACATAAAATATAAAAAATTACACCAAATGTATATTATACACTCTAAATAAAATATCAAAAATGACAGTAAATATATCTTACACTCTATGTAAATTATCAAAAACTACACCAAATATATATTATTTAATTTACATAAAATATCAAAAGTACACCAAATATATATTATATACTGTACATAAAATATCAAAAAGTACAGTAAATATATTTCATATATTGTACATATTATATTAACTAAAAGTACACCAAATACATTTTACATACTGTAAATAAAATATCAAAAATTACAGTAAGTATATATTACATACTGTACATAAAATATCAAAATGTACAACAAATATGTGTTATATATACTGTAAACTATCAAAAAGTACAGTAATTATGTTTAATATACTGTACATAAAATATCAAAAATCACACCAAATGTATTTTATATACCGTAAATAAAATATCAAAAAGGACAGTGAATATATATGACACACACTATGTAAAATATCAAAAACTACACCAAATATATATTATATAATTTGCAATAAATTTAAAAGGACACCAAATATATCTTATATACTGTACATAAAATATCAAAAAGAACAGTAAATATATTTCATATATTTTACATATAATATTAACTAAAAGTACACCAAATACATTTTATATACTGTAAATAAAATATCAAAAATTACAGTAAATGTATATTACATACTGTACATAAAATATCAAAAAGTACACCAAATATGTGTTATATATACTGTAAATAAACTATCAAAAACTACAGTAATTATATTCAATATACTGTACATAAAATATCAAAAATTACTCCAAATGTACATTATATGGTGTAAATAAAATATCCAAAATACAGTAAATATATATTACACACCCTAGGTAAAATATCCAAATTTACACCAAATATATATTATATAATTTACAAAAAATATCGGAAGGACACCAAATATATCCTATATACTGTACGTAAAATATCAAAAACTACAGTAAATATATTTCATATATTGTACATATAATATTAACTAAAAGTACACCAAATACATTTTATATACTGTAAATAAAATATCAAAAATTACAGTAAATATATATTACATACTATACATAAAATATCAAAAAGTACACCAAATATGTGTTACATATACTGTAAATATACAATTAAAACTACAGTAATTATATTCAATATACTGTACATAAAATATCAAAAATTACTCCAAATGTACATTATATGGTGTAAATAAAATATCCAAAATACAGTAAATATATATTACACACCCTATGTAAAATATCCAAATTTACACCAAATATATATTATATAATTTACAAAAAATATCGGAAGGTCACCAAATATATCTTATATACTGTATGTAAAATATCAAAAAGTACAGTAAATATATTACATATATTGTACATATAATATTAACTAAAACTACACCAAATACATTTTATATACTGTAAATAAAATATCAAAAATTACAGTAAATATATATTACATACTGTACATAAAATATCAAAAAGTACACCAAATATGTGTTATATATACTGTAAACTATCAAAAACTACAGTAATTATATTTAATATACTGTACATAAAATTTCAAAAATCACACCAAATGTATATTATATACCGTAAATAAAATATCAAAAAGGACAGTGAATATATATGACACACACTATGTAAAATATCAAAAACTACACCAAGTATATATTTTATAATTTACAAAAAATATCGGAAGGTCACCAAATATATCTTATATACTGTATGTAAAATATCAAAAAGTACAGTAAATATATTTCATATATTGTACATATACTATTAAGTAACAGTACACCAAATACATTTTACATACTGTAAATAAAATATCAAAAATTACAGTAAGTATATATTATCTACTGTACATAAAATATCAAAAAGTACAATAAATATATTTCCTATATTGTACATATAATATTAACTAAAAGTACACCAAATACATTTTACAGACTGTAAATAAAATATAAAAAATTACAGTAAGTATATATTATCTACTGTACATAAAATATCAAAAAGTACACCAAATATGTGTTCTATATACTGTAAATAAACTAGCAAAACCTTCAGTAATTATATTTAATATACTGTTCATAAAATATCAAAAATTACACCAAATGTATATTATACACTCTAAATAAAATATCAAAAAGGACAGTAAATATATATTACACGCTATGTAAAATATCAAAAAATACACCAAATATATATTATATAATTTACATAAAATATCAAAAGTACACCAAATATATATTATATATTGTACATAAAATATCAAAAATACAGTAAATATATTTCATATATTGCACATATAATATTAACTAAAAGTACACCAATTACATTTTACATACTGTGAATAAAATATCAAAAATTACAGTAAGTATATATTATCTACTGTACAAAAAATATGAAACAGTACACCAAATATGTGTTATATATACTGTAAATAAACTATCAAAACCTTCAGTAATTATATTTAATATACTGTTCATAAAATATCAAAAATTACACCAAATGTATATTATACACTCTAAATTAAATATCAAAATGGACAGTAAATATATATTAAACTCTATGTAAAATATCAAAAACTAAACCAAGTATATATTATATAATTTACATAAAATATCAAAAGTACACCAAATATATATTATATACTGTACATAAAATATCAAAAAGTACAGTAAAAGTATTTCATATGTTGTACATATAATATTAACTAAAAGTACACCAAATATATTTTACATACTGTAAATAAAATATAAAAAATTACAGTAAGTTTATATTATCTACTGTACATAAAATATCAAAAAGTACAGTAAATATATTTCACATATTGTACATATAATATTTACTAAAACTACACCAAACACATTTTACATACTGTAAATAAAATATAAAAAATTACAGTAAGTATATATTATCTACTGAACATAAAATATCAAAAAGTACACCAAATATGTGTTATATATACTGTAAATAAACTATCAAAATCTTCAGAAATTATATTTAATATACTGTTCATAAAATATCAAAAATTACACCAAATGTATATTATACACTCTAAATAAAATATCAAAAAGGACAGAAAATATATATTACACTCTATGTAAAATATCAAAAACTACACCAAATATATATTATATAATTTACATAAAATATCAAAAGTACACCAAATATATATTGTATACTGTACATAAAATATCAAAAAGTACAGTAAATATATTTCATATATTGTACATGTAATATTAACTAAAAGTACACCAAATACATTTTACATACTGTAAATAAAATATAAAAAATTACAGTAAGTATATATTATCTACTGTACATAGAATATCAAAAATTACAGTAAATATATTTCATATATTGTACATATAATATTAACTAAAAGTTCACCAAATACATTTTACATACTGTAAATAAAATATAAAATTTACAGTAAGTATATATTATCTACTGTACATAAAATATCAAAAAGTACACCAAATATGTGTTATATATACTGTAAATAAACTATCAAAATCTTCAGTAACTATATTTAATATACTGTTCATAAAATATCAAAAATTACACCAAACGTATATTATATACTCTAAATAAAATATCAAAAAGAACAGTAAATATATATTACACTCTATGTAAAATATCAAAAACTACACCAAATATATATTATATAATTTACATAAAATATCAAAAGTACACCAAATATATATTATATACACTACATAAAATATCAAAAAGTACAGTAAATATATTTCATATATTGTACAAATAATATTAACTAAAAGTACACCAAATACATTTTTCATACTGTAAATAAAATATAAAAAATTACAGTAAGTATATATTATCTACTGTACATTAAATATCAAAAAGTACAGTAAATATATTTCATATATTGTACATATAATATTAACTAAAAGTACACCAAATACATTTTACATACTGTAAATAAAATATAAAAAATTCCAGTAAGTATATATAATCTAGTGTACATAAAATATCAAAAAGTACACCAAATAGGTGTTATATATACTGTAAATGAACTATCAAAATCTTCAGTAATTATATTTAATATACTGTTCATAAAATATCAAAAATTACACCAAATGTATATTATACACTCTAAATAAAATATCAAAAAGGACAGTAAATATATATTTCACTCTATGTAAAATATCAAAAACTACACCAAATATATATTATATAATTTACATAAAATATCAAAAGTACACCAAATATATATTATATACTCTACATAAAATATCAAAAAGTACAGTAAATATATTTCATATATTGTACATATTATATTAACTAAAAGTACACCAAATACATTTTGCATACAGTAAATGAAATATCAAAATTTACAGTAAGTATATATTATCTACTGTACATAAAATATCAAAAAGTACACCAAATAGGTGTTATATATACTGTAAATAAACTATCAAAATCTTCAGTAATTATATTTATTATCCTGTACATAAAATATAAAAAATTACACCAAATGTATATTATACACTCTAAATAAAATATCAAAAATGACAGTAAATATATATTTCACTCTATGTAAAATATCAGAAACTACACCAAATATATATTATTTAATTTACATAAAATATCAAAAGTACACCAAATATATATTATATACTGTACATAAAATATCAAAAAGTACAGTAAATATATTTCATATCTTGTACATATAATATTAACTAAAAGTACACCAAATACATTTTACATAATGTAAATAAAATATCAAAAATTACAGTAAGTATATATCTACTGTACATAAAATATCAAAAAGTACACCAAATATGGGATATATATATACTGTAATAAACTACCAAAATCTTCAGTAATTATATTTAATATACTGTACATAAAATATCAAAAATTACACCAAATGTATATTATACACTCTAAATAAAATATCAAAAAGGACAGTAAATATATATTACACTCTATGTAAAATATCAAAAACTACACCCAATATATATTATATAATTTACATAAAATATCAAAAGTACACCAAATATATATTATATACTGTACATAAAATATCAAAAAGTACAGTAAATATATTTCATATATTGTACACGTAATATTAACTAAAAGTACACCAAATACATTTTACATACTGTAAATAAAATATAAAAAATTACAGTAAGTATATATTATCTACTGTACATTAAATATCAAAAAGTACAGTAAATATATTTCATATATTGTACATATAATATTAACTAAAAGTACACCAAATACATTTTACATACTGTAAATAAAATATAAAAAATTCCAATAAGTATATATAATCTACTGTACATAAAATATCAAAAAGTACACCAAATAGGTGTTATATATACTGTAAATGAACTATCAAAATCTTCAGTAATTATATTTAATATACTGTTCATAAAATATCAAAAATTACACCAAATGTATATTATACACTCTAAATAAAATATCAAAAAGGACAGTAAATATATATTTCACTCTACGTAAAATATCAAAAACTACACCAAATATATATTATATAATTTACATAAAATATCAAAAGTACACCAAATATATATTATATAGTGTACATAAAATATCAAAAAGTACAGTAAATATATTTCATATATTGTACATATAATATTAACTAAAAGTACACCAAATACATTTTGCATACAGTAAATAAAATATCAAAAATTACAGTAAGTATATATTATCTACTGTACATAAAATATCAAAAAGTACACCAAATATGTGTTATATATACTGTAAATAAACTATCAAAATCTTCAGTAATTATATTTATTATACTGTACATAAAACATAAAAAATTACACCAAATGTATATTATACACTCTAAATAAAATATCAAAAATGACAGTAAATATATCTTACACTCTATGTAAATTATCAAAAACTACACCAAATATATATTATTTAATTTACATAAAATATCAAAAGTACACCAAATATATATTATATACTGTACATAAAATATCAAAAAGTACAGTAAATATATTTCATATATTGTACATATTATATTAACTAAAAGTACACCCAATACATTTTACATACTGTAAATAAAATATCAAAAATTACAGTAAGTATATATTACATACTGTACATAAAATATCAAAATGTACAACAAATATGTGTTATATATACTGTAAACTATCAAAAAGTACAGTAATTATGTTTAATATACTGTACATAAAATATCAAAAATCACACCAAATGTATTTTATATACCGTAAATAAAATATCAAAAAGGACAGTGAATATATATGACACACACTATGTAAAATATCAAAAACTACACCAAATATATATTATATAATTTGCAATAAATTTAAAAGGACACCAAATATATCTTATATACTGTACATAAAATATCAAAAAGAACAGTAAATATATTTCATATATTTTACATATAATATTAACTAAAAGTACACCAAATACATTTTATACACTGTAAATAAAATATCAAAAATTACAGTAAATGTATATTACATACTGTACATAAAATATCAAAAAGTACACCAAATATGTGTTATATATACTGTAAATAAACTATCAAAAACTACAGTAATTATATTCAATATACTGTACATAAAATATCAAAAATTACTCCAAATGTACATTATATGGTATAAATAAAATATCCAAAATACAGTAAATATATATTACACACCCTAGGTAAAATATCCAAATTTACACCAAATATATATTATATAATTTACAAAAAATATCGGAAGGACACCAAATATATCCTATATACTGTACGTAAAATATCAAAAACTACAGTAAATATATTTCATATATTGTACATATAATATTAACTAAAAGTACACCAAATACATTTTATATACTGTAAATAAAATATCAAAAATTACAGTAAATATATATTACATACTATACATAGAATATCAAAAAGTACACCAAATATGTGTTACATATACTGTAAATGTACTATTAAAACTACAGTAATTATATTCAATATACTGTACATAAAATATCAAAAATTACTCCAAATGTACATTATATGGTGTAAATAAAATATCCAAAATACAGTAAATATATATTACACACCCTATGTAAAATATCCAAATTTACACCAAATATATATTATATAATTTACAAAAAATATCGGAAGGTCACCAAATATATCTTATATAATGTATGTAAAATATCAAAAAGTACAGTAAATATATTACATATATTGTACATATAATATTAACTAAAACTACACCAAATACATTTTATATACTGTAAATAAAATATCAAAAATTACAGTAAATATATATTACATACTGTACATAAAATATCAAAAAGTACACCAAATATGTGTTATATATACTATAAACTATCAAAAACTACAGTAATTATATTTAATATACTGTACATAAAATTTCAAAAATCACACCAAATGTATATTATATACCGTAAATAAAATATCAAAAAGGACAGTGAATATATAAGACACACACTATGTAAAATATCAAAAACTACACCAAGTATATATTTTATAATTTACAAAAAATATCGGAAGGTCACCAAATATATCTTATATACTGTATGTAAAATATCAAAAAGTACAGTAAATATATTACATATATTGTACATATAATATTAACTAAAAGTACACCAAATACATTTTATATACTGTAAATAAAATATCAAAAATTACAGTAAATATATATTACATACTGTACATAAAATATCAAAAATTACACCAAACATGTGTTATATATACTGTAAATAAACTATCAAAAACTACAGTAATTATATTTAATATACTGTACATAAAATGTCAAAAATTACTCCAAATGTACATTATATAGTGTAAATAATATATCCAAAATACAGTAAATATATATTACACACCGTATGTAAAATATCAAATATTACACCTAATATACATTATATAATTTACAAAAAATATCGGAAGGACACCAAATATATACTATATACTGTACGTAAAATATCAAAAACTACAGTAAATATATTTCATATATTGTACATATAATATTATCTAAAAGTACACCAAATACATTTTATATACTGTAAATAAAATATCAAAAAATTTCAGTAAATATATATTACATAATATACATAAAATATCAAAAAGTACACCAAATATGTGTTATATATACTGTAAATAAACTATTAAAAACTACAGTAATTATATTCAATATACTGTACATAAAATATCAAAAATTACTCCAAATGTACATTATATGGTGTAAATAATATATCCAAAATACAGTAAATATATATTACACACCCTATGTTAAATATCCAAATTTACACCAAATATATATTATATAATTTACAAAAAATATCGGAAGGTCACCAAATATATCTTATATACTGTATGTAAAATATCAAAAAGTACAGTAAATATATTACATATATTGTACATATAATATTAACTAAAAGTACACCAAATACATTTTATATAGAGTAAATAAAATATCAAAAATTACAGTAAATATATATTACATACTGTACATAAAATATCAAAAATTACACCAAACATGTGTTATATATACTGTAAATAAACTGTCAAAAACTACAGTAATTATATTTAATATACTGTACATAAAATGTCAAAAATTACTCCAAATGTACATTATATAGTGTAAATAAAATATCCAAAATACAGTAAATATATATTACACACCCTATGTAAAATATCAAATATTACACCAAATATACATTATATAATTTACAAAAAATATCGGAAGGACACCAAATATATCCTATATACTGTACGTAAAATATCAAAAACTACAGTAAATATATTTCATATACTGTACATATAATATTAACTAAAAGTACACCAAATACATTTTATATACTGTAAATAAAATATCAAAAATTATAGTAAATATATATTACATACTGTACATAAAATATCAAAAAGTACACCAAATATGTGTTATATATACTGTAAACTATCAAAAAATACAGTAATTATATTTAATATACTGTACATAAAATTTCAAAAATCACACCAAATGAATATTATATACCGTAAATAAAATATCAAAAAGGACAGTGAATATATATGACACACACTATGTAAAATATCAAAAACTACACCAAGTATACATTTTATAATTTACAATAAATATCAGAGGACACCAAATATATCTCATATACTGTACATAAAATATCAAAAAGTACAGTAAATATATTTCATATATTGTACATATAATATTAACAAAAAGTACACCAAATACATTTTATAAACTGTAAATAAAATATCAAAAATTACAGTAAATATATATTACATACTGTACATAAAATATCAAAAATTACACCAAACATGTGTTATATATACTGTAAATAAACTATCAAAAACTACAGTAATTATATTTAATATACTGTATATAAAATGTCAAAAATTACTCCAAATGTACATTATATAGTGTAAATAATATATCCAAAATACAGTAAATATATATTACACACCCTATGTAAAATATCAAATATTACAACAAATATATATTATATAATTTACAAAAAATATCGGAAGGACACCAAATATATCCTATATACTGTACGTAAAATATCAAAAACTACAGTAAATATATTTCATATATTGTACATATAATATTAACTAAAAGTACACCAAATACATTTTATATACTGTAAATAAAATATCAAAAATTACAATAAATATATATTACATACTCTACATAAAATATCAAAAAGTACACCAAATATGTGTTATATATACTGTAAATGAACTATTAAAAACTACAGTATTTATATTCAATATACTGTACATAAAATATCAAAAATTACTCCAAATGTACATTATATGGTGTAAATAAAATATCCAAAATACAGTAAATATATATTACAAACCCTATGTAAAATATCCAAATTTACACGAAATATATATTATATAATTTACAATAAATATCGGAAGGTAACCAAATATATCTTATATACTGTATGTAAAATATCAAAAAGTACAGTAAATATATTACATATATTGTACATATAATATTAACTAAAAGTACACCAAATACATTTTATATACTGTAAGTAAAGTATCAAAAATTACAGTAAATATATATTACATACCTTACATAAAATATCAAAAAGTACACCAAATATGTGTTATATATACTGTAAACTATCAAAAACTACAGTAATTATATTTAATATACTGTACATAAAATTCCAAAAATCATACCAAATGCATATTATATACCGTAAATAAAATATCAAAAAGCACAGTGAATATATATGACACACACTATGTAAAATATCAAAAACTACACCAAGTATATATTTTATAATTTACAATAAATATCAAAGGACACCAAATATATCTCATATACTGTACATAAAATATCAAAAAGTACAGTAAATATATTTCATATATTGTACATATAATATTAACTAAAAGTACACCAAATACAATTTATATACTGTAAATAAAATATCAAAAATTACAGTAAATATATATTACATACTGTACATAAAATATCAAAAAGTACACCAAATATGTGTTATATATACTGTAAATACAATATCAAAATCTACAGTAATTATATTTAATATACTGTACATAAAATACCAAAAATTACACCAAATGTATAATATATACTGCAAATAAAATATCAAAAAGACAGTAAATATATACTACACACCCTATGTAAAATATCAAAAACTACACCAAATATATATTATATAATTTACAGAAAATATCAAAAGGACACCAAATGTATCTTATATAGTGTACATAAAATATCAAAAAGTACAGTATATATATTTCATATATTGTGCATATAATATTATCTAAAAGTACACCAAACACATTTTATACACTGTAAATAAACTATCAAAACGTACAGTAAATATATTTTACATACTGTACTTAAAATATCAAAAAGTACACTAAATATGTGTTATATATACTGTAAATAAACTATCAAAAACTACAGTAATTATATTTAATATACTGTACATAAAATATCAAAAATTAAACTAAATGTATATTATATACTGTAAATAAAATATCAAAAAGGACAGTAAATATATATGACACTCACTATGTAAAATATAAAATACTACACCAAATATGTATTATATAATTTACATAAAATATCAAATGTACACCAAATGTATCTTATATACTGTACATAAAATATCAAAAATACAGTAAATATATTTCATATATTGTACATAAAATATTAACTAAAAGTACACGAAGTACATTTTATATACTGTAAATTAAATATCAAAAATTACAGTAAATATATATAACATACTGTACATAAAATATCAAAAAGTACACCAAATATGTGTTACATATACTGTAAATAAACTATCAAAAACTACAGTAATTATATCTAATATAGTGTACATAAAATATCAAAAATTACTCCAAATGTGCATTATATAGTGTAAATAAAATATGCAAAATACAGTAAATATATATTACACACCCTATGTAAAATATCAAAAATTACACCAAATATATATTATATAATTTACAAAAAATATCGGAAGGACACCAAATATATCTTATATACTGTACGTAAAATATCAAAAACTACAGTAAATATATTTCATATATTGTACATATAATATTAACTAAAAGTACACCAAATACTTTTTATATACTGTAAATAAAATATCAAAAAATACAGTAAATATATAATACATACTGTACATAAAATATCAAAAAGTACACCAAATATGTGTTATATATACGGTAAATAAACTATCAAAATCTACTGTAATTATATTTAATATACTGTACATAAAATATCAAAAATTACACCAAATGTATATTATATATTGTAAATAAAATATCAAAAAGGACAGTAAATATATGTTACACACCCTATGTAAAATATTAGAAACTATACCAAATATATATTATATAATTTACATAAAATATCAAAAGGACACCAAATATATCTTATATACTGTACATAAAATATCACAAAGTACAGTAAATATATTTCATATATTGTACGTATAATATTAACTAAAAGTACACCAAATACATTTTATATACTGTAAATAAAATATCAAAATGTACAGTAAATATATATTACATATTGTGCATAAAATATCAAAATGTACACCAAATATGTGTTATATATACTCTAAATAAACTATCAAAAACTACAGTAATTATATTCAATATACTGTACATAAAATATCAAAAATTACACCCAATGTATAGTATATACTGTAAAAAAGTATGAAAAAGGAGAGTAAATATGTATTACACTCTATGTATAATATCAAAAACTGCAAATATATATTATATAATTTACATGAAATATCAAATGTACACCATATATATCTTATACACTGTACTTAAAATATCAAAATGTACAGTAAATATATTTCATATATTGTACATATAATATTAACTAAAAGTAGACCAAATATATTTTATATAGTGTAAATAAAATATCAAATAGTACAGTAAATATATGTTATATACTGTACATAATATATCAAAAAGTACACCAAATATGTTTTATATATACTATAAATAAACTATCAAAAACTACAGTAATTACATTTAATATACTCTATATAAAATATCAAAAATTACACCAAATGTATATCATATACTCTAAAAAAAATATGAAAAAGGACAGTAAATCTATATTATGCACACTATGTAAAATATCAAAAACTACACCAAATATATATTATATAATTTACATAAAAAATCAAAAGTACACCAAATATATATTATATACTGTAAATAAAATATCAAAAATTACAGTAAATATATTTCGTATATTGTACATTTAATATTAACTAAAAGTACTCCAAATACATTTTATATACTGTAAATAAAGTATCAAAAATTTCAGTAAATATATATTACATACTGTACATAAAATATCAAAAAGTACACCAAATACGTGGAATATATACTGTAAATAAACTATCAAAAACTACAGTAGTTATATTTAATATACTGTAAATAAAATATCAAAAATTACTCCAAATGTACATTATATAGTGTAAATAAAATATCCAAAATACAGTAATTATATATTACACACCCTATGTAAAATATCAAAAGTTACAAGAAATATTTCTTATACAATTTACAAAAAATATCGGAAAGACACCAAATATATCTTATATACTGTACGAAAAATATCAAAAACTACAGTACATATATTTCATATATTGTACATATAATATTAACTAAAAGTACACCAAATACATTTTATATAGTGTAAATAAAATATCAAAAATTACAGTGAATATGTATCACATACTGTACATAAAATATCAAAATGTACACCAAATATTTTTTATATATACTGTAAATAAACTATGAAAAACTACAGTAATTATCTTAATATACTGTACATAAAATATCAAAAATTACACCAAATGTATGTTATTTACTGTAAATAAAATACCAAAAAGTACAGTAAATATATATTACACACCCTATGTAAAATATCACAAACTACACCAAATATATATTATATAATTTACATAAAATATCAAAAGGACACCAAATATACCTTATATTCTCTACATAAAATATCAAAATGTACAGTAAATATATTTCATATGTTGTACATATAATATTAACTAAAAGTACACCAAATACATTTTATATACTGTAAATAAAATATCAAAAATTACAGTAAATATGTATTACATATTGTACATAAAATATCAAAAAGTACACCAAATATGTGTTATATATACTGTAAATAAACTATCAAAATCTACAGTAATTATATTTAATATACTGTACATAAAATATCAAAAATTTCACCAAATGTATATTTTTTACTGTAAATAAAATATCAGAAAGTACAGTAAATATATATTACACACCGTATGTAAAATATCACAATCTACACCAAATATATATATTATATAATTTACATAAAATATCAAAAGGACGCCAAATATATCTTATATACTGTACATAAAATTTCAAAAATACAGTAAATATATTTCATATATAGTATATATAATATTAACTAAAGTACACCAAATACATTTTATATAGTGTAAAGAAAATATCTAAAAGTACAGTAAATATATATTACACACCAAATGTAAAATATCACATTCTACACCAAATATATATTATATAATTTACATAAAATATCAAAAGGACACCAAATATATCTTATATACTGTACATAAAATATCAAAAACTACAGTAAATATATTTCATGTATTGTACACATAATATTAACTAAAAGTACACCAAATACATTTTATATAGAGTAAATAAAATATCAAAAATTACAGTTAATATATATTACATACTATACATAAAATATCAAAAAGTGCACCAAATATGTGTTATATATACTGTTAATAAATTATGAAATACTACAGTAATTATATTTAATATACTGTATATAAATATCAAAAATTACACCAAATGTATATTATACACTGTAAATAAAATATCAAAAAGACAGTAAATATATATTACACTCTATGTAAATTATCAAAAACTACAAAAATATTTTATATAATTTACATAAAATATAAAAAGTACACAAAATATATATTATATACTTTACATAAAATATCAAAAAGTACAGTATATATATTTCATATATTGTACATATAATATTAACTAAAAGTACACCAAATACATTTTATATACTGTAAATAAAATATCAAAAAGTACAGTAAATATATATTACATACTGTACATAAAATATCACAAAGTACACCAAATATGTGTTATATATACTGTAAATATTCTATCAAAAACTACAGTAATTACATTTAATATACTGTACATAAAATATCATAAATGACACCAAATGTATATTATATACCCTAAATAAAATATGAAAAAGGACAGTAAATATAAATTACGCACCCTATGTAAAATATCAAAGACTACACCAAATATATATTATATAATTTACATAAAATATCAAAAGTACACCAAATATATTTTATGTACTGTACATAAAATATCAAAAAATACAGTAAATATATTTCATATATTGTACATAAAATATTAACTAAAAGCACACCAAATGCATTTTATATACTGTAAATAAAATATCAAAAAGTACAGTAAATGTATATTACATACTGTTCATAAAATATGAAAAAGTAAACCAAATATGTGTTATATATACTGTTAATAAACTATCAAAAACTACAGTAATTATATTTAATATACTGTACATAAAATATCAAAAATTACACCAAATGTATTCTATTTATTCTAAATAAAATACCAAAAGGACAGTAAATATACATTACACACCTTATGTAATATATCACAATCTACACCAAATATATGTTATATAATTTACATAAATTATCAAAAGGACACCAAATATATCTTATATACTGTACATAATATATCAAAATGTACAGTAAATATATTTCATATATTGTACATATAATACTAACTAAAAGTACACCAAATACATTGTATATAGTGTAATTAAAATATCAACAAGTACAGTAAATATATATTACACACAATATGTAAAATATCACAATATACACCAAATATATATTATATAATTTACATAAAATATCAAAAGGACCCCAATATATCTTATATACTGTACATAAAATATCAAAAAGTACAGTAAATATATTTCATATATTGTACATATAATATTAACTAAAAGTACACCAAATACATTTTACATAGTGTAAATAAAATATCAAAAATTACAGTAAATATATATTACATACTGTATTTAAAATATCAAAAAGTACACCAAATATGTGTTATATATACTGTAAATAAACTATCAAAAACTACACTAATTATATTTAATATACTGTGCATAAAATATCAAAAATTACACCAAATGTATATTATTTAGTGTAAACAAAATTCCAAAAATTACAGTAAATATATATTACACACCCTATGTAAAATATCACAAACTACACCAAATATATATTATATAATTTACATAAAATATCAAAAGGACACCAAATATGCCTTATATACTGTACATAAAATATCAAAATGTACAGTAAATATATTTCACATATTGTACATATAATATTAACTAAAAGTACACCAAATACATTTTATATACTGTAAATAAAATATCAAAAATTACAGTAAATATATATTACATACTGTACATAAAATATCAAAAAGTACACCAAATATGTGTTATATATACTGTAAATAAACTATCAAAAACTACAGTAATTATATTTAATATACTGTACATAAAATATCAAACATTACACCAAATGTATATTCTTTACTGTAAATAATATATCAAAATGTACAGTACATATATATTACACACCATATGTAAAATATCACAATCTACACCAAATATATATTATATAATTTACATAAAATATCAAAAGGACACCAAATAAATCTTATATACTGTACAAAAAAAATCAAAATATTCAGTAAATATATTTCATATATTGTACATATAATATTAACTAAAAGTACACCAAATACATTTAATATAGTGTCAATAAAATATCAAAAAGTACAGTAAATATATATTACATACTGTACATAAAATATCAAAAAGTACACCAAATATGTGTTATATATACTGTAAACAAACTATCAAAAACTTCAGTAACTATATTTAATATACTGTACATAAAATATCAAAAATTACACCAAATGTATATTATTTACTGTAAATAAAATATCAAAAAGTACAGTAAATATATATTACACACCATATGTAAAATATCACAATCTACACCAAATATATTTTATATAGTTTACATAAAATATCGAAAGGACACCAAATATATCTTATATACTGTACATAAAATATCAAAAGGTACAGTAAATATATTTCATATATTGTACATATAATATTAACTAAAAGTACAAGAAATACATTTTATATAGTGTAAAGAAAATATCAAAAAGTACAGTAAATATATATTACACACCATATGTAAAATATCACAATCTACACCAAATATATATTATAGAATTCATATAAAATATCAAAAGGACACCAAATATATCTTATATACTGTACACAAAATATCAAAATGTACAGTAAATATATTTCATATATTGTACATATAAAATTAACTAAAAGTACACCAAATACATTTTATATACTGTAAATAAATTATCCAATAGTACAGTAAATATATATTACATACTGTACATAAAATATCAAAAAGTACACCAAATATGTGTTATATATACTGTAAATAAAGTATAAAAACTACAGTAATTATATTTAATACACTGTACATAAAATATGAAAAATTACACTAAATGCATATTATATACGTTAAATAAAATATCAAATAGTACAGTAAATATTTATTACACATTCTATGTAAAATATCAAAAACTACAGCAAATTTATGTTATATAATTTTCATAAAATATCAAAAGTACACCAAATATATATTATATACTGTACATAAAATATGAAAAATTACACGAAATGTATACTATATACTTTAAAAAATCTAAAATTACAGTAAATATATATTACCCACTCTGTGTAAAATATCAAAAACTACGCCAAATATATATTATATAATTTACATAAAATATCAAAAGTACACCAAATATATATTATATACTGTACATAAAATATCAAAAAGTACAGTAAATATATTGCAAATATTGTACATATAATATTAACTAAAAGTACACCAAATACATTTTACATACTGTAATAAAGTATCCAAAGGTACAGTAAATATATATTACATACTGTACATAAAATATCAAAAAGATCACAAATATGTGTTATATATACTGTAAATAAATTATAAAATCTACAGTAATTATATTTAATATACTGTACATAAAATATCAAAAATTACACAAAATGTATATTATATACTGTAAATAAAATATCAAAAATTACAGTAAATATATATTACACATTCTATTTAAAATATCAAAAACTATACCAAAAATATATTTTATAATTTACATAAAATATCAAAAGTACACTTAATATATTTTATATGCTGTACATAACATATGAAAATGTACAGTACATATATTTCATATAGTGTACATATAATATTAAATAAAGTACACCAAATACATTTTATATACTGTAAATAAAATATCCAAAAGTACAGTAAATATATATTACATACTGTAAATGAAATATCAAAAAGTACACCAAATATGTGTTATATATACTGTAAATAAGCTATCAAAAACTACAGTAATTATATTTAATATACTGTACATAAAATATTAAAAATTACACTAAATGCATATTATATACTGTAAATAATATATCAAATAGTACAGTAAATATTTATAACACACTCTATGTAAAATATCAAAAACTACACCAAATATATGTTATATAATTTACATAAAATATCAAAAGTACACCAAATATATATTATATACTGTACATAAAATATAAAAATGCACAGTAAACCTATTTCATATATTGTACATATAATATTAACTGAAAGTACACCAAATACATTTTATATACTGTAAATAAAATATCCAAAAGCACAGTAAATATATATTACATACTGTACATAAAATATCAAAAAGTACACCAAATATGTGTTATATATACTGTAAATAAACAATCAAAAACTACAGTAATTATATTTAATATACTGTACTTAAAATATCAAAAATTACACGAAATGTGTACTATACACTGTAAAAAAAATCTAAAATTACAGTAAATATATATTACACACCCTATGTAAAATATCAAAGCTACGCCAAATATGTATTATATAATTTACATAAAATATCAAAAGTACACCAAATAGATATTATATACTGTACATAAAACATCAAAAAGTACAGTAAATATGTTTCATATAATGTACATATAATATTAACTTAAAGTACACCAAATACATTTTATATACTGTAAATAACTATCCAATTGTACAGTAAATATATATTTCATAATGTACATAAAATATCAAAATGTACACCAAATATGTGTTATATATACTGTAAATAAACTATAAAAACTACAGTAATTATATTTAATATTCTGTACATAAAATATCAAAAATTACACTAAATGCATATTATATACTGTAAATAAAATATCGAATAGTATAGTAAATATTTATTACACACTCTATGTAAAATATCAAAAACTACACCAAATATATGTTATATAATTTACATAAAATATCAAAAGTACACCAAATATATATTATATACTGTACATAAAATATCAAAATGCACAGTAAATCTATTTCATATATTGTACATATAATATTAACTGAAAGTACACCAAATACATTTTATATACTGTAAATAAAATATCCAAAAGCACAGTAAATATATATTACATACTGTACTTAAAATATCAAAAAGTAAACTAAATATGTGTTATATATACTGTAAAAAAACTATCAAAAACTACAGTAATTATATTTAGTATACTGTACATAAAATATCAAAAATTACACCAAATGTATATTATTTACTGTAAATAAAATATCAAAAAGTACAGTAAATATATATTACACACCATACGTGAAATATCACAATCTACACCATATATATATTATATAATTTAAATAAAATATCAAAAGGACACCAAATATATCTTATATGCTGTACATAAAATATCAGAAAGTACAGTAAATATATTTCATATATTGTACATATAATATTAACTAAAAGTACACCAAATACATTTTATATAGTGCAAATAAAATAACAAAAATACAGTAAATATGTATTACATACTGTACATAAAATATCAAGAAGTACACCAAATATGTGTTATATATACTATAACTAAACTATAAAATCTACAGTAATTCTATTTAATATACTGTAAATAAAATATCAAAAATTACACCCTATATATTTTATACTGTAAATAAAATATCAAAAAGTACAGTAAATATATATTACGCACCATATGTAAAATATCACAATCTACAACATATATATATTATATAATTTACATAAAATATCAAAAGGACACCAAATATATCTTATATACTGTACATAAAATATCAAAAAGTACAGTAAATTTATTTCATATATTGTACATATAATATTAACTAAAAGTACAACAGATACATTTTATATAGTGTAAATAAAATATCAAAAATTGCAGTAAATATATATTACATACTGTACATAAAATATCAAGAAGTATACCAAATATGTATCATATATACTGTAAATAAACTATCAAAAACTACAGTAATTATATTTAATATACTGTGAATAAAATATCAAAATTTACACCAAATGTATATTATTTACTGTAAATAAAATATCAAAAAGTACAGTAAATATATATTAAACACCCTATGTAAAATATCACAATCTACACCAAATATATATTATATAATTTACAAAAAATATCAAAAGGACACCAAATATACCTTATATACTGTACATAAAATATCATAATATACAGTAAATATATTTCATATATTGTATATATAATATTAACTAAAAGTACACGAAATACATTTTATATACTGTAAATACAATATCAAAAAGTACAGTAAATATATATTACATACTGTACGTAAAATATCAAAAAGTATACCAAATATGTGTTATATATACTGTAAATAAACTATCAAAAACTACAGTAATTATATTTAATATACTGTACATAAAATATCAAAAATTACACCAAATGTATATTATTTACTCTAAATAAAATATCAAAAATTACAGTAAATATATATTACACACCCTATGTAAAATATCACAAACTACACCAAATATATATTATATAATTTACATAAAATATCAAAGAGACACCAAATATACCTTATATACTGTACACAAAATATCAAATGTACAGTAAATATATTTCATATATTGTACATATAATATTAACTAAAAGTACACAAAATACATTTTATATAATGTAAATAAAATATCAAAAATTACAGTAAATATATATTACAGACTGTACATAAATTATCAAAAAGTACAGCAAATATGTGTTATATATACTGTAAATAAAATATCAAAATCTACAATAATTATATTTAGTATACTGTACATAAAATATCAAAAATTACACCAAATGTATATTATTTACCGTAAATAAAATATTAAAAAGTACAGTAAATATATATTACACACCATATGTAAAATATCACAATCTACACCATATATATTATATAATTTACATAAAATATCAAAAGGACACCAAATGTATCTTATATGCTGTATATAAAATATCAGAAAGTACAGTAAATATATTTCATATATTGTACATATAATATTAACTAAAAGTACACCAAATACATTTTATATAGTGTACATAAAATAACAAAAGTACAGTAAATATGTATTACATACTGTACATAAAATATCAAGAAGTACACCAAATATGTGTTATATATACTGTAACTAAACTATAAAATCTACAGTAATTATATTTAATATACTGTACATAAAATATCAAAAAGTACACCCAATGTGTATTATATACTGTAAATAAAATATCAAAAAGCATAGTAAATATATATTACGCACCATATGTAAAATATCACAATCTACACCATATATATACTATATAATTTACATTAAATATCAAAAGGACACCAAATATATCTTATATACTGTACATAAAATATCAAAATGTACAGTAAATATATTTCATATATTGTACATATAATATTAACTAAAAGTACACCAAATACATTTTCTATAGTGTAAATAAAATAGCAAAAATTACAGTAAATATATATTACATACTGTACATAAAATATCAAAAAGTACAACAAATATGTATCATATATACTGTAAATAAACTATCAAAAACTACGGTAATTATATTTAATATACTGTACATAAAATATCAAAAATTACACCCAATGTATATAATATACTGTAAATAAAATATGAAACAGGACAGTAAATATATATGACACACACTATGTAAAATATCAAAAACTACACCAAATATATATTATATAATTTACATAAAATATCAAAAGGACACCAAATATATATGATATACTCTACATAAAATATCAAAAAGTACAGTAAATATATTTCATATATTGTACATATAATATTAACTAAAAGTACACCAAATACATTTTATATATGCAAATTAAATATCAAAAAGTACAGTAAATATACATTACATACTGTACATAAAATATCAAAAAGTACACCAAATATGAGTTATATATACTGTGAATAAACTATCAAAATCTACAGTAATTATATTTAATATACTGTACATAAAATACCAAAAATTACAACAAATGTATAATATATACTGTAAATAAAATATCAAAAAGACAGTAAATATATAATACACACCCTATGTAAAATATCAAAAACTACACCAAATATATATTATATAATTTACATAAAATATCAAAAGGACACCAAATATATCTTATATACTGTACGTAAAATATCAAAATGTACAGTAAATATATTTCATATATTGTATATATAATATTAACTAAAAGTACACCGAATACATTTTATATGCTGTAAATAAATTATCAAAAATTACAGTAAATATATATTACATACTGTACATAAAACATCAAAAAGTACACCAAATATGTGTTATATATACTCTAAATAAACTATCAAAAACTACAGTAATTATATTTAATATACTGTACATAAAATATCAAAATTTACACCAAATGTACGTTATTTACTGTAAATAAAATATCAAAAATACAGTAAATATATATTACACACCATATGTAAAATATCAAAATCTACACCAAATATATATTATATACTTTACATAAAATATTAAAAGGACACCAAATATATCTTATATACTGTACGTAAAATATCAAAAAGTACAGTAAATATATTTCATATATTGTACATATAATATGAACTAAAAGTACACCAAATTCATTTTATATACTGTAAATAAAATATCAAAAAGTACAGAAAATATATATTACATACTGTACATAAAATAACAAAAAGTACACCAAATATGTGTTATGTGTACACTAAATAAACTATCAAAAGCTACAGTAATTATATTTAATATACTGTAAATGAAATATCAAAAATTACACCATATGTATATTATTTACTGTAAATAAAATATCAAAAAGTACAGTAAATATATATTACACACCCTATGTAAAATATCTCAAACTACACCAAATATATATTATATAATTTACATAAAATATCAAAAGGACACCAAATATACCTTACATACTGTACATAAAATATCAAAATGTACAGTAAATATATTTCATATATTGTACATATAATATTAACTAAATGTACACCAAATACATTTTATATACTGTAAATAAAATATCAAAAATTACAGTAAATATATATTACATACAGTACATAAAATATCAAATAGTACACCAAATATGTGTTATATATACTCTAAATAAACTATCAAAAACTACAGTAATTATATTTAATATACTGTACATAAAATATCAAAAATTACACCAAATGTATTTTATTTACTGTAAATAAAATATCAAAAAGTACAGTAAATATATATTACACACCATATGTAAAATATCACAATCTACACCAAATATATATTATATAAATTACATAAAATATCAAAAGGACACCAAATATATCTTATATACTGTACATAAAATGTCAAAAAGTACAGTAAATATATTTCATATATTGTACATATAATATTAACTAAAAGTACACCAAGTACATTTTATTTAGTGTAAAGAAAATATCAAAAATTATAGTAAATATATATTACACACCATATGTAAAATATCACAATCTACACCAAATATATATTATATAATTTACATAAAACATCAAAAGGACCCCAAATATATCTTATATACAGTACATAAAATATCAAAATGTTCAGTAAATGTACTTCATATATTGTACATATAATACTAACTAAAAGTACACCAAATACATTTTATATAGGGTAAATAAAATATCAAAAAGTACAGTAAATATATATTACACACCATATGTAAAATATCACAATATACACCAAATATATATTATATAATTTACATAAAATATCAAAAGGACACCAAATATATCTTATATACTGTACATAAAATATCAAAAACTACAGTAAATATATTTCATATATTGTACATATAATATTAACTAAAAGTACACCATATACATTTTATATAGTGTAAATAAAATATCAAAAATTACAGTGAATATATATTACATACTGTACATACAATATCAAAAAGTACACCAAATATGTGTTATATATACTGTATATAAACTATCAAAAACTACAATAATTATATTTAATATATGTACATAAAATATAAAAAATTACACCAAATGTATAATATACTGCAAATAAAATACCAAAAATACAGTAAATATATATTACGCAACCTATGTAAAATATCACAAACTGCACCAAATATATATTATATAATTTACATAAAATATCAAAAGGACACCAAAGATATCTTATGTACTGTACGTAAAATATCAAAATGTACAGTAAATATATTTCATATATTGTACATATAATATTAACTAAAAGTACACCGAATACATTTTATATACTGTAAATAAATTATCAAAAATTACAGTAAATATATATTACATACTGTACATAAAACATCAAAAAGTACCCCAAATATGTGTTATATATACTCTAAATAAACTATCAAAATCTACAGTAATTATATTTAATATACTGTACATAAAATATCAAAAATTACACCAAATATACGTTATTTACTGTAAATAAAATATCAAAAATACAGTAAATATATATTACACACCATATGTAATATATCACAATCTACACCAAATATATATTATAAATTTACATAAAATATTAAAGGGACAACAAATATATCTTATATACTGTACGTAAAATATCAAAAAGTACAGTAAATATATTTCATATATTGTACATGTAACATTAACTAAAAGTACACCAAATACATTTTATATACTGTGAAATAAATATCAAAATGTACAGTAAATATATATTACATACTGTACATAAAATAACAAATAGTACACCAAATATGTGTTATATATACCCTAAATAAACTATCAAAAGCTACAGTAATTATATTTAATATACTGTAAATAAAATATCAATAATTACACCAAATGTATATTATTTACAGTAAATAAAATATCAAAAAGTACAGTAAATATATATTACACACCCTATGTAAAATATCACAAACTACACCAAATATGTATTACATAATTTACATAAAATATCAAAAGGACACCAAATATACCTTATATACTGTACATAAAATATCAAAATGTACAGTAAATATATTTCATATATTGTACATATAATATTAACTAAATGTACACCAAATACATTTTATACACTGTAAATAAAATATAAAAAATTACAGTAAGTATATATTACATACAGTACATAAAATATCAAAATGTACACCAAATATGTGTTATATATACTGTAAATAAACTATCAAAAACTACAGTAATTATATTTATTATAATGTACATAAAATATCAAAAATTACACCAAATGTACATTATTTACTGTAAATAAAATATCAAAAAGTACAGTTAATATATATTACACAGCATATGTAAAATATCACAATCTACACCAAATATATATTATATAATTTACATAAAATATCAAAAGGACACCAAATATATCTTATATACTGTACATAAAATATCAAAAGTACAGTAAATATATTTCATATATTGTACATATAATATTAAGTAAAAGTACACCAAATACATTTTATATAGTGTAAATAAAAATCAAAAAGTGCAGTAAATATATATTACACACCATATGTAAAATATCGCAATCTACGCCAAATATATATTATATAATTTACATAAAATATCAAAAGGACACCAAAAATATCTTGTATACTGTACATAAGATATGAAAATATACAGTAAATATATTTCATATATTGTACATATAATATTAACTAAAAGTACACCAAATACATTTTATATAGTGTAAATAAAATATCAAATATTCCAGTGAATATATATCACATACTGAACATAAAATATCAAAAACTACACCAAATATGTGTTATATATACTGTAAATAAACTATCAAAAACTTCAGTAATTATATTAATATACTGTACATAAAATATCAAAAATTACACCAAATGTATATTATTTACTGTAAATAAATTACCAAAATGTACAGTAAATATATATTACACACCCTATGTAAAATATCACAAACTACACCAAAGATATATTATATAATTTAAATAAAATATCAAAAGGACACCAAATATATATTGTACTGTACATAAAATATCAAAAAGTACAGTAAATATATTTCATATATTGTACATATAATATTAACTAAAAGTACACCAAATACATTTTGCATTCAGTAAATAAAATATCAAAAATTACAGTAAGTATATATTATCTACTGTACATAAAATATCAAAAAGTACACCAAATATGTGTTATATATACTGTAAATAAACTATCAAAATCTTCAGTAATTATATTTATTATACTGTACATAAAATATAAAAAATTACACCAAATGTATATTATACACTCTAAATAAAATATCAAAAATGACAGTAAATATATATTACACTCTATGTAAAATATCAAAAACAACACCAAATATATATTATTTAATTTACATAAAATATCAAAAGTACACCAAATATATATTATAAACTGTACATAAAATATCAAAAAGTTTAGTAAATATATTTCATATATTGTACATATACTATTAACTAACAGTACACCAAGTATATTTTACATACTGTAAATAAAATATCAAAAATTACAGTAAGTATATATTATCTACTGTACATAAAATATCAAAAAGTACAGTAAATATATTTCCTATATTGTACATATAATATTAACTAAAAGTACACCAAATACATTTTACAGACTGTAAATAAAATATAAAAAATTACAGTAAGTATATATTATCTACTGTACATAAAATATCAAAAAGTACACCATATATGTGTTATATATACTGTAAATAAACTAGCAAAACCTTCAGTAATTATATTTAATATACTGTTCATAAAATATCAAAAATTACACCAAATGTATATTATACACTCTAAATAAAATATCAAAAAGGACAGTAAATATATATTACACGCTATGTAAAATATCAAAAAATACACCAAATATATATTATATAATTTACGTAAAATATCAAAAGTACACCAAATATATATTATATATTGTACATAAAATATCAAAAATACAGGAAATATATTTCATATATTGCACATATAATATTAACTAAAAGTACACCAATTACATTTTACATACTGTGAATAAAATATCAAAAATTACAGTAAGTATATATTATCTACTGTACAAAAAATATGAAACAGTACACCAAATATGTGTTATATATACTGTAAATAAACTATCAAAACCTTCAGTAATTATATTTAATATACTGTTCATAAAATATCAAAAATTACACCAAATGTATATTATACACTCTAAATTAAATATCAAAAAGGACAGTAAATATATATTAAACTCTATGTAAAATATCAAAAACTAAACCAAGTATATATTATATAATTTACATAAAATATCAAAAGTACACCAAATATATATTATATACTGTACATAAAATATCAAAAAGTACAGTAAAAGTATTTCATATGTTGTACATATAATATTAACTAAAAGTACACCAAATACATTTTACATACTGTAAATAAAATATAAAAAATTACAGTAAGTTTATATTATCTACTGTACATAAAATATCAAAAAGTACAGTAAATATATTTCACATATTGTACATATAATATTTACTAAAACTACACCAAACACATTTTACATACTGTAAATAAAATATAAAAAATTACAGTAAGTATATATTATCTACTGAACATAAAATATCAAAAAGTACACCAAATATGTGTTATATATACTGTAAATAAACTATCAAAATCTTCAGAAATTATATTTAATATACTGTTCATAAAATATCAAAAATTACACCAAATGTATATTATACACTCTAAATAAAATATCAAAAAGGACAGTAAATATATATTTCACTCTATGTAAAATATCAAAAACTACACCAAATATATATTATATAATTTACATAAAATATCAAAAGTACACCAAATATATATTATATACTCTACATAAAATATCAAAAAGTACAGTAAATATATTTCATATATTGTACATATTATATTAACTAAAAGTACACCAAATACATTTTGCATACAGTAAATAAAATATCAAAATTTACAGTAAGTATATATTATCTACTGTACATAAAATATCAAAAAGTACACCAAATAGGTGTTATATATACTGTAAATAAACTATCAAAATCTTCAGTAATTATATTTATTATCCTGTACATAAAATATAAAAAATTACACCAAATGTATATTATACACTCTAAATAAAATATCAAAAATGACAGTAAATATATATTTCACTCTATGTAAAATATCAGAAACTACACCAAATATATATTATTTAATTTACATAAAATATCAAAAGTACACCAAATATATATTATATACTGTACATAAAATATCAAAAAGTACAGTAAATATATTTCATATCTTGTACATATAATATTAACTAAAAGTACACCAAATACATTTTACATACTGTAAATAAAATATCAAAAATTACAGTAAGTATATATCTACTGTACATAAAATATCAAAAAGTACACCAAATATGGGATATATATATACTGTAATAAACTATCAAAATCTTCAGTAATTATATTTAATATACTGTACATAAAATATCAAAAATTACACCAAATGTATATTATACACTCTAAATAAAATATCAAAAAGGACAGTAAATATATATTACACTCTATGTAAAATATCAAAAACTACACCCAATATATATTATATAATTTACATAAAATATCAAAAGTACACCAAATATATATTATATACTGTACATAAAATATCAAAAAGTACAGTAAATATATTTCATATATTGTACACGTAATATTAACTAAAAGTACACCAAATACATTTTACATACTGTAAATAAAATATAAAAAATTACAGTAAGTATATATTATCTACTGTACATTAAATATCAAAAAGTACAGTAAATATATTTCATATATTGTACATATAATATTAACTAAAAGTACACCAAATACATTTTACATACTCTAAATAAAATATAAAAAATTCCAATATGTATATATAATCTACTGTACATAAAATATCAAAAAGTACACCAAATAGGTGTTATATATACTGTAAATGAACTATCAAAATCTTCAGTAATTATATTTAATATACTGTTCATAAAATATCAAAAATTACACCAAATGTATATTATACACTCTAAATAAAATATCAAAAAGGACAGTAAATATATATTTCACTCTACGTAAAATATCAAAAACTACACCAAATATATATTATATAATTTACATAAAATATCAAAAGTACACCAAATATATATTATATAGTGTACATAAAATATCAAAAAGTACAGTAAATATATTTCATATATTGTACATATAATATTAACTAAAAGTACACCAAATACGTTTTGCATACAGTAAATAAAATATCAAAAATTACAGTAAGTATATATTATCTACTGTACATAAAATATCAAAAAGTACACCAAATATGTGTTATATATACTGTAAATAAACTATCAAAATCTTCAGTAATTATATTTATTATACTGTACATAAAATATAAAAAATTACACCAAATGTATATTATACACTCTAAATAAAATATCAAAAATGACAGTAAATATATCTTACACTCTATGTAAATTATCAAAAACTACACCAAATATATATTATTTAATTTACATAAAATATCAAAAGTACACCAAATATATATTATATACTGTACATAAAATATCGAAAAGTACAGTAAATATATTTCATATATTGTACATATTATATTAACTAAAAGTACACCAAATACATTTTACATACTGTAAATAAAATATCAAAAATTACAGTAAGTATATATTACATACTGTACATAAAATATCAAAATGTACAACAAATATGTGTTATATATACTGTAAACTATCAAAAAGTACAGTAATTATGTTTAATATACTGTACATAAAATATCAAAAATCACACCAAATGTATTTTATATACCGTAAATAAAATATCAAAAAGGACAGTGAATACATATGACACACACTATGTAAAATATCAAAAACTACACCAAATATATATTATATAATTTGCAATAAATTTAAAAGGACACCAAATATATCTTATATACTGTACATAAAATATCAAAAAGAACAGTAAATATATTTCATATATTTTACATATAATATTAACTAAAAGTACACCAAATACATTTTATATACTGTAAATAAAATATCAAAAATTACAGTAAATGTATATTACATACTGTACATAAAATATCAAAAAGTACACCAAATATGTGTTATATATACTGTAAATAAACTATCAAAAACTACAGTAATTATATTCAATATACTGTACATAAAATATCAAAAATTACTCCAAATGTACATTATATGGTGTAAATAAAATATCCAAAATACAGTAAATATATAATACACACCCTAGGTAAAATATCCAAATTTACACCAAATATATATTATATAATTTACAAAAAATATCGGAAGGACACCAAATATATCCTATATACTGTACGTAAAATATCAAAATCTACAGTAAATATATTTCATATATTGTACATATAATATTAACTAAAAGTACACCAAATACATTTTATACACTGTAAATAAAATATCAAAAATTACAGTAAATATATATTACATACTATACATAAAATATCAAAAAGTACACCAAATATGTGTTACATATACTGTAAATATACTATTAAAACTACAGTAATTATATTCAATATACTGTACATAAAATATCAAAAATTACTCCAAATGTACATTATATGGTGTAAATAAAATATCCAAAATACAGTAAATATATATTACACACCCTATGTAAAATATCCAAATTTACACCAAATATATATTATATAATTTACAAAAAATATCGGAAGGTCACCAAATATATCTTATATAATGTATGTAAAATATCAAAAAGTACAGTAAATATATTACATATATTGTACATATAATATTAACTAAAACTACACCAAATACATTTTATATACTGTAAATAAAATATCAAAAATTACAGTAAATATATATTACATACTGTACATAAAATATCAAAAAGTACACCAAATATGTGTTATATATACTGTAAACTATCAAAAACTACAGTAATTATATTTAATATATTGTACATAAAATTTCAAAAATCACACCAAATGTATATTATATACCGTAAATAAAATATCAAAAAGGACAGTGAATATATATGACACACACTATGTAAAATATCAAAAACTACACCAAGTATATATTTTATAATTTACAAAAAATATCGGAAGGTCACCAAATATATCTTATATACTGTATGTAAAATATCAAAAAGTACAGTAAATATATTTCATATATTGTACATATACTATTAACTAACAGTACACCAAATACATTTTACATACTGTAAATAAAATATCAAAAATTACAGTAAATATATATTACATACTGTACATAAAATATCAAAAATTACACCAAACATGTGTTATATATACTGTAAATAAACTATCAAAAACTACAGTAATTATATTTAATATACTGTACATAAAATGTCAAAAATTACTCCAAATGTACATTATATAGTGTAAATAATATATCCAAAATACAGTAAATATATATTACACACCGTATGTAAAATATCAAATATTACACCTAATATACATTATATAATTTACAAAAAATATCGGAAGGACACCAAATATATACTATATACTGTACGTAAAATATCAAAAACTACAGTAAATATATTTCATATATTGTACATATAATATTATCTAAAAGTACACCAAATACATTTTATATACTGTAAATAAAATATCAAAAAATTTCAGTAAATATATATTACATAATATACATAAAATATCAAAAAGTACACCAAATATGTGTTATATATATTGTAAATAAACTATTAAAAACTACAGTAATTATATTCAATATACTGTACATAAAATATCAAAAATTACTCCAAATGTACATTATATGGTGTAAATAAAATATCCAAAATACAGTAAATATATATTACACACCCTATGTTAAATATCCAAATTTACACCAAATATATATTATATAATTTACAAAAAATATCGGAAGGTCACCAAATATATCTTATATACTGTATGTAAAATATCAAAAAGTACAGTAAATATATTACATATATTGTACATATAATATTAACTAAAAGTACACCAAATACATTTTATATAGAGTAAATAAAATATCAAAAATTACAGTAAATATATATTACATACTGTACATAAAATATCAAAAATTACACCAAACATGTGTTATATATACTGTAAATAAACTGTCAAAAACTACAGTAATTATATTTAATATACTGTACATAAAATGTCAAAAATTACTCCAAATGTACATTATATAGTGTAAATAAAATATCCAAAATACAGTAAATATATATTACACACCCTATGTAAAATATCAAATATTACACCAAATATACATTATATAATTTACAAAAAATATCGGAAGGACACCAAATATATCCTATATACTGTACGTAAAATATCAAAAACTACAGTAAATATATTTCATATACTGTACATATAATATTAACTAAAAGTACACCAAATACATTTTATATACTGTAAATAAAATATCAAAAATTATAGTAAATATATATTACATACTGTACATAAAATATCAAAAAGTACACCAAATATGTGTTATATATACTGTAAACTATCAAAAACTACAGTAATTATATTTAATATACTGTACATAAAATTTCAAAAATCACACCAAATGAATATTATATACCGTAAATAAAATATCAAAAAGGACAGTGAATATATATGACACACACTATGTAAAATATCAAAAACTACACCAAGTATACATTTTATAATTTACAATAAATATCAGAGGACACCAAATATATCTCATATACTGTACATAAAATATCAAAAAGTACAGTAAATATATTTCATATATTGTACATATAATATTAACAAAAAGTACACCAAATACATTTTATAAACTGTAAATAAAATATCAAAAATTACAGTAAATATATATTACATACTGTACATAAAATATCAAAAATTACACCAAACATGTGTTATATATACTGTAAATAAACTATCAAAAACTACAGTAATTATATTTAATATACTGTATATAAAATGTCAAAAATTACTCCAAATGTACATTATATAGTGTAAATAATATATCCAAAATACAGTAAATATATATTACACACCCTATGTAAAATATCAAATATTACAACAAATATATATTATATAATTTACAAAAAATATCGGAAGGACACCAAATATATCCTATATACTGTACGTAAAATATCAAAAACTACAGTAAATATATTTCATATATTGTACATATAATATTAACTAAAAGTACACCAAATACATTTTATATACTGTAAATAAAATATCAAAAATTACAATAAATATATATTACATACTCTACATAAAATATCAAAAAGTACACCAAATATGTGTTATATATACTGTAAATGAACTATTAAAATCTACAGTATTTATATTCAATATACTGTACATAAAATATCAAAAATTACTCCAAATGTACATTATATGGTGTAAATAAAATATCCAAAATACAGTAAATATATATTACAAACCCTATGTAAAATATCCAAATTTACACGAAATATATATTATATAATTTACAATAAATATCGGAAGGTAACCAAATATATCTTATATACTGTATGTAAAATATCAAAAAGTACAGTAAATATATTACATATATTGTACATATAATATTAACTAAAAGTACACCAAATACATTTTATATACTGTAAGTAAAGTATCAAAAATTACGGTAAATATATATTACATACCTTACATAAAATATCAAAAAGTACACCAAATATGTGTTATATATACTGTAAACTATCAAAAACTACAGTAATTATATTTAATATACTGTACATAAAATTCCAAAAATCATACCAAATGCATATTATATACCGTAAATAAAATATCAAAAAGCACAGTGAATATATATGACACACACTATGTAAAATATCAAAAACTACACCAAGTATATATTTTATAATTTACAATAAATATCAAAGGACACCAAATATATCTCATATACTGTACATAAAATATCAAAAAGTACAGTAAATATATTTCATATATTGTACATATAATATTAACTAAAAGTACACCAAATACAATTTATATACTGTAAATAAAATATCAAAAATTACAGTAAATATATATTACATACTGTACATAAAATATCAAAAAGTACACCAAATATGTGTAATATATACTGTAAATAAACTATTAAAAACTACAGTAATTATATTTAATATGCTGTACATAAAATGTCAAAAATTACTCCAAATGTACATTATATAGTGTAAATAATATATCCAAAATACAGTAAATATATATTACACACCCTATGTAAAATATCAAATATTACACCAAATATACATTATATAATTTACAAAAAATATCGGAAGGACACCAAATATATCCTATATACTGTACGTAAAATATCAAAAACTACAGTAAATATATTTCATGTATTGTACATATAATATTAACTAAAAGTACACCAAATACATTTTATATACTGTAAATAAAATATCAAAAATTACAGTAAATATATATTACATACTATACATAAAATATCAAAATGTACACCAAATATGTGTTATGTATACTGTAAATAAACTATTAAAAACTACAGTAATTATATTCAATATACTGTACATAAAATATCAAAAATTAATCCAAATGTACATTATATGTTGTAAATAAGATATCCGAAATACAGTAAATATATATTACACACCCTATGTAAAATATCCAAATTTACACCAAATATATATTATATAATTTACAAAAAATATCGGAAGGTCACCAAATATATCTTATATACTGTACATAAAATATCAAAAAGTACAGTAAATATATTTCATATATTGTACATATAATATTAACTAAAAGTACACCAAATACATTTTATATACTGTAAATAAAATATCAAAAAGTACAGTAAATATATATTACATACTGTACATAAAATATTAAAAAGTACACCAAATATGTGTTATATATACTGTAAATTATCAAAAACTACAGTAATTATATTTAATATACTGTACATAAAATTTCAAAAATCACACCAAATGTATATTATATACCGTAAATAAAATATCAAAAAGGACAGTGAATATATATGACACACACTATGTAAAATATCAAAAACTACACCAAGTATATAATTTATAATTTACAATAAATATCAAAGGACACTAAATATATCTCATATACTGTACATAAAATATCAAAAAGTACAGTAAATATATTTCATATATTGTACATATAATATTAACTAAAAGTACACCAAATACATTTTATATACTGTAAATAAAATATCAAAAAGTACAGTAAATATATATTACATACTATACATAAAATATCAAAAAGTACACCAAATATGTGTTATATATACTGTAAATAAACTATTAAAAACTACAGTAATTTTATTCAATATACTGTATATAAAATATCAAAAATTACTCCAAATTTACATTAAATGGTGTAAATAAAATATCCAAAATACAGTAAATATATATTACACACCCTATGTAAAATATACAAATTTACATCAAATATACATTATATAATTTACAAAAAATATCGGAAGGTCACCAAATATATCTTATATACTGTATGTAAAATATCAAAAAGTACAGTAAATATATTACATATATTGTACATTTAATATTAACTAAAAGTACACCAAATACATTTTATATACTGTAAATAAAATATCAAAAATTACAGTAAATATATATTACATACTGTACATAAAATATCAGAAAGTACACCAAATATGTGTTATATATACTGTAAACTATTAAAAACTACAGTCATTATATTTAATATACTGTACAAAATATTTCAAAAATCACAACAAATGTATATTATATACCATAAATAAAATATCAAAAAGGACACTGAATATATATGACACACACTATGTAAAATATCAAAAACTACACCAAGTATATATTTTATAATTTACAATAAATATCAAAGGACACCAAATATATCTCCTAAACTGTACATAAAATATCAAAAAGTATAGTAAATATATTTCATATATTGTACATATAATATTAACTACAAGTACACCAAATACATTTTATATACTGTAAATAAAATATCAAAAATTACAGTAAATATATATTACATACTGTACATAAAATATCAAAAATTACACCAAACATGTGTTATATATACTGTAAATAAACTGTCAAAAACTACAGTAATTATATTTAATATACTGTACATAAAATGTCAAAAATTACTCCAAATGTACATTATATAGTGTAAATAATATATGCAAAATACAGTAAATATATATTACACACCCTATGTAAAATATCAAATATTACACCAAGTATACATTATATAATTTACAAAAAATATCGGAAGGACACCAAATATATCCTATATACTGTACGTAAAATATCAAAAACTGCAGTAAATATATTTCATATATTGTACATATAATATTAACTAAAAGTACACCAAATACATTTTATATACTGTAAATAAAATATCAAAAATTACAGTAAATATATATTACATACTATACATAAAATATCAAAAAGTACACCAAATATGTGTTATAAATACTGTAAATAAACTATTAAAAACTACAGTAATTATATTCAATATACTGTACATAAAATATCAAAAATTACTCCAAATGTACATTATATGGTGTTAATAAAATATCCAAAATACAGTAAATATGTATTACTCACCCTATGTAAAATATCCAAATTTAAACCAAATATATATTATATAATTTACAAAAAATATCAGAAGGTCACCAAATATATCTTATATACTGTATGTAAAATATCAAAAAGTACAGTAAATATATTACATATATTGTACATATAATATTAACTAAAAGTACACCAAATACATTTTATATACTGTAAATAATATATCAAAAATTACAGTAAATACATATTACATACTGTACATAAAATATCAAAAAGTATGCCAAATATGTGTTATATATACTGTAAACTATCAAAAACTACAGTAATTATATTTAATATACTGTACATAAAATTTCAAAAATCACACCAAATGTATATTATATACCGTAAATAAAATATCAAAAAGGACAGTGAATATATATGACACACACTATGTAAAATATCAAAAACTACACCAAGTATATATTTTATAATTTACAATAAATATCAAAGGACACCAAATGTATCTCATATACTGTACATGAAATATCAAAAAGTACAGTAAATATATTTCATATATTGTACATATAATATTAACTAAAAGTACACCAAATACATTTTATATACTGTAAATAAAATATCAAAAATTACAGTAAATATATATTACATACTGTACATAAAATATCAAAAAGTACACCAAATATGTGTTATATATACTGTAAATAAACTATTAAAAACTGCAGTAATTATATTCAATATACTGTACATAAAATATCAAAAATTACTCCAAATGTACATTACATGGTTTAAATAAAATATCCATAATACAGTAAATATATATTACACACCCTATGTAAAATATCCAAATTTACACCAAATATATATTATATAATTTACAAAAAATATCGGAAGGTAACCAAATATATCTTATATACTGTATGTAAAATATCAAAAAGTACAGTAAATATATTACATATATTGTACATATAATATTAACTAAAAGTACACCAAATACATTTTATATACTGTAAATAAAATATCAAAAATTACAGTAAATATATATTACATACCTTACATAAAATATCAAAAAGTACACCAAATATGTGTTATATATACTGTAAACTATCAAAAACTACAGTAATTATATTTAATATACTGTACATAAAATTTCAAAAATCACACCAAATGTATATTATATACCGTAAATAAAATATCAAAAAGGACAGTGAATATATATGACACACACTATGTAAAATATCAAAAACTACACCTAGTATATATTTTATAATTTACAATAAATATCAAAGGACACCAAATATATCTCATATACTGTACATAAAATATCAAAAAGTACAGTAAATATATTTCATATATTGTACATATAATATTAACTAAAAGTACAACAAATACATTTTATATACTGTAAATAAAATATCAAAAAATACAGTAAATATATATTACATACTGTACATAAAATATCAAAAATTACACCAAACATGTGTTATATATACTGTAAATGAACTATCAAAATCTACAGTAATTATATTTAATATACTGTACATATAATGTCAAAAATTACTCCAAATGTACATTATATAGTGTAAATAATATATCCAAAATACAGTAAATATATATTACACACCCTATGTAAAATATCAAATATTACACCAAATATACATTATATAATATACAAAAAATATCAGAAGGACACCAAATATATCCTATATACTGTACGTAAAATATCAAAAACTACGGAAAATATATTTCATATATTGTACATATAATATTAACTACAAGTACACCAAATACATTTTATATACTGTAAATAAAATATCAAAAATTACAGTAAGTATATATTATCTACTGTACATAAAATATCAAAAAGTACACCAAAGATGTGTTATATATACTGTAAATAAACTATCAAAATCTTCAGTAATTATATTTAATATACTGTACATAAAATATCAAAAATTACACCAAATGTATATTATACACTCTAAATAAAATATCAAAAAGGACAGTAAATATATATTACACTCTATGTAAAATATCAAAAACTACACCAAATATATATTATATAATTTACATAAAATATCAAAAGTACACCAAATATATATTATATACTGTACATAAAATATCAAAAAGTACAGTAAATATATTTCATATATTGTACATATAATATTAACTAAAAGTACACCAAGTACATTTTACATACGGTAAATAAAATATCAAAAATTACAGTAAGTATATATTATCTACTGTACATAAAATATCAAAAAGTACACCAAAGATGTGTTATATATACTGTAAATAAACTATCAAAATCTTCAGTAATTATATTTAATATACTGTACATAAAATATCAAAAATTACACCAAAAGTATATTGTACACTCTAAATAAAATATCAAAAAGGACAGTAAATATATATTACACTCTATGTAAAATATCAAAAACTACACCAAATATATATTATATAATTTACATAAAATATCAAAAGTACACCAAATATATATTATATACTGTACATAAAATATCAAAAAGTACAGTAAATATATTTCATATATTGTACATATAATATTAACTAAAACTACACCAAATACATTTTACATACTGTAAATAAAATATCAAAAATTACAGTAATTATATATTATCTACTGTACATAAAATATCAAAAAGTACACCAAAGATGTGTTATATATACTGTAAATAAACTATCAAAATCTTCAGTAATTATATTTAATATACTGTACATAAAATATCAAAAATTACACCAAATGTATATTATACACTCTAAATAAAATATCAAAAAGGACAGTAAATATATATTACACTCTATGTAAAATATCAAAAACTACACCAAATATATATTATATAATTTACATAAAATATCAAAAGTACACCAAATATATATTATATACTGTACATAAAATATCAAAAAGTACAGTAAATATATTTCTTTTATTGTACATATAATATTAACTATAAGTACACCAAGTACATTTTACATACGGTAAATAAAATATCAAAAATTACAGTAAGTATATATTATCTACTGTACATAAAATATCAAAAAGTACACCAAAGATGTGTTATATATACTGTAAATAAACTATCAAAATCTTCAGTAATTATATTCAAATATACTGTACATAAAATATCAAAAATTACACCAAAAGTATATTGTACACTCTAAATAAAATATCAAAAAGGACAGTAAATATATATTACACTCTATGTAAAATATCAAAAACTACACCAAATATATATTATATAATTTACATAAAATATCAAAAGTACACAAAATATATATTATATACTGTACATAAAATATCAAAAAGTACAGTAAATATATTTCATATATTGTACATATAATATTAACTAAAACTACACCAAATACATTTTACATACTGTAAATAAAATATCAAAAATTACAGTAAGTATATATTATCTACTGTACATAAAATATCAAAAAGTACACCAAAGATGTGTTATATATAGTGTAAATAAACTATCAAAATCTTAAGTAATTATATTTAATATACTGTACATAAATTATCAAAAATTACACCAAATGTATATTATACACTCTAAATAAAATATCAAAAAAGGACAGTATATATATATTACACTCTATGTAAAATATCAAAAACTACACCAAATATATATTATATAATTTACATAAAATATCAAAAGTACACCAAATATATATTATATACTGTACATAAAATATCAAAAAGTACAGTAAATATATTTCATATATTGTACATATAATATTAACTAAAAGTACAGCAAATACATTTTACATACTGTAAATAAAATATAAAAAATTACAGTAAGTATATATTATCTAGTGTACATAAAATATCAAAAAGTACACCAAATATGTGTTATATATACTTTAAATAAACTATCAAAATCTTCAGTAATTATATTTAATATACTGTACATAAAATATCAATAATTACACCAAATGTATATTATACACTCTAAATAAAATATCAAAAAGGACAGTAAATATATATTACACTCTATGTAAAATATCAAAAACTACACAGTATATATTATATAATTTACATAAAATATCAAATGTACACCAAATATATATTATATACTGTACATAAAATATCAAAAAGGACAGTAAATATATTTCATATATTGTACATATAATATTAACTAAAACTACACCAAACACATTTTACATACTGTAAATAAAATATCAAAAATTACAGTAAGTATATATTATCTACTGAACATAAAATATCAAAAATACACCAAATATGTGTTATATATACTGTAAATAAACTATCAAAATCTTCAGTAATTATATTTAATATACTGTTCATAAAATATCAAAAATTACACCAAATGTATATTATACACTCTAAATAAAATATCAAAAAGGACAGTAAATATATATTACACTCTATGTAAAATATCAAAAACTACACCAAATATATATTATATAATTTACATAAAATATCAAAAGTACACCAAATATATATTACATACTGTACATAAAATATCAAAAAGTACAGTAAATATATTTCATATATTGTACATATTATATTAACTAAAAGTACACCAAATACATTTTACATACTGTAAATAAAATATCAAAAATTACAGTAAGTATATATTATCTACTGTACATAAAATATCAAAAAGTACACCAAATATGTGTTATATATACTTTAAATAAACTATCAAAATCTTCAGTAATTATATTTAATATACTGTACATAAAATATCAAAAATTACACCAAATGTATATTATACACTCTAAATAAAATATCAAAAAGGACAGTAAATATATATTCCACTCTATGTAAAATATCAAAAACTACACAAAATGTATATTATATAATTTACATAAAATATCAAAAGTACACCAAATATATATTATATACTGTACATAAAATGTCAAAAAGTACAGTAAATATATTTCATATATTGTTCATATAATATTAAATAAAGTACACCAGATAAATTTTACATACTGTAAATAATATATCAAAACTTACAGTAAGTATATATTATCTACTGTACATAAAATATCAAAAAGTACACCAAATATGTGTTATGTATACTCTAAATAAACTATCAAAATCTTCAGTAATTATATTTAATATACTGTTCATAAAATATCAAAAATTACACCAAATGTATATTATACACTCTAAGTAAAATATCAAAAAGGACAGTAAATATATATTACACTCTATGTAAAATATCAAAAACTACACCAAATATATATTATATAATTTACATAAAATATCAAAAGTACACCAAATATATATTATATACTGTACATAAAATATCAAAAAGTACAGTAAATATATTTCATATATTGTACATATAATATTAACTAAAAGTACACCAAATACATTTTACATACGGTAAATAAAATATCAAAAATTACAGTAAGTATATATTATCTACTGTACATAAAATATCAAAAAGTACACCAAAGATGTGTTAAATATACTGTAAATAAACTATCAAAACCTTCAGTAATTATATTTAATATACTGTACATAAAATATCAAAAATTACACCAAATGTATATTATACACTCTAAATAAAATATCAAAAAGGACAGTAAATATATATTACACTCTATGTAAAATATCAAAAACTACACCGTATATATTATATAATTTACATAAAATATCAAAAGTACACCAAATATTTATTATATACTGTACATAAAACATCAAAAAGGACAGTAAATATATTTCATATTTTGTACATATACTATTAATTAAACTACACCAAATACATTTTACATACTGTAAATAAAATATTAAAAATTACAGTAAGTATATATTATCTACTGAACTTAAAATATCAAAAAGTACACCAAATATGTGTTATATATACTGCAAATAAACTATCAAAATCTTCAGTACTTAAATTTAATATACTGTACAGAAAATATCAAAAATTACACCAAATGTATATTATACACTCTAAATAAAATATCAAAAAGGACAGTAAATATATATTACACTCTATGTAAAATATCAAAAACTACACCAAATATATATTATATAATTTACATAAAATATCAAAAGTACACCAAATATATATTACATACTGTACATAAAATATCAAAAAGTACAGCAAATATATTTCATATATTGTACATATAATATTAACTAAAAGTACACCAAATACATTTTACATACTGTAAATAAAATATCAAAAATTACAGTAAGTATATATTATCTACTGTACATAAAATATCAAAAAGTACACCAAATATGGGTTATATATACTGTAAATAAACTATCAAATTCTTCAGTAATTATATTTAATATACTGTACATAAAATATCAAAAATTACACCAAATGTATATTATACACTCTAAATAAAATATCAAAAAGGACAGTAAATATATATTACACTCTATGTAAAATATCAAAAACTACACCAAATATATATTATATAATTTACATAAAATATCAAAAGTACACCAAATATATATTATATACTGTACATAAAATGTCAAAAAGTACAGTAAATATATTTCATATATTGTTCATATAATATTAACTAAAAGTACACCAAATACATTTTACATACTGTAAATAAAATATCAAAAATTACAGTAAGTATATATTATCTACTGTACATAAAATATCAAAAAGTACACCAAATATGTGTTATGTATACTCTAAATAAACTATCAAAATCTTCAGTAATTATATTTTATATACTGTTCATAAAATATCAAAAATTACACCAAATGTATATTATACACTCTAAGTAAATTATCAAAAAGGACAGTAAATATATATTACACCCTATGTAAAATATCAAAAACTACACCAAATATATATTATATAATTTACATAAAATATCAAAAGTACACCAAATATATATTATATACTGTACATAAAATACCAAAAAGTACAGTAAATATATTTCATATATTGTACATATAATATTAACTAAAAGTACACCAAATACATTTTATATACGGTAAATAAAATATCAAAAATTACAGTAAGTATATATTATCTACTGTACATAAAATATCAAAAAGTACACCAAAGATGTGTTATATATACTGTAAATAAACTATCAAAATCTTCAGTAATTATATTTTATATACTGTACATAAAATACCAAAAATTACACCAAATGTATATTATACACTCTAAATAAAATATCAAAAAGGACAGTAAATATATATTACACTCTATGTAAAATATCAAAAACTACACCGTATATATTATATAATTTACATAAAATATCAAAAGTACACCAAATATTTATTATATACTGTACATAAAATATCAAAAAGGACAGTAAATATATTTCATATTTTGTACATATACTATTAACTAAAACTACACCAAATACATTTTACATACTGTAAATAACATATCAAAAATTACAGTAAGTATATATTATCTACTGAACATAAAATATCAAAAAGTACACCAAACATGTGTTATATATACTGTAAATAAACTACCAAAATCTTCAGTAATTATATTTAATATACTGTACAGAAAATATCAGAAATTACACCAAATGTATATTATACACTCTAAATAAAATATCAAAAAGAACAGTAAATATATATTACACTCTATGTAAAATATCAAAAACTACACCAAATATATATTATATAATTTACATAAAATATCAAAAGTACACCAAATATATATTACATACTGTACATAAAATATCAAAAAGTACAGCAAATATATTTCATATATTGTACATATAATATTAACTAAAAGTACACCAAATACATTTTACATACTGTAAATAAAATATCAAAAATTACAGTAAGTATATATTATCTGCTGTACATAAAATATCAAAAAGTACACCAAATATGTGTTATATATACTGTAAATAAACTATCAAAATCTTCAATAATTATATTTAATATACTGTACATAAAACATCAAAAATTACACCAAATGTATATTATACACTCTAAATAAAATATCAAAAAGGACAGTAAATATATATTACACTCTATGTAAAATATCAAAAATTACACCAAATATATATTATATAATTTACATAAAATATCAAAAGTACACCAAATATATATTATATACTGTACATAAAATGTCAAAAAGTACAGTAAATATATTTCATATATTGTTCATATAATATTAACTAAAAGTACACCAAATACATTTTACATACTGTAAATAAAATATCAAAACTTACAGTAAGTATATATTATCTACTGTACATAAAATATCAAAAAGTACACCAAATATGTGTTATGTATACTCTAAATAAACTATCAAAATCTTCAGTAATTATATTTAATATACTGTTCATAAAATATCAAAAATTACACCAAATGTATATTATACACTCTAAGTAAAATATCAAAAAGGACAGTAAATATATATTACACTCTATGTAAAATATCAAAAACTACACCAAATATATATTATATAATTTACATAAAATATGAAAAATACACCAAATATATATTATATACTGTACATAAAATATCAAAAAGTACAGTAAATATATTTCATATATTGTACATATAATATTAACTAAAAGTACACCAAATACATTTTACATACGGTAAATAAAATATCAAAAATTACAGTAAGTATATATTATCTACTGTACATAAAATATCAAAAACTAAACCAAAGATGTGTTATATATACTGTAAATACACTATCAAAATCTTCAGTAATTATATTTAATATACTGTACCTAAAATATCAAAAATTACACCAAATGTATATTATACACTCTAAATAAAATATCAAAAAGGACAGTAAATATATATTACACTCTATGTAAAATATCAAAAACTACACAAAATATATATTGTATAATTTACATAAAATATCAAAAGTACACCAACTATATATTATATACTGTACATAAAATATCAAAAAGTACAGTAAATATATTTCATATATTGTACATATAATACTAACTAAAAGTACACCAAATACATTTTACATACTGTAAATAAAATATCAAAAATTACAGTAAGTATATATTATCTACTGTACATAAAATATCAAAAAGTACACCAAATATGGGTTATGTATACTCTAAATAAACTATCAAAATCTTCAGTAATTATATTTAATATACTGTTCATAAAATATCAAAAATTACACCAAATGTATATTATACACTCTAAGTAAAATATCAAAAAGGACAGTAAATATATATTACACTCTATGTAAAATATCAAAAACTACACAAAATATATATTGTATAATTTACATAAAATATCAAAAGTACACCAACTATATATTATATACTGTACATAAAATATCAAAAAGTACAGTAAATATATTTCATATATTGTACATATAATATTAACTAAAAGTACACCAAATATATTTTACATACTGTAAATAAAATATCAAAAATTACAGTAAGTATATATTATCTACTGTACATAAAATATCAAAAAGTACACCAAATATGGGTTATATATACTGTAAATAAACTATCAAATTCTTCAGTAATTATATTTAATATACTGTACATAAAATATCAAAAATTACACCAAATGTATATTATACACTCTAAATAAAATATCAAAAAGGACAGTAAATATATATTACACTCTATGTAAAATATCAAAATCTACACCAAATATATATTATATAATTTACATAAAATATCAAAAGTACACCAAATATATATTATATACTGTACATAAAATGTCAAAAAGTACAGTAAATATATTTCATATATTGTTCATATAATATTAACTAAAAGTACACCAAATACATTTTACATACTGTAAATAAAATATCAAAAATTACAGTAAGTATATATTATCTACTGTACATAAAATATCAAAAAGTACACCAAATATGTGTTATGTATACTCTAAATAAACTATCAAAATCTTCAGTAATTATATTTTATATACTGTTCATAAAATATCAAAAATTACACCAAATGTATATTAAACACTCTAAGTAAATTATCAAAAAGGACAGTAAATATATATTACACCCTATGTAAAATATCAAAAACTACACCAAATATATATTATATAATTTACATAAAATATCAAAAGTACACCAAATATATATTATATACTGTACATAAAATACCAAAAAGTACAGTAAATATATTTCATATATTGTACATATAATATTAACTAAAAGTACACCAAATACATTTTATATACGGTAAATAAAATATCAAAAATTACAGTAAGTATATATTATCTACTGTACATAAAATATCAAAAAGTACACCAAAGATGTGTTATATATACTGTAAATAAACTATCAAAATCTTCAGTAATTATATTTTATATACTATACATAAAATACCAAAAATTACACCAAATGTATATTATACACTCTAAATAAAATATCAAAAAGGACAGTAAATATATATTACACTCTATGTAAAATATCAAAAACTACACCGTATATATTATATAATTTACATAAAATATCAAAAGTACACCAAATATTTATTATATACTGTACATAAAATATCAAAAAGGACAGTAAATATATTTCATATTTTGTACATATACTATTAACTAAAACTACACCAAATACATTTTACATACTGTAAATAACATATCAAAAATTACAGTAAGTATATATTATCTACTGAACATAAAATATCAAAAAGTACACCAAACATGTGTTATATATACTGTAAATAAACTACCAAAATCTTCAGTAATTATATTTAATATACTGTACAGAAAATATCAGAAATTACACCAAATGTATATTATACACTCTAAATAAAATATCAAAAAGAACAGTAAATATATATTACACTCTATGTAAAATATCAAAAACTACACCAAATATATATTATATAATTTACATAAAATATCAAAAGTACACCAAATATATATTACATACTGTACATAAAATATCAAAAAGTACAGCAAATATATTTCATATATTGTACATATAATATTAACTAAAAGTACACCAAATACATTTTACATACTGTAAATAAAATATCAAAAATTACAGTAAGTATATATTATCTACTGTACATAAAATATCAAAAAGTACACCAAATATGTGTTATATATACTGTAAATAAACTATCAAAATCTTCAATAATTATATTTAATATACTGTACATAAAACATCAAAAATTACACCAAATGTATATTATACACTCTAAATAAAATATCAAAAAGGACAGTAAATATATATTACACTCTATGTAAAATATCAAAAATTACACCAAATATATATTATATAATTTACATAAAATATCAAAAGTACACCAAATATATATTCTATACTGTACATAAAATGTCAAAAAGTACAGTAAATATATTTCATATATTGTTCATATAATATTAACTAAAAGTACACCAAATACATTTTACATACTGTAAATAAAATATCAAAACTTACAGTAAGTATATATTATCTACTGTACATAAAATATCAAAAAGTACACCAAATATGTGTTATGTATACTCTAAATAAACTATCAAAATCTTCAGTAATTATATTTAATATACTGTTCATAAAATATCAAAAATTACACCAAATGTATATTATACACTCTAAGTAAAATATCAAAAAGGACAGTAAATATATATTACACTCTATGTAAAATATCAAAAACTACACCAAATATATATTATATAATTTACATAAAATATGAAAAGTACACCAAATATATATTATATACTGTACATAAAATATCAAAAAGTACAGTAAATATATTTCATATATTGTACATATAATATTAACTAAAAGTACACCAAATACATTTTACATACGGTAAATAAAATATCAAAAATTACAGTAAGTATATATTATCTACTGTACATAAAATATCAAAAACTACACCAAAGATGTGTTATATATACTGTAAATACACTATCAAAATCTTCAGTAATTATATTTAATATACTGTACCTAAAATATCAAAAATTACACCAAATGTATATTATACACTCTAAATAAAATATCAAAAAGGACAGTAAATATATATTACACTCTATGTAAAATATCAAAAACTACACAAAATATATATTGTATAATTTACATAAAATATCAAAAGTACACCAACTATATATTATATACTGTACATAAAATATCAAAAAGTACAGTAAATATATTTCATATATTGTACATATAATACTAACTAAAAGTACACCAAATACATTTTACATACTGTAAATAAAATATCAAAAATTACAGTATGTATATATTATCTACTGTACATAAAATATCAAAAAGTACACCAAATATGTGTTATATATACTGTAAATAAACTATCAAAATCTTCAGTAATGATATTTAATATACTGTTCATAATATATCAAAAATTACACCAAATGTATATTATACACTCTAAATAAAATATCAAAAAGGACAGTAAATATATATTACACTCTATGTAAAATATCAAAAACTACACCAAATATATATTATATAATTTATATAAAATATCAAAAGTACACCAAATATATAGTATAAACCTTACATAAAATATCAAAAAGTACAGTAAATATATTTCATATATTGTACATATAATATTAACTAAAACTACACCAAATACATTTTACATACTGTAAATAAAATATCAAAAATTACAGTAAGTATATATTATCTACTGTACATAAAATATCAAAAAGTACACCAAAGATGTGTTATATATACTGTAAATAAACTATCAAAATCTTCAGTAATTATATTTAATATACTGTACATAAAATATAAAAATTACAACAAATATATATTATACACTCTAAATAAAATATCAAAAAGGACAGTAAATATATATTACAATCTATGTAAAATATCAAAAACTACACCAAATATATATTATATAATTTACACAAAATATCAAATGTACACCAAATATATATTATATACTGTACATAAAATGTCAAAAAGTACAGTAAATATATTTCATATATTGTACACATAATATTAACTAAAAGCACACCATATACATTTTACATACTGTAAATAAAATATCAAAAATTACAGTAAGTATATATTATCTACTGTACATAAAATATCAAAAAGTACACCAAATATGTGTTATATATACTGTAAATAAACTATCAAAATCTTCAGTAATTATATTTAATATACTGTACATAAAATATCAAAAATTACACCATATATATTATACACTCTAAATAAAATATCAAAAAGGACAGTAAATATATATTACACTCTATGTAAAATATCAAAAACTACACCAAATATATATTATATAATTTACATAAAATATCAAAAGTACACCAAATATATATTATATACTGTACATAAAATATCAAAAAGTACAGTAAATATATTTCATATTTTGTACATAATATTAACTAAAAGTACACCAAGTACATTTTACATACGGTAAATAAAATATCAAAAATTACAGTAAGTATATATTATCTACTGTACATAAAATATCAAAAAGTACACCAAAGATGTGTTATATATACTGTAAATAAACTATCAAAATCTTCAGTAATTATATTTAATATACTGTACCTAAAATATCAAAAATTACACCAAATGTATATTATACACTCTAAATAAAATATCAAAAAGGACAGTAAATATATATTACACTCTATGTAAAATATAAAAAACTACACCAAATATATATTATATAATTTACATAAAATATCAAAAGTACACCAAATATATATTATAAACTCTACATAAAATATCAAAAAGTACAGTAAATATATTTCATATATTGTACATATTATATTAACTAAAACTACTCCAAATACATTTTACATACTGTAAATAAAATATCAAAAATTACAGTAAGTATATATTATCTACTGTACATAAAATATCAGAAAGTACACCAAATATGTGTTATATATACTGTAAATAAACTATAAAAATCTTCAGTAATTATATTTAATATACTGTACATAAAATATCAATAATTACACCAAATGTATATTATACACTCTAAATAAAATATCAAAAAGGACAGTAAATATATATTACACTCTATGTAAAATATCAAAAACTACACCGTATATATTATATAATTTACATAAAATATCAAAAGTACACCAAATATATATTATATACTGTACATAAAATATCAAAAAGTACAGTAAATATATTTCATATTTTGTACATATACTATTAACTAAAACTACACCAAATACATTTTACATACAGTAAATAAAATATCAAAAATTCAGTATGTATATATTATCTACTGTACATAAAATATCAAAAAGTACACCAAATATGTGTTATTTATACTGTTAATAAACTATCAAAATCTTCAGTAATTATATTTAATATACTGTACATAAAATATCAAAAATTACACCAAATGTATATTATACACTCTAAATAAAATATCAAAAAGGACAGTAAATATATAATACACTCTATGTAAAATATCAAAAACTACACCAAATATATTATATAATTTACATAAAATATCAAAAGTACACCAAATATATATTACATACTGTACATAAAATATCAAAAAGTACAGTAAATATATTTCATATATCGTACATATAATATTAACTAAAAGTACACCAAATACATTTTACATACTGTAAATAAAATATCAAAAATTACAGTAAGTTTATATTATCTACTGTACATAAAATATCAAAAAGTACACCAAATATGTGTTATATATACTGTAAATAAACTATAAAAATCTTAAGAAATTATATTTAATATACTGTACATAAAATATCAAAAATTACACCAAATGTATATTATACACTCTAAATAAAACATCAAAAAGGACAGTAAATATATATTACACCCTATGTAAAATATCAAAAACTACACAAAATATATATTATATAATTTACATAAAATATCATAAGTACACCAACTATATATTATATACTGTACATAAAATATCAAAAAGTACAGTAAATATATTTCATATATTGTACATATAATACTAACTAAAACTACACCAAATACATTTTACATACTGTAAATAAAATATCAAAAATTAGAGTAAGTATATATTATCTACTGTACATAAAATATCAAATAGTACACCAAAGATGTGTTATATATACTGTAAATAAACTATCAAAATCTTCAGTAATTATATTTAATATACTGTACATTAAATTTAAAAATTTCACCAAATGTATATTATACACTCTAAATAAAATATCAAAAAGGACAGTAAATATATATTACACTCTATGTAAAATATCAAAAACTACACCAAATATATATTATATAATTTACATAAAATATCAAAAGTACACCAAATATATATTATATACTGTACATAAAATATCAAAAAGTACAGTAAATGTATTTCATATATTGTACATATCATATTAAATAAAAGTACACCAAATACATTTTACATACTGTAAATAAAATATCAAAAATTACAGTAAGTATATATTATCTACTGTACATAAAATATCAAAAAGTACACCAAAGATGTGTTATATATACTGTAAATAAACTATCAAAATTTTCGGTAATTATATTTAATATACTGTACATAAAATATCAAAAATTACACCAAATGTATATTATACACTCTAAATAAAATATCAAAAAGGACAGTAAATATATATTACACTCTATGTAAAATATCAAAAACTACACCAAATATATATTATATAATTTACATAAAATATCAAAAGTACACCACATATATATTATATACTGTACATAAAATATCAAAAAGTACAGTAAATATATTTCATATATTGTACATATAATATTAACTAAAAGTACACCAAATACATTTTACATACGGTAAATAAAATATCAAAAATTACAGTAAGTATATATTATCTACTGTACATAAAATATCAAAAGGTACACCAAAGATGGGTTATATATACTGTAAATAAACTATCAAAATCTTCAGTAATTATATTTAATATACTGTACATAAAATATCAAAAATTACACCAAATGTATATTATACACTCTAAATAAAATATCAAAAAGGACAGTAAATATATATTACACTCTATGTAAAATATCAAAAACTACACCAAATATATATTATATAATTTACATAAAATATCAAAAGTACACCAAATATATATTATATACTGTACATAAAATATCAAAAAGTACAGTAAATATATTTCATATATTGTACATATAATATTAACTAAAAGTACACCAAATACATTTTACATACTGTAAATAAAATATCAAAAATTACAGTATGTATATATTATCTACTGTACATAAAATATCAAAAAGTACGCCAAATATGTGTTATATATACCGTAAATAAACTATCAAAATCTTCAGTAATTATATTTAATATACTGTTCATAAAATATCAAAAATTACACCAAATGTATATTATACACTCTAAATAAAATATCAAAAAGGACAGTAAATATATATTACACTCTATGTAAAATATCAAAAACTACACCAAATATATATTATATAATTTATATAAAATATCAAAAGTACACCAAATATATAGTATAAACTGTACATAATATATCAAAAAGTACAGTAAATATATTTCATATATTGTAGATATAATATTAACTAAAACTACACCAAATACATTTTACATACTGTAAATAAAATATCAAAAATTACAGTAAGTATATATTATCTACTGTACATAAAATATCAAAAAGTACACCAAAGATGTGTTATATATACTGTAAATAAACTATCAAAATCTTCAGTAATTATATTTAATATACTGTACATAAAATATCAAAAATTACAACAAATGTATATTATACACTCTAAATAAAATATCAAAAAGGACAGTAAATATATATTACAATCTATGTAAAATATCAAAAACTACACCAAATATATATTATATAATTTACATAAAATATCAAAAGTACACCAAATATATATTATATACTGTACCTAAAATGTCAAAACGTACAGTATATATATTTCATATATTGTACACATAATATTAACTAAAAGTACACCAAATACATTTTACATACTGTAAATAAAATATCAAAAATTACAGTAAGTATATATTATCTACTGTACATAAAATATCAAAAAGTACACCAAATATGTGTTATATATACTGTAAATAAACTATCAAAACCTTCAGTAATTATATTTAATATACTGTACATAATATATCAAAAATTACACCAAATGTATATTATACACTCTAAATAAAATATCAAAAAGGACAGTAAATATATATTACACTCTATGTAAAATATCAAAAACTACACAAAATATATATTATATAATTTACATAAAATATCAAAAGTACACCAAATATATATTATATACCGTACATAAAATGTCAAAAAGTACAGTAAATATATTTCATATATTGTTCATATAATATTAACTAAAAGTACACCAAATACATTTTACATACTGTAAATAAAATATCAAAACTTACAGTAAGTACATATTATCTACTGTACAAAAAAAATCAAAAAGTACACCAAATATGTGTTATGTATACTCTAAATAAACTATCAAAATTTTCAGTAATTATATTTAATATACTGTTCAGAAAATATCAAAAATTACACTAAATGTATATTACACACTCTAAGTAAAATATCAAAAAGGACAGTAAATATATATTACACTCTATGTAAAATATCAAAAACTACACCAAATATATATTATATAATTTACATAAAATATCAAAAGTACACCAAATATATATTATATACTGTACATAAAATAACAAAAAGTACAGTAAGTATATTACATATATTGTACATATAATATTAACTAAAAGTACACCAAACACATTTTACATACGGTAAATAAAATATCGAAAATTACAGTAAGTATATATTATCTACTGTACATAAAATATCAAAAAGTACACCAAAGATGTGTTATATATACTGTAAATAAACTATCAAAATCTTCAGTTATTATATATAATATACTGTACATAAAATATCAAAAATTACACCAAATGTATATTATACACTCTAAATAAAATATCAAAAAGGACAGTAAATATATATTACACCCTATGTAAAATATCAAAAACTACACAAAATATATATTATATAATTTACATAAAATATCAAAAGTACACCAACTATATATTATATACTGTACATAAAATATCATAAAGTACAGTAAATATATTTCATATATTGTACATATAATACTAACTAAAACTACACCAAATACATTTTACATACTGTAAATAAAATATCAAAAATTACAGTAAGTATATATTATCTACTGTACATAAAATATCAAAAAGTACACCAAATATGTGTTATATATACTGTAAATAAACTATCAAAATTTTCAGTAATTATATTTAATATACTGTACATAAAATATCAAAAATTACACCAAATGTATATTATACACTCTAAAATATCAAAAAGGACAGTAAATATATATTACACTCTATGTAAAATAGCAAATACTACACCAAATATATATTATATAATTTACATAAAATATCAAAAGTACACCAAATATATATTATATACTGTACATAAAATATCAAAAAGTACAGTAAATATATTTCATTTATTGTACATATAATATTAACTAAAAGCACAGCAAATACATTTTACATACTGTAAATAAAATATCAAAAATTACAGTAAGTATATATTATCTACTGTACATAAAATATCAAAAAGTACACCAAAGATGTGTTATATATACTGTAAATAAACTATCAAAATCTTCAGCAATTATATTTAATATACTGTACATAAAATGTCAAAAATTACACCAAATGTATATTATACACTCTAAATAAAATATCAAAAAGGACAGTAAATATATATTACACTCTATGTAAAATATCAAAAACTACACCAAATATATATTATATAATTTACATAAAATATCAAAAGTACACCAAATATATATTATATACTGTACATAAAATATCAAAAAGTACAGTAAATATATTTCATATATTGTACATATAATAATAACTAAAACTACACCAAATACATTTTACATACTGTAAATAAAATATCAAAAATTACAGTAAGTATATATTATCTACTGTACATAATATATCAAAAAGTACGCCAAATATGTGTTATATATACTGTAAATACACTATCAAAATCTTCAGTAATTATATTTAATATACTGTAGCTAAAATATCAAAAATTACACCAAATGTATATTATACACTCTAAATAAAATATCAAAAAGGACAGTAAATATATATTACACTCTATGTAAAATATCAAAAACTACACAAAATATATATTATATAATTTACATAAAATATCAAAAGTACACCAACTATATATTATATACTGTACATAAAATATCAAAAAGTACAGTAAATATATTTCATATATTGTACATATAATACTAACTAAAACTACACCAAATACATTTTACATACTGTAAATAAAATATCAAAAATTACAGTATGTATATATTATCTACTGTACATAAAATATCAAAAAGTACACCAAATATGTGTTATATATACTGTAAATAAACTATCAAAATCTTCAGTAATTATATTTAATATACTGTTCATAATATATCAAAAATTACACCAAATGTATATTATACACTCTAAATAAAATATCAAAAAGGACAGTAAATATATATTACAATCTATGTAAAATATCAAAAACTACACCAAATATATATTATATAATTTATATAAAATATCAAAAGTACACCAAATATATAGTATAAACCTTACATAAAATATCAAAAAGTACAGTAAATATATTTCATATATTGTACATATAATATTAACTAAAACTACAGCAAATACATTTTACATACTGTAAATAAAATATCAAAAATTACAGTAAGTATATATTATCTACTGTACATAAAATATCAAAAAGTACACCAAAGATGTGTTATATATACTGTAAATAAACTATCAAAATCTTCAGTAATTATATTTAATATACTGTACATAAAATATAAAAATTACAACAAATATATATTATACACTCTAAATAAAATATCAAAAAGGACAGTAAATATATATTACAATCTATGTAAAATATCAAAAACTACACCAAATATATATTATATAATTTACACAAAATATCAAAAGTACACCAAATATATATTATATACTGTACATAAAATGTCAAAAAGTACAGTAAATATATTTCATATATTGTACACATAATATTAACTAAAAGCACACCAAATACATTTTACATACTGTAAATAAAATATCAAAAATTACAGTAAGTATATATTATCTACCGTACATAAAATATCAAAAAGTACACCAAATATGTGTTATATATACTGTAAATAAACTATCAAAATCTTCAGTAATTATATTTAATATACTGTACATAAAATATCAAAAATTACACCATATATATATTATACACTCTAAATAAAATATCAAAAAGGACAGTAAATATATATTACACTCTATGTAAAATATCAAAAACTACACCAAATATATATTATATAATTTACATAAAATATCAAAAGTACACCAAATATATATTATATACTGTACATAAAATATCAAAAAGTACAGTAAATATATTTCATATTTTGTACATAATATTAACTAAAAGTACACCAAGTACATTTTACATACGGTAAATAAAATATCAAAAATTACAGTAAGTATATATTATCTACTGTACATAAAATATCAAAAAGTACACCAAAGATGTGTTATATATACTGTAAATAAACTATCAAAATCTTCAGTAATTATATTTAATATACTGTACCTAAAATATCAAAAATTACACCAAATGTATATTATACACTCTAAATAAAATATCAAAAAGGACAGTAAATATATATTACACTCTATGTAAAATATAAAAAACTACACCAAATATATATTATATAATTTACATAAAATATCAAAAGTACACCAAATATATATTATAAACTCTACATAAAATATCAAAAAGTACAGTAAATATATTTCATATATTGTACATATAATATTAACTAAAACTACTCCAAATACATTTTACATACTGTAAATAAAATATCAAAAATTACAGTAAGTATATATTATCTACTGTACATAAAATATCAGAAAGTACACCAAATATGTGTTATATATACTGTAAATAAACTATCAAAATCTTCAGTAATTATATTTAATATACTGTACATAAAATATCAAAAATTACACCAAATGTATATTATACACTCTAAATAAAATATCAAAAAGGACAGTAAATATATATTACACTCTATGTAAAATATCAAAAACTACACCAAATATATATTATATAATTTACATAAAATATCAAAAGTACACCAAATATATATTATATACTGTACATAAAATATCAAAAAGTACAGTAAATGTATTTCATATATTGTACATATAATATTAACTAAAAGTACACCAAATACATTTTACATACTGTAAATAAAATATCAAAAATTACAGTAAGTATATATTATCTACTGAACATAAATTATAATAAAGTACACCAAATATGTGTTATATATACAGTAAATAAACTATCAAAATCTTAAGTAATAATATTTAATATGCTGTACAGAAAATATCAAAAATTACACCAAATGTATATTATACACTCTAAATAAAATATCAAAAAGGACAGTAAATATATATTACACTCTATGTAAAATATCAAAAACTACACCAAATATATATTATATAATTTACATAAAATATCAAAAGTACACCAAATATATATTATAGACTGTACATAAAATATCAAAAAGTACAGTAAATATATTTCATATATTGTACATATTATATTAACTAAAACTACACCAAATACATTTTATATACTGTAAATAAAATATCAAAAATTACAGTAAGTATATATTATCTACTGTACATAAAATATCAAAAAGTACACCAAATATGTGTTATATATACTGTAAATAAACTATCAAAATCTTCAGTAATTATATTTAATATACTGTACATAAAATATCAATAATTACACCAAATGTATATTATACACTCTAAATAAAATATCAAAAAGGACAGTAAATATATATTACACTCTATGTAAAATATCAAAAACTACACCGTATATATTATATAATTTACATAAAATATCAAAAGTACACCAAATATATATTATATACTGTACATAAAATATCAAAAAGTACAGTAAATATATTTCATATTTTGTACATATACTATTAACTAAAACTACACCAAATACATTTTACATACAGTAAATAAAATATCAAAAATTCAGTATGTATATATTATCTACTGTACATAAAATATCAAAAAGTACACCAAATATGTGTTATTTATACTGTTAATAAACTATCAAAATCTTCAGTAATTATATTTAATATACTGTACATAAAATATCAAAAATTACACCAAATGTATATTATACACTCTAAATAAAATATCAAAAAGGACAATAAATATATAATACACTCTATGTAAAATATCAAAAACTACACCAAATATATTATATAATTTACATAAAATATCAAAAGTACACCAAATATATATTACATACTGTACATAAAATATCAAAAAGTACAGTAAATATATTTCATATATTGTACATATAATATTAACTAAAAGTACACCAAATACATTTTACATACTGTAAATAAAATATCAAAAATTACAGTAAGTTTATATTATCTACTGTACATAAAATATCAAAAAGTACACCAAATATGTGTTATATATACTGTAAATAATCTATCAAAATCTTAAGTAATTATATTTAATATACTGTACATAAAATATCAAAAATTACACCAAATGTATATTATACACTCTAAATAAAATATCAAAAAGGACAGTAAATGTATATTACACCCTATGTAAAATATCAAAAACTACACAAAATATATATTATATAATTTACATAAAATATCATAAGTACACCAACTATATATTATATACTGTACATAAAATATCAAAAAGTACAGTAAATATATTTCATATATTGTACATATAATACTAACTAAAACTACACCAAATACATTTTACATACTGTAAATAAAATATCAAAAATTAGAGTAAGCATATATTATCTACTGTACATAAAATATCAAATAGTACACCAAAGATGTGTTATATATACTGTAAATAAACTATCAAAATCTTCAGTAATTATATTTAATATACTGTACATTAAATTTAAAAATTTCACCAAATGTATATTATACACTCTAAATAAAATATCAAAAAGGACAGTAAATATATATTACACTCTATGTAAAATATCAAAAACTACACCAAATATATATTATATAATTTACATAAAATATCAAAAGTACACCAAATATATATTATATACTGTACATAAAATATCAAAAAGTACAGTAAATGTATTTAATATATTGTACATATCATATTAAATAAAAGTACACCAAATACAATTTACATACTGTAAATAAAATATCAAAAATTACAGTAAGTATATATTATCTACTGTACATAAAATATCAAAAAGTACACCAAAGATGTGTTATATATACTGTAAATAAACTATCAAAATTTTCGGTAATTATATTTAATATACTGTACATAAAATATCAAAAATTACACCAAATGTATATTATACACTCTAAATAAAATATCAAAAAGGACAGTAAATATATATTACACTCTATGTAAAATATCAAAAACTACACCAAATATATATTATATAATTTACATATAATATCAAAAGTACACCACATATATATTATATACTGTACATAAAATATCAAAAAGTACAGTAAATATATTTCATATATTGTACATATAATATTAACTAAAAGTACACCAAATACATTTTACATACGGTAAATAAAATATCAAAAATTACAGTAAGTATATATTATCTACTGTACATAAAATATCAAAAGGTACACCAAAGATGGGTTATATATACTGTAAATAAACTATCAAAATCTTCAGTAATTATATTTAATATACTGTACATAAAATATCAAAAATTACACCAAATGTATATTATACACTCTAAATAAAATATCAAAAAGGACAGTAAATATATATTACACTCTATGTAAAATATCAAAAACTACACCAAATATATATTATATAATTTACATAAAATATCAAAAGTACACCAAATATATATTATATACTGTACATAAAATATCAAAAAGTACAGTAAATATATTTCATATATTGTACATATAATATTAACTAAAAGTACACCAAATACATTTTACATACTGTAAATAAAATATCAAAAATTACAGTAAATATATATTACATACTGTACATAAAATATCAAAAAGTACACCAAATATGTGTAATATATACTGTAAATAAACTATTAAAAACTACAGTAATTATATTTAATATGCTGTACATAAAATGTCAAAAATTACTCCAAATGTACATTATATAGTGTAAATAATATATCCAAAATACAGTAAATATATATTACACACCCTATGTAAAATATCAAATATTACACCAAATATACATTATATAATTTACAAAAAATATCGGAAGGACACCAAATATATCCTATATACTGTACGTAAAATATCAAAAACTACAGTAAATATATTTCATGTATTGTACATATAATATTAACTAAAAGTACACCAAATACATTTTATATACTGTAAATAAAATATCAAAAATTACGGTAAATATATATTACATACTATACATAAAATATCAAAATGTACACCAAATATGTGTTATGTATACTGTAAATAAACTATTAAAAACTACAGTAATTATATTCAATATACTGTACATAAAATATCAAAAATTAATCCAAATGTACATTATATGTTGTAAATAAGATATCCGAAATACAGTAAATATATATTACACACCCTATGTAAAATATCCAAATTTACACCAAATATATATTATATAATTTACAAAAAATATCGGAAGGTCACCAAATATATCTTATATACTGTACATAAAATATCAAAAAGTACAGTAAATATATTTCATATATTGTACATATAATATTAACTAAAACTACACCAAATACATTTTATATACTGTAAATAAAATATCAAAAAGTACAGTAAATATATATTACATACTGTACATAAAATATTAAAAAGTACACCAAATATGTGTTATATATACTGTAAATTATCAAAAACTACAGTAATTATATTTAATATACTGTACATAGAATTTCAAAAATCACACCAAATGTATATTATATACCGTAAATAAAATATCAAAAAGGACAGTGAATATATATGACACACACTATGTAAAATATCAAAAACTACACCAAGTATATAATTTATAATTTACAATAAATATCAAAGGACACTAAATATATCTCATATACTGTACATAAAATATCAAAAAGTACAGTAAATATATTTCATATATTGTACATATAATATTAACTAAAAGTACACCAAATACATTTTATATACTGTAAATAAAATATCAAAAAGTACAGTAAATATATATTACATACTATACATAAAATATCAAAAAGTACACCAAATATGTGTTATATATACTGTAAATAAACTATTAAAAACTACAGTAATTTTATTCAATATACTGTATATAAAATATCAAAAATTACTCCAAATTTACATTAAATGGTGTAAATAAAATATCCAAAATACAGTAAATATATATTACACACCCTATGTAAAATATACAAATTTACATCAAATATACATTTTATAATTTACAAAAAATATCGGAAGGTCACCAAATATATCTTATATACTGTATGTAAAATATCAAAAAGTACAGTAAATATATTACATATATTGTACATATAATATTAACTAAAAGTACACCAAATACATTTTATATACTGTAAATAAAATATCAAAAATTACAGTAAATATATATTACATACTGTACATAAAATATCAAAAAGTACACCAAATATGTGTTATATATACTGTAAACTATTAAAAACTACAGTCATTATATTTAATATACTGTACAAAATATTTCAAAAATCACAACAAATGTATATTATATACCATAAATAAAATATCAAAAAGGACACTGAATATATATGACACACACTATGTAAAATATCAAAAACTACACCAAGTATATATTTTATAATTTACAATAAATATCAAAGGACACCAAATATATCTCCTAAACTGTACATAAAATATCAAAAAGTATAGTAAATATATTTCATATATTGTACATATAATATTAACTAAAAGTACACCAAATACATTTTATATACTGTAAATAAAATATCAAAAATTACAGTAAATATATATTACATACTGTACATAAAATATCAAAAATTACACCAAACATGTGTTATATATACTGTAAATAAACTGTCAAAAACTACAGTAATTATATTTAATATACTGTACATAAAATGTCAAAAATTACTCCAAATGTACATTATATAGTGTAAATAATATATGCAAAATACAGTAAATATATATTACACACCCTATGTAAAATATCAAATATTACACCAAGTATACATTATATAATTTACAAAAAATATCGGAAGGACACCAAATATATCCTATATACTGTACGTAAAATATCAAAAACTGCAGTAAATATATTTCATATATTGTACATATAATATTAACTAAAAGTACACCAAATACATTTTATATACTGTAAATAAAATATCAAAAATTACAGTAAATATATATTACATACTATACATAAAATATCAAAAAGTACACCAAATATGTGTTATAAATACTGTAAATAAACTATTAAAAACTACAGTAATTATATTCAATATACTGTACATAAAATATCAAAAATTACTCCAAATGTACATTATATGGTGTTAATAAAATATCCAAAATACAGTAAATATGTATTACTCACCCTATGTAAAATATCCAAATTTAAACCAAATATATATTATATAATTTACAAAAAATATCAGAAGGTCACCAAATATATCTTATATACTGTATGTAAAATATCAAAAAGTACAGTAAATATATTACATATATTGTACATATAATATTAACTAAAAGTACACCAAATACATTTTATATACTGTAAATAATATATCAAAAATTACAGTAAATACATATTACATACTGTACATAAAATATCAAAAAGTATGCCAAATATGTGTTATATATACTGTAAACTATCAAAAACTACAGTAATTATATTTAATATACTGTACATAAAATTTCAAAAATCACACCAAATGTATATTATATACCGTAAATAAAATATCAAATAGGACAGTGAATATATATGACACACACTATGTAAAATATCAAAAACTACACCAAGTATATATTTTATAATTTACAATAAATATCAAAGGACACCAAATGTATCTCATATACTGTACATGAAATATCAAAAAGTACAGTAAATATATTTCATATATTGTACATATAATATTAACTAAAAGTACACCAAATACATTTTATATACTGTAAATAAAATATCAAAAATTACAGTAAATATATATTACATACTGTACATAAAATATCAAAAAGTACACCAAATATGTGTTATATATACTGTAAATAAACTATTAAAAACTGCAGTAATTATATTCAATATACTGTACATAAAATATCAAAAATTACTCCAAATGTACATTACATGGTTTAAATAAAATATCCATAATACAGTAAATATATATTACACACCCTATGTAAAATATCCAAATTTACACCAAATATATATTATATAATTTACAAAAAATATCGGAAGGTCACCAAATATATCTTATATACTGTATGTAAAATATCAAAAAGTACAGTAAATATATTACATATATTGTACATATAATATTAACTAAAAGTACACCAAATACATTTTATGTACTGTAAATAAAATATCAAAAATTACAGTAAATATATATTACATACCTTACATAAAATATCAAAAAGTACACCAAATATGTGTTATATATACTGTAAACTATCAAAAACTACAGTAATTATATTTAATATACTGTACATAAAATTTCAAAAATCACACCAAATGTATATTATATACCGTAAATAAAATATCAAAAAGGACAGTGAATATATATGACACACACTATGTAAAATATCAAAAACTACACCTAGTATATATTTTATAATTTACAATAAATATCAAAGGACACCAAATATATCTCATATACTGTACATAAAATATCAAAAAGTACAGTAAATATATTTCATATATTGTACATATAATATTAACTAAAAGTACAACAAATACATTTTATATACTGTAAATAAAATATCAAAAAATACAGTAAATATATATTACATACTGTACATAAAATATCAAAAATTACACCAAACATGTGTTATATATACTGTAAATGAACTATCAAAATCTACAGTAATTATATTTAATATACTGTACATAAAATGTCAAAAATTACTCCAAATGTACATTATATAGTGTAAATAATATATCCAAAATACAGTAAATATATATTACACACCCTATGTAAAATATCAAATATTACACCAAATATACATTATATAATATACAAAAAATATCAGAAGGACACCAAATATATCCTATATACTGTACGTAAAATATCAAAAACTACGGAAAATATATTTCATATATTGTACATATAATATTAACTACAAGTACACCAAATACATTTTATATACTGTAAATAAAATATCAAAAATTACAGTAAGTATATATTATCTACTGTACATAAAATATCAAAAAGTACACCAAAGATGTGTTATATATACTGTAAATAAACTATCAAAATCTTCAGTAATTATATTTAATATACTGTACATAAAATATCAAAAATTACACCAAATGTATATTATACACTCTAAATAAAATATCAAAAAGGACAGTAAATATATATTACACTCTATGTAAAATATCAAAAACTACACCAAATATATATTATATAATTTACATAAAATATCAAAAGTACACCAAATATATATTATATACTGTACATAAAATATCAAAAAGTACAGTAAATATATTTCATATATTGTACATATAATATTAACTAAAAGTACACCAAGTACATTTTACATACGGTAAATAAAATATCAAAAATTACAGTAAGTATATATTATCTACTGTACATAAAATATCAAAAAGTACACCAAAGATGTGTTATATATACTGTAAATAAACTATCAAAATCTTCAGTAATTATATTTAATATACTGTACATAAAATATCAAAAATTACACCAAAAGTATATTGTACACTCTAAATAAAATATCAAAAAGGACAGTAAATATATATTACACTCTATGTAAAATATCAAAAACTACACCAAATATATATTATATAATTTACATAAAATATCAAAAGTACACCAAATATATATTATATACTGTACATAAAATATCAAAAAGTACAGTAAATATATTTCATATATTGTACATATAATATTAACTAAAACTACACCAAATACATTTTACATACTGTAAATAAAATATCAAAAATTACAGTAATTATATATTATCTACTGTACATAAAATATCAAAAAGTACACCAAAGATGTGTTATATATACTGTAAATAAACTATCAAAATCTTCAGTAATTATATTTAATATACTGTACATAAAATATCAAAAATTACACCAAATGTATATTATACACTCTAAATAAAATATCAAAAAGGACAGTAAATATATATTACACTCTATGTAAAATATCAAAAACTACACCAAATATATATTATATAATTTACATAAAATATCAAAAGTACACCAAATATATATTATATACTGTACATAAAATATCAAAAAGTACAGTAAATATATTTCATATATTGTACATATAATATTAACTATAAGTACACCAAGTACATTTTACATACGGTAAATAAAATATCAAAAATTACAGTAAGTATATATTATCTACTGTACATAAAATATCAAAAAGTACACCAAAGATGTGTTATATATACTGTAAATAAACTATCAAAATCTTCAGTAATTATATTCAAATATACTGTACATAAAATATCAAAAATTACACCAAAAGTATATTGTACACTCTAAATAAAATATCAAAAAGGACAGTAAATATATATTACACTCTATGTAAAATATCAAAAACTACACCAAATATATATTATATAATTTAGATAAAATATCAAAAGTACACCAAATATATATTATATACTGTACATAAAATATCAAAAAGTACAGTAAATATATTTCATATATTGTACATATAATATTAACTAAAACTACACCAAATACATTTTACATACTGTAAATAAAATATCAAAAATTACAGTAAGTATATATTATCTACTGTACATAAAATATCAAAAAGTACACCAAAGATGTGTTATATATAGTGTAAATAAACTATCAAAATCTTCAGTAATTATATTTAATATACTGTACATAAAATATCAAAAATTACACCAAATGTATATTATACACTCTAAATAAAATATCAAAAAAGGACAGTATATATATATTACACTCTATGTAAAATATCAAAAACTACACCAAATATATATTATATAATTTACATAAAATATCAAAAGTACACCAAATATATATTATATACTGTACATAAAATATCAAAAAGTACAGTAAATATATTTCATATATTGTACATATAATATTAACTAAAAGTACACCAAATACATTTTACATACTGTAAATAAAATATAAAAAATTACAGTAAGTATATATTATCTAGTGTACATAAAATATCAAAAAGTACACCAAATATGTGTTATATATACTTTAAATAAACTATCAAAATCTTCAGTAATTATATTTAATATACTGTACATAAAATATCAATAATTACACCAAATGTATATTATACACTCTAAATAAAATATCAAAAAGGACAGTAAATATATATTACACTCTATGTAAAATATCAAAAACTACACAGTATATACTATATAATTTACATAAAATATCAAATGTACACCAAATATATATTATATACTGTACATAAAATATCAAAAAGGACAGTAAATATATTTCATATATTGTACATATAATATTAACTAAAAGTACACCAAATACATTTTACATACTGTAAATAAAATATTAAAAATTACAGTAAGTATATATTATCTACTGAACATAAAATATCAAAAAGTACACCAAATATGTGTTATATATACTGCAAATAAACTATCAAAATCTTCAGTACTTAAATTTAATATACTGTACAGAAAATATCAAAAATTACACCAAATGTATATTATACACTCTAAATAAAATATCAAAAAGGACAGTAAATATATATTACACTCTATGTAAAATATCAAAAACTACACCAAATATATATTATATAATTTACATAAAATATCAAAAGTACACCAAATATATATTACATACTGTACATAAAATATCAAAAAGTACAGCAAATATATTTCTTATATTGTACATATAATATTAACTAAAAGTACACCAAATACATTTTACATACTGTAAATAAAATATCAAAAATTACAGTAAGTATATATTATCTACTGTACATAAAATATCAAAAAGTACACCAAATATGGGTTATATATACTGTAAATAAACTATCAAATTCTTCAGTAATTATATTTAATATACTGTACATAAAATATCAAAAATTACACCAAATGTATATTATACACTCTAAATAAAATATCAAAAAGGACAGTAAATATATATTACACTCTATGTAAAATATCAAAAACTACACAAAATATATATTATATAATTTACATAAAATATCAAAAGTACACCAAATATATATTATATACTGTACATAAAATGTCAAAAAGTACAGTAAATATATTTCATATATTGTTCATATAATATTAACTAAAAGTACACCAAATACATTTTACATACTGTAAATAAAATATCAAAACTTACAGTAAGTATATATTATCTACTGTACATAAAATATCAAAAAGTACACCAAATATGTGTTATGTATACTCTAAATAAACTATCAAAATCTTCAGTAATTATATTTTATATACTGTTCATAAAATATCAAAAATTACACCAAATGTATATTATACACTCTAAGTAAATTATCAAAAAGGACAGTAAATATATATTACACCCTATGTAAAATATCAAAAACTACACCAAATATATATTATATAATTTACATAAAATATCAAAAGTACACCAAATATATATTATATACTGTACATAAAATACCAAAAAGTACAGTAAATATATTTCATATATTGTACATATAATATTAACTAAAAGTACACCAAATACATTTTATATACGGTAAATAAAATATCAAAAATTACAGTAAGTATATATTATCTACTGTACATAAAATATCAAAAAGTACACGAAAGATGTGTTATATATACTGTAAATAAACTATCAAAATCTTCAGTAATTATATTTTATATACTGTACATAAAATACCAAAAATTACAGCAAATGTATATTATACACTCTAAATAAAATATCAAAAAGGACAGTAAATATATATTACACTCTATGTAAAATATCAAAAACTACACCGTATATATTATATAATTTACATAAAATATCAAAAGTACACCAAATATTTATTATATACTGTACATAAAATATCAAAAAGGACAGTAAATATATTTCATATTTTGTACATATACTATTAACTAAAACTACACCAAATACATTTTACATACTGTAAATAACATATCAAAAATTACAGTAAGTATATATTATCTACTGAAATAAAATATCAAAAAGTACACCAAACATGTGTTATATATACTGTAAATAAACTACCAAAATCTTCAGTAATTATATTTAATATACTGTACAGAAAATATCAGAAATTACACCAAATGTATATTATACACTCTAAATAAAATATCAAAAAGAACAGTAAATATATATTACACTCTACGTAAAATATCAAAAACTACACCAAATATATATTATATAATTTACATAAAATATCAAAAGTACACCAAATATATATTACATACTGTACATAAAATATCAAAAAGTACAGCAAATATATTTCATATATTGTACATATAATATTAACTAAAAGTACACCAAATACATTTTACATACTGTAAATAAAATATCAAAAATTACAGTAAGTATATATTATCTACTGTACATAAAATATCAAAAAGTACACCAAATATGTGTTATATATACTGTAAATAAACTATCAATATCTTCAATAATTATATTTAATATACTGTACATAAAACATCAAAAATTACACCAAATGTATATTATACACTCTAAATAAAATATCAAAAAGGACAGTAAATATATATTACACTCTATGTAAAATATCAAAAATTACACCAAATATATATTATATAATTTACATAAAATATCAAAAGTACACCAAATATATATTATATACTGTACATAAAATGTCAAAAAGTACAGTAAATATATTTCATATATTGTTCATATAATATTAACTAAAAGTACACCAAATACATTTTACATACTGTAAATAAAATATCAAAACTTACAGTAAGTATATATTATCTACTGTACATAAAATATCAAAAAGTACACCAAATATGTGTTATGTATACTCTAAATAAACTATCAAAATCTTCAGTAATTATATTTAATATACTGTTCATAAAATATCAAAAATTACACCAAATGTATATTATACACTCTAAGTAAAATATCAAAAAGGACAGTAAATATATATTACACTCTATGTAAAATATCAAAAACTACACCAAATATATATTATATAATTTACATAAAATATCAAAAGTACACCAAATATATATTATATACTGTACATAAAATATCAAAAAGTACAGTAAATATATTTCATATATTGTACATATAATATTAACTAAAAGTACACCAAATACATTTTACATACGGTAAATAAAATATCAAAAATTACAGTAAGTATATATTATCTACTGTACATAAAATATCAAAAACTACACCAAAGATGTGTTATATATACTGTAAATAAACTATCAAAATCTTCAGTAATTATATTTAATATACTGTACCTAAAATATCAAAAATTACACCAAATGTATATTATACACTCTAAATAAAATATCAAAAAGGACAGTAAATATATATTACACTCTATGTAAAATATCAAAAACTACACAAAATATATATTATATAATTTACATAAAATATCAAAAGTACACCAACTATATATTATATACTGTACATAAAATATCAAAAAGTACAGTAAATATATTTCATATATTGTACATATAATACTAACTAAAACTACACCAAATACATTTTACATACTGTAAATAAAATATCAAAAATTACAGTATGTATATATTATCTACTGTACATAAAATATCAAAAAGTACACCAAATATGTGTTATATATACTGTAAATAAACTATCAAAATCTTCAGTAATTATATTTAATATACTGTTCATAATATATCAAAAATTACACCAAATGTATATTATACACTCTAAATAAAATATCAAAAAGGACAGTAAATATATATTACACTCTATGTAAAATATCAAAAACTACACCAAATATATATTATATAATTTATATAAAATATCAAAAGTACACCAAATATATAGTATAAACCTTACATAAAATATCAAAAAGTACAGTAAATATATTTCATATATTGTACATATAATATTAACTAAAACTACACCAAATACATTTTACATACTGTAAATAAAATATCAAAAATTACAGTAAGTATATATTATCTACTGTACATAAAATATCAAAAAGTACACCAAAGATGTGTTATATATACTGTAAATAAACTATCAAAATCTTCAGTAATTATATTTAATATACTGTACATAAAATATAAAAATTACAACAAATATATATTATACACTCTAAATAAAATATCAAAAAGGACAGTAAATATATATTACAATCTATGTAAAATATCAAAAACTACACCAAATATATATTATATAATTTACACAAAATATCAAAAGTACACCAAATATATATTATATACTGTACATAAAATGTCAAAAAGTACAGTAAATATATTTCATATATTGTACACATAATATTAACTAAAAGCACACCAAATACATTTTACATACTGTAAATAAAATATCAAAAATTACAGTAAGTTTATATTATCTACTGTACATAAAATATCAAAAAGTACACCAAATATGTGTTATATATACTGTAAATAAACTATCAAAATCTTCAGTAATTATATTTAATATACTGTACATAAAATATCAAAAATTACACCATATATATATTATACACTCTAAATAAAATATCAAAAAGGACAGTAAATATATATTACACTCTATGTAAAATATCAAAAACTACACCAAATATATATTATATAATTTACATAAAATATCAAAAGTACACCAAATATATATTATATACTGTACATAAAATATCAAAAAGTACAGTAAATGTATTTCATATATTGTACATATAATATTAACTAAAAGTACACCAAATACATTTTACATACTGTATATAAAATATCAATAATTACAGTAAGTATATATTATCTACTGAACATAAATTATAATAAAGTACACCAAATATGTGTTATATATACAGTAAATAAACTATCAAAATCTTAAGTAATAATATTTAATATGCTGTACATAAAATATCAAAAATTACACCAAATGTATATTATACACTCTAAATAAAATATCAAAAAGGACAGTAAATATATATTACACTCTATGTAAAATATCAAAAACTACACCAAATATATATTATATAATTTACATAAAATATCAAAAGTACACCAAATATATATTATATACTGTACATAAAATATCAAAAAGTACAGTAAATATATTTCATATATTGTACATATTATATTAACTAAAACTACACCAAATACATTTTATATACAGTAAATAAAATATCAAAAATTACAGTAAGTATATATTATCTACTGTACATAAAATATCAAAAAGTACACCAAATATGTGTTATATATACTGTAAATAAACTATCAAAATCTTCAGTAATTATATTTAATATACTGTACATAAAATATCAATAATTACCCCAAATGTATATTATACACTCTAAATAAAATATCAAAAAGGACAGTAAATATATATTACACTCTATGTAAAATATCAAAAACTACACCGTATATATTATATAATTTACATAAAATATCAAAAGTACACCAAATATATATTATATACTGTACATAAAATATCAAAAAGTACAGTAAATATATTTCATATTTTGTACATATACTATTAACTAAAACTACACCAAATACATTTTACATACAGTAAATAAAATATCAAAAATTCAGTATGTATATATTATCTACTGTACATAAAATATCAAAAAGTACACCAAATATGTGTTATTTATACTGTTAATAAACTATCAAAATCTTCAGTAATTATATTTAATATACTGTACATAAAATATCAAAAATTACACCAAATGTATATTATACACTCTAAATAAAATATCAAAAAGGACAGTAAATATATAATACACTCTATGTAAAATATCAAAAACTACACCAAATATATTATATAATTTACATAAAATATCAAAAGTACACCAAATATATATTACATACTGTACATAAAATATCAAAAAGTACAGTAAATATATTTCATATATTGTACATATAATATTAACTAAAAGTACACCAAATACATTTTACATACTGTAAATAAAATATCAAAAATTACAGTAAGTTTATATTATCTACTGTACATAAAATATCAAAAAGTACACCAAATATGTGTTATATATACTGTAAATAAACTATCAAAATCTTAAGTAATTATATTTAATATACTGTACATAAAATATCAAAAATTACACCAAATGTATATTATACACTCTAAATAAAATATCAAAAAGGACAGTAAATATATATTACACCCTATGTAAAATATCAAAAACTACACAAAATATATATTATATAATTTACATAAAATATCATAAGTACACCAACTATATATTATATACTGTACATAAAATATCAAAAAGTACAGTAAATATATTTCATATATTGTACATATAATACTAACTAAAACTACACCAAATACATTTTACATACTGTAAATAAAATATCAAAAATTAGAGTAAGTATATATTATCTACTGTACATAAAATATCAAATAGTACACCAAAGATGTGTTATATATACTGTAAATAAACTATCAAAATCTTCAGTAATTATATTTAATATACTGTACATTAAATTTAAAAATTTCACCAAATGTATATTATACACTCTAAATAAAATATCAAAAAGGACAGTAAATATATATTACACTCTATGTAAAATATCAAAAACTACACCAAATATATATTATATAATTTACATAAAATATCAAAAGTACACCAAATATATATTATATACTGTACATAAAATATCAAAAAGTACAGTAAATGTATTTCATATATTGTACATATCATATTAAATAAAAGTACACCAAATACATTTTACATACTGTAAATAAAATATCAAAAATTACAGTAAGTATATATTATCTACTGTACATAAAATATCAAAAAGTACACCAAAGATGTGTTATATATACTGTAAATAAACTATCAAAATTTTCGGTAATTATATTTAATATACTGTACATAAAATATCAAAAATTACACCAAATGTATATTATACACTCTAAATAAAATATCAAAAAGGACAGTAAATATATATTACACTCTATGTAAAATATCAAAAACTACACCAAATATATATTATATAATTTACATAAAATATCAAAAGTACACCACATATATATTATATACTGTACATAAAATATCAAAAAGTACAGTAAATATATTTCATATATTGTACATATAATATTAACTAAAAGTACACCAAATACATTTTACATACGGTAAATAAAATATCAAAAATTACAGTAAGTATATATTATCTACTGTACATAAAATATCAAAAGGTACACCAAAGATGGGTTATATATACTGTAAATAAACTATCAAAATCTTCAGTAATTATATTTAATATACTGTACATAAAATATCAAAAATTACACCAAATGTATATTATACACTCTAAATAAAATATCAAAAAGGACAGTAAATATATATTACACTCTATGTAAAATATCAAAAACTACACCAAATATATATTATATAATTTACATAAAATATCAAAAGTACACCAAATATATATTATATACTGTACATAAAATATCAAAAAGTACAGTAAATATATTTCATATATTGTACATATAATATTAACTAAAAGTACACCAAATACATTTTACATACTGTAAATAAAATATCAAAAATTACAGTATGTATATATTATCTACTGTACATAAAATATCAAAAAGTACGCCAAATATGTGTTATATATACCGTAAATAAACTATCAAAATCTTCAGTAATTATATTTAATATACTGTTCATAAAATATCAAAAATTACACCAAATGTATATTATACACTCTAAATAAAATATCAAAAAGGACAGTAAATATATATTACACTCTATGTAAAATATCAAAAACTACACCAAATATATATTATATAATTTATATAAAATATCAAAAGTACACCAAATATATAGTATAAACTGTACATAATATATCAAAAAGTACAGTAAATATATTTCATATATTGTACATATAATATTAACTAAAACTACACCAAATACATTTTACATACTGTAAATAAAATATCAAAAATTACAGTAAGTATATATTATCTACTGTACATAAAATATCAAAAAGTACACCAAAGATGTGTTATATATACTGTAAATAAACTATCAAAATCTTCAGTAATTATATTTAATATACTGTACATAAAATATCAAAAATTACAACAAATGTATATTATACACTCTAAATAAAATATCAAAAAGGACAGTAAATATATATTACAATCTATGTAAAATATCAAAAACTACACCAAATATATATTATATAATTTACATAAAATATCAAAAGTACACCAAATATATATTATATACTGTACCTAAAATGTCAAAAAGTACAGTATATATATTTCATATATTGTACACATAATATTAACTAAAAGTACACCAAATACATTTTACATACTGTAAATAAAATATCAAAAATTACAGTAAGTATATATTATCTACTGTACATAAAATATCAAAAAGTACACCAAATATGTGTTATATATACTGTAAATAAACTATCAAAACCTTCAGTAATTATATTTAATATACTGTACATAATATATCAAAAATTACACCAAATGTATATTATACACTCTAAATAAAATATCAAAAAGGACAGTAAATATATATTACACTCTATGTAAAATATCAAAAACTACACAAAATATATATTATATAATTTACATAAAATATCAAAAGTACACCAAATATATATTATATACCGTACATAAAATGTCAAAAAGTACAGTAAATATATTTCATATATTGTTCATATAATATTAACTAAAAGTACACCAAATACATTTTATATACTGTAAATAAAATATCAAAAATTACAGTAAGTATATATTATGTAGTGTACATAAAATATCAAAAAGTACACCAAATATGTGTTATATATATTGTAAATAAACTATCAAAATCTTCATTAATTATATTTAATATACTGTACATAAAATATCAAAAATTACACCAAATGTATATTATACACTCTAAATAAAATATCAAAAAGGACAGTAAATATATATTACACTCTATGTAAAATATCAAAAACTACAGAAAATATATAATATATTATTTACATAAAATATCAAAAGTACACCAAATATATATTATATACTGTACATAAAATGTCAAAAAGTACAGTAAATATATTTCATATATTGTTCATATAATATTAACTAAAAGTACACCAAATACATTTTACATACTGTAAATAAAATATCAAAACTTACAGTAAGTACATATTATCTACTGTACAAAAAAAATCAAAAAGTACACCAAATATGTGTTATGTATACTCTAAATAAACTATCAAAATTTTCAGTAATTATATTTAATATACTGTTCAGAAAATATCAAAAATTACACTAAATGTATATTACACACTCTAAGTAAAATATCAAAAAGGACAGTAAATATATATTACACTCTATGTAAAATATCAAAAACTACACCAAATATATATTATATAATTTACATAAAATATCAAAAGTACACCAAATATATATTATATACTGTACATAAAATAACAAAAAGTACAGTAAGTATATTACATATATTGTACATATAATATTAACTAAAAGTACACCAAACACATTTTACATACGGTAAATAAAATATCGAAAATTACAGTAAGTATATATTATCTACTGTACATAAAATATCAAAAAGTACACCAAAGATGTGTTATATATACTGTAAATAAACTATCAAAATCTTCAGTTATTATATATAATATACTGTACATAAAATATCAAAAATTACACCAAATGTATATTATACACTCTAAATAAAATATCAAAAAGGACAGTAAATATATATTACACCCTATGTAAAATATCAAAAACTACACAAAATATATATTATATAATTTACATAAAATATCAAAAGTACACGAACTATATATTATATACTGTACATAAAATATCATAAAGTACAGTAAATATATTTCATATATTGTACATATAATACTAACTAAAACTACACCAAATACATTTTACATACTGTAAATAAAATATCAAAAATTACAGTAAGTATATATTATCTACTGTACATAAAATATCAAAAAGTACACCAAATATGTGTTATATATACTGTAAATAAACTATCAAAATTTTCAGTAATTATATTTAATATACTGTACATAAAATATCAAAAATTACACCAAATGTATATTATACACTCTAAAATATCAAAAAGGACAGTAAATATATATTACACTCTATGTAAAATTGCAAATACTACACCAAATATATATTATATAATTTACATAAAATATCAAAAGTACACCAAATATATATTATATACTGTACATAAAATATCAAAAAGTACAGTAAATATATTTCATGTATTGTACATATAATATTAACTAAAAGCACACCAAATACATTTTACATACTGTAAATAAAATATCAAAAATTACAGTAAGTATATATTATCTACTGTACATAAAATATCAAATAGTACACCAAAGATGTGTTATATATACTGTAAATAAACTATCAAAATCTTCAGTAATTATATTTAATATACTGTACATAAAATGTCAAAAATTACACCAAATGTATATTATACACTCTAAATAAAATATCAAAAAGGACAGTAAATATATATTACACTCTATGTAAAATATCAAAAACTACACCAAATATATATTATATAATTTACATAAAATATCAAAAGTACACCAAATATATATTATATACTGTACATAAAATATCAAAAAGTACAGTAAATATATTTCATATATTGTACATATAATATTAACTAAAAGTACACCAAGTACATTTTACATACGGTAAATAAAATATCAAAAATTACAGAAAGTATATATTATCTACTGAACATAAAATATCAAAAAGTACACCAAAGATGTGTTATATATACTGTAAATAAACTATCAAAATCTTCAGTAATTATATTTAATATACTGTACATAAAATATCAAAAATTACACCAAATGTATATTATACACTCTAAATAAAATATCAAAAAGGACAGTAAATATATATTACACTCTATGTAAAATATCAAAAACTACACCAAATATATATTATATAATTTACATAAAATATCAAAAGTACACCAAATATATATTATATACTGTACATAAAATATCAAAAAGTACAGTAAATATATTTCATATATTGTACATATAATAATAACTAAAACTACACCAAATACATTTTACATACTGTAAATAAAATATCAAAAATTACAGTAAGTATATATTATCTACTGTACATAATATATCAAAAAGTACGCCAAATATGTGTTATATATACTGTAAATACACTATCAAAATCTTCAGTAATTATATTTAATATACTGTACCTAAAATATCAAAAATTACACCAAATGTATATTATACACTCTAAATAAAATATCAAAAAGGACAGTAAATATATATTACACTCTATGTAAAATATCAAAAACTACACAAAATATATATTATATAATTTACATAAAATATCAAAAGTACACCAACTATATATTATATACTGTACATAAAATATCAAAAAGTACAGTAAATATATTTCATATATTGTACATATAATACTAACTAAAACTACACCAAATACATTTTACATACTGTAAATAAAATATCAAAAATTACAGTATGTATATATTATCTACTGTACATAAAATATCAAAAAGTACACCAAATATGTGTTATATATACTGTAAATAAACTATCAAAATCTTCAGTAATTATATTTAATATACTGTTCATAATATATCAAAAATTACACCAAATGTATATTATACACTCTAAATAAAATATCAAAAAGGACAGTAAATATATATTACACTCTATGTAAAATATCAAAAACTACACCAAATATATATTATATAATTTATATAAAATATCAAAAGTACACCAAATATATAGTATAAACCTTACATAAAATATCAAAAAGTACAGTAAATATATTTCATATATTGTACATATAATATTAACTAAAACTACACCAAATACATTTTACATACTGTAAATAAAATATCAAAAATTACAGTAAGTATATATTATCTACTGTACATAAAATATCAAAAAGTACACCAAAGATGTGTTATATATACTGTAAATAAACTATCAAAATCTTCAGTAATTATATTTAATATACTGTACATAAAATATAAAAATTACAACAAATATATATTATACACTCTAAATAAAATATCAAAAAGGACAGTAAATATATATTACAATCTATGTAAAATATCAAAAACTACACCAAATATATATTATATAATTTACACAAAATATCAAAAGTACACCAAATATATATTATATACTGTACATAAAATGTCAAAAAGTACAGTAAATATATTTCATATATTGTACACATAATATTAACTAAAAGCACACCAAATACATTTTACATACTGTAAATAAAATATCAAAAATTACAGTAAGTATATATTATCTACTGTACATAAAATATCAAAAAGTACACCAAATATGTGTTATATATACTGTAAATAAACTATCAAAATCTTCAGTAATTATATTTAATATACTGTACCTAAAATATCAAAAATTACACCAAATGTATATTATACACTCTAAATAAAATATCAAAAAGGACAGTAAATATATATTACACTCTATGTAAAATATAAAAAACTACACCAAATATATATTATATAATTTACATAAAATATCAAAAGTACACCAAATATATATTATAAACTCTACATAAAATATCAAAAAGTACAGTAAATATATTTCATATATTGTACATATAATATTAACTAAAACTACTCCAAATACATTTTACATACTGTAAATAAAATATCAAAAATTACAGTAAGTATATATTATCTACTGTACATAAAATATCAGAAAGTACACCAAATATGTGTTATATATACTGTAAATAAACTATCAAAACCTTCAGTAATTATATTTAATATACTGTACATAAAATGTCAAAAATTACACCAAATGTATATTATACACTCTAAATAAAATATCAAAAAGGACAGTAAATATATATTACACTCTATGTAAAATATCAAATACTACACCAAATATATATTATATAATTTACATAAAATATCAAAAGTACACCAAATATATATTATATGCTGTACATAAAATATCAAAAAGTACAGTAAATGTATTTCATATATTGTACATATAATATTAACTAAAAGTACACCAAATACATTTTACATACTGTAAATAAAATATCAATAATTACAGTAAGTATATATTATCTACTGAACATAAATTATAATAAAGTACACCAAATATGTGTTATATATACAGTAAATAAACTATCAAAATCTTAAGTAATAATATTTAATATGCTGTACATAAAATATCAAAAATTACACCAAATGTATATTATACACTCTAAATAAAATATCAAAAAGGACAGTAAATATATATTACACTCTATGTAAAATATCAAAAACTACACCAAATATATATTATATAATTTACATAAAATATCAAAAGTACACCAAATATATATTATAGACTGTACATAAAATATCAAAAAGTACAGTAAATATATTTCATATATTGTACATATTATATTAACTAAAACTACACCAAATACATTTTATATACTGTAAATAAAATATCAAAAATTACAGTAAGTATATATTATCTACTGTACATAAAATATCAAAAAGTACACCAAATATGTGTTATATATACTGTAAATATACTATCAAAATCTTCAGTAATTATATTTAATATACTGTACATAAAATATCAATAATTACACCAAATGTATATTATCGACTCTAAATAAAATATCAAAAAGGACAGTAAATATATATTACACTCTATGTAAAATATCAAAAACTACACCGTATATATTATATAATTTACATAAAATATCAAAAGTACACCAAATATATATTATATACTGTACATAAAATATCAAAAAGTACAGTAAATATATTTCATATTTTGTACATATACTATTAACTAAAACTACACCAAATACATTTTACATACAGTAAATAAAATATCAAAAGTTCAGTATGTATATATTATCTACTGTACATAAAATATCAAAAAGTACACCAAATATGTGTTATTTATACTGTTAATAAACTATCAAAATCTTCAGTAATTATATTTAATATACTGTACATAAAATATCAAAAATTACACCAAATGTATATTATACACTCTAAATAAAATATCAAAAAGGACAGTAAATATATAATACACTCTATGTAAAATATCAAAAACTACACCAAATATATTATATAATTTACATAAAATATCAAAAGTACACCAAATATATATTACATACTGTACATAAAATATCAAAAAGTACAGTAAATATATTTCATATATTGTACATATAATATTAACTAAAAGTACACCAAATACATTTTACATACTGTAAATAAAATATCAAAAATTACAGTAAGTTTATATTATCTACTGTACATAAAATATCAAAAAGTACACCAAATATGTGTTATATATACTGTAAATAAACTATCAAAATCTTCAGTAATTATATTTAATATACTGTACCTAAAATATCAAAAATTACACCAAATGTATATTATACACTCTAAATAAAATATCAAAAAGGACAGTAAATATATATTACACCCTATGTAAAATATCAAAAACTACACAAAATATATATTATATAATTTACATAAAATATCATAAGTACACCAACTATATATTATATACTGTACATAAAATATCAAAAAGTACAGTAAATATATTTCATATATTGTACATATAATACTAACTAAAACTACACCAAATACATTTTACATACTGTAAATAAAATATCAAAAATTAGAGTAAGCATATATTATCTACTGTACATAAAATATCAAATAGTACACCAAAGATGTGTTATATATACTGTAAATAAACTATCAAAATCTTCAGTAATTATATTTAATATACTGTACATTAAATTTAAAAATTTCACCAAATGTATATTATACACTCTAAATAAAATATCAAAAAGGACAGTAAATATATATTACACTCTATGTAAAATATCAAAAACTACACCAAATATATATTATATAATTTACATAAAATATCAAAAGTACACCAAATATATATTATATACTGTACATAAAATATCAAAAAGTACAGTAAATGTATTTAATATATTGTACATATCATATTAAATAAAAGTACACCAAATACATTTTACATACTGTAAATAAAATATCAAAAATTACAGTAAGTATATATAATCTACTGTACATAAAATATCAAAAAGTACACCAAAGATGTGTTATATATACTGTAAATAAACTATCAAAATTTTCGGTAATTATATTTAATATACTGTACATAAAATATCAAAAATTACACCAAATGTATATTATACACTCTAAATAAAATATCAAAAAGGACAGTAAATATATATTACACTCTATGTAAAATATCAAAAACTACACCAAATATATATTATATAATTTACATAAAATATCAAAAGTACACCACATATATATTATATACTGTACATAAAATATCAAAAAGTACAGTAAATATATTTCATATATTGTACATATAATATTAACTAAAAGTACACCAAATACATTTTACATACGGTAAATAAAATATCAAAAATTACAGTAAGTATATATTATCTACTGTACATAAAATATCAAAAGGTACACCAAAGATGGGTTATATATACTGTAAATAAACTATCAAAATCTTCAGTAATTATATTTAATATACTGTACATAAAATATCAAAAATTACACCAAATGTATATTATACACTCTAAATAAAATATCAAAAAGGACAGTAAATATATATTACACTCTATGTAAAATATCAAAAACTACACCAAATATATATTATATAATTTACATAAAATATCAAAAGTACACCAAATATATATTATATACTGTACATAAAATATCAAAAAGTACAGTAAATATATTTCATATATTGTACATATAATATTAACTAAAAGTACACCAAATACATTTTACATACTGTAAATAAAATATCAAAAATTACAGTATGTATATATTATCTACTGTACATAAAATATCAAAAAGTACGCCAAATATGTGTTATATATACCGTAAATAAACTATCAAAATCTTCAGTAATTATATTTAATATACTGTTCATAAAATATCAAAAATTACACCAAATGTATATTATACACTCTAAATAAAATATCAAAAAGGACAGTAAATATATATTACACTCTATGTAAAATATCAAAAACTACACCAAATATATATTATATAATTTATATAAAATATCAAAAGTACACCAAATATATAGTATAAACTGTACATAATATATCAAAAAGTACAGTATATATATTTCATATATTGTACATATAATATTAACTAAAACTACACCAAATACATTTTACATACTGTAAATAAAATATCAAAAATTAGAGTAAGCATATATTATCTACTGTACATAAAATATCAAATAGTACACCAAAGATGTGTTATATATACTGTAAATAAACTATCAAAATCTTCAGTAATTATATTTAATATACTGTACATTAAATTTAAAAATTTCACCAAATGTATATTATACACTCTAAATAAAATATCAAAAAGGACAGTAAATATATATTACACTCTATGTAAAATATCAAAAACTACACCAAATATATATTATATAATTTACATAAAATATCAAAAGTACACCAAATATATATTATATACTGTACATAAAATATCAAAAAGTACAGTAAATGTATTTAATATATTGTACATATCATATTAAATAAAAGTACACCAAATACATTTTACATACTGTAAATAAAATATCAAAAATTACAGTAAGTATATATAATCTACTGTACATAAAATATCAAAAAGTACACCAAAGATGTGTTATATATACTGTAAATAAACTATCAAAATTTTCGGTAATTATATTTAATATACTGTACATAAAATATCAAAAATTACACCAAATGTATATTATACACTCTAAATAAAATATCAAAAAGGACAGTAAATATATATTACACTCTATGTAAAATATCAAAAACTACACCAAATATATATTATATAATTTACATAAAATATCAAAAGTACACCACATATATATTATATACTGTACATAAAATATCAAAAAGTACAGTAAATATATTTCATATATTGTACATATAATATTAACTAAAAGTACACCAAATACATTTTACATACGGTAAATAAAATATCAAAAATTACAGTAAGTATATATTATCTACTGTACATAAAATATCAAAAGGTACACCAAAGATGGGTTATATATACTGTAAATAAACTATCAAAATCTTCAGTAATTATATTTAATATACTGTACATAAAATATCAAAAATTACACCAAATGTATATTATACACTCTAAATAAAATATCAAAAAGGACAGTAAATATATATTACACTCTATGTAAAATATCAAAAACTACACCAAATATATATTATATAATTTACATAAAATATCAAAAGTACACCAAATATATATTATATACTGTACATAAAATATCAAAAAGTACAGTAAATATATTTCATATATTGTACATATAATATTAACTAAAAGTACACCAAATACATTTTACATACTGTAAATAAAATATCAAAAATTACAGTATGTATATATTATCTACTGTACATAAAATATCAAAAAGTACTCCAAATATGTGTTATATATACCGTAAATAAACTATCAAAATCTTCAGTAATTATATTTAATATACTGTTCATAAAATATCAAAAATTACACCAAATGTATATTATACACTCTAAATAAAATATCAAAAAGGACAGTAAATATATATTACACTCTATGTAAAATATCAAAAACTACACCAAATATATATTATATAATTTATATAAAATATCAAAAGTACACCAAATATATAGTATAAACTGTACATAATATATCAAAAAGTACAGTATATATATTTCATATATTGTACATATAATATTAACTAAAACTACACCAAATACATTTTACATACTGTAAATAAAATATCAAAAATTACAGTAAGTATATATTATCTACTGTACATAAAATATCAAAAAGTACACCAAAGATGTGTTATATATACTGTAAATAAACTATCAAAATCTTCAGTAATTATATTTAATATACTGTACATAAAATATCAAAAATTACAACAAATGTATATTATACACTCTAAATAAAATATCAAAAAGGATAGTAAATATATATTACAATCTATGTAAAATATCAAAAACTACACCAAATATATATTATATAATTTACATAAAATATCAAAAGTACACCAAATATATATTATATACTGTACCTAAAATGTCAAAAAGTACAGTATATATATTTCATATATTGTACACATAATATTAACTAAAAGTACACCAAATACATTTTACATACTGTAAATAAAATATCAAAAATTACAGTAAGTATATATTATCTACTGTACATAAAATATCAAAAAGTACACCAAATATGTGTTATATATACTGTAAATAAACTATCAAAACCTTCAGTAATTATATTTAATATACTGTACATAATATATCAAAAATTACACCAAATGTATATTATACACTCTAAATAAAATATCAAAAAGGACAGTAAATATATATTACACTCTATGTAAAATATCAAAAACTACACAAAATATATATTATATAATTTACATAAAATATCAAAAGTACACCAAATATATATTATATACCGTACATAAAATGTAAAAAAGTACAGTAAATATATTTCATATATTGTTCATATAATATTAACTAAAACTACACCAAATACATTTTATATACTGTAAATAAAATATCAAAAATTACAGTAAGTATATATTATGTAGTGTACATAAAATATCAAAAAGTACACCAAATATGTGTTATATATATTGTAAATAAACTATCAAAATCTTCATTAATTATATTTAATATACTGTACATAAAATATCAAAAATTACACCAAATGTATATTATACACTCTAAATAAAATATCAAAAAGGACAGTAAATATATATTACACTCTATGTAAAATATCAAAAACTACAGAAAATATATAATATATTATTTACATAAAATATCAAAAGTACACCAAATATATATTATATACTGTACATAAAATGTCAAAAAGTACAGTAAATATATTTCACATATTGTTCATATAATATTAACTAAAAGTACACCAAATACATTTTACATACTGTAAATAAAATATCAAAACTTACAGTAAGTACATATTATCTACTGTACAAAAAAAATCAAAAAGTACACCAAATATGTGTTATGTATACTCTAAATAAACTATCAAAATTTTCAGTAATTATATTTAATATACTGTTCAGAAAATATCAAAAATTACACTAAATGTATATTACACACTCTAAGTAAAATATCAAAAAGGACAGTAAATATATATTACACTCTATGTAAAATATCAAAAACTACACCAAATATATATTATATAATTTACATAAAATATCAAAAGTACACCAAATATATATTATATACTGTACATAAAATAACAAAAAGTACAGTAAGTATATTACATATATTGTACATATAATATTAACTAAAAGTACACCAAACACATTTTACATACGGTAAATAAAATATCGAAAATTACAGTAAGTATATATTATCTACTGTACATAAAATATCAAAAAGTACACCAAAGATGTGTTATATATACTGTAAATAAACTATAAAAATCTTCAGTTATTATATATAATATACTGTACATAAAATATTAAAAATTACACCAAATGTATATTATACACTCTAAATAAAATATCAAAAAGGACAGTAAATATATATTACACCCTATGTAAAATATCAAAAACTACACAAAATATATATTATATAATTTACATAAAATATCAAAAGTACACCAACTATATATTATATACTGTACATAAAATATCATAAAGTACAGTAAATATATTTCATATATTGTACATATAATACTAACTAAAACTACACCAAATACATTTTACATACTGTAAATAAAATATCAAAAATTACAGTAAGTATATATTATCTACTGTACATAAAATATCAAAAAGTACACCAAATATGTGTTATATATACTGTAAATAAACTATCAAAATTTTCAGTAATTATATTTAATATACTGTACATAAAATATCAAAAATTACACCAAATGTATATTATACACTCTAAAATATCAAAAAGGACAGTAAATATATATTACACTCTATGTAAAATAGCAAATACTACACCAAATATATATTATATAATTTACATAAAATATCAAAAGTACACCAAATATATATTATATACTGTACATAAAATATCAAAAAGTACAGTAAATATATTTCATGTATTGTACATATAATATTAACTAAAAGCACACCAAATACATTTTACATACTGTAAATAAAATATCAAAAATTACAGTAAGTATATATTATCTACTGTACATAAAATATCAAAAAGTACACCAAAGATGTGTTATATATACTGTAAATAAACTATCAAAATCTTCAGTAATTATATTTAATATACTGTACATAAAATGTCAAAAATTACACCAAATGTATATTATACACTCTAAATAAAATATCAAATAGGACAGTAAATATATATTACACTCTATGTAAAATATCAAAAACTACACCAAATATATATTATATAATTTACATAAAATATCAAAAGTACACCAAATATATATTATATACTGTACATAACATATCAAAAAGTACAGTAAATATATTTCATATATTGTATATATAATATTAACTAAAAGTACACCAAGTACATTTTACATACGGTAAATAAAATATCAAAAATTACAGTAAGTATATATTATCTACTGAACATAAAATATCAAAAAGTACACCAAAGATGTGTTATATATACTGTAAATAAACTATCAAAATCTTCAGTAATTATATTTAATATACTGTACATAAAATATCAAAAATTACACCAAATGTATATTATACACTCTAAATAAAATATCAAAAAGGACAGTAAATATATATTACACTCTATGTAAAATATCAAAAACTACACCAAATATATATTATATAATTTACATAAAATATCAAAAGTACACCAAATATATATTATATACTGTACATAAAATATCAAAAAGTACAGTAAATATATTTCATTTATTGTACATATGATAATAACTAAAACTACACCAAATACATTTTACATACTGTAAATTAAATATCAAAAATTACAGTAAGTATATATTATCTACTGTACATAATATATCAAAAAGTACGCCAAATATGTGTTATATATACTGTAAATAAACTATCAAAATCTTCAGTAATTATATTTAATATACTGTTCATAAAATATCAAAAATTACACCAAATGTATATTATACACTCTAAATAAAATATCAAAAAGGACAGTAAATATATATTACACTCAATGTAAAATATGAAAAACTACACCAAATATATATTATATAATTTACATAAAATATCAAAAGTACACCAAATATATATTATATACTGTACATAAAATATCAAAAAGTACAGTAAATATATTTCATATATTGTACATATAATATTAACTAAAACTACACCAAATACATTTTACATACTGTAAATAAAATATCAAAAATTACAGTAAGTATATATTATCTACTGTACATAAAATATCAGAAAGTACACCAAATATGTGTTATATATACTGTAAATGAACTATCAAAATCTTCAGTAATTATATTTAATATACTGTACATAAAATATCAAAAATTACACCAAATGTATATTATACACTCTAAATAAAATATCAAAAAGGACAGTAAATATATATTACACTCTATGTAAAATATCAAAAACTACACCAAATATATATTATATAATTTACATAAAATATCAAAAGTACACCACATATATATTATATACTGTACATAAAATATCAAAAAGTACAGTAAATATATTTCATATATTGTACATATAATATTAACTAAAAGTACACCAAATACATTTTACATACGGTAAATAAAATATCAAAAATTACAGTAAGTATATATTATCTACTGTACATAAAATATCAAAAGGTACACCAAAGATGGGTTATATATACTGTAAATAAACTATCAAAATCTTCAGTAATTATATTTAATATACTGTACATAAAATATCAAAAATTACACCAAATGTATATTATACACTCTAAATAAAATATCAAAAAGGACAGTAAATATATATTACACTCTATGTAAAATATCAAAAACTACACCAAATATATATTATATAATTTACATAAAATATCAAAAGTACACCAAATATATATTATATACTGTACATAAAATATCAAAAAGTACAGTAAATATATTTCATATATTGTACATATAATATTAACTAAAAGTACACCAAATACATTTTACATACTGTAAATAAAATATCAAAAATTACAGTATGTATATATTATCTACTGTACATAAAATATCAAAAAGTACTCCAAATATGTGTTATATATACCGTAAATAAACTATCAAAATCTTCAGTAATTATATTTAATATACTGTTCATAAAATATCAAAAATTACACCAAATGTATATTATACACTCTAAATAAAATATCAAAAAGGACAGTAAATATATATTACACTCTATGTAAAATATCAAAAACTACACCAAATATATATTATATAATTTATATAAAATATCAAAAGTACACCAAATATATAGTATAAACTGTACATAATATATCAAAAAGTACAGTATATATATTTCATATATTGTACATATAATATTAACTAAAACTACACCAAATACATTTTACATACTGTAAATAAAATATCAAAAATTACAGTAAGTATATATTATCTACTGTACATAAAATATCAAAAAGTACACCAAAGATGTGTTATATATACTGTAAATAAACTATCAAAATCTTCAGTAATTATATTTAATATACTGTACATAAAATATCAAAAATTACAACAAATGTATATTATACACTCTAAATAAAATATCAAAAAGGATAGTAAATATATATTACAATCTATGTAAAATATCAAAAACTACACCAAATATATATTATATAATTTACATAAAATATCAAAAGTACACCAAATATATATTATATACTGTACCTAAAATGTCAAAAAGTACAGTATATATATTTCATATATTGTACACATAATATTAACTAAAAGTACACCAAATACATTTTACATACTGTAAATAAAATATCAAAAATTACAGTAAGTATATATTATCTACTGTACATAAAATATCAAAAAGTACACCAAATATGTGTTATATATACTGTAAATAAACTATCAAAACCTTCAGTAATTATATTTAATATACTGTACATAATATATCAAAAATTACACCAAATGTATATTATACACTCTAAATAAAATATCAAAAAGGACAGTAAATATATATTACACTCTATGTAAAATATCAAAAACTACACAAAATATATATTATATAATTTACATAAAATATCAAAAGTACACCAAATATATATTATATACCGTACATAAAATGTAAAAAAGTACAGTAAATATATTTCATATATTGTTCATATAATATTAACTAAAACTACACCAAATACATTTTATATACTGTAAATAAAATATCAAAAATTACAGTAAGTATATATTATGTAGTGTACATAAAATATCAAAAAGTACACCAAATATGTGTTATATATATTGTAAATAAACTATCAAAATCTTCATTAATTATATTTAATATACTGTACATAAAATATCAAAAATTACACCAAATGTATATTATACACTCTAAATAAAATATCAAAAAGGACAGTAAATATATATTACACTCTATGTAAAATATCAAAAACTACAGAAAATATATAATATATTATTTACATAAAATATCAAAAGTACACCAAATATATATTATATACTGTACATAAAATGTCAAAAAGTACAGTAAATATATTTCACATATTGTTCATATAATATTAACTAAAAGTACACCAAATACATTTTACATACTGTAAATAAAATATCAAAACTTACAGTAAGTACATATTATCTACTGTACAAAAAAAATCAAAAAGTACACCAAATATGTGTTATGTATACTCTAAATAAACTATCAAAATTTTCAGTAATTATATTTAATATACTGTTCAGAAAATATCAAAAATTACACTAAATGTATATTACACACTCTAAGTAAAATATCAAAAAGGACAGTAAATATATATTACACTCTATGTAAAATATCAAAAACTACACCAAATATATATTATATAATTTACATAAAATATCAAAAGTACACCAAATATATATTATATACTGTACATAAAATAACAAAAAGTACAGTAAGTATATTACATATATTGTACATATAATATTAACTAAAAGTACACCAAACACATTTTACATACGGTAAATAAAATATCGAAAATTACAGTAAGTATATATTATCTACTGTACATAAAATATCAAAAAGTACACCAAAGATGTGTTATATATACTGTAAATAAACTATAAAAATCTTCAGTTATTATATATAATATACTGTACATAAAATATCAAAAATTACACCAAATGTATATTATACACTCTAAATAAAATATCAAAAAGGACAGTAAATATATATTACACCCTATGTAAAATATCAAAAACTACACAAAATATATATTATATAATTTACATAAAATATCAAAAGTACACCAACTATATATTATATACTGTACATAAAATATCATAAAGTACAGTAAATATATTTCATATATTGTACATATAATACTAACTAAAACTACACCAAATACATTTTACATACTGTAAATAAAATATCAAAAATTACAGTAAGTATATATTATCTACTGTACATAAAATATCAAAAAGTACACCAAATATGTGTTATATATACTGTAAATAAACTATCAAAATTTTCAGTAATTATATTTAATATACTGTACATAAAATATCAAAAATTACACCAAATGTATATTATACACTCTAAAATATCAAAAAGGACAGTAAATATATATTACACTCTATGTAAAATAGCAAATACTACACCAAATATATATTATATAATTTACATAAAATATCAAAAGTACACCAAATATATATTATATACTGTACATAAAATATCAAAAAGTACAGTAAATATATTTCATGTATTGTACATATAATATTAACTAAAAGCACACCAAATACATTTTACATACTGTAAATAAAATATCAAAAATTACAGTAAGTATATATTATCTACTGTACATAAAATATCAAAAAGTACACCAAAGATGTGTTATATATACTGTAAATAAACTATCAAAATCTTCAGTAATTATATTTAATATACTGTACATAAAATGTCAAAAATTACACCAAATGTATATTATACACTCTAAATAAAATATCAAATAGGACAGTAAATATATATTACACTCTATGTAAAATATCAAAAACTACACCAAATATATATTATATAATTTACATAAAATATCAAAAGTACACCAAATATATATTATATACTGTACATAACATATCAAAAAGTACAGTAAATATATTTCATATATTGTATATATAATATTAACTAAAAGTACACCAAGTACATTTTACATACGGTAAATAAAATATCAAAAATTACAGTAAGTATATATTATCTACTGAACATAAAATATCAAAAAGTACACCAAAGATGTGTTATATATACTGTAAATAAACTATCAAAATCTTCAGTAATTATATTTAATATACTGTACATAAAATATCAAAAATTACACCAAATGTATATTATACACTCTAAATAAAATATCAAAAAGGACAGTAAATATATATTACACTCTATGTAAAATATCAAAAACTACACCAAATATATATTATATAATTTACATAAAATATCAAAAGTACACCAAATATATATTATATACTGTACATAAAATATCAAAAAGTACAGTAAATATATTTCATTTATTGTACATATGATAATAACTAAAACTACACCAAATACATTTTACATACTGTAAATTAAATATCAAAAATTACAGTAAGTATATATTATCTACTGTACATAATATATCAAAAAGTACGCCAAATATGTGTTATATATACTGTAAATAAACTATCAAAATCTTCAGTAATTATATTTAATATACTGTTCATAAAATATCAAAAATTACACCAAATGTATATTATACACTCTAAATAAAATATCAAAAAGGACAGTAAATATATATTACACTCAATGTAAAATATGAAAAACTACACCAAATATATATTATATAATTTACATAAAATATCAAAAGTACACCAAATATATATTATATACTGTACATAAAATATCAAAAAGTACAGTAAATATATTTCATATATTGTACATATAATATTAACTAAAACTACACCAAATACATTTTACATACTGTAAATAAAATATCAAAAATTACAGTAAGTATATATTATCTACTGTACATAAAATATCAGAAAGTACACCAAATATGTGTTATATATACTGTAAATGAACTATCAAAATCTTCAGTAATTATATTTAATATACTGTACATAAAATATCAAAAATTACACCAAATGTATATTCTACACTCTAAATAAAATATCAAAAAGGACAGTAAATATATATTACACTCTATGTAAAATATCAAAAACTACACAAAATATATATTATATAATTTACATAAAATATCAAAAGTACACCAAATATATATTATATACTGTACATAAAATGTCAAAAAGTACAGTAAATATATTTCATATATTGTTCATATAATATTAACTAAAAGTACACCAAATACATTTTACATACTCTAAATAAAATATCAAAACTTACAGTAAGTATATATTATCTACTGTACATAAAATATCAAAAAGTACACCAAATATGTGTTATGTATACTCTAAATAAACTATCAAAATTTTCAGTAATTATATTTAATATACTGTTCAGAAAATATCAAAAATTACACTAAATGTATATTACACACTCTAAGTAAAATATCAAAAAGGACAGTAAATATATATTACACTCTATGTAAAATATCAAAAACTACACCAAATATATATTATATAATTTACATAAAATATCAAAAGTACACCAAATATATATTATATACTGTACATAAAATAACAAAAAGTACAGTAAGTATATTACATATATTGTACATATAATATTAACTAAAAGTACACCAAACACATTTTACATACGGTAAATAAAATATCGAAAATTACAGTAAGTATATATTATCTACTGTACATAAAATATCAAAAAGTACACCAAAGATGTGTTATATATACTGTAAATAAACTATCAAAATCTTCAGTTATTATATATAATATACTGTACATAAAATATCAAAAATTACACCAAATGTATATTATACACTCTAAATAAAATATCAAAAAGGACAGTAAATATATATTACACTCTATGTAAAATATCAAAAACTACACCAAATATATATTATATAATTTACATAAAATATCAAAAGTACACCAAATATATATTATATACTGTACATAAAATATCAAAAAGTACAGTAAATATATTTCATATATTGTACATATTATATTAACTAAAACTATACCAAATACATTTTATATACTGTAAATAAAATATCAAAAATTACAGTAAGTATATATTATCTACTGTACATAAAATATCAAAAAGTACACCAAATATGTGTTATATATACTGTAAATAAACTATCAAAATCTTCAGTAATTATATTTAATATACTGTACATAAAATATCAATAATTACACCAAATGTATATTATAGACTCTAAATAAAATATCAAAAAGGACAGTAAATATATATTACACTCTATGTAAAATATCAAAAACTACACCGTATATATTATATAATTTACATAAAATATCAAAAGTACACCAAATATATATTATATACTGTACATAAAATATCAAAAAGTACAGTAAATATATTTCATATTTTGTACATATACTATTAACTAAAACTACACCAAATACATTTTACATACAGTAAATAAAATATCAAAAATTCAGTATGTATATATTATCTACTGTACATAAAATATCAAAAAGTACACCAAATATGTGTTATTTATACTGTTAAAAAACTATCAAAATCTTCAGTAATTATATTTAATATACTGTACATAAAATATCAAAAATTACACCAAATGTATATTATACACTCTAAATAAAATATCAAAAAGGACAGTAAATATATAATACACTCTATGTAAAATATCAAAAACTACACCAAATATATATTATATAATTTACATAAAATATCAAAAGTACACCAAATATATATTACATACTGTACATAAAATATCAAAAAGTACAGTAAATATATTTCATATATTGTACATATAATATTAACTAAAAGTACACCAAATACATTTTACATACTGTAAATAAAATATCAAAAATTACAGTAAGTTTATATTATCTACTGTACATAAAATATCAAAAAGTACAGCAAATATGTGTTATATATACTGTAAATAAACTATCAAAATCTTCAGTAATTATATTTAATATACTGTACATAAAATATCAAAAATTACACCAAATGTATATTATATACTCTAAATAAAATATCAAAAAGGACAGTAAATATATATTACACCCTATGTTAAATATCAAAAACTACACAAAATATATATTATATAATTTACATAAAATATCAAAAGTACACCAACTATATATTATATACTGTACATAAAATATCAAAAAGTACAGTAAATATATTTCATATATTGTACATATAATACTAACTAAAACTACACCAAATACATTTTACATACTGTAAATAAAATATCAAAAATTAGAGTAAGTATATATTATCTACTGTACATAAAATATCAAATAGTACACCAAAGATGTGTTATATATACTGTAAATAAACTATCAAAATCTTCAGTAATTATATTTAATATACTGTACATTAAATTTAAAAATTTCACCAAATGTATATTATACACTCTAAATAAAATATCAAAAAGGACAGTAAATATATATTACACTCTATGTAAAATATCAAAAACTACACCAAATATATATTATATAATTTACATAAAATATCAAAAGTACACCAAATATATATTATATACTGTACATAAAATATCAAAAAGTACTGTAAATGTATTTCTTATATTGTACATATCATATTAAATAAAAGTTCACCAAATACATTTTACATACTGTAAATAAAATATCAAAAATTACAGTAAGTATATATTATCTACTGTACATAAAATATCAAAAAGTACACCAAAGATGTGTTATATATACTGTAAATAAACTATCAAAATTTTCGGTAATTATATTTAATATACTGTACATAAAATATCAAAAATTACACCAAATGTATATTATACACTCTAAATAAAATATCAAAAAGGACAGTAAATATATATTACACTCTATGTAAAATATCAAAAACTACACCAAATATATATTATATAATTTACATAAAATATCAAAAGTACACCAAATATATATTATATACTGTACATAAAATATCAAAAAGTACAGTAAATATATTTCATATATTGTACATATAATACTAACTAAAACTACACCAAATACATTTTACATACTGTAAATAAAATATCAAAAATTACAGAATGTATATATTATCTACTGTACATAAAATATCAAATAGTACGCCAAATATGTGTTATATATACTGTAAATAAACTATCAAAATCTTCAGTAATTATATTTAATATACTGTTCATAAAATATCAAAAATTACACCAAATGTATATTATACACTCTAAATAAAATAACAAATAGGACAGTAAATATATATTACACTCTATGTAAAATATCAAAAACTACACCAAATATATATTATATAATTTACATAAAATATCAAAAGTACACCAAATATATATTATATAGTGTACATAAAATATCAAAAAGTACAGTAAATATATTTCATATATTGTACATATAATATTAAATAAAAGTACACCAAATACATTTTACATACTGTAAATAAAATATCAAAAATTACAGTAAGTATATATTATCTACTGTACATAAAATATCAAAAAGTACACCAAATATGTGTTATATATACTGTAAATAAACTATCAAAATTTTCAGTAATTATATTTAATATACTGTACATAAAATATCAAAAATTACACCAAATGTATATTATACACTCTAAAATATCAAAAAGGACAGTAAATATATATTACACTCTATGTAAAATAGCAAATACTACACCAAATATATATTATATAATTTACATAAAATATCAAAAGTACACCAAATATATATTATATACTGTACATAAAATATCAAAAAGTGCAGTAAATGTATTTCATGTATTGTACATATAATATTAACTAAAAGCACACCAAATACATTTTACATACTGTAAATAAAATATCAAAAATTACAGTAAGTATATATTATCTACTGTACATAAAATATCAAAAAGTACACCAAAGATGTGTTATATATACTGTAAATAAACTATCAAAATCTTCAGTAATTATATTTAATATACTGTACATAAAATGTCAAAAATTACACCAAATGTATATTATACACTCTAAATAAAATATCAAAAAGGACAGTAAATATATATTACACTCTATGTAAAATATCAAAAACTACACCAAATATATATTATATAATTTACATAAAATATCAAAAGTACACCAAATATATATTATATACTGTACATAAAATATCAAAAAGTACAGTAAATATATTTCATATATTGTACATATAATATTAACTAAAAGTACACCAAGTACATTTTACATACGGTAAATAAAATATCAAAAATTACAGTAAGTATATATTATCTACCGTACATAAAATATCAAAAAGTACACCAAAGATGTGTTATATATACTGTAAATAAACTATCAAAATCTTAAGTAATTATATTTAATATACTGTACATAAAATATCAAAAATTACACCAAATGTATATTATACACTCTAAATAAAATATCAAAAAGGACAGTAAATATATATTACACCCTATGTAAAATATCAAAAACTACACAAAATATATATTATATAATTTACATAAAATATCAAAAGTACACCAAATATATATTATATACTGTACATAAAATATCAAAAAGTACAGTAAATGTATTTCATATATTGTACATATAATATTAACTAAAAGTACACCAAATACATTTTACATACTGTAAATAAAATATCAATAATTACAGTAAGTATATATTATCTACTGAACATAAATTATAATAAAGTACACCAAATATGTGTTATATATACAGTAAATAAACTATCAAAATCTTAAGTAATAATATTTAATATGCTGTACATAAAATATCAAAAATTACACCAAATGTATATTATACACTCTAAATAAAATATCAAAAAGGACAGTAAATATATATTACACTCTATGTAAAATATCAAAAACTACACCAAATATATATTATATAATTTACATAAAATATCAAAAGTACACCAAATATATATTATATACTGTACATAAAATATCAAAAAGTACAGTAAATATATTTCATATATTGTACATATTATATTAACTAAAACTATACCAAATACATTTTATATACTGTAAATAAAATATCAAAAATTACAGTAAGTATATATTATCTACTGTACATAAAATATCAAAAAGTACACCAAATATGTGTTATATATACTGTAAATAAACTATCAAAATCTTCAGTAATTATATTTAATATACTGTACATAAAATATCAATAATTACACCAAATGTATATTATAGACTCTAAATAAAATATCAAAAAGGACAGTAAATATATATTACACTCTATGTAAAATATCAAAAACTACACCGTATATATTATATAATTTACATAAAATATCAAAAGTACACCAAATATATATTATATACTGTACATAAAATATCAAAAAGTACAGTAAATATATTTCATATTTTGTACATATACTATTAACTAAAACTACACCAAATACATTTTACATACAGTAAATAAAATATCAAAAATTCAGTATGTATATATTATCTACTGTACATAAAATATCAAAAAGTACACCAAATATGTGTTATTTATACTGTTAAAAAACTATCAAAATCTTCAGTAATTATATTTAATATACTGTACATAAAATATCAAAAATTACACCAAATGTATATTATACACTCTAAATAAAATATCAAAAAGGACAGTAAATATATAATACACTCTATGTAAAATATCAAAAACTACACCAAATATATATTATATAATTTACATAAAATATCAAAAGTACACCAAATATATATTACATACTGTACATAAAATATCAAAAAGTACAGTAAATATATTTCATATATTGTACATATAATATTAACTAAAAGTACACCAAATACATTTTACATACTGTAAATAAAATATCAAAAATTACAGTAAGTTTATATTATCTACTGTACATAAAATATCAAAAAGTACAGCAAATATGTGTTATATATACTGTAAATAAACTATCAAAATCTTCAGTAATTATATTTAATATACTGTACATAAAATATCAAAAATTACACCAAATGTATATTATACACTCTAAATAAAATATCAAAAAGGACAGTAAATATATATTACACCCTATGTTAAATATCAAAAACTACACAAAATATATATTATATAATTTACATAAAATATCAAAAGTACACCAACTATATATTATATACTGTACATAAAATATCAAAAAGTACAGTAAATATATTTCATATATTGTACATATAATACTAACTAAAACTACACCAAATACATTTTACATACTGTAAATAAAATATCAAAAATTAGAGTAAGTATATATTATCTACTGTACATAAAATATCAAATAGTACACCAAAGATGTGTTATATATACTGTAAATAAACTATCAAAATCTTCAGTAATTATATTTAATATACTGTACATTAAATTTAAAAATTTCACCAAATGTATATTATACACTCTAAATAAAATATCAAAAAGGACAGTAAATATATATTACACTCTATGTAAAATATCAAAAACTACACCAAATATATATTATATAATTTACATAAAATATCAAAAGTACACCAAATATATATTATATACTGTACATAAAATATCAAAAAGTACAGTAAATGTATTTCATATATTGTACATATCATATTAAATAAAAGTTCACCAAATACATTTTACATACTGTAAATAAAACATCAAAAATTACAGTAAGTATATATTATCTACTGTACATAAAATATCAAAAAGTACACCAAAGATGTGTTATATATACTGTAAATAAACTATCAAAATTTTCGGTAATTATATTTAATATACTGTACATAAAATATCAAAAATTACACCAAATGTATATTATACACTCTAAATAAAATATCAAAAAGGACAGTAAATATATATTACACTCTATGTAAAATATCAAAAACTACACCAAATATATATTATATAATTTACATAAAATATCAAAAGTACACCAAATATATATTATATACTGTACATAAAATATCAAAAAGTACAGTAAATATATTTCATATATTGTACATATAATACTAACTAAAACTACACCAAATACATTTTACATACTGTAAATAAAATATCAAAAATTACAGAATGTATATATTATCTACTGTACATAAAATATCAAATAGTACGCCAAATATGTGTTATATATACTGTAAATAAACTATCAAAATCTTCAGTAATTATATTTAATATACTGTTCATAAAATATCAAAAATTACACCAAATGTATATTATACACTCTAAATAAAATAACAAATAGGACAGTAAATATATATTACACTCTATGTAAAATATCAAAAACTACACCAAATATATATTATATAATTTACATAAAATATCAAAAGTACACCAAATATATATTATATAGTGTACATAAAATATCAAAAAGTACAGTAAATATATTTCATACATTGTACATATAATATTAAATAAAAGTACACCAAATACATTTTACATACTGTAAATAAAATATCAAAAATTACAGTAAGTATATATTATCTACTGTACATAAAATATCAAAAAGTACACCAAATATGTGTTATATATACTGTAAATAAACTATCAAAATTTTCAGTAATTATATTTAATATACTGTACATAAAATATCAAAAATTACACCAAATGTATATTATACACTCTAAAATATCAAAAAGGACAGTAAATATATATTACGCTCTATGTAAAATAGCAAATACTACACAAAATATATATTATATAATTTACATAAAATATCAAAAGTACACCAAATATATATTATATACTGTACATAAAATATCAAAAAGTGCAGTAAATGTATTTCATGTATTGTACATATAATATTAACTAAAAGCACACCAAATACATTTTACATACTGTAAATAAAATATCAAAAATTACAGTAAGTATATATTATCTACTGTACATAAAATATCAAAAAGTACACCAAAGATGTGTTATATATACTGTAAATAAACTATCAAAATCTTCAGTAATTATATTTAATATACTGTACATAAAATGTCAAAAATTACACCAAATGTATATTATACACTCTAAATAAAATATCAAAAAGGACAGTAAATATATATTACACTCTATGTAAAATATCAAAAACTACACCAAATATATATTAATTTACATAAAATATCAAAAGTACACCAAATATATATTATATACTGTACATAAAATATCAAAAAGTACAGTAAATATATTTCATATATTGTACATATAATATTAACTAAAAGTACACCAAGTACATTTTACATACGGTAAATAAAATATCAAAAATTACAGTAAGTATATATTATCTACTGAACATAAAATATCAAAAAGTACACCAAAGATGTGTTATATATACTGTAAATAAACTATCAAAATCTTCAGTAATTATATTTAATATACTGTACATAAAATATCAAAAATTACACCAAATGTATATTATAAACTCTAAATAAAATATCAAAAAGGACAGTAAATATATATTACACTCTATGTAAAATATCAAAAACTACACCAAATATATATTATATAATTTACATAAAATATCAAAAGTACACCAAATATATATTATATACTGTACATAAAATATCAAAAAGTACAGTAAATATATTTCATATATTGTACATATAATAATAACTAAAACTACACCAAATACATTTTACATACTGTAAATAAAATATCAAAAATTACAGTAAGTATATATTATCTACTGTACATAATATATCAAAAAGTACGCCAAATATGTGTTATATATACTGTAAATAAACTATCAAAACCTTCAGTAATTATATTTAATATACTGTTCATAAAATATCAAAAATTACACCAAAGGTATATTATACACTCTAAATAAAATATCAAAAAGGACAGTAAATATATATTACACTCAATGTAAAATATGAAAAACTACACCAAATATATATTATATAATTTACATAAAATATCAAAAGTACACCAAATATATATTATATACTGTATATAAAATATCAAAAAGTACAGTAAATATATTTCATATATTGTACATATAATATTAACTAAAACTACACCAAATACATTTTACATACTGTAAATAAAATATCAAAAATTACAGTAAGTATATATTATCTACTGTACATAAAATATCAGAAAGTACACCAAATATGTGTTATATATACTGTAAATGAACTATCAAAATCTTCAGTAATTATATTTAATATACTGTACATAAAATATCAAAAATTACACCAAATGTATATTATACACTCTAAATAAAATATCAAAAAGGACAGTAAATATATATTACACTCTATGTAAAATATCAAAAACTACACAAAATATATATTATATAATTTACATAAAATATCAAAAGTACACCAAATATATATTATATACTGTACATAAAATATCAAAAAGTACAGTAAATGTATTTCATATATTGTACATATAATATTAACTAAATTACACCAAATACATTTTACATACTGTAAATAAAATATCAAAAATTACAGTAAGTATATATTATCTACTGAACATAAAATATCAAAAAGTACACCAAATATGTGTTATATATACTGTAAATAAACTATCAAAATCTTCAGTAATTATATTTAATATACTGTACATAAAATATCAAAAATTACACCAAATATATATTCTACACTCTAAATAAAATATCAAAAAGGACAGTAAATATATATTACACTCTATGTAAAATATCAAAAACTACACCAAATATATATTATATAATTTACATAAAATATCAAAAGTACACCAAATATATATTATATACTGTACATAAAATGTCAAAAAGTACAGTAAATGTATTTCATATATTGTACATATCATATTAAATAAAAGTACACCAAATACCTTTTACATACTGTAAATAAAATATCAAAAATTACAGTAAGTATATATTATCTACTGTACATAAAATATCAAAAAGTACACCAAATATGTGTTATGTATACTCTAAATAAACTATCAAAATTTTCAGTAATTATATTTAATATACTGTTCAGAAAATATCAAAAATTACACTAAATGTATATTACACACTCTAAGTAAAATATCAAAAAGGACAGTAAATATATATTACACTCTATGTAAAATACCAAAAACTACACCAAATATATATTATATAATTTACATAAAATATCAAAAGTACACCAAATATATATTATATACTGTACATAAAATAACAAAAAGTACAGTAAGTATATTACATATATTGTACATATAATATTAACTAAAAGTACACCAAACACATTTTACATACGGTAAATAATATATCGAAAATTACAGTAAGTATATATTATCTACTGTACATAAAATATCAAAAAGTACACCAAAGATGTGTTATATATACTGTAAATAAACTATCAAAATCTTCAGTTATTATATATAATATACTGTACATAAAATATCAAAAATTACACCAAATGTATATTATACACTCTAAATAAAATATCAAAAAGGACAGTAAATATATATTACACCCTATGTAAAATATCAAAAACTACACAACATATATATTATATAATTTACATAAAATATCAAAAGTACACCAACTATATATTATATACTGTACATAAAATATCATAAAGTACAGTAAATATATTTCATATATTGTACATATAATACTAACTAAAACTACACCAAATACATTTTACATACTGTAAATAAAATATCAAAAATTACAGAATGTATATATTATCTACTGTACATAAAATATCAAATAGTACGCCAAATATGTGTTATATATACTGTAAATAAACTATCAAAATCTTCAGTAATTATATTTAATATACTGTTCATAAAATATCAAAAATTACACCAAATGTATATTATACACTCTAAATAAAATAACAAAAAGGACAGTAAATACATATTACACTCTATGTAAAATATCAAAAACTACACCAAATATATATTATATAATTTACATAAAATATCAAAAGTACACCAAATATATATTATATAGTGTACATAAAATATCAAAAAGTACAGTAAATATATTTCATATATTGTACATATAATATTAAATAAAAGTACACCAAATACATTTTACATACTGTAAATAAAATATCAAAAATTACAGTAAGTATATATTATCTACTGTACATAAAATATCAAAAAGTACACCAAATATGTGTTATATATACTGTAAATAAACTATCAAAATTTTCAGTAATTATATTTAATATACTGTACATAAAATATCAAAAATTACACCAAATGTATATTATACACTCTAAAATATCAAAAAGGACAGTAAATATATATTACACTCTATGTAAAATAGCAAATACTACACCAAATATATATTATATAATTTACATAAAATATCAAAAGTACACCAAATATATATTATATACTGTTCATAAAATATCAAAAAGTACAGTAAATATATTTCATGTATTGTACATATAATATTAACTAAAAGCACACCAAATACATTTTACATACTGTAAATAAAATATCAAAAATTACAGTAAGTATATATTATCTACTGTACATAAAATATCAAAAAGTACACCAAAGATGTGTTATATATACTGTAAATAAACTATCAAAATCTTCAGTAATTATATTTAATATACTGTACATAAAATGTCAAAAATTACACCAAATGTATATTATACACTCTAAATAAAATATCAAAAAGGACAGTAAATATATATTACACTCTATGTAAAATATCAAAAACTACACCAAATATATATTATATAATTTACATAAAATATCAAAAGTACACCAAATATATATTATATACTGTACATAAAATATCAAAAAGTACAGTAAATATATTTCATATATTGTACATATAATATTAACTAAAAGTACACCAAGTACATTTTACATACGGTAAATAAAATATCAAAAATTACAGTAAGTATATATTATCTACTGAACATAAAATATCAAAAAGTACACCAAAGATGTGTTATATATACTGTAAATAAACTATCAAAATCTTCAGTAATTATATTTAATATACTGTACATAAAATACCAAAAATTACACCAAATGTATATTATACACTCTAAATAAAATATCAAAAAGGACAGTAAATATATATTACACTCTATGTAAAATATCAAAAACTACACCAAATATATATTATATAATTTACATAAAATATCAAAAGTACACCAAATATATATTATATACTGTACATAAAATATCAAAAAGTACAGTAAATATATTTCATATATTGTACATATAATAATAACTAAAACTACACCAAATACATTTTACATACTGTAAATAAAATATCAAAAATTACAGTAAGTATATATTATCTACTGTACATAATATATCAAAAAGTACGCCAAATATGTGTTATATATACTGTAAATAAACTATCAAAATCTTCAGTAATTATATTTAATATACTGTTCATAAAATATCAAAAATTACACCAAATGTATATTATACACTCTAAATAAAATATCAAAAAGGACAGTAAATATATATTACACTCAATGTAAAATATGAAAAACTACACCAAATATATATTATATAATTTACATAAAATATCAAAAGTACACCAAATATATATTATATACTGTACATAAAATATCAAAAAGTACAGTAAATATATTTCATATATTGTACATATAATATTAACTAAAACTACACCAAATACATTTTACATACTGTAAATAAAGTATCAAAAATTACAGTAAGTATATATTATCTACTGTACATAAAATATCAGAAAGTACACCAAATATGTGTTATATATACTGTAAATGAACTATAAAAATCTTCAGTAATTATATTTAATATACTGTACATAAAATATCAAAAATTACACCAAATGTATATTATACACTCTAAATAAAATATCAAAAAGGACAGTAAATATATATTACACTCTATGTAAAATATCAAAAACTACACAAAATATATATTATATAATTTACATAAAATATCAAAAGTACACCAAATATATATTATATACTGTACATAAAATATCAAAAAGTACAGTAAATGTATTTCATATATTGTACATATAATATTAACTAAATTACACCAAATACATTTTACATACTGTAAATAAAATATCAAAAATTACAGTAAGTATATATTATCTACTGAATATAAAATATCAAAAAGTACACCAAATATGTGTTATATATACTGTAAATAAACTATCAAAATCTTCAGTAATTATATTTAATATACTGTACATAAAATATCAAAAATTACAGCAAATATATATTCTACACTCTAAATAAAATATCAAAAAGGACAGTAAATATATATTACACTCTATGTAAAATATCAAAAACTACACCAAATATATATTATATAATTTACATAAAATATCAAAAGTACACCAAATATATATTATATACTGTACATAAATGTCAAAAAGTACAGTAAATATATTTCATATATTGTTCATATAATATTAACTAAAAGTACACCAAATACATTTTACATACGGTAAATAAAATATCAAAACTTACAGTAAGTATATATTATCTACTGTACATAAAATATCAAAAAGTACACCAAATATGTGTTATGTATACTCTAAATAAACTATCAAAATCTTCAGTAATTATATTTAATATACTGTTCATAAAATATCAAAAATTACACCAAATGTATATTATACACTCTAAGTAAAATATCAAAAAGGACAGTAAATATATATTACACTCTATGTAAAATATCAAAAACTACACCAAATATATATTATATAATTTACATAAAATATCAAAAGTACACCAAATATATATTATATACTGTACATAAAATATCAAAAAGTACAGTAAATATATTTCATATATTGTACATATAATATTAACTAAAAGTACACCAAATACATTTTACATACGGTAAATAAAATATCAAAAATTACAGTAAGTATACATTATCTACTGTACATAAAATATCAAAAACTACACCAAAGATGTGTTATATATACTGTAAATACACTATCAAAATCTTCAGTAATTATATTTAATATACTGTACATAAAATATCAAAAATTACACCAAATGTATATTATACACTCTAAATAAAATATCAAAAAGGACAGTAAATATATATTACACTCTATGTAAAATATCAAAAACTACACAAAATATATATTATATAATTTACATAAAATATCAAAAGTACACCAACTATATATTATATACTGTACATAAAATATCAAAAAGTACAGTAAATATATTTCATATATTGTACATATAATACTAACTAAATCTACACCAAATACATTTTACATACTGTAAATAAAATATCAAAAATTACAGTATGTATGTATTATCTACTGTACATAAAATATCAAAAAGTACACCAAATATGTGTTATATATACTGTAAATAAACTATCAAAATCTTCAGTAATTATATTTAATATACTGTACATAATATATCAAAAATTACACCAAATGTATATTATACACTCTAAATAAAATATCAAAAAGGACAGTAAATATATATTACACTCTATGTAAAATATCAAAAACTACACAAAATATATATTATATAATTTACATAAAATATCAAAAGTACACCAAATATATATTATATACTGTACATAAAATGTCAAAAAGTACAGTAAATATATTTCATATATTGTTCATATAATATTAACTACAAGTACACCAAATACATTTTACATACTGTAAATAAAATATCAAAACTTACAGTAAGTATTTATTATCTACTGTACAAAAATATCAAAAAGTACACCAAATATGTGTTATGTATACTGTAAATAAACTATCAAAATCTTCAGTAATTATATTTAATATACTGTTCATAAAATATCAAAAATTACACAAAATGTATATTACACACTCTAAGTAAAATATCAAAAAGGACAATAAATATATATTACACTCTATGTAAAATATCAAAAACTACACCAAATATATATTATATAATTTACATAAAATATCAAAAGTACACCAAATATATATTATATACTGTACATAAAATATCAAAAAGTACAGTAAATATATTGCATATATTGCACATATAATATTAACTAAAAGTACACCAAACACATTTTACATACGGTAAATAAAATATCAAAGATTTCAGTAAGTATATATTATCTACTGTACATAAAATATCAAAAAGTAAAGCAAAGATGTGTTATATATACTGTAAATAAACTATCAAAACCTTCAGTTATTATATTTAATATACTGTACATAAAATATCAAAAATTACACCAAATGTATATTATACACTCTAAATAAAATATCAAAAAGGACAGTAAATATATATTACACCCTATGTAAAATATCAAAAACTACACAAAATATATATTATATAATTTACATAAAATATCAAAAGTACACCAAATATATATTATATACTGTACATGAAATATCAAAAAGTACAGTAAATATATTTCATATATTGTACATATAATACTAACTAAAACTACACCAAATACATTTTACATACTGTAAATAAAATATCAAAAATTACAGAATGTATATATTATCTACTGTACATAAAATATCAAATAGTACGCCAAATATGTGTTATATATACTGTAAATAAACTATCAAAATCTTCAGTAATTATATTTAATATTCTGTTCATAAAATATCAAAAATTACACCAAATGTATATTATACACTCTAAATAAAATAACAAAAAGGACAGTAAATATATATTACACTCTATGTAAAATATCAAAAACTACACCAAATATATATTATATAATTTACATAAAATATCAAAAGTACACCAAATATATATTATATAGTGTACATAAAATATCAAAAAGTACAGTAAATATATTTCATATATTGTACATATAATATTAAATAAAAGTACACCAAATACATTTTACATAGTGTAAATAAAATATCAAAAATTACAGTAAGTATATATTATCTACTGTACATAAAATATCAAAAAGTACACCAAATATGTGTTATATATATTGTAAATAAACTATCAAAATTTTCAGTAATTATATTTAATATACTGTACATAAAATATCAAAAATTACACCAAATGTATATTATACACTCTAAAATATCAAAAAGGACAGTAAATATATATTACACTCTATGTAAAATAGCAAACACTACACCAAATATATATTATATAATTTACATAAAATATCAAAAGTACACCAAATATATATTATATACTGTACATAAAATATCAAAAAGTACAGTAAATATATTTCATATATTGTACATATAATATTAACTAAAAGTACACCAAATACATTTTACATACTGTAAATAAAATATCAAAAATTACAGTAAGTATATATTATCTACTGTACATAAAATATCAAAAAGTACACCAAATATGTGTTATATATACTGTAAATAAACTATAAAAATCTTCAGTAATTATATTTAATATACTGTACATAAAATATCAATAATTACACCAAATGTATATTATACACTCTAAATAAAATATCAAAAAGGACAGTAAATATATATTACACTCTATGTAAAATATCAAAAACTACACCAAATATATATTATATAATTTACATAAAATATCAAAAGTACACCAAATATATATTATATACTGTACATAAAATATCAAAAAGTACAGTAAATATATTTCATATATTGTACATATAATATTAACTAAAAGTACACCAAGTACATTTTACATACGGTAAATAAAATATCAAAAATTACAGTAAGTATATATTATCTACTGTACATAAAATATCAAAAAGTACACCAAAGATGTGTTATATATACTGTAAGTAAACTATCAAAATCTTCAGTAATTATATTTAATATACTGTTCATAAAATATCAAAAATTACACCAAATGTATATTATACACTCTAAATAAAATATCAAAAAGGACAGTAAATATATATTACACTCAATGTAAAATATGAAAAACTACACCAAATATATATTATATAATTTTCATAAAATATCAAAAGTACACCAAATATATATTATAAACTGTACATAAAATATCAAAAAGTACAGTAAATATATTTCATATATTGTACATATAATATTAACTAAAACTACACCAAATACATTTTACATACTGTAAATAAAATATCAAAAATTACAGTAAGTATATATTATCTACTGTACATAAAATATCAGAAAGTACACCAAATATGTGTTATATATACTGTAAATGAACTATCAAAATCTTCAGTAATTATATTTAATATACTGTACATAAAATATCAAAAATTACACCAAATGTATATTATACACTCTAAATAAAATATCAAAAAGGACAGTAAATATATATTACAATCTATGTAAAATATCAAAAACTACACAAAATATATATTATATAATTTACATAAAATATCAAAAGTACACCAAATATATATTATATACTGTACATAAAATATCAAAAAGTACAGTAAATATATTTCATATATTGTACATATAATATTAACTAAAAGTACACCAAATACATTTTACATACTGTAAATAAAATATCAAAAATTACAGTAAGTATATATTATCTACTGTACATAAAATATCAAAAAGTACACCAAAGATGTGTTATATATACTGTAAATAAACTATCAAAATCTTCAGTAATTATATTTAATATACTGTACATAAAATATCAAAAATTACACCAAATGTATATTATACACTCTAAATAAAATATCAAAAAGGTCAGTAAATATATATTACACACTATGTAAAATATCAAAAACTACACCAAATATATATTATATAATTTACATAAAATATCAAAAGTACACCAAATATATATTATATACTGTACATAAAATATCAAAAAGTACAGTAAATATATTTCATATATTGTACATATAATATTAACTAAAAGTACACCAAGTACATTTTACATACGGTAAATAAAATATCAAAAATTACAGTAAGTATATATTATCTACTGTACATAAAATATCAAAAAGTAAACCAAAGATGTGTTATATATACTGTAAATAAACTATCAAAATCTTCAGTAATTATATTTAATATACTGTACCTAAAATATCAAAAATTACACCAAATGTATATTATACACTCTAAATAAAATATCAAAAAGGACAGTAAATATATATTACACACTATGTAAAATATCAAAAACTACACCAAATATATATTATATAATTTACATAAAATATCAAAAGTACACCAAATATATATTATAAACTGTACATAAAATATCAAAAAGTACAGTAAATATATTTCATATATTGTACATATAATATTAACCAAAACTACACCAAATACATTTTACATACTGTAAATAAAATATCAAAAATTACAGTAAGTATATATTATCTACTGTACATAAAATATCAGAAAGTACACCAAATATGTGTTATATATACTGTAAATAAACTATCAAAATCTTCAGTAATTATATTTAATATACTGTACATAAAATATCAAAAATTACACCATATGTATATTATACACTCTAAATAAAATATCAAAAAGGACAGTAAATATATATTACACTCTATGTAAAATATCAAAAACTACACCAAATATATATTATATAATTTACACAAAATATCAAAAGTACACCAAATATATATTATATACTGTACATAAAATGTCAAAAAGTACAGTAAATATATTTCATATATTGTACACATAATATTAACTAAAAGCACACCAAATACATTTTACATACTGTAAATAAAATATCAAAAATTACAGTAAGTATATATTATCTACTGTACATAAAATATCAAAAAGTACACCAAATATGTGTTATATATACTGTAAATAAACTATCAAAATCTTCAGTAATTATATTTAATATACTGTACATAATATATCAAAAATTACACCAAATGTATATTATACACTCTAAATAAAATATCAAAAAGGACAGTAAATATATATTACACTCTATGTAAAATATCAAAAACTACACAAAATATATATTATATAATTTACATAAAATATCAAAAGTACACCAAATATATATTATATACTGTACATAAAATGTCAAAAAGTACAGTAAATATATTTCATATATTGTTCATATAATATTAACTACAAGTACACCAAATACATTTTACATACTGTAAATAAAATATCAAAACTTACAGTAAGTATATATTATCTACTGTACAAAAATATCAAAAAGTACACCAAATATGTGTTATGTATACTGTAAATAAACTATCAAAATCTTCAGTAATTATATTTAATATACTGTTCATAAAATATCAAAAATTACACAAAATGTATATTACACACTCTAAGTAAAATATCAAAAAGGACAATAAATATATATTACACTCTATGTAAAATATCAAAAACTACACCAAATATATATTATATAATTTACATAAAATATCAAAAGTACACCAAATATATATTATATACTGTACATAAAATATCAAAAAGTACAGTAAATATATTGCATATATTGCACATATAATATTAACTAAAAGTACACCAAACACATTTTACATACGGTAAATAAAATATCAAAGATTACAGTAAGTATATATTATCTACTGTACATAAAATATCAAAAAGTACAGCAAAGATGTGTTATATATACTGTAAATAAACTATCAAAACCTTCAGTTATTATATTTAATATACTGTACATAAAATATCAAAAATTACACCAAATGTATATTATACACTCTAAATAAAATATCAAAAAGGACAGTAAATATATATTACACCCTATGTAAAATATCAAAAACTACACAAAATATATATTATATAATTTACATAAAATATCAAAACTACACCAAATATATATTATATACTGTACATAAAATATCAAAAAGTACAGTAAATATATTTCATATATTGTACATATAATACTAACTAAAACTACACCAAATACATTTTACATACTGTAAATAAAATATCAAAAATTACAGAATGTATATATTATCTACTGTACATAAAATATCAAATAGTACGCCAAATATGTGTTATATATACGGTAAATAAACTATCAAAATCTTCAGTAATTATATTTAATATACTGTTCATAAAATATCAAAAATTACACCAAATGTATATTATACACTCTAAATAAAATAACAAAAAGGACAGTAAATATATATTACACTCTATGTAAAATATCAAAAACTACACCAAATATATATTATATAATTTACATAAAATATCAAAAGTACACCAAATATATATTATATAGTGTACATAAAATATCAAAAAGTACAGTAAATATATTTCATATATTGTACATATAATATTAAATAAAAGTACACCAAATACATTTTACATAGTGTAAATAAAATATCAAAAATTACAGTAAGTATATATTATCTACTGTACATAAAATATCAAAAAGTACACCAAATATGTGTTATATATATTGTAAATAAACTATCAAAATTTTCAGTAATTATATTTAATATACTGTACATAAAATATCAAAAATTACACCAAATGTATATTATACACTCTAAAATATCAAAAAGGACAGTAAATATATATTACACTCTATGTAAAATAGCAAACACTACACCAAATATATATTATATAATTTACATAAAATATCAAAAGTACACCAAATATATATTATATACTGTACATAAAATATCAAAAAGTACAGTAAATATATTTCATATATTGTACATATAATATTAACTAAAAGTACACCAAATACATTTTACATACTGTAAATAAAATATCAAAAATTACAGTAAGTATATATTATCTACTGTACATAAAATATCAAAAAGTACACCAAATATGTGTTATATATACTGTAAATAAACTATAAAAATCTTCAGTAATTATATTTAATATACTGTACATAAAATATCAATAATTACACCAAATGTATATTATACACTCTAAATAAAATATCAAAAAGGACAGTAAATATATATTACACTCTATGTAAAATATCAAAAACTACACCAAATATATATTATATAATTTACATAAAATATCAAAAGTACACCAACTATATAGTATAAACTGTACATAAAATATCAAAAAGTACAGTAAATATATTTCATATATTGTACATATAATATTAACTAAAACTACACCAAATACATTTTACATACTGTAAATAAAATATCAAAAATTACAGTAAGTATATATTATCTACTGTACATAAAATATCAAAAAGTACACCAAAGATGTGTTATATATACTGTAAATAAACTATCAAAATCTTCAGTAATTATATTTAATATACTGTACATAAAATATCAAAAATTACAACAAATGTATATTATACACTCTAAATAAAATATCAAAAAGGACAGTAAATATATATTACAATCTATGTAAAATATCAAAAACTACACCAAATATATATTATATAATTTACATAAAATATCAAAAGTACACCAAATATATATTATATACTGTACCTAAAATGTCAAAAAGTACAGTATATATATTTCATATATTGTACACATAATATTAACTAAGAGTACACCAAATACATTTTACATACTGTAAATAAAATATCAAAAATTACAGTAAGTATATATTATCTACTGTACATAAAATATCAAAAAGTACACCAAATATGTGTTATATATACTGTAAATAAACTATCAAAACCTTCAGTAATTATATTTAATATACTGTACATAATATATCAAAAATTACACCAAATGTATATTATACACTCTAAATAAAATATCAAAAAGGACAGTAAATATATATTACACTCTATGAAAAATATCAAAAACTACACAAATTATATATTATATAATTTACATAAAATATCAAAAGTACACCAAATATATATTATATACTGTACATAAAATGTCAAAAAGTACAGTAAATATATTTCATATATTGTTCATATAATATTAACTGAAAGTACACCAAATACATTTTATATACTGTAAATAAAATATCAAAAATTACAGTAAGTATATATTATGTAGTGTACATAAAATATCAAAAAGTACACCAAATATGTGTTATATATATTGTAAATAAACTATCAAAAACTTCATTAATTATATTTAATATACTGTACATAAAATATCAAAAATTACACCAAATGTATATTATACACTCTAAATAAAATATCAAAAAGGACAGTAAATATATATTACACTCTATGTAAAATATCAAAAACTACAGAAAATATATATTATATAATTTACATAAAATATCAAAAGTACACCAAATATATATTATATACTGTACATAAAATGTCAAAAAGTACAGTAAATATATTTCATATATTGTTCATATAATATTAACTAAAAGTACACCAAATACATTTTACATACTGTAAATAAAATATCAAAACTTACAGTAAGTACATATTATCTACTGTACAAAAAATATCAAAAAGTACACCAAATATGTGTTATGTATACTCTAAATAAACTATCAAAATTTTCAGTAATTATATTTAATATACTGTTCAGAAAATATCAAAAATTACACTAAATGTATATTACACACTCTAAGTAAAATATCAAAAAGGACAGTAAATATATATTACACTCTATGTAAAATATCAAAAACTACACCAAATATATATTATATAATTTACATAAAATATCAAAAGTACACCAAATATATATTATATACTGTACATAAAATAACAAAAAGTACAGTAAGTATATTACATATATTGTACATATAATATTAACTAAAAGTACACCAAACACATTTTACATACGGTAAATAAAATATCGAAAATTACAGTAAGTATATATTATCTACTGTACATAAAATATCAAAAAGTACACCAAAGATGTGTTATATATACTGTAAATAAACTATCAAAATCTTCAGTTATTATATATAATATACTGTACATAAAATATCAAAAATTACACCAAATGTATATTATACACTCTAAATAAAATATCAAAAAGGACAGTAAATATATATTACACCCTATGTAAAATATCAAAAACTACACAAAATATATATTATATAATTTACATAAAATATCAAAAGTACACCAACTATATATTATATACTGTACATAAAATATCATAAAGTTCAGTAAATGTATTTCATATATTGTACATATAATACTAACTAAAACTACACCAAATACATTTTACATACTGTAAATAAAATATCAAAAATTACAGAATGTATATATTATCTACTGTACATAAAATATCAAATAGTACGCCAAATATGTGTTATATATACTGTAAATAAACTATCAAAATCTTCAGTAATTATATTTAATATACTGTTCATAAAATATCAAAAATTACACCAAATGTATATTATACACTCTAAATAAAATAACAAAAAGGACAGTAAATATATATTACACTCTATGTAAAATATCAAAAACTACACCAAATATATATTATATAATTTACATAAAATATCAAAAGTACACCAAATATATATTATATAGTGTACATAAAATATCAAAAAGTACAGTAAATATATTTCATATATTGTACATATAATATTAACTAAAAGTACACCAAATACATTTTACATACGGTAAATAAAATATCAAAAATTACAGTAAGTATATATTATCTACTGTACATAAAATATCAAAAACTACACCAAAGATGTGTTATATATACTGTAAATACACTATCAAAATCTTCAGTAATTATATTTAATATACTGTACATAAAATATCAAAAATTACACCAAATGTATATTATACACTCTAAATAAAATATCAAAAAGGACAGTAAATATATATTACACTCTATGTAAAATATCAAAAACTACACAAAATATATATTATATAATTTACATAAAATATCAAAAGTACACCAACTATATATTATATACTGTACATAAAATATCAAAAAGTACAGTAAATATATTTCATATATTGTACATATAATACTAACTAAATCTACACCAAATACATTTTACATACTGTAAATAAAATATCAAAAATTACAGTATGTATATATTATCTACTGTACATAAAATATCAAAAAGTACACCAAATATGTGTTATATATACTGTAAATAAACTATCAAAATCTTCAGTAATTATATTTAATATACTGTTCATAATATATCAAAAATTACACCAAATGTATATTATACACTCTAAATAAAATATCAAAAAGGACAGTAAATATATATTACACTCTATGTAAAATATCAAAAACTACACCAAATATATATTATATAATTTATATAAAATATCAAAAGTACACCAAATATATAGTATAAACCTTACATAAAATATCAAAAAGTACAGTAAATATATTTCATATATTGTACACATAATATTAACTAAAAGCACACCAAATACATTTTACATACTGTAAATAAAATATCAAAAATTACAGTAAGTATATATTATCTACTGTACATAAAATATCAAAAAGTACACCAAATATGTGTTATATATACTGTAAATAAACTATCAAAAAACCTTCAGTAATTATATTTAATATACTGTACATAATATATCAAAAATTACACCAAATGTATATTATACACTCTAAATAAAATATCAAAAAGGACAGTAAATATATATTACACTCTATGTAAAATATCAAAAACTACACAAAATATATATTATATAATTTACATAAAATATCAAAAGTACACCAAATATATATTATATACTGTACATAAAATGTCAAAAAGTACAGTAAATATATTTCATATATTGTTCATATAATATTAACTACAAGTACACCAAATACATTTTACATACTGTAAATAAAATATCAAAACTTACAGTAAGTATATATTATCTACTGTACAAAAATATCAAAAAGTACACCAAATATGTGTTATGTATACTGTAAATAAACTATCAAAATCTTCAGTAATTATATTTAATATACTGTTCATAAAATATCAAAAATTACACCAAATGTATATTACACACTCTAAGTAAAATATCAAAAAGGACAATAAATATATATTACACTCTATGTAAAATATCAAAAACTACACCAAATATATATTATATAATTTACATAAAATATCAAAAGTACACCAAATATATATTATATACTGTACATAAAATATCAAAAAGTACAGTAAATATATTGCATATATTGCACATATAATATTAACTAAAAGTACACCAAACACATTTTACATACGGTAAATAAAATATCAAAAATTACAGTAAGTATATATTATCTACTGTACGTAAAATATCAAAAAGTACAGCAAAGATGTGTTATATATACTGTAAATAAACTATCAAAACCTTCAGTTATTATATTTAATATACTGTACATAAAATATCAAAAATTACACCAAATGTATATTATACACTCTAAATAAAATATCAAAAAGGACAGTAAATATATATTACACCCTATGTAAAATATCAAAAACTACACAAAATATATATTATATAATTTACATAAAATATCAAAAGTACACCAAATATATATTATATACTGTACATAAAATATCAAAAAGTACAGTAAATATATTTCATATATTGTACATATAATACTAACTAAAACTACACCAAATACATTTTACATACTGTAAATAAAATATCAAAAATTACAGAATGTATATATTATCTACTGTACATAAAATATCAAATAGTACGCCAAATATGTGTTATATATACTGTAAATAAACTATCAAAATCTTCAGTAATTATATTTAATATACTGTTCATAAAATATGAAAAATTACACCAAATGTATATTATACACTCTAAATAAAATAACAAAAAGGACAGTAAATATATATTACACTCTATGTAAAATATCAAAAACTACACCAAATATATATTATATAATTTACATAAAATATCAAAAGTACACCAAATATATATTATATAGTGTACATAAAATATCAAAAAGTACAGTAAATATATTTCATATATTGTACATATAATATTAAATAAAAGTACACCAAATACATTTTACATAGTGTAAATAAAATATCAAAAATTACAGTAAGTATATATTATCTACTGTACATAAAATATCAAAAGTACACCAAATATGTGTTATATATACTGTAAATAAACTATCAAAATTTTCAGTAATTATATTTAATATACTGTACATAAAATATCAAAAATTACACCAAATGTATATTATACACTCTAAAATATCAAAAAGGACAGTAAATATATATTACACTCTATGTAAAATAGCAAACACTACACCAAATATATATTATATAATTTACATAAAATATCAAAAGTACACCAAATATATATTATATACTGTACATAAAATATCAAAAAGTACAGTAAATATATTTCATATATTGTACATATAATATTAACTAAAAGTACACCAAATACATTTTACATACTGTAAATAAAATATCAAAAATTACAGTAAGTATATATTATCTACTGTACATAAAATATCAAAAAGTACACCAAATATGTGTTATATATACTGTAAATAAACTATCAAAATCTTCAGTAATTATATTTAATATACTGTACATAAAATATCAATAATTACACCAAATGTATATTATACACTCTAAATAAAATATCAAAAAGGACAGTAAATATATATTACACTCTATGTAAAATATCAAAAACTACACCAAATATATATTATATAATTTACATAAAATATCAAAAGTACACCAAATATATATTATATACTGTACATAAAATATCAAAAAGTACAGTAAATATATTTCATATATTGTACATATAATATTAACTAAAAGTACACCAAGTACATTTTACATACGGTAAATAAAATATCAAAAATTACAGTAAGTATATATTATCTACTGTACATAAAATATCAAAAAGTACACCAAAGATGTGTTATATATACTGTAAATAAACTATCAAAATCTTCAGTAATTATATTTAATATACTGTTCATAAAATATCAAAAATTACACCAAATGTATATTATACACTCTAAATAAAATATCAAAAAGGACAGTAAATATATATTACACTCAATGTAAAATATGAAAAACTACACCAAATATATATTATATAATTTACATAAAATATCAAAAGTACACCAAATATATATTATAAACTGTACATAAAATATCAAAAAGTACAGTAAATATATTTCATATATTGTACATATAATATTAAGTAAAACTACACCAAATACATTTTACATACTGTAAATAAAATATCAAAAATTACAGTAAGTATATATTATCTACTGTACATAAAATATCAGAAAGTACACCAAATATGTGTTATATATACTGTAAATGAACTATCAAAATCTTCAGTAATTATATTTAATATACTGTACATAAAATATCAAAAATTACACCAAATGTATATTATACACTCTAAATAAAGTATCAAAAAGGACAGTAAATATATATTACAATCTATGTAAAATATTAAAAATTACACAAAATATATATTATATAATTTACATAAAATATCAAAAGTACACCAAATATATATTATAAACTGTACATAAAATATCAAAAAGTACAGTAAATATATTTCATATATTGTACGTATAATATTAATTAAAGTACACCAAATACATTTTACATACTGTAAATAAAATATCAAAAATTACAGTAAGTATATATTATCTACTGTACATAAAATATCAAAAAGTACACCAAAGATGTGTTATATATACTGTAAATAAACTATCAAAATCTTCAGTAATTATATTTAATATACTGTACATAAAATATCAAAAATTACACCAAATGTATATTATACACTCTAAATAAAATATCAAAAAGGTCAGTAAATATATATTACACACTATGTAAAATATCAAAAACTACACCAAATATATATTATATAATTTACATAAAATATCAAAAGTACACCAAATATATATTATATACTGTACATAAAATATCAAAAAGTACAGTAAATATATTTCATATATTGTACATATAATATTAACTAAAAGTACACCAAGTACATTTTACATACGGTAAATAAAATATCAAAAATTACAGTAAGTATATATTATCTACCGTACATAAAATATCAAAAAGTACACCAAAGATGTGTTATATATACTGTAAATAAACTATCAAAATCTTCAGTAATTATATTTAATATACTGTACGTAAAATATCAAAAATTACACCAAATGTATATTATACACTCTAAATAAAATATCAAAAATGACAGTAAATATATATTACACACTATGTAAAATATCAAAAACTACACCAAATATATATTATATAATTTACATAAAATATCAAAAGTACACCAAATATATATTATAAACTGTACATAAAATATCAAAAAGTACAGTAAATATATTTCATATATTGTACATATAATATTAACCAAAACTACACCAAATACATTTTACATACTGTAAATAAAATATCAAAAATTACAGTAAGTATATATTATCTACTGTACATAAAATATCAGAAAGTACACCAAATATGTGTTATATATACTGTAAATAAACTATCAAAATCTTCAGTAATTATATTTAATATACTGTACATAAAATATCAAAAATTACACCATATGTATATTATACACTCTAAATAAAATATCAAAAAGGACAGTAAATATATATTACACTCTATGTAAAATATCAAAAACTACACCAAATATATATTATATAATTTACATAAAATATCAAAAGTACACCAAATATATATTATATACTGTACATAAAATATCAAAAAGTACAGTAAATATATTTCATATTTTGTACATATAATATTAACTAAAAGTACACCAAGTACATTTTACATACGGTAAATAAAATATCAAAAATTACAGTAAGTATATATTATCTACTGTACATAAAATATCAAAAAGTACACCAAAGATGTGTTATATATACTGTAAATAAACTATCAAAATCTTCAGTAATTATATTTAATATACTGTACCTAAAATATCAAAAATTACACCAAATGTATATTATACACTCTAAATAAAATATCAAAAAGGACAGTAAATATATATTACACTCTATGTAAAATATCAAAAACTACACCAAATATATATTATATAATTTACATAAAATATCAAAAGTACACCAAATATATATTATAAACTCTACATAAAATATCAAAAAGTACAGTAAATATATTTCATATATTGTACATATAATATTAACTAAAACTACTCCAAATACATTTTACATACTGTAAATAAAATATCAAAAATTACAGTAAGTATATATTATCTACTGTACATAAAATATCAAAAAGTACACCAAATATGTGTTATATATACTGTAAATAAACTATCAAAACCTTCAGTAATTATATTTAATATACTGTACATAAAATATCAAAAATTACACCAAATGTATATTATACACTCTAAATAAAATATCAAAAAGGACAGTAAATATATATTACACTCTATGTAAAATATCAAAAACTACACCAAATATATATTATATAATTTACATAAAATATCAAAAGTACACCAAATATATATTATATACTGTACATAAAATATCAAAAAGTACAGTAAATGTATTTCATATATTGTACATATAATATTAACTAAAAGTACACCAAATACATTTTACATACTGTATATAAAATATCAATAATTACAGTAAGTATATATTATCTACTGAACATAAATTATAATAAAGTACACCAAATATGTGTTATATATACAGTAAATAAACTATCAAAATCTTAAGTAATAATATTTAATATGCTGTACATAAAATATCAAAAATTACACCAAATGTATATTATACACTCTAAATAAAATATCAAAAAGGACAGTAAATATATATTACACTCTATGTAAAATATCAAAAACTACACCAAATATATATTATATAATTTACATAAAATATCAAAAGTACACCAAATATATATTATATACTGTACATAAAATATCAAAAAGTACAGTAAATATATTTCATATATTGTACATATTATATTAACTAAAACTATACCAAATACATTTTATATACTGTAAATAAATTATCAAAAATTACAGTAAGTATATATTATCTACTGTACATAAAATATCAAAAAGTACACCAAATATGTGTTATATATACTGTAAATAAACTATCAAAATCTTCAGTAATTATATTTAATATACTGTACATAAAATATCAATAATTACACCAAATGTATATTATAGACTCTAAATAAAATATCAAAAAGGACAGTAAATATATATTACACTCTATGTAAAATATCAAAAACTACACCGTATATATTATATAATTTACATAAAATATCAAAAGTACACCAAATATATATTATATACTGTACATAAAATATCAAAAAGTACAGTAAATATATTTCATATTTTGTACATATACTATTAACTAAAACTACACCAAATACATTTTACATACAGTAAATAAAATATCAAAAATTCAGTATGAATATATTATCTACTGTACATAAAATATCAAAAAGTACACCAAATATGTGTTATTTATACTGTTAATAAACTATCAAAATCTTCAGTAATTATATTTAATATACTGTACATAAAATATCAAAAATTACACCAAATGTATATTATACACTCTAAATAAAATATCAAAAAGGACAGTAAATATATAATACACTCTATGTAAAATATCAAAAACTACACCAAATATATATTATATAATTTACATAAAATATCAAAAGTACACCAAATATATATTACATACTGTACATAAAATATCAAAAAGTACAGAAAATATATTTCATATATTGTACATATAATATTAACTAAAAGTACACCAAATACATTTTACATACTGTAAATAAAATATCAAAAATTACAGTAAGTTTATATTATCTACTGTACATAAAATATCAAAAAGTACACCAAATATGTGTTATATATACTGTAAATAAACTATCAAAATCTTAAGTAATTATATTTAATATACTGTACATAAAATATCAAAAATTACACCAAATGTATATTATACACTCTAAATAAAATATCAAAAAGGACAGTAAATATATATTACACCCTATGTAAAATATCAAAAACTACACAAAATATATATTATATAATTTACATAAAATATCAAAAGTACACCAACTATATATTATATACTGTACATAAAATATCAAAAAGTACAGTAAATATATTTCATATATTGTACATATAATACTAACTAAAACTACACCAAATACATTTTACATACTGTAAATAAAATATCAAAAATTAGAGTAAGTATATATTATCTACTGTACATAAAATATCAAATAGTACACCAAAGATGTGTTATATATACTGTAAATAAACTATCAAAATCTTCAGTAATTATATTTAATATACTGTACATTAAATTTAAAAATTTCACCAAATGTATATTATACACTCTCAATAAAATATCAAAAAGGACAGTAAATATATATTACACTCTATGTAAAATATCAAAAACTACACCAAATATATATTATATAATTTACATAAAATATCAAAAGTACACCAAATATATATTATATACTGTACATAAAATATCAAAAAGTACAGTAAATGTATTTCATATATTGTACATATCATATTAAATAAAAGTACACCAAATACCTTTTACATACTGTAAATAAAATATCAAAAATTACAGTAAGTATATATTATCTACTGTACATAAAATATCAAAAAGTACACCAAAGATGTGTTATATATACTGTAAATAAACTATCAAAATTTTCGGTAATTATATTTAATATACTGTACATAAAATATCAAAAATTACACCAAATGTATATTATACACTCTAAATAAAATATCAAAAAGGACAGTAAATATATATTACACTCTATGTAAAATATCAAATACTACACCAAATATATATTATATACTTTACATAAAATATCAAAAGTACACCAAATATATATTATATACTGTACATAAAATATCAAAAAGTACAGTAAATATATTTCATATATTGTACATATAATACTAACTAAAACTACACCAAATACATTTTACATACTGTAAATAAAATATCAAAAATTACAGAATGTATATATTATCTACTGTACATAAAATATCAAATAGTACGCCAAATATGTGTTATATATACTGTAAATAAACTATCAAAATCTTCAGTAATTATATTTAATATACTGTTCATAAAATATCAAAAATTACACCAAATGTATATTATACACTCTAAATAAAATAACAAAAAGGACAGTAAATATATATTACACTCTATGTAAAATATCAAAAACTACACCAAATATATATTATATAATTTACATAAAATATCAAAACTACACCAAATATATATTATATAGTGTACATAAAATATCAAAAAGTACAGTAAATATATTTCATATATTGTACATATAATATTAAATAAAAGTACACCAAATACATTTTACATACTGTAAATAAAATATCAAATATTACAGTAAGTATATATTATCTACTGTACATAAAATATCAAAAAGTACACCAAATATGTGTTATATATACTGTAAATAAACTATCAAAATTTTCAGTAATTATATTTAATATACTGTACATAAAATATCAAAAATTACACCAAATGTATATTATACACTCTAAAATATCAAAAAGGACAGTAAATATATATTACACTCTATGTAAAATAGCAAATACTACACCAAATATATATTATATAATTTACATAAAATATCAAAAGTACACCAAATATATATTATATACTGTACATAAAATATCAAAAAGTGCAGTAAATGTATTTCATGTATTGTACATATAATATTAACTAAAAGCACACCAAATACATTTTACATACTGTAAATAAAATATCAAAAATTACAGTAAGTATATATTATCTACTGTACATAAAATATCAAAAAGTACACCAAAGATGTGTTATATATACTGTAAATAAACTATCAAAATCTTCAGTAATTATATTTAATATACTGTACATAAAATGTCAAAAATTACACCAAATGTATATTATACACTCTAAATAAAATATCAAAAAGGACAGTAAATATATATTACACTCTATGTAAAATATCAAAAACTACACCAAATATATATTATATAATTTACATAAAATATCAAAAGTACACCAAATATATATTATATACTGTACATAAAATATCAAAAAGTACAGTAAATATATTTCATATATTGTACATATAATATTAACTAAAAGTACACCAAGTACATTTTACATACGGTAAATAAAATATCAAAAATTACAGTAAGTATATATTATCTACTGAACATAAAATATCAAAAAGTACACCAAAGATGTGTTATATATACTGTAAATAAACTATCAAAATCTTCAGTAATTATATTTAATATACTGTACATAAAATATCAAAAATTACACCAAATGTATATTATACACTCTAAATAAAATATCAAAAAGGACAGTAAATATATATTACACTCTATGTAAAATATCAAAAACTACACCAAATATATATTATATAATTTACATAAAATATCAAAAGTACACCAAATATATATTATATACTGTACATAAAATATCAAAAAGTACAGTAAATGTATTTCATATATTGTACATATCATATTAAATAAAAGTACACCAAATACATTTTACATACTGTAAATAAAATATCAAAAATTACAGTAAGTATATATTATCCACTGTACATAAAATATCAAAAAGTACACCAAAGATGTGTTATATATACTGTAAATAAACTATCAAAATTTTCGGTAATTATATTTAATATACTGTACATAAAATATCAAAAATTACACCAAATGTATATTATACACTCTAAATAAAATATCAAAAAGGACAGTAAATATATATTACACTCTATGTAAAATATCAAAAACTACACCAAATATATATTATATAATTTACATAAAATATCAAAAGTACACCAAATATATATTATATACTGTACATAAAATATCAAAAAGTACAGTAAATATATTTCATATATTGTACATATAATATTAACTAAAACTACACCAAATACATTTTACATACTGTAAATAAAATATCAAAAATTACAGTAAGTATATATTATCTACTGTACATAAAATATCAGAAAGTACAACAAGTATGTGTTATATATACTGTAAATGAACTATCAAAATCTTCAGTAATTATATTTAATATACTGTACATAAAATATCAAAAATTACACCAAATGTATATTATACACTCTAAATAAAATATCAAAAAGGACAGTAAATATATATTACACTCTATGTAAAATATCAAAAACTACACAAAATATATATTATATAATTTACATAAAATATCAAAAGTACACCAAATATATATTATATACTGTACATAAAATATCAAAAAGTACAGTAAATGTATTTCATATATTGTACATATAATATTAACTAAATTACACCAAATACATTTTACATACTGTAAATAAAATATCAAAAATTACAGTAAGTATATATTATCTACTGAACATAAAATATCAAAAAGTACACCAAATATGTGTTATATATACTGTAAATAAACTATCAAAATCTTCAGTAATTATATTTAATATACTGTACATAAAATATCAAAAATTACACCAAATATATATTCTACACTCTAAATAAAATATCAAAAAGGACAGTAAATATATATTACACTCTATGTAAAATATCAAAAACTACACCAAATATACAGTACATAATTTACATAAAATAACAAAAGTACACCAAATATATATTATATACTGTACATAAAATATCAAAAAGTACACTAAATATATTTCATATATTGTACATATAATATTAACTAAAACTACACCAAATACATTTTACATACTGTAAATAAAATATCAAAAATTACAGTAAGTATATATTATCTACTGTACATAAAATATCAAAAAGTACACCAAATATGTGTTATATATACTGTAAATAAACTATCAAAATCTTCAGTAATTATATTTAATATACTGTACATAAAATATCAATAATTACACCAAATGTATATTATACACTCTGAATAAAATATCAAAAGGGACAGTAAATATATATTACACTCTATGTAAAATATCAAAAACTACACCGTATATATTATATAATTTACATAAAATATCAAAAGTACACCAAATATATATTATATACTGTACATAAAATATCAAAAAGTACAGTAAATATATTTCATATTTTGTACATATACTATTAACTAAAACTACACCAAATACATTTTACATACAGTAAATAAAATATCAAAAATTCAGTATGTATATATTATCTACTGTACATAAAATATCAAAAAGTACACCAAATATGTGTTATTTATACCGTTAATAAACTATCAAAATCTTCAGTAATTATATTTAATATACTGTACATAAAATATCAAAAATTACACCAAATGTATATTATACACTCTAAATAAAATATCAAAAAGGACAGTAAATATATATTACACTCTATGTAAAATATCAAAAACTACACCAAATATATATTATATAATTTACATAAAATATCAAAATTACACCAAATATATATTACATACTGTACATAAATTATCAAGAAGTACAGTAAATATATTTCATATATTGTACATATAATATTAACTAAAAGTACACCAAATACATTTTACATACTGTAAATAAAATATCAAAAATTACAGTAAGTTTATATTATGTACTGTACATAAAATATCAAAAAGTACACCAAATATGTGTTATATATACTGTAAATAAACTATCAAAATCTTCAGTAATTATATTTAATATACTGTACATTAAATTTAAAAATTTCACCAAATGTATATTATACACTCTAAATAAAATATCAAAAAGGACAGTAAATATATATTACACTCTATGTAAAATATCAAAAACTACACCAAATATATATTATATAATTTACATAAAATATCAAAAGTACACCAAATATATATTATATACTGTACATAAAATATCAAAAAGTACAGTAAATGTATTTCATATATTGTACATATCATATTAAATAAAAGTACACCAAATACATTTTACATACTGTAAATAAAATATCAAAAATTACAGTAAGTATATATTATCTACTGTACATAAAATATCAAAAAGTACACCAAAGATGTGTTATATATACTTTAAATAAACTATCAAAATTTTCGGTAATTATATTTAATATACTGTACATAAAATATCAAAAATTACACCAAATGTATATTATACACTCTAAATAAAATATCAAAAAGGACAGTAAATATATAGTACACTCTATGTAAAATATCAAAAACTACACCAAATACATATAATATAATTTGCATAAAATATCAAAAGTACACCAAATATATATTATATACTGTACATAAAATATCAAAAAGTACAGTAAATATATCTCATATATTGTACATATAATATTAAATAAAAGTACACCAAATACATTTTACATACTGTAAATAAAATATCAAAAATTACAGTAAGTATATATTATCTACTGTACATAGAATATCAAAAAGTACACCAAAGATGTGTTATAAATACTGTAAATAAACTATCAAAATCTTCAGTAATTATATTTAATATACTGTACATTAAATATAAAAATTACACCAAATGTATATTATACACTCTAAATAAAATATCAAAAAGGACAGTAAATATATATTACACTCTATGTAAAATATCAAAAACTACACCAAATATATATTATATAATTTACATAAAATATCAAAAGTACACCAAATATATATTATATACTGTACATAAAATATCAAAAAGTACAGTAAATGTATTTCATATATTGTACATATAATATTAACTAAAAGTACACCAAATACATTTTACATACTGTAAATAACATATCAAAAATTACAGTAAGTATATATTATCTACTGTACATAAAATATCAAAAAGTACACCAAATATGTGTTATATATACTGTAAATAAACTATCAAAATCTTCAGTAATTATATTTAATATACTGTTCATAAAATATCAAAAATTACACCAAATGTATATTATACACTCTAAATAAAATATCAAAAAGGACAGTAAATATATATTACACACTATGTAAAATCTCAAAAACTACAGCAAATATATATTATATAATTTACATAAAATATCAAAAGTACACCAAATATATATTATATAGTGTACATAAAATATCAAAAAGTACAGTAAATATATTTCATATATTGTACATATAATATTAACTAAAAGTACACCAAATACATTTTACATACTGTAAATAAAATATCAAAAATTACAGTAAGTATATATTATCTACTGTACATAAAATATCAAAAAGTACACCAAATATGTGTTATATATACTGTAAATAAACTATGAAAATTTTCAGTAATTATATTTAATATACTGTACATAAAATATCAAAAATTACACCAAATGTATATTATACACTCTAAATAAAATATCAAAAAGGACAGTAAATATATATTACACTCTATGTAAAATATCAAATACTACACCAAATATATATTAAATAATTTATATAAAATATCAAAAGTACACCAAATATATATTATATACTGTACATAAAATATCAAAAAGTACAGTAAATATATTTCATATATTGTACATATAATATTAACTAAAAGTACAACAAATATATTTTACAAACTGTAAATAAAATATCAAAAATTACAGTAAGTATATATTATCTACTGTACATAAAATATCAAAAAGTACACCAAAGATGTGTTATATATACTGTAAATAAACTATCAAAATCTTCAGTAATTATATTTAATATACTGTACATAAAATATCAAAAATTACACCAAATGTATATTATACACTCTAAATAAAATATCAAAAAGGACAGTAAATATATATTACACTCTATGTAAAATATCAAAAACTACACCAAATATGTATTATATAATTTACATAAAATATCAAAAGTACACCAAATATATATTATATACTGTACATAAAATATCAAAAAGTACAGTAAATATATTTCATATATTGTATATATAATATTAACTAAAACTACACCAAATACATTTTACATACTGTAAATAAAATATCAAAAATTACAGTAAGTATATATTATCTACTGTACATAAAATATCAGAAAGTACACCAAATATGTGTTATATATACTGTAAATGAACTATCAAAATCTTCAGTAATTATATTTAATATACTGTACATAAAATATCAAAAATTACACCAAATGTATATTATACACTCTAAATAAAATATCAAAAAGGACAGTAAATATATATTACACTCTATGTAAAATATCAAAAACTACACAAAATATATATTATATAATTTACATAAAATATCAAAAGTACACCAAATATATATTATATACTGTACATAAAATATCAAAAAGTACAGTAAATGTATTTCATATATTGTACATATAATATTAACTAAAAGTACACCAAATACATTTTACATACTGTAAATAAAATATCAAAAATTACAGTAAGTATATATTATCTACTGAACATAAAATATCAAAAAGTACACCAAATATGTGTTATATATACTGTAAATAAACTATCAAAATCTTCAGTAATTATATTTAATATACTGTACATAAAATATCAAAAATTACACCAAATATATATTCTACACTCTAAATAAAATATCAAAAAGGACAGTAAATATATATTACACTCTATGTAAAATATCAAAAACTACACCAAATATACAGTATATAATTTACATAAAATAACAAAAGTACACCAAATATATGTTATATACTGTACATAAAATATCAAAAAGTACAGTAAATATATTTCATATATTGTACATATAATATTAACTAAAAGTACACCAAATACATTTTACATACTGTAAATAAAATATAAAAATTACAGTAAGTATATATTATCTACTGTACATAAAATATCAAAAAGTACACCAAATATGTGTTATATATACTGTAAATAAACTATCAAAATCTTCAGTAATTATATTTAATATACTGTACATAAAATATCAATAATTACACCAAATGTATATTATACACTCTGAATAAAATATCAAAAGGGACAGTAAATATATATTACACTCTATGTAAAATATCAAAAACTACACCGTATATATTATATAATTTACATAAAATATCAAAAGTACACCAAATATATATTATATACTGTACATAAAATATCAAAAAGTACAGTAAATATATTTCATATTTTGTACATATACTATTAACTAAAACTACACCAAATACATTTTACATACTGTAAATAAAATATCAAAAATTCAGTATGTATATATTATCTACTGTACATAAAATATCAAAAAGTACACCAAATATGTGTTATTTATACCGTTAATAAACTATCAAAATCTTCAGTAATTATATTTAATATACTGTACATAAAATATCAAAAATTACACCAAATGTATATTATACACTCTAAATAAAATATCAAAAAGGACAGTAAATATATATTACACTCTATGTAAAATATCAAAAACTACACCAAATATATATTATATAATTTACATAAAATATCAAAAGTACACCAAATATATATTACATACTGTACATAAAATATCAAGAAGTACAGTAAATATATTTCATATATTGTACATATAATATTAACTAAAAGTACACCAAATACATTTTACATACTGTAAATAAAATATCAAAAATTACAGTAAGTTTATATTATCTACTGTACATAAAATATCAAAAAGTACACCAAATATGTGTTATATATACTGTAAATAAACTATCAAAACCTTCAGTAATTATATTTAATATACTGTACATAAAATATCAAAAATTACACCAAATGTATATTATACACTCTAAATAAAATATCAAAAAGGACAGTAAATATATATTACACCCTATGTAAAATATCAAAAACTACACAAAATATATATTATATAATTTACATAAAATATCAAAAGTACCCCAACTATATATTATATACTGTACATAAAATATCAAAAAGTACAGTAAATATGTTTCATATATTGTACATATAATACTAACTAAAACTACACCAAATACATTTTACAAACTGTAAATAAAATATCAAAAATTACAGTAAGTATATATTATCTACTGTACATAAAATATCAAGAAGTACACCAAAGATGTGTTATATATACTGTAAATAAACTATCAAAATCTTCAGTAATTATATTTAATATACTGTACATTAAATTTAAAAATTTCACCAAATGTATATTATACACTCTAAATAAAATATCAAAAAGGACAGTAAATATATATTACACTCTCTGTAAAATATCAAAAACTACACCAAATATATATTATATAATTTACATAAAATATCAGAAGTACACCAAATATATATTATATACTGTACATATAATATCAAAAAGTACAGTAAATGTATTTCATATATTGTACATATCATATTAAATAAAAGTACACCAAATACATTTTACATACTGTAAATAAAATATCAAAAATTACAGTAAGTATATATTATCTACTGTACATAAAATATCAAAATGTACACCAAAGATGTGTTATATATACTGTAAATAAACTATCAAAATTTTCGGTAATTATATTTAATATACTGTACATAAAATAACAAAAATTACACCAAATGTATATTATACACTCTAAATAAAATATCAAAAAGGACAGTAAATATATATTACACTCTATGTAAAATATCAAAAACTACACCAAATATATATTATATAATTTACATAAAATATCAAAAGTACACCAAATATATATTACATACTGTACATAAAATATCAAGAAGTACAGTAAATATATTTCATATATTGTACATATAACATTAACTAAAAGTACACCAAATACATTTTACATACTGTAAATAAAATATCAAAAATTACAGTAAGTTTATATTACCTACTGTACATAAAATATCAAAAAGTACACCAAATATGTGTTATATATACTGTAAATAAACTATCAAAATCTTCAGTAATTATATTTAATATACTGTACATAAAATATCAAAAATTACACCAGATGTATATTATACACTCTAAATAAAATATCAAAAAGGACAGTAAATATATATTACACACTATGTAAAATATCAAAAACTACACAAAATATATATTATATAATTTACATAAAATATCAAAAGTACACCAACTATATATTATACACTGTACATAAAATATCAAAAAGTACAGTAAATATGTTTCATATATTGTACATATAATACTAACTAAAACTACACCAAATACATTTTACAAACAGTAAATAAAATATCAAAAAGTACAGTAAGTATATATTATCTACTGTACATAAAATATCAAAAAGTACACCAAAGATGTGTTATATATACTGTAAATAAACTATCAAAATCTTCAGTAATTATATTTAATATACTGTACATTAAATTTAAAAATTTCACCAAATGTATATTATACACTCTAAATAAAATATCAAAAAGGACAGTAAATATATATTACACTCTATGTAAAATATCAAAAACTACACCAAATATATATTATATAATTTACATAAAATATCAAAAGTACACCAAATATATATTATATACTGTACATAAAATATCAAAAAGTACAGTAAATGTATTTCATATATTGTACATATCATATTAAATAAAAGTACACCAAATACATTTTACATACTGTAAATAAAATATCAAAAATTACAGTAAGTATATATTATCCACTGTACATAAAATATCAAAAAGTACACCAAAGATGTGTTATATATACTGTAAATAAACTATCAAAATTTTCGGTAATTATATTTAATATACTGTACATAAAATATCAAAAATTACACCAAATGTATATTATACACTCTAAATAAAATATCAAAAAGGACAGTAAATATATATTACACTCTATGTAAAATATCAAAAACTACACCAAATATATATTATATAATTTACATAAAATATCAAAAGTACACCAAATATATATTATATACTGTACATAAAATATCAAAAAGTACAGTAAATATATTTCATATATTGTACATATAATATTAACTAAAAGTACACCAAATACATTTTACATACTGTAAATAAAATATAAAAAATTACAGTAAGTATATATTATCTACTGTACATAAAATATCAAAAAGTACACCAAAGATGTGTTATATATACTGTAAATAAACTATCAAAATCTTCAGTAATTATATTTAATATACTGTACATAAAATATCAAAAATTACACCAGATGTATATTATACACTCTAAATAAAATATCAAAAAGGACAGTAAATATATATTACACACTAAGTAAAATATCAAAAACTACACCAAATACATATAATATAATTTGCATAAAATATCAAAAGTACACCAAATATATATTATATACTGTACATAAAATATCAAAAAGTACAGTAAATATATCTCATATATTGTACATATAATATTAAATAAAAGTACACCAAATACATTTTACATACTGTAAATAAAATATCAAAAATTGCAGTAAGTATATATTATCTACTGTACATAAAATATCAAAAAGTACACCAAAGATGTGTTATAAATACTGTAAATAAACTATCAAAATCTTCAGTAATTACATTTAATATACTGTACATAAAATATAAAAATTACACCAAATGTATATTATACACTCTAAATAAAATATCAAAAAGGACAGTAAATATATATTACACTCTATGTAAAATATCAAAAACTACACCAAATATATATTATATAATTTACATAAAATATCAAAAGTACACCAAATATATATTATATACTGTACATAAAATATCAAAAAGTACAGTAAATGTATTTCATATATTGTACATATAATATTAACTAAAAGTACACCAAATACATTTTACATACTGTAAATAACATATCAAAAATTACAGTAAGTATATATTATCTACTGAACATAAAATATCAAAAAGTACACCAAATATGTGTTATATATACTGTAAATAAACTATCAAAATCTTCAGTAATTATATTTAATATACTGTTCATAAAATATCAAAAATTACACCAAATGTATATTATACACTCTAAATAAAATATCAAAAAGGACAGTAAATATATATTACACACTATGTAAAATCTCAAAAACTACAGCAAATATATATTATATAATTTACATAAAATACCAAAAGTACACCAAATATATATTATATACTTTACATTAAATATCAAAAAGTACAGTAAATATATTTCATATATTGTACATATAATATTAACTAAAAGTACACCAAATACATTTTACATACTGTAAATAAAATATCAAAAATTACAGTAAGTATATATTATCTACTGTACATAAAATATCAAAAAGTACACCAAATATGTGTTATATATACTGTAAATAAACTATGAAAATTTTCAGTAATTATATTTAATATACTGTACATAAAATATCAAAAATTACACCAAATATATATTATACACTCTAAATAAAATATCAAAAAGGACAGTAAATATATATTACACTCTATGTAAAATATCAAATACTACACCAAATATATATTATATAATTTACATAAAATATCAAAAGTACACCAAATATATATTATATACTGTACATAAAATATCAAAAAGTACAGTAAATATATTTCATATATTGTACATATAATATTAACTAAAAGTACAACAAATATATTTTACAAACTGTAAATAAAATATCAAAAATTACAGTAAGTATATATTATCTACTGTACATAAAATATCAAAAAGTACACCAAAGATGTGTTATATATACTGTAAATAAACTATCAAAATCTTCAGTAATTATATTTAATATACTGTACATAAAATATCAAAAATTACACCAAATGTATATTATACACTCTAAGTAAAATATCAAAAAGGACAGTAAATATATATTACACTCTATGTAAAATATCAAAAACTACACCAAATATATATTATATAATTTACATAAAATATCAAAAGTACACCAAATATATATTATATACTGTACATAAAATATCAAAAAGTACAGTAAATATATTTCATATATTGTACATATAATATTAACTAAAAGTACACCAAGTACATTGTACATACGGTAAATAAAATATAAAAAATTACAGTAAGTATATATTATCTACTGTACATAAAATATCAAAAAGTACACCAAAGATGTGTTATATATAGTGTAAATAAACTATCAAAATCTTCAGTAATTATATTTAATATACTGTACCTAAAATATCAAAAATTACACCAAATGTATATTATACACTCTAAATAAAATATCAAAAAGGACAGTAAATATATATTACACTCTATGTAAAATATCAAAAACTACACCAAATATATATTATATAATTTACATAAAATATCAAAAGTACACCAAATATATATTATAAACTGTACATAAAATATCAAAAAGTACAGTAAATATATTTCATATATTGTACATATAATATTAACTAAAACTACACCAAATACATTTTACATACTGTAAATAAAATATCAAAAATTACAGTAAGTATATATTATCTACTGTACATAAAATATCAGAAAGTATTCCAAATATGTGTTATATATACTGTAAATAAACTATCAAAATCTTCAGTAATTATATTTAATATACTGTACATAAAATATCAAAAATTACACCAAATGTATATTATACACTCTAAATAAAATATCAAAAAGGACGGTAAATATATATTGACTCTATGTAAAATATCAAAAACTACACCAAATATATATTATATAATTTACATAAAATATCAAAAGTACACCAAATATATATTACATACTGTACATAAAATATCAAAAAGTACAGTAAATATATTTCATATATTGTACATATAATATTAACTAAAACTACACCAAATACATTTTACATACTGTAAATAAAATATCAAAAATTACAGTAAGTTTATATTATCTACTGTACATAAAATATCAAAAAGTACACCAAATATGTGTTATATATACTGTAAATAAACTATCAAAATCTTCAGTAATTATATTTAATATACTGTACATAAAATATCAAAAATTACACCAAATGTATATTATACACTCTAAATAAAATATCAAAAAGGACAGTAAATATATATTACACCCTATGTAAAATATCAAAAACTACACAAAATATATATTATATAATTTACATAAAATATCAAAAGTACACCAACTATATATTATATACTGTACATAAAATATCAAAAAGTACAGTAAATATATGTCATATATTGTACATATAATAATAACTAAAACTACACCAAATACATTTTACATACTGTAAATAAAATATCAAAAATTACAGTAAGTATATATTATCTACTGTACATAAAATATCAAAAAGTACATCAAAGATGTGTTATATATACTGTAAATAACCTATCAAAATCTTCAGTAATTATATTTAATATACTGTACATTAAATTTAAAAATTTAACCAAATGTATATTATACACTCTAAATAAAATATCAAAAAGGACAGTAAATATATATTACACTCTATGTAAAATATCAAAAACTACACCAAATATATATTATATAATTTACATAAAATATCAAAAGTACACCAAATATATATTATATACTGTACATAAAATATCAAAAAGTACAGTAAATGTGTTTCATATATTGTACATATCATATTAAATAAAAGTACACCAAATACATTTTACATACTGTAAATAAAATATCAAAAATTACAGTAAGTATATATTATCTACTGTACATAAAATATCAAAAAGTACACCAAAGATGTGTTATATATACTGTAAATAAACTATCAAAATTTTCGGTAATTATATTTAATATACTGTACATAAAATATCAAAAATTACACCAAATGTATATTATACACTCTAAATAAAATATCAAAAAGACAGTAAATATATATTACACTCTATGTAAAATATCAAAAACTACACCAAATATATATTATATAATTTACATAAAATATCAAAAGTACACCAAATATATATTATATACTGTACATAAAATATCAAAAAGTACAGTAAATATATTTCATATATTGTACATATAATATTAACTAAAAGTACACCAAGTACATTTTACATACGGTAAATAAAATATCAAAAATTACAGTAAGTATATATTAATTACTGTACATAAAATATCAAAAAGTACACCAAAGATGTGTTATATATACTGTAAATAAACTATCAAAATCTTCAGTAATTATATTTAATATACTGTACCTAAAATATCAAAAATTACACCAAATGTATATTATACACTCTAAATAAAATATCAAAAAGGACAGTAAATATATATTACACTCTATGTAAAATATCAAAAACTACACCAAATATATATTATATAATTTACATAAAATATCAAAAGTACACCAAATATATATTATAAACTGTACATAAAATATCAAAAAGTACAGTAAATATATTTCATATATTGTACATATAATATTAACTAAAACTACACCAAATACATTTTACATACTGTAAATAAAATATCAAAAATTACAGTAAGTATATATTATCTACTGTACATAAAATATCAGAAAGTACACCAAATATGTGTTATATATACTGTAAATAAACTATCAAAATCTTCAGTAATTATATTTAATATACTGTACATAAAATATCAAAAATTACACCAAATGTATATTATACACTCTAAATAAAATATCAAAAAGGACAGTAAATATATATTACACTCTATGTAAAATATCAAAAACTACACCAAATATATATTATATAATTTACATAAAATATCAAAAGTACACCAAATATATATTATATACTGTACATAAAATTTCAAAAAGTACAGTAAATGTATTTCATATATTGTACATATAATATTAACTAAAAGTACACCAAATACATTTCACATACTGTAAATAAAATATCAATAATTACAGTAAGTATATATTATCTACTGAACATAAATTATAATAAAGTACACCAAATATGTGTTATATATACTGTAAATAAACTATCAAAATCTTAAGTAATTATATTTAATATACTGTACATAAAATATCAAAAATTACACGAAATGTATATTATACACTCTAAATAAAATATCAAAAAGGACAGTAAATATATATTACACTCTATGTAAAATATCAAAAACTACACCAAATATATATTATATAATTTACATAAAATATCAAAAGTACACCAAATATATATTATATACTGTACATAAAATATCAAAAAGTACAGTAAATATATTTCATATATTGTACATATTATATTAACTAAAACTACACCAAATACATTTTATATACTGTAAATAAATTATCAAAAATTACAGTAAGTATATATTATCTACTGTACATAAAATATCAAAAAGTACACCAAATATGTGTTATATATACTGTAAATAAACTATCAAAATCTTCAGTAATTATATTTAATATACTGTACATAAAATATCAATAATTACACCAAATGTATATTATACACTCTAAATAAAATATCAAAAAGGACAGTAAATATATATTACACTCTATGTAAAATATCAAAAACTACACCGTATATATTATATAATTTACATAAAATATCAAAAGTACACCAAATATATATTATATACTGTACATAAAATATCAAAAAGTACAGTAAATATATTTCATATTTTGTACATATACTATTAACTAAAACTACAACAAATACATTTTACATACAGTAAATAAAATATCAAAAATTCAGTATGTATATATTATCTACTGTACATAAAATATCAAAAATACACCAAATATGTGTTATTTATACTGTTAATAAACTATCAAAATCTTCAGTAATTATATTTAATATACTGTACATAAAATATCAAAAATTACACCAAATGTATATTATACACTCTAAATAAAATATCAAAAAGGACAGTAAATATATATTACACTCTATGTAAAATATCAAAAACTACACCAAATATATATTATATAATTTACATAAAATATCAAAAGTACACCAAATATATATTATATACTGTACATAAAATATCAAAAAGTACAGTAAATATATTTCATATTTTGTACATATACTATTAACTAAAACTTCACCAAATACATTTTACATACTGTAAATAAAATATCAAAAATTCAGTATGTATATATTATCTACTGTACATAAAATATCAAAAAGTACACCAAATATGTGTTATTTATACCGTTAATAAACTATCAAAATCTTCAGTAATTATATTTAATATACTGTACATAAAATATCAAAAATTACACCAAATGTATATTATACACTCTAAATAAAATATCAAAAAGGACAGTAAATATATATTACACTCTATGTAAAATATCAAAAACTACACCAAATATATATTATATAATTTACATAAAATATCAAAAGTACACCAAATATATATTACATACTGTACATAAAATATCAAGAAGTACAGTAAATATATTTCATATATTGTACATATAATATTAACTAAAAGTACACCAAATACATTTTACATACTGTAAATAAAATATCAAAAATTACAGTAAGTTTATATTATCTACTGTACATAAAATATCAAAAAGTTCACCAAATATGTGTTATATATACTGTAAATAAACTATCAAAATCTTCAGTAATTATATTTAATATACTGTACATAAAATATCAAAAATTACACAAAATGTATATTATACACTCTAAATAAAATATCAAAAAGGACAGTAAATATATATTACACACTATGTAAAATATCAAAAACTACACAAATTATATATTATATAATTTACATAAAATATCAAAAGTACACCAACTATATATTATATACTGTACATAAAATATCAAAAAGTACAGTAAATATGTTTCATATATTGTACATATAATACTAACTAAAACTACACCAAATACATTTTACAAACTGTAAATAAAACATCAAAAATTACAGTAAGTATATATTATCTACTGTACATAAAATATCAAAAAGTACACCAAAGATGTGTTATATATACTGTAAATAAACTATCAAAATCTTCAGTAATTATATTTAATATACTGTACATTAAATTTAAAAATTTCACCAAATGTATATTGTACACTCTATATAAAATATCAAAAAGGACAGTAAATATATATTACACTCTATGTAAAATATCAAAAACTACACCAAATATATATTATATAATTTACATAAAATATCAATAGTACACCAAATATATATTATATACTGTACATAAAATATCAAAAAGTACAGTAAATGTATTTCATATATTGTACATATCATATTAAATAAAAGTACACCAAATACATTTTACATACTGTAAATAAAATATCAAAAATTACAGTAAGTATATATTATCTACTGTACATAAAATATCAAAAAGTACACCAAAGATGTGTTATATATACTGTAAATAAACTATCAAAATTTTCGGTAATTATATTTAATATACTGTACAGAAAATATCAAAAATTACACCAAATGTATATTATACACTCTAAATAAAATATCAAAAAGGACAGTAAATATATATTACACTCTATGTAAAATATCAAAAACTACACCAAATATAGATTATATAATTTACATAAAATATCAAAAGTACACCAAATATATATTACATACTGTACATAAAATATCAAGAAGTACAGTAAATATATTTCATATATTGTACATATAATATTAACTAAAAGTACACCAAATACATTTTACATACTGTAAATAAAATATCAAAAATTACAGTAAGTTTATATTATCTACTGTACATAAAATATCAAAAAGTTCACCAAATATGTGTTATATATAGTGTAAATAAACTATCAAAATCTTCAGTAATTATATTTAATATACTGTACATAAAATATCAAAAATTACACAAAATGTATATTATACACTCTAAATAAAATATCAAAAAGGACAGTAAATATATATTACACACTATGTAAAATACCAAAAACTACACAAAATATATATTATATAATTTACATAAAATATCAAAAGTACACCAACTATATATTATATACTGTACATAAAATATCAAAAAGTACAGTAAATATGTTTCATATATTGTACATATAATACTAACTAAAACTACACCAAATACATTTTACAAACTGTAAATAAAACATCAAAAATTACAGTAAGTATATATTATCTACTGTACATAAAATATCAAAAAGTACACCAAAGATGTGTTATATATACTGTAAATAAACTATCAAAATCTTCAGTAATTATATTTAATATACTGTACATTAAATTTAAAAATTTCACCAAATGTATATTATACACTCTATATAAAATATCAAAAAGGACAGTAAATATATATTACACTCTATGTAAAATATCAAAAACTACACCAAATATATATTATATAATTTACATAAAATATCAATAGTACACCAAATATATATTATATACTGTACATAAAATATCAAAAAGTACAGTAAATGTATTTCATATATTGTACATATCATATTAAATAAAAGTACACCAAATACATTTTACATACTGTAAATAAAATATCAAAAATTACAGTAAGTATATATTATCTACTGTACATAAAATATCAAAAAGTACACCAAAGATGTGTTATATATACTGTAAATAAACTATCAAAATTTTCGGTAATTATATTTAATATACTGTACATAAAATATCAAAAATTACACCAAATGTATATTATACACTCTAAATAAAATATCAAAAAGGACAGTAAATATATATTACACTCTATGTAAAATATCAAAAACTACACCAAATATATATTATATAATTTACATAAAATATCAAAAGTACACCAAATATATATTACATACTGTACATAAAATATCAAGAAGTACAGTAAATATATTTCATATATTGTACATATAATATTAACTAAAAGTACACCAAATACATTTTACATACTGTAAATAAAATATCAAAAATTACAGTAAGTTTATATTATCTACTGTACATAAAATATCAAAAAGTACACCAAATATGTGTTATATATACTGTAAATAAACTATCAAAATCTTCAGTAATTATATTTAATATACTGTACATAAAATATCAAAAATTACACCAGATGTATATTATACACTCTAAATAAAATATCAAAAAGGACAGTAAATATATATTACACCCTATGTAAAATATCAAAAACTACACAAAATATATATTATATAATTTACATAAAATATCAAAAGTACACCAACTATATATTATATACTGTACATAAAATATCAAAAAGTACAGTAAATATGTTTCATATATTGTACATATAATACTAACTAAAACTACACCAAATACATTTTACAAACTGTAAATAAAGTATCAAAAATTACAGTAAGTATATATTATCTACTGTACATAAAATATCAAAAAGTACACCAAAGATGTGTTATATATACTGTAAATAAACTATCAAAATCTTCAGTAATTATATTTAATATACTGTACATTAAATTTAAAAATTTCACCAAATGTATATTATGCACTCTAAATAAAATATCAAAAAGGACAGTAAATATATATTACACTCTATGTAAAATATCAAAAACTACACCAAATATATATTATATAATTTACATAAAATATCAAAAGTACACCAAATATATATTATATACTGTACATAAAATATCAAAAAGTAGAGTAAATGTATTTCATATATTGTACATATCATATTAAATAAAAGTACACCAAATACATTTTACATACTGTAAATAAAATATCAAAAATTACAGTAAGTATATATTATCTACTGTACATAATATATCAAAAAGTACACCAAAGATGTGTTATATATACTGTAAATAAACTATCAAAACCTTCAGTAATTATATTTAATATACTGTACATAAAATATCAAAAATTACACCAAATGTATATTATACACTCTAAATAAAATATCAAAAAGGACAGTAAATATATATTACACTCTATGTAAAATATCAAAAACTACACCAAATATATATTATATAATTTACATAAAATATCAAAAGTCCACCAAATATATATTATATACTGTACATAAAATATCAAAAAGTACAGTAAATATATTTCATATATTGTACATATAATATTAACTAAAAGTACACCAAATACATTTTACATACTGTAAATAAAATATCAAAAATTACAGTAAGTATATATTATCTACTGTACATAAAATATCAAAAAGTACACCAAAGATGTGTTATATATACTGTAAATAAACTATCAAAACCTTCAGTAATTATATTTAATATACTGTACATAAAATATCAAAAATTACACCAAATGTATATTATACACTCTAAATAAAATATCAAAAAGGACAGTAAATATATATTACACTCTATGTAAAATTTGAAAAACTACACCATATATATTATATAATTTACATAAAATATCAAAAGTACACCAAATATATACTATAAACTGTACATAAAATATCAAAAAGTACAGTAAATATATTTCATATATTGTACAAATAATATTAACTAAAACTACACCAAATACATTTTACATACTGTAAATAAAATATCAAAAATTACAGTAAGTATATATTATCTACTGTACATAAAATATCAAAAAGTACACCAAATATGTGTTATATATACTGTAAATAAACTATCAAAATCTTCAGTAATTATATTTAATATACTGTACATAAAATATCAAAAATTACACCAAATGTATATTATACACTCTAAATAAAATATCAAAAAGGACAGTAAATATATATTACACTCTATGTAAAATATCAAAAACTACAACAAGTATATATTATATAATTTATATAAAATATCAAAAGTACACCAAATATATATTATATACTGTACATAAAATATCAAAAAGTACAGTAAATGTATTTCATATATTGTACATGTAATATTAACTAAAAGTACACCAAATACATTTTACATACTCTAAATAAAATATCAAAAATTACAGTAGGTATATATTATCTACTGTACATAAATTATCAAAAAGTACACCAAATATGTGTTATATATACTGTAAATAAACTATCAAATTCTTAAGTAATTATATTTAATATACTGTACATAAAATATCAAAAATTACACCAAATGTATATTATACACTCTAAATAAAATATCAAAAAGACAGTAAATATATATTACACTCTGTGTAAAATATCAAAAACTACACCAAATATACAGTATATAATTTACATAAAATATCAAAAGTACACCAAATATATATTATATACTGTACATAAAATATCAAAAAGTACAGTAAATATATTTCATATTTTGTACATATACTATTAACTAAAACTACACCAAATACATTATACATACTGTAAATAAAATATCAAAAATTAGAGTAAGTATATATTATCTACTGAACATAAAATATCAAAAAGTACACCAAATATGTGTTATATATACTGTAAATAAACTATCAAAATCTTCAGTAATTATATTTAATATACTGTACATAAAATATCAAAAATTACACCAAATGTATATTATACACTCTAAATAAAATATCAAAAAGGACAGTAAATATATATTACACTCTATGTAAAATATCAAAAACTACACCAAATATATATTTTATAATTTACATAAAATATCAAAAGTACACCAAATATATATTATATACTGTACATAAAATATCAAAAAGTACAGTAAATATATTTCATATATTGTACATATAATATTAACTAAAACTACACCAAATACATTTTACATACTGTAAATAAAATATCAAAAATTACAGTAAGTATATATTATCTACTGTACATAAAATAACAAAAAGTACACCAAATATGTGTTATTTATACTGTAAATAAACTATCAAAATCTTCAGTAATTATATTTAATATACTGTACATTAAATATCAAAAATTACACCAAATGTATATTCTACACTCTAAATAAAATATCAAAAAGGACAGTAAATATATATTACACTCTATGTAAAATATCAAAAACTACACCAAATATACAGAATATAATTTACATAAAATATCAAAAGTACACCAAATATATATTATATACTGTACATAAAATATCAAAAAGTACAGTAAATATATTCCATATATTGTACATATAATACTAACTAAAACTACACCAAATACATTTTACATACTGTAAATAAAATATCAAAAATTACAGTAAGTATATATTATCTACTGCACATAAAATATCAAAAAGTACGCCAAATATGTGTTATATATACTGTAAATAAACTATCAAAATCTTCAGTAATTATATTTAATATACTGTTCATAAAATATCAAAAATTACACCAAATGTATATTATACACTCTAAATAAAATATCAAAAAGGACAGTAAATATATATTACACTCTATGTAAAATTTGAAAAACTACACCATATATATTATATAATTTACATAAAATATCAAAAGTACACCAAATATATATTATAAACTGTACATAAAATATCAAAAAGTACAGTAAATATATTTCATATATTGTACATATAATATTAACTAAAACTACACCAAATATATTTTACATACTGTAAATAAAATATCAAAAATTACAGTAAGTATATATTATCTACTGTACATAAAATATCAAAAAGTACACCAAATATGTGTTATATATACTGTAAATAAACTATCAAAATCTTCAGTAATTATATTTAATATACTGTACATAAAATATCAAAAATTACACCAAATGTATATTATACACTCTAAATAAAATATCAAAAAGGACAGTAAATATATATTACACTCTATGTAAAATATCAAAAACTACAACAAGTATATATTATATAATTTATATAAAATATCAAAAGTACACCAAATATATATTATATACTGTACATAAAATATCAAAAAGTACAGTAAATGTATTTCATATATTGTACATATAATATTAACTAAAAGTACACCAAATACATTTTACATACTGTAAATAAAATATCAAAAATTACAGTAGGTATATATTATCTACTGTACATAAATTATCAAAAAGTACACCAAATATGTGTTATATATACTGTAAATAAACTATCAAATTCTTAAGTAATTATATTTAATATACTGTACATAAAATATCAAAAATTACACCAAATGTATATTATACACTCTAAATAAAATATCAAAAAGACAGTAAATATATATTACACTCTATGTAAAATATCAAAAACTACACCAAATATATATTATATAATTTACATAAAATATCAAAAGTACACCAAATATATATTATATACTGTTCATTAAATATCAAAAAGTACAGTAAATATATTTCATATATTGTACATATAATATTAACTAAAACTACACCAAATGCATTTTATATACTGTAAATAAGTTATCAAAAACTACAGTAAGTATATATTATCTACTGTAAATAAAATGTCAAAAAGTACACCAAATATGTGTTATGTATACTCTAAATAAACTATCAAAATCTTCAGTAATTATATTTAATATACTGTTCATAAAATATCAAAAATTACACCAAATGTATATTATACACTCTAAGTAAAATATCAAAAAGGACAGTAAATATATATTACACTCTATGTAAAATATCAAAAACTACACCAAATATATATTATATAATTTACATAAAATAACAAAAGTACACCAAATAAATATTATATACTGTACAGAAAATATCAAAAAGTACAGTAAATATATTTCATATATTGTACATATAATATTAACTAAAAGTACACCAAATACATTCTACATACGGTAAATAAAATATAAAAAAATTACAGTAAGTATATATTATCTACTGTACATAAAATATCAAAAAGTACACCAAAGATGTGTTATATATACTGTAAATAAACTATCAAAATCTTCAGTAATTATATTTAATATACTGTACATAAAATATCAAAAATTACACCAAATGTATATTATACACTCTAAATAAATTATCAAAAATGACAGTAAATATATATTACACTCTATGTAAAATATCAAAAACTACACCAAATATATATTATATAATTTACATAAAATATCAAAAGTACACCAAATATATATTATATACTGTACGTAAAATATCAAAAAGTACAGTAAATATATTTCATATATTGTACATATGATATTAACTAAAACTGCACCAAATACATTTTACATACTGTAAATAAAATATAAAAAATTACAGTAAGTATATATTATCTACTGTACATAAAATATCAAAAAGTACACCAAATACGTGTTATATATAGTGTAAATAAACTATCAAAATATTCAGTAATTATATTTAATATACTGTTCATAAAACATCAAAAATTACACCAAATGTATATTATACACTCTAAATAAAATATCAAAAAGGACACTAAATATATATTACACACTATGTAAAATATCAAAAACTACACCAAATATATATTATATAATTTACATAAAATATCAAAAGTACACCAAATATATATTATATACTGTACATAAAATATCAAGAAGTACAGTAAATATATTCCATATATTGTACATATAATACTAACTAAAACTACACCAAATACATTTTACATACTGTAAATAAAATATCAAAAATTACAGTAAGTATATATTATCTACTGTACATAAAATATCAAAAAGTATGCCAAATATGTGTTATATATACTGTAAATAAACTATCAAAATCTTCAGTAATTATATTTAATATACTGTTCATAAAATATCAAAAATTACACCAAATGTATATTATACACTCTAAATAAAATATCAAAAAGACAGTAAATATATATTACACTCTACGTAAAATTTGAAAAACTACACCATATATATTATATAATTTACATAAAATATCAAAAGTACACCAAATATATATTATAAACTGTACATAAAATATCAAAAAGTACAGTAAATATATTTCATATATTGTACAAATAATATTAACTAAAACTACACCAAATACATTTTACATACTGTAAATAAAATATCAAAAATTACAGTAAGTATATATTATCTACTGTACATAAAATATCAAAAAGTACACCAAATATGTGTTATATATACTGTAAATAAACTATCAAAATCTTCAGTAATTATATTTAATATACTGTACATAAAATATCAAAAATTACACCAAATGTATATTATACACTCTAAATAAAATATCAAAAAGGACAGTAAATATATATTACACTCTATGTAAAATATCAAAAACTACAACAAGTATATATTATATAATTTATATAAAATATCAAAAGTACACCAAATATATATTATATACTGTACATAAAATATCAAAAAGTACAGTAAATGTATTTCATATATTGTACATATAATATTAACTAAAAGTACACCAAATACATTTTACATACTCTAAATAAAATATCAAAAATTACAGTAGGTATATATTATCTACTGTACATAAATTATCAAAAAGTACACCAAATATGTGTTATATATACTGTAAATAAACTATCAAATTCTTAAGTAATTATATTTAATATACTGTACATAAAATATCAAAAATTACACCAAATGTATATTATACACTCTAAATAAAATATCAAAAAGACAGTAAATATATATTACACTCTGTGTAAAATATCAAAAACTACACCAAATATACAGTATATAATTTACATAAAATATCAAAAGTACACCAAATATATATTATATACTGTACATAAAATATCAAAAACTACAGTAAATATATTTCATATTTTGTACATATACTATTAACTAAAACTACACCAAATACATTATACATACTGTAAATAAAATATCAAAAATTAGAGTAAGTATATATTATCTACTGAACATAAAATATCAAAAAGTACACCAAATATGTGTTATATATACTGTAAATAAACTATCAAAATCTTCAGTAATTATATTTAATATACTGTACATAAAATATCAAAAATTACACCAAATGTATATTATACACTCTAAATAAAATATCAAAAAGGACAGTAAATATATATTACACTCTATGTAAAATATCAAAAACTACACCAAATATATATTTTATAATTTACATAAAATATCAAAAGTACACCAAATATATATTATATACTGTACATAAAATATCAAAAAGTACAGTAAATATATTTCATATATTGTACATATAATATTAACTAAAACTACACCAAATACATTTTACATACTGTAAATAAAATATCAAAAATTACAGTAAGTATATATTATCTACTGTACATAAAATAACAAAAGGTACACCAAATATGTGTTATTTATACTGTAAATAAACTATCAAAATCTTCAGTAATTATATTTAATATACTGTACATTAAATATCAAAAATTACACCAAATGTATATTCTACACTCTAAATAAAATATCAAAAAGGACAGTAAATATATATTACACTCTATGTAAAATATCAAAAACTACACCAAATATACAGAATATAATTTACATAAAATATCAAAAGTACACCAAATATATATTATATACTGTACATAAAATATCAAAAAGTACAGTAAATATATTCCATATATTGTACATATAATACTAACTAAAACTACACCAAATACATTTTACATACTGTAAATAAAATATCAAAAATTACAGTAAGTATATATTATCTACTGCACATAAAATATCAAAAAGTACGCCAAATATGTGTTATATATACTGTAAATAAACTATCAAAATCTTCAGTAATTATATTTAATATACTGTTCATAAAATATCAAAAATTACACCAAATGTATATTATACACTCTAAATAAAATATCAAAAAGGACAGTAAATATATATTACACTCTATGTAAAATTTGAAAAACTACACCATATATATTATATAATTTACATAAAATATCAAAAGTACACCAAATATATATTATAAACTGTACATAAAATATCAAAAAGTACAGTAAATATATTTCATATATTGTACATATAATATTAACTAAAACTACACCAAATATATTTTACATACTGTAAATAAAATATCAAAAATTACAGTAAGTATATATTATCTACTGTACATAAAATATCAAAAAGTACACCAAATATGTGTTATATATACTGTAAATAAACTATCAAAATCTTCAGTAATTATATTTAATATACTGTACATAAAATATCAAAAATTACACCAAATGTATATTATACACTCTAAATAAAATATCAAAAAGGACAGTAAATATATATTACACTCTATGTAAAATATCAAAAACTACAACAAGTATATATTATATAATTTATATAAAATATCAAAAGTACACCAAATATATATTATATACTGTACATAAAATATCAAAAAGTACAGTAAATGTATTTCATATATTGTACATATAATATTAACTAAAAGTACACCAAATACATTTTACATACTGTAAATAAAATATCAAAAATTACAGTAGGTATATATTATCTACTGTACATAAATTATCAAAAAGTACACCAAATATGTGTTATATATACTGTAAATAAACTATCAAATTCTTAAGTAATTATATTTAATATACTGTACATAAAATATCAAAAATTACACCAAATGTATATTATACACTCTAAATAAAATATCAAAAAGACAGTAAATATATATTACACTCTATGTAAAATATCAAAAACTACACCAAATATATATTATATAATTTACATAAAATATCAAAAGTACACCAAATATATATTATATACTGTTCATTAAATATCAAAAAGTACAGTAAATATATTTCATATATTGTACATATAATATTAACTAAAACTACACCAAATGCATTTTATATACTGTAAATAAAATATCAAAAACTACAGTAAGTATATATTATCTACTGTAAATAAAATGTCAAAAAGTACACCAAATATGTGTTATGTATACTCTAAATAAACTATCAAAATCTTCAGTAATTATATTTAATATACTGTTCATAAAATATCAAAAATTACACCAAATGTATATTATACACTCTAAGTAAAATATCAAAAAGGACAGTAAATATATATTACACTCTATGTAAAATATCAAAAACTACACCAAATATATATTATATAATTTACATAAAATAACAAAAGTACACCAAATAAATATTATATACTGTACAGAAAATATCAAAAAGTTCAGTAAATATATTTCATATATTGTACATATAATATTAACTAAAAGTACACCAAATACATTTTACATACGGTAAATAAAATATAAAAAAATTACAGTAAGTATATATTATCTACTGTACATAAAATATCAAAAAGTACACCAAAGATGTGTTATATATACTGTAAATAAACTATCAAAATCTTCAGTAATTATATTTAATATACTGTACATAAAATATCAAAAATTACACCAAATGTATATTATACACTCTAAATAAATTATCAAAAATGACAGTAAATATATATTACACTCTATGTAAAATATCAAAAACTACACCAAATATATATTATATAATTTACATAAAATATCAAAAGTACACCAAATATATATTATATACTGTACGTAAAATATCAAAAAGTACAGTAAATATATTTCATATATTGTACATATGATATTAACTAAAACTACACCAAATACATTTTACATACTGTAAATAAAATATAAAAAATTACAGTAAGTATATATTATCTACTGTACATAAAATATCAAAAAGTACACCAAATATGTGTTATATATAGTGTAAATAAACTATCAAAATATTCAGTAATTATATTTAATATACTGTTCATAAAACATCAAAAATTACACCAAATGTATATTATACACTCTAAATAAAATATCAAAAAGGACACTAAATATATATTACACCCTATGTAAAATATCAAAAACTACACCAAATATATATTATATAATTTACATAAAATATCAAAAGTACACCAAATATATATTATATACTGTACATAAAATATCAAGAAGTACAGTAAATATATTCCATATATTGTACATATAATACTAACTAAAACTACACCAAATACATTTTACATACTGTAAATAAAATATCAAAAATTACAGTAAGTATATATTATCTACTGTACATAAAATATCAAAAAGTACGCCAAATATGTGTTATATATACTGTAAATATACTATCAAAATCTTCAGTAATTATATTTAATATACTGTTCATAAAATATCAAAAATTACACCAAATGTATATTATACACTCTAAATAAAATATCAAAAAGACAGTAAATATATATTACACTCTATGTAAAATTTGAAAAACTACACCATATATATTATATAATTTACATAAAATATCAAAAGTACACCAAATATATATTATAAACTGTACATAAAATATCAAAAAGTACAGTAAATATATTTCATATATTGTACAAATAATATTAACTAAAACTACACCAAATACATTTTACATACTGTAAATAAAATATCAAAAATTACAGTAAGTATATATTATCTACTGTACATAAAATATCAAAAAGTACACCAAATATGTGTTATATATACTGTAAATAAACTATCAAAATCTTCAGTAATTATATTTAATATACTGTACATAAAATATCAAAAATTACACCAAATGTATATTATACACTCTAAATAAAATATCAAAAAGGACAGTAAATATATATTACACTCTATGTAAAATATCAAAAACTACAACAAGTATATATTATATAATTTATATAAAATATCAAAAGTACACCAAATATATATTATATACTGTACATAAAATATCAAAAAGTACAGTAAATGTATTTCATATATTGTACATATAATATTAACTAAAAGTACACCAAATACATTTTACATACTCTAAATAAAATATCAAAAATTACAGTAGGTATATATTATCTACTGTACATAAATTATCAAAAAGTACACCAAATATGTGTTATATATACTGTAAATAAACTATCAAATTCTTAAGTAATTATATTTAATATACTGTACATAAAATATCAAAAATTACACCAAATGTATATTATACACTCTAAATAAAATATCAAAAAGGACAGTAAATATATATTACACTCTATGTAAAATATCAAAAACTACACCAAATATATATTTTATAATTTACATAAAATATCAAAAGTACACCAAATATATATTATATACTGTACATAAAATATCAAAAAGTACAGTAAATATATTTCATATATTGTACATATAATATTAACTAAAACTACACCAAATACATTTTACATACTGTAAATAAAATATCAAAAATTACAGTAAGTATATATTATCTACTGTACATAAAATAACAAAAGGTACACCAAATATGTGTTATTTATACTGTAAATAAACTATCAAAATCTTCAGTAATTATATTTAATATACTGTACATTAAATATCAAAAATTACACCAAATGTATATTCTACACTCTAAATAAAATATCAAAAAGGACAGTAAATATATATTACACTCTATGTAAAATATCAAAAACTACACCAAATATACAGAATATAATTTACATAAAATATCAAAAGTACACCAAATATATATTATATACTGTACATAAAATATCAAAAAGTACAGTAAATATATTCCATATATTGTACATATAATACTAACTAAAACTACACCAAATACATTTTACATACTGTAAATAAAATATCAAAAATTACAGTAAGTATATATTATCTACTGCACATAAAATATCAAAAAGTATGCCAAATATGTGTTATATATACTGTAAATAAACTATCAAAATCTTCAGTAATTATATTTAATATACTGTTCATAAAATATCAAAAATTACACCAAATGTATATTATACACTCTAAATAAAATATCAAAAAGACAGTAAATATATATTACACTCTATGTAAAATTTGAAAAACTACACCATATATATTATATAATTTACATAAAATATCAAAAGTACACCAAATATATATTATAAACTGTACATAAAATATCAAAAAGTACAGTAAATATATTTCATATATTGTACAAATAATATTAACTAAAACTACACCAAATACATTTTACATACTGTAAATAAAATATCAAAAATTACAGTAAGTATATATTATCTACTGTACATAAAATATCAAAAAGTACACCAAATATGTGTTATATATACTGTAAATAAACTATCAAAATCTTCATTTATTATATTTAATATACTGTACATAAAATATCAAAAATTACACCAAATGTATATTATACACTCTAAATAAAATATCAAAAAGGACAGTAAATATATATTACACTCTATGTAAAATATCAAAAACTACAACAAGTATATATTATATAATTTATATAAAATATCAAAAGTACACCAAATATATATTATATACTGTACATAAAATATCAAAAAGTACAGTAAATGTATTTCATATATTGTACATATAATATTAACTAAAAGTACACCAAATACATTTTACATACTGTAAATAAAATATCAAAAATTACAGTAGGTATATATTATCTACTGTACATAAATTATCAAAAAGTACACCAAATATGTGTTATATATACTGTAAATAAACTATCAAATTCTTAAGTAATTATATTTAATATACTGTACATAAAATATCAAAAATTACACCAAATGTATATTATACACTCTAAATAAAATATCAAAAAGACAGTAAATATATATTACACTCTATGTAAAATATCAAAAACTACACCAAATATATATTATATAATTTACATAAAATATCAAAAGTACACCAAATATATATTATATACTGTTCATTAAATATCAAAAAGTACAGTAAATATATTTCATATATTGTACATATAATATTAACTAAAACTACACCAAATGCATTTTATATACTGTAAATAAGTTATCAAAAACTACAGTAAGTATATATTATCTACTGTAAATAAAATGTCAAAAAGTACACCAAATATGTGTTATGTATACTCTAAATAAACTATCAAAATCTTCAGTAATTATATTTAATATACTGTTCATAAAATATCAAAAATTACACCAAATGTATATTATACACTCAAAGTAAAATATCAAAAAGGACAGTAAATATATATTACACTCTATGTAAAATATCAAAAACTACACCAAATATATATTATATAATTTACATAAAATAACAAAAGTACACCAAATAAATATTATATACTGTACAGAAAATATCAAAAAGTACAGTAAATATATTTCATATATTGTACATATAATATTAACTAAAAGTACACCAAATACATTTTACATACGGTAAATAAAATATAAAAAAATTACAGTAAGTATATATTATCTACTGTACATAAAATATCAAAAAGTACACCAAAGATGTGTTATACATACTGTAAATAAACTATCAAAATCTTCAGTAATTATATTTAATATACTGTACATAAAATATCAAAAATTACACCAAATGTATATTATACACTCTAAATAAATTATCAAAAATGACAGTAAATATATATTACACTCTATGTAAAATATCAAAAACTACACCAAATATATATTATATAATTTACATAAAATATCAAAAGTACACCAAATATATATTATATACTGTACGTAAAATATCAAAAAGTACAGTAAATATATTTCATATATTGTACATATGATATTAACTAAAACTGCACCAAATACATTTTACATACTGTAAATAAAATATAAAAAATTACAGTAAGTATATATTATCTACTGTACATAAAATATCAAAAAGTACACCAAATACGTGTTATATATAGTGTAAATAAACTATCAAAATATTCAGTAATTATATTTAATATACTGTTCATAAAACATCAAAAATTACACCAAATGTATATTATACACTCTAAATAAAATATCAAAAAGGACACTAAATATATATTACACACTATGTAAAATATCAAAAACTACACCAAATATATATTATATAATTTACATAAAATATCAAAAGTACACCAAATATATATTATATACTGTACATAAAATATCAAGAAGTACAGTAAATATATTCCATATATTGTACATATAATACTAACTAAAACTACACCAAATACATTTTACATACTGTAAATAAAATATCAAAAATTACAGTAAGTATATATTATCTACTGTACATAAAATATCAAAAAGTACGCCAAATATGTGTTATATATACTGTAAATAAACTATCAAAATCTTCAGTAATTATACTTAATATACTGTTCATAAAATATCAAAAATTACACCAAATGTATATTATACACTCTAAATAAAATATCAAAAAGGACAGTAAATATATATTACACTCTATGTAAAATTTGAAAAACTACACCATATATATTATATAATTTACATAAAATATCAAAAGTACACCAAATATATATTATAAACTGTACATAAAATATCTAAAAGTACAGTAAATATATTTCATATATTGTACATATAATATTAACTAAAACTACACCAAATACATTTTACATACTGTAAATAAAATATCAAAAATTACAGTAAGTATATATTATCTACTGTACATAAAATATCAAAAAGTACACCAAATATGTGTTATATATACTGTAAATAAACTATCAAAATCTTCAGTAATTATATTTAATATACTGTACATAAAATATCAAAAATTACACCAAATGTATATTATACACTCTAAATAAAATATCAAAAAGGACAGTAAATATATATTACACTCTATGTAAAATATCAAAAACTACAACAAGTATATATTATATAATTTATATAAAATATCAAAAGTACACCAAATATATATTATATACTGTACATAAAATATCAAAAAGTACAGTAAATGTATTTCATATATTGTACATATAATATTAACTAAAAGTACACCAAATACATTTTACATACTCTAAATAAAATATCAAAAATTACAGTAGGTATATATTATCTACTGTACATAAATTATCAAAAAGTACACCAAATATGTGTTATATATACTGTAAATAAACTATCAAATTCTTAAGTAATTATATTTAATATACTGTACATAAAATATCAAAAATTACACCAAATGTATATTATACACTCTAAATAAAATATCAAAAAGGACAGTAAATATATATTACACTCTATGTAAAATATCAAAAACTACACCAAATATATATTATATAATTTACATAAAATATCAAAAGTACACCAAATATATATTATATACTGTTCATTAAATATCAAAAAGTACAGTAAATATATTTCATATATTGTACATATAATATTAACTAAAACTACACCAAATGCATTTTATATACTGTAAATAAAATATCAAAAACTACAGTAAGTATATATTATCTACTGTAAATAAAATGTCAAAAAGTACACCAAATATGTGTTATGTATACTCTAAATAAACTATCAAAATCTTCAGTAATTATATTTAATATACTGTTCATAAAATATCAAAAATTACACCAAATGTATATTATACACTCTAAGTAAAATATCAAAAAGGACAGTAAATATATATTACACTCTATGTAAAATATCAAAAACTACACCAAATATACAGAATATAATTTACATAAAATATCAAAAGTACACCAAATATATATTATATACTGTACATAAAATATCAAAAAGTACAGTAAATATATTCCATATATTGTACATATAATACTAACTAAAACTACACCAAATACATTTTACATACTGTAAATAAAATATCAAAAATTACAGTAAGTATATATTATCTACTGCACATAAAATATCAAAAAGTACGCCAAATATGTGTTATATATACTGTAAAAAAACTATCAAAATCTTCAGTAATTATATTTAATATACTGTTCATAAAATATCAAAAATTACACCAAATGTATATTATACACTCTAAATAAAATATCAAAAAGGACAGTAAATATATATTACACTCTATGTAAAATTTGAAAAACTACACCATATATATTATATAATTTACATAAAATATCAAAAGTACACCAAATTTATATTATAAACTGTACATAAAATATCAAAAAGTACAGTAAATATATTTCATATATTGTACATATAATATTAACTAAAACTACACCAAATATATTTTACATACTGTAAATAAAATATCAAAAATTACAGTAAGTATATATTATCTACTGTACATAAAATATCAAAAAGTACACCAAATATGTGTTATATATACTGTAAATAAACTATCAAAATCTTCAGTAATTATATTTAATATACTGTACATAAAATATCAAAAATTACACCAAATGTATATTATACACTCTAAATAAAATATCAAAAAGGACAGTAAATATATATTACACTCTATGTAAAATATCAAAAACTACAACAAGTATATATTACATAATTTATATAAAATATCAAAAGTACACCAAATATATATTATATACTGTACATAAAATATCAAAAAGTACAGTAAATGTATTTCATATATTGTACATATAATATTAACTAAAAGTACACCAAATACATTTTACATACTGTAAATAAAATATCAAAAATTACAGTAGGTATATATTATCTACTGTACATAAATTATCAAAAAGTACACCAAATATGTGTTATATATACTGTAAATAAACTATCAAATTCTTAAGTAATTATATTTAATATACTGTACATTAAATATCAAAAATTACACCAAATGTATATTATACACTCTAAATAAAATATCAAAAAGACAGTAAATATATATTACACTCTATGTAAAATATCAAAAACTACACCAAATATATATTATATAATTTACATAAAATATCAAAAGTACACCAAATATATATTATATACTGTTCATTAAATATCAAAAAGTACAGTAAATATATTTCATATATTGTACATATAATATTAACTAAAACTACACCAAATGCATTTTATATACTGTAAATAAAATATCAAAAACTACAGTAAGTATATATTATCTACTGTAAATAAAATGTCAAAAAGTACACCAAATATGTGTTATGTATACTCTAAATAAACTATCAAAATCTTCAGTAATTATATTTAATATACTGTTCATAAAATATCAAAAATTACACCAAATGTATATTATACACTCTAAGTAAAATATCAAAAATGACAGTAAATATATATTACACTCTATGTAAAATATCAAAAACTACACCAAATATATATTATATAATTTACATAAAATAACAAAAGTACACCAAATAAATATTATATACTGTACAGAAAATATCAAAAAGTACAGTAAATATATTTCATATATTGTACATATAATATTAACTAAAAGTACACCAAATACATTTTACATACGGTAAATAAAATATAAAAAAATTACAGTAAGTATATATTATCTACTGTACATAAAATATCAAAAAGTACACCAAAGATGTGTTATATATACTGTAAATAAACTATCAAAATCTTCAGTAATTATATTTAATATACTGTACATAAAATATCAAAAATTACACCAAATGTATATTATACACTCTAAATAAATTATCAAAAATGACAGTAAATATATATTACACTCTATGTAAAATATCAAAAACTACACCAAATATATATTATATAATTTACATAAAATATCAAAAGTACACCAAATATATATTATATACTGTACGTAAAATATCAAAAAGTACAGTAAATATATTTCATATATTGTACATATGATATTAACTAAAACTGCACCAAATACATTTTACATACTGTAAATAAAATATAAAAAATTACAGTAAGTATATATTATCTACTGTACATAAAATATCAAAAAGTACACCAAATACGTGTTATATATAGTGTAAATAAACTATCAAAATATTCAGTAATTATATTTAATATACTGTTCATAAAACATCAAAAATTACACCAAATGTATATTATACACTCTAAATAAAATATCAAAAAGGACACTAAATATATATTACACACTATGTAAAATATCAAAAACTACACCAAATATATATTATATAATTTACATAAAATATCAAAAGTACACCAAATATATATTATATACTGTACATAAAATATCAAGAAGTACAGTAAATATATTCCATATATTGTACATATAATACTAACTAAAACTACACCAAATACATTTTACATACTGTAAATAAAATATCAAAAATTACAGTAAGTATATATTATCTACTGTACATAAAATATCAAAAAGTACGCCAAATATGTGTTATATATACTGTAAATAAACTATCAAAATCTTCAGTAATTATACTTAATATACTGTTCATAAAATATCAAAAATTACACCAAATGTATATTATACACTCTAAATAAAATATCAAAAAGGACAGTAAATATATATTACACTCTATGTAAAATTTGAAAAACTACACCATATATATAATATAATTTACATAAAATATCAAAAGTACACCAAATATATATTATAAACTGTACATAAAATATCTAAAAGTACAGTAAATATATTTCATATATTGTACATATAATATTAACTAAAACTACACCAAATACATTTTACATACTGTAAATAAAATATCAAAAATTACAGTAAGTATATATTATCTACTGTACATAAAATATCAAAAAGTACACCAAATATGTGTTATATATACTGTAAATAAACTATCAAAATCTTCAGTAATTATATTTAATATACTGTACATAAAATATCAAAAATTACACCAAATGTATATTATACACTCTAAATAAAATATCAAAAAGGACAGTAAATATATATTACACTCTATGTAAAATATCAAAAACTACAACAAGTATATATTATATAATTTATATAAAATATCAAAAGTACACCAAATATATATTATATACTGTACATAAAATATCAAAAAGTACAGTAAATGTATTTCATATATTGTACATATAATATTAACTAAAAGTACACCAAATACATTTTACATACTCTAAATAAAATATCAAAAATTACAGTAGGTATATATTATCTACTGTACATAAATTATCAAAAAGTACACCAAATATGTGTTATATATACTGTAAATAAACTATCAAATTCTTAAGTAATTATATTTAATATACTGTACATAAAATATCAAAAATTACACCAAATGTATATTATACACTCTAAATAAAATATCAAAAAGGACAGTAAATATATATTACACTCTATGTAAAATATCAAAAACTACACCAAATATATATTATATAATTTACATAAAATATCAAAAGTACACCAAATATATATTATATACTGTTCATTAAATATCAAAAAGTACAGTAAATATATTTCATATATTGTACATATAATATTAACTAAAACTACACCAAATGCATTTTATATACTGTAAATAAAATATCAAAAACTACAGTAAGTATATATTATCTACTGTAAATAAAATGTCAAAAAGTACACCAAATATGTGTTATGTATACTCTAAATAAACTATCAAAATCTTCAGTAATTATATTTAATATACTGTTAATAAAATATCAAAAATTACACCAAATGTATATTATACACTCTAAGTAAAATATCAAAAAGGACAGTAAATATATATTACACTCTATGTAAAATATCAAAAACTACACCAAATATATATTATATAATTTACATAAAATAACAAAAGTACACCAAATAAATATTATATACTGTACAGAAAATATCAAAAAGTTCAGTAAATATATTTCATATATTGTACATATAATATTAACTAAAAGTACACCAAATACATTTTACATACGGTAAATAAAATATAAAAAAATTACAGTAAGTATATATTATCTACTGTACATAAAATATCAAAAAGTACACCAAAGATGTGTTATATATACTGTAAATAAACTATCAAAATCTTCAGTAATTATATTTAATATACTGTACATAAAATATCAAAAATTACACCAAATGTATATTATACACTCTAAATAAATTATCAAAAATGACAGTAAATATATATTACACTCTATGTAAAATATCAAAAACTACACCAAATATATATTATATAATTTACATAAAATATCAAAAGTACACCAAATATATATTATATACTGTACGTAAAATATCAAAAAGTACAGTAAATATATTTCATATATTGTACATATGATATTAACTAAAACTGCACCAAATACATTTTACATACTGTAAATAAAATATAAAAAATTACAGTAAGTATATATTATCTACTGTACATAAAATATCAAAAAGTACACCAAATACGTGTTATATATAGTGTAAATAAACTATCAAAATATTCAGTAATTATATTTAATATACTGTTCATAAAACATCAAAAATTACACCAAATGTATATTATACACTCTAAATAAAATATCAAAAAGGACACTAAATATATATTACACACTATGTAAAATATCAAAAACTACACCAAATATATATTATATAATTTACATAAAATATCAAAAGTACACCAAATATATATTATATACTGTACATAAAATATCAAGAAGTACAGTAAATATATTCCATATATTGTACATATAATACTAACTAAAACTACACCAAATACATTTTACATACTGTAAATAAAATATCAAAAATTACAGTAAGTATATATTATCTACTGTACATAAAATATCAAAAAGTACGCCAAATATGTGTTATATATACTGTAAATAAACTATCAAAATCTTCAGTAATTATACTTAATATACTGTTCATAAAATATCAAAAATTACACCAAATGTATATTATACACTCTAAATAAAATATCAAAAAGGACAGTAAATATATATTACACTCTATGTAAAATTTGAAAAACTACACCATATATATTATATAATTTACATAAAATATCAAAAGTACACCAAATATATATTATAAACTGTACATAAAATATCTAAAAGTACAGTAAATATATTTCATATATTGTACATATAATATTAACTAAAACTACACCAAATACATTTTACATACTGTAAATAAAATATCAAAAATTACAGTAAGTATATATTATCTACTGTACATAAAATATCAAAAAGTACACCAAATATGTGTTATATATACTGTAAATAAACTATCAAAATCTTCAGTAATTATATTTAATATACTGTACATAAAATATCAAAAATTACACCAAATGTATATTATACACTCTAAATAAAATATCAAAAAGGACAGTAAATATATATTACACTCTATGTAAAATATCAAAAACTACAACAAGTATATATTATATAATTTATATAAAATATCAAAAGTACACCAAATATATATTATATACTGTACATAAAATATCAAAAAGTACAGTAAATGTATTTCATATATTGTACATATAATATTAACTAAAAGTACACCAAATACATTTTACATACTCTAAATAAAATATCAAAAATTACAGTAGGTATATATTATCTACTGTACATAAATTATCAAAAAGTACACCAAATATGTGTTATATATACTGTAAATAAACTATCAAATTCTTAAGTAATTATATTTAATATACTGTACATAAAATATCAAAAATTACACCAAATGTATATTATACACTCTAAATAAAATATCAAAAAGGACAGTAAATATATATTACACTCTATGTAAAATATCAAAAACTACACCAAATATATATTATATAATTTACATAAAATATCAAAAGTACACCAAATATATATTATATACTGTTCATTAAATATCAAAAAGTACAGTAAATATATTTCATATATTGTACATATAATATTAACTAAAACTACACCAAATGCATTTTATATACTGTAAATAAAATATCAAAAACTACAGTAAGTATATATTATCTACTGTAAATAAAATGTCAAAAAGTACACCAAATATGTGTTATGTATACTCTAAATAAACTATCAAAATCTTCAGTAATTATATTTAATATACTGTTCATAAAATATCAAAAATTACACCAAATGTATATTATACACTCTAAGTAAAATATCAAAAAGGACAGTAGATATATATTACACTCTATGTAAAATATCAAAAACTACACCAAATATATATTATACAATTTACATAAAATAACAAAAGTACACCAAATAAATATTATATACTGTACAGAAAATATCAAAAAGTTCAGTAAATATATTTCATATATTGTACATATAATATTAACTAAAAGTACACCAAATACATTTTACATACGGTAAATAAAATATAAAAAAATTACAGTAAGTATATATTATCTACTGTACATAAAATATCAAAAAGTACACCAAAGATGTGTTATATATACTGTAAATAAACTATCAAAATCTTCAGTAATTATATTTAATATACTGTACATAAAATATCAAAAATTACACCAAATGTATATTATACACTCTAAATAAATTATCAAAAATGACAGTAAATATATATTACACTCTATGTAAAATATCAAAAACTACACCAAATATATATTATATAATTTACATAAAATATCAAAAGTACACCAAATATATATTATATACTGTACGTAAAATATCAAAAAGTACAGTAAATATATTTCATATATTGTACATATGATATTAACTAAAACTACACCAAATACATTTTACATACTGTAAATAAAATATAAAAAATTACAGTAAGTATATATTATCTACTGTACATAAAATATCAAAAAGTACACCAAGTATGTGTTATATATACTGTAAATAAACTATCAAAATCTTCAGTAATTATATTTAATATACTGTACATAAAATATCAAAAATTACACCAAATGTATATTATACACTCTAAATAAAATATCAAAAAGGACAGTAAATATATATTACACTCTATGTAAAATATCAAAAACTACAACAAGTATATATTATATAATTTATATAAAATATCAAAAGTACACCAAATATATATTATATACTGTACATAAAATATCAAAAAGTACAGTAAATGTATTTCATATATTGTACATATAATATTAACTAAAAGTACACCAAATACATTTTACATACTCTAAATAAAATATCAAAAATTACAGTAGGTATATATTATCTACTGTACATAAATTATCAAAAAGTACACCAAATATGTGTTATATATACTGTAAATAAACTATCAAATTCTTAAGTAATTATATTTAATATACTGTACATAAAATATCAAAAATTACACCAAATGTATATTATACACTCTAAATAAAATATCAAAAAGGACAGTAAATATATATTACACTCTATGTAAAATATCAAAAACTACACCAAATATATGTTATATAATTTACATAAAATATCAAAAGTACACCAAATATATATTATATACTGTTCATTAAATATCAAAAAGTACAGTAAATATATTTCATATATTGTACATATAATATTAACTAAAACTACACCAAATGCATTTTATATACTGTAAATAAAATATCAAAAACTACAGTAAGTATATATTATCTACTGTAAATAAAATGTCAAAAAGTACACCAAATATGTGTTATGTATACTCTAAATAAACTATCAAAATCTTCAGTAATTATATTTAATATACTGTTCATAAAATATCAAAAATTACACCAAATGTATATTATACACTCTAAGTAAAATATCAAAAAGGACAGTAAATATATATTACACTCTATGTAAAATATCAAAAACTACACCAAATATATATTATATAATTTACATAAAATAACAAAAGTACACCAAATAAATATTATATACTGTACAGAAAATATCAAAAAGTTCAGTAAATATATTTCATATATTGTACATATAATATTAACTAAAAGTACACCAAATACATTTTACATACGGTAAATAAAATATAAAAAAATTACAGTAAGTATATATTATCTACTGTACATAAAATATCAAAAATTACACCAAAGATGTGTTATATATACTGTAAATAAACTATCAGAATCTTCAGTAATTATATTTAATATACTGTACATAAAATATCAAAAATTACACCAAATGTATATTATACACTCTAAATAAATTATCAAAAATGACAGTAAATACATATTACACTCTGTAAAATATCAAAAACTACACCAAATATATATTATATAATTTACATAAAATATCAAAAGTACACCAAATATATATTATATACTGTACATAAAATATCAAAAAGTACAGTAAATATATTTCATATATTGTACATATGATATTAACTAAAACTACACCAAATACATTTTACATACTGTAAATAAAATATAAAAAATTACAGTAAGTATATATTATCTACTGTACATAAAATATCAAAAAGTACACCAAATATGTGTTATATATAGTGTAAATAAACTATCAAAATATTCAGTAATTATATTTAATATACTGTTCATAAAACATAAAAATTACACCAAATGTATATTATACACTCTAAATAAAATATCAAAAAGGACACTAAATATATATTACACACTATGTAAAATATCAAAAACTACACCAAATATATATTATATAATTTACATAAAATATCAAAAGTACACCAAATATATATTATATACTGTACATAAAATATCAAAAAGTACTGTAAATATATTCCATATATTGTACATATAATACTAACTAAAACTACACCAAATACATTTTACATACTGTAAATAAAATATCAAAAATTACAGTAAGTATATATTATCTACTGTACATAAAATATCAAAAAGTATGCCAAATATGTGTTATATATACTGTAAATAAACTATCAAAATCTTCAGTAATTATATTTAATATACTGTTCATAAAATATCAAAAATTACACCAAATGTATATTATACACTCTAAATAAAATATCAAAAAGACAGTAAATATATATTACACTCTATGTAAAATTTGAAAAACTACACCATATATATTATATAATTTACATAAAATATCAAAAGTACACCAAATATATATTATAAACTGTACATAAAATATCAAAAAGTACAGTAAATATATTTCATATATTGTACATATAATATTAACTAAAACTACACCAAATACATTTTACATACTGTAAATAAAATATCAAAAATTACAGTAAGTATATATTATCTACTGTACATAAAATATCAAAAAGTACACCAAATATGTGTTATATATACTGTAAATAAACTATCAAAATCTTCAGTAATTATATTTAATATACTGTACATAAAATATCAAAAATTACACCAAATGTATATTATACACTCTAAATAAAATATCAAAAAGGACAGTAAATATATATTACACTCTATGTAAAATATCAAAAACTACAACAAGTATATATTATATAATTTATATAAAATATCAAAAGTACACCAAATATATATTATATACTGTACATAAAATATCAAAAAGTACAGTAAATGTATTTCATATATTGTACATATAATATTAACAAAAAGTACACCAAATACATTTTACATACTCTAAATAAAATATCAAAAATTACAGTAGGTATATATTATCTACTGTACATAAATTATCAAAAAGTACACCAAATATGTGTTATATATACTGTAAATAAACTATCAAATTCTTAAGTAATTATATTTAATATGCTGTACATAAAATATCAAAAATTACACCAAATGTATATTATACACTCTAAATAAAATATCAAAAAGGACAGTAAATATATATTACACTCTATGTAAAATATCAAAAACTACACCAAATATATATTATATAATTTACATAAAATATCAAAAGTACACCAAATATATATTATATAATGTACATAAAATATCAAAAAGTACAGTAAATATATTTCATATATTGTACATATAATATTAATTAAAACTACACCAAATGCATTTTATATACTGTAAATAAAATATCAAAAACTACAGTAAGTATATATTATCTACTGTAAATAAAATGTCAAAAAGTACACCAAATATGTGTTATGTATACTCTAAATAAACTATCAAAATCTTCAGTAATTATATTTAATATACTGTTCATAAAATATCAAAAATTACACCAAATGTATATTATAAACTCTAAGTAAAATATCAAAAAGGACAGTAAATATATATTACACTCTATGTAAAATATCAAAAACTACACCAAATATATATTATATAATTTACATAAAATAACAAAAGTACACCAAATAAATATTATATACTGTACAGAAAATATCAAAAAGTACAGTAAATATATTTCATATATTGTACATATAATATTAACTAAAAGTACACCAAATACATTTTACATACGGTAAATAAAATATAAAAAAATTACAGTAAGTATATATTATCTACTGTACATAAAATATCAAAAAGTACACCAAAGATGTGTTATATATACTGTAAATAAACTATCAAAATCTTCAGTAATTATATTTAATATACTGTACATAAAATATCAAAAATTACACCAAATGTATATTATACACTCTAAATAAATTATCAAAAATGACAGTAAATATATATTACACTCTATGTAAAATATCAAAAACTACACCAAATATATATTATATAATTTGCATAAAATATCAAAAGTACACCAAATATATATTATATACTGTACGTAAAATATCAAAAAGTACACTAAATATATTTCATATATTGTACATATGATATTAACTAAAACTACACCAAATACATTTTACATACTGTAAATAAAATATAAAAAATTACAGTAAGTATATATTATCTACTGTACATAAAATATCAAAAAGTACACCAAATATGTGTTATATATAGTGTAAATAAACTATCAAAATATTCAGTAATTATATTTAATATACTGTTCATAAAACATCAAAAATTACACCAAATGTATATTATACACTCTAAATAAAATATCAAAAAGGACACTAAATATATATTACACCCTATGTAAAATATCAAAAACTACACCAAATATATATTATATAATTTACATAAAATATCAAAAGTACACCAAATATATATTATATACTGTACATAAAATATCAAAAAGTACAGTAAATATATTCCATATATTGTACATATAATACTAACTAAAACTACACCAAATACATTTTACATACTGTAAATAAAATATCAAAAATTACAGTAAGTATATATTATCTACTGTACATAAAATATCAAAAAGTATGCCAAATATGTGTTATATATATACTGTAAATAAACTATCAAAATCTTCAGTAATTATATTTAATATACTGTTCATAAAATATCAAAAATTACACCAAATGTATATTATACACTCTAAATAAAATATCAAAAAGGACAGTAAATATATATTACACTCTATGTAAAATTTGAAAAACTACACCATATATATTATATAATTTACATAAAATATCAAAAGTACACCAAATATATATTATAAACTGTACATAAAATATCAAAAAGTACAGTAAATATATTTCATATATTGTACATATAATATTAACTAAAACTACACCAAATACATTTTACATACTGTAAATAAAATATAAAAAATTACAGTAAGTATATATTATCTACTGTACATAAAATATCAAAAAGTACACCAAATATGTGTTATATATACTGTAAATAAACTATCAAAATCTTCAGTAATTATATTTAATATACTGTACATAAAATATCAAAAATTACACCAAATGTATATTATACACTCTAAATAAAATATCAAAAAGGACAGTAAATATATATTACACTCTATGTAAAATATCAAAAACTACAACAAGTATATATTATATAATTTATATAAAATATCAAAAGTACACCAAATATATATTATATACTGTACATAAAATATCAAAAAGTACAGTAAATGTATTTCATATATTGTACATATAATATTAACTAAAACTACACCAAATACATTTTACATACTCTAAATAAAATATCAAAAATTACAGTAGGTATATATTATCTACTGTACATAAATTATCAAAAAGTACACCAAATATGTGTTATATATACTGTAAATAAACTATCAAATTCTTAAGTAATTATATTTAATATACTGTACATAAAATATCAAAAATTACACCAAATGTATATTATACACTCTAAATAAAATATCAAAAAGGACAGTAAATATATATTACACTCTATGTAAAATATCAAAAACTACACCAAATATATATTATATAATTTACATAAAATATCAAAAGTACACCAAATATATATTATATAATGTATATAAAATATCAAAAAGTACAGTAAATATATTTCATATATTGTACATATAATATTAATTAAAACTACACCAAATGCATTTTATATACTGTAAATAAAATATCAAAAACTACAGTAAGTATATATTATCTACTGTAAATAAAATGTCAAAAAGTACACCAAATATGTGTTATGTATACTCTAAATAAACTATCAAAATCTTCAGTAATTATATTTAATATACTGTTAATAAAATATCAAAAATTACACCAAATGTATATTATACACTCTAAGTAAAATATCAAAAAGGACAGTAAATATATATTACACTCTATGTAAAATATCAAAAACTACACCAAATATATATTATATAATTTACATAAAATATCAAAAGTACACCAAATATATATTATATACTGTACATTAAATATCAAAAAGTACAGTAAATATATTTCATATATTGTACATATAATATTAACTAAAACTACACCAAATACATTTTACAGACTGTAAATAATATATAAAAAATTACAGTAAGTATATATTATCTACTGTACATAAAATATCAAAAAGTTCACCAAATATGTGTTATATATACTGTAAATAAACTATCAAAATCTTCAGTAATTATATTTAATATACTGTACATAAAATATCAAAAATTACACCAAATGTATATTATACACTCTAAATAAAATATCAAAAAGGACAGTAAATATATATTACACTCTATGTAAAATATCAAAAACTACACCTAATATACAGTATATAATTTACATAAAATATCAAAAGTACACCAAATATATATTATATACTGTACATGAAATATCAAAAAGTACAGTAAATATATTTCATATATTGTACATATAATATTAACTAAAACTACACCAAATACATTTTACATACTGTAAATAAAATATCAAAAATTACAGTAAGTATATATTATCTACTGTACATAAAATATCGAAAAGTACACCAAATATGTGTTATATATAGTGTAAATAAACTATCAAAATATTCAGTAATTATATTTATTATACTGTTCATAAAATATCAAAAATTACACCAAATGTATATTATACACTCTAAATAAAATATCAAAAAGGACAGTAAATATATATTACACTCTATGTAAAATATCAAAAACTACACCAAATATATATTATATAATTTACATAAAATATCAAAAGTACACCAAATATATATTATATACTGTACATAAAATATCAAAAAGTACAGTAAATGTATTTCATATATTGTACATATAATATTAACTAAAACTACACGAAATACATTTTACATACTGTAAATAAAATATCAAAAATTACACTAAGTATATATTATCTACTGTACATAAAATATCAAAAAGTACACCAAATATGTGTTATATATACTGTAAATAAACTATCAAAACCTTAAGTAATTATATTTAATATACTGCACATAAAATATCTAAAATTACACCAAATGTATATTATACACTCTAAATAAAATATCAAAAAGGACAGTAAATATATATTACACTCTATGTAAAATATCAAAAACTACACCAAATATATATTATATAATTTACATAAAATATCAAAATTACACCAAATATATATTATATACTGTACATAAAATATCAAAAAGTACAGTAAATATATTTCATATATTGTACATATAATATTAACTAAAGTACACCAAATACATTTTACATACTGAAAATAAAATATCAAAAATTACAGTAAGTATATATTATCTACTGTACATAAAATATCAAAAAGTACACCAAATATGTGTTATATATACTGTAAATAAACTATCAAAATCTTCAGTAATTATATTTAATATACTGTACATAAAATATCAAAAATTACAACAAATGTATATTATACACTCTAAATAAAATATCAAAAAGGACAGTAAATATATATTACACTCTATGTAAAATATCAAAAACTACACCAAATATATATGATATAATTTACATAAAATATCAAAAGTACCCCATATATATATTATATACTGTACATAAAATATCAAGAAGTACACTAAATATATTTCATATATTGTACATATAATATTACCGAAAAGTACAACAAATACATTTTACATACTGTAAATAAAATACAAAAAATTACAGTAAGTATATATTATCTACTGTACATAAACTATAAAAAAGTACACCAAATATGTGTTATATATACTGAAAATAAACTATCAAAATCTTCAGTAATTATATTTAATGTACTGTTCATAAAATATCAAAAATTAGACCAAATGTATATTATACACTCTAAATAAAATATCAAAAATGACAGTAAATATATATTACACTCTATGTAAAATATCAAAAACTACACCAAATATATATTATATAATTTACATAAAATATCAAAAGTACACCAAATATATATTATATACTGTACATAAAATATCAAAAAGTACAGTAAATATATTTCATATATTGTACATATAATATTAACTAAAAGTACACCAAATACATTTTACATACTGTAAATAAAATATCAAAAATTACAGTAAGTATATATTATCTACTGTACATAAATTATCAAAAAGTACAGTAAATATATTTCATATATTGTACATATAATATTATCTAAAAGTACACCAAATACATTTTACATACTGTAAATAAAATATCAAAAATTACAGTAAGTATATATTATCCACTGTACATATAATATCAAAAAGTACACCAAATATGTGTTATATATACTGTAAATAAACTATCAAAATCTTCAGTAATTATATTTAATATACTGTACATAAAATATCAAAAATTACACCAAATGTACATTATACACTCTAAATAAAATATCAAAAATGACAGTAAATATATATTACACTCTATGTAAAATTTCAAAAACTACACCAAATATATATTATATAATTTACATAAAATATAAAAAGTACACCAAATATATATTATATACTGTACATAAAATATCAAATGGTACAGTAAATATATTTCATATACTGTACATATAATATTAATTAAAAGTCCACCAAATACATTTTACATACTGTAAATAAAATATCAAAAATTACAGTAATTATATATTATCTACTGTAAATAAAATATCAAATAGTACACCAAATATGTGTTATATATACTGTAAATAAACTATCAAAATCTTCAGTAATTATATTTAATATACTGTTCATAATATATCAAAAATTACACACAATGTATATTATACACTCTAAATAAAATATCAAAAAGGACAGTAAATATATATTACACTCTATGAAAAATATCAAAAACTACACCAAATATGTATTATATAATTTACATAAAATAACAAAAGTACACCAAATATATATTATATACTGTACATAAAATATCAAAAAGTACAGTAAATATATTTCATATATAGTATATATAATATTAACTAAAAGTACACCAAATACATTTTACATACTGTAAATAAAATATCAAAAATTACAGTAAGTATATATTATCTACTGTACATAAAATATCAAAAAGTACACCAAATATGTGTTATATATACTGTAAATAAACTATCAAAATCTTCAGTTATTATATTTAATATACTGTTCATAAAATATCAAAAATTACACCAAATGTATATTATACACTCTAAATAAAATATCAAAATGACAGTAAACATATATTACACTCTATGTAAAATATCAAAAACTACACCAAATATATATTATATAACTTACATAAAATATCATAAGTACACAAAATATATATTATATACTGTACATAAAATATCAAAAAGTACAGTAAATATATTTCATATATTGGACATATAATATTAACTAAAAGTACACCAAATACATTTTACATACTGTAAATAAAATATAAAATATTACAGTAAGTATATATTATCTACTGTACATAAAATACCAAAAAGAACACCAAATATGTGTTATATATACTGTAAATAAACTATCAAAATCTTCAGTAATTATAATTAATATACTGTTCATAAAATATCAAAAATTACACCAAATGTATATTATACACTCTAAATAAAATATCAAAATGTACAGAAAATATATATTACACTCTATGTAAAATATCAAAAACTACACCAAGTATATATTATATAATTTTCATAAAATATCAAAAGTACACCAAATACATATTATATACTGTACATAAAATATCAAAAAGTACAGTAAATATATTTCATATATTGTACATATAATATTAACTAAAAGTACACCAAATACATTTTACATACTGTAAATAAAATATAAAAAATTACAGTAAGTATATATTATCTACTGTACATAAAATATCAAATAGTACAGTAAATATATTTCATATATTGTACATATAATATTAACTAAAAGTACACCAAATACATTTTACATACTGTAAATAAAATATAAAAATTACAGTAAGTATATATTATCTACTGTACATAAAATATCAAAAAGTACACCAAATATGTGTTATATATAATGTAAATAAACTATGAAAATCCTCAGTAATTATATTTAATATACTGTTCATAAAATATCAAAAATTACAACAAATGAATATTATACACTCTAAATAAAATATCAAAAAGGACAGTAAATATATATTACACTCTATGTAAAATATCAAAAATTACACCAAATATATATTATATAATTTACATAAAATATCAAAAGTACACCAAATATATATTATATACTGTACATAAAATATCAAAAAGTACAGTAAATATATTTCATATATTGTACATATAATATTATCTAAAATTACACCAAATACATTTTACATACTGTAAATAAAATATCAAAAATTACAGTAAGTATATATTATCTACTGTACATAAAATATCAAATAGTACACCAAATATGTGTTATATATACTGTAAATAAACTATCAAAATCTTCAGTAATTATATTTAATATACTGTTCATAATATATCAAAAATTACACACAATGTATATTATACACTCTAAATAAAATATCAAAAAGGACAGTAAATATATATTACACTCTATGAAAAATATCAAAAACTACACCAAATATGTATTATATAATTTACATAAAATAACAAAAGTACACCAAATATATATTATATACTGTACATAAAATATCAAAAAGTACAGTAAATATATTTCATATATAGTACATATAATATTAACTAAAAGTACACCAAATACATTTTACATACTGTAAATAAAATATCAAAAATTACAGTAAGTATATATTATCTACTGTACAAAAAATATGAAAAAGTACACCAAATATGTGTTATATATACTGTAAATAAACTATCAAAATCTTCAGTAATTATATTTAATATACTGTTCATAAAATATCAAAAATTACACCAAATGTATATTATACACTCTAAATAAAATATCAAAAAGGACAGTAAATATATATTACACTCTATGTAAAATATCAAAAACTACACCAAATATATATTATATAACTTACATAAAATATCATAAGTACACCAAATATATATTATATACTGTACATAAAATATCAAAAAGTACAGTAAATATATTTCATATGTTGTACATATAATATTAACTAAAAGTACACCAAATACATTTTACAGACTGTAAATAAAATATAAAAAATTACAGTAAGTATATATTATCTACTGTACATAAAATACCAAAAAGAACACCAAATATGTGTTATATATACTGTAAATAAACTATCAAAATCTTCAGTAATTATATTTAATATACTGTGCATAAAATACCAAAAATTACACCAAATGTATATTATACACTCTAAATAAAATATCAAAAAGACAGTAAATATATATTACACTCTATGTAAAATATCAAAAACTACACCAAGTATATATTATATAATTTACATAAAATATCAAAAGTACACCAAATATATATTATACACTGTACATAAAATATCAAAAACTACAGTAAATATATTTCATATATTGTACATATAATAATAACTAAAATACACCAAATACATTTTACATACTGTAAATAAAATATCAAAAATTACAGTAGGTACATATAATCTACTGTACATAAAATATCAAAAAGTACACCAAATATGTGTTATATATACTGTAAATAAACTATCAAAATCTTCAGTAATTATATTTAATATACTGTTCATAAAATATCAAAAATTACACCAAATGTATATTATACACTTCAAATAAAATATCAAATAGGACAGTAAATATATATTACACTCTATGTAAAATATCAAAAACTACACCAAATATATATTATATAATTTACATAAAATATCAAAAGTACACCAAATATATATTATATACTGTACATAAAATATCAAAAAGTACAGTAAATATATTTCATATATTGTACATATAATATTAACTAAAAGTACACCAAATACATTTTACATACTGTAAATAAAATATCAAAAATTACAGTTAGTATATATTATCTACTGTAAAAAAAATGAAAAAGTACACCAAATAAGTGTTATATATACTGTAAATAAACTATCAAAATCTTCAGTAATTATATTTAATATACTGTTCATAAATTATCAAAAATTACACCAAATATATATTATACACTCTAAATTAAATATCAAAAAGGACAGTAAATATATATTACACTCTATGTAAAATATCAAAATCTAAACAAAGTATATATTATATAATTTACATAAAATATAAAAAGTACACCAAATATATATTATATACTGTACATAAAATATCAAAAAGTACAGTAAATATATTTCATATGTTGTACATATAATATTAACTAAAAGTATACCACATACATTTTACATACTGTAAATAAAATATAAAAAAATTACAGTAAGTTTATATTATCTACTGTACATAAAATATCAAAAAGTACACTAAATATATTTCACATATTGTACATATAATATTAACTAAAATACACCAAATACATTTTACAGACTGTAAATAAAATATGAAAAATTACAGTAAGTATATATTATCTACTGTACATAAAATATCAAAAAGTACACCAAATATGTGTTATATATACTGTAAATAAACTATCAAAATCTTCAGTAATTATATTTAATATACTGTTCATAAAATACAAATAATTACACCAAATGTATATTATACACTCTAAATAAAATATCAAAAAGACAGTAAATATATATTACACTCTATATGAAATATCAAAAACTACACCAAATATATATTATATAATTTACCTAAAATATCAAAAGTACACCAAATATAAATTGTATACTGTACATAATGTATCAAAATGTACAGTAAATATATTTCATATATTGGACATATAATATTAACTAAAATTACACCAAATACATTTTACATACTGTAAATAAAATATAAAAAATTACAGTAAACATATATTATCTACTGTACATAAAATACCAAAAAGTACACCAAATATGTGTTATATATACTGTAAATAAACTATCAAAATCTTCAGTAATTATATTTAATATACTGTTCATAAAATATCAAAAATTACAACAAATGTATATTATACACTCTAAATAAAATATCAAAAAGGACAGAAAATATATATTACACTATATGTAAAATATCAAAAACTACACCAAATATATATTATATAATTTTCATAAAATATCAAAAGTACACCAGATACATATTATATACTGTACATAAAATATCAAAAAGTACAGTAAATATATTTCATATATTGTACATATAATATTAACTAAAAGTACACCAAATACATTTTACATAATGTAAATAAAATATAAAAAATTACAGTAAGTATATATTATCTACTGTACATAAAATATCAAAAAGTACACCAAATATGTGTTATATATACTGTAAATAAACTATTAAAATCTTCAGTAATTATATTAAATATATTGTTCATAAAATATCAAAAATTACACCAAATGTATATTATACACTCTAAATAAAATATCAAAAAGGACAGTAAATATATATTACACCCTATGTAAAATATCAAAAACTACACCAAATATATATTATATAATTTACATAAAATATCAAAAGTACACCAAATACATATTATATACTGTATATAAAATATCAAAATGCACAGTAAATATATTTCATATATTGTACATATAATATTAACTAAAAGAACACCAAATACATTTTATATACTCTCAATAATATATCCAAAAGTACAGTAAATATATATTACCTACTGTACATAAAATATCAAAAAGTACAGCAAATATGTGTCATATATACGGTAAATAAACTATCAAAAACTACGGTAATTTTATTTAATATACTAAACATAAAATATCAAAAATTACACCAAATGTATATTATATAGTGTAAATAAAATATCAGAAATTACTGTAAATCTATATTACACACTCTATGTAAAATATCAAAAACTACACCAAATACATATTATATAATTTACATAAAATATCAAAAGTACACCAAATATATATTATATACTGTACATAAAATATCAGAAAGTTCTGTAAATATATTTCATATATTGTACATATAATATTAACTAAAAGTACACCAAATACATTTTATATACTGTAAATTAAATATCCAAACGTTCAGTAAATATATATTACTTACTGTACATAAAATATCAAAAAGTACACCAAATATGTCTTATGTATACTGTAAATAAACTATCAAAAACTACAGTAATTTTATTTAGTATACTGCACATAAAATATCAACAATTACACCAAATGTATATTATATACTGTAAATAAACTATCAAAAATACAGTAAATATATATTACACACTCTATGTAAAATATCAAAAACTACACCAAATATATATTATATAACTTACATAAAATATCAAAAGTACACCAAATATATATTATATAGTGTACATGAAATATCAAAAGGTACAGTAAATATATTTCATATATTGTACATATAATATAAACTGAAAGTACACCAAATACATTTTATATACTGTTAATTAAATATCCAAATTTCAGTAAATATATATTACGTACTGTATCTAAATTATCAATAAGTACACCAAATATGTGTTATATATACTGTAAATCAACTATCAAAAATTACAGTAATTATATTTAATATACTGTACATAAAATATGAAAAATTACACTAAATGCATATTATATACGTTAAATAAAATATCAAATAGTACAGTAAATATTTATTACACACTCTATGTAAAATATCAAAAACTACACCAAATATATGTTATATAATTTACATAAAATATCAAAAGTACACCAAATATATATTATATACTCTACATAAAATATCAAAAATTACACGAAATGTATACCATATACTGTAAAAAAAATCTAAAATTAGAATAAATATATATTACCCACTCTATGTAAAATACCAAAAACTACACCAAATATATATTATATAATTTACACAAAATATCAAAAGTACACCAAATATATATTATATACTGTACATAAAATATCAAAAAGTACAGTAAATATATTGCAAATATTGTACATATAATATTAACTAAAAGTACACCAAATACATTTTCTATATTGTAATAAAATATCCAAAGGTACAGTAAATATATATTTCATAATGTACATAAAATATAAATAAGTACACCAAGGATGTGTTATATATACTGTAAATATACCATCAAAAACTACAGTAATTACATTTAATATACTGAACATAAAATATCAAAATTTACACCAAATGTATGTTATATACTCTAAGTAAAATATGAAAAAGACAGTAAATGTATATTACGCACCCTATGTAAAATATCAAAAACTACACCAAATATATATTATATAATTTACATAAAATATCAAAAGGACACCAAATATATCTTATATACTGTACATGAAATATCAAAAAGTACAGTAAATATATTTCATATATTGTACATATAATATTAACTAAAAGTACAGCAAATACATTTTATATACTGTAACTAAAATATCAAAAATACAGTAAATATATATTACATACTGTACATAAAATATCAAAAAGTACACGAAATATGTGTTATATATACTGTACAAAAACTATCAAAATCTACAGTAAATATATTTAATATACTGTACATAAAATATCAAAAATTACACCAAATGTATATTATTTACTCTAAATAAAATATCAAAAATTACAGTAAATATATATTACACACCCTATGTAAAATATCACAAACTACACCAAATATGTATTATATAATTTACATAAAATATCAAAAGGACAACAAATATGCCTTATATACTGTACATAAAATATCAAAATGTACAGTAAATATATTTCATATATTGTACATATAATATTAACTAAAAGTACACCAAATACATTTTATACACTGTAAATAAAATATCAAAAAGTACAGTAAATATATATTACATACTGTACATAAAATATAAAAAAGTACACCAAAGATGTGTTATATATACTGTAAATATACCATCAAAAACTACAGTAATTACATTTAATATACTGAACATAAAATAGCAAAATTTACACCAAATGTATATTATATACTCTAACTAAAATATGAAAAATACAGTAAATATGTATTACGCACCCTATGTAAAATATCAAAAACTACACCAAATATATATTATATAATTTACATAAAATATCAAAAGGACACCAAATATACCTTATATACTTTTCTTAAAATATGAAAAAGTACAGTAAATATATTTCATATATTGTACATATAATATTAACTAAAAGTACACCAAATAAATTTTATACAGTGTAAATAAAATATCAAAAATTACAGTGAATATATATTACATACTGTACATAAAGTATCAAAAAGTACACCAAATATGTGTTATATATATTGCCAATAAACTATCAAAAAGTACAGTAATTATATTTAATATACTGTACATAAAATATCAAACATTACACCAAATGTATATTATTTACTGTAAATAAAATACCAAAATGTACAGTAAATATATATGACACACACTATGTAAAATATCAAAAACTACACCAAATATATATTATATAATTTACATAAAATATCAAAAGGACACCAAATATATCTTATGTACTGTACATAAAATATCAAAAAATACAGTAAAAATATTTCATATATTGTACATATAATATTAACTAAAAGTACACCAAATACATTTTATATAGTGTAAATAAAATATAAAAATGTACAGTAAATATATATTACATAATGTACATAAAATATCAAAAAGTACACCAAATATGTGTTATATATACTGTAAATAAACTCTCAAAAACTACTGTAATTATATTTAATATACTGTACATAAAATATCAAAAATTACACCAAATATATATTATATACTGTAAATTAAATATCAAAAAGTACAGTAAATATATATTACATACTGTACATTAAATATCAAAAAGTACACCAAATATGTGTTACATATACTGTAAATAAATTATCAAAAACTACAGTAATTATATTTAATATACTGTACATAAAATATCAAAATTTACTCCAAATGTACATTATATAGTGTAAATTAAATATCCAAAATACAGTAAATATATATTACACACCCTATGTAAACTATCAAAAATTACACCATATATATATTATATAATTTCCAAAAAATATCGGAAGGACACCAAATATATCTTATATACTGAGTGTAAAATATCAAAAACTACAGTAAATATATTTCGTATATTGTACATATAATATTAACTAAAAGTACACCAAATACATTTTATATACTGTAAATAAAATATCAAAAAATACAGTAAATATATAATACATACTGTACATAAAATATCAAAAAGTACACCAAATATGCGTTATATATACGGTAAATAAACTATCAAAATCTACTGTAATTATATTTAATATACTGTACATAAATTATCAAAAATTACACCAAATGTATATTATATATTGTAAATAAAATATCAAAAAGGACAGTAAATATATATTACACACCCTATGTAAAATATTAGAAACTACACCAAATATATATTATATAATTCACATAAAATATCAAAAGGACACCAAATATATCTTATATACTGTACATAAAATATCAAAGTTGCAGTAAATATATTTCATATATTGTACATATAATATTAACTAAAAGTACACCAAATACATTTTATATACTGTAAATAAAATATCAAAATGTACAGTAAATATATATTACATACTGTACATAAAGCATCAAAAAGTACACCAAATATGTGTTATATATATTGCCAATAAACTATCAAAAACTACAGTAATTATATTTAATATACTGTACATAAAATATCAAACATTACACCAAATGTATATTATTTACTGTAAATAAAATACCAAAAAGTACAGTAAATATATATGACACACACTATGTAAAATATCAAAAACTACACCAAATATATATTATATAATTTACATAAAATATCAAAAGGACAGCAAATATATCTTATGTACTGTACATAAAATATCAAAAAATACAGTAAAAATATTTCATATATTGTACATATAATATTAACTAAAAGTACACCAAATACATTTTATATAGTGTAAATAAAATATAAAAATGTACAGTAAATATATATTACATAATGTACATAAAATATCAAAAAGTACACCAAATATGTGTTATATATACTGTAAATAAACTCTCAAAAACTACTGTAATTATATTTAATATACTGTACATAAAATATCAAAAATTACACCAAATATATATTATATACTGTAAATTAAATATCAAAAAGTACAGTAAATATATATTACATACTGTACATTAAATATCAAAAAGTACACCAAATATGTGTTACATATACTGTAAATAAATTATCAAAAACTACAGTAATTATATTTAATATACTGTACATAAAATATCAAAATTTACTCCAAATGTACATTATATAGTGTAAATTAAATATCCAAAATACAGTAAATATATATTACACACCCTATGTAAACTATCAAAAATTACACCATATATATATTATATAATTTCCAAAAAATATCGGAAGGACACCAAATATATCTTATATACTGAGTGTAAAATATCAAAAACTACAGTAAATATATTTCGTATATTGTACATATAATATTAACTAAAAGTACACCAAATACATTTTATATACTGTAAATAAAATATCAAAAAATACAGTAAATATATAATACATACTGTACATAAAATATCAAAAAGTACACCAAATATGCGTTATATATACGGTAAATAAACTATCAAAATCTACTGTAATTATATTTAATATACTGTACATAAATTATCAAAAATTACACCAAATGTATATTATATATTGTAAATAAAATATCAAAAAGGACAGTAAATATATATTACACACCCTATGTAAAATATTAGAAACTACACCAAATATATATTATATAATTTACATAAAATATCAAAAGGACACCAAATATATCTTATATACTGTACATAAAATATCAAAGTTGCAGTAAATATATTTCATATATTGTACATATAATATTAACTAAAAGTACACCAAATACATTTTATATACTGTAAATAAAATATCAAAATGTACAGTAAATATATATTACATACTGTACATAAAATATCAAAAAGTACACCAAATATGTGTTATATATACTGTAAATAAACTCTCAAAAACTACTGTAATTATATTTAATATACTGTACATAAAATATCAAAAATTACACCAAATGTATATTATATACTGTAAATAAAATATCAAACAGGACAGTAAACATATATGACACACACTATGTAAAATATCAAAAACTACACCAAATATATATTATATAATTTACATAAAATATCAAAAGGACACCAAATATATCTTATATACTCTACATAAAATATCAAAAAGTACAGTAAATATATTTCATATATTGTACATATAATATTAACTAAAAGTACACCAAATACATTTTATATACTGTAAATTAAATATCAAAAATTACAGTAAATATATATTACATACTGTACATAAAATATCAAAAAGTACACCAAATATGTGTTATATATACTGTAAATAAACTATCAAAATCTACAGTAATTATATTTAATATACTGTACATAAAATACCAAAAATTACACCAAATGTATAATATATACTGTAAATAAAATATCAAAAAGTCAGTAAATATATACTGCACACCCTATGTAAAATATCAAAAACTACACCAAATATATATCATATAATTTATATAAAATATCAAAAGGACACCAAATATATCTTATATACTGTACATAAAATATCAAAGGTACAGTAAATATATTTCATATATTGTACATATAATATTAACTAAAAGTACATCAAATACATTTTATATACTGTAAATAAAATATCAAAATGTACAGTAAATATATATTACATACTGTTCATAAAATATCAAAAAGTACACCAAATATGTGTTATATATACTGTAAATAAACTCTCAAAAACTACTGTAATTATATTTAATATACTGTACATAAAATATCAAAAATTACACCAAATGTATATTATATACTGTAAATAAAATATCAAAAAGGACAGTAAATATATACTACACGCGCTATGTAAAATATCAAAAACTACACCAAATATATATTATATAATTTACATAAAATATCAAAAGTACACCAAATATATCTTATATAGTTTACATAAAATATCAAAAAGTACAGTATATATATTTCATATATTGTACATATAATATTATCTAAAAGTACACCAAACACATTTTATACACTGTAAATAAACTATCAAAACGTACAGTAAATATATTTTACATACTGTACTTAAAATATCAAAAAGTACACTAAATATGTGTTATATATACTGTAAATAAACTATCAAAAACTACAGTAATTATATTTAATATACTGTACATAAAATATCAAAAATTAAACCATATGAATATTATATACTGTAAATAAAATATCAAAAAGGACAATAAATATATATGACACACACTATGTAAAATATAAAATACTACACCAAATATGTATTATATAATTTACATAAAATATCAAAAGGACACCAAATATATCTTATATATTGTACATAATATATCAAAAATACAGTAAATATATTTCATATATTGTACATATAATATTAACTGAAAGTACACCAAATACATTTTATATACTGTAAATTAAATATTAAAAAGTACAGTAAATATATATTACATACTGTACATAAAATATCAAAAAGTACACCAAAGATGTGTTATATATACTGTAAATAAACTCTCAAAAACTACAGTAATTATATTTAATATACTGTACATAAAATATCAAAAATTACTCCAAATGTACATTATATAGTGTAAATAAAATATGCAAAATACAGTAAATATATATTACACACCCAATGTAAAATATCAAAAATTACACCAAATATATATTATATAATTTACAAAAAATATCGGAAGGAAACCAAATATATCTTATATACTGTACGTAAAATATCAAAAACTACAGTAAATATTTTTCATATATTGTACATTTAATATTAACTAAAAGTACACCAAATACATTTTATATACTGTAAATAAAATATCAAAATGTACAGTAAATATATATTACATACTGTACATAAAATATCAAAAATTACACCAAATATGTTTTATATATACTGTAAATAAACTCTCAAAAACTACTGTAATTATATTTAATATACTGTACATAAAATATCAAAAATAACACCAAATGTATATTATATACTTTAAATAAAATATCAAACAGGAGAGTAAATATTTATGACACACACTATGTAAAATATCAAAAACTACACCAAATATATATTATATAATTTACAAAAAATATCAAAAGGACACCAAATATATCTTATATACTGTACATAAAATATCAAAAAGTACAGTAAATATATTTCATATATTGTACGTATAATATTAACTAAAAGTACACCAAATATATTTTATATACTGTAAATAAAATATCAAAATATACAGTAAATATATATTAGTTACTGTGCATAAAATATCAAAATGTACACCAAATATGTGTTATATATACTGTAAATAAACTATCAAAAACTACAGTAATTATATTCAATATACTGTACATAAAATATCAAAAATTACACCCAATGAATATTATATACTGTAAAAAAATATGAAAAAGGACAGTAAATATGTACTACACTCTATGTAAAATATCAAAAACTGCAAATATATATTATATAATTTACATGAAATATCAAATGTACACCATATATATCTTATACACTGTAGATAAAATATCAAAAAGTACAGAAAATATATTTCATATATTGTAAATATAATATTAACTAAAAGTAGACCAAATATATTTTATATAGTGTAAATAAAATATCAAATAATACAGTAAATATATATTATATACTGTACATAAAATATCAAAAAGTACACCAAATATGTGTTATATATACTGTAAATAAACTATCAAAAACTACAGTAATTACATTTAATATACTCTATATAAAATATCAAAAATTACACCAAATGTATATCATATACTCTAAAAAAAATATGAAAAAGGACAGTAAATCTATATTACGCACACTATGTAAAATATCAAAAACTACACCAAATATATATTATATAATTTACATAAAATATCAAAAGTAGACCAAATATATATTATATACTGTAAATAAAATATCAAAAATTACAGTAAATGTATTTCATATATTGTACATATAATATTAACTAAAAGTACTCCAAATACATTTTATATACTGTAAATAAAGTATCAAAAAGTACAGTAAATAGATATTACATACTGTACATAAAATATCAAAAAGTCCACCAAATACGTGGAATATATACTGTAAATAAACTATCAAAAACTACAGTAGGTATATTTAATATACTGTAAATAAAATATCAAAAATTACTCCAAATGTACATTATATACTGTAAATAAAATATCCAAAATACAGTAAATATATATTACACACCCTATGTAAAATATCGAAAGTAACACGAAATATTTATTATACAATTTACAAAAAATTTGGGAAAGACACCAAATATATCTTATATACTGTACGTAAAATATCAAAAACTACAGTAAATATATTTCATATATTGTACATATAATATTAACTAAAAGTACACGAAAAACATTTTATATACTGTAAATAAAATATCAAAAACTATAGTAAATATATATTACATACTGTACGTAAAATATCAAAAAGTACACCAAATATGTGTTATATATACTGTAAATAAACTATCAAAAACTACAGTAATTATATTTAATATACTGTACATAAAATATCAAAAATTAAAACAAATGTATATTATATACTGTAAATAAAATATCAATAAGGACAGTAAATATATACTACACACCCTATGTAAAAAATCAAAAACTACACCAAATATATATTATATAATTTACATAAAAAATCAAAAGGAAACAAAATATATCTTATATAGTGTACATAAAATATCAAATAGTACAGTATATATATTTCATATATTGTACATATAATATTAACTAAAAGTACACCAAATACATTTTATATACTGTAAATAAAATATCAAAAAGTACAGTAAATATATATTACATACTGTACATTAAATATCAAAGAGTACACCAAATATGTGTTACATATACAGTAAATAAATTATCAAAAACTACAGTAATTATATTTAATATACTGTACATAAAATATCAAAATTTACTCCAAATGTACATTATATAGTGTAAATTAAATATCCAAAATACAGTAAATATATATTACACACCCTATGTAAACTATCAAAAATTACACCAAATATATATTATATAATTTACAAAAAATATCGGAAGGACACCAAATATATCTTATATACTGAGTGTAAAATATCAAAAACTACAGTAAATATATTTCGTATATTGTACATATAATATTAACTAAAAGTACACCAAATACATTTTATATACTGTAAATAAAATATCAAAAAATACAGTAAATATATAATACATACTGTACATAAAATATCAAAAAGTACACCAAATATGCGTTATATATACGGTAAATAAACTATCAAAATCTACTGTAATTATATTTAATATACTGTACATAAATTATCAAAAATTACACCAAATGTATATTATATATTGTAAATAAAATATCAAAAAGGACAGTAAATATATATTACACACCCTATGTAAAATATTAGAAACTACACCAAATATATATTATATAATTTACATAAAATATCAAAAGGACACCAAATAGATCTTATATACTGTACATAAAATATCAAAGGTGCAGTAAATATATTTCATATATTGTGCATATAATATTAACTAAAAGTACACCAAATACATTTTATATACTGTAAATAAAATATCAAAATGTACAGTAAATATATATTACATATTGTACATAAAATACCAAAAAGTACACCAAATATGTGTTATATATTCTGTAAATAAACTCTCAAAAACTACTGTAATTATATTTAATATACTGTACATAAAATATCAAAAATTACACCAAATGTATATTATATACTGTAAATAAAATATCAAACAGGACAGTAAACATATATGACACACACTATGTAAAATATCAAAAACTACACCAAATATATATTATATAATTTACATAAAATATCAAAAGGACACCAAATATATCTTATATACTCTACATAAAATATCAAAAAGTACAGTAAATATATTTCATATATTGTACATATAATATTAACTAAAAGTACACCAAATACATTTTATATACTGTAAATTAAATATCAAAAATTACAGTAAATATATATTACATACTGTACATAAAATATCAAAAAGTACACCAAATATGTGTTATATATACTGTAAATAAACTATCAAAATCTACAGTAATTATATTTAATATACTGTACATAAAATACCAAAAATTACACCAAATGTATAATATATAGTGTAAATAAAATATCAAAAAGACAGTAAATATATACTGCACACCCTATGTAAAATATCAAAAACCACACCAAATATATATCATAAAATTTATATAAAATATCAAAAGGACACCAAATATATCTTATATACTGTACATAAAATATCAAAGGTACAGTAAATATATTTCATATATTGTACATATAATATTAACTAAAAGTACATCAAATACATTTTATATACTGTAAATAAAATATCAAAATGTACAGTAAATATATATTACATACTGTTCATAAAATATCAAAAAGTACACCAAATATGTGTTATATATACTGTAAATAAACTCTCAAAAACTACTGTAATTATATTTAATATACTGTACATAAAATACCAAAATTACACCAAATGTATATTATATACTGTAAATAAAATATCAAAAAGGACAGTAAATATATACTACACACCCTATGTAAAATATCAAAAACTACACCAAATATATATAATATAATTTACATAAAATATCAAAAGGACACCAAATATATCTTATATAGTGTACATAAAATATCAAAAAGTACACCAAATATGTGTTATATACACTGTAAATAAACTCTCAAAAACTACTGTAATTATATTTAATATACTGTACATAAAATATCAAAAATTACACCAAATGTATATTATATACTGTAAATAAAATATCAAACAGGACAGTAAATATATATGACACACACTATGTAAAATATCAAAAACTACACCAAATATATATTATATAATTTACATAAAATATCAAAAGGACACCAAATATATCTTATATACTGTACATAAAATATCAAAAAGTACAGTAAATATATTTCATATATTGTACATATAATATTAACTAAAAGTACACCAAATACATTTTATATACTGTAAATTAAATATCAAAAAGTACAGTAAATATATATTACATACTGTACATAAAATATCAAAAAGTACACCAAATATGTGTTATATACACTGTAAATAAACTATGAAAATCAACAGTAATTATATTAAATATACTGTACATAAAATACCAAAAATTACAGCAAATGTATAATATATACTGTAAATAATATATCAAAAAGACAGTAAATATATACTACACACCCTATGTAAAATATCAAGAACTACACCAAATATATATCATATAATTTACATAAAATATCAAAAGGACACCAAATATATCTTATATAGTGTACATAAAATATCAAAAAGTACAGTATATATATTTCATATATTGTACATATAATAATATCTAAAAGTACACCAAACACATTTTATACACTGTAAATAAACTATCAAAACGTACAGTAAATATATTTTACATACTGTACTTAAAATATCAAAAAGTACACTAAATATGTGTTATATATACTGTAAATAAACTATCAAAAACTACAGTAATTATATTTAATATACTGTACATAAAATATCAAAAATTAAACCATATGTATATTTTATACAGTAAATAAAATATCAAAAAGGACAGTAAATATATATGACACACACTATGTAAAATATAAAATACTACACCAAATATGTATTATATAATTTACATAAAATATCAAAAGGACACCATATATATCTTATATATTGTACATAAAATATCAAAAATACAGTGAATATATTTCATATATTGTACATATTATATTAACTAAAAGTACACGAAATACATTTTATATACTGTAAATTAAATATCAAAAAGTACAGTAAATATATATTACATACTGTACATAAAATATCAAAAAGTACACCAAAGATGTGTTATATATACTGTAAATAAACTCTCAAAAACTACAGTAATTATATTTAATATACTGTACATAAAATATCAAAAATTACTCCAAATGTACATTATATAGTGTAAATAAAATATGCAAAATACAGTAAATATATATTACACACTCTATGTAAAATATCAAAAATTACACCAATTATATATTATATAATTTACAAAAAATATCGGAAGGACACCAAATATATCTTATATAGTGTACGTAAAATATCAAAAACTACAGTAAATATATTTCATATATTGTACATATAATATTAACTAAAAGTACACCAAATACATTTTATATACTGTAAATAAAATATCAAAAAATACAGTAAATATATAATACATACTGTACATAAAATATCAAAAAGTACACCAAATATGTGTTATATATACGGTAAATAATCTATCAAAACCTACTGTAATTATATTTAATATACTGTACATAAATTATCAAAAATTACACCAAATGTATGTTATATATTGTAAATAAAATATCAAAAAGGACAGTAAATATATATTACACACCCTATGTAAAATATTAGAAACTACACCAAATATATATTATATAATTTACATAAAATATCAAAAGGACACCAAATATATCTTATATACTGTACATAAAATATCAAAAAGTACAGTAAATATATTTCATATATTGTACGTATAATATTAACTAAAAGTACACCAAATATATTTTATATACTGTAAATAAAATATCAAAATATACAGTAAATATATATTAGTTACTGGGCATAAAATATCAAAATGTACACCAAATATGTGTTATATATACTGTAAATAAACTATCAAAAACTACAGTAATTATATTCAATATACTGTACATAAAATATCAAAAATTACACCGAATGTATATTATATACTGTAAAAAAATACGAAAAAGGACAGTAAATATGTACTACACTCTATGTAAAATATCAAAAACTGCAAATATATATTATATAATTTACATGAAATATCAAATGTACACCATATATGTCTTATACACTGTACATAAAATATCAAAAAGTACAGTAAATATATTTCATATATTGTACATATAATATTAACTAAAAGTACACCAAATATATTTTATATAGTGTAAATAAAATATCAAATAGTACAGTAAATATATATTATATACTGTACATAAAATATCAAAAAGTACACCAAATATGTTTTATATATACTGTAAATAAACTATCAAAAACTACAGTAATTACATTTAATATACTCTATATAAAATATCAAAAATTACACCAAATGTATATCATATACTCTAAATAAAATATGAAAAAGGACAGTAAATCTATATTACGCACACTATGTAAAATATCAAAAACTACACCAAATATATATTATATAATTTACATAAAATATCAAAAGTACACCAAATATATATTATATACTGTAAATAAAATATCAAAAATTACAGTAAATGTATTTCATATATTGTACATATAATATTAACTAAAAGTACTCCAAATACATTTTATAAACTGTAAATAAAATATCAAAAAGTACAGTAAATAGATATTACATACTGTACATAAAATATCAAAAAGTACACCAAATACGTGGAATATATACTGTAAATAAACTATCAAAAACTACAGTAGTTATATTTAATACACTGTAAATAAAATATCAAAAATTACTCCAAATGTACATTATATAGTGTAAATAAAATATCCAAAATACAGTAAATATATATTACACACCCTATGTAAAATATCGAAAGTAACACGAAATATTTATTATACAATTTACAAAAAATTTCGGAAAGACACCAAATATATCTTATATACTGTACGTAAAATATCAAAAACTACAGTAAATATATTTCATATATTGTACATACAATATTAACTAAAAGTACACGAAAAACATTTTATATACTGTAAATAAGATATCAAATGCTATAGTAAATATATATTACATACAGTACATAAAATATCAAAAAGTACACCAAATATGTGTTATATATACTGTAAATAAACTATCAAAAACTACAGTAATTATATTTAATATACTGTACATAAAATATCAAAAATTAAACCAAATGTATATTATATACTGTAAATAAAATATCAATAAGGACAGTAAATATATACTACACACCCTATGTAAAATATCAAAAACTACACCAAATATATATTATATAATTTACATAAAAAATCAAAAGGAAACAAAATATATCTTATATAGTGCACATAAAATATCAAATAGTACAGTATATATATTTCATATATTGTACATATAATATTAACTAAAAGTACACCAAATACATTTTATATACTGTAAATAAAATATCAAAAAGTACAGTAAATATATATTACATACTGTACATTAAATATCAAAAAGTACACCAAATATGTGTTATATATACTGTAAATAAACTATCAAAAACTACAGTAATTATATTTAATATACTGTACATAAAATATCAAAATTTACTCCAAATGTACATTATATAGTGTAAATAAAATATCCAAAATACAGTAAATATATATTACACACCCTATGTAAACTATCAAAAATTACACCAAATATATATTATATAATTTACAAAAAATATCGGAAGACACCAAATATATCTTATATACTGAGTGTAAAATATCAAAAACTACAGTAAATATATTTCATATATTGTACATATAATATTAACTAAAAGTACACCAAATACATTTTATATACTGTAAATAAAATATCAAAAAATACAGTAAATATATAATACATACTGTATATAAAATATCAAAAAGTACACCAAATATGCGTTATATATACGGTAAATAAACTATCAAAATCTACTGTAATTATATTTAATATACTGTACATAAATTATCAAAAATTACACCAAATGTATATTATATATTGTAAATAAAATATCAAAAAGGACAGTAAATATATCTTACACACCCTATGTAAAATATTAGAAACTACACCAAATATATATTATATAATTTACATAAAATATCAAAAGGACACCAAATATATCTTATATACTGTACATAAAATATCAAAACGTAGAGTAAATATATTTCAGATATTGTACGTATAATATTAACTAAAAGTACACCAAATACATTTTATATAGTGTAAATAAAATATCAAAATGTACAGTAAATATATATTACATACTCTACATAAAATATCAAAAAGTACACCAAATATGTGTTATATATACTGTAAACTATCAAAATCTACAGTAATTATATTTAATATACTGTACATAAAATACCAAAAATTACACCAAATGTATAATATATACTGCAAATAAAATATCAAAGACAGTAAATATATACTACACACCCTATGTAAAATATGAAAATCTACACCAAATATACATTATATAATTTACATAAAATATGAAAATGACACCATATATATGTTATATACTGTACATAAAATATCAAAAAGTACAGTAAATATATTTCATATATTGTACGTATAATATTAACTAAAAGTACACCAAATACATTTTATATACTGTAAATAAAATATCAAAAAGTATAGTAAATATATATTATACACAATATGTAAAATATCACAATCAACACCAAATATATATTATATAATTTACATAATATATCAAAAGGACCCCAAATATATCTTATATACAGTACATAAAATATCAAAAATTTCAGTAAATGTATTTCATATATTGTACATATAATATTAACTAAAAGTACACCAAATACATTTTATATACTGTAAATAAATTATCAAAAATTACAGTAAATATATATTACATACTGTACATAAAACATCAAAAAGTACACCAAATATGTGTCATATATACTCTAAATAAACTATCAAAAACTACAGTAATTATATTTAATATACTGTACATAAAATATAAAAAATTAAACCAAATGTACGTTATTTACTGTAAATAAAATATCAAAAATACAGTAAATATATATTACACACCATATGTAAAATATCAAAATCTACACCAAATATATATTATGTACTTTACATAAAATATTAAAAGGACACCAAATATATCTTATATACTGTACGTAAAATATCAAAGGTACAGTAAATGTATTTCATATATTGTACATATAACATTAACTAAAAGTACACCAAATACATTTTATGTAGTGTAAATAAAATATCAAAAATTACAGTAAATATATATTACATACTGTACATAAAATATCAATAAGTACACCAAATATGTGTTATATATACTTTAAATAAACTATCAAAAACTACACTAATTATATTTAATATACTGTGCATAAAATATCAAAAATTACACCAAATGTATATTATATACTGTAAATAAATTATCAAAATGACTGTAAATATATACTACACACACTATTTAAAATATCAAAAGCTACACCAAATATATATTATATAATTTACATAAAATATCAAAAGTATACCAAATATATCTTATATACTGTACCAAAAATATCAAAAAGTACAGTAAATATATTTCATATATTGTGCATATAATATTAACTAAAATACAACAAATACATTTTATTTACTGTAAATAAAATATCAAATATTACAGTAAATATATATTACATACTGTACATAAAATATCAAAAAGTACACGAAATATGTGTTATATATACTGTAAATAAACCATCAAAAACTACAGTAATTATATTTAATATACTGTACATAAAATATCAAATATTACACCAAATGTATATTATTGACTGTAAATAAAATATCAAAAAGTACAGGAAATATATATTACACACCATATATAAAATATCACAATCTACACCAAATATATATTATATAATTTACATAAAATATCTAAAGTACACCAAATATATCTTCTATACTGTACATAAAATATCAAACAGTACAGTAAATGTATTTCATATATTGTATATATAATATTAACTAAAAGTACACCAAATACACTTTATATACTGTAAATAAAATATCAAAAAGTGCTGTAAATATATATTACATACTGTACATAAAATATCAAAAAGTACACCAAATATGTGTTATATATACTGTAAATAAACTATCACAAACTACAGTAATTATATTTAATATACTGTACATAGAATATCAAAAATTACACCAAATGTATATTATATACTCTAAATAAAATATGAAAAAGGACAGTAAATATATACGACACACCCTATGTAAAATATCAAAAACTACACCAAATATATATTATATAATTTACATAAAATATCAAAAGGACACCAAATATATCTTATATACTGTACATAAAATATCAAAGGTACAGTAAATATATTTCATATATTGTACATATAATATTCACTAAAAGTACACCAAATACATTTTATATATTGTAAATAAAATATCAAAATGTATAGTAAATATATATTACATACTGTACATAAAATATCAAAAAGTACACCAAATATGTGTTACATATACTGTAAATAAACTCTCAAAAACTACTGTAATTACATTTAATATACTGTACATAAAATATCAAAAATTACACCCAATGTATATTATACACTGTAAATAAAATATCAAAAAGGACAGTAAATATATACTACACACCCTATGTAAAATATCAAAAACTACACAAAATATATATTATATAATTTACATAAAATATCAAAAGGACACCAATATATCTTATATAGTGTACATAAATTATCAAAAAGTACAGTATATATATTTCATATATTGTTCATATAATATTATCTAAAAGTACACCAAACACATTTTATACACTGTAAATAAACTTTCAAATCGTACAGTAAATATATTTTACATACTGTACTTAAAATATCAAAAAGTACACTAAATATGTGTTATATATACTGTAGATAAACTATCAAAAACTACAGTAATTATATTTAATATACTGTACATAAAATATCAAAAATTAAACCAAATGTATATTATATACTGTAAATAAATTATCAAAAAGGACCGTAAATATATATGACACACACTATGTAAAATATAAAATACTACACCAAATATGTATTATATAATTTACATAAAATATCAAAAGGACACCAAATATATCTTATATACTGTACATAAAATATCAAAAATACGGTAAATATATTTCATATATTGTACATATAATATTAACTAAAAGTACACCAAACACATTTTATATACTGTAAATTAAATATCAAAAAGTACAGTAAATATATATTACATACTGTACATAAAATATCAAAAAGTACACCAAATATGTGTTATATATACTGTAGATAAACTATCAAAAACTACAGTAATTATATTTAATATACTGTACATAAAATATCAAAAATTACTCCAAATGTACATTATATTGTGTAAATAAAATAGGCAAAATACAGTAAATATATATTACACACCCTATGTAAAATATCAAAAATTACACAAAATATATGTTATATAATTTGCAAAAAATATCGGAAGGACACCAAATGTATCTTATATACTGAACGTAAAATATCAAAAACTAGAGTAAATATATTTCATCTATTGTACATATAATATTAACTAAAAGTACACCAAATACATTTTATATACTGTAAATAAAATATCAAAAAATACAGTAAATATATAATACATACTGTACATAAAATATCAAAAAGTACACCAAATATGTGTTATATATACGGTAAATAAACTATCAAAATCTACTGTAATTATATTTAATATACTGTACATAAAATACCAAAAATTACACCAAATGTATATTATATATTGTAAATAAAACATCAAAAAGGACAGTAAATATATATTACACAACCTATGTAAAATATTAGAAACTACACCAAGTATATATTATATAATTTACATAAAATATCAAAAGGACACCAAATATATCTTATATACTGTACATAAAATATCAAAAAGTACAGTAAATATATTTCATATATTGTACGTATAATATTAACTAAAAGTACACCAAATACTTTTTATATACTGTAAATAAAATATCAAAATGTACAGTAAATATATATTACATACTGTGCATAAAATATCAAAATGTACACCAAATATGTGTTATATATACTGTAAATAAACTATCAAAAACTACAGTAATTATATTCAATATACTGTACATAAAATATCAAAAATTGCACCCAATATATATTATATACTGTAAAAAAATATGAAAAAGGACAGTAAATATGTATTACACTCTATGTAAAATATCAAAAACTGCAAATATATATTATATAATTTACATGAAATATGAAATGTACACCATATATATCTTATACACTGTACATAAAATGTCAAAAAGTACAGTAAATATATTTCATATATTGTACATATAATATTAACTAAAAGTAGACCAAATATATTTTATATAGTGTAAATAAAATATCAAATAGTACAGTAAATATATATTATATACAGTACATAAAATATCAAAAAGTACACCAAATATCTGTTATATATACTTTAAATAAACTATCAAAAACTACAGTAATTACATTTAATATACTCTATAAAAAATATCAAAAATTACACCAAATGTATAACATATACTCTAAATAAAATATGAAAAAGGACAGTAAATCTATGTTACGCACACTATGTAAAATATCAAAAACTACACCAAATATATATTATATAATTTACATTAAATATCAAAAGTACACCAAATATATACTATATACTGTAAATAAAATATCAAAAATTACAGTAAATATATTTCATATATTGTACATATAATATTAACTAAAAGTACTCCAAATACATTTTATGTACTGTAAATAAAGTATCAAAAAATTCAGTAAATATATATTACATACTGTACATAAAATATCAAAAAGTACACCAAATACCTGGAATATATACTGTAAATAAACTATCAAAAACTACAGTAGTTATATTTAATATACTGTAAATAAAATATCAAAAATTACTCCAAATGTACATTATATAGTGTAAATAAAATATCCAAAATACAGTAAATATATATTACACACCCTATGTAAAATATCAAAAGTTACACGAAATATTTATTATACAATTTACAAAAAATATCGGAAAGACACCAAATATATCTTATATACTGTACGTAAAATAAAAACTACAGTAAATATATTTCATATATTGTACATATAATATTAACTAAAAGTACACGAAATACATTTTATATACTGTAAATAAAATATCAAAAGTATAGTAAATATATATTACATACTGTATATAAAATATCAAAAAGTACACCAAATATGTGTTATATATACTGTAAATAAACTATCAAAATCTACAATAATTATATTCAATATACTGTACATAAAATATCAAAAATTGCACCCAATATATATTATATACTGTAAAAAAATATGAAAAAGGACAGTAAATATGTATTACACTCTATGTAAAATATCAAAAACTGCAAATATATATTATATAATTTACATGAAATATGAAATGTACACCATATATATCTTATACACTGTACATAAAATGTCAAAAAGTAAAGTAAATATATTTCATATATTGTACATATAATATTAACTAAAAGTAGACCAAATATATTTTATATAGTGTAAATAAAATATCAAATAGTACAGTAAATATATATTATATACAGTACATAAAATATCAAAAAGTACACCAAATATCTGTTATATATACTTTAAATAAACTATCAAAAACTACAGTAATTACATTTAATATACTGTATATAAAATATCAAAAATTACACCAAATGTATAACATATACTCTAAATAAAATCTGAAAAAGGACAGTAAATCTATGTTACGCACACTATGTAAAATATCAAAAACTACACCAAATATATATTATATAATTTACATTAAATATCAAAAGTACACCAAATATATACTATATACTGTAAATAAAATATCAAAAATTACAGTAAATGTATTTCATATATTGTACATATAATATTAACTAAAAGTACTCCAAATACATTTTATGTACTGTAAATAAAGTATCAAAAAATTCAGTAAATATATATTACATACTGTACATAAAATATCAAAAAGTACACCAAATACCTGGAATATATACTGTAAATAAACTATCAAAAACTACAGTAGTTATATTTAATATACTGTAAATAAAATATTAAAAATTACTCCAAATGTACATTATATAGTGTAAATAAAATATCCAAAATACAGTAAATATATATTACACACCCTATGTAAAATATCAAATGTTACACGAAATATTTATTATACAATTTACAAAAAATATCGGAAAGACACCAAATATATCTTATATACTGTACGTAAAATAAAAACTACAGTAAATATATTTCATATATTGTACATATAATATTAACTAAAAGTACACGAAATACATTTTATATACTGTAAATAAAATATCAAAAAGTATAGTAAATATATATTACATACTGTATATAAAATATCAAAAAGTACACCAAATATGTGTTATATATACTGTAAATAAACTATCAAAATCTACAATAATTATATTTAATATACTGTACATAAAATATCAAAAATTAAACCAAATGTATATTATATACTGTAAATAAAATATCAATAAGTACAGTAAATATATACTACACACCCTATGTAAAATATCAAAAACTACACCAAATATATATTATATAATTTACATAAAAAATCAAAAGGAAACAAAATATATCTTATATACTGCACATAAAATATCAAATAGCACAGTAAATATATTTCATATATTGTACATATAATATTAACTAAAAGTAAACCATATACATTTTATATAGTGTAAATAAAATATCAAAAATTACAGTAAATATATATTACACACCATATGTAAAATATCACAATGTACACCAAATATATATCATATAATTTACATAAAATATCAAAAGGACACCAAATATATCTTATATACTCTACATAAAATATCAAAAATACAGTAAATATATTTCATATATTGTATATAAAATACTAACTAAAAGTACACCAAATACATTTTATATAGTGTAAATAAAATATCAAAAATTACAGTGAATATATATTACATACTGTACATACAATATCAAAAAGTACACCAAATATGTGTTATATATACTGTATATAAACTATCAAAAACTACAATAATTATATTTAACATACTGTACATAAAATATAAAAAATTACACCAAATGTATAATATACTGCAAATAAAATACCAAAAAGTACAGTAAATATATATTACACAACCTATGTAAAATATCACAAACTACACCAAATATATATTATATAATTTACATAAAATATCAAAAGGACACCAAATATATCTTATATACTGTACGTAAAATATCAAAATGTACAGTAAATATATTTCATATATTGTACATATAATATTAACTAAAAGTACACCGAATACATTTTATATACTGTAAATAAATTATCAAAAATTACAGTAAATATATATTACATACTGTACGTAAAACATCAAAAAGTACACCAAATATGTGTTATATATACTCTAAATAAACTATCAAAAACTACACTAATTATATTTAATATACTGTACATAAAATATCAAAAATTACACCAAATGTACGTTATTTACAGTAAATAAAATATCAAAAATACAGTAAATATATATTACACACCATTTGTAAAATATCACAATCTACACCATATATATATAATATAATTTACATAAAATATTAAAATGACACCAAATATATCTTATATACTGTACGTAAAATATCAAAAAGTACAGTAAATATATTTCATATATTGTATATATATTAACTAAAAGTACACCAAATACATTTTATATACTGTAAATTAAATATCAAAAAGTACAGTAAATATATATTACATACTGTACATAAAATATCAAAAAGTACAACAAATATGTGTTATATATACTCTAAATAAACTATCAAAAGCTACAGTAATTATATTTAATATACTGTACATAAAATATCAAAAATTACACCAAATGTACGTTATTTACTGTAAAAAAATACCAAAAAGTACAGTAAATATATATAACACACCCTATGCAAAATAACAAAAACTACACCAAATATATATTATATAATTTACATAAAATATCAAAGGACACCAAATATACCTTATATACTGTACATAAAATATCAAAAATTTCACCAAATGTACGTTATTTACTGTAAATAAAATATCAAAAATACAGTAAATATATATTACACACCATATTTAAAATATCACAATCTACACCAAATATATATTATATAATTTACATAAAATATTACAGGGACACCAAATATATCTTATATACTGTACGTAAAATATCAAAAAGTACAGTAAATATATTTCATATATTGTACGTATAACATTAACTAAAAGTACACCAAATACATTTTATATACTGTAAATTAAATACCAAAAACTACAGTAAATATATATTACATACTGTACATAAAATAACAAAAAGTACACCAAAATGTGTTGTATATACACTAAATAAACTATCAAAAGCTACAGTAATTATATTTAATATACTGTAAATGAAATATCAAAAATTCCACCAAATGTATATTATTTACTGTAAATAAAATATCAAATAGTACAGTAAATATATATTACACACCCTATGTAAAATATCAGAAACTATACCAAATATATATTATATAATTTACATAAAATATCAAAAGGACACCAAATATACATTATACTGTACATAAAATATCAAAATGTACAGTAAATATATTTCATATATTGTACATATAATATTAACTAAATATACACCAAATACATTTTGTATACTGTAGATAAAATATCAAAAATTACAGGAAATATATATTACATACAGTACATAAAATATCAAAAAGTACACCAAATATGTGTTATATATACTGTAAATAAACTATCAAAAACTACAGTAATTATATTTAATATACTGTACATAAAATATCAAAAATTACAACAAATGTATATTATTTACTGTAAATAAAATATCAAAAAGTACAGTTAATATATATTACACACCATATGTAAAATATCACAATCTACACCAAATATATATTATATAATTTACATAATATATCAAAAGGACACCAAATTTATCTTATATACTGTACATAAAATATCAAAACAACAGTAATTATATTTCATATATTGTACATATAATATTAACTAAAAGTACTCCAAATACATTTTATATAGTGTAAATAAAATATCAAAAAGTGCAGTAAATATATATTACACACCATATGTAATATATCGCAATCTACGCCAAATATATATTATATAATTTACATAAAATATCAAAAGGACACCAAAAATATCTTGTATACTGTACATAAAATATCAAAATGTACAGTAAATATATTTCATATATTGTACATATAATATTAACTAAAAGTATACCAAATATATTTTATATAGTGTAAATAAAATATCAAAAATTACAGTGAATATATATCACATACTGTACATAAAATATCAAAAACTTCACCAAATATGTGTTATATATACTGTAAATAAACTATCAAAAACTTCAGTAATTATATTAATATACAGTACATAAAATATCAAAAATTACACCAAATGTATACTATTTACTGTAAATAAAATACCAAAATGTACAGTAAATATATATTACACACCCTATGTAAAATATCACAAACTACACCAAATATATATTATATAATTTACATAAAATATCAAAAGGACACCAAATATACCTTATATACTGTACATAAAATATCAAAATGTACAGTAAATATATTTCATATATTGTACATATATTATTAACTAAATGTACACCAAATACATTTTATATACTGTAAAAAAAATATCAAAAATTACAGTAAATATATATTACATACAGTACATAAAATATCAAAAAGTACACCAAATATTTGTTATATATACTCTAAATAAACTATCAAAAACTACAGTAATTATATTTAATATACTGTACATAAAACAACAAAATTAAACCAAATGTATATTATTTACTGTAAATAAAATATCAAAAAGTACAGTAAATATATATTACACACCATATGTAAAATATCACAATCTACACCAAATATATATTATATAAATTACATAAAATATCAAAAGGACACCAAATATTTCTTATATACTGTACATAAAATATCAAAAAGTACAGTAAATATATTTCATATATTGTACATATAGTATTAACTAAAAGTACACCAAATACATTTTATATAGTGTAAATAAAATATCAAAAATTACAGTGAATATATATTACATACTGTACATACAATATCAAAAAGTACACCAAATATGTGTTATATATACTGTATATAAACTATCAAAAACAACAGTAATTATATTTAATATACTGTACATAAAATATAAAAAATTACACCAAATGTATAATATACTGCAAATAAAATACCAAGAAGTACAGTAAATATATATTACACAACCTATGTAAAATATCACAAACTACACCAAATATATTATATAATTTACATAAAATATCAAAAGGACACCAAAGATATCTTATATACTGTACGTAAAATAGCAAAATGTACAGTAAATATATTTCATATATTGTACATAAAATATTAACTAAAAGTACACCGAATACATTTTATATACTGTAAATAAATTATCAAAAATTACAGTAAATATATATTCAATACTGTACATAAAACATCAAAAAGTACACCAAATATGTGTTATATATACTCTAAATAAACTATCAAAAACTACAGTAATTATATTTAATATACTGTACATAAAATATCAAAAATTACACCAAATGTACGTTATTTACTGTAAATAAAATATCAAAAATACAGTAAATATATATTACACACCATATGTAAAATATCACAATCTACACCAAATATATATTATAAATTTACATAAAATATTAAAAGGACACCAAATATATCTTATATACTGTACGTAAAATATCAAAAAGTACAGTAAATATATTTCATATATTGTACATGTAACATTAAATAAAGTACACCAAATTCATTTTATATACTGTAAATTAAATATCAAAAAGTACAGTAAATATATATTACATACTGTACATAAAATAACAAAAGGTACACCAAATATGTGTTATATATACGGTAAATAAACAATCAAAAAATACAGTAATTATATTTAATATGCTGTACATAAAATATCAAAAATTACACGAAATGTATACTATATACTGTAAAAAAATATCTAAAATTACAGGAAATATATGTTACACACCCTATGTAAAATATCAAAAACTACGCCAAATATATATTATATAATTTACGTAAAATATCAAAAGTACACCAAATATATATTATATACTGTACATAAAATATCAAAAAGTACAGTAAATATATTGCAAATATTGTACATATAATATTAACTAAAAGTACACAAAATACATTTTATATACTGTAAATAAAATATCCAAAAGTTCAGTAAATATATATTACATACTGTACATAAAATATCAAAAAGTACACCAAATATGTTTCATATATACTGTAAATAAACTATAAAAACTACAGTAATTATATTTAATATACTGTACAAAAAATATCAAAAATTACACAAATAGTATATTATATACTCTAAATAAAATATCAAATGGTACAGTAAATATTTATTACACACTCTATGTTAAATATCAAAAACTACAACAAATATATGTTATATAATTTACATAAAATATCTGAAGTACACCAAATATATATTATATACTGTATATAAAATATCGAAATGCACAGTAAATTTATTTCATATATTGTACATATAATATTAACTGAAAGTACAGCAAGTACATTTTATATACTGTAAATAAAATATCCAAAAGCACAGTAAATCTATATTACATACTGAAAATAAAATATCAAAATGGACACCAAATATGTGTTATACATACTGTGAATAAACAATCAAAAAATACAGTAATTATATTTAATATACAGTACATAAAATATCAAAAATTACACGAAATGTATACTATATACTTTAAAAAAAATATGTAAAATTACAGTAAATATATATTACTCACTCTATGTAAAATATCAAAAACTACGCCAAATATATATTATATAATTTACATAAAATATCAAAAGTACACCAAATATATATTATACACTGTACATAATATATCAAAGGTACACGAAATATATATTATATACTGTACATGAAATATCAAAAACTACAGTAAATATATTTCATATATTGTTCATATAATATTAGCTGAAAGTACAGCAAATACATTTTATATACTGTTAATTAAATATCCAAATTTCAGTAAATATATATTACATACTGTACATAAAATATCAAAAAGTACACCAAATATGTGTTCTTTATAGTGTAGATAAACTATCAAAAACTACAGTAATCATATTTAACACAGTGTACATAAAATATCAAAATTTACTACAAATATATATTATATACTGTAAATAAAATATCAAAAATTACAATAAATATATATTACACAATCTATGTAAAATATCAGAAACTACACCAAATATATATTATAAAATTTACATAAAATATCAAATGTACAACACATACATATTATATACTGTACATAAAATATCAAAAAGTACAGTAAATATATTTCATATATTGTACATATAATATTAACTAAAAGTACAACAAATACATCTTATATACTGTAAATAAACTATCCAAAGGTACAGTAAATATATATTACAAACTGTACATAAAATATCAAAGAGTACACCAAATATGTGTTTTATATACGGTAAATAGACTATCAAAAACTACAGTAATTATATTTAACATACTATACATAAAATATCAAAAATTACACGAAATATATATTATATACACTAAATAAAATATAAAAAATTACAGTACATATCTATACACACACTATGTAAAATATCAAAAACTACAAAATATATATTATATAATTTACATAAAATATCAAAAGTACACCAAAAATATATTATGTACTGTACATAAAATGTCAAAATGCACAGTAAATATATTTCATATATTGTACATATAATATTAAGTAAAAGTACACCAAATACATTTTACATACTCTAAATTAAATATCGAAAATACAGTAAAGATATATTACATACTGTACATAAAATATCAAAAATTACACCAAATATGTTATATATACTGTAAATAAACTATCAAAAACTACAGTAATTATATTTTATATACTGTACATTAAATATCAAAAATTACACCAAATGTATATTATATACTCTAAATTAAATATCAAAAAGTACAGTAAATATTTATTACACACTCTATGTAAAATATCAAAAACTACACCAAATATATATTATATAATTTACATAAAATATCAAAACTACACCAAACATATATTATATAATGTACATAAAATAACAAAATGCACAGTAAATATATTTCATGTATTGTACATATAATATTAACTAAAAGTACACCAACTACATTTTATATACTGTAAATAATATATCCAAAAGTACAGTAAATATATATTACCTACTGTACATAAAATATCAAAAAGTACATCTAATATGTGTCATATATACGGTAAATAAACTATCAAAAGCTACAGTAATTTTATTTAATATACTAAACATATAATATCAAAAATTACACCAAATGTATATTATATACTGTAAATAAAATATCAAAAATTATTGTAAATATATATTACACTCTCTATGTAAAATATCAAAAACAACACCAAATATATATTATATAATTTACATAAAATATCAAAAGTACACCAAATATATATTATATAATTTACATAAAATATCAGAAAGTTCTGTAAATATATTTCATATAGTGTACATATAATATTAACTAAAAGTACACCAAACACATTTTATATACTGTAAATTAAATATCCAAACGTTCAGTAAATATATATTACTTACTGTACATAAAATATCAAAAAGTACACCAAATATGTGTTATGTATACTGTTAATAAACTATCAAAAACTACAGTAATTTTATTTAGTATACTGTACATAAAATATCAAAAATTACACCAAATGTATATTATATACTGTAAATAAAATATCAAAAAGTACAGTAAATATATATTACACACTCTATGTAAAATATCAAAAACTACACCAAATATATATTATATAACTTACATAAAATATCAAAAGTACACCAAATATATATTATATAGTGTACATGAAATATCAAAAGGTACAGTAAATATATTTCATATATTGTACATATAATATTAACTGAAAGTACACCAAATACATTTTATATACTGTTAATTAAATATCCAAATTTCAGTAAATATATATTACATACTGTATCTAAATTATCAAAAAGTCCACCAAATATGTGTTATATATACTGTAAATAAACTATCAAAAAATACAGTAATTATATTAATATACTGTACATAAAATATCAAAAATTACACTAAATGCATATTATATACTGTAAATAAAATATCAAATAGTACAGTAAATATTTATTACACACTCTATGTAAAATATCAAAAACTACACCAAATATATGTTATATAATTTACATAAAATATCAAAAGTACACCAAATATATATTATATACTCTACATAAAATATAAAAATGCACAGTAAATCTATTTCATATATTGTACATATAATATTAACTGAAAGTACACCAAATACATTTTATATACTGCAAATAAAATATCCAAAAGCACAGTAAATATATATTACATACTGTACATAAAATATCATAAAGTACACCAAATATGTGTTATATATACTATAAATAAACAATCAAAAACTACAGTAATTATATTTAATATACTTTACATAAAATATCAAAAATTACACGAAATGTGTACTATACACTGTAAAAAAAAATCTAAAATTACAGAAAATATATATTACACACGCTATGTAAAATATCAAAAACTACGCCGAGTATATATTATATAATTTACATAAAATATCAAAAGTACACCAAATAGATATTATATACTGTACATTAAATATCAAAAAGTACAGTAAATATGTTTCATATAATGTACATATAATATTAACTAAAAGTACACCAAATACATTTTATATACTGTAAATAAATTATCAAAAATTACAGTAAATATATATTACATACTGTACATAAAGTATCAAAAAGTACACCAAATATGTGTTGTATATACTGTAATTATCAAAAACTTCAGTAATTATATTCAATGTACTGTATATAAATTTTCAAAAATTACACCAAATGTAAATTATGTACTGTAAATTATATATGAAAATTACAGTAAATATGTATTACACTCTAAGTAAAATATCAAAAACTGCACCAAATATATATTATATAATTTACATAACATATCAACAGAACACAAAATATATCTTATATACTGTACATAAAATATAAGAAAGTACAGTAAATATATTACATATATTGTACATATAATATTAACTAAAAGTACACCAAATACATTTTATATACTCTATATAAAATATCAAAAATTACACTAAATATATATTACATACTGTACATAAAATATCAAAAAGTACACCAAATATGTGTTATATATACTGTAAACTATCAAAAACTACAGTAATTATATTTAATATACTGTACATAAAATATCAAAAATCACACCAAATGTATATTATATACAGTAAATAAAATATCAAAAAGGACAGTGAATATATATGACACACAATATGTAAAATATCAAAAACTACACCAAATATATATCATAAAATTTACAATAAATATCAAAAGGACACCAAATATATCTTATATCCTGTACATAAAATATCAAAAAGTACAGTAAATATATTTCATATATTGTACATATAATATTAACTAAAAGTACACCAAATACATTTTATATACTGTAAATAAATTATCAAAAATTACAGTAAATATATATTACATACTGTACATATATTATCAAAAAGTACACCAAATATGTGTTATATATACTCTAAATAAACTATCAAAAACTACAGTAATTATATTTAATATACTGTACATAAAATATAAAAAATTACCCCAAATGTATGTTATTTACAGTAAATAAAATATCAAAAATTGCAGTAAATATATATTACACACCATATGTAAAATATCACAATCTACACCAGATATATATTATATAATTTTCATAAGATATCAAAAGTACACCAAATGTAACTTATATACTGTACATAAAATACCAAAAAGTACAGTAAATATATTCCATATATTGTACATATAATATTTACTAAAAGTACACCAAATACATTTTATATACTGTAAATAAAATATGAAAAATTACAGTGAATATATATTACATACTGTACATAAAATATCAAAAAGTACACCAAATATGTGTTATATATACTGTAAATATACTATCAAAAACTACAGTAATTATATTTAATATACTGTATATAAAATATCAAAAATTACACCAAATGTATATTATTTACTGTAAATAAAATACCAAAAAGTACAGTAAATATACATTACACACCCTATGTAAAATATCACAAACTACACCAAATATATATTATATAATTTACATAAAATATCAAAAGGACACCATATATACCTTATGTACTGTACATAAAATACCAAAATGTACAGTAAATATATTTCATATATTGTACATATAATATTAACTAAAAGTACACCAAATACATTTTATATACTATAAATAAAATATCAAAAAGTACAGTAAATTTATATTACATACTGTACATAAAATATCAAATAGTACAACAAATATGTGTTATATACACTGTAAATAAACTATCAAAATCTACAGTAATTAAATTTAATATACTGTACATAAATTATCAAAAATTACACCAAATGTATATTATTTACTGTAAATAAAATATCAAAATGTACAGTAAATATATATTACACACCATATGAAAAATATCACAATCTACACCAAATATATATTATATAATTTACATAAAATATCAAAAGGACACCAAACATATCTTATATACTGTACATAAAATATCAAAAAGTACAGTAAATATATTTCATATATTGTACATATAATATTAACTAAAAGTACCCCAAATACATTTTATATAGTGTAAATAAACTTTCAAAAAGTACAGTAAATATATATTACACACCATATGTAAAATATCACAATCTACACCAAATATATATCATATAATTTACATATAATATCAAAAGGACACCAAATATATCCTATATACTGTACATAAAATATCAAGAAGTACAGTAAATATATTTCATATATTGTACATATAATATTAACTAAAAGTACACCAAAAAACTTTATATAGTGTAAATAAAATATGAAAAATTACAGTGAATATATACTACATACTGTACATAAAATATCAAAAAGTACACCAAATGTGTGTTATATAATGTAAACAAAGTATCAAAACTACAGTAATTATATTTAATATACTGTACATAAAATATCAAAAATTACACCAAATGTATATTATTTACTGTAAATAAAATACCAAAAAGTACAGTAAATATATATTACACACCATATGTAAAATATCACAATCTACACCAAATATACATTATATAATTTACATAAAATATCAAAAGGGCACCAAATATATCTAATATACTGTATATAAAATATCAACAAGTACAGTAAATATATTTCATATATTGTACATATAATATTAACTAAAAGTACACCAAATGCATTTTATATAGTGTAAATAAAATATCAAAAGTACAGTAAATATATATTACATACAGTACATAAAATATAAAAAAGTACACCAAATATGTGTTATATATACTGTAAATAAACTATCAAAAACTACAGTAATTATATATAATATACTGTACATAAAATATCAAAAATTACACCAAAAGTATATTATTTAATATAAATAAAATATCAAAAAGTACACTAAATATATATTACACACCATATGTAAAATATCACAATCTACACCAAATATATATTATATAATTTACATAAAATATCAAAAGGACACCAAATATATCTTATATACTGTACATAAAATATCAAAAATACAGTATATATATTTGATATATTGTACAAATAATAATAACTAAAAGTAAACCAAATACATTTTATATACTGTAAATAATATATCAAAAAGTACAGTAAATATATATTACATACTGTACATAAAATATCAAAAAGTACACCAAATATGTGTTATATATACTCTAAAAAAAAATCACAAACTACAGTAATTTTATTTAATGTACTGTACATAAAATATCAAAAATTACACCAAATGTATATTATATACACTAAATAAAATATGAAAAAGGACAGTAAATATATATAACACTCTATGTAAAATAACAAAAACTACACCAAATATATATTATATAATTTACATAAAATATCAGAAGTACACCAAATATATATTATATACTGTACATAAAATATCAAAAAGTACAGTAAATATATTTCATATATTGTACATATAATATTAACTAAAAGTACACGAAATACATTTTATAAACTGTAAATAAAATATCAAAACACAGTAAATATATATTACATACTGTACATAAAATATCAAAAATTACTCCAAATATGTGTTATATATACTCTAAATAAACTATCAGAAACTACAGTAATTATATATAATATAGTGTACATAAAATATCAAAAATTACACTAAATGTATAATATAAACTGTAAATAAAATATCAAATAGGACAGTAAATATATACGACACACCCTATGTAAAATATCAAAAACTACACCGAATATATATTTTATAATTTACATAAAATATCAAAAGGACACCAAATATATCTTATATACTGTACATAAAATATCAAAATGTACAGTAACAATATTTTATATATTGTACATATAATATTAACTAAAAGTACACCAAATATATTTTATATACTGTAAATGAGATATCAAAAAGTACAGTAAATATATATAACATAATGTACCAATTATATCAAAAAGTACACCAAATATGTGTTATATAAACTGTAAATAAATTATCAAAAACTACAGTACCTATATTTAATATACTGTACATAAAATATCAAAAATTACACCAAATGTATATTATATACTGTAAATAAAATATCAAAAAGACAGGAAATACATACTACACACCCTATGTAATATATCAAATACTACACAAAATATATATTATATAATTTACATAAAATATCAAAAGGACACCAAAGATATCTTATATACCGTACATAAAATATCAAAAAGTACAGTAAATACATTTCATATATTGTACATATATTAACTAAAAGTACACTAAATACATTTTATATAATGTAAATAAAATATCAAAAAGTACAGTAAATATATATTACATACTGTACATAATATATCAAACAGCACACCAAATATGTGTTATATATCCTGTAAAAAAACTGTCAAAAACTACAGTAATTATATTTAATATTCTGTACATAAAATATCAAAAACTACACCAAATGTATATTATATACTGTAAATAAAATATCAAAAGGACACCAAATATATCTTCTATACTGTACATAAAATATCAAAATGTACAGTAAATATATTTCATATATTGTATATATAATATTAACTAAAAGTACACCAAATACATTTTATATACTGTAAATAATATTTCAAAAAGTACGGTAAATATATATTACATACTGTACATAAAATATCAAAAAGTACACCAAATATGTGTTATATATACTGTAAATAAACTGTCAAAAACTACAGTAATTATATTTAATATACTGTACATAAAATATCAAAAATTACACCAAATGTATATTGTAAATTGTAAATAACCTGTCAAAAATGACAGTAAATATATAATACACACCCTATGTAAAATATCAAAAACTACACCGAATATATATTATATAATTTACATAAAATATCAAAAGGACACCAAATATATCTTATATACTGTAGATAAAATATCAAAAGGTACAGTAACTATATTTCATATATTGTATATATAATATTAACTAAAATTACACCAAATACATTTTATATACTGTAAAAAAATATCAAAAAGTACTGTAAATTTATATTACATACTGTAAGTAAAATATCAAAAAGTACACCAAATATGTGTTATATATACTCTAAAAAAAAATCACAAACTACAGTAATTTTATTTAATGTACTGTACATAAAATATCAAAAATTACACCAAATGTATATTATATACACTAAATAAAATATGAAAAAGGACAGTAAATATATATAACACTCTATGTAAAATAACAAAAACTACACCAAATATATATTATATAATTTACATAAAATAACAGAAGTACACCAAATATATATTATATACTGTACATAAAATATCAAAAAGTACAGTAAATATATTTCATATATTGTACATATAATATTAACTAAAAGTACACCAAATACATTTTATAAACTGTAAATAAAATATCAAAACACAGTATATATATATTACATACTGTACATAAAATATCAAAAAGTACACCAAATATGTGTTATATATACTCTAAATAAACTATCAGAAACTACAGTAATTATATATAATATAGTGTACATAAAATATCAAAAATTACACTAAATGTATAATATAAACTGTAAATAAAATATCAAATAGGACAGTAAATATATACGACACACCCTATGTAAAATATCAAAAACTACACCGAATATATATTATATAATTTACATAAAATATCAAAAGGACACCAAATATATCTTATATACTGTACATAAAATATCAAAATGTACAGTAACAATATTTTATATATTGTACATATAATATTAACTAAAAGTACACCAAATATATTTTATATACTGTAAATGAGATATCAAAAAGTACAGTAAATATATATAACATAATGTACCAATTATATCAAAAAGTACACCAAATATGTGTTATATAAACTGTAAATAAATTATCAAAAACTACAGTACCTATATTTAATATACTGTACATAAAATATCAAAAATTACACCAAATGTATATTATATACTGTAAATAAAATATCAAAAAGACAGGAAATACATACTACACACCCTATGTAATATATCAAATACTACACAAAATATATATTATATAATTTAAATAAAATATCAAAAGGACACCAAAGATATCTTATATACCGTACATAAAATATCAAAAAGTACAGTAAATACATTTCATATATTGTACATATATTAACTAAAAGTACACTAAATACATTTTATATAATGTAAATAAAATATCAAAAAGTACAGTAAATATATATTACATACTGTACATAATATATCAAACAGCACACCAAATATGTGTTATATATCCTGTAAAAAAACTGTCAAAAACTACAGTAATTATATTTAATATTCTGCACATAAAATATCAAAAACTACACCAAATGTATATTATATACTGTAAATAAAATATCAAAAGGACACCAAATATATCTTCTATACTGTACATAAAATATCAAAATGTACAGTAAATATATTTCATATATTGTATATATAATATTAACTAAAAGTACACCAAATACATTTTATATACTATAAATAAATTATAAAAAATTACAGAAAATATATATTACATACTGTACATAAAATATCAAAAACTACACCAAATATGTGTTATATACACTGTAAATAAACTATCAAATACTACAGTAATTATATTTAATATACTTTACATAAAATATCAAAAAATACACCAAATGTATATTATTTACCGTAAATAAAATATCAAAAATTACAGTAAATATATATTACACACCCTATGTAAAATATCAAAAACTACACCAAATATATATTATAAAATTCACATAAAATATCAAAAGGACACCAAATATATATTATCTACTGTACATAAAATATCAAAAAGCACAGTAAATATATTTCATATATTGTATATATAATATTAACTAAAAGTACACCAAATACATTTTATATACTGTAAATAAAATATCAAAAAGTACAGTAAATATATATTACATACTGTTCATAAAATATCAAAATGTACACCAAATATGTGTTATATATACTCTAAATAAACTATCAAAACTACAGTAATTATATTTAATATACTGCACATAAAATATCAAAAATTACACCAAATGTATATTATTTACTGTAAATAAAATATCAAAAAGTACAGTAAATATATATGACACACCCTATGTAAAATATCAAAAACTACACCAAATGTATATTATATAATTTACATAAAATATCAAAAGGACACCAAATGTATCTTATATACTCTACATAAAATATCAAATAGTACAGTAAATATATTTCATATATTGTACCTATAATATTAACTAAAAGTACACCAAATACATTTTATATACTGTAAATAAATTATCAAAATTTACAGTAAATATATATTACATACTGTACATAAAATATCAAAAAGTACACCAAATATGTGTTATATATACAGTAAATATCAAAAACTACAGTAATTATATTCAATGTACTGTATATAAAATATCAAAAATTACACCAAATGTCAATTATATACTGTAAATAAAATATCCAAAATACAGTAAATATATATTACACACCCAATGTAAAATATCCAAATTTACACCAAATATATATTATATAATTTACAAAAAATATAGGAAGGACACCAAATATATCTTATATACTGTACGTAAAATATCAAAAACTACAGTAAATATATTTCATATATTGTACATATAATATTAACTAAAAGTACACCAAATACATTTTATATTCTGTAAATGAAATATCAAAAATTACAGTAAATATATATTACATACTGTACGTAAAATATCAAAAAGTACACCAAATATGTGTTATATATACTGTAATTATCAAAAACTACAGTAATTATATTCAATGTACTGTATATAAACTATCAAAAATTACACCAAATGTAAATAATATACTGTAAATAAAATATCAAAAAGGACAGTAAATATATACTACACACCCTATGTAAAATATAGAAAACTACACCAGATATATATTATGTAATTTACATAAAATATCAAAAGGACACCAAATATATCTTATGTACTGTACATAAAATATCAAAAAGTACAGTATATATATTTCATATATTGTACATATATTATTAACTAAAAGTACACCAAATACATTTTCTATACTGTAAATAAAATGTCAAAAATTACAGTAAATATATATTACATACTGTACATAAAATATCAAATAGTACACCAAATACGTGTTATATATACTGTAAATAAACTATAAAAAACTACAGTAATTATATTAAATATACTGTACATAAAATATCAAAAATTACTCCAAATGTACATTATATAGTGTAAATAAAATATCCAAAATACAGGAAAAATATATTACACACCCTATGTAAAATATCCAAATTTACACCAAATATATATTATATAATTTACAAAAAATATCGGAAGGTAACGAAATATATCTTATATACTGTATGTAAAATATCAAAAAGTACAGTAAATATATTACATATATTGTACATATAATATTAACTAAAAGTACACCAAATACATTTTATATACTGTAAATAAAATATCAAAATTACAGTAAATATATATTACATACTGTACATAAAATATCAAAAAGTACACCAAATATGTGTTATATATACTGTAATTATCAAAAACTACAGTAATTATATTCAATGTAATGTATATAAATTATCAAAAATTACATCAAATGTAAATTATATACCGTAAATAAAATATCAAAAAGGACAATAAACATATACTACACACCCTAGGTAAAATATCAAAAACTACACCAAATATATATTATATAATTTACATAAAATATCAAAAGGACACCAAATATGTCTTATATGCTGTACATAAAATATCGAAAAGTACAGTATATATATTTCATATATTGTACATATATTATTAACTAAAAGTACACCAAATACATTTTATATACTGTAAATAAAATATCAAAAATTACAGTAAATATATATTTCATACTATACATAAAATATCAAAAAGTACACCAAATATGTGTTATATATACTGTAAATTATCAAAAACTTCAGTAATTATATATAATATACTGTACATAAAATATCAAAAATCACACCAAATATATATTATATACTGTAAATAAAATATCAAAAAGGACAGTGAATATATATGACACACACTATGTAAAATATCAAATACTACACCAAATATATATTATATAATTTACAATATATATCAAAAGGACGCCAAATATATCTTATATACTGTACATAAAATATCAAAAAGTACAGTAAATGTATTTCATATACTGTATATATAATAGTAACTAAAACTACACCAAATACATTTTATATACTGTAAATAAAATATCAAAAAGTACAGTAATTATATCACATACTGTACATAAAATATCAAAAAGTACACCAAATATGTTTTATGTATACTGTAAATAAACTGTCAAAAACTACAGTAATTATATTGAATATACTGTATATAAAATATCAAAAATTACACCAAATGTATATTTTATAGTCTTATTAAAATATGAAAAAGAACAGTAAATGTATATTACACTCTACGTAAATTATCAAAAACTACACCAAATATATATTATATGATTCACATAAAATATGAAAAGGACACCAAATATATGTTATATACTGTACATAAAATATCAAAACGTACAGTACATATATTTCATATATTGTACATATAATATTAACTAAAAGTACACCAAATACATATTATATAATGTAAATAAAATTTCAAAATGTACAGTTAATATATGTTACATACTGTACATAAAATATCAAAAAGTACACAAAAGATGTGCTATATATACTGTAAATAAAGTATCAAAAACTACAGTATTTATATTTAATATACTGTACATAAAATACAAAAATTACACAAAATGTATATTATAAACTGTAAATAAAATATCAAAAAGTACAGTAAATATATATGACACACCCTATGTAAAATATCAAAAACTACACCAAATATATATTATATAATTTATATAAAATATGAGAAGGGCAACAAATATATCTTATATACTGTACATAAAATATCAAAAATTACAGTAAATATGTTTCATATATTGTACATACTATAATAACTAAAAGTACACCAAATACATTTTATATACTTTAAATAAAATATCAAAATAACAGTAAATATATATTACATACTGTACATAAAATATCAAAAAGTACACCAAATATGTGTTATATATACTGTAAATATACCATCAAAAACTACAGTAATTACATTTAATATACTGAACATAAAATATCAAAATTTACACCAAATGTATGTTATATACTCTAAGTAAAATATGAAAAAGACAGTAAATATATATTACGCACCCTATGTAAAATATCAAAAACTACACCAAATATATATTGTATAATTTACATAAAATATCAAAAGGACACCAAATATATCTTATATACTGTACATGAAATATCAAAAAGTACAGTAAATATATTTCATATATTGTACATATAATATTAACTAAAAGTACAGCAAATACATTTTATATACTGTAACTAAAATATCAAAAATACAGTAAATATATATTACATACTGTACATAAAATATCAAAAAGTACACGAAATATGTGTTATATATACTGTAAAAAAACTATCAAAACCTACAGTAAATATATTTAATATACTGTACAAAAAATATCAAAAATTACACCAAATGTATATTATTTACTCTAAATAAAATATCAAAAATTACAGTAAATATATATTATACACCCTATGTAAAATATCACAAACTACACCAAATATATATTATATAATTTACATAAAATATCAAAAGGACAACAAATATGCCTTATATACTGTACATAAAATATCAAAATGTACAGTAAATATATTTCATATATTGTACATATAATATTAACTAAAAGTACACCAAACACATTTTATACACTGTAAATAAAATATCAAAAAGTACAGTAAATATATATAACATACTGTACATAAAATATAAAAAAGTACACCAAAGATGTGTTATATATACTGTAAATATACCATCAAAAACTACAGTAATTACATTTAATATACTGAACATAAAATAGCAAAATTTACACCAAATGTATATTATATACTCTAACTAAAATATGAAAAATACAGTAAATATATATTACGCACCCTATGTAAAATATCACAAACTACACCAAATATATATTATATAATTTACATAAAATATCAAAAGGACACCAAATATACCTTATATACTGTACATAAAATATCAAAATATACAGTAAATATATTTCATGTATTGTACATATAATATTAACTAAAAGTACACCAAACACATTTTATATACTGTAAATAAAATATCAAAAAGTACAGTAAATATATATTACATACTGTACATAAAATATAAAAAAGTACACCAAATATGGGTTATATATACTGTAAATAAACTATGAAATACTACAGTAATTATATTTAATAAACTGTACATAAAATATCAAAAATTACACCAAATATATATTATAAACTGTAAATAAAATATCAAAAAGGACAGTAAGTATATATTACACTCTATGTAAAATATCAAAAACTACAAATATATATTATATAATTTACATCAAATATCAAAATTACACAAAATATATCCTATATACTTTACATAAAATATCAAAAAGTACAGTATATATATTTCATATATTGTACATATAATATTATCTAAAAGTACACCAAACACATTTTATACACTGTAAATAAACTATCAAAAGGTACAGTAAATATATTTTACATACTGTACTTAAAATATCAAAAAGTACACTAAATATGTGTTATATATACTGTAAATAAACTATCAAAAACTACAGTAATTATATTTAATATACTGTACATAAAATATCAAAAATTACACCAAATGTATATTATATACTGTAAATAAAATATCAAACAGGACAGTAAATATATATGACACACACTATGTAAAATATCAAAAACTACACCAAATATATATTATATAATTTACATAAAATATCAAAAGGACACCAAATATATCTTATATACTGTACATAAAATATCAAAAAGTACAGTAAATATATTTCATATATTGTAAATATAATATTAACTAAAAGTACACCAAATACATTTTATATACTGTAAATTAAATATCAAAAAGTACAGTAAATATATATTACACACTGTACATAAAATATCAAAAAGTACACCAAATATGTGTTATATATACTGTAAATAAACTATCAAAATCTACAGTAATTATATTTAATATACTGTACATAAAATACCAAAATTACACCAAATGTATAATATATACTGTAAATAAAATATCAAAAAGACAGTAAATATATACTACACACCCTATGTAAAATATCAAAAACTACACCAAATATATATCATATAATTTACATAAAATATCAAAAGGACACCAAATATATCTTATATACTGTACATAAAATATCAAAGGTACAGTAAATATATTTCATATATTGTACATATAATATTAACTAAAAGTACACCAAATGCATTTTATATACTGTAAATAAAATTTCAAAAGGTACAGTAAATATATATTACATACTGTACATAAAATATCAAAAAGTACACCAAATATGTGTTATATATACTGTAAATAAACTCTCAAAAACTACTGTAATTATATTTAATATACTGTACATAAAATATCAAAAATGACACCAAATTTATATTATATACTGTAAATAAAATATCAAACAGGACAGTAATATATATGACACACACTATGTAAAATATCAAAAACTACACCAAATATATATTATATAATTTACATAAAATATCAAAAGGACACCAAACATATCTTATATACTGTACATAAAATATCAAAAAGTACAGTAAATATATTTCATATATTGTACATATAATATTAACTAAAAGTACACCAAATACATTTTATATACTGTAAATTAAATATCAAAAAGTACAGTAAATATATATTACATACTGTACATAAAATATCAAAAAGTACACCAAATATGTGTTATATATACTGTAAATAAACTATCAAAATCTACAGTAATTATATTTAATATACTGTACATAAAATACCAAAAATTACACCAAATGTATAATATATACTGCAAATAAAATATCAAAAAGACAGTAAATATATACTACACACCCTACGTAAAATATCAAAAACTACACCAAATATATATTATATAATTTACATAAAATATCAAAAGGACACCAAATATATCTTATATACTGCACATAAAATATCAAAGGTACAGTAAACATATTTCATATATTGTTCATATAATATTAACTAAAAGTACACCAAATACATTTTATATAGTGTAAATAAAATATAAAAATGTACAGTAAATATATATTACATACTGTATATAAAATATCAAAAAGTACACCAAATATGTGTTATATATACTGTAAATAAACTCTCAAAAACTACTGTAATTATATTTAATGTACTGTATATAAAATATCAAAAATTACACCAAATATATATTATATACTTTAAATAAAATATCAAAAAGGACAGGAAATATATACTACACGCGCTATGTAAAATATCAAAAACTACACCAAATATATATTATATAATTTACATAAAATATCAAAAGGACACCAAATATATCTTATATAGTTTACATAAAATATCAAAAAGTACAGTGTATATATTTCATATATTGTACATATAATATTATCTAAAAGTACACCAAACACATTTTATACACTGTAAATAAACTATCAAAACGTACAGTAAATATATTTTACATACTGTACTTAAAATATCAAAAAGTACACTAAATATGTGTTATATATACTGTAAATAAACTATCAAAAACTACAGTAATTATATTTAATATACTGTACATAAAATATCAAAAATTAAACCATATGAATATTATATACTGTAAATAAAATATCAAAAAGGACAGTAAATATATATGACACACACTATGTAAAATATAAAATACTACACAAAATATGTATTATATAATTTACATAAAATATCAAAAGGACACCAAATATATCTTATATAATGTACATAAAATATCAAAAATACAGTAAATATATTTCATATATTGTACATATAATATTAACTAAAAGTACACGAAATACATTTTATATACTGTAAATTAAATATCAAAAAGTACAGTAAATATATATTACATACTGTACATAAAATATCAAAAAGTACACCAAAGATGTGTTATATATACTGTAAATAAACTCTCAAAAACTACAGTAATTATATTTAATATACTGTACATAAAATATCAAAAATTACTCCAAATGTACATTATATAGTGTAAATAAAACATGCAAAATACAGTAAATATATATTACACACCCTATGTAAAATATCAAAAATTACACCAAATATATATTATATAATTTACAAAAAATATCGGAAGGACACCAAATATATCTTATATACTGTACGTAAAATATCAAAAACTACAGTAAATATATTTCATATATTGTACATATAATATTAACTAAAAGTACACCAAATACATTTTATATACTGTAAATAAAATATCAAAAAATACAGTAAATATATAATACATACTGTACATAAAATATCAAAAAGTACACCAAATATGTGTTATATATACGGTAAATAATCTATCAAAACCTACTGTAATTATATTTAATATACTGTACATAAATTATCAAAAATTACACCAAATGTATATTATATATTGTAAATAAAATATCAAAAAGGACAGTAAATATATATTACACCCCCTATGTAAAATATTATAAACTACACCAAATATATATTATATAATTTACATAAAATATCAAAAGGACACCAAATATATCTTATATACTGTACATAAAATATCAAAAAGTACAGTAAATATATTTCATATATTGTACGTATAATATTAACTAAAAGTACACCAAATATATTTTATATACTGTAAATAATATATCAAAATATACAGTAAATATATATTAGTTACTGTGCATAAAATATCAAAATGTACACCAAATATGTGTTATATATACTGTAAATAAACTATCAAAAACTACAGTAATTATATTCAATATACTGTACATAAAATATCAAAAATTACACCCAATGTATATTATATACTGTAAAAAAATATGAAAAAGGACAGTAAATATGTACTACACTCTATGTAAAATATCAAAAACTGCAAATATATATTATATAATTTACATGAAATATCAAATGTACACCATATATATCTTATACACTGTAGATAAAATATCAAAAAGTACAGTAAATATATTTCATATATTGTAAATATAATATTAACTAAAAGTAGACCAAACATATTTTATATAGTGTAAATAAAATATCAAATAGTACAGTAAATATATATTATATACTGTACATAAAATATCAAAAAGTACACCAAATATGTGTTATATATACTGTAAATAAACTATCAAAAACTACAGTAATTACATTTAATATACTCTATATAAAATATCAAATATTACACCAAATGTATATCATATACTCTAAAAAAAATATGAAAAAGGACAGTAAATCTATATTACGCACACTATGTAAAATATCAAAAACTACACCAAATATATATTATATAATTTACATAAAATATCAAAAGTACACCAAATATATATTATATACTGTAAATAAAATATCAAAAATTACAGTAAATGTATTTCATATATTGTACATATAATATTAACTAAAAGTACTCCAAATACATTTTATATACTGTAAATAAAGTATGAAAAAGTACAGTAAATAGATATTACATACTGTATATAAAATATCAAAAAGTACACCAAATACGTGGAATATATACAGTAAATAAACTATCAAAAACTACAGTAGTTATATTTAATATACTGTAAATAAAATATCAAAAATTACTCCAAATGTACATTATATAGTGTAAATAAAATATCCAAAATACAGTAAATATATATTACACACCCTACGTAAAATATCGAAAGTAACACGAAATATTTATTATACAATTTACAAAAAATTTCGGAAAGACACCAAATATATCTTATATACTGTACGTAAAATATCAAAAACTACAGTAAATATATTTCATATATTGTACATATAATATTAACTAAAAGTACACGAAAAACATTTTATATACTGTAAATAAAATATCAAAAACTATAGTAAATATATATTACATACTGTACATAAAATATCAAAAAGTACACCAAATATGTGTTATATATACTGTAAATAAACTATCAAAAACTACAGTAATCATATTTAATATACTGTACATAAAATATCAAAAATTAAACCAAATGTATATTATATACTGTAAATAAAATATCAATAAGGACAGTAAATATATACTACACACCCTATGTAAAATATCAAAAACTACACCAAATATATATTATATAATTTACATAAAAAATCAAAAGGAAACAAAATATATCTTATATACTGTACATAAAATATCAAATAGTACAGTATATATATTTCATATATTGTACATATAATATTAACTAAAAGTACACCAAATACATTTTATATACTGTAAATAAAATATCAAAAAGTACAGTAAATATATATTACATACTGTACATTAAATATCAAAAAGTACACCAAATATGTGTTATATATACTGTAAATAAACTATCAAAAACTACAGTAATTATATTTAATATACTGTACATAAAATATCAAAATTTACTCCAAATGTACATTATATAGTGTAAATAAAATATCCAAAATACAGTAAATATATATTACACACCCTATGTAAACTATCAAAAATTACACCAAATATATATTATATAATTTACATAAAATATCGGAAGACACCAAATATATCTTATATACTGAGTGTAAAATATCAAAAACTACAGTAATTATATTTCATATATTGTACATATAATATTAACCAAAAGTACACCAAATACATTTTATATACTGTAAATAAAATATCAAAAAATACAGTAAATATATAATACATACTGTACATAAAATATCAAAAAGTACACCAAATATGCGTTATATATACGGTAAATAAACTATCAAAATCTACTATAATTATATTTAATATACTGTACATAAATTATCAAAAATTACACCAAATGTATATTATATATTCTAAATAAAATATCAAAAAGACAGTAAATATATATTACACAACCTATGTAAAATATTAGAAACTACACCAAATATATATTATATAATTTACATAAAATATCAAAAGGACACCAAATATATCTTATATACTGTACATAAAATATCAAAGGTACAGTAAATATACTTCATATATTGTACATATAATATTAACTAAAAGTACATCAAATACATTTTATATACTGTAAATAAAATATCAAAATGTACAGTAAATATATATTACATACTGTACATAAAATATCAAAAAGTACACCAAATATGTGTTATATATACTGTAAATAAACTCTCAAAAACTACTGTAATTATATTTAATATACTGTACATAAAATATCAAAAATTACACCAAATGTATATTATATACTGTAAATAAAATATCAAACAGGTCAGTAAATATATATGACACACACTATGTAAAATATCAAAAACTACACCAAATATATATTATATAATTTACATAAAATATCAAAAGGACACCAAATATATCTTATATACTGTACATAAAATATCAAAAAGTACAGTAAATATATTTCATATATTGTACATATAATATTAACTAAAAGTACACCAAATACATTTTATATACTGTAAATTAAATATCAAAAAGTACAGTAAATGTATATTACATACTGTACATAAAATATCAAAAAGTACACCAAATATGTGTTATATACACTGTAAATAAACTATGAAAATCAACAGTAATTATATTTAATATACTGTACATAAAATACCAAAAATTACACCAAATGTATAATATATACTGTAAATAATATATCAAAAAGACAGTAAATATATACTACACACCCTATGTAAAATATCAAGAACTACACCAAATATATATTATATAATTTACATAAAATATCAAAAGGACACCAAATATATCTTATATAGTGTACATAAAATATCAAAAAGTACAGTATATATATTTCATATATTGTACATATAATATTATCTAAAAGTACACCAAACACATTTTATACCCTGTAAATAAACTATCAAAACGTACAGTAAATATATTTTACATACTGTACTTAAAATATCAAAAAGTACACTAAATATGTGTTATATATACTGTAAATAAACTATCAAAAACTACAGTAATTATATTTAATATACTGTACATAAAATATCAAAAATTAAACCATATGTATATTTTATACTGTAAATAAAATATCAAAAAGGACAGTAAATATATATGACACACACTATGTAAAATATAAAATACTACACCAAATATGTATTATATAATTTACATAAAATATCAAAAGGACACCATATATATCTTACATATTGTACATAAAATATCAAAAATACAGTGAATATATTTCATATATTGTACATATTATATTAACTAAAAGTACACGAAATACATTTTATATACTGTAAATTAAATATCAAATGTACAGTAAATATATATTACATACTGTACATAAAATATCAAAAAGTACACCAAAGATGTGTTATATATACTGTAAATAAACGCTCAAAAACTTCAGTAATTATATTTAATATACTGTACATAAAATATCAAAAATTACTCCAAATGTACATTATATAGTGTAAATAAAATATGCAAAATACAGTAAATATATATTACACACTCTATGTAAAATATCAAAAATTACACCAATTATATATTATATAATTTACAAAAAATATCGGAAGGACACCAAATATATCTTATATAGTGTACGTAAAATATCGAAAACTACAGTAAATATATTTCATATATTGTACATATAATATTATCTAAAAGTACACCAAATACATTTTATATACTGTAAATAAAATATCAAAAAATACAGTAAATATGTAATACATACTGTACATAAAATATCAAAAAGTACACCAAATATGTGTTATATATACGGTAAATAATCTATCGAAACCTACTGTAATTATATTTAATATACTGTACATAAATTATCAAAAACTACACCAAATGTATATTATATATTGTAAATAAAATATCAAAAAGGACAGTAAATATATATTACACACCCTATGTAAAATATTAGAAACTACACCAAATATATATTATATAATTTACATAAAATATCAAAAGGACACCAAATATATCTTATATACTGTACATAAAATATCAAAAAGTACAGTAAATATATTTCATATATTGTACGTATAATATTAACTAAAATTACACCAAATATATTTTATATACTGTAAATAAAATATCAAAATATACAGTAAATATATATTAGTTACTGTGCATAAAATATCAAAATGTACACCAAATATGTGTTATATATACTGTAAATAAACTATCAAAAACTACAGTAATTATATTCAATATACTGTACATAAAATATCAAAAATTACACCCAATGTATATTATATACTGTAAAAAAATATGAAAAAGGACAGTAAATATGTACTACACTCTATGTAAAATATCAAAAACTGCAAATATATATTATATAATTTACATGAAATATCAAATGTACACCATATATATCTTATACACTGTAGATAAAATATCAAAAAGTACAGTAAATATATTTCATATATTGTACATATAATATTAACTAAAAGTAGACCAAATATATTTTATATAGTGTAAATAAAATATCAAATAGTACAGTAAATATATATTATATACCGTACATAAAATATCAAAAAGTACACCAAATATGTGTTATACATACTGTAAATAAACTATCAAAAACTACAGTAATTACATTTAATATACTCTATATAAAATATCAAAATTACACCAAATGTATATCATATACTCTAAAAAAAATATGAAAAAGGACAGTAAATCTATATTACACACACTATGTAAAATATCAAAAACTACACCAAATATATATTATATAATTTACATAAAATATCAAAAGTACACCAAATATCTATTATATACAGTAAATAAAATATCAAAAATTACAGTAAATGTATTTCATATATTGTACATATAATATTAACTAAAAGTACTCCAAATACATTTTATAAACTGTAAATAAAGTATCAAAAAGTACAGTAAATAGATATTACATACTGTACATAAAATATCAAAAAGTACAGCAAATACGTGGAATATATACTGTAAATAAACTATCAAAAACTACAGTAGTTATATTTAATACACTGTAAATAAAATATCAAAAGTTACTCCAAATGTACATTATATAGTGTAAATAAAATATCCAAAATACAGTAAATATATATTACACACCCTATGTAAAATATCGAAAGTAACACGAAATATTTATTACAAATTTACAAAAAATTTCGGAAAGACACCAAATATATCTTATATACTGTATGTAAAATATCAAAAACTACAGTAAATATATTTCATATATTGTACATATAATATTAACTAAAAGTACACGAAAAACATTTTATATACTGTAAATAAAATATCAAAAACTATAGTAAATATATATTACATACTGTACATAAAATATCAAAAAGTACACCAAATATGTGTTATATATACTGTAAATAAACTATCAAAAACTACAGTAATTATATTTAATATACTGTACATAAAATATCAAAAATTAAACCAAATGTATATTATATACTGTAAATAAAATATCAATAAGGACAGTAAATATATACTACACACCCTATGTAAAATATCAAAAACTACACCAAATATATATTATATAATTTACATAAAAAATCAAAAGGAAACAAAATATATCTTATATAGTGTACATAAAATATCAAATAGTACAGTATATATATTTCATATATTGTACATATAATATTAACTAAAAGTACACCAAATACATTTTATATACTGTAAATAAAATATCAAAAAGTACAGTAAATATATATTACATACTGTACATTAAATATCAAAAAGTACACCAAATATGTGTTATATATACTGTAAATAAACTATCAAAAACTACAGTAATTATATTTAATACACTGTACATAAAATATCAAAATTTACTCCAAATGTACATTATATAGTGTAAATAAAATATCCAAAATACAGTAAATATATATTACACACCCTATGTAAACTATCAAAAATTACACCAAATATATATTATATAATTTACAAAAAATATCGGAAGACACCAAATATATCTTATATACTGAGTGTAAAATATCAAAAACTACAGTAAATATATTTCATATATTGTACATATAATATTAACTAAAAGTACACCAAATACATTTTATATACTGTAAATAAAATATCAAAAAATACAGTAAATATATAATACATACTGTATATAAAATATCAAAAAGTACACCAAATATGCATTATATATACGGTAAATAAACTATCAAAATCTACTGTAATTATATTTTATATACTGTAGATAAATTATCAAAAATTACACCAAATGTATATTATATATTGTAAATAAAATATCAAAAAAACAGTAAATATATCTTACACACCCTATGTAAAATATTAGAAACTACACCAAATATATATTATATAATTTACATAAAATATCAAAAGGACACCAAATATATCTTATATACTGTACATAAAATATCAAAAAGTACAGTAAATATATTTCAGATATTGTACGTATGAGATTAACTAAAAGTACACCAAATACATTTTATATACTGTAAATAAAATATCAAAATGTACAGTAAATATATATCAGTTACTGTGCATAAAATATCAAAATGTACACCAAATATGTGTTATATATACTGTAAATAAACTATCAAAAACTACAGTAATTATATTCAATATACTGTACATAAAATATCAAAAATTACACCCAATGTATATTATATACTGTAAAAAAATATGAAAAAGGACAGAAAATATGTACTACGCTCTATGTAAAATATAAAAAACTGCAAATATATATTATATAATTTACATGAAATATCAAAAGGACACCAAATATATCTTATATACTGTACATAAAATATCAAAAAGTACAGTAAATATCTTTCATATATTGTAAATATAATATTAACTAAGAGTACACCAAATACATTTTATATAGTGTAAATAAATTATCAAAAATTACAGTGAATATATATTACATACTGTACATAAAATATCAAAAAGTACACCAAATATGTGTTATATATACTGTAAATAAACTATCAAACACTACACTAAATATATTTAATATACTGTGCATAAAATATCAAAAATTACACCAAATGTATATTATTTACTGTAAATAAAATTCCAAAAAGGACAGTAAATATATATTACACACCCTATGTAAAATATCACAAACTACACCAAGTATATATCATATAATTTACATAAAATATCAAAAGGACACCAAATATACCTTATATACTGTACATAAAATATCAAAATGTACAGTAAATATATTTCGTATATTGTACATATAATATTAACTAAAAGTACACCAAATACATTTTATATACTGTAAATAAAATATCAAAAATTACAGTAAATATATATTACATACTGTACATAAAATATCAAAAAGAAAACCAAATATGTGTTATATATACTGTAAATAAACTATCAAAAACTACAGTAATTATATTTAATATACTGTACATAAAATATTAAAAATTACACCAAATGTATATTATTTACTGTAAATAAAATACCAAAATGTACAGTAAATATATATTACACACCATATGTAAAGTATCACAGTCTACACCAAATATATATTATATAGTTTACATAAAATATCGAAAGGACACCAAATATATCTTATATACTGTACATAAAATATCAAAATGTACAGTAAATATATTTCATATATTGTACATATAATATTAACTAAAAGTACACCAAATACATTTTATATAGTGTAAAGAAAATATCAAAAAGTACAGTAAATATATATTACAACCATATGTAAAATATCACAGTCTGCACCAAATATATATTATATAATTTACATAAAATATCAAAAGGACACCAAATATATCTTATATACTGTACATAAAATATCAAAAGGTACAGTAAATATACTTCATATATTGTACATATAATATTAACTAAAAGTACACCAAATAAATTTTATATAGTGTAAATAAAATATCAAAAATTACAGTGAATATATATTACATACTGTACATAAAATATGAAAAAGTACACCAAATATGTGTTATATATACTGTTAATAAACTGTCAAAATCTACAGTAATTATATTTAATATACTGTACATAAAATATCAAAAATTACACAAAATGTATATTATTTACTGTAAAGAAAATTCCAAAAAGAACAGTAAATATATATTACACACCCTATGTAAAATATCACAAACTACACCAAATATATATTATATAATTTACATAAAATATCAAAAGGACACCAATTATACCATATATACTGTACATAAAATATCAAAATTTACAGTAAATATATTTCATATATTGTACATATAATATTAACTAAAAGTACACCAAATACATTTTATATACTGTAAGTAAAATATCAAAAATTACAGTAAATATATGTTACATACTGTACATAAAATCTCAAAAAGTACACCAAATATGTGTTATATATACTGTAAATAAACTATGAAAAACTACAGTAATTATATTAAATATACTGTACATAAAATATCAAAAATTACACCAAATGTATATTATTTACTGTAAATAAAATAACAAAAAGTACAGTAAATATATATTACACACCATATGTAAAATACCACAATCTACACCAAATATATATAATATAATTTACATAAAATATCAAAAGGACACAAAATATATCTTATATACTGTACATAAAATATCGAAAATTACAGTAAATATATTCCATATATTGTACATATAATATTAACTAAAAGTACACCAAATATATTTTATATAGTGTAAATAAAATATCAAAAAGTACAGTAAATATGTATTATATACTCTACATAAAATATCAAAACGTACACCAAATATGTGTTATATATACTTTAAATAAACTTTAAAATCTACAGTAATTATATTTAATATACTGTACAGAAAATATGAAAAATTACACCAAATGTATATTATACACTGTAAATTAAATATCAAAAAGGACAGTAAATATATATTACACTCTATGTAATATATCAAAAACTACAAATATATATTATATAATTTACATTAAATAACAAAAGTACACAAAATATATCTTATATACATTACATAAAATATCAAAAAGTACAGTATATATATTTCATATATTGTACATATAATATTAACTAAAAGTACACCAAATACTTTTTATATACTGTAAATAAAATATCAAAAATTACAGTAAATATATATTACATACTGTACATAAAATATCACAAAGTACACCAAATATGTGTTATATATACTGTAAATAAACTATCAAAAACTACAGTAATTACATTTAATATACTGTACATAAATCATCAAAAATTACACGAAATGTATATTATATACACTAAATAAAATATGAAAAACGATAGTAAATATATATTACGCACCCTATGTAAAATATGAAAAACTACACCAAATATATATTATATAATTTACATAAAATATCAAAAGGACACCAAATATATCTTATATACTGTACATAAAATATCACTATGTACAGTAAATATATTTCATATATTGTATATATAATATTAACTAAAAGCACACCAAATACATTTAATATAGTGTAAATAAAATATCAAAATTTCAGTAAACATGTATTACATACTGTACATAAAATATCAAAGGTACACCAAATATGTGTTATATATACTGTAAATAAACTATAAAATCTACAGTAATTATATTTAATATACTGTACATAAAATATCAAAAATTACACCAAATGTATATTATATACTGTAAAGTATCAAAAAGGACAGTAAATATATATTACACACCATATGTAAAGTATCACAATCTACACCATGTATATATTATATAATTTACATAAAATATCAAAAGGACACCAAATATATCTTATATACTGAACATAAAATATCAAAAAGCACAGTAAATATATTTCATATATTGTACATATAATATTAACTAGAAGTACACCAAATACATTTTATAGAGTGTAAATAAAATATCAAAAATTTCAGTAAATATATATTACATACTGTACATAAAATATCAAAAAGTACACCAAATATGTATCATATATACTGTAAATAAACTATCAAAAACTACAGTAATTATATTTAATATACTGTACATAAAATATCAGAAATTACACCAAATGTATATTATTTACTGTAATTAAAATATCAAAAAGAACAGTAAATATATATTACACACCATATGTAAAATATCACAATCTACAACATATATATGTAATATATTTTACATAAAATATCAAAAGGACACCAAATGTATCTTATATACTTTACATAAAATATCAAAATGTACAGTAATTATATTTCATATATTGTACATATAATATTAACTAAAAGTACACCAAATACATTTTATATACTGTAAATAAATTATCCAATAGTACAGTAAATATATATTACATACTGTACATAAAATCTCAAAAAGTACACCAAATATGTGTTATAAATACCGTAAATAAAGTATAAAAAGTACAGTAATTATATTTAATATACTGTACATAAAATATGAAAAATTACACTAAATGAATATTATATACGTTAAATAAAATATCAAATAGTACAGTAAATATTTATTACACACTCTATGTATAATGTCAAAAAATACACCAAAGATATGTTATATAATATACATAAAATATCAAAAGTACACCAAATATATATTATATACTGTACATAAAATATCAAAAATTACACGAAATGTATACTATATACTGTAAAAAAAATCTAAAATTACAGTAAATATATATTACACACCATATGTAAAATATCAAAAACTACACCAAATATATATTATATAATTTACATAAAATATCAAAAGGACACCAAATATATCTTATATACTGTACATAAAATATAAAAATGCACAGTAAATCTATTTCATATATTGTACCTATAATATTAACTGAAAGTACACCAAATACATTTTATATACTGTAAATAAAATATCCAAAAGCACAGTAAATATATATTACATACTGTACATAAAATATCAAAAAGTACAACAAATATGTGTTATATATACTGTAAATATACAATCAAAAACTACAGTAATTATATTTCATATACTGTACATAAAATATCAAAAATTACACGAAATGTGTACTATACACTGTAAAAAAAAATCTAAAATTACAGTAAATATATATTACACACCCTATGTAAAATATCAAAAACTACGCCAAATATATATTATATAATTTACATAAAATATCAAAAGTACACCAAATAGATATTATATACTGTACATAAAACATCAAAAAGTACAGTAAATATGTTTCATATAATGTACATATAATATTAACTTAAAGTACACCAAATACATTTTATATAGTGTAAATAACTATCCAATAGTACAGTAAATATATATTACATAGTGTACATAAAATATCAAAATGTACACCAAATATGTGTTATATATACTGTAAATAAACTATAAAAACTACAGTAATTATATTTAATATTCTGTACATAAAATATCAAAAATTACACTAAATGCATATTATATACTGTAAATAAAATATCGAATAGTACAGTAAATATTTATTACACACTCTATGTAAAATATCAAAAACTTCACCAAATATATGTTGTATAATTTACATAAAATATCAAAAGTACACCAAATATATATTATATACTGTACATAAAATATCAAAATGCACAGTAAATCTATTTCATATATTGTACATATAATATTAACTGAAAGTACACCAAATACATTTTATATACTGTAAATAAAATATCAAAATGTACAGTAAATATATATTACATACTGTACATAAAATATCAAAAAGTACACCAAATATGTGTTATATATACTGTAAATAAACTCTCAAAAACTACTGTAATTATATTTAATATACTGTACATAAAATATCAAAAATTACACCAAATGTATATTATATACTGTAAATAAAATATCAAACAGGACAGTAAACATTTATGACACACACTATGTAAAATATCAAAAACTACACCAAATATATATTATATAATTTACATAAAATATCAAAAGGACACCAAATATATCTTATATACAGTACATAAAATATCAAAAAGTACAGTAAATGTATTTCATATATTGTACATATAATATTAACTAAAAGTACACCAAATACATTTTATATACTGTAAATTAAATATCAAAAATTACAGTAAATATATATTACATACTGTACATAAAATATCAAAAAGTACACCAAATATGTGTTATATATACTGTAAATAAACTATCAAAATCTACAGTAATTATATTTAATATACTGTACATAAAATACCAAATATTACACCAAATGTATAATATATACTCTAAATAAAATATCAAAAAGACAGTAAATATATACTACACACCCTATGTAAAATATCAAAAACTACACCAAATATATATCGTATAATTTATATAAAATATCAAAAGGACACCAAATATATCTTATATACTGTACATAAAATATCAAAGGTACAGTAAATATATTTCATATATTGTACATATAATATTAATTAAAAGTACATCAAATACATTTTATATACTGTAAATAAAATATCAAAATGTACAGTAAATATATATTACATACTGTACATAAAATATCAAAAAGTACACCAAATATGTGTTATATATACTGTAAATAAACTCTCAAAAACTACTGTAATTATATTTAATATACTGTACATAAAATATCAAAAATTACACCAAATGTATATTATATACTGTAAATAAAATATCAAAAAGGACAGTAAATATATACTACACACCCTATGTAAAATATCAAAAACTACACCAAATATATATTATATAATTTACATAAAATATCAAAAGGACACCAAATATATCTTATATAGTGTACATAAAATATCAAAAAGTACACCAAATATGTGTTATATACACTGTAAATAAACTCTCAAAAACTACTGTAATTATATTTAATATACTGTACATAAAATATCAAAAATTACACCAAATGTATATTATATACTGTAAATAAAATATCAAACAGGACAGTAAATATATATGACACACACTATGTAAAATATCAAAAACTACACCAAATATATATTATATAATTTACATAAAATATCAAAAGGACACCAAATATATCTTATATACTGTACATAAAATATCAAATGTACAGTAAATATATTTCATATATTGTACATATAATATTAACTAAAAGTACACCAAATACATTTTATATACTGTAAATAAAATATCAAAATGTACAGTAAATATATATTACATACTGTACTTAAAATATCAAAAAGTACACCAAATATGTGTTATATATACTGTAAACAAACTCTCAAAACTACTGTAATTATATTTAATATACTGTACATAAAATATCAAAAATTACACCAAATGTATATTATATACTCTAAATAAAATATCAAAAAGGACAGTAAATATATACTACACACCCTATGTAAAATATCAAAAACTACACCAAATATATATTATATAATTTACATAAAATATCAAAATGACACCAAATATATCTTATATACTGTACATAAAATATCAAAAAGTACAGTAAATATATTTCATATATTGTACATATAATATTAACTAAAAGTACACCAAATACATTTTATATACTGTAAATTAAATATCAAAAAGTACAGTAAATATATATTACATAATGTACATAAAATATCAAAAAGTACACCAAATATGTGTTATATATACTGTAAATAAACTATGAAAATCTACAGTAATTATATTTAATATACTGTACATAAAATGCCAAAAATTACACCAAATGTATAATATATACTGTAAATAAAATATCAAAAGGCAGTAAATATATAGTACACACCCTATGTAAAATATGAAAAACTACACCAAATATACATTATATAATTTACATAAAATATGAAAATGACACCATATATATCTTATATACTGTACATAAAATATCAAAAAGTACAGTAAATATATTTCATATATTGTACATATAATATTAACTAAAAGTACACCAAATACATTTTATATACTGTAAATAAAATATCAAAAATTATAGTAAATATATATTACACACCAAATGTAAAATATCACAATCAACACCAAATATATATTATATAATTTACATAATATATCAAAAGGACCCCAAATATATCTTATATACAGTACATAAAATATCAAAAATTTCAGTAAATGTATTTCATATATTGTACATATAATATTAACTAAAAGTACACCAAATACATTTTATATACTGTAAATAAATTATCCAAAATTACAGTAAATATATATTACATACTGTACATAAAACATCAAAAAGTACACCAAATATGTGTTATATATACTCTAAATAAACTATCAAAAACTACAGTAATTATATTTAATATACTGTACATAAAATTTAAAAAATTACACCAAATGTACGTTATTTACTGTAAATAAAATATCAAAAATACAGTAAATATATATTACACACCATATGTAAAATATCAAAATCTACACCAAATATATATTATATACTTTACATAAAATATTAAAAGGACACCAAATATATCTTATATACTGTACGTAAAATATCAAAAAGTACAGTAAATATATTTCATATATTGTACATATAACATTAACTAAAAGTACACCAAATACATTTTATATACTGTAAATTAAATATCAAAAAGTACAGTAAATATATATTACATACTGTACATAAAATAACAAAAAGTACCCCAAATATGTGTTATGTGTACACTAAATAAACTATCAAAAGCTACAGTAATTATATTTAATATACTGTAAATGAAATATCAAAAATTACACCAAATGTATATTATTTACTGTAAATAAAATATCAAAAAGTACAGTAGATATATATTACACACCCTATGTAAAATATCAAAAACTACACCAAATATGTATTTTATAATTTACATAAAATATCAAAAGGACACCAAATATATCTTATATATTATACATAAAATATCAAAAAGTACAGTAAATATATTTCATATATTGTACATGTAATATTAACTAAAAGTACACCAAATTCATTTTATGTACTGTAAATAAAATATCAAAAAGTACAGTAAATATATATTACATCCTGTACATACAATATCAAAAAGTACACCAAATATGTGTTATATATACTGCAAATAAACTATCAAATACTACAATAATTATATTTAATATACTGTACATAAAATATAAAAAACTACACCAAATGTATAATATACTGTAAATAAAATATCAAAAAGTACAGTAAATATATATTACACACCTTACGTAAAATATCAAAAACTACACCAAATATATATTATATAATTTACATAAAATATCTAAAGGACACCAAATATATCTTCTATACTGTACATGAAATATCAAAAAGTACAGTAAATATATTTCATATATTGTGCATATAATATTAACTAAAAGTACAACAAATACATTTTATGTACTATAAATAAAATATCAAAAGTACAGTAAATATATATTACATACTGTACATACAATATCAAAAAGTACACCAAATATGTGTTATATATACTGTACATAAACTATCAAAAACTACAGTAATTATATTTAATATACTGTACATAAGGTATCAAAAATTACACCAAATGTATATTATTTACTTTAAATAAAATACCAAAAATTACAGTAAATATATATTACACACCCTATGTAAAATATCACAATCTACACCAAATATATATTATATAATTCACATAAAATATCAAAAGGACACCAAATATATCTTATATACTGTACATAAAATATCAAAATTACAGTAAATATATTTCATATATTATATATATAATACTAACTAAAAGTACACCAAATACATTTTATATAGTGTAAATAAAATATCAAAAAGTACAGTAAATATATATTACACCCCATATGTAAAATATCACAATATACACCAAATATATATTATATAATTTACATAATATATCAAAAGGACACCAAATATATCTTATATACCGTACATAAAATATCAAAAAGTACAGTAAATATATTTCATATATTGTACATATAATATTAACTAAAAGTACACCAAATACATTTTATATAGTGTAAATAAAGTATCAAAAATTACGATGAATATATATTACATACTGTACATACAATATCAAAAAGTACACCAAATATGTGTTATATATACTCTAAATAAACTATCAAAAACTACAATAATTATATTAAATATACTGTCCATAAAATATAAAAAATTACACCAAATGTATAATATACTGCAAATAAAATATCAAAAAGTACAGTAAATATATATTACACAACCAATGTAAAATATCACAAACTACACCAAATATATATTATATAATTTACATAAAATATCAAAAGGACACCAAATATATCTTATATACTGTACATAAAATATCAAAATGTACAGTAAATATATTTCATATATTGTACATATAATATTAACTAAAACTACAGCAAATACATTTTATATAGTGTAAATAAAATATCAAAAAGTACAGTAAATATATATTACACACCATATGTAAAATATCACAATCTATGCCAAATATATATTATATAATTTACATAAAATATCAAAAGGACACCAAATATATCTTATATATTGTACATAAAATATCAAAAAGTACAGTAAATATATTTCATATCTTGTACATATAATATTAACTAAAAGTACACCAAATACATTTTATAGAGTGTAAATAAAATATCAAAAATTACGATGAATATATATTACATACTGTACATACAATATCAAAAAGTACACCAAATATGTGTTATATATAATGTAAATAAACTATCAAAAACTACAATAATTATATTTAATATACTGTACATAAAATATAAAAAATTACACCAAATGTATAATATACTGCAAATAAAATATCAAAATACAGTAAATATATATTACACAACATATGTAAAATATCACAAACTACACCAAATATATATTATATAATTTACATAAAATATCAAAAGGACACCAAATATATCTTATATACTGTACATAAAATATCAAAATTTACAGTAAATATATTTCATATATTGTACATATAATATTAACTAAAAGTACAGCAAATACATTTTATATAGTGTAAATAAAATATCAAAAACTACAGTAAATATATATTACACACCATATGTAAAATATCACAATCTATGCCAAATATATATTATATAATTTACATAAAATATCAAAAGGACACCAAATATATCTTATATACTGTACATAAAATATCAAAATGTACAGTAAATATATTTCATATATTGTACATTTAATATTACCTAAAAGTACACCAAATACATTTTATATAGTGTAAATAATATATCAAAAATTACAGTGAATATATATCACATACTGTGCATAATATATCAAAAAGTACAACAAATATTTGTTATATATACTCTAAATAAAGTATCATAATCTACAGTAATTATATAAATATACTGTACAAAAATATCAAAATTTACACCAAATGTATATTATTTAGTGTAAATAAAATACCAAAAAGTACAGTAAATATATATTACACACCCTATGTAAAATATCACAAACTACACCAAATATATATTATATAATTTACATAAAATGTCAAAAGGACACCAAATATACCTTATATACTGTACATAAAATATCAAAATGTACAGTATATATATTTCATATATTGTACATATAACATTAACTAAAAGTACACCAAATACATTTTATATACTGTAAATAAAATAACAAAAATTTCAGTAAATATATATTACATACTGTACATAAAACATCAAAAAGTACACCAAATATGTGTTATATATACTGTAAATAAACTATCAAAAACTACAGTAATTATATATAATATACTGTACATAAAATATCAAAAATTACACCATATGTATATTATTTACTTTAAATAAAATATCAAAAAGTACAGTAAATATATATTACACACCCTATGTAAAATATCACAAACTACACCAAATATTTATTATATAAATTACAAAAAATATCAAAAGGACACCAAATATACCTTATATACTGTACATAAAATATCAAAATGTACAGTAAATATATTTCATATATTGTACATATAATATTAACTAAAAGTACACCAAATACATTTTATATACTGTAAATAAATTATCAAAAATTACAGTAAATATATATTACATACTGTACATAAAATATCAAAAAGTACACCAAATATGTGTTATATATACTGTAAATAAACTATCAAAAATTACAGTAATTATATTTAATATACTGTACATAAAATATCAAAAATTACACCAAATGTATATTATTTACTGTAAATAAAATATCAAAAAGTACAGTACATACATATTACACGCCAGATGTAAAATATCACAATCTACACCAAATATATATTATATAATTTACGTAAAATATCAAAAGGACACCAAATATATCTTATATACTGTACATAAAATATCAAAAAATTCAGTAAATATATTTCATATATTGTACATATAACATCAACTAAAAGTACACCAAATACATTTTATATAGTGTAAATAAAATATCAAATAGTACAGTAAATATGTATTATATACTGTACATAAAATATCAAAACGTACACCAAATATGTGTTATATATACTGTAAATAAACTATAAAATCTACAGTAATTATATTTAATATACTGTACATAAAATATCAAAAATTACACAAAATGTATATTATACACTGTAAATAAAATATCAAATAGGACACTAAATATATATTACACTCTATGTAAATATCAAAAACTACAAATATATATTATATAATTTACATAAAATATCAAAACTACACAAAATATATCTTATATACTTTACATAAAATATCAACAAGTACAGTATATATATTTCATATATTGTACATATAATATTAACTAAAAGTACACCAAATACATTTCATATACTGTAAATAATATATCAAAAAGTACAGTAAATATATATTACATACTGTATATAAAATATCAGAAATTTCACCAAATATCTGTTATATATACTGTAAATAAACTATAAAATCTACAGTAATTATATTTAATATACTGTACATAAAATATCAAAAATTACACCAAATGTATATTATACACTGTAAATAAAATAACAAAAAGGACAGTGATTATATGTTACACTCTATGTAAAATATGAAAAACTGCAAATATATATTATATAATATACATAAAATATCAAAAGTACACCAAATATATCTTATATACTGTACATAAAATATGAAAATGTACAGTAAATATATTTCATATATTGTACATTAAATATTAACTAAAAGTACACCAAATACATTTTATATAGTGTAAATAAAATATCAAAAAGTACAGTAAATATATATTACATACCAAATGTAAAATATCACAATCTACACCAAATATATATTATGTAATTTACATAAAATATCAAAAGGACACCAAATATATCTTATATACTGTACATATAATAACAAAAAGTACAGTAAATATATTTCATATATTGTACATATAATATTAACTAAAAGTACACCAAATACATTTTATATACTGTAAATAAAATATCAAAAAATACAGTAAATATATAATACATACTGTACATAAAATATCAAAAAGTACACCAAATATGCGTTATATATACGGTAAATAAACTATCAAAATCTACTGTAATTATATTTAATAAACTGTACATAAATTATCAATAATTACACCAAATGTATATTATATATTGTAAATAAAATATCAAAAAGGACAGTAAATATATATTACACAACCTATGTAAAATATTAGAAACTACACCAAATATATATTATATAATTTACATAAAATATGAAAAGGACACCAAATATATCTTATATACTGTACATAAAATATCAAAGGTACAGTAAATATACTTCATATATTGTACATATAATATTAACTAAAAGCACACCAAATACATTTTATATACTGTAAATAAAATATCAAAATGTACAGTAAATATATATTACATACTGTACATAAAATATCAAAAAGTACACCAAATATGTGTTATATATACTGTAAATAAACTCTCAAAAACTACTGTAATTATATTTAATATACTGTACATAAAATATCAAAAATTACACCAAATGTATATTATATACTGTAAATAAAATATCAAACAGGACAGTAAACATGTATGACACACACTATGTAAAATATCAAGAACTACACCAAATATATATTATATAATTTACATAAAATATCAAAAGGACACCAAATATATCTTATATAGTGTACATAAAATATCAAAAAGTACAGTATATATATTTCATATATTGTACATATAATATTATCTAAAAGTACACCAAACACATTTTATACACTGTAAATAAACTATCAAAACGTACAGTAAATATATTTTACATACTGTACTTAAAATATCAAAAAGTACACTAAATATGTGTTATATATACTGTAAATAAACTATCAAAAACTACAGTAATTATATTTAATATAATGTACATAAAATATCAAAAATTAAACCATATGTATATTATATACTGTAAATAAAATATCAAAAAGGACAGTAAATATATATGACACACACTATGTAAAATATAAAATACTACACCAAATATGTATTATATAATTTACATAAAATATCAAAAGGACACCATATATATCTTATATATTGTACATAAAATATCAAAAATACAGTGAATATATTTCATATATTGTACATATTATATTAACTAAAAGTACACGAAATACATTTTATATACTGTAAATTAAATATCAAATGTACAGTAAATATATATTACATACTGTACATAAAATATCAAAAAGTACACCAAAGATATGTTATATATACTGTAAATAAACTCTCAAAAACTACAGTAATTATATTTAATATACTGTACATAAAATATCAAAAATTACTCCAAATGTACATTATATAGTGTAAATAAAATATGCAAAATACAGTAAATATATATTACACACCCAATGTAAAATATCAAAAATTACACCAAATATATATCATATAATTTACAGAAAATATCGGAAGGACACCAAATATATCTTATATACTGTACGTAAAATATCAAAAACTACAGTAAATATATTTCATATATTGTACATATAATATTAACTAAAAGTACACCAAATACATTTTATATACTGTAAATAAAATATCAAAAACTACAGTAAATATATAATACATACTGTACATAAAATATCAAAAAGTACATCAAATATGCGTTATATATACGGTAAATAATCTATCAAAATCTACTGTAATTATATTTAATATACTGTACATAAATTATCAAAAATTACACCAAATGTATATTATATATTGTAAATAAAATATCAAAAAGGACAGTAAATATATATTACACAACCTATGTAAAATATTAGAAACTACACCAAATATATATTATATAATTTACATAAAATATCAAAAGGACAACAAATATATCTTATATACTGTACATAAAATATCAAAGGTACAGTAAATATACTTCATATATTGTACATATAATATTAACTAAAAGTACACCAAATACATTTTATATACTGTAAATAAAATATCAAAATGTACAGTAAATATATATAACATACTGTACATAAAATATCAAAAAGTACACCAAATATGTGTTATATATACTGTAAATAAACTCTCAAAAACTACTGTAATTATATTTAATATACTGTACATAAAATATCAAAAATTACACCAAATGTATATTATATACTGTAAATAAAATATCAAACAGGACAGTAAACATGTATGACACACACTATGTAAAATATCAAGAACTACACCAAATATATATTATATAATTTACATAAAATATCAAAAGGACACCAAATATATCTTATATAGTGTACATAAAATATCAAAAAGTACAGTATATATATTTCATATATTGTACATATAATATTATCTAAAAGTACACCAAACACATTTTATACACTGTAAATAAACTATCAAAACGTACAGTAAATATATTTTACATACTGTACTTAAAATATCAAAAAGTACACTAAATATGTGTTATATATACTGTAAATAAACTATCAAAAACTACAGTAATTATATTTAATATAATGTACATAAAATATCAAAAATTAAACCATATGTATAGTATATACTGTAAATAAAATATCAAAAAGGACAGTAAATATATATGACACACACTATGTAAAATATAAAATACTACACCAAATATGTATTATATAATTTACATAAAATATCAAAAGGACACCATATATATCTTATATATTGTACATAAAATATCAAAAATACAGTGAATATATTTCATATATTGTACATATTATATTAACTAAAAGTACACGAAATACATTTTATATACTGTAAATTAAATATCAAATGTACAGTAAATATATATTACATACTGTACATAAAATATCAAAAAGTACACCAAAGATATGTTATATATACTGTAAATAAACTCTCAAAAACTACAGTAATTATATTTAATATACTGTACATAAAATATCAAAAATTACTCCAAATGTACATTATATAGTGTAAATAAAATATGCAAAATACAGTAAATATATATTACACACCCAATGTAAAATATCAAAAATTACACCAAATATATATCATATAATTTACAGAAAATATCGGAAGGACACCAAATATATCTTATATACTGTACGTAAAATATCAAAAACTACAGTAAATATATTTCATATATTGTACATATAATATTAACTAAAAGTACACCAAATACATTTTATATACTGTAAATAAAATATCAAAAACTACAGTAAATATATAATACATACTGTACATAAAATATCAAAAAGTACATCAAATATGCGTTATATATACGGTAAATAATCTATCAAAATCTACTGTAATTATATTTAATATACTGTACATAAATTATCAAAAATTACACCAAATGTATATTATATATTGTAAATAAAATATCAAAAAGGACAGTAAATATATATTACACAACCTATGTAAAATATTAGAAACTACACCAAATATATATTATATAATTTACATAAAATATCAAAAGGACAACAAATATATCTTATATACTGTACATAAAATATCAAAGGTACAGTAAATATACTTCATATATTGTACATATAATATTAACTAAAAGTACACCAAATACATTTTATATACTGTAAATAAAATATCAAAATGTACAGTAAATATATATAACATACTGTACATAAAATATCAAAAAGTACACCAAATATGTGTTATATATACTGTAAATAAACTCTCAAAAACTACTGTAATTATATTTAATATACTGTACATAAAATATCAAAAATTACACCAAATGTATATTATATACTGTAAATAAAATATCAAACAGGACAGTAACCATATATGACACACACTATGTAAAATATCAAAAACTACACCAAATATATATTATATAATTTACATAAAATATCAAAAGGACACCAAATATATCTTATATACAGTACATAAAATATCAAAAAGTACAGTAAATGTATTTCATATATTGTACATATAATATTAACTAAAAGTACACCAAATACATTTTATATACTGTAAATTAAATATCAAAAATTACACTAAATATATATTACATACTGTACATAAAATATCAAAAAGTACACCAAATATGTGTTATATATACTGTAAATAAACTATCAAAATCTACAGTAATTATATTTAATATACTGTACATAAAATACCAAAAATTACACCAAATGTATAATATATACTGTAAATAAAATATCAAAAAGACAGTAAATATATACTACACACCCTATGTAAAATATCAAAAACTACACTAAATATATATCGTATAATTTATATAAAATATCAAAAGGACACCAAATATATCTTATATACTGTACATAAAATATCAAAAGTACAGTAAATATATTTCATATATTGTACATATAATATTAACTAAAAGTACATCAAATACATTTTATATACTGTAAATAAAATATCAAAATGTACAGTAAATATATATTACATACTGCACATAAAATATCAAAAAGTACACCAAATATGTGTTATATATACTGTAAATAAACTCTCAAAAACTACTGTAATTATATTTAATATACTGTACATAAAATATCAAAAATTACACCAGATGTATATTATATACTGTAAATAAAATATCAAAAAGGACAGTAAATATATACTACACACCCTATGTAAAATATCAAAAACTACACCAAATATATATTATATAATTTACATAAAATATCAAAAGGACACCAAATATATCTTATATAGTGTACATAAAATATCAAAAAGTACACCAAATATGTGTTATATACACTGTAAGTAAACTCTCAAAAACTACTGTAATTATATTTAATATACTGTACATAAAATATCAAAAATTACACCGAATGTATATTATATACTGTAAATAAAATATCAAACAGGACAGTAAATATATATGAGACACACTATGTAAAATATCAAAAACTACACCAAATATATATTATATAATTTACATAAAATATCAAAAGGACACCAAATATATCTTATATACTGTACATAAAATATCAAAAAGTACAGTAAATATATTTCATATATTGTACATATAATATTAACTAAAAGTACACCAAATACATTTCATATACTGTAAATTAAATATCAAAAATACAGTAAATATATATTACATACTGTACATAAAATACCAAAAGGTACACCAAATATGTGTTATATACACTGTAAATAAACTATGAAAATCAACAGTAATTATATTTAATATACTGTACATAAAATACCAAAAATTACACCAAATATATAATATATACTGTAAATAATATATCAAAAAGACAGTAAATATATACTACACACCCTATGTAAAATATCAAGAACTACACCAAATATATATTATATAATTTACATAAAATATCAAAAGGACACCAAATATATCTTATATAGTGTACATAAAATATCAAAAAGTACAGTATATATATTTCATATATTGTACATATAATATTATCTAAAAGTACACCAAACACATTTTATACACTGTAAATAAACTATCAAAACGTACAGTAAATATATTTTACATACTGTACTTAAAATATCAAAAAGTACACTAAATATGTGTTATATATACTGTAAATAAACTATCAAAAACTACAGTAATTATATTTAATATACTGTACATAAAATATCAAAAATTAAACCATATGTATATTATATACTGTAAATAAAATATCAAAAAGGACAGTAAATATATATGACACACACTATGTAAAATATAAAATACTACACCAAATATGTATTATATAATTTACATAAAATATCAAAAGGACACCATATATATCTTACATATTGTACATAAAATATCAAAAATACAGTGAATATATTTCATATATTGTACATATTATATTAACTAAAAGTACACGAAATACATTTTATATACTGTAAATTAAATATCAAATGTACAGTAAATATATATTACATACTGTACATAAAATATCAAAAAGTACACCAAAGATGTGTTATATATACTGTAAATAAACTCTCAAAAACTACAGTAATTATATTTAATATACTGTACATAAAATATCAAAAATTACTCCAAATGTACATTATATAGTGTAAATAAAATATGCAAAATACAGTAAATATATATTACACACTCTATGTAAAATATCAAAAATTACACCAATTATATATCATATAATTTACAAAAAATATCGGAAGGACACCAAATATATCTTATATAGTGTACGTAAAATATCAAAAACTACAGTAAATATATTTCATATATTGTACATATAATATTAACTAAAAGTACACCAAATACATTTTATATACTGTAAATAAAATATCAAAAAATACAGTAAATATATAATACATACTGTACATAAAATATCAAAAAGTACATCAAATATGCGTTATATATACGGTAAATAATCTATCAAAATCTACTGTAATTATATTTAATATACTGTACATAAATTATCAAAAATTACACCAAATGTATATTATATATTGTAAATAAAATATCAAAAAGGACAGTAAATATATATTACACAACCTATGTAAAATATTAGAAACTACACCAAATATATATTATATAATTTACATAAAATATCAAAAGGACAACAAATATATCTTATATACTGTACATAAAATATCAAAGGTACAGTAAATATACTTCATATATTGTACATATAATATTAACTGAAAGTACACCAAATACATTTTATATACTGTAAATAAAATATCCAAAAGCACAGTAAATATATATTACATACTGTACATAAAATATCAAAAAGTACAACAAATATGTGTTATATATTCTGTAAATAAACAATCAAAAACTACAGTAATTATATTTAATATACTGTACATAAAATATCAAAAATTACACGAAATGTGTACTATACACTGTAAAAAAAAATCTAAAATTACAGTAAATATATATTACACACACTATGTAAAATATCAAAAACTACGCCAAATATATATTATATAATTTACATAAAATATCAAAAGTACACCAAATAGATATTATATACTGTACATAAAACATCAAAAAGTACAGTAAATATGTTTCATATAATGTACATATAATATTAACTTAAAGTACACCAAATACATTTTATATAGTGTAAATAACTATCCAATAGTACAGTAAATATATAATACATAGTGTACATAAAATATCAAAATGTACACCAAATATGTGTTATATATACTGTAAATAAACTATAAAAACTACAGTAATTATATTTAATATTCTGTACATAAAATATCAAAAATTACACTAAATGCATATTATATACTGTAAATAAAATATCGAATAGTACAGTAAACATTTATTACACACTCTATGTAAAATATCAAAAACTACACCAAATATATGTTGTATAATTTACATAAAATATCAAAAGTACACCAAATATATATTATATACTATACATAAAATATCAAAATGCACAGTAAATCTATTTCATATATTGTACATATAATATTAACTGAAAGTACACCAAATACATTTTATATACTGTAAATAATATATCAAAATGTACAGTAAATATATATTACATACTGTACATAAAATATCAAAAAGTACACCAAATATGTGTTATATATACTGTAAATAAACTCTCAAAAACTACTGTAATTATATTTAATATACTGTACATAAAATATCAAAAATTACACCAAATGTATATTATATACTGTAAATAAAATATCAAACAGGACAGTAAACATATATGACACACACTATGTAAAATATCAAAAACTACACCAAATATATATTATATAATTTACATAAAATATCAAAAGGACACCAAATATATCTTATATACTGTACATAAAATATCAAAAAGTACAGTAAATGTATTTCATATATTGTACATATAATATTAACTAAAAGTACACCAAATACATTTTATATACTGTAAATTAAATATCAAATATTACAGTAAATATATATTACATACTGTACATAAAATATCAAAAAGTACACCAAATATGTGTTATATATACTGTAAATAAACTATCAAAATCTACAGTAATTATATTTAATATACTGTACATAAAATACCAAAAATTACACCAAATGTATAATATATACTGTAAATAAAATATCAAAACGACAGTAAATATATACTACACACCCTATGTAAAATATCAAAAACTACACCAAATATATATCGTATAATTTATATAAAATATCAAAAGGACACCAAATATATCTTATATACTGTACATAAAATATCAAAGGTACAGTAAATATATTTCATATATTGTACATATAATATTAACTAAAAGTACATCAAATACATTTTATATACTGTAAATAAAATATCAAAATGTACAGTAAATATATATTACATACTGTACATAAAATATCAAAAAGTACACCAAATATGTGTTATATATACTGTAAATAAACTCTCAAAAACTACTGTAATTATATTTAATATACTGTACATAAAATATCAAAAATTACACCAAATGTATATTATATACTGTAAATAAAATATCAAAAAGGACAGTAAATATATACTACACACCCTATGTAAAATATCAAAAACTACACCAAATATATATTATATAATTTACATAAAATATCAAAAGGACACCAAATATATCTTATATAGTGTACATAAAATATCAAAAAGTACACCAAATATGTGTTATATACACTGTAAATAAACTCTCAAAAACTACTGTAATTATATTTAATATACTGTACATAAAATATCAAAAATTACACCAAATGTATATTATATACTGTAAATAAAATATCAAACAGGACAGTAAATATATATGACACACACTATGTAAAATATCAAAAACTACACCAAATATATATTATATAATTTACATAAAATATCAAAAGGACACCAAATATATCTTATATACTGTACATAAAATATCAAAAAGTACAGTAAATATATTTCATATATTGTACATATAATATTAACTAAAAGTACACCAAATACATTTTATATACTGTAAATTAAATATCAAAAAGTACAGTAAATATATATTACATACTGTACATAAAATATCAAAAAGTACACCAAATATTTGTTATATATACTGTAAATAAACTATGAAAATCAACAGTAATTATATTTAATATACTGTACATAAAATACCAAAAATTACACCAAATGTATAATATATACTGTAAATAATATATCAAAAAGACAGTAAATATATACTACACACCCTATGTAAAATATCAAGAACTACACCAAATATATATTATATAATTTACATAAAATATCAAAAGGACACCAAATATATCTTATATAGTGTACATAAAATATCAAAAAGTACAGTATATATATTTCATATATTGTACATATAATATTATCTAAAAGTACACCAAACACATTTTATACACTGTAAATAAACTATCAAAACGTACAGTAAATATATTTTACATACTGTACTTAAAATATCATAAAGTACACTAAATATGTGTTATATATACTGTAAATAAACTATCAAAAACTACAGTAATTATATTTAATATACTGTACATAAAATATCAAAAATTAAACCATATGTATATTATATACTGTAAATAAAATATCAAAAAGGACAGTAAATATATATGACACACACTATGTAAAATATAAAATACTACACCAAATATGTATTATATAATTTACATAAAATATCAAAAGGACACCATATATATCTTACATATTGTACATAAAATATCAAAAATACAGTGAATATATTTCATATATTGTACATATTATATTAACTAAAAGTACACGAAATACATTTTATATACTGTAAATTAAATATCAAATGTACAGTAAATATATATTACATACTGTACATAAAATATCAAAAAGTACACCAAAGATGTGTTATATATACTGTAAATAAACTCTCAAAAACTACAGTAATTATATTTAATATACTGTACATAAAATATCAAAAATTACTCCAAATGTACATTATATAGTGTAAATAAAATATGCAAAATACAGTAAATATATATTACACACTCTATGTAAAATATCAAAAATTACACCAATTATATATCATATAATTTACAAAAAATATCGGAAGGACACCAAATATATCTTATATAGTGTACGTAAAATATCAAAAACTACAGTAAATATATTTCATATATTGTACATATAATATTAACTAAAAGTACACCAAATACATTTTATATACTGTAAATAAAATATCAAAAAATACAGTAAATATATAATACATACTGTACATAAAATATCAAAAAGTACATCAAATATGCGTTATATATACGGTAAATAATCTATCAAAATCTACTGTAATTATATTTAATATACTGTACATAAATTATCAAAAATTACACCAAATGTATATTATATATTGTAAATAAAATATCAAAAAGGACAGTAAATATATATTACACAACCTATGTAAAATATTAGAAACTACACCAAATATATATTATATAATTTACATAAAATATCAAAAGGACAACAAATATATCTTATATACTGTACATAAAATATCAAAGGTACAGTAAATATACTTCATATATTGTACATATAATATTAATTGAAAGTACACCAAATACATTTTATATACTGTAAATAAAATATCCAAAAGCACAGTAAATATATATTACATACTGTACATAAAATATCAAAAAGTACAACAAATATGTGTTATATATTCTGTAAATAAACAATCAAAAACTACAGTAATTATATTTAATATACTGTACATAAAATATCAAAAATTACACGAAATGTGTACTATACACTGTAAAAAAAAATCTAAAATTACAGTAAATATATATTACACACACTATGTAAAATATCAAAAACTACGCCAAATATATATTATATAATTTACATAAAATATCAAAAGTACACCAAATAGATATTATATACTGTACATAAAACATCAAAAAGTACAGTAAATATGTTTCATATAATGTACATATAATATTAACTTAAAGTACACCAAATACATTTTATATAGTGTAAATAACTATCCAATAGTACAGTAAATATATAATACATAGTGTACATAAAATATCAAAATGTACACCAAATATGTGTTATATATACTGTAAATAAACTATAAAAACTACAGTAATTATATTTAATATTCTGTACATAAAATATCAAAAATTACACTAAATGCATATTATATACTGTAAATAAAATATCGAATAGTACAGTAAACATTTATTACACACTCTATGTAAAATATCAAAAACTACACCAAATATATGTTGTATAATTTACATAAAATATCAAAAGTACACCAAATATATATTATATACTATACATAAAATATCAAAATGCACAGTAAATCTATTTCATATATTGTACATATAATATTAACTGAAAGTACACCAAATACATTTTATATACTGTAAATAATATATCAAAATGTACAGTAAATATATATTACATACTGTACATAAAATATCAAAAAGTACACCAAATATGTGTTATATATACTGTAAATAAACTCTCAAAAACTACTGTAATTATATTTAATATACTGTACATAAAATATCAAAAATTACACCAAATGTATATTATATACTGTAAATAAAATATCAAACAGGACAGTAAACATATATGACACACACTATGTAAAATATCAAAAACTACACCAAATATATATTATATAATTTACATAAAATATCAAAAGGACACCAAATATATCTTATATACTGTACATAAAATATCAAAAAGTACAGTAAATGTATTTCATATATTGTACATATAATATTAACTAAAAGTACACCAAATACATTTTATATACTGTAAATTAAATATCAAATATTACAGTAAATATATATTACATACTGTACATAAAATATCAAAAAGTACACCAAATATGTGTTATATATACTGTAAATAAACTATCAAAATCTACAGTAATTATATTTAATATACTGTACATAAAATACCAAAAATTACACCAAATGTATAATATATACTGTAAATAAAATATCAAAACGACAGTAAATATATACTACACACCCTATGTAAAATATCAAAAACTACACCAAATATATATCGTATAATTTATATAAAATATCAAAAGGACACCAAATATATCTTATATACTGTACATAAAATATCAAAGGTACAGTAAATATATTTCATATATTGTACATATAATATTAACTAAAAGTACATCAAATACATTTTATATACTGTAAATAAAATATCAAAATGTACAGTAAATATATATTACATACTGTACATAAAATATCAAAAAGTACACCAAATATGTGTTATATATACTGTAAATAAACTCTCAAAAACTACTGTAATTATATTTAATATACTGTACATAAAATATCAAAAATTACACCAAATGTATATTATATACTGTAAATAAAATATCAAAAAGGACAGTAAATATATACTACACACCCTATGTAAAATATCAAAAACTACACCAAATATATATTATATAATTTACATAAAATATCAAAAGGACACCAAATATATCTTATATAGTGTACATAAAATATCAAAAAGTACACCAAATATGTGTTATATACACTGTAAATAAACTCTCAAAAACTACTGTAATTATATTTAATATACTGTACATAAAATATCAAAAATTACACCAAATGTATATTATATACTGTAAATAAAATATCAAACAGGACAGTAAATATATATGACACACACTATGTAAAATATCAAAAACTACACCAAATATATATTATATAATTTACATAAAATATCAAAAGGACACCAAATATATCTTATATACTGTACATAAAATATCAAAAAGTACAGTAAATATATTTCATATATTGTACATATAATATTAACTAAAAGTACACCAAATACATTTTATATACTGTAAATTAAATATCAAAAAGTACAGTAAATATATATTACATACTGTACATAAAATATCAAAAAGTACACCAAATATTTGTTATATATACTGTAAATAAACTATGAAAATCAACAGTAATTATATTTAATATACTGTACATAAAATACCAAAAATTACACCAAATGTATAATATATACTGTAAATAATATATCAAAAAGACAGTAAATATATACTACACACCCTATGTAAAATATCAAGAACTACACCAAATATATATTATATAATTTACATAAAATATCAAAAGGACACCAAATATATCTTATATAGTGTACATAAAATATCAAAAAGTACAGTATATATATTTCATATATTGTAAATATAATATTATCTAAAAGTACACCAAACACATTTTATACACTGTAAATAAACTATCAAAACGTACAGTAAATATATTTTACATACTGTACTTAAAATATCAAAAAGTACACTAAATATGTGTTATATATACTGTAAATAAACTATCAAAAACTACAGTAATTATATTTAATATACTGTACATAAAATATCAAAAATTAAACCATATGTATATTATATACTGTAAATAAAATATCAAAAAGGACAGTAAATATATAAGACACACACTATGTAAAATATAAAATACTACACCAAATATGTATTATATAATTTACATAAAATATCAAAAGGACACCATATATATCTTACATATTGTACATAAAATATCAAAAATACAGTGAATATATTTCATATATTGTACATATTATATTAACTAAAAGTACACGAAATACATTTTATATACTGTAAATTAAATATCAAATGTACAGTAAATATATATTACATACTGTACATAAAATATCAAAAAGTACACCAAAGATGTGTTATATATACTGTAAATAAACTCTCAAAAACTACAGTAATTATATTTAATATACTGTACATAAAATATCAAAAATTACTCCAAATGTACATTATATAGTGTAAATAAAATATGCAAAATACAGTAAATATATATTACACACTCTATGTAAAATATCAAAAATTACACCAATTATATATTATATAATTTACAAAAAATATCGGAAGGACACCAAATATATCTTATATAGTGCACGTAAAATATCAAAAACTACTGTAAATATATTTCATATATTGTACATATAATATTAACTAAAGTACACCAAATACATTTTATATACTGTAAATAAAATATCAAAAAATACAGTAAATATATAATACATACTGTACATAAAATATCAAAAAGTACACCAAATATGTGTTATATATACGGTAAATAATCTATCAAAACCTACTGTAATTATATTTAATATACTGTACATAAATTATCAAAAATTACACCAAATGTATATTATATATTGTAAATAAAATATCAAAAAGGACAGTAAATATATATTACACACCCTATGTAAAATATTAGAAACTACACCAAATATATATTATATAATTTACATAAAATATCAAAAGGACACCAAATATATCTTATATACTGTACATAAAATATCAAAAAGTACAGTAAATATATTTCATATATTGTACGTATAATATTAACTAAAATTACACCAAATATATTTTATATACTGTAAATAAAATATCAAAATATACAGTAAATATATATTAGTTACTGTGCATAAAATATCAAAATGTACACCAAATATGTGTTATATATACTGTAAATAAACTATCAAAAACTACAGTAATTATATTCAATATACTGTACATAAAATATCAAAAATTACACCCAATGTATATTATATACTGTAAAAAAATATGAAAAAGGACAGTAAATATGTACTACACTCTATGTAAAATATCAAAAACTGCAAATATATATTATATAATTTACATGAAATATCAAATGTACACCATATATATCTTATACACTGTAGATAAAATATCAAAAAGTACAGTAAATATATTTCATATATTGTACATATAATATTAACTAAAAGTAGACCAAATATATTTTATATAGTGTAAATAAAATATCAAATAGTACAGTAAATATATATTATATACTGTATATAAAATATCAAAAAGTACACCAAATATGTGTTATACATACTGTAAATAAACTATCAAAAACTACAGTAATTACATTTAATATACTCTATATAAAATATCAAAATTACACCAAATGTATATCATATACTCTAAAAAAAATATGAAAAAGGACAGTAAATCTATATTACGCACACTATGTAAAATATCAAAAACTACACCAAATATATTTTATATAATTTACATAAAATATCAAAAGTACACCAAATATCTATTATATACAGTCAATAATATATCAAAAATTACAGTAAATGTATTTCATATATTGTACATATAATATTAACTAAAAGTACTCCAAATACATTTTATAAACTGTAAATAAAGTATCAAAAAGTACAGTAAATAGATATTACATACTGTACATAAAATATCAAAAAGTACACCAAATACGTGGAATATGTACTGTAAATAAACTATCAAAAACTACAGTAGTTATATTTAATACACTGTAAATAAAATATCAAAAATTACTCCAAATGTACATTATATAGTGTAAATAAAATATCCAAAATACAGTAAATATATATTACACACCCTATGTAAAATATCGAAAGTAACACGAAATATTTATTATACAATTTACAAAAAATTTCGGAAAGACAACAAATATATCTTATATACTGTACGTAAAATATCAAAAACTACAGTAAATATATTTCATATATTGTACATATAATATTAACTAAAAGTACACGAAAAACATTTTATATACTGTAAATAAAATATCAAAAACTATAGTAAATATATATTACATACTGTACATAAAATATCAAAAAGTACACCAAATATGTGTTATATATACTGTAAATAAACTATCAAAAACTACAGTAATTATATTTAATATACTGTACATAAAATATCAAAAATTAAACCAAATGTATATTATATACTGTAAATAAAATATCAATAAGGACAGTAAATATATACTACACACCCTGTGTAAAATATCAAAAACTACACCAAATATATATTATATAATTTACATAAAAAACCAAAAGGAAACAAAATATATCTTATATAGTGTACATAAAATATCAAATAGTACAGTATATATATTTCATATATTGTACATATAATATTAACTAAAAGTACACCAAATACATTTTATATACTGTAAATAAAATATCAAAAAGTACAGTAAATATATATTACATACTGTACATTAAATATCAAAAAGTACACCAAATATGTGTTATATATATTGTAAATAAACTATCAAAAACTACAGTAATTATATTTAATATACTGTACATAAAATATCCAAATTTACTCCAAATGTACATTATATAGTGTAAATAAAATATCCAAAATACAGTAAATATATATTACACACCCTATGTAAACTATCAAAAATTACACCAAATATATATTATATAATTTACAAAAAATATCGGAAGACACCAAATATATCTTATATACTGAGTGTAAAATATCAAAAACTACAGTAAATATATTTCATATATTGTACATATAATATTAACTAAAAGTACACCAAATACATTTTATATACTGTAAATAAAATATCAAAAAATACAGTAAATATATAATACATACTGTATATAAAATATCAAAAAGTACACCAAATATGCGTTATATAAACGGTAAATAAACTATCAAAATCTACTGTAATTATATTTAATATACTGTACATAAATTATCAAAAATTACACCAAATGTATATTATATATTGTAAATAAAATATCAAAAAGGACAGTAAATATATCTTACACACCCTATGTAAAATATTAGAAACTACACCAAATATATATTATATAATTACATAAAATATCAAAAGGACACCAAATATATCTTATATACTGTACATAAAATATCAAAAAGTACAGTAAATATATTTCAGATATTGTACATATGATATTAACTAAAAGTACACCAAATACATTTTATATACTGTAAATAAAATATCAAAATGTACAGTAAATATATATCAGTTACTGTGCATAAAATATCAAAATGTACACCAAATATGTGTTATATATACTGTAAATAAACTATCAAAAACTACAGTAATTATATTCAATATACTGTACATAAAATATCAAAAATTACACCCAATGTATATTATATACTGTAAAAAAATATGAAAAAGGAGAGTAAATATGTACTACGCTCTATGTAAAATATAAAAAACTGCAAATATATATTATATAATTTACATGAAATATCAAAAGGACACCAAATATGTCTTATATACTGTACATAAAATATCAAAAAGTACAGTAAATATCTTTCATATATTGTAAATATAATATTAACTAAGAGTACACCAAATACATTTTATATAGTGTAAATAAAATATCAAAAATTACAGTGAATATACATTACATACTGTACATAAAATATCAAAAAGTACACCAAATATGTGTTATATATACTCTAAATAAACTATCAAAAACTACACTAAATATAATTAATATACTGTGAATAAAATATCAAAAATTACACCAAATGTATATTATTTACTGTAAATAAAATTCCAAAAAGTACAGTAAATATATATTACACACCCTATGTAAAATATCACAAACTACACCAAGTATATATCATATAATTTACATAAAATATCAAAAGGACACCAAATATACCTTATATACTGTACATAAAATATCAAAATGTACAGTAAATATATTTCGTATATTGTACATATAATATTAACTAAAAGTACACCAAATACATTTTATATACTGTAAATAAAATATCAAAAATTACAGTAAATATATATTACATACTGTACATAAAATATCAAAAAGAAAACCAAATATGTGTTATATATACTGTAAATAAACTATCAAAAACTACAGTAATTATATTTAATATACTGTACATAAAATATTAAAAATTACACCAAATGTATATTATTTACTGTAAATAAAATATCAAAATGTACAGTAAATATATATTACAGACCATATGTAAAGTATCACAGTCTACACCAAATATATATTATATAGTTTACATAAAATATCGAAAGGACACCAAATATATCTTATATACTGCACATAAAATATCAAAATGTACAGTAAATATATTTCATATATTGTACATATAATATTAACTAAAAGTACACCAAATACATTTTATATAGTGTAAAGAATATATCAAAAAGTACAGTAAATATATATTACACACCATATGTAAAATATCACAATCTGCACCAAATATATATTATATAATTTACATAAAATATCAAAAGGACACCAAATATATCTTATATACTGTACATAAAATATCAAAAGGTACAGTAAATATACTTCATATATTGTACATATAATATTAACTAAAAGTACACCAAATAAATTTTATATAGTGTAAATAAAATATCAAAAATTACAGTGAATATATATTACATACTGTACATAAAATATCAAAAAGTACACCAAATATGTGTTATATATACTGTTAATAAACTGCCAAAATCTACAGTAATTATATTTAATATACTGTACATAAAATATCAAAAATTACACAAAATGTATATTATTTACTGTAAAGAAAATTCCAAAAAGTACAGTAAATATATATTACACACCCTATGTAAAATATCACAAACTACACCAAATATATATTATATAATTTACATAAAATATCAAAAGGACACCAATTATACCATATATACTGTACATAAAATATCAAAATTTACAGTAAATATATTTCATATATTGTACATATAATATTAACTAAAAGTAGACCAAATACATTTTATATACTGTAAGTAAAATATCAAAAATTACAGTCAATATATGTTACATACTGTACATAAAATCTCAAAAAGTACACCAAATATGTGTTATATATACTGTAAATAAACTATGAAAAACTACAGTAATTATATTAAATATACTGTACATAAAATATCAAAAATTACACCAAATGTATATTATTTACTGTAAATAAAATAACAAAAAGTACAGTAAATATATATTACACACCATATGTAAAATACCACAATCTACACCAAATATATATAATATAATTTACATAAAATATCAAAAGGACACCAAATATATCTTATATACTGTACATAAAATATCGAAAATTACAGTAAATATATTCCATATATTGTACATATAATATTAACTAAAAGTACACCAAATATATTTTATATAGTGTAAATAAAATATCAAAAAGTACAGTAAATATGTATTATATACTCTACATAAAATATCAAAACGTACACCAAATATGTGTTATATATACTTTAAATAAACTTTAAAATCTACAGTAATTATATTTAATATACTGTACAGAAAATATGAAAAATTACACCAAATGTATATTATACACTGTAAATTAAATATCAAAAAGGACAGTAAATATATATTACACTCTATGTAATATATCAAAAACTACAAATATATATTATATAATTTACATTAAATATCAAAAGTACACAAAATATATCTTATATACATTACATAAAATATCAAAAAGTACAGTATATATATTTCATATATTGTACATATAATATTAACTAAAAGTACACCAAATACTTTTTATATACTGTAAATAAAATATCAAAAATTACAGTAAATATATATTACATACTGTACATAAAATATCACAAAGTACACCAAATATGTGTTATATATACTGTAAATAAACTATCAAAAACTACAGTAATTACATTTAATATACTGTACATAAAACATCAAAAATTACACGAAATGTATATTATATACACTAAATAAAATATGAAAAACGACAGTAAATATATATTACGCATCCTATGTAAAATATGAAAAACTACACCAAATATATATTATGTAATTTACATAAAATATCAAAAGGACACCAAATATATCTTATATACTGTACATAAAATATCACTATGTACAGTAAATATATTTCATATATTGTACATATAATATTAACTAAAAGCACACCAAATACATTTTATATAGTGTAAATAAAATATCAAAATTTCACTAAACATGTATTACATACTGTACATAAATATCAAAAGTACACCAAATATGTGTTATATATACTGTAAATAAACTATAAAATCTACAGTAATTATATTTAATATACTGTACATAAAATATCAAAAATTACACCAAATGTACATTATATACTGTAAAGTATCAAAAAGGACAGTAAATATATATTACACACCATATGTAAAGTATCACAATCTACACCATGTATATATTATATAATTTACATAAAATAACAAAAGGACACCAAATATATCTTATATACTGAACATAAAATATCAAAAAGCACAGTAAATATATTTCATATATTGTACATATAATATTAACTAAAAGTACACCAAATACATTTTATAGAGTGTAAATAAAATATAAAAAATTTCAGTAAATATATATTACATACTGTACATAAAATATCAAAAAGTACACCAAATATGTATCATATATACTGTAAATAAACTATCAAAAACTACAGTAATTATATTTAATATACTGTACATAAAATATCAGAAATTACACCAAATGTATATTATTTACTGTAATTAAAATATCAAAAAGAACAGTAAATATATATTACACACCATATGTAAAATATCACAATTTACAACATATATATATAATATATTTTACATAAAATATCAAAAGGACACCAAATGTATCTTATATACTGTACATAAAATATCAAAATGTACAGTAATTATATTTCATATATTGTACATATAATATTAACTAAAAGTACACCAAATACATTTTATATACTGCAAATAAATTATCCAATAGTACAGTAAATATATATTACATACTGTACATAAAATCTCAAAAAGTACACCAAATATGTGTTATAAATACTGTAAATAAAGTATAAAAACTACAGTAATTATATTTAATATACTGTACATAAAATAGGAAAAATTACACTAAATGAATATTATATACGTTAAATAAAATATCAAATAGTACAGTAAATATTTATTACACACTCTATGTATAATGTCAAAAACTACACCAGAGATATGTTATATAATATACATAAAATATCAAAAGTACACCAAATATATATTATATACTGTACATAAAATATCAAAAATTACACGAAATGTATACTATATACTGTAAAAAAAATCTAAAATTACAGTAAATATATATTACCCACTCTATGTAAAATATCAAAAACAACGCCAAATATATATTATATAATTTACATAAAATATCAAACGTACACCAAATATATATTATATACTGTACATAAAATATCAAAAAGTACAGTAAATATATTGCAAATATTGTACATATAATATTAACTAAAAGTACACCAAATACATTTTATATACTGTAATAAAATATCCAAAGGTACTGTAAATATATATTTCATACTGTACATAAAATATCAAAAAGATCACAAATATGTGTTATATATACTGTAAATAAACTATAAAAACTACAGTAATTATATTTAATATACTGTACATAAAATATCAAAAATTACACGAAATGTATATTATATACTGTAAATAAAATATCAAAAATTACAGTAAATATATATTACACATTCTATTTAAAATATCAAAAACTATAACAAATATATATTTTATAATTTACATAAAATATCAAAAGTACACTTAATATATTTTATATACTGTACATAATATATGAAAATGTACAGTACATATATTTCATATAGTGTACATATATTATTAAATAAAGTACACCAAAAACATTTTATATAATGTAAATAAAATATCCAAAAGTACAGTAAATAGATATTACATACTGTAAATAAAATATCAAAAAGTACACCAGATATGTGTTATATATACTGTAAATAAGCTATCAAAAACTACAGTAATTATATTTAATATACTGTACATAAAATATTAAAAATTACACTAAATGCATATTATATACAGTAAATAAAATATCAAATAGTACAGTAAATATTTATTACACACTCTATGTAAAATATCAAAAACTACACCAAATATATGTTTTATAATTTACATAAAATATCAAAAGTACACCAAATATATATTATATACTGTACATAAAATATCAAAATGCACAGTAAATCTATTTCATATATTGTACATATAATATTAACTGAAAGTGCACCAAATACATTTTATATACTGTAAATAAAATATCCAAAAGCACAGTAAATATATATTACATACTGTACATAAAATATCAAAAAGTAAATAAAATATGTGTTATATATACTGTAAATAAACTATCAAAAACTACAGTAATTATATTTAATATACTGTACATAAAATATCAAATATTACACCAAATGTATATTATTTACTCTAAATAAAATATCAAAAATTACAGTAAATATATATTACACACCCTATGTAAAATATCACAAACTACACCAAATGTATATTATATAATTTACATAAACTATCAAAAGGACACGAAATATAACTTATATACTGTACATAAAATATCAAAAAGTACAGTAAATATATTTCATATATTGTACATATAATATTAACTAAAAGTACACCAAATACATTTTATATACTGTAAATAAAATATCAAAAATTACAATAAATATATATTACAGACTGTACATAAATTATCAAAAAGTACAGCAAATATGTGTTATATATACTGTAAATAAACTATCAAAAACTACAATAATTATATTTAGTATACTGTACATAAAATATCAAAAATTACACCAAATGTATATTATTTACTGTAAATAAAATATCAAAAAGTACAGTAAATATATATTACACACCATATGTGAAATATCACAATCTACACCATATATATATTATATGATTTAAATAAAATATCAAAAGGACACCAAATATATCTTATATGCGGTACATAAAATATCTGAAATTACAGTAAATATATTTCATATATTGTACATATAATATTAACTAAAAGTACACCAAATACATTTTATATAGTGTAAATAAAATAACAAAAAGTACAGTAAATATGTATTACATACTGTACATAAAATATCAAGAAGTACACCAAATATGTGTTATATGTACTATAACTAAAGTATAAAATCTACAGTAATTATATTTAATTTACTGTACATAAAATATCAAAAATTACACCCAATGTATATTATATACTGTAAATAAAATATCAAAAAGTACAGTAAATATATATTACGCACCATATGTAAAATATTACAATCTACACCATATATATTATATAATTTACATAAAATATCAAAAGGACACCAAATATATCTTATATACTGTACATAAAATATCAAAAATACAGTAAATTTATTTCATATATTGTACATATAATATTAACTAAAAGTACAACAAATACATTTTATATAGTGTAAATAAAATATCAAAAATTACAGTAAATATATATTACATACTGTACATAAAATATCAAGAAGTACACCAAATATGTATCATATATACTGTAAATAAACTATCAAAAACTACACTAATTATATTTAATATACTGTAAATAAAATATCAAAATTTACACCAAATGTATATTATTTTCTGTAAATAAAATATCAAAAAGTACAGTAAATATATATTACACACCCTATGTAAAATATCACAATCTACACCAAATATATATTATATAATTTACATAAAATATCAAAAGGACACCAAATATACCTTATATACTGTACATAAAATATCAAAAAGTACAGTAAATATATTTCATATATTGTACATATAATATTAACTAAAAGTACACCAAATACATTTTATATAGTGTAAATAAAATATCAAAAATTACAGTGAATATATATTACATACTGTACATACAATATCAAAAAGTACACCAAATATGAGTTATATATACTGTATATAAACTATCAAAAACAACAATAATTATATTTAATATACTGCACATAAAATATAAAAAATTACACCAAAAGTATAATATACTGCAAATAAAATACCAAGAAATACAGTAAATATATATTACACAACCTATGTAAAATATCACAAACTACACCAAATATATTATATAATTTACATAAAATATCAAAAGGACACCAAAGATATCTTATATACTGTACGTAAAATATCAAAATGTACAGTAAATATATTTCATATATTGTACATAAAATATTAACTAAAAGTACACCGAATATATTTTATAAACTGTAAATAAATTATCAAAAATTACAGTAAATATATATTACATACTGTACATAAAACATCAAAAAGTACACCAAATATGTGTTATATATACTCTCAATAAACTATCAAAAACTACAGTACTTATATTTAATATACTGTACATAAAATATCAAAAATTACACCAAATGTACGTTATTTACTGTAAATAAAATATCAAAAATACAGTAAATATATATTACACACCATATGTAAAATATCACAATCTACAACAAATATATATTATAAATTTACATAAAATATTAAAAGGACACCAAATATATCTTATATACTGTACGTAAAATATCAAAAAGTACAATAAATATATTTCATATATTGTACATGTAACATTAACTAAAAGTACACCAAATTCATTTTATATACTCTAAATTAAATATCAAAAAGTACAGTAAATATATATTACATACTGTACATAAAATAACAAAAGGTACACCAAATATGTGTTATATATACGGTAAATAAACAATCAAAAAATACAGTAATTATATTTAATATGCTGTACATAAAATATCAAAAATTACACGAAATGTATACTATATACTGTAAAAAAATATCTAAAATTACAGGAAATATATGTTACACACCCTATGTAAAATATCAAAAACTACGCCAAATATATATTATATAATTTACATAAAATATCAAAAGTACACCAAATATATATTATATACTGTACATAAAATATCAAAAAGTACAGTAAATATATTGCAAATATTGTACATATAATATTAACTAAAAGTACACCAAATACATTTTATATACTGTAAATAAAATATCCAAAAGTTCAGTAAATATATATTACATACTGTACATAAAATATCAAAAAGCACACCAAATATGTTTTATATATACTGTAAATAAACTATAAAAACTACAGTAATTATATTTAATATACTGTACAAAAAATATCAAAAATTACACAAAAAGTATATTATATACTCTAAATAAAATATCAAATGTTACAGTAAATATTTATTACACACTCTATGTTAAATATCAAAAACTACAACAAATATATGTTATATAATTTACATAAAATATCTAAAGTACACCAAATATATATTATATACTGTATATAAAATATCGAAATGCACAGTAAATTTATTTCATATATTGTACATATAATATTAACTGAAAGTACAGCAAGTACATTTTATATACTGTAAATAAAATATCCAAAAGCACAGTAAATCTATATTACATACTGAAAATAAAATATCAAAATGTACACCAAATATGTGTTATACATACTGTAAATAAACAATCAAAAAATACAGTAATTATATTTAATATACAGTACATAAAATATCAAAAATTACACGAAATGTATACTATATACAGTAAAAAAAAATCTAAAATTACAGTAAATATATATTACTCACTCTATGTAAAATATCAAAAACTACGCCAAATATATATTATATAATTTACATAAAATATCAAAAGTACACCAAATATATATTATACACTGTACATAATATATCAAAGGTACACGAAATATATATTATATACTGTACATGAAATATCAAAAACTACAGTAAATATATTTCATATATTGTTCATATAATATTAGCTGAAAGTACACCAAATACATTTTATATACTGTTAATTAAATATCCAAATTTCAGTAAATATATATTACATACTGTACATAAAATATCAAAAAGTACACCAAATATGTGTTATTTATAGTGTAGATAAACTATCAAAAACTACAGTAATCATATTTAACACAGTGTACATAAAATATCAAAATTTACTACAAATATATATTATATACTGTAAATAAAATATCAAAAATTACAATAAATATATATTACACAATCTATGTAAAATATCAGAAACTACACCAAATATATATTATAAAATTTACATAAAATATCAAATGTACAACACATACATATTATATACTGTACATAAAATATCAAAAAGTACAGTAAATATATTTCATATATTGTACATATAATATTAACTAAAAGTACAAAAAATACATCTTATATACTGTAAATAAACTATCCAAAGGTACAGTAAATATATATTACAAACTGTACATAAAATATCAAAGAGTACACCAAATATGTGTTTTATATACGGTAAATAGACTATCAAAAACTACAGTAATTATATTTAACATACTATACATAAAATATCAAAAATTACACGAAATATATATTATATACACTAAATAAAATATAAAAAAGTACAGTAAATATTTATACACACACTATGTAAAATATCAAAAACTACACAATATATATTATATAATTTACATAAAATATCTAAAGTACACCAAATATATATTATGTACTGTACATAAAATGTCAAAATGCACAGTAAATATATTTCATATATTGTACATATAATATTAAGTAAAAGTACACCAAATACATTTTACATACTCTAAATTAAATATCCAAAATACAGTAAATATATATTACATACTGTACATAAAATATCAAAAAGTACACCAAATATGTTATATATACTGTAAATAAACTATCAAAAACTACAGTAATTATATTTTATATACTGTACATTAAATATCAAAAATTACACCCAATGTATATTATATACTCTAAATTAAATGTCAAAAAGTACAGTAAATATTTATTACACACTCTATGTAAAATATCAAAAACTACACCAAATATATATTATATAATTTACATAAAATATCAAAACTACACCAAGCATATATTATATACTGTACATAAAATAACAAAATGCACAGTAAATATATTTCATGTATTGTACATATAATAGTAACTAAAAGTACACCAACTACATGTTATATACTGTATATAATATATCCAAAAGTACAGTAAATATATATTACCTACTGTACATAAAATATCAAAAAGTACATCTAATATGTGTCATATATACGGTAAATAAACTATCAAAAGCTACAGTAATTTTGTTTAATATACTAAACATATAATATCAAAAATTACACCAAATGTATATTATATACTGTAAATAAAATATCAAAAATTATTGTAAATATATATTACACACTCTATGTAAAATATCAAAAACAACACCAAATATATATTATATAATTTACATAAAATATCAAAAGTACACCAAATATATATTATATACTTTACATAAAATATCAGAAAGTTCTGTAAATATATTTCATATAGTGTACATATAATATTAACTAAAAGTACACCAAATACATATTATATACTGTAAATTAAATATCCAAACGTTCAGTAAATATATATTACTTACTGTACATAAAATATCAAAAAGTACACCAAATATGTGTTATGTATACTTTTAATAAACTATCAAAAACTACAGTAATTTTATTTAGTATACTGTACATAAAATATCAAAAATTACACCAAATGTATATTATATACTGTAAATAATGTATCAAAAAGTACAGTAAATATATATTACACACTCTATGTAAAATATCAAAAACTACACCAAATATATATTATATAACTTACATAAAATATCAAAAGTACACCAAATATATATTATATAGTGTACATGAACTATCAAAGGGTACAGTAAATATATTTCATATATTGTACATATAATATTAACTGAAAGTACACCAAATACATTTTATATACTGTTAATTAAATATCCAAATTTCAGTAAATATATATTACATACTGTATCTAAATTATCAAAAAGTCCACCAAATATGTGTTATATATACTGTAAATAAACTATCAAAAAATACAGTAATTATATTAATATACTGTACATAAAATATCAAAAATTACGCTAAATGCATATTATATACTGTAAATAAAATATCAAATAGTACAGTAAATATTTATTACACACTCTATGTAAAATATCAAAAACTACACCAAATATATGTTATATAATTTACATAAAATATCAAAAGTACACCAAATATATATTATATACTCTACATAAAATATAAAAATGCACAGTAAATCTATTTCATATATTGTACATATAATATTAACTGAAAGTACACCAAATACATTTTATATACTGCAAATAAAATATCCAAAAGCACAGTAAATATATATTACATACTGTACATAAAGTATCATAAAGTACACCAAATATATGTTATATATACTGTTAATAAACAATCAAAAACTACAGTAATTATATTTAATATACTTTACATAAAATATCAAAAATTACGCGAAATGTGTACTATACACTGTAAAAAAAAATCTAAAATTACAGTAAATATATATTACACACGCTATGTAAAATATCAAAAACTACGCCGAATATATATTATATAATTTACATAAAATATCAAAAGTACACCAAATAGATATTATATACTGTACATTAAATATCAAAACGTACAGTAAATATGTTTCATATAATGTACATATAATATTAACTAAAAGTACACCAAATACATTTTATACACTGTAAATAACTATCAAATAGTACAGTAAATTTATATTACATAATGTACATAAAATATCAAAATGTACACCAAATATGTGTTATATATACTGTAAATAAACTATACAAACTACAGTAATTATATTTAATCTACTGTACATAAAATTTCAAAAATTACTCGAAATGTATACTATATACTGTAAAAAAATATCTAAAATTACAGTAAATATATGTAACACACTCTATGTAAATTATCAAAAACTACGCCAAATATATATTATATAATTTACATAAAATATCAAAAGTACACCAAATAGATATTATATTCTGTACATAAAATATCAAAACGTACAGTAAATATATTTCATATATTGTACATATAATATTAAATAATTGTACACCAAATACATTTTATATACTGTAAATAAAATATCCAGTTGTTCAGTAAATATATATTACTGCAGCTCCCAGGGGCCCCTACTAATTTTCTAACTCGCAGAAGGAAGGAGTGTGTGTGCGTGTGTGTGTGTGTGCGGTGTGAGGTATGTGCCCCTTAAGAAAATGGAAATCAACCAACCAATGAGACAGACAGACAGACAGACAGACAGACAGACAGAGATTCACTTGCCCAAGTGTTCTGTCCTGTCCTCTGAATCAGCTTCCAAGTCGCAAGACGCTGTGAGCTCCAAGTCAACGCAGAGTCCGCCAACCGCTCCGGCCGCTGATCCGCTCCGCGAAGATCTGAGTACAGGCCAGCCAGGGTGGGTTTAAATGGCCTCGGGCGCAGCCTAGCAGCGGAAAGGGCGGAGCTTCACTCCTCCTTTCCATCAGTCACCCCCAACTTTCCCAGGCTACACCTCGTAGGAAACTGTTCTCCTGCTTTGATTTCATGCGCCACCTTTGGGACAATCTAAGAACTTACAAGTTTTCTTGGCCAGATATATTAGGAATTGTATGCACTGAAACACTGAAAACCAACTAGTGGTTCTGTGGTTCCCACGTTGTGGTTTTGACACCAGCAGCATCCTTGCCACAATCAAACCCCGGAGATCCACAGATCTGCGGTGTAACCATACCTCCCCCTGATCCGGATGCATGGCAGTTTAAGGAGTCTTTCCGTGTAAGGGAAAAGACTTTGAAGAAAAGGTGGAGATATCCGTTGTATAAACATTCTTTTGCTCTGGAACCACGTAGAGACTTGGGAGCCAGTTGGGAGGAGCATTCGTTGGATGAGGGTGCTCGGGTTAGGAATATCAAGGTGTGGCTCCAGATAATCCAATCATCTAATTAAGATTCCAGTTATGCTCATCTGTTTTAAAATTCCGTTTGGGTAAATTCTTTTAGTCAGACTGAGAATGGCAAAGCCTCAACCCCAATTTCCAGGGAGGGTTGAGAGCCTCAGGTGGAGTTGATCACCAATAGCCTATGGTTTAACCCGTCATGCCTATAGAATGAGGTCTCCATAAAAACCCAAAAGGACTGGGTTCAGAGAGCTTGTGGATAACACTTCCTGGAAGGTAGTGCACCCCTCCCCACACGCCGGGCCCCGCATTTATTTCTGAACTTTTGGCAAAGTCCGCTAAAATACAACGGCAAATGTAAGTGTTTCCCTGCGTGCTGTGAGCTCTTCCAGCCAATGAATGCAACTAAATCTGGGAGTGGTGGCAACCTGATTTATAGCCAGTTGCTGAGAAGCACAGGTAAAACAACGTGGGGCTTCCCATTGTTATTAGTGTGGGAGGCCTGTCTGGCGGGACTCGGCCCTTTGGAATCTAAAGCTATGTCCCGGTAGATAGCGTCACCATTGAATTAGAAGACACACATATGTTGAGAATAATCTTTCTGGTCATTTGCTGCATGTCTTATTTACAATATGTAATCAAATTCTTTATCCTGGCCTTATGGCAACTGGGTTGAGAAACATGATTTGAACCAAACATTGGTCTGTCACGTTCTGAGTTTGAAACTTTATTTTGCCTTTAGCGTTTTGCTATTGCTTTTTCGTTTTCTTTTGTTTCGTTTCGTTTCTAAGTTCTGGGGTATATGTGCAGGATGTGCAGATTTGTTACTAAGGTAAACGTGTGCCATGGTGGTTCGCTGCACCTGTCAACCCATCACCTAGGTATTAAGCCCAGCATGCAGTAGCTGTTTTTCTTAACGCTCTGCCTCCCGAAAGGCCCCAGTGAGTGTTGTTCCCCTTCCTGTGTCCATGTGATCTCATTTTTCAGCTCTCATTATAAGTGAGAATGTGGCGTTTGGTTTTCTTTCCCTGGATTAGTTTGCTGAGCATAATGACCACACATCACCACTGTTTCTGTTTTTTAGTATAAAGAGTAGTATTTTATTGAATAAGATTTGCTCACAGAAAAATAAGCTTAAGTCTACAATGAATGCCAGACTCTACAGCAGAAAGCAATTTTCTCACTTTTCCACACACAATGGTTCCTACTAAGTGAAAAAACTTCATTCACAAATGTACTACTCTGTCTCAAAACATCTCACATAATCATGCACTGTACTAAAGCCATTAGATCAGTTCTTCAGTCAGGTTAAAGAAGTATCCCTCTAATAACTGACTTTTATAATGCTATCAATATCCACTCCCAATCAGTCTGCCATTGTTAATGGTGTACAGCATTACTGAATACAATGGAATTGATGACGCCCATATCCACGGACACACCGTGACTTACGGTGGTTTGATTTATGATTTTTCAACGTTATGATGGGATTATTGGAATATTAGATGCGTTTCTGAGTTACAGTGGGTTTATGAGTATGCGACCCTATAGTCCAGAAACAGCTGTATAAGGAAAAACAGGTGTACCTAATAAAAATATGCTTAGTGACTTGGGATAAACCAATAGATGTTCACAACTGATGGAGAGCCGTGAAAGAGAGATAGCGGTAAATAGTTACAATAACACAATTTTCCTGCACCTGTCGAGGATTTCTCCCAAAAAACGCAGAATGTGGGATGCACCTAAGGCATATGAAAGAGAGAGGGCAGAAGGAGTAAGAGAGAAATAGGAGGAAGGAAGGAAGGAAGGAAAGAAAGAAGGAAGGTAGGAAGGAAGGAAGGAAGGAAGGAAGGAAAGAAGGACGAAAGGAAGGAGAAAACACCCGGTGTTACTAAAACCCCCCAAAAAATGGTTTCCCCCTGTGGGTAAGCCTACAATGTGGATGAATCTTGAAAATATTGTGCTACGTGTTGTGTCAGTCATAACAGCTCACCTATTGTGCAATTCCGTTGATAGGAAATGTCCACAATATAGAAATCTATGCATATGGGATTGATCGCACTAGGTAGTTGCTACCTAGGGCTGAGGGTCAGGGAGAGGGTTTGAGACAGAATGAGGAGTGACTAATGTCTACAGGGTTTTTCTCTGGTCGGGGGTGATAAGACGTTCTACAATGGATTGCGAATTAAAATTGAATGTGCACCACCACAGGTATACTAAAAGCCACTCAATTCATGACTTTTAATGGGGGAATCTTCTGTGGCGCACTCTCATGGAGACCACGGCAGACATAGTGAGAGAGAAAAAGGTGAGTAAATATCTGAAACGGAGGCAGAAAGAGAGAGAATGAGAAGGCCTGTGAATGGAAGGGAGAGCGAAAAGGGAAAATGGTCCTATTTAGAAATGACAGATGTGAAACCGGGGTTCACATCAACAGTGTCACTGCCAGGAAGGAGGGTCATGCTAGCCATGTCACCGGTAGTGTGGCCCGCAGGGACGCCGACCTGCTGGAGCGTCGTGCCAGCATGGGCTCTGGCAGCCACGTGGGCCAGCAGGAGGGTCCCGCTGCACAGCTGTGGGGTGAGGATAGACTGGGTGGTGATATCGCCCATTACAGGGGCCTCTTCTGCTGGCAAGAGTGTGACAGTAGCAAGTAGATGGACAAGCCTGCGTGTGAGGACGGAATGCAGGAGGGGCTCTTGTGCGGCTGGGTGTGGGGCCCTCACGGGAACCGTGGAGAAATGGCCAGGTAACTGCGTCATGTGGGCTAGTAGATTGGCCAGGGCTTCGAACTGAAGGACAATAACGGGGAGTAGCTGTCAGGCCCTGGGAGTGTCTGAGTGTAAGTGGAGATGGGTTTGGGGTCACTGAGGGATGCGTGGGAGCCATCCCTGTATAGGTACAGGTCATAGGGAGATAGTCTCGTGAGGCCTGTGAGTGTCTAGGGTTGTCCTGGGTGCCTGGGGCTGACTGTGGCAGAAATGTGGGGAAGGCTGGAGAGAAGCTGGGAGACCCAGGAGAGTCCCTGAAGGCAGGGGGTGAAGAGGTGAAAGAAATGGGGGAGGGTTGCAGTAAGGTCCGTGAGTTTGTAGGTGATTCCTGGGTGCGGGAAGCTGACTCCAGGTGAAATCTGGAGATGGTCGGAGTGTAGCTGAGAGAGACAGAAGAGTCCTTGAGGGCTGGGGGTGAGAACATGAGGGAGACTGGGGAGTAAGTCAGTGAAATTCGTGAGTTCGGTGGTGTATCGTGGGTGCCTGGAACTGACTCCAGCTGGAATCTAGCGAAGTTTTGAGAGTAGCTGAAAGAGACACAGGAGTCCCTGTGGGCTGAGGGCAAAGACCTGAGAGAGACCAGGGAGGACCTCAGTGAAGTCTGTGAGTCTGTAGGTGATTCCGGAGTGTGGGAGGCTGAGTGCCGCTGAAATCTGGGCGTGGTGGGAGAGTAGCTGGGACAGACAGGAGAGTCCCAGGGGGCTGGGGGTGAAGACATGACAGAGACTGGGGAGTAACTCAGCGAAACTGCTGAGTTTGGTGGTGATACCTGGGTGCCTGGAACTGACTCCCGCTGAAATCTGGGCATGGTTGGAGAGTAGCTGGGACACACAGGAGAGTCCCTGAGGGCTGGGGGTGAAGACATGAGAGAGACCGGGGAGTACCTCAGTGAAACTGGTGAGTTTGGTGGTGACTCCGGGGTGCCTGGGACTGACTCCAGCTGAAATGTGTGCGTGGTTGGAGAGTAGCTGGGACAGACAGGAGAGTCCCTGAGGGCTGCTGAAGACATGAGAGAGACTGGAGAGTAAGTGAGTGAAATTGGTGAGTTTGGTGGTGCTTCCTGGGTGCCTGGGACTGACTCCCGCTGAAGTGTGGGCGTGGTTGGAGAGTAGCTGGGACACACAGGAGAGTCCCTGAGGGTTGGAGATAAAGACGTGCTAGAGAGTGAGGAGTAACTGAGTGAAATTGGGGAGTTTGGTGGTGATTCCGGGGTGCCTGGAGCTGACTGCAGCTGAAATGTGGGCGTGGTTGGAGAGTAGCTGGGACAGACGGGAGAGTCCCTGAGGGATGGTGAAGACATGAGAGAGACTGGGGAGTAACGCAGTGAAATTGGTGAGTTTGGTGGTGATTTCTGGGTGCCTGCAACGGACTCCCGCTGAAGTGTGGGCGTGTTTGGAGAGTAGCTGGGACAGACAGGCGAGTCCCTGAGGGTTGGAGATAAAGACGTGCTAGAGACTGGGGAGTAACTCAGTGAAAGTGGTGGGCTTGGTGGTGATCCCTGGGTTCCTGGAACTGACCCGCGCTGAAATGTGGGCGTGGTTGGAGAGTAGCTGGGACAGACTGGAGGGTCCGTAAGGGCTGGGGGTGAAGACGTGAGAGAGACTGGCGAGGATCTCACTGAGGTCTGTGAGTTTGTAGGTGTTTCTGGGGTGTGGGGTAGAGACTCCCGCTGAAATCTGGGCGTAGTTGGAGAGTAGCTGGGACAGACAGGAGAGTCATGGGTGGCTGGGGGTGAGCTGCTGGATGATGGCAGTAAGAACATATGGTATATTATTGATGAATGAGGTGACTGTGAAGAATCTCCAGAGGAGGACACGGGAGAACACAATGACATGAGTGACTGTCCTGCTTGGTTAGGAAAGGGAAACGTAAAGTTGTGGAATTCTGTTGATGATGGATGTGAGAGTGGTGAAGCCCTGCGGGGTGATGTAGAGTACTTCCACATCCCTGGTGAGGAGCTGCCCCTTGGGTCTGAGTTTCTGGGAGGGGAGAGGGAGAAGCTGGGTGAGGCAGGCATGAATCTTGAGGAGTCAGGGCTGGGGGACCGCTCATATTCTCCCGAGACGTGTGAGTCTCTGGGGGACTCCTGGGTGCATGGGGCTGACTCCCGCAGGAACCTGGGGATGGCTGGAGAGTAACTGGGAGCCACAGGAGAGTCCCTGAGGCCTGGGGGTGAAGAGATGAAAGACACAGGGGTGGAGCACCGTGAGGCTCGTGAGTTTGTAGGTGATTCCCGGGTGTGGGGGGCTGACTCCAGCTGAAATCTGGGGTTGTTTGGAGAGTAGCTGGGAGACACAGGAGATCCCCCGAGAGCTGGGGGTGAGCTGCTGGGTGATGGCAGTAAGAACATGTGGTATATTATTGATGAACGTGGGGACTCTGAGGAATCCTCAGAGGAGGACACGGGAGAGCCCAATGGCTTCATTGATTGCCCATCACGGTGAGGACAGGGAAATGGGAGCTTGTGGGATTCTGGTGATGACAGAGGTGAGTGTGGTGAAGCCCTAGGGGATGGTGAATGGTAGCTCCGGATCCCTGGTGAGGAGCTTCCCCTGAAGCCTGAGTTTCTGAGAGGGGAGAGGGAGAAGCTGGGTGAGGCTCGCATGGACCTTGGGGAGTCCGTGCTGGGGGACCGTTCATAGGAAGAGCCGGACAAGACCCTACTGTTCTTAGGTGCAGACATGATTAGGAAACCTGCAGCTCCCAGGGGCCCCTACTAATTTTCTAACTCGCAGAAGGAAGGAGTGTGTGTGCGTGTGTGTGTGTGTGCGGTGTGAGGTATGTGCCCCTTAAGAAAATGGAAATCAACCAACCAATGAGACAGACAGACAGACAGACAGACAGACAGAGATTCACTTGCCCAAGTGTTCTGTCCTGTCCTCTGAATCCGCTTCCAAGTCGCAAGACGCTGTGAGCTCCAAGTCAACGCAGAGTCTGCCAACCGCTCCGGCCGCTGATCCGCTCCACGAAGATCTGAGTACAGGCCAGCCAGGGTGGGTTTAAATGGCCTCGGGCGCAGCCTAGCAGCGGAAAGGGCGGAGCTTCACTCCTCCTTTCCATCAGTCACCCCCAACTTTCCCAGGCTACACCTCCTAGGAAACTGTTCTCCTGCTTTGATTTCATGCGCCACCTTTGGGACAATCTAAGAACTTACAAGTTTTCTTGGCCAGATATATTAGGAATTGTATGCACTGAAACACTGAAAACCAACTAGTGGTTCTGTGGTTCCCACGTTGTGGTTTTGACACCAGCAGCATCCTTGCCACAATCAAACCCCGGAGATCCACAGATCTGCGGTGTAACCATACCTCCCCCTGATCCGGATGCATGGCAGTTTAAGGAGTCTTTCCGTGTAAGGGAAAAGACTTTGAAGAAAAGGTGGAGATATGCGTTGTATAAACATTCTTTTGCTCTGGAACCACGTAGAGACTTGGGAGCCAGTTGGGTGGAGCATTCGTTGGATGAGGGTGCTCGGGTTAGGAATATCAAGGTGTGGCTCCAGATAATCCAATCATCTAATTAAGATTCCAGTTATGCTCATCTGTTTTAAAATTCTGTTTGGGTAAATTCTTTTAGTCAGACTGAGAATGGCAAAGCCTCAACCCCAATTTCCAGGGAGGGTTGAGAGCCTCAGGTGGAGTTGATCACCAATAGCCTATGGTTTAACCCGTCATGCCTATAGAATGAGGTCTCCATAAAAACCCAAAAGGACTGGGTTCAGAGAGCTTGTGGATAACACTTCCTGGAAGGTAGTGCACCCCTCCCCACACGCCGGGCCCCGCATTTATTTCTGAACTTTTTGCAAAGTCCGCTAAAATACAACGGCAAATGTAAGTGTTTCCCTGCGTGCTGTGAGCTCTTCCAGCCAATGAATGCAACTAAATCTGGGAGTGGTGGCAACCTGATTTATAGCCAGTTGCTGAGAAGCACAGGTAAAACAACGTGGAGCTTCCCATTGTTATTAGTGTGGGAGGCCTGTCTGGCGGGACTCGGCCCTTTGGAATCTAAAGCTATGTCCCGGTAGATAGCGTCACCATTGAATTAGAAGACACACATATGTTGAGAATAATCTTTCTGGTCATTTGCTGCATGTCTTATTTACAATATGTAATCAAATTCTTTATCCTGGCCTTATGGCACCTGGGTTGAGAACCATGATTGGAACCAAACATTGGTCTGTCACGTTCTGAGTTTGAAACTTTATTTTGCCTTTAGCGTTTTGCTATTGCTTTTTCGTTTTCTTTTGTTTCGTTTCGTTTCTAAGTTCTGGGGTATATGTGCAGGATGTGCAGATTTGTTACTAAGGTAAACGTGTGCCATGGTGGTTCGCTGCACCTGTCAACCCATCACCTAGGTATTAAGCCCAGCATGCAGTAGCTGTTTTTCTTAACGCTCTGCCTCCCGAAAGGCCCCAGTGAGTGTTGTTCCCCTTCCTGTGTCCATGTGATCTCATTTTTCAGCTCTCATTATAAGTGAGAATGTGGCGTTTGGTTTTCTTTCCCTGGATTAGTTTGCTGAGCATAATGACCACACATCACCACTGTTTCTGTTTTTTAGTATAAAGAGTAGTATTTTATTGAATAAGATTTGCTCACAGAAAAATAAGCTTAAGTCTACAATGAATGCCAGACTCTACAGCAGAAAGCAATTTTCTCACTTTTCCACACACAATGGTTCCTACTAAGTGAAAAAACTTCATTCACAAATGTACTACTCTGTCTCAAAACATCTCACATAATCATGCACTGTACTAAAGCCATTAGATCAGTTCTTCAGTCAGGTTAAAGAAGTATCCCTCTAATAACTGACTTTTATAATGCTATCAATATCCACTCCCAATCAGTCTGCCATTGTTAATGGTGTACAGCATTACTGAATACAATGGAATTGATGACGCCCATATCCACGGACACACCGTGACTTACGGTGGTTTGATTTATGATTTTTCAACGTTATGATGGGATTATTGGAATATTAGATGCGTTTCTGAGTTACAGTGGGTTTATGAGTATGCGACCCTATAGTCCAGAAACAGCTGTATAAGGAAAAACAGGTGTACCTAATAAAAATATGCTTAGTGACTTGGGATAAACCAATAGATGTTCACAACTGATGGAGAGCCGTGAAAGAGAGATAGCGGTAAATAGTTACAATAACACAATTTTCCTGCACCTGTCGAGGATTTCTCCCAAAAAACGCAGAATGTGGGATGCACCTAAGGCATATGAAAGAGAGAGGGCAGAAGGAGTAAGAGAGAAATAGGAGGAAGGAAGGAAGGAAGGAAAGAAAGAAGGAAGGTAGGAAGGAAGGAAGGAAGGAAGGAAGGAAGGAAGGACGAAAGGAAGGAGAAAACACCCGGTGTTACTAAAACCCCCAAAAAATGGTTTCCCCCTGTGGGTAAGCCTACAATGTGGATGAATCTTGAAAATATTGTGCTACGTGTTGTGTCAGTCATAACAGCTCACCTATTGTGCAATTCCGTTGATAGGAAATGTCCACAATATGGAAATCTATGCATATGGGATTGATCGCACTAGGTAGTTGCTACCTAGGGCTGAGGGTCAGGGAGAGGGTTTGAGACAGAATGAGGAGTGACTAATGTCTACAGGGTTTTTCTCTGGTCGGGGGTGATAAGACGTTCTACAATGGATTGCGAATTAAAATTGAATGTGCACCACCACAGGTATACTAAAAGCCACTCAATTCATGACTTTTAATGGGGGAATCTTCTGTGGCGCACTCTCATGGAGACCACGGCAGACATAGTGAGAGAGAAAAAGGTGAGTAAATATCTGAAACGGAGGCAGAAAGAGAGAGAATGAGAAGGCCTGTGAATGGAAGGGAGAGCGAAAAGGGAAAATGGTCCTATTTACAAATGACAGATGTGAAACCGGGGTTCACATCAACAGTGTCACTGCCAGGAAGGAGGGTCATGCTAGCCATGTCACCGGTAGTGTGGCCCGCAGGGACGCCGACCTGCTGGAGCGTCGTGCCAGCATGGGCTCTGGCAGCCACGTGGGCCAGCAGGAGGGTCCCGCTGCACAGCTGTGGGGTGAGGATAGACTGGGTGGTGATATCGCCCATTACAGGGGCCTCTTCTGCTGGCAAGAGTGTGACAGTAGCAAGTAGATGGACAAGCCTGCGTGTGAGGACGGAATGCAGGAGGGGCTCTTGTGCGGCTGGGTGTGGGGCCCTCACGGGAACCGTGGAGAAATGGCCAGGTAACTGCGTCATGTGGGCTAGTAGATTGGCCAGGGCTTCGAACTGAAGGACAATAACGGGGAGTAGCTGTCAGGCCCTGGGAGTGTCTGAGTGTAAGTGGAGATGGGTTTGGGGTCACTGAGGGATGCGTGGGAGCCATCCCTGTATAGGTACAGGTCATAGGGAGATAGTCTCGTGAGGCCTGTGAGTGTCTAGGGTTGTCCTGGGTGCCTGGGGCTGACTGTGGCAGAAATCTGGGGAAGGCTGGAGAGAAGCTGGGAGACCCAGGAGAGTCCCTGAAGGCAGGGGGTGAAGAGGTGAAAGAAATGGGGGAGGGTTGCAGTAAGGTCCGTGAGTTTGTAGGTGATTCCTGGGTGCGGGAAGCTGACTCCAGGTGAAATCTGGAGATGGTCGGAGTGTAGCTGAGAGAGACAGAAGAGTCCTTGAGGGCTGGGGGTGAGAACATGAGGGAGACTGGGGAGTAAGTCAGTGAAATTCGTGAGTTCGGTGGTGTATCGTGGGTGCCTGGAACTGACTCCAGCTGGAATCTAGCGAAGTTTTGAGAGTAGCTGAAAGAGACACAGGAGTCCCTGTGGGCTGAGGGCAAAGACCTGAGAGAGACCAGGGAGGACCTCAGTGAAGTCTGTGAGTCTGTAGGTGATTCCGGAGTGTGGGAGGCTGAGTGCCGCTGAAATCTGGGCGTGGTGGGAGAGTAGCTGGGACAGACAGGAGAGTCCCAGGGGGCTGGGGGTGAAGACATGACAGAGACTGGGGAGTAACTCAGCGAAACTGCTGAGTTTGGTGGTGATACCTGGGTGCCTGGAACTGACTCCCGCTGAAATCTGGGCATGGTTGGAGAGTAGCTGGGACACACAGGAGAGTCCCTGAGGGCTGGGGGTGAAGACATGAGAGAGACCGGGGAGTACCTCAGTGAAACTGGTGAGTTTGGTGGTGACTCCGGGGTGCCTGGGACTGACTCCAGCTGAAATGTGTGCGTGGTTGGAGAGTAGCTGGGACAGACAGGAGAGTCCCTGAGGGCTGGTGAAGACATGAGAGAGACTGGAGAGTAAGTGAGTGAAATTGGTGAGTTTGGTGGTGCTTCCTGGGTGCCTGGAACTGACTCCCGCTGAAGTGTGGGCGTGGTTGGAGAGTAGCTGGGACACACAGGAGAGTCCCTGAGGGTTGGAGATAAAGACGTGCTAGAGAGTGAGGAGTAACTGAGTGAAATTGGGGAGTTTGGTGGTGATTCCGGGGTGCCTGGAGCTGACTGCAGCTGAAATGTGGGCGTGGTTGGAGAGTAGCTGGGACAGACGGGAGAGTCCCTGAGGGATGGTGAAGACATGAGAGAGACTGGGGAGTAACGCAGTGAAATTGGTGAGTTTGGTGGTGATTTCTGGGTGCCTGCAACGGACTCCCGCTGAAGTGTGGGCGTGTTTGGAGAGTAGCTGGGACAGACAGGCGAGTCCCTGAGGGTTGGAGATAAAGACGTGCTAGAGACTGGGGAGTAACTCAGTGAAAGTGGTGGGCTTGGTGGTGATCCCTGGGTTCCTGGAACTGACCCGCGCTGAAATGTGGGCGTGGTTGGAGAGTAGCTGGGACAGACTGGAGGGTCCGTAAGGGCTGGGGGTGAAGACGTGAGAGAGACTGGCGAGGATCTCACTGAGGTCTGTGAGTTTGTAGGTGTTTCTGGGGTGTGGGGTAGAGACTCCCGCTGAAATCTGGGCGTAGTTGGAGAGTAGCTGGGACAGACAGGAGAGTCATGCGTGGCTGGGGGTGAGCTGCTGGATGATGGCAGTAAGAACATATGGTATATTATTGATGAATGAGGTGACTGTGAAGAATCTCCAGAGGAGGACACGGGAGAACACAATGACATGAGTGACTGTCCTGCTTGGTTAGGAAAGGGAAACGTAAAGTTGTGGAATTCTGTTGATGATGGATGTGAGAGTGGTGAAGCCCTGCGGGGTGATGTAGAGTACTTCCACATCCCTGGTGAGGAGCTGCCCCTTGGGTCTGAGTTTCTGGGAGGGGAGAGGGAGAAGCTGGGTGAGGCAGGCATGAATCTTGAGGAGTCAGGGCTGGGGGACCGCTCATATTCTCCCGAGACGTGTGAGTCTCTGGGGGACTCCTGGGTGCATGGGGCTGACTCCCGCAGGAACCTGGGGATGGCTGGAGAGTAACTGGGAGCCACAGGAGAGTCCCTGAGGCCTGGGGGTGAAGAGATGAAAGACACAGGGGTGGAGCACCGTGAGGCTCGTGAGTTTGTAGGTGATTCCCGGGTGTGGGGGGCTGACTCCAGCTGAAATCTGGGGTTGTTTGGAGAGTAGCTGGGAGACACAGGAGATCCCCCGAGAGCTGGGGGTGAGCTGCTGGGTGATGGCAGTAAGAACATGTGGTATATTATTGATGAACGTGGGGACTCTGAGGAATCCTCAGAGGAGGACACGGGAGAGCCCAATGGCTTCATTGATTGCCCATCACGGTGAGGACAGGGAAATGGGAGCTTGTGGGATTCTGGTGATGACAGAGGTGAGTGTGGTGAAGCCCTAGGGGATGGTGAATGGTAGCTCCGGATCCCTGGTGAGGAGCTTCCCCTGAAGCCTGAGTTTCTGAGAGGGGAGAGGGAGAAGCTGGGTGAGGCTCGCATGGACCTTGGGGAGTCCGTGCTGGGGGACCGTTCATAGGAAGAGCCGGACAAGACCCTACTGTTCTTAGGTGCAGACATGATTAGGAAACCTGCAGCTCCCAGGGGCCCCTACTAATTTTCTAACTCGCAGAAGGAAGGAGTGTGTGTGCGTGTGTGTGTGTGTGCGGTGTGAGGTATGTGCCCCTTAAGAAAATGGAAATCAACCAACCAATGAGACAGACAGACAGACAGACAGACAGACAGACAGAGATTCACTTGCCCAAGTGTTCTGTCCTGTCCTCTGAATCCGCTTCCAAGTCGCAAGACGCTGTGAGCTCCAAGTCAACGCAGAGTCTGCCAACCGCTCCGGCCGCTGATCCGCTCCACGAAGATCTGAGTACAGGCCAGCCAGGGTGGGTTTAAATGGCCTCGGGCGCAGCCTAGCAGCGGAAAGGGCGGAGCTTCACTCCTCCTTTCCATCAGTCACCCCCAACTTTCCCAGGCTACACCTCGTAGGAAACTGTTCTCCTGCTTTGATTTCATGCGCCACCTTTGGGACAATCTAAGAACTTACAAGTTTTCTTGGCCAGATATATTAGGAATTGTATGCACTGAAACACTGAAAACCAACTAGTGGTTCTGTGGTTCCCACGTTGTGGTTTTGACACCAGCAGCATCCTTGCCACAATCAAACCCCGGAGATCCACAGATCTGCGGTGTAACCATACCTCCCCCTGATCCGGATGCATGGCAGTTTAAGGAGTCTTTCCGTGTAAGGGAAAAGACTTTGAAGAAAAGGTGGAGATATGCGTTGTATAAACATTCTTTTGCTCTGGAACCACGTAGAGACTTGGGAGCCAGTTGGGTGGAGCATTCGTTGGATGAGGGTGCTCGGGTTAGGAATATCAAGGTGTGGCTCCAGATAATCCAATCATCTAATTAAGATTCCAGTTATGCTCATCTGTTTTAAAATTCTGTTTGGGTAAATTCTTTTAGTCAGACTGAGAATGGCAAAGCCTCAACCCCAATTTCCAGGGAGGGTTGAGAGCCTCAGGTGGAGTTGATCACCAATAGCCTATGGTTTAACCCGTCATGCCTATAGAATGAGGTCTCCATAAAAACCCAAAAGGACTGGGTTCAGAGAGCTTGTGGATAACACTTCCTGGAAGGTAGTGCACCCCTCCCCACACGCCGGGCCCCGCATTTATTTCTGAACTTTTTGCAAAGTCCGCTAAAATACAACGGCAAATGTAAGTGTTTCCCTGCGTGCTGTGAGCTCTTCCAGCCAATGAATGCAACTAAATCTGGGAGTGGTGGCAACCTGATTTATAGCCAGTTGCTGAGAAGCACAGGTAAAACAACGTGGGGCTTCCCATTGTTATTAGTGTGGGAGGCCTGTCTGGCGGGACTCGGCCCTTTGGAATCTAAAGCTATGTCCCGGTAGATAGCGTCACCATTGAATTAGAAGACACACATATGTTGAGAATAATCTTTCTGGTCATTTGCTGCATGTCTTATTTACAATATGTAATCAAATTCTTTATCCTGGCCTTATGGCACCTGGGTTGAGAACCATGATTGGAACCAAACATTGGTCTGTCACGTTCTGAGTTTGAAACTTTATTTTGCCTTTAGCGTTTTGCTATTGCTTTTTCGTTTTCTTTTGTTTCGTTTCGTTTCTAAGTTCTGGGGTATATGTGCAGGATGTGCAGATTTGTTACTAAGGTAAACGTGTGCCATGGTGGTTCGCTGCACCTGTCAACCCATCACCTAGGTATTAAGCCCAGCATGCAGTAGCTGTTTTTCTTAACGCTCTGCCTCCCGAAAGGCCCCAGTGAGTGTTGTTCCCCTTCCTGTGTCCATGTGATCTCATTTTTCAGCTCTCATTATAAGTGAGAATGTGGCGTTTGGTTTTCTTTCCCTGGATTAGTTTGCTGAGCATAATGACCACACATCACCACTGTTTCTGTTTTTTAGTATAAAGAGTAGTATTTTATTGAATAAGATTTGCTCACAGAAAAATAAGCTTAAGTCTACAATGAATGCCAGACTCTACAGCAGAAAGCAATTTTCTCACTTTTCCACACACAATGGTTCCTACTAAGTGAAAAAACTTCATTCACAAATGTACTACTCTGTCTCAAAACATCTCACATAATCATGCACTGTACTAAAGCCATTAGATCAGTTCTTCAGTCAGGTTAAAGAAGTATCCCTCTAATAACTGACTTTTATAATGCTATCAATATCCACTCCCAATCAGTCTGCCATTGTTAATGGTGTACAGCATTACTGAATACAATGGAATTGATGACGCCCATATCCACGGACACACCGTGACTTACGGTGGTTTGATTTATGATTTTTCAACGTTATGATGGGATTATTGGAATATTAGATGCGTTTCTGAGTTACAGTGGGTTTATGAGTATGCGACCCTATAGTCCAGAAACAGCTGTATAAGGAAAAACAGGTGTACCTAATAAAAATATGCTTAGTGACTTGGGATAAACCAATAGATGTTCACAACTGATGGAGAGCCGTGAAAGAGAGATAGCGGTAAATAGTTACAATAACACAATTTTCCTGCACCTGTCGAGGATTTCTCCCAAAAAACGCAGAATGTGGGATGCACCTAAGGCATATGAAAGAGAGAGGGCAGAAGGAGTAAGAGAGAAATAGGAGGAAGGAAGGAAGGAAGGAAAGAAAGAAGGAAGGTAGGAAGGAAGGAAGGAAGGAAGGAAGGAAGGAAGGAAGGAAGGACGAAAGGAAGGAGAAAACACCCGGTGTTACTAAAACCCCCAAAAAATGGTTTCCCCCTGTGGGTAAGCCTACAATGTGGATGAATCTTGAAAATATTGTGCTACGTGTTGTGTCAGTCATAACAGCTCACCTATTGTGCAATTCCGTTGATAGGAAATGTCCACAATATGGAAATCTATGCATATGGGATTGATCGCACTAGGTAGTTGCTACCTAGGGCTGAGGGTCAGGGAGAGGGTTTGAGACAGAATGAGGAGTGACTAATGTCTACAGGGTTTTTCTCTGGTCGGGGGTGATAAGACGTTCTACAATGGATTGCGAATTAAAATTGAATGTGCACCACCACAGGTATACTAAAAGCCACTCAATTCATGACTTTTAATGGGGGAATCTTCTGTGGCGCACTCTCATGGAGACCACGGCAGACATAGTGAGAGAGAAAAAGGTGAGTAAATATCTGAAACGGAGGCAGAAAGAGAGAGAATGAGAAGCCCTGTGAATGGAAGGGAGAGCGAAAAGGGAAAATGGTCCTATTTACAAATGACAGATGTGAAACCGGGGTTCACATCAACAGTGTCACTGCCAGGAAGGAGGGTCATGCTAGCCATGTCACCGGTAGTGTGGCCCGCAGGGACGCCGACCTGCTGGAGCGTCGTGCCAGCATGGGCTCTGGCAGCCACGTGGGCCAGCAGGAGGGTCCCGCTGCACAGCTGTGGGGTGAGGATAGACTGGGTGGTGATATCGCCCATTACAGGGGCCTCTTCTGCTGGCAAGAGTGTGACAGTAGCAAGTAGATGGACAAGCCTGCGTGTGAGGACGGAATGCAGGAGGGGCTCTTGTGCGGCTGGGTGTGGGGCCCTCACGGGAACCGTGGAGAAATGGCCAGGTAACTGCGTCATGTGGGCTAGTAGATTGGCCAGGGCTTCGAACTGAAGGACAATAACGGGGAGTAGCTGTCAGGCCCTGGGAGTGTCTGAGTGTAAGTGGAGATGGGTTTGGGGTCACTGAGGGATGCGTGGGAGCCATCCCTGTATAGGTACAGGTCATAGGGAGATAGTCTCGTGAGGCCTGTGAGTGTCTAGGGTTGTCCTGGGTGCCTGGGGCTGACTGTGGCAGAAATGTGGGGAAGGCTGGAGAGAAGCTGGGAGACCCAGGAGAGTCCCTGAAGGCAGGGGGTGAAGAGGTGAAAGAAATGGGGGAGGGTTGCAGTAAGGTCCGTGAGTTTGTAGGTGATTCCTGGGTGCGGGAAGCTGACTCCAGGTGAAATCTGGAGATGGTCGGAGTGTAGCTGAGAGAGACAGAAGAGTCCTTGAGGGCTGGGGGTGAGAACATGAGGGAGACTGGGGAGTAAGTCAGTGAAATTCGTGAGTTCGGTGGTGTATCGTGGGTGCCTGGAACTGACTCCAGCTGGAATCTAGCGAAGTTTTGAGAGTAGCTGAAAGAGACACAGGAGTCCCTGTGGGCTGAGGGCAAAGACCTGAGAGAGACCAGGGAGGACCTCAGTGAAGTCTGTGAGTCTGTAGGTGATTCCGGAGTGTGGGAGGCTGAGTGCCGCTGAAATCTGGGCGTGGTGGGAGAGTAGCTGGGACAGACAGGAGAGTCCCAGGGGGCTGGGGGTGAAGACATGACAGAGACTGGGGAGTAACTCAGCGAAACTGCTGAGTTTGGTGGTGATACCTGGGTGCCTGGAACTGACTCCCGCTGAAATCTGGGCATGGTTGGAGAGTAGCTGGGACACACAGGAGAGTCCCTGAGGGCTGGGGGTGAAGACATGAGAGAGACCGGGGAGTACCTCAGTGAAACTGGTGAGTTTGGTGGTGACTCCGGGGTGCCTGGGACTGACTCCAGCTGAAATGTGTGCGTGGTTGGAGAGTAGCTGGGACAGACAGGAGAGTCCCTGAGGGCTGGTGAAGACATGAGAGAGACTGGAGAGTAAGTGAGTGAAATTGGTGAGTTTGGTGGTGCTTCCTGGGTGCCTGGAACTGACTCCCGCTGAAGTGTGGGCGTGGTTGGAGAGTAGCTGGGACACACAGGAGAGTCCCTGAGGGTTGGAGATAAAGACGTGCTAGAGAGTGAGGAGTAACTGAGTGAAATTGGGGAGTTTGGTGGTGATTCCGGGGTGCCTGGAGCTGACTGCAGCTGAAATGTGGGCGTGGTTGGAGAGTAGCTGGGACAGACGGGAGAGTCCCTGAGGGATGGTGAAGACATGAGAGAGACTGGGGAGTAACGCAGTGAAATTGGTGAGTTTGGTGGTGATTTCTGGGTGCCTGCAACGGACTCCCGCTGAAGTGTGGGCGTGTTTGGAGAGTAGCTGGGACAGACAGGCGAGTCCCTGAGGGTTGGAGATAAAGACGTGCTAGAGACTGGGGAGTAACTCAGTGAAAGTGGTGGGCTTGGTGGTGATCCCTGGGTTCCTGGAACTGACCCGCGCTGAAATGTGGGCGTGGTTGGAGAGTAGCTGGGACAGACTGGAGGGTCCGTAAGGGCTGGGGGTGAAGACGTGAGAGAGACTGGCGAGGATCTCACTGAGGTCTGTGAGTTTGTAGGTGTTTCTGGGGTGTGGGGTAGAGACTCCCGCTGAAATCTGGGCGTAGTTGGAGAGTAGCTGGGACAGACAGGAGAGTCATGCGTGGCTGGGGGTGAGCTGCTGGATGATGGCAGTAAGAACATATGGTATATTATTGATGAATGAGGTGACTGTGAAGAATCTCCAGAGGAGGACACGGGAGAACACAATGACATGAGTGACTGTCCTGCTTGGTTAGGAAAGGGAAACGTAAAGTTGTGGAATTCTGTTGATGATGGATGTGAGAGTGGTGAAGCCCTGCGGGGTGATGTAGAGTACTTCCACATCCCTGGTGAGGAGCTGCCCCTTGGGTCTGAGTTTCTGGGAGGGGAGAGGGAGAAGCTGGGTGAGGCAGGCATGAATCTTGAGGAGTCAGGGCTGGGGGACCGCTCATATTCTCCCGAGACGTGTGAGTCTCTGGGGGACTCCTGGGTGCATGGGGCTGACTCCCGCAGGAACCTGGGGATGGCTGGAGAGTAACTGGGAGCCACAGGAGAGTCCCTGAGGCCTGGGGGTGAAGAGATGAAAGACACAGGGGTGGAGCACCGTGAGGCTCGTGAGTTTGTAGGTGATTCCCGGGTGTGGGGGGCTGACTCCAGCTGAAATCTGGGGTTGTTTGGAGAGTAGCTGGGAGACACAGGAGATCCCCCGAGAGCTGGGGGTGAGCTGCTGGGTGATGGCAGTAAGAACATGTGGTATATTATTGATGAACGTGGGGACTCTGAGGAATCCTCAGAGGAGGACACGGGAGAGCCCAATGGCTTCATTGATTGCCCATCACGGTGAGGACAGGGAAATGGGAGCTTGTGGGATTCTGGTGATGACAGAGGTGAGTGTGGTGAAGCCCTAGGGGATGGTGAATGGTAGCTCCGGATCCCTGGTGAGGAGCTTCCCCTGAAGCCTGAGTTTCTGAGAGGGGAGAGGGAGAAGCTGGGTGAGGCTCGCATGGACCTTGGGGAGTCCGTGCTGGGGGACCGTTCATAGGAAGAGCCGGACAAGACCCTACTGTTCTTAGGTGCAGACATGATTAGGAAACCTGCAGCTCCCAGGGGCCCCTACTAATTTTCTAACTCGCAGAAGGAAGGAGTGTGTGTGCGTGTGTGTGTGTGTGCGGTGTGAGGTATGTGCCCCTTAAGAAAATGGAAATCAACCAACCAATGAGACAGACAGACAGACAGACAGACAGACAGACAGAGATTCACTTGCCCAAGTGTTCTGTCCTGTCCTCTGAATCCGCTTCCAAGTCGCAAGACGCTGTGAGCTCCAAGTCAACGCAGAGTCTGCCAACCGCTCCGGCCGCTGATCCGCTCCACGAAGATCTGAGTACAGGCCAGCCAGGGTGGGTTTAAATGGCCTCGGGCGCAGCCTAGCAGCGGAAAGGGCGGAGCTTCACTCCTCCTTTCCATCAGTCACCCCCAACTTTCCCAGGCTACACCTCCTAGGAAACTGTTCTCCTGCTTTGATTTCATGCGCCACCTTTGGGACAATCTAAGAACTTACAAGTTTTCTTGGCCAGATATATTAGGAATTGTATGCACTGAAACACTGAAAACCAACTAGTGGTTCTGTGGTTCCCACGTTGTGGTTTTGACACCAGCAGCATCCTTGCCACAATCAAACCCCGGAGATCCACAGATCTGCGGTGTAACCATACCTCCCCCTGATCCGGATGCATGGCAGTTTAAGGAGTCTTTCCGTGTAAGGGAAAAGACTTTGAAGAAAAGGTGGAGATATGCGTTGTATAAACATTCTTTTGCTCTGGAACCACGTAGAGACTTGGGAGCCAGTTGGGTGGAGCATTCGTTGGATGAGGGTGCTCGGGTTAGGAATATCAAGGTGTGGCTCCAGATAATCCAATCATCTAATTAAGATTCCAGTTATGCTCATCTGTTTTAAAATTCTGTTTGGGTAAATTCTTTTAGTCAGACTGAGAATGGCAAAGCCTCAACCCCAATTTCCAGGGAGGGTTGAGAGCCTCAGGTGGAGTTGATCACCAATAGCCTATGGTTTAACCCGTCATGCCTATAGAATGAGGTCTCCATAAAAACCCAAAAGGACTGGGTTCAGAGAGCTTGTGGATAACACTTCCTGGAAGGTAGTGCACCCCTCCCCACACGCCGGGCCCCGCATTTATTTCTGAACTTTTTGCAAAGTCCGCTAAAATACAACGGCAAATGTAAGTGTTTCCCTGCGTGCTGTGAGCTCTTCCAGCCAATGAATGCAACTAAATCTGGGAGTGGTGGCAACCTGATTTATAGCCAGTTGCTGAGAAGCACAGGTAAAACAACGTGGGGCTTCCCATTGTTATTAGTGTGGGAGGCCTGTCTGGCGGGACTCGGCCCTTTGGAATCTAAAGCTATGTCCCGGTAGATAGCGTCACCATTGAATTAGAAGACACACATATGTTGAGAATAATCTTTCTGGTCATTTGCTGCATGTCTTATTTACAATATGTAATCAAATTCTTTATCCTGGCCTTATGGCACCTGGGTTGAGAACCATGATTGGAACCAAACATTGGTCTGTCACGTTCTGAGTTTGAAACTTTATTTTGCCTTTAGCGTTTTGCTATTGCTTTTTCGTTTTCTTTTGTTTCGTTTCGTTTCTAAGTTCTGGGGTATATGTGCAGGATGTGCAGATTTGTTACTAAGGTAAACGTGTGCCATGGTGGTTCGCTGCACCTGTCAACCCATCACCTAGGTATTAAGCCCAGCATGCAGTAGCTGTTTTTCTTAACGCTCTGCCTCCCGAAAGGCCCCAGTGAGTGTTGTTCCCCTTCCTGTGTCCATGTGATCTCATTTTTCAGCTCTCATTATAAGTGAGAATGTGGCGTTTGGTTTTCTTTCCCTGGATTAGTTTGCTGAGCATAATGACCACACATCACCACTGTTTCTGTTTTTTAGTATAAAGAGTAGTATTTTATTGAATAAGATTTGCTCACAGAAAAATAAGCTTAAGTCTACAATGAATGCCAGACTCTACAGCAGAAAGCAATTTTCTCACTTTTCCACACACAATGGTTCCTACTAAGTGAAAAAACTTCATTCACAAATGTACTACTCTGTCTCAAAACATCTCACATAATCATGCACTGTACTAAAGCCATTAGATCAGTTCTTCAGTCAGGTTAAAGAAGTATCCCTCTAATAACTGACTTTTATAATGCTATCAATATCCACTCCCAATCAGTCTGCCATTGTTAATGGTGTACAGCATTACTGAATACAATGGAATTGATGACGCCCATATCCACGGACACACCGTGACTTACGGTGGTTTGATTTATGATTTTTCAACGTTATGATGGGATTATTGGAATATTAGATGCGTTTCTGAGTTACAGTGGGTTTATGAGTATGCGACCCTATAGTCCAGAAACAGCTGTATAAGGAAAAACAGGTGTACCTAATAAAAATATGCTTAGTGACTTGGGATAAACCAATAGATGTTCACAACTGATGGAGAGCCGTGAAAGAGAGATAGCGGTAAATAGTTACAATAACACAATTTTCCTGCACCTGTCGAGGATTTCTCCCAAAAAACGCAGAATGTGGGATGCACCTAAGGCATATGAAAGAGAGAGGGCAGAAGGAGTAAGAGAGAAATAGGAGGAAGGAAGGAAGGAAGGAAAGAAAGAAGGAAGGTAGGAAGGAAGGAAGGAAGGAAGGAAGGAAGGAAGGAAGGAAGGACGAAAGGAAGGAGAAAACACCCGGTGTTACTAAAACCCCCAAAAAATGGTTTCCCCCTGTGGGTAAGCCTACAATGTGGATGAATCTTGAAAATATTGTGCTACGTGTTGTGTCAGTCATAACAGCTCACCTATTGTGCAATTCCGTTGATAGGAAATGTCCACAATATGGAAATCTATGCATATGGGATTGATCGCACTAGGTAGTTGCTACCTAGGGCTGAGGGTCAGGGAGAGGGTTTGAGACAGAATGAGGAGTGACTAATGTCTACAGGGTTTTTCTCTGGTCGGGGGTGATAAGACGTTCTACAATGGATTGCGAATTAAAATTGAATGTGCACCACCACAGGTATACTAAAAGCCACTCAATTCATGACTTTTAATGGGGGAATCTTCTGTGGCGCACTCTCATGGAGACCACGGCAGACATAGTGAGAGAGAAAAAGGTGAGTAAATATCTGAAACGGAGGCAGAAAGAGAGAGAATGAGAAGCCCTGTGAATGGAAGGGAGAGCGAAAAGGGAAAATGGTGCTATTTACAAATGACAGATGTGAAACCGGGGTTCACATCAACAGTGTCACTGCCAGGAAGGAGGGTCATGCTAGCCATGTCACCGGTAGTGTGGCCCGCAGGGACGCCGACCTGCTGGAGCGTCGTGCCAGCATGGGCTCTGGCAGCCACGTGGGCCAGCAGGAGGGTCCCGCTGCACAGCTGTGGGGTGAGGATAGACTGGGTGGTGATATCGCCCATTACAGGGGCCTCTTCTGCTGGCAAGAGTGTGACAGTAGCAAGTAGATGGACAAGCCTGCGTGTGAGGACGGAATGCAGGAGGGGCTCTTGTGCGGCTGGGTGTGGGGCCCTCACGGGAACCGTGGAGAAATGGCCAGGTAACTGCGTCATGTGGGCTAGTAGATTGGCCAGGGCTTCGAACTGAAGGACAATAACGGGGAGTAGCTGTCAGGCCCTGGGAGTGTCTGAGTGTAAGTGGAGATGGGTTTGGGGTCACTGAGGGATGCGTGGGAGCCATCCCTGTATAGGTACAGGTCATAGGGAGATAGTCTCGTGAGGCCTGTGAGTGTCTAGGGTTGTCCTGGGTGCCTGGGGCTGACTGTGGCAGAAATGTGGGGAAGGCTGGAGAGAAGCTGGGAGACCCAGGAGAGTCCCTGAAGGCAGGGGGTGAAGAGGTGAAAGAAATGGGGGAGGGTTGCAGTAAGGTCCGTGAGTTTGTAGGTGATTCCTGGGTGCGGGAAGCTGACTCCAGGTGAAATCTGGAGATGGTCGGAGTGTAGCTGAGAGAGACAGAAGAGTCCTTGAGGGCTGGGGGTGAGAACATGAGGGAGACTGGGGAGTAAGTCAGTGAAATTCGTGAGTTCGGTGGTGTATCGTGGGTGCCTGGAACTGACTCCAGCTGGAATCTAGCGAAGTTTTGAGAGTAGCTGAAAGAGACACAGGAGTCCCTGTGGGCTGAGGGCAAAGACCTGAGAGAGACCAGGGAGGACCTCAGTGAAGTCTGTGAGTCTGTAGGTGATTCCGGAGTGTGGGAGGCTGAGTGCCGCTGAAATCTGGGCGTGGTGGGAGAGTAGCTGGGACAGACAGGAGAGTCCCAGGGGGCTGGGGGTGAAGACATGACAGAGACTGGGGAGTAACTCAGCGAAACTGCTGAGTTTGGTGGTGATACCTGGGTGCCTGGAACTGACTCCCGCTGAAATCTGGGCATGGTTGGAGAGTAGCTGGGACACACAGGAGAGTCCCTGAGGGCTGGGGGTGAAGACATGAGAGAGACCGGGGAGTACCTCAGTGAAACTGGTGAGTTTGGTGGTGACTCCGGGGTGCCTGGGACTGACTCCAGCTGAAATGTGTGCGTGGTTGGAGAGTAGCTGGGACAGACAGGAGAGTCCCTGAGGGCTGGTGAAGACATGAGAGAGACTGGAGAGTAAGTGAGTGAAATTGGTGAGTTTGGTGGTGCTTCCTGGGTGCCTGGAACTGACTCCCGCTGAAGTGTGGGCGTGGTTGGAGAGTAGCTGGGACACACAGGAGAGTCCCTGAGGGTTGGAGATAAAGACGTGCTAGAGAGTGAGGAGTAACTGAGTGAAATTGGGGAGTTTGGTGGTGATTCCGGGGTGCCTGGAGCTGACTGCAGCTGAAATGTGGGCGTGGTTGGAGAGTAGCTGGGACAGACGGGAGAGTCCCTGAGGGATGGTGAAGACATGAGAGAGACTGGGGAGTAACGCAGTGAAATTGGTGAGTTTGGTGGTGATTTCTGGGTGCCTGCAACGGACTCCCGCTGAAGTGTGGGCGTGTTTGGAGAGTAGCTGGGACAGACAGGCGAGTCCCTGAGGGTTGGAGATAAAGACGTGCTAGAGACTGGGGAGTAACTCAGTGAAAGTGGTGGGCTTGGTGGTGATCCCTGGGTTCCTGGAACTGACCCGCGCTGAAATGTGGGCGTGGTTGGAGAGTAGCTGGGACAGACTGGAGGGTCCGTAAGGGCTGGGGGTGAAGACGTGAGAGAGACTGGCGAGGATCTCACTGAGGTCTGTGAGTTTGTAGGTGTTTCTGGGGTGTGGGGTAGAGACTCCCGCTGAAATCTGGGCGTAGTTGGAGAGTAGCTGGGACAGACAGGAGAGTCATGGGTGGCTGGGGGTGAGCTGCTGGATGATGGCAGTAAGAACATATGGTATATTATTGATGAATGAGGTGACTGTGAAGAATCTCCAGAGGAGGACACGGGAGAACACAATGACATGAGTGACTGTCCTGCTTGGTTAGGAAAGGGAAACGTAAAGTTGTGGAATTCTGTTGATGATGGATGTGAGAGTGGTGAAGCCCTGCGGGGTGATGTAGAGTACTTCCACATCCCTGGTGAGGAGCTGCCCCTTGGGTCTGAGTTTCTGGGAGGGGAGAGGGAGAAGCTGGGTGAGGCAGGCATGAATCTTGAGGAGTCAGGGCTGGGGGACCGCTCATATTCTCCCGAGACGTGTGAGTCTCTGGGGGACTCCTGGGTGCATGGGGCTGACTCCCGCAGGAACCTGGGGATGGCTGGAGAGTAACTGGGAGCCACAGGAGAGTCCCTGAGGCCTGGGGGTGAAGAGATGAAAGACACAGGGGTGGAGCACCGTGAGGCTCGTGAGTTTGTAGGTGATTCCCGGGTGTGGGGGGCTGACTCCAGCTGAAATCTGGGGTTGTTTGGAGAGTAGCTGGGAGACACAGGAGATCCCCCGAGAGCTGGGGGTGAGCTGCTGGGTGATGGCAGTAAGAACATGTGGTATATTATTGATGAACGTGGGGACTCTGAGGAATCCTCAGAGGAGGACACGGGAGAGCCCAATGGCTTCATTGATTGCCCATCACGGTGAGGACAGGGAAATGGGAGCTTGTGGGATTCTGGTGATGACAGAGGTGAGTGTGGTGAAGCCCTAGGGGATGGTGAATGGTAGCTCCGGATCCCTGGTGAGGAGCTTCCCCTGAAGCCTGAGTTTCTGAGAGGGGAGAGGGAGAAGCTGGGTGAGGCTCGCATGGACCTTGGGGAGTCCGTGCTGGGGGACCGTTCATAAGAAGAGCCGGACAAGACCCTACTGTTCTTAGGTGCAGACATGATTAGGAAACCTGCAGCTCCCAGGGGCCCCTACTAATTTTCTAACTCGCAGAAGGAAGGAGTGTGTGTGCGTGTGTGTGTGTGTGCGGTGTGAGGTATGTGCCCCTTAAGAAAATGGAAATCAACCAACCAATGAGACAGACAGACAGACAGACAGACAGACAGACAGAGATTCACTTGCCCAAGTGTTCTGTCCTGTCCTCTGAATCCGCTTCCAAGTCGCAAGACGCTGTGAGCTCCAAGTCAACGCAGAGTCTGCCAACCGCTCCGGCCGCTGATCCGCTCCACGAAGATCTGAGTACAGGCCAGCCAGGGTGGGTTTAAATGGCCTCGGGCGCAGCCTAGCAGCGGAAAGGGCGGAGCTTCACTCCTCCTTTCCATCAGTCACCCCCAACTTTCCCAGGCTACACCTCGTAGGAAACTGTTCTCCTGCTTTGATTTCATGCGCCACCTTTGGGACAATCTAAGAACTTACAAGTTTTCTTGGCCAGATATATTAGGAATTGTATGCACTGAAACACTGAAAACCAACTAGTGGTTCTGTGGTTCCCACGTTGTGGTTTTGACACCAGCAGCATCCTTGCCACAATCAAACCCCGGAGATCCACAGATCTGCGGTGTAACAATACCTCCCCCTGATCCGGATGCATGGCAGTTTAAGAAGTCTTTCCGTGTAAGGGAAAAGACTTTGAAGAAAAGGTGGAGATATGCGTTGTATAAACATTCTTTTGCTCTGGAACCACGTAGAGACTTGGGAGCCAGTTGGGTGGAGCATTCGTTGGATGAGGGTGCTCGGGTTAGGAATATCAAGGTGTGGCTCCAGATAATCCAATCATCTAATTAAGATTCCAGTTATGCTCATCTGTTTTAAAATTCTGTTTGGGTAAATTCTTTTAGTCAGACTGAGAATGGCAAAGCCTCAACCCCAATTTCCAGGGAGGGTTGAGAGCCTCAGGTGGAGTTGATCACCAATAGCCTATGGTTTAACCCGTCATGCCTATAGAATGAGGTCTCCATAAAAACCCAAAAGGACTGGGTTCAGAGAGCTTGTGGATAACACTTCCTGGAAGGTAGTGCACCCCTCCCCACACGCCGGGCCCCGCATTTATTTCTGAACTTTTTGCAAAGTCCGCTAAAATACAACGGCAAATGTAAGTGTTTCCCTGCGTGCTGTGAGCTCTTCCAGCCAATGAATGCAACTAAATCTGGGAGTGGTGGCAACCTGATTTATAGCCAGTTGCTGAGAAGCACAGGTAAAACAACGTGGGGCTTCCCATTGTTATTAGTGTGGGAGGCCTGTCTGGCGGGACTCGGCCCTTTGGAATCTAAAGCTATGTCCCGGTAGATAGCGTCACCATTGAATTAGAAGACACACATATGTTGAGAATAATCTTTCTGGTCATTTGCTGCATGTCTTATTTACAATATGTAATCAAATTCTTTATCCTGGCCTTATGGCACCTGGGTTGAGAACCATGATTGGAACCAAACATTGGTCTGTCACGTTCTGAGTTTGAAACTTTATTTTGCCTTTAGCGTTTTGCTATTGCTTTTTCGTTTTCTTTTGTTTCGTTTCGTTTCTAAGTTCTGGGGTATATGTGCAGGATGTGCAGATTTGTTACTAAGGTAAACGTGTGCCATGGTGGTTCGCTGCACCTGTCAACCCATCACCTAGGTATTAAGCCCAGCATGCAGTAGCTGTTTTTCTTAACGCTCTGCCTCCCGAAAGGCCCCAGTGAGTGTTGTTCCCCTTCCTGTGTCCATGTGATCTCATTTTTCAGCTCTCATTATAAGTGAGAATGTGGCGTTTGGTTTTCTTTCCCTGGATTAGTTTGCTGAGCATAATGACCACACATCACCACTGTTTCTGTTTTTTAGTATAAAGAGTAGTATTTTATTGAATAAGATTTGCTCACAGAAAAATAAGCTTAAGTCTACAATGAATGCCAGACTCTACAGCAGAAAGCAATTTTCTCACTTTTCCACACACAATGGTTCCTACTAAGTGAAAAAACTTCATTCACAAATGTATTACTCTGTCTCAAAACATCTCACATAATCATGCACTGTACTAAAGCCATTAGATCAGTTCTTCAGTCAGGTTAAAGAAGTATCCCTCTAATAACTGACTTTTATAATGCTATCAATATCCACTCCCAATCAGTCTGCCATTGTTAATGGTGTACAGCATTACTGAATACAATGGAATTGATGACGCCCATATCCACGGACACACCGTGACTTACGGTGGTTTGATTTATGATTTTTCAACGTTATGATGGGATTATTGGAATATTAGATGCGTTTCTGAGTTACAGTGGGTTTATGAGTATGCGACCCTATAGTCCAGAAACAGCTGTATAAGGAAAAACAGGTGTACCTAATAAAAATATGCTTAGTGACTTGGGATAAACCAATAGATGTTCACAACTGATGGAGAGCCGTGAAAGAGAGATAGCGGTAAATAGTTACAATAACACAATTTTCCTGCACCTGTCGAGGATTTCTCCCAAAAAACGCAGAATGTGGGATGCACCTAAGGCATATGAAAGAGAGAGGGCAGAAGGAGTAAGAGAGAAATAGGAGGAAGGAAGGAAGGAAGGAAAGAAAGAAGGAAGGTAGGAAGGAAGGAAGGAAGGAAGGAAGGAAGGAAAGAAGGACGAAAGGAAGGAGAAAACACCCGGTGTTACTAAAACCCCCCAAAAAATGGTTTCCCCCTGTGGGTAAGCCTACAATGTGGATGAATCTTGAAAATATTGTGCTACGTGTTGTGTCAGTCATAACAGCTCACCTATTGTGCAATTCCGTTGATAGGAAATGTCCACAATATGGAAATCTATGCATATGGGATTGATCGCACTAGGTAGTTGCTACCTAGAGCTGAGGGTCAGGGAGAGGGTTTGAGACAGAATGAGGAGTGACTAATGTCTACAGGGTTTTTCTCTGGTCGGGGGTGATAAGACGTTCTACAATGGATTGCGAATTAAAATTGAATGTGCACCACCACAGGTATACTAAAAGCCACTCAATTCATGACTTTTAATGGGGGAATCTTCTGTGGCGCACTCTCATGGAGACCACGGCAGACATAGTGAGAGAGAAAAAGGTGAGTAAATATCTGAAACGGAGGCAGAAAGAGAGAGAATGAGAAGCCCTGTGAATGGAAGGGAGAGCGAAAAGGGAAAATGGTCCTATTTACAAATGACAGATGTGAAACCGGGGTTCACATCAACAGTGTCACTGCCAGGAAGGAGGGTCATGCTAGCCATGTCACCGGTAGTGTGGCCCGCAGGGACGCCGACCTGCTGGAGCGTCGTGCCAGCATGGGCTCTGGCAGCCACGTGGGCCAGCAGGAGGGTCCCGCTGCACAGCTGTGGGGTGAGGATAGACTGGGTGGTGATATCGCCCATTACAGGGGCCTCTTCTGCTGGCAAGAGTGTGACAGTAGCAAGTAGATGGACAAGCCTGCGTGTGAGGACGGAATGCAGGAGGGGCTCTTGTGCGGCTGGGTGTGGGGCCCTCACGGGAACCGTGGAGAAATGGCCAGGTAACTGCGTCATGTGGGCTAGTAGATTGGCCAGGGCTTCGAACTGAAGGACAATAACGGGGAGTAGCTGTCAGGCCCTGGGAGTGTCTGAGTGTAAGTGGAGATGGGTTTGGGGTCACTGAGGGATGCGTGGGAGCCATCCCTGTATAGGTACAGGTCATAGGGAGATAGTCTCGTGAGGCCTGTGAGTGTCTAGGGTTGTCCTGGGTGCCTGGGGCTGACTGTGGCAGAAATGTGGGGAAGGCTGGAGAGAAGCTGGGAGACCCAGGAGAGTCCCTGAAGGCAGGGGGTGAAGAGGTGAAAGAAATGGGGGAGGGTTGCAGTAAGGTCCGTGAGTTTGTAGGTGATTCCTGGGTGCGGGAAGCTGACTCCAGGTGAAATCTGGAGATGGTCGGAGTGTAGCTGAGAGAGACAGAAGAGTCCTTGAGGGCTGGGGGTGAGAACATGAGGGAGACTGGGGAGTAAGTCAGTGAAATTCGTGAGTTCGGTGGTGTATCGTGGGTGCCTGGAACTGACTCCAGCTGGAATCTAGCGAAGTTTTGAGAGTAGCTGAAAGAGACACAGGAGTCCCTGTGGGCTGAGGGCAAAGACCTGAGAGAGACCAGGGAGGACCTCAGTGAAGTCTGTGAGTCTGTAGGTGATTCCGGAGTGTGGGAGGCTGAGTGCCGCTGAAATCTGGGCGTGGTGGGAGAGTAGCTGGGACAGACAGGAGAGTCCCAGGGGGCTGGGGGTGAAGACATGACAGAGACTGGGGAGTAACTCAGCGAAACTGCTGAGTTTGGTGGTGATACCTGGGTGCCTGGAACTGACTCCCGCTGAAATCTGGGCATGGTTGGAGAGTAGCTGGGACACACAGGAGAGTCCCTGAGGGCTGGGGGTGAAGACATGAGAGAGACCGGGGAGTACCTCAGTGAAACTGGTGAGTTTGGTGGTGACTCCGGGGTGCCTGGGACTGACTCCAGCTGAAATGTGTGCGTGGTTGGAGAGTAGCTGGGACAGACAGGAGAGTCCCTGAGGGCTGCTGAAGACATGAGAGAGACTGGAGAGTAAGTGAGTGAAATTGGTGAGTTTGGTGGTGCTTCCTGGGTGCCTGGAACTGACTCCCGCTGAAGTGTGGGCGTGGTTGTAGAGTAGCTGGGACACACAGGAGAGTCCCTGAGGGTTGGAGATAAAGACGTGCTAGAGAGTGAGGAGTAACTGAGTGAAATTGGGGAGTTTGGTGGTGATTCCGGGGTGCCTGGAGCTGACTGCAGCTGAAATGTGGGCGTGGTTGGAGAGTAGCTGGGACAGACGGGAGAGTCCCTGAGGGATGGTGAAGACATGAGAGAGACTGGGGAGTAACGCAGTGAAATTGGTGAGTTTGGTGGTGATTTCTGGGTGCCTGCAACGGACTCCCGCTGAAGTGTGGGCGTGTTTGGAGAGTAGCTGGGACAGACAGGCGAGTCCCTGAGGGTTGGAGATAAAGACGTGCTAGAGACTGGGGAGTAACTCAGTGAAAGTGGTGGGCTTGGTGGTGATCCCTGGGTTCCTGGAACTGACCCGCGCTGAAATGTGGGCGTGGTTGGAGAGTAGCTGGGACAGACTGGAGGGTCCGTAAGGGCTGGGGGTGAAGACGTGAGAGAGACTGGCAAGGATCTCACTGAGGTCTGTGAGTTTGTAGGTGTTTCTGGGGTGTGGGGTAGAGACTCCCGCTGAAATCTGGGCGTAGTTGGAGAGTAGCTGGGACAGACAGGAGAGTCATGGGTGGCTGGGGGTGAGCTGCTGGATGATGGCAGTAAGAACATATGGTATATTATTGATGAATGAGGTGACTGTGAAGAATCTCCAGAGGAGGACACGGGAGAACACAATGACATGAGTGACTGTCCTGCTTGGTTAGGAAAGGGAAACGTAAAGTTGTGGAATTCTGTTGATGATGGATGTGAGAGTGGTGAAGCCCTGCGGGGTGATGTAGAGTACTTCCACATCCCTGGTGAGGAGCTGCCCCTTGGGTCTGAGTTTCTGGGAGGGGAGAGGGAGAAGCTGGGTGAGGCAGGCATGAATCTTGAGGAGTCAGGGCTGGGGGACCGCTCATATTCTCCCGAGACGTGTGAGTCTCTGGGGGACTCCTGGGTGCATGGGGCTGACTCCCGCAGGAACCTGGGGATGGCTGGAGAGTAACTGGGAGCCACAGGAGAGTCCCTGAGGCCTGGGGGTGAAGAGATGAAAGACACAGGGGTGGAGCACCGTGAGGCTCGTGAGTTTGTAGGTGATTCCCGGGTGTGGGGGGCTGACTCCAGCTGAAATCTGGGGTTGTTTGGAGAGTAGCTGGGAGACACAGGAGATCCCCCGAGAGCTGGGGGTGAGCTGCTGGGTGATGGCAGTAAGAACATGTGGTATATTATTGATGAACGTGGGGACTCTGAGGAATCCTCAGAGGAGGACACGGGAGAGCCCAATGGCTTCATTGATTGCCCATCACGGTGAGGACAGGGAAATGGGAGCTTGTGGGATTCTGGTGATGACAGAGGTGAGTGTGGTGAAGCCCTAGGGGATGGTGAATGGTAGCTCCGGATCCCTGGTGAGGAGCTTCCCCTGAAGCCTGAGTTTCTGAGAGGGGAGAGGGAGAAGCTGGGTGAGGCTCGCATGGACCTTGGGGAGTCCGTGCTGGGGGACCGTTCATAAGAAGAGCCGGACAAGACCCTACTGTTCTTAGGTGCAGACATGATTAGGAAACCTGCAGCTCCCAGGGGCCCCTACTAATTTTCTAACTCGCAGAAGGAAGGAGTGTGTGTGCGTGTGTGTGTGTGTGCGGTGTGAGGTATGTGCCCCTTAAGAAAATGGAAATCAACCAACCAATGAGACAGACAGACAGACAGACAGACAGACAGACAGAGATTCACTTGCCCAAGTGTTCTGTCCTGTCCTCTGAATCCGCTTCCAAGTCGCAAGACGCTGTGAGCTCCAAGTCAACGCAGAGTCTGCCAACCGCTCCGGCCGCTGATCCGCTCCACGAAGATCTGAGTACAGGCCAGCCAGGGTGGGTTTAAATGGCCTCGGGCGCAGCCTAGCAGCGGAAAGGGCGGAGCTTCACTCCTCCTTTCCATCAGTCACCCCCAACTTTCCCAGGCTACACCTCGTAGGAAACTGTTCTCCTGCTTTGATTTCATGCGCCACCTTTGGGACAATCTAAGAACTTACAAGTTTTCTTGGCCAGATATATTAGGAATTGTATGCACTGAAACACTGAAAACCAACTAGTGGTTCTGTGGTTCCCACGTTGTGGTTTTGACACCAGCAGCATCCTTGCCACAATCAAACCCCGGAGATCCACAGATCTGCGGTGTAACCATACCTCCCCCTGATCCGGATGCATGGCAGTTTAAGGAGTCTTTCCGTGTAAGGGAAAAGACTTTGAAGAAAAGGTGGAGATATGCGTTGTATAAACATTCTTTTGCTCTGGAACCACGTAGAGACTTGGGAGCCAGTTGGGTGGAGCATTCGTTGGATGAGGGTGCTCGGGTTAGGAATATCAAGGTGTGGCTCCAGATAATCCAATCATCTAATTAAGATTCCAGTTATGCTCATCTGTTTTAAAATTCTGTTTGGGTAAATTCTTTTAGTCAGACTGAGAATGGCAAAGCCTCAACCCCAATTTCCAGGGAGGGTTGAGAGCCTCAGGTGGAGTTGATCACCAATAGCCTATGGTTTAACCCGTCATGCCTATAGAATGAGGTCTCCATAAAAACCCAAAAGGACTGGGTTCAGAGAGCTTGTGGATAACACTTCCTGGAAGGTAGTGCACCCCTCCCCACACGCCGGGCCCCGCATTTATTTCTGAACTTTTTGCAAAGTCCGCTAAAATACAACGGCAAATGTAAGTGTTTCCCTGCGTGCTGTGAGCTCTTCCAGCCAATGAATGCAACTAAATCTGGGAGTGGTGGCAACCTGATTTATAGCCAGTTGCTGAGAAGCACAGGTAAAACAACGTGGGGCTTCCCATTGTTATTAGTGTGGGAGGCCTGTCTGGCGGGACTCGGCCCTTTGGAATCTAAAGCTATGTCCCGGTAGATAGCGTCACCATTGAATTAGAAGACACACATATGTTGAGAATAATCTTTCTGGTCATTTGCTGCATGTCTTATTTACAATATGTAATCAAATTCTTTATCCTGGCCTTATGGCACCTGGGTTGAGAACCATGATTGGAACCAAACATTGGTCTGTCACGTTCTGAGTTTGAAACTTTATTTTGCCTTTAGCGTTTTGCTATTGCTTTTTCGTTTTCTTTTGTTTCGTTTCGTTTCTAAGTTCTGGGGTATATGTGCAGGATGTGCAGATTTGTTACTAAGGTAAACGTGTGCCATGGTGGTTCGCTGCACCTGTCAACCCATCACCTAGGTATTAAGCCCAGCATGCAGTAGCTGTTTTTCTTAACGCTCTGCCTCCCGAAAGGCCCCAGTGAGTGTTGTTCCCCTTCCTGTGTCCATGTGATCTCATTTTTCAGCTCTCATTATAAGTGAGAATGTGGCGTTTGGTTTTCTTTCCCTGGATTAGTTTGCTGAGCATAATGACCACACATCACCACTGTTTCTGTTTTTTAGTATAAAGAGTAGTATTTTATTGAATAAGATTTGCTCACAGAAAAATAAGCTTAAGTCTACAATGAATGCCAGACTCTACAGCAGAAAGCAATTTTCTCACTTTTCCACACACAATGGTTCCTACTAAGTGAAAAAACTTCATTCACAAATGTACTACTCTGTCTCAAAACATCTCACATAATCATGCACTGTACTAAAGCCATTAGATCAGTTCTTCAGTCAGGTTAAAGAAGTATCCCTCTAATAACTGACTTTTATAATGCTATCAATATCCACTCCCAATCAGTCTGCCATTGTTAATGGTGTACAGCATTACTGAATACAATGGAATTGATGACGCCCATATCCACGGACACACCGTGACTTACGGTGGTTTGATTTATGATTTTTCAACGTTATGATGGGATTATTGGAATATTAGATGCGTTTCTGAGTTACAGTGGGTTTATGAGTATGCGACCCTATAGTCCAGAAACAGCTGTATAAGGAAAAACAGGTGTACCTAATAAAAATATGCTTAGTGACTTGGGATAAACCAATAGATGTTCACAACTGATGGAGAGCCGTGAAAGAGAGATAGCGGTAAATAGTTACAATAACACAATTTTCCTGCACCTGTCGAGGATTTCTCCCAAAAAACGCAGAATGTGGGATGCACCTAAGGCATATGAAAGAGAGAGGGCAGAAGGAGTAAGAGAGAAATAGGAGGAAGGAAGGAAGGAAGGAAAGAAAGAAGGAAGGTAGGAAGGAAGGAAGGAAGGAAGGAAAGAAGGAAGGAAAGAAGGACGAAAGGAAGGAGAAAACACCCGGTGTTACTAAAACCCCCCAAAAAATGGTTTCCCCCTGTGGGTAAGCCTACAATGTGGATGAATCTTGAAAATATTGTGCTACGTGTTGTGTCAGTCATAACAGCTCACCTATTGTGCAATTCCGTTGATAGGAAATGTCCACAATATGGAAATCTATGCATATGGGATTGATCGCACTAGGTAGTTGCTACCTAGGGCTGAGGGTCAGGGAGAGGGTTTGAGACAGAATGAGGAGTGACTAATGTCTACAGGGTTTTTCTCTGGTCGGGGGTGATAAGACGTTCTACAATGGATTGCGAATTAAAATTGAATGTGCACCACCACAGGTATACTAAAAGCCACTCAATTCATGACTTTTAATGGGGGAATCTTCTGTGGCGCACTCTCATGGAGACCACGGCAGACATAGTGAGAGAGAAAAAGGTGAGTAAATATCTGAAACGGAGGCAGAAAGAGAGAGAATGAGAAGCCCTGTGAATGGAAGGGAGAGCGAAAAGGGAAAATGGTCCTATTTAGAAATGACAGATGTGAAACCGGGGTTCACATCAACAGTGTCACTGCCAGGAAGGAGGGTCATGCTAGCCATGTCACCGGTAGTGTGGCCCGCAGGGACGCCGACCTGCTGGAGCGTCGTGCCAGCATGGGCTCTGGCAGCCACGTGGGCCAGCAGGAGGGTCCCGCTGCACAGCTGTGGGGTGAGGATAGACTGGGTGGTGATATCGCCCATTACAGGGGCCTCTTCTGCTGGCAAGAGTGTGACAGTAGCAAGTAGATGGACAAGCCTGCGTGTGAGGACGGAATGCAGGAGGGGCTCTTGTGCGGCTGGGTGTGGGGCCCTCACGGGAACCGTGGAGAAATGGCCAGGTAACTGCGTCATGTGGGCTAGTAGATTGGCCAGGGCTTCGAACTGAAGGACAATAACGGGGAGTAGCTGTCAGGCCCTGGGAGTGTCTGAGTGTAAGTGGAGATGGGTTTGGGGTCACTGAGGGATGCGTGGGAGCCATCCCTGTATAGGTACAGGTCATAGGGAGATAGTCTCGTGAGGCCTGTGAGTGTCTAGGGTTGTCCTGGGTGCCTGGGGCTGACTGTGGCAGAAATGTGGGGAAGGCTGGAGAGAAGCTGGGAGACCCAGGAGAGTCCCTGAAGGCAGGGGGTGAAGAGGTGAAAGAAATGGGGGAGGGTTGCAGTAAGGTCCGTGAGTTTGTAGGTGATTCCTGGGTGCGGGAAGCTGACTCCAGGTGAAATCTGGAGATGGTCGGAGTGTAGCTGAGAGAGACAGAAGAGTCCTTGAGGGCTGGGGGTGAGAACATGAGGGAGACTGGGGAGTAAGTCAGTGAAATTCGTGAGTTCGGTGGTGTATCGTGGGTGCCTGGAACTGACTCCAGCTGGAATCTAGCGAAGTTTTGAGAGTAGCTGAAAGAGACACAGGAGTCCCTGTGGGCTGAGGGCAAAGACCTGAGAGAGACCAGGGAGGACCTCAGTGAAGTCTGTGAGTCTGTAGGTGATTCCGGAGTGTGGGAGGCTGAGTGCCGCTGAAATCTGGGCGTGGTGGGAGAGTAGCTGGGACAGACAGGAGAGTCCCAGGGGGCTGGGGGTGAAGACATGACAGAGACTGGGGAGTAACTCAGCGAAACTGCTGAGTTTGGTGGTGATACCTGGGTGCCTGGAACTGACTCCCGCTGAAATCTGGGCATGGTTGGAGAGTAGCTGGGACACACAGGAGAGTCCCTGAGGGCTGGGGGTGAAGACATGAGAGAGACCGGGGAGTACCTCAGTGAAACTGGTGAGTTTGGTGGTGACTCCGGGGTGCCTGGGACTGACTCCAGCTGAAATGTGTGCGTGGTTGGAGAGTAGCTGGGACAGACAGGAGAGTCCCTGAGGGCTGCTGAAGACATGAGAGAGACTGGAGAGTAAGTGAGTGAAATTGGTGAGTTTGGTGGTGCTTCCTGGGTGCCTGGGACTGACTCCCGCTGAAGTGTGGGCGTGGTTGGAGAGTAGCTGGGACACACAGGAGAGTCCCTGAGGGTTGGAGATAAAGACGTGCTAGAGAGTGAGGAGTAACTGAGTGAAATTGGGGAGTTTGGTGGTGATTCCGGGGTGCCTGGAGCTGACTGCAGCTGAAATGTGGGCGTGGTTGGAGAGTAGCTGGGACAGACGGGAGAGTCCCTGAGGGATGGTGAAGACATGAGAGAGACTGGGGAGTAACGCAGTGAAATTGGTGAGTTTGGTGGTGATTTCTGGGTGCCTGCAACGGACTCCCGCTGAAGTGTGGGCGTGTTTGGAGAGTAGCTGGGACAGACAGGCGAGTCCCTGAGGGTTGGAGATAAAGACGTGCTAGAGACTGGGGAGTAACTCAGTGAAAGTGGTGGGCTTGGTGGTGATCCCTGGGTTCCTGGAACTGACCCGCGCTGAAATGTGGGCGTGGTTGGAGAGTAGCTGGGACAGACTGGAGGGTCCGTAAGGGCTGGGGGTGAAGACGTGAGAGAGACTGGCGAGGATCTCACTGAGGTCTGTGAGTTTGTAGGTGTTTCTGGGGTGTGGGGTAGAGACTCCCGCTGAAATCTGGGCGTAGTTGGAGAGTAGCTGGGACAGACAGGAGAGTCATGGGTGGCTGGGGGTGAGCTGCTGGATGATGGCAGTAAGAACATATGGTATATTATTGATGAATGAGGTGACTGTGAAGAATCTCCAGAGGAGGACACGGGAGAACACAATGACGTGAGTGACTGTCCTGCTTGGTTAGGAAAGGGAAACGTAAAGTTGTGGAATTCTGTTGATGATGGATGTGAGAGTGGTGAAGCCCTGCGGGGTGATGTAGAGTACTTCCACATCCCTGGTGAGGAGCTGCCCCTTGGGTCTGAGTTTCTGGGAGGGGAGAGGGAGAAGCTGGGTGAGGCAGGCATGAATCTTGAGGAGTCAGGGCTGGGGGACCGCTCATATTCTCCCGAGACGTGTGAGTCTCTGGGGGACTCCTGGGTGCATGGGGCTGACTCCCGCAGGAACCTGGGGATGGCTGGAGAGTAACTGGGAGCCACAGGAGAGTCCCTGAGGCCTGGGGGTGAAGAGATGAAAGACACAGGGGTGGAGCACCGTGAGGCTCGTGAGTTTGTAGGTGATTCCCGGGTGTGGGGGGCTGACTCCAGCTGAAATCTGGGGTTGTTTGGAGAGTAGCTGGGAGACACAGGAGATCCCCCGAGAGCTGGGGGTGAGCTGCTGGGTGATGGCAGTAAGAACATGTGGTATATTATTGATGAACGTGGGGACTCTGAGGAATCCTCAGAGGAAGACACGGGAGAGCCCAATGGCTTCATTGATTGCCCATCACGGTGAGGACAGGGAAATGGGAGCTTGTGGGATTCTGGTGATGACAGAGGTGAGTGTGGTGAAGCCCTAGGGGATGGTGAATGGTAGCTCCGGATCCCTGGTGAGGAGCTTCCCCTGAAGCCTGAGTTTCTGAGAGGGGAGAGGGAGAAGCTGGGTGAGGCTCGCATGGACCTTGGGGAGTCCGTGCTGGGGGACCGTTCATAGGAAGAGACGGACAAGACCCTACTGTTCTTAGGTGCAGACATGATTAGGAAACCTGCAGCTCCCAGGGGCCCCTACTAATTTTCTAACTCGCAGAAGGAAGGAGTGTGTGTGCGTGTGTGTGTGTGTGCGGTGTGAGGTATGTGCCCCTTAAGAAAATGGAAATCAACCAACCAATGAGACAGACAGACAGACAGACAGACAGACAGAGATTCACTTGCCCAAGTGTTCTGTCCTGTCCTCTGAATCCGCTTCCAAGTCGCAAGACGCTGTGAGCTCCAAGTCAACGCAGAGTCCGCCAACCGCTCCGGCCGCTGATCCGCTCCGCGAAGATCTGAGTACAGGCCAGCCAGGGTGGGTTTAAATGGCCTCGGGCGCAGCCTAGCAGCGGAAAGGGCGGAGCTTCACTCCTCCTTTCCATCAGTCACCCCCAACTTTCCCAGGCTACACCTCCTAGGAAACTGTTCTCCTGCTTTGATTTCATGCGCCACCTTTGGGACAATCTAAGAACTTACAAGTTTTCTTGGCCAGATATATTAGGAATTGTATGCACTGAAACACTGAAAACCAACTAGTGGTTCTGTGGTTCCCACGTTGTGGTTTTGACACCAGCAGCATCCTTGCCACAATCAAACCCCGGAGATCCACAGATCTGCGGTGTAACAATACCTCCCCCTGATCCGGATGCATGGCAGTTTAAGGAGTCTTTCCGTGTAAGGGAAAAGACTTTGAAGAAAAGGTGGAGATATGCGTTGTATAAACATTCTTTTGCTCTGGAACCACGTAGAGACTTGGGAGCCAGTTGGGTGGAGCATTCGTTGGATGAGGGTGCTCGGGTTAGGAATATCAAGGTGTGGCTCCAGATAATCCAATCATCTAATTAAGATTCCAGTTATGCTCATCTGTTTTAAAATTCCGTTTGGGTAAATTCTTTTAGTCAGACTGAGAATGGCAAAGCCTCAACCCCAATTTCCAGGGAGGGTTGAGAGCCTCAGGTGGAGTTGATCACCAATAGCCTATGGTTTAACCCGTCATGCCTATAGAATGAGGTCTCCATAAAAACCCAAAAGGACTGGGTTCAGAGAGCTTGTGGATAACACTTCCTGGAAGGTAGTGCACCCCTCCCCACACGCCGGGCCCCGCATTTATTTCTGAACTTTTTGCAAAGTCCGCTAAAATACAACGGCAAATGTAAGTGTTTCCCTGCGTGCTGTGAGCTCTTCCAGCCAATGAATGCAACTAAATCTGGGAGTGGTGGCAACCTGATTTATAGCCAGTTGCTGAGAAGCACAGGTAAAACAACGTGGGGCTTCCCATTGTTATTAGTGTGGGAGGCCTGTCTGGCGGGACTCGGCCCTTTGGAATCTAAAGCTATGTCCCGGTAGATAGCGTCACCATTGAATTAGAAGACACACATATGTTGAGAATAATCTTTCTGGTCATTTGCTGCATGTCTTATTTACAATATGTAATCAAATTCTTTATCCTGGCCTTATGGCACCTGGGTTGAGAACCATGATTGGAACCAAACATTGGTCTGTCACGTTCTGAGTTTGAAACTTTATTTTGCCTTTAGCGTTTTGCTATTGCTTTTTCGTTTTCTTTTGTTTCGTTTCGTTTCTAAGTTCTGGGGTATATGTGCAGGATGTGCAGATTTGTTACTAAGGTAAACGTGTGCCATGGTGGTTCGCTGCACCTGTCAACCCATCACCTAGGTATTAAGCCCAGCATGCAGTAGCTGTTTTTCTTAACGCTCTGCCTCCCGAAAGGCCCCAGTGAGTGTTGTTCCCCTTCCTGTGTCCATGTGATCTCATTTTTCAGCTCTCATTATAAGTGAGAATGTGGCGTTTGGTTTTCTTTCCCTGGATTAGTTTGCTGAGCATAATGACCACACATCACCACTGTTTCTGTTTTTTAGTATAAAGAGTAGTATTTTATTGAATAAGATTTGCTCACAGAAAAATAAGCTTAAGTCTACAATGAATGCCAGACTCTACAGCAGAAAGCAATTTTCTCACTTTTCCACACACAATGGTTCCTACTAAGTGAAAAAACTTCATTCACAAATGTATTACTCTGTCTCAAAACATCTCACATAATCATGCACTGTACTAAAGCCATTAGATCAGTTCTTCAGTCAGGTTAAAGAAGTATCCCTCTAATAACTGACTTTTATAATGCTATCAATATCCACTCCCAATCAGTCTGCCATTGTTAATGGTGTACAGCATTACTGAATACAATGGAATTGATGACGCCCATATCCACGGACACACCGTGACTTACGGTGGTTTGATTTATGATTTTTCAACGTTATGATGGGATTATTGGAATATTAGATGCGTTTCTGAGTTACAGTGGGTTTATGAGTATGCGACCCTATAGTCCAGAAACAGCTGTATAAGGAAAAACAGGTGTACCTAATAAAAATATGCTTAGTGACTTGGGATAAACCAATAGATGTTCACAACTGATGGAGAGCCGTGAAAGAGAGATAGCGGTAAATAGTTACAATAACACAATTTTCCTGCACCTGTCGAGGATTTCTCCCAAAAAACGCAGAATGTGGGATGCACCTAAGGCATATGAAAGAGAGAGGGCAGAAGGAGTAAGAGAGAAATAGGAGGAAGGAAGGAAGGAAGGAAAGAAAGAAGGAAGGTAGGAAGGAAGGAAGGAAGGAAGGAAGGAAAGAAGGACGAAAGGAAGGAGAAAACACCCGGTGTTACTAAAACCCCCCAAAAAATGGTTTCCCCCTGTGGGTAAGCCTACAATGTGGATGAATCTTGAAAATATTGTGCTACGTGTTGTGTCAGTCATAACAGCTCACCTATTGTGCAATTCCGTTGATAGGAAATGTCCACAATATGGAAATCTATGCATATGGGATTGATCGCACTAGGTAGTTGCTACCTAGAGCTGAGGGTCAGGGAGAGGGTTTGAGACAGAATGAGGAGTGACTAATGTCTACAGGGTTTTTCTCTGGTCGGGGGTGATAAGACGTTCTACAATGGATTGCGAATTAAAATTGAATGTGCACCACCACAGGTATACTAAAAGCCACTCAATTCATGACTTTTAATGGGGGAATCTTCTGTGGCGCACTCTCATGGAGACCACGGCAGACATAGTGAGAGAGAAAAAGGTGAGTAAATATCTGAAACGGAGGCAGAAAGAGAGAGAATGAGAAGCCCTGTGAATGGAAGGGAGAGCGAAAAGGGAAAATGGTCCTATTTAGAAATGACAGATGTGAAACCGGGGTTCACATCAACAGTGTCACTGCCAGGAAGGAGGGTCATGCTAGCCATGTCACCGGTAGTGTGGCCCGCAGGGACGCCGACCTGCTGGAGCGTCGTGCCAGCATGGGCTCTGGCAGCCACGTGGGCCAGCAGGAGGGTCCCGCTGCACAGCTGTGGGGTGAGGATAGACTGGGTGGTGATATCGCCCATTACAGGGGCCTCTTCTGCTGGCAAGAGTGTGACAGTAGCAAGTAGATGGACAAGCCTGCGTGTGAGGACGGAATGCAGGAGGGGCTCTTGTGCGGCTGGGTGTGGGGCCCTCACGGGAACCGTGGAGAAATGGCCAGGTAACTGCGTCATGTGGGCTAGTAGATTGGCCAGGGCTTCGAACTGAAGGACAATAACGGGGAGTAGCTGTCAGGCCCTGGGAGTGTCTGAGTGTAAGTGGAGATGGGTTTGGGGTCACTGAGGGATGCGTGGGAGCCATCCCTGTATAGGTACAGGTCATAGGGAGATAGTCTCGTGAGGCCTGTGAGTGTCTAGGGTTGTCCTGGGTGCCTGGGGCTGACTGTGGCAGAAATCTGGGGAAGGCTGGAGAGAAGCTGGGAGACCCAGGAGAGTCCCTGAAGGCAGGGGGTGAAGAGGTGAAAGAAATGGGGGAGGGTTGCAGTAAGGTCCGTGAGTTTGTAGGTGATTCCTGGGTGCGGGAAGCTGACTCCAGGTGAAATCTGGAGATGGTCGGAGTGTAGCTGAGAGAGACAGAAGAGTCCTTGAGGGCTGGGGGTGAGAACATGAGGGAGACTGGGGAGTAAGTCAGTGAAATTCGTGAGTTCGGTGGTGTATCGTGGGTGCCTGGAACTGACTCCAGCTGGAATCTAGCGAAGTTTTGAGAGTAGCTGAAAGAGACACAGGAGTCCCTGTGGGCTGAGGGCAAAGACCTGAGAGAGACCAGGGAGGACCTCAGTGAAGTCTGTGAGTCTGTAGGTGATTCCGGAGTGTGGGAGGCTGAGTGCCGCTGAAATCTGGGCGTGGTGGGAGAGTAGCTGGGACAGACAGGAGAGTCCCAGGGGGCTGGGGGTGAAGACATGACAGAGACTGGGGAGTAACTCAGCGAAACTGCTGAGTTTGGTGGTGATACCTGGGTGCCTGGAACTGACTCCCGCTGAAATCTGGGCATGGTTGGAGAGTAGCTGGGACACACAGGAGAGTCCCTGAGGGCTGGGGGTGAAGACATGAGAGAGACCGGGGAGTACCTCAGTGAAACTGGTGAGTTTGGTGGTGACTCCGGGGTGCCTGGGACTGACTCCAGCTGAAATGTGTGCGTGGTTGGAGAGTAGCTGGGACAGACAGGAGAGTCCCTGAGGGCTGCTGAAGACATGAGAGAGACTGGAGAGTAAGTGAGTGAAATTGGTGAGTTTGGTGGTGCTTCCTGGGTGCCTGGAACTGACTCCCGCTGAAGTGTGGGCGTGGTTGGAGAGTAGCTGGGACACACAGGAGAGTCCCTGAGGGTTGGAGATAAAGACGTGCTAGAGAGTGAGGAGTAACTGAGTGAAATTGGGGAGTTTGGTGGTGATTCCGGGGTGCCTGGAGCTGACTGCAGCTGAAATGTGGGCGTGGTTGGAGAGTAGCTGGGACAGACGGGAGAGTCCCTGAGGGATGGTGAAGACATGAGAGAGACTGGGGAGTAACGCAGTGAAATTGGTGAGTTTGGTGGTGATTTCTGGGTGCCTGCAACGGACTCCCGCTGAAGTGTGGGCGTGTTTGGAGAGTAGCTGGGACAGACAGGCGAGTCCCTGAGGGTTGGAGATAAAGACGTGCTAGAGACTGGGGAGTAACTCAGTGAAAGTGGTGGGCTTGGTGGTGATCCCTGGGTTCCTGGAACTGACCCGCGCTGAAATGTGGGCGTGGTTGGAGAGTAGCTGGGACAGACTGGAGGGTCCGTAAGGGCTGGGGGTGAAGACGTGAGAGAGACTGGCGAGGATCTCACTGAGGTCTGTGAGTTTGTAGGTGTTTCTGGGGTGTGGGGTAGAGACTCCCGCTGAAATCTGGGCGTAGTTGGAGAGTAGCTGGGACAGACAGGAGAGTCATGGGTGGCTGGGGGTGAGCTGCTGGATGATGGCAGTAAGAACATATGGTATATTATTGATGAATGAGGTGACTGTGAAGAATCTCCAGAGGAGGACACGGGAGAACACAATGACGTGAGTGACTGTCCTGCTTGGTTAGGAAAGGGAAACGTAAAGTTGTGGAATTCTGTTGATGATGGATGTGAGAGTGGTGAAGCCCTGCGGGGTGATGTAGAGTACTTCCACATCCCTGGTGAGGAGCTGCCCCTTGGGTCTGAGTTTCTGGGAGGGGAGAGGGAGAAGCTGGGTGAGGCAGGCATGAATCTTGAGGAGTCAGGGCTGGGGGACCGCTCATATTCTCCCGAGACGTGTGAGTCTCTGGGGGACTCCTGGGTGCATGGGGCTGACTCCCGCAGGAACCTGGGGATGGCTGGAGAGTAACTGGGAGCCACAGGAGAGTCCCTGAGGCCTGGGGGTGAAGAGATGAAAGACACAGGGGTGGAGCACCGTGAGGCTCGTGAGTTTGTAGGTGATTCCCGGGTGTGGGGGGCTGACTCCAGCTGAAATCTGGGGTTGTTTGGAGAGTAGCTGGGAGACACAGGAGATCCCCCGAGAGCTGGGGGTGAGCTGCTGGGTGATGGCAGTAAGAACATGTGGTATATTATTGATGAACGTGGGGACTCTGAGGAATCCTCAGAGGAAGACACAGGAGAGCCCAATGGCTTCATTGATTGCCCATCACGGTGAGGACAGGGAAATGGGAGCTTGTGGGATTCTGGTGATGACAGAGGTGAGTGTGGTGAAGCCCTAGTTGATGGTGAATGGTAGCTCCGGATCCCTGGTGAGGAGCTTCCCCTGAAGCCTGAGTTTCTGAGAGGGGAGAGGGAGAAGCTGGGTGAGGCTCGCATGGACCTTGGGGAGTCCGTGCTGGGGGACCGTTCATAGGAAGAGACGGACAAGACCCTACTGTTCTTAGGTGCAGACATGATTAGGAAACCTGCAGCTCCCAGGGGCCCCTACTAATTTTCTAACTCACAGAAGGAAGGGGTGTGTGTGCGTGTGTGTGTGTGTGCGGTGTGAGGTATGTGCCCCTTAAGAAAATGGAAATCAACCAACCAATGAGACAGACAGACAGACAGACAGACAGACAGAAAGAGATTCACTTGCCCAAGTGTTCTGTCCTGTCCTCTGAATCCGCTTCCAAGTCGCAAGACGCTGTGAGCTCCAAGTCAACGCAGAGTCCGCCAACCGCTCCGGCCGCTGATCCGCTCCGCGAAGATCTGAGTACAGGCCAGCCAGGGTGGGTTTAAATAGCCTCGGGCGCAGCCTAGCAGCGGAAAGGGCGGAGCTTCACTCCTCCTTTCCATCAGTCACCCCCAACTTTCCCAGGCTACACCTCCTAGGAAACTGTTCTCCTGCTTTGATTTCATGCGCCACCTTTGGGACAATCTAAGAACTTACAAGTTTTCTTGGCCAGATATATTAGGAATTGTATGCACTGAAACACTGAAAACCAACTAGTGGTTCTGTGGTTCCCACGTTGTGGTTTTGACACCAGCAGCATCCTTGCCACAATCAAACCCCGGAGATCCACAGATCTGCGGTGTAACAATACCTCCCCCTGATCCGGATGCATGGCAGTTTAAGAAGTCTTTCCGTGTAAGGGAAAAGACTTTGAAGAAAAGGTGGAGATATGCGTTGTAGAAACATTCTTTTGCTCTGGAACCACGTAGAGACTTGGGAGCCAGTTGGGTGGAGCATTCGTTGGATGAGGGTGCTCGGGTTAGGAATATCAAGGTGTGGCTCCAGATAATCCAATCATCTAATTAAGATTCCAGTTATGCTCATCTGTTTTAAAATTCCGTTTGGGTAAATTCTTTTAGTCAGACTGAGAATGGCAAAGCCTCAACCCCAATTTCCAGGGAGGGTTGAGAGCCTCAGGTGGAGTTGATCACCAATAGCCTATGGTTTAACCCGTCATGCCTATAGAATGAGGTCTCCATAAAAACCCAAAAGGACTGGGTTCAGAGAGCTTGTGGATAACACTTCCTGGAAGGTAGTGCACCCCTCCCCACACGCCGGGCCCCGCATTTATTTCTGAACTTTTTGCAAAGTCCGCTAAAATACAACGGCAAATGTAAGTGTTTCCCTGCGTGCTGTGAGCTCTTCCAGCCAATGAATGCAACTAAATCTGGGAGTGGTGGCAACCTGATTTATAGCCAGTTGCTGAGAAGCACAGGTAAAACAACGTGGGGCTTCCCATTGTTATTAGTGTGGGAGGCCTGTCTGGCGGGACTCGGCCCTTTGGAATCTAAAGCTATGTCCCGGTAGATAGCGTCACCATTGAATTAGAAGACACACATATGTTGAGAATAATCTTTCTGGTCATTTGCTGCATGTCTTATTTACAATATGTAATCAAATTCTTTATCCTGGCCTTATGGCACCTGGGTTGAGAACCATGATTGGAACCAAACATTGGTCTGTCACGTTCTGAGTTTGAAACTTTATTTTGCCTTTAGCGTTTTGCTATTGCTTTTTCGTTTTCTTTTGTTTCGTTTCGTTTCTAAGTTCTGGGGTATATGTGCAGGATGTGCAGATTTGTTACTAAGGTAAACGTGTGCCATGGTGGTTCGCTGCACCTGTCAACCCATCACCTAGGTATTAAGCCCAGCATGCAGTAGCTGTTTTTCTTAACGCTCTGCCTCCCGAAAGGCCCCAGTGAGTGTTGTTCCCCTTCCTGTGTCCATGTGATCTCATTTTTCAGCTCTCATTATAAGTGAGAATGTGGCGTTTGGTTTTCTTTCCCTGGATTAGTTTGCTGAGCATAATGACCACACATCACCACTGTTTCTGTTTTTTAGTATAAAGAGTAGTATTTTATTGAATAAGATTTGCTCACAGAAAAATAAGCTTAAGTCTACAATGAATGCCAGACTCTACAGCAGAAAGCAATTTTCTCACTTTTCCACACACAATGGTTCCTACTAAGTGAAAAAACTTCATTCACAAATGTACTACTCTGTCTCAAAACATCTCACATAATCATGCACTGTACTAAAGCCATTAGATCAGTTCTTCAGTCAGGTTAAAGAAGTATCCCTCTAATAACTGACTTTTATAATGCTATCAATATCCACTCCCAATCAGTCTGCCATTGTTAATGGTGTACAGCATTACTGAATACAATGGAATTGATGACGCCCATATCCACGGACACACCGTGACTTACGGTGGTTTGATTTATGATTTTTCAACGTTATGATGGGATTATTGGAATATTAGATGCGTTTCTGAGTTACAGTGGGTTTATGAGTATGCGACCCTATAGTCCAGAAACAGCTGTATAAGGAAAAACAGGTGTACCTAATAAAAATATGCTTAGTGACTTGGGATAAACCAATAGATGTTCACAACTGATGGAGAGCCGTGAAAGAGAGATAGCGGTAAATAGTTACAATAACACAATTTTCCTGCACCTGTCGAGGATTTCTCCCAAAAAACGCAGAATGTGGGATGCACCTAAGGCATATGAAAGAGAGAGGGCAGAAGGAGTAAGAGAGAAATAGGAGGAAGGAAGGAAGGAAGGAAAGAAAGAAGGAAGGTAGGAAGGAAGGAAGGAAGGAAGGAAGGAAGGAAGGAAGGAAGGACGAAAGGAAGGAGAAAACACCCGGTGTTACTAAAACCCCCAAAAAATGGTTTCCCCCTGTGGGTAAGCCTACAATGTGGATGAATCTTGAAAATATTGTGCTACGTGTTGTGTCAGTCATAACAGCTCACCTATTGTGCAATTCCGTTGATAGGAAATGTCCACAATATGGAAATCTATGCATATGGGATTGATCGCACTAGGTAGTTGCTACCTAGGGCTGAGGGTCAGGGAGAGGGTTTGAGACAGAATGAGGAGTGACTAATGTCTACAGGGTTTTTCTCTGGTCGGGGGTGATAAGACGTTCTACAATGGATTGCGAATTAAAATTGAATGTGCACCACCACAGGTATACTAAAAGCCACTCAATTCATGACTTTTAATGGGGGAATCTTCTGTGGCGCACTCTCATGGAGACCACGGCAGACATAGTGAGAGAGAAAAAGGTGAGTAAATATCTGAAACGGAGGCAGAAAGAGAGAGAATGAGAAGCCCTGTGAATGGAAGGGAGAGCGAAAAGGGAAAATGGTCCTATTTACAAATGACAGATGTGAAACCGGGGTTCACATCAACAGTGTCACTGCCAGGAAGGAGGGTCATGCTAGCCATGTCACCGGTAGTGTGGCCCGCAGGGACGCCGACCTGCTGGAGCGTCGTGCCAGCATGGGCTCTGGCAGCCACGTGGGCCAGCAGGAGGGTCCCGCTGCACAGCTGTGGGGTGAGGATAGACTGGGTGGTGATATCGCCCATTACAGGGGCCTCTTCTGCTGGCAAGAGTGTGACAGTAGCAAGTAGATGGACAAGCCTGCGTGTGAGGACGGAATGCAGGAGGGGCTCTTGTGCGGCTGGGTGTGGGGCCCTCACGGGAACCGTGGAGAAATGGCCAGGTAACTGCGTCATGTGGGCTAGTAGATTGGCCAGGGTTTCGAACTGAAGGACAATAACGGGGAGTAGCTGTCAGGCCCTGGGAGTGTCTGAGTGTAAGTGGAGATGGGTTTGGGGTCACTGAGGGATGCGTGGGAGCCATCCCTGTATAGGTACAGGTCATAGGGAGATAGTCTCGTGAGGCCTGTGAGTGTCTAGGGTTGTCCTGGGTGCCTGGGGCTGACTGTGGCAGAAATCTGGGGAAGGCTGGAGAGAAGCTGGGAGACCCAGGAGAGTCCCTGAAGGCAGGGGGTGAAGAGGTGAAAGAAATGGGGGAGGGTTGCAGTAAGGTCCGTGAGTTTGTAGGTGATTCCTGGGTGCGGGAAGCTGACTCCAGGTGAAATCTGGAGATGGTCGGAGTGTAGCTGAGAGAGACAGAAGAGTCCTTGAGGGCTGGGGGTGAGAACATGAGGGAGACTGGGGAGTAAGTCAGTGAAATTCGTGAGTTCGGTGGTGTATCGTGGGTGCCTGGAACTGACTCCAGCTGGAATCTAGCGAAGTTTTGAGAGTAGCTGAAAGAGACACAGGAGTCCCTGTGGGCTGAGGGCAAAGACCTGAGAGAGACCAGGGAGGACCTCAGTGAAGTCTGTGAGTCTGTAGGTGATTCCGGAGTGTGGGAGGCTGAGTGCCGCTGAAATCTGGGCGTGGTGGGAGAGTAGCTGGGACAGACAGGAGAGTCCCAGGGGGCTGGGGGTGAAGACATGACAGAGACTGGGGAGTAACTCAGCGAAACTGCTGAGTTTGGTGGTGATACCTGGGTGCCTGGAACTGACTCCCGCTGAAATCTGGGCATGGTTGGAGAGTAGCTGGGACACACAGGAGAGTCCCTGAGGGCTGGGGGTGAAGACATGAGAGAGACCGGGGAGTACCTCAGTGAAACTGGTGAGTTTGGTGGTGACTCCGGGGTGCCTGGGACTGACTCCAGCTGAAATGTGTGCGTGGTTGGAGAGTAGCTGGGACAGACAGGAGAGTCCCTGAGGGCTGCTGAAGACATGAGAGAGACTGGAGAGTAAGTGAGTGAAATTGGTGAGTTTGGTGGTGCTTCCTGGGTGCCTGGAACTGACTCCCGCTGAAGTGTGGGCGTGGTTGGAGAGTAGCTGGGACACACAGGAGAGTCCCTGAGGGTTGGAGATAAAGACGTGCTAGAGAGTGAGGAGTAACTGAGTGAAATTGGGGAGTTTGGTGGTGATTCCGGGGTGCCTGGAGCTGACTGCAGCTGAAATGTGGGCGTGGTTGGAGAGTAGCTGGGACAGACGGGAGAGTCCCTGAGGGATGGTGAAGACATGAGAGAGACTGGGGAGTAACGCAGTGAAATTGGTGAGTTTGGTGGTGATTTCTGGGTGCCTGCAACGGACTCCCGCTGAAGTGTGGGCGTGTTTGGAGAGTAGCTGGGACAGACAGGCGAGTCCCTGAGGGTTGGAGATAAAGACGTGCTAGAGACTGGGGAGTAACTCAGTGAAAGTGGTGGGCTTGGTGGTGATCCCTGGGTTCCTGGAACTGACCCGCGCTGAAATGTGGGCGTGGTTGGAGAGTAGCTGGGACAGACTGGAGGGTCCGTAAGGGCTGGGGGTGAAGACGTGAGAGAGACTGGCGAGGATCTCACTGAGGTCTGTGAGTTTGTAGGTGTTTCTGGGGTGTGGGGTAGAGACTCCCGCTGAAATCTGGGCGTAGTTGGAGAGTAGCTGGGACAGACAGGAGAGTCATGGGTGGCTGGGGGTGAGCTGCTGGATGATGGCAGTAAGAACATATGGTATATTATTGATGAATGAGGTGACTGTGAAGAATCTCCAGAGGAGGACACGGGAGAACACAATGACATGAGTGACTGTCCTGCTTGGTTAGGAAAGGGAAACGTAAAGTTGTGGAATTCTGTTGATGATGGATGTGAGAGTGGTGAAGCCCTGCGGGGTGATGTAGAGTACTTCCACATCCCTGGTGAGGAGCTGCCCCTTGGGTCTGAGTTTCTGGGAGGGGAGAGGGAGAAGCTGGGTGAGGCAGGCATGAATCTTGAGGAGTCAGGGCTGGGGGACCGCTCATATTCTCCCGAGACGTGTGAGTCTCTGGGGGACTCCTGGGTGCATGGGGCTGACTCCCGCAGGAACCTGGGGATGGCTGGAGAGTAACTGGGAGCCACAGGAGAGTCCCTGAGGCCTGGGGGTGAAGAGATGAAAGACACAGGGGTGGAGCACCGTGAGGCTCGTGAGTTTGTAGGTGATTCCCGGGTGTGGGGGGCTGACTCCAGCTGAAATCTGGGGTTGTTTGGAGAGTAGCTGGGAGACACAGGAGATCCCCCGAGAGCTGGGGGTGAGCTGCTGGGTGATGGCAGTAAGAACATGTGGTATATTATTGATGAACGTGGGGACTCTGGGGAATCCTCAGAGGAAGACACGGGAGAGCCCAATGGCTTCATTGATTGCCCATCACGGTGAGGACAGGGAAATGGGAGCTTGTGGGATTCTGGTGATGACAGAGGTGAGTGTGGTGAAGCCCTAGGGGATGGTGAATGGTAGCTCCGGATCCCTGGTGAGGAGCTTCCCCTGAAGCCTGAGTTTCTGAGAGGGGAGAGGGAGAAGCTGGGTGAGGCTCGCATGGACCTTGGGGAGTCCGTGCTGGGGGACCGTTCATAGGAAGAGACGGACAAGACCCTACTGTTCTTAGGTGCAGACATGATTAGGAAACCTGCAGCTCCCAGGGGCCCCTACTAATTTTCTAACTCGCAGAAGGAAGGAGTGTGTGTGCGTGTGTGTGTGTGTGCGGTGTGAGGTATGTGCCCCTTAAGAAAATGGAAATCAACCAACCAATGAGACAGACAGACAGACAGACAGACAGACAGACAGAGATTCACTTGCCCAAGTGTTCTGTCCTGTCCTCTGAATCCGCTTCCAAGTCGCAAGACGCTGTGAGCTCCAAGTCAACGCAGAGTCCGCCAACCGCTCCGGCCGCTGATCCGCTCCGCGAAGATCTGAGTACAGGCCAGCCAGGGTGGGTTTAAATAGCCTCGGGCGCAGCCTAGCAGCGGAAAGGGCGGAGCTTCACTCCTCCTTTCCATCAGTCACCCCCAACTTTCCCAGGCTACACCTCGTAGGAAACTGTTCTCCTGCTTTGATTTCATGCGCCACCTTTGGGACAATCTAAGAACTTACAAGTTTTCTTGGCCAGATATATTAGGAATTGTATGCACTGAAACACTGAAAACCAACTAGTGGTTCTGTGGTTCCCACGTTGTGGTTTTGACACCAGCAGCATCCTTGCCACAATCAAACCCCGGAGATCCACAGATCTGCGGTGTAACAATACCTCCCCCTGATCCGGATGCATGGCAGTTTAAGAAGTCTTTCCGTGTAAGGGAAAAGACTTTGAAGAAAAGGTGGAGATATGCGTTGTAGAAACATTCTTTTGCTCTGGAACCACGTAGAGACTTGGGAGCCAGTTGGGTGGAGCATTCGTTGGATGAGGGTGCTCGGGTTAGGAATATCAAGGTGTGGCTCCAGATAATCCAATCATCTAATTAAGATTCCAGTTATGCTCATCTGTTTTAAAATTCCGTTTGGGTAAATTCTTTTAGTCAGACTGAGAATGGCAAAGCCTCAACCCCAATTTCCAGGGAGGGTTGAGAGCCTCAGGTGGAGTTGATCACCAATAGCCTATGGTTTAACCCGTCATGCCTATAGAATGAGGTCTCCATAAAAACCCAAAAGGACTGGGTTCAGAGAGCTTGTGGATAACACTTCCTGGAAGGTAGTGCACCCCTCCCCACACGCCGGGCCCCGCATTTATTTCTGAACTTTTTGCAAAGTCCGCTAAAATACAACGGCAAATGTAAGTGTTTCCCTGCGTGCTGTGAGCTCTTCCAGCCAATGAATGCAACTAAATCTGGGAGTGGTGGCAACCTGATTTATAGCCAGTTGCTGAGAAGCACAGGTAAAACAACGTGGGGCTTCCCATTGTTATTAGTGTGGGAGGCCTGTCTGGCGGGACTCGGCCCTTTGGAATCTAAAGCTATGTCCCGGTAGATAGCGTCACCATTGAATTAGAAGACACACATATGTTGAGAATAATCTTTCTGGTCATTTGCTGCATGTCTTATTTACAATATGTAATCAAATTCTTTATCCTGGCCTTATGGCACCTGGGTTGAGAACCATGATTGGAACCAAACATTGGTCTGTCACGTTCTGAGTTTGAAACTTTATTTTGCCTTTAGCGTTTTGCTATTGCTTTTTCGTTTTCTTTTGTTTCGTTTCGTTTCTAAGTTCTGGGGTATATGTGCAGGATGTGCAGATTTGTTACTAAGGTAAACGTGTGCCATGGTGGTTCGCTGCACCTGTCAACCCATCACCTAGGTATTAAGCCCAGCATGCAGTAGCTGTTTTTCTTAACGCTCTGCCTCCCGAAAGGCCCCAGTGAGTGTTGTTCCCCTTCCTGTGTCCATGTGATCTCATTTTTCAGCTCTCATTATAAGTGAGAATGTGGCGTTTGGTTTTCTTTCCCTGGATTAGTTTGCTGAGCATAATGACCACACATCACCACTGTTTCTGTTTTTTAGTATAAAGAGTAGTATTTTATTGAATAAGATTTGCTCACAGAAAAATAAGCTTAAGTCTACAATGAATGCCAGACTCTACAGCAGAAAGCAATTTTCTCACTTTTCCACACACAATGGTTCCTACTAAGTGAAAAAACTTCATTCACAAATGTACTACTCTGTCTCAAAACATCTCACATAATCATGCACTGTACTAAAGCCATTAGATCAGTTCTTCAGTCAGGTTAAAGAAGTATCCCTCTAATAACTGACACTTATAATGCTATCAATATCCACTCCCAATCAGTCTGCCATTGTTAATGGTGTACAGCATTACTGAATACAATGGAATTGATGACGCCCATATCCACGGACACACCGTGACTTACGGTGGTTTGATTTATGATTTTTCAACGTTATGATGGGATTATTGGAATATTAGATGCGTTTCTGAGTTACAGTGGGTTTATGAGTATGCGACCCTATAGTCCAGAAACAGCTGTATAAGGAAAAACAGGTGTACCTAATAAAAATATGCTTAGTGACTTGGGATAAACCAATAGATGTTCACAACTGATGGAGAGCCGTGAAAGAGAGATAGCGGTAAATAGTTACAATAACACAATTTTCCTGCACCTGTCGAGGATTTCTCCCAAAAAACGCAGAATGTGGGATGCACCTAAGGCATATGAAAGAGAGAGGGCAGAAGGAGTAAGAGAGAAATAGGAGGAAGGAAGGAAGGAAAGAAAGAAGGAAGGTAGGAAGGAAGGAAGGAAGGAAGGAAGGAAGGAAGGAAGGAAAGAAGGACGAAAGGAAGGAGAAAACACCCGGTGTTACTAAAACCCCCCAAAAAATGGTTTCCCCCTGTGGGTAAGCCTACAATGTGGATGAATCTTGAAAATATTGTGCTACGTGTTGTGTCAGTCATAACAGCTCACCTATTGTGCAATTCCGTTGATAGGAAATGTCCACAATATGGAAATCTATGCATATGGGATTGATCGCACTAGGTAGTTGCTACCTAGGGCTGAGGGTCAGGGAGAGGGTTTGAGACAGAATGAGGAGTGACTAATGTCTACAGGGTTTTTCTCTGGTCGGGGGTGATAAGACGTTCTACAATGGATTGCGAATTAAAATTGAATGTGCACCACCACAGGTATACTAAAAGCCACTCAATTCATGACTTTTAATGGGGGAATCTTCTGTGGCGCACTCTCATGGAGACCACGGCAGACATAGTGAGAGAGAAAAAGGTGAGTAAATATCTGAAACGGAGGCAGAAAGAGAGAGAATGAGAAGGCCTGTGAATGGAAGGGAGAGCGAAAAGGGAAAATGGTCCTATTTAGAAATGACAGATGTGAAACCGGGGTTCACATCAACAGTGTCACTGCCAGGAAGGAGGGTCATGCTAGCCATGTCACCGGTAGTGTGGCCCGCAGGGACGCCGACCTGCTGGAGCGTCGTGCCAGCATGGGCTCTGGCAGCCACGTGGGCCAGCAGGAGGGTCCCGCTGCACAGCTGTGGGGTGAGGATAGACTGGGTGGTGATATCGCCCATTACAGGGGCCTCTTCTGCTGGCAAGAGTGTGACAGTAGCAAGTAGATGGACAAGCCTGCGTGTGAGGACGGAATGCAGGAGGGGCTCTTGTGCGGCTGGGTGTGGGGCCCTCACGGGAACCGTGGAGAAATGGCCAGGTAACTGCGTCATGTGGGCTAGTAGATTGGCCAGGGCTTCGAACTGAAGGACAATAACGGGGAGTAGCTGTCAGGCCCTGGGAGTGTCTGAGTGTAAGTGGAGATGGGTTTGGGGTCACTGAGGGATGCGTGGGAGCCATCCCTGTATAGGTACAGGTCATAGGGAGATAGTCTCGTGAGGCCTGTGAGTGTCTAGGGTTGTCCTGGGTGCCTGGGGCTGACTGTGGCAGAAATGTGGGGAAGGCTGGAGAGAAGCTGGGAGACCCAGGAGAGTCCCTGAAGGCAGGGGGTGAAGAGGTGAAAGAAATGGGGGAGGGTTGCAGTAAGGTCCGTGAGTTTGTAGGTGATTCCTGGGTGCGGGAAGCTGACTCCAGGTGAAATCTGGAGATGGTCGGAGTGTAGCTGAGAGAGACAGAAGAGTCCTTGAGGGCTGGGGGTGAGAACATGAGGGAGACTGGGGAGTAAGTCAGTGAAATTCGTGAGTTCGGTGGTGTATCGTGGGTGCCTGGAACTGACTCCAGCTGGAATCTAGCGAAGTTTTGAGAGTAGCTGAAAGAGACACAGGAGTCCCTGTGGGCTGAGGGCAAAGACCTGAGAGAGACCAGGGAGGACCTCAGTGAAGTCTGTGAGTCTGTAGGTGATTCCGGAGTGTGGGAGGCTGAGTGCCGCTGAAATCTGGGCGTGGTGGGAGAGTAGCTGGGACAGACAGGAGAGTCCCAGGGGGCTGGGGGTGAAGACATGACAGAGACTGGGGAGTAACTCAGCGAAACTGCTGAGTTTGGTGGTGATACCTGGGTGCCTGGAACTGACTCCCGCTGAAATCTGGGCATGGTTGGAGAGTAGCTGGGACACACAGGAGAGTCCCTGAGGGCTGGGGGTGAAGACATGAGAGAGACCGGGGAGTACCTCAGTGAAACTGGTGAGTTTGGTGGTGACTCCGGGGTGCCTGGGACTGACTCCAGCTGAAATGTGTGCGTGGTTGGAGAGTAGCTGGGACAGACAGGAGAGTCCCTGAGGGCTGCTGAAGACATGAGAGAGACTGGAGAGTAAGTGAGTGAAATTGGTGAGTTTGGTGGTGCTTCCTGGGTGCCTGGGACTGACTCCCGCTGAAGTGTGGGCGTGGTTGGAGAGTAGCTGGGACACACAGGAGAGTCCCTGAGGGTTGGAGATAAAGACGTGCTAGAGAGTGAGGAGTAACTGAGTGAAATTGGGGAGTTTGGTGGTGATTCCGGGGTGCCTGGAGCTGACTGCAGCTGAAATGTGGGCGTGGTTGGAGAGTAGCTGGGACAGACGGGAGAGTCCCTGAGGGATGGTGAAGACATGAGAGAGACTGGGGAGTAACGCAGTGAAATTGGTGAGTTTGGTGGTGATTTCTGGGTGCCTGCAACGGACTCCCGCTGAAGTGTGGGCGTGTTTGGAGAGTAGCTGGGACAGACAGGCGAGTCCCTGAGGGTTGGAGATAAAGACGTGCTAGAGACTGGGGAGTAACTCAGTGAAAGTGGTGGGCTTGGTGGTGATCCCTGGGTTCCTGGAACTGACCCGCGCTGAAATGTGGGCGTGGTTGGAGAGTAGCTGGGACAGACTGGAGGGTCCGTAAGGGCTGGGGGTGAAGACGTGAGAGAGACTGGCGAGGATCTCACTGAGGTCTGTGAGTTTGTAGGTGTTTCTGGGGTGTGGGGTAGAGACTCCCGCTGAAATCTGGGCGTAGTTGGAGAGTAGCTGGGACAGACAGGAGAGTCATGGGTGGCTGGGGGTGAGCTGCTGGATGATGGCAGTAAGAACATATGGTATATTATTGATGAATGAGGTGACTGTGAAGAATCTCCAGAGGAGGACACGGGAGAACACAATGACATGAGTGACTGTCCTGCTTGGTTAGGAAAGGGAAACGTAAAGTTGTGGAATTCTGTTGATGATGGATGTGAGAGTGGTGAAGCCCTGCGGGGTGATGTAGAGTACTTCCACATCCCTGGTGAGGAGCTGCCCCTTGGGTCTGAGTTTCTGGGAGGGGAGAGGGAGAAGCTGGGTGAGGCAGGCATGAATCTTGAGGAGTCAGGGCTGGGGGACCGCTCATATTCTCCCGAGACGTGTGAGTCTCTGGGGGACTCCTGGGTGCATGGGGCTGACTCCCGCAGGAACCTGGGGATGGCTGGAGAGTAACTGGGAGCCACAGGAGAGTCCCTGAGGCCTGGGGGTGAAGAGATGAAAGACACAGGGGTGGAGCACCGTGAGGCTCGTGAGTTTGTAGGTGATTCCCGGGTGTGGGGGGCTGACTCCAGCTGAAATCTGGGGTTGTTTGGAGAGTAGCTGGGAGACACAGGAGATCCCCCGAGAGCTGGGGGTGAGCTGCTGGGTGATGGCAGTAAGAACATGTGGTATATTATTGATGAACGTGGGGACTCTGAGGAATCCTCAGAGGAGGACACGGGAGAGCCCAATGGCTTCATTGATTGCCCATCACGGTGAGGACAGGGAAATGGGAGCTTGTGGGATTCTGGTGATGACAGAGGTGAGTGTGGTGAAGCCCTAGGGGATGGTGAATGGTAGCTCCGGATCCCTGGTGAGGAGCTTCCCCTGAAGCCTGAGTTTCTGAGAGGGGAGAGGGAGAAGCTGGGTGAGGCTCGCATGGACCTTGGGGAGTCCGTGCTGGGGGACCGTTCATAGGAAGAGCCGGACAAGACCCTACTGTTCTTAGGTGCAGACATGATTAGGAAACCTGCAGCTCCCAGGGGCCCCTACTAATTTTCTAACTCGCAGAAGGAAGGAGTGTGTGTGCGTGTGTGTGTGTGTGCGGTGTGAGGTATGTGCCCCTTAAGAAAATGGAAATCAACCAACCAATGAGACAGACAGACAGACAGACAGACAGACAGAGATTCACTTGCCCAAGTGTTCTGTCCTGTCCTCTGAATCCGCTTCCAAGTCGCAAGACGCTGTGAGCTCCAAGTCAACGCAGAGTCCGCCAACCGCTCCGGCCGCTGATCCGCTCCGCGAAGATCTGAGTACAGGCCAGCCAGGGTGAGTTTAAATGGCCTCGGGCGCAGCCTAGCAGCGGAAAGGGCGGAGCTTCACTCCTCCTTTCCATCAGTCACCCCCAACTTTCCCAGGCTACACCTCGTAGGAAACTGTTCTCCTGCTTTGATTTCATGCGCCACCTTTGGGACAATCTAAGAACTTACAAGTTTTCTTGGCCAGATATATTAGGAATTGTATGCACTGAAACACTGAAAACCAACTAGTGGTTCTGTGGTTCCCACGTTGTGGTTTTGACACCAGCAGCATCCTTGCCACAATCAAACCCCGGAGATCCACAGATCTGCGGTGTAACAATACCTCCCCCTGATCCGGATGCATGGCAGTTTAAGGAGTCTTTCCGTGTAAGGGAAAAGACTTTGAAGAAAAGGTGGAGATATGCGTTGTGTAAACATTCTTTTGCTCTGGAACCACGTAGAGACTTGGGAGCCAGTTGGGTGGAGCATTCGTTGGATGAGGGTGCTCGGGTTAGGAATATCAAGGTGTGGCTCCAGATAATCCAATCATCTAATTAAGATTCCAGTTATGCTCATCTGTTTTAAAATTCCGTTTGGGTAAATTCTTTTAGTCAGACTGAGAATGGCAAAGCCTCAACCCCAATTTCCAGGGAGGGTTGAGAGCCTCAGGTGGAGTTGATCACCAATAGCCTATGGTTTAACCCGTCATGCCTATAGAATGAGGTCTCCATAAAACCCAAAAGGACTGGGTTCAGAGAGCTTGTGGATAACACTTCCTGGAAGGTAGTGCACCCCTCCCCACACGCCGGGCCCCGCATTTATTTCTGAACTTTTTGCAAAGTCCGCTAAAATACAACGGCAAATGTAAGTGTTTCCCTGCGTGCTGTGAGCTCTTCCAGCCAATGAATGCAACTAAATCTGGGAGTGGTGGCAACCTGATTTATAGCCAGTTGCTGAGAAGCACAGGTAAAACAACGTGGGGCTTCCCATTGTTATTAGTGTGGGAGGCCTGTCTGGCGGGACTCGGCCCTTTGGAATCTAAAGCTATGTCCCGGTAGATAGCGTCACCATTGAATTAGAAGACACACATATGTTGAGAATAATCTTTCTGGTCATTTGCTGCATGTCTTATTTACAATATGTAATCAAATTCTTTATCCTGGCCTTATGGCACCTGGGTTGAGAACCATGATTGGAACCAAACATTGGTCTGTCACGTTCTGAGTTTGAAACTTTATTTTGCCTTTAGCGTTTTGCTATTGCTTTTTCGTTTTCTTTTGTTTCGTTTCGTTTCTAAGTTCTGGGGTATATGTGCAGGATGTGCAGATTTGTTACTAAGGTAAACGTGTGCCATGGTGGTTCGCTGCACCTGTCAACCCATCACCTAGGTATTAAGCCCAGCATGCAGTAGCTGTTTTTCTTAACGCTCTGCCTCCCGAAAGGCCCCAGTGAGTGTTGTTCCCCTTCCTGTGTCCATGTGATCTCATTTTTCAGCTCTCATTATAAGTGAGAATGTGGCGTTTGGTTTTCTTTCCCTGGATTAGTTTGCTGAGCATAATGACCACACATCACCACTGTTTCTGTTTTTTAGTATAAAGAGTAGTATTTTATTGAATAAGATTTGCTCACAGAAAAATAAGCTTAAGTCTACAATGAATGCCAGACTCTACAGCAGAAAGCAATTTTCTCACTTTTCCACACACAATGGTTCCTACTAAGTGAAAAAACTTCATTCACAAATGTACTACTCTGTCTCAAAACATCTCACATAATCATGCACTGTACTAAAGCCATTAGATCAGTTCTTCAGTCAGGTTAAAGAAGTATCCCTCTAATAACTGACTTTTATAATGCTATCAATATCCACTCCCAATCAGTCTGCCATTGTTAATGGTGTACAGCATTACTGAATACAATGGAATTGATGACGCCCATATCCACGGACACACCGTGACTTACGGTGGTTTGATTTATGATTTTTCAACGTTATGATGGGATTATTGGAATATTAGATGCGTTTCTGAGTTACAGTGGGTTTATGAGTATGCGACCCTATAGTCCAGAAACAGCTGTATAAGGAAAAACAGGTGTACCTAATAAAAATATGCTTAGTGACTTGGGATAAACCAATAGATGTTCACAACTGATGGAGAGCCGTGAAAGAGAGATAGCGGTAAATAGTTACAATAACACAATTTTCCTGCACCTGTCGAGGATTTCTCCCAAAAAACGCAGAATGTGGGATGCACCTAAGGCATATGAAAGAGAGAGGGCAGAAGGAGTAAGAGAGAAATAGGAGGAAGGAAGGAAGGAAGGAAAGAAAGAAGGAAGGTAGGAAGGAAGGAAGGAAGGAAGGAAGGAAAGAAGGACGAAAGGAAGGAGAAAACACCCGGTGTTACTAAAACCCCCCAAAAAATGGTTTCCCCCTGTGGGTAAGCCTACAATGTGGATGAATCTTGAAAATATTGTGCTACGTGTTGTGTCAGTCATAACAGCTCACCTATTGTGCAATTCCGTTGATAGGAAATGTCCACAATATAGAAATCTATGCATATGGGATTGATCGCACTAGGTAGTTGCTACCTAGGGCTGAGGGTCAGGGAGAGGGTTTGAGACAGAATGAGGAGTGACTAATGTCTACAGGGTTTTTCTCTGGTCGGGGGTGATAAGACGTTCTACAATGGATTGCGAATTAAAATTGAATGTGCACCACCACAGGTATACTAAAAGCCACTCAATTCATGACTTTTAATGGGGGAATCTTCTGTGGCGCACTCTCATGGAGACCACGGCAGACATAGTGAGAGAGAAAAAGGTGAGTAAATATCTGAAACGGAGGCAGAAAGAGAGAGAATGAGAAGGCCTGTGAATGGAAGGGAGAGCGAAAAGGGAAAATGGTCCTATTTAGAAATGACAGATGTGAAACCGGGGTTCACATCAACAGTGTCACTGCCAGGAAGGAGGGTCATGCTAGCCATGTCACCGGTAGTGTGGCCCGCAGGGACGCCGACCTGCTGGAGCGTCGTGCCAGCATGGGCTCTGGCAGCCACGTGGGCCAGCAGGAGGGTCCCGCTGCACAGCTGTGGGGTGAGGATAGACTGGGTGGTGATATCGCCCATTACAGGGGCCTCTTCTGCTGGCAAGAGTGTGACAGTAGCAAGTAGATGGACAAGCCTGCGTGTGAGGACGGAATGCAGGAGGGGCTCTTGTGCGGCTGGGTGTGGGGCCCTCACGGGAACCGTGGAGAAATGGCCAGGTAACTGCGTCATGTGGGCTAGTAGATTGGCCAGGGCTTCGAACTGAAGGACAATAACGGGGAGTAGCTGTCAGGCCCTGGGAGTGTCTGAGTGTAAGTGGAGATGGGTTTGGGGTCACTGAGGGATGCGTGGGAGCCATCCCTGTATAGGTACAGGTCATAGGGAGATAGTCTCGTGAGGCCTGTGAGTGTCTAGGGTTGTCCTGGGTGCCTGGGGCTGACTGTGGCAGAAATGTGGGGAAGGCTGGAGAGAAGCTGGGAGACCCAGGAGAGTCCCTGAAGGCAGGGGGTGAAGAGGTGAAAGAAATGGGGGAGGGTTGCAGTAAGGTCCGTGAGTTTGTAGGTGATTCCTGGGTGCGGGAAGCTGACTCCAGGTGAAATCTGGAGATGGTCGGAGTGTAGCTGAGAGAGACAGAAGAGTCCTTGAGGGCTGGGGGTGAGAACATGAGGGAGACTGGGGAGTAAGTCAGTGAAATTCGTGAGTTCGGTGGTGTATCGTGGGTGCCTGGAACTGACTCCAGCTGGAATCTAGCGAAGTTTTGAGAGTAGCTGAAAGAGACACAGGAGTCCCTGTGGGCTGAGGGCAAAGACCTGAGAGAGACCAGGGAGGACCTCAGTGAAGTCTGTGAGTCTGTAGGTGATTCCGGAGTGTGGGAGGCTGAGTGCCGCTGAAATCTGGGCGTGGTGGGAGAGTAGCTGGGACAGACAGGAGAGTCCCAGGGGGCTGGGGGTGAAGACATGACAGAGACTGGGGAGTAACTCAGCGAAACTGCTGAGTTTGGTGGTGATACCTGGGTGCCTGGAACTGACTCCCGCTGAAATCTGGGCATGGTTGGAGAGTAGCTGGGACACACAGGAGAGTCCCTGAGGGCTGGGGGTGAAGACATGAGAGAGACCGGGGAGTACCTCAGTGAAACTGGTGAGTTTGGTGGTGACTCCGGGGTGCCTGGGACTGACTCCAGCTGAAATGTGTGCGTGGTTGGAGAGTAGCTGGGACAGACAGGAGAGTCCCTGAGGGCTGCTGAAGACATGAGAGAGACTGGAGAGTAAGTGAGTGAAATTGGTGAGTTTGGTGGTGCTTCCTGGGTGCCTGGGACTGACTCCCGCTGAAGTGTGGGCGTGGTTGGAGAGTAGCTGGGACACACAGGAGAGTCCCTGAGGGTTGGAGATAAAGACGTGCTAGAGAGTGAGGAGTAACTGAGTGAAATTGGGGAGTTTGGTGGTGATTCCGGGGTGCCTGGAGCTGACTGCAGCTGAAATGTGGGCGTGGTTGGAGAGTAGCTGGGACAGACGGGAGAGTCCCTGAGGGATGGTGAAGACATGAGAGAGACTGGGGAGTAACGCAGTGAAATTGGTGAGTTTGGTGGTGATTTCTGGGTGCCTGCAACGGACTCCCGCTGAAGTGTGGGCGTGTTTGGAGAGTAGCTGGGACAGACAGGCGAGTCCCTGAGGGTTGGAGATAAAGACGTGCTAGAGACTGGGGAGTAACTCAGTGAAAGTGGTGGGCTTGGTGGTGATCCCTGGGTTCCTGGAACTGACCCGCGCTGAAATGTGGGCGTGGTTGGAGAGTAGCTGGGACAGACTGGAGGGTCCGTAAGGGCTGGGGGTGAAGACGTGAGAGAGACTGGCGAGGATCTCACTGAGGTCTGTGAGTTTGTAGGTGTTTCTGGGGTGTGGGGTAGAGACTCCCGCTGAAATCTGGGCGTAGTTGGAGAGTAGCTGGGACAGACAGGAGAGTCATGGGTGGCTGGGGGTGAGCTGCTGGATGATGGCAGTAAGAACATATGGTATATTATTGATGAATGAGGTGACTGTGAAGAATCTCCAGAGGAGGACACGGGAGAACACAATGACATGAGTGACTGTCCTGCTTGGTTAGGAAAGGGAAACGTAAAGTTGTGGAATTCTGTTGATGATGGATGTGAGAGTGGTGAAGCCCTGCGGGGTGATGTAGAGTACTTCCACATCCCTGGTGAGGAGCTGCCCCTTGGGTCTGAGTTTCTGGGAGGGGAGAGGGAGAAGCTGGGTGAGGCAGGCATGAATCTTGAGGAGTCAGGGCTGGGGGACCGCTCATATTCTCCCGAGACGTGTGAGTCTCTGGGGGACTCCTGGGTGCATGGGGCTGACTCCCGCAGGAACCTGGGGATGGCTGGAGAGTAACTGGGAGCCACAGGAGAGTCCCTGAGGCCTGGGGGTGAAGAGATGAAAGACACAGGGGTGGAGCACCGTGAGGCTCGTGAGTTTGTAGGTGATTCCCGGGTGTGGGGGGCTGACTCCAGCTGAAATCTGGGGTTGTTTGGAGAGTAGCTGGGAGACACAGGAGATCCCCCGAGAGCTGGGGGTGAGCTGCTGGGTGATGGCAGTAAGAACATGTGGTATATTATTGATGAACGTGGGGACTCTGAGGAATCCTCAGAGGAGGACACGGGAGAGCCCAATGGCTTCATTGATTGCCCATCACGGTGAGGACAGGGAAATGGGAGCTTGTGGGATTCTGGTGATGACAGAGGTGAGTGTGGTGAAGCCCTAGGGGATGGTGAATGGTAGCTCCGGATCCCTGGTGAGGAGCTTCCCCTGAAGCCTGAGTTTCTGAGAGGGGAGAGGGAGAAGCTGGGTGAGGCTCGCATGGACCTTGGGGAGTCCGTGCTGGGGGACCGTTCATAGGAAGAGACGGACAAGACCCTACTGTTCTTAGGTGCAGACATGATTAGGAAACCTGCAGCTCCCAGGGGCCCCTACTAATTTTCTAACTCGCAGAAGGAAGGAGTGTGTGTGCGTGTGTGTGTGTGTGCGGTGTGAGGTATGTGCCCCTTAAGAAAATGGAAATCAACCAACCAATGAGACAGACAGACAGACAGACAGACAGACAGAGATTCACTTGCCCAAGTGTTCTGTCCTGTCCTCTGAATCCGCTTCCAAGTCGCAAGACGCTGTGAGCTCCAAGTCAACGCAGAGTCCGCCAACCGCTCCGGCCGCTGATCCGCTCCGCGAAGATCTGAGTACAGGCCAGCCAGGGTGGGTTTAAATGGCCTCGGGCGCAGCCTAGCAGCGGAAAGGGCGGAGCTTCACTCCTCCTTTCCATCAGTCACCCCCAACTTTCCCAGGCTACACCTCCTAGGAAACTGTTCTCCTGCTTTGATTTCATGCGCCACCTTTGGGACAATCTAAGAACTTACAAGTTTTCTTGGCCAGATATATTAGGAATTGTATGCACTGAAACACTGAAAACCAACTAGTGGTTCTGTGGTTCCCACGTTGTGGTTTTGACACCAGCAGCATCCTTGCCACAATCAAACCCCGGAGATCCACAGATCTGCGGTGTAACCATACCTCCCCCTGATCCGGATGCATGGCAGTTTAAGGAGTCTTTCCGTGTAAGGGAAAAGACTTTGAAGAAAAGGTGGAGATATGCGTTGTATAAACATTCTTTTGCTCTGGAACCACGTAGAGACTTGGGAGCCAGTTGGGAGGAGCATTCGTTGGATGAGGGTGCTCGGGTTAGGAATATCAAGGTGTGGCTCCAGATAATCCAATCATCTAATTAAGATTCCAGTTATGCTCATCTGTTTTAAAATTCCGTTTGGGTAAATTCTTTTAGTCAGACTGAGAATGGCAAAGCCTCAACCCCAATTTCCAGGGAGGGTTGAGAGCCTCAGGTGGAGTTGATCACCAATAGCCTATGGTTTAACCCGTCATGCCTATAGAATGAGGTCTCCATAAAAACCCAAAAGGACTGGGTTCAGAGAGCTTGTGGATAACACTTCCTGGAAGGTAGTGCACCCCTCCCCACACGCCGGGCCCCGCATTTATTTCTGAACTTTTGGCAAAGTCCGCTAAAATACAACGGCAAATGTAAGTGTTTCCCTGCGTGCTGTGAGCTCTTCCAGCCAATGAATGCAACTAAATCTGGGAGTGGTGGCAACCTGATTTATAGCCAGTTGCTGAGAAGCACAGGTAAAACAACGTGGGGCTTCCCATTGTTATTAGTGTGGGAGGCCTGTCTGGCGGGACTCGGCCCTTTGGAATCTAAAGCTATGTCCCGGTAGATAGCGTCACCATTGAATTAGAAGACACACATATGTTGAGAATAATCTTTCTGGTCATTTGCTGCATGTCTTATTTACAATATGTAATCAAATTCTTTATCCTGGCCTTATGGCACCTGGGTTGAGAACCATGATTGGAACCAAACATTGGTCTGTCACGTTCTGAGTTTGAAACTTTATTTTGCCTTTAGCGTTTTGCTATTGCTTTTTCGTTTTCTTTTGTTTCGTTTCGTTTCTAAGTTCTGGGGTATATGTGCAGGATGTGCAGATTTGTTACTAAGGTAAACGTGTGCCATGGTGGTTCGCTGCACCTGTCAACCCATCACCTAGGTATTAAGCCCAGCATGCAGTAGCTGTTTTTCTTAACGCTCTGCCTCCCGAAAGGCCCCAGTGAGTGTTGTTCCCCTTCCTGTGTCCATGTGATCTCATTTTTCAGCTCTCATTATAAGTGAGAATGTGGCGTTTGGTTTTCTTTCCCTGGATTAGTTTGCTGAGCATAATGACCACACATCACCACTGTTCCTGTTTTTTAGTATAAAGAGTAGTATTTTATTGAATAAGATTTGCTCACAGAAAAATAAGCTTAAGTCTACAATGAATGCCAGACTCTACAGCAGAAAGCAATTTTCTCACTTTTCCACACACAATGGTTCCTACTAAGTGAAAAAACTTCATTCACAAATGTACTACTCTGTCTCAAAACATCTCACATAATCATGCACTGTACTAAAGCCATTAGATCAGTTCTTCAGTCAGGTTAAAGAAGTATCCCTCTAATAACTGACTTTTATAATGCTATCAATATCCACTCCCAATCAGTCTGCCATTGTTAATGGTGTACAGCATTACCGAATACAATGGAATTGATGACGCCCATATCCACGGACACAGCGTGACTTACGGTGGTTTGATTTATGATTTTTCAACGTTATGATGGGATTATTGGAATATTAGATGCGTTTCTGAGTTACAGTGGGTTTATGAGTATGCGACCCTATACTCCAGAAACAGCTGTATAAGGAAAAACAGGTGTACCTAATAAAAATATGCTTAGTGACTTGGGATAAACCAATAGATGTTCACAACTGATGGAGAGCCGTGAAAGAGAGATAGCGGTAAATAGTTACAATAACACAATTTTCCTGCACCTGTCGAGGATTTCTCCCAAAAAACGCAGAATGTGGGATGCACCTAAGGCATATGAAAGAGAGAGGGCAGAAGGAGTAAGAGAGAAATAGGAGGAAGGAAGGAAGGAAGGAAAGAAAGAAGGAAGGTAGGAAGGAAGGAAGGAAGGAAGGAAGGAAGGAAAGAAGGACGAAAGGAAGGAGAAAACACCCGGTGTTACTAAAACCCCCCAAAAAATGGTTTCCCCCTGTGGGTAAGCCTACAATGTGGATGAATCTTGAAAATATTGTGCTACGTGTTGTGTCAGTCATAACAGCTCACCTATTGTGCAATTCCGTTGATAGGAAATGTCCACAATATGGAAATCTATGCATATGGGATTGATCGCACTAGGTAGTTGCTACCTAGGGCTGAGGGTCAGGGAGAGGGTTTGAGACAGAATGAGGAGTGACTAATGTCTACAGGGTTTTTCTCTGGTCGGGGGTGATAAGACGTTCTACAATGGATTGCGAATTAAAATTGAATGTGCACCACCACAGGTATACTAAAAGCCACTCAATTCATGACTTTTAATGGGGGAATCTTCTGTGGCGCACTCTCATGGAGACCACGGCAGACATAGTGAGAGAGAAAAAGGTGAGTAAATATCTGAAACGGAGGCAGAAAGAGAGAGAATGAGAAGGCCTGTGAATGGAAGGGAGAGCGAAAAGGGAAAATGGTCCTATTTACAAATGACAGATGTGAAACCGGGGTTCACATCAACAGTGTCACTGCCAGGAAGGAGGGTCATGCTAGCCATGTCACCGGTAGTGTGGCCCGCAGGGACGCCGACCTGCTGGAGCGTCGTGCCAGCATGGGCTCTGGCAGCCACGTGGGCCAGCAGGAGGGTCCCGCTGCACAGCTGTGGGGTGAGGATAGACTGGGTGGTGATATCGCCCATTACAGGGGCCTCTTCTGCTGGCAAGAGTGTGACAGTAGCAAGTAGATGGACAAGCCTGCGTGTGAGGACGGAATGCAGGAGGGGCTCTTGTGCGGCTGGGTGTGGGGCCCTCACGGGAACCGTGGAGAAATGGCCAGGTAACTGAGTCATGTGGGCTAGTAGATTGGCCAGGGCTTCGAACTGAAGGACAATAACGGGGAGTAGCTGTCAGGCCCTGGGAGTGTCTGAGTGTAAGTGGAGATGGGTTTGGGGTCACTGAGGGATGCGTGGGAGCCATCCCTGTATAGGTACAGGTCATAGGGAGATAGTCTCGTGAGGCCTGTGAGTGTCTAGGGTTGTCCTGGGTGCCTGGGGCTGACTGTGGCAGAAATGTGGGGAAGGCTGGAGAGAAGCTGGGAGACCCAGGAGAGTCCCTGAAGGCAGGGGGTGAAGAGGTGAAAGAAATGGGGGAGGGTTGCAGTAAGGTCCGTGAGTTTGTAGGTGATTCCTGGGTGCGGGAAGCTGACTCCAGGTGAAATCTGGAGATGGTCGGAGTGTAGCTGAGAGAGACAGAAGAGTCCTTGAGGGCTGGGGGTGAGAACATGAGGGAGACTGGGGAGTAAGTCAGTGAAATTCGTGAGTTCGGTGGTGTATCGTGGGTGCCTGGAACTGACTCCAGCTGGAATCTAGCGAAGTTTTGAGAGTAGCTGAAAGAGACACAGGAGTCCCTGTGGGCTGAGGGCAAAGACCTGAGAGAGACCAGGGAGGACCTCAGTGAAGTCTGTGAGTCTGTAGGTGATTCCGGAGTGTGGGAGGCTGAGTGCCGCTGAAATCTGGGCGTGGTGGGAGAGTAGCTGGGACACACAGGAGAGTCCCTGAGGGCTGGGGGTGAAGACATGAGAGAGACCGGGGAGTACCTCAGTGAAACTGGTGAGTTTGGTGGTGACTCCGGGGTGCCTGGGACTGACTCCAGCTGAAATGTGTGCGTGGTTGGAGAGTAGCTGGGACAGACAGGAGAGTCCCTGAGGGCTGCTGAAGACATGAGAGAGACTGGAGAGTAAGTGAGTGAAATTGGTGAGTTTGGTGGTGCTTCCTGGGTGCCTGGAACTGACTCCCGCTGAAGTGTGGGCGTGGTTGGAGAGTAGCTGGGACACACAGGAGAGTCCCTGAGGGTTGGAGATAAAGACGTGCTAGAGAGTGAGGAGTAACTGAGTGAAATTGGGGAGTTTGGTGGTGATTCCGGGGTGCCTGGAGCTGACTGCAGCTGAAATGTGGGCGTGGTTGGAGAGTAGCTGGGACAGACGGGAGAGTCCCTGAGGGATGGTGAAGACATGAGAGAGACTGGGGAGTAACGCAGTGAAATTGGTGAGTTTGGTGGTGATTTCTGGGTGCCTGCAACGGACTCCCGCTGAAGTGTGGGCGTGTTTGGAGAGTAGCTGGGACAGACAGGCGAGTCCCTGAGGGTTGGAGATAAAGACGTGCTAGAGACTGGGGAGTAACTCAGTGAAAGTGGTGGGCTTGGTGGTGATCCCTGGGTTCCTGGAACTGACCCGCGCTGAAATGTGGGCGTGGTTGGAGAGTAGCTGGGACAGACTGGAGGGTCCGTAAGGGCTGGGGGTGAAGACGTGAGAGAGACTGGCGAGGATCTCACTGAGGTCTGTGAGTTTGTAGGTGTTTCTGGGGTGTGGGGTAGAGACTCCCGCTGAAATCTGGGCGTAGTTGGAGAGTAGCTGGGACAGACAGGAGAGTCATGGGTGGCTGGGGGTGAGCTGCTGGATGATGGCAGTAAGAACATATGGTATATTATTGATGAATGAGGTGACTGTGAAGAATCTCCAGAGGAGGACACGGGAGAACACAATGACGTGAGTGACTGTCCTGCTTGGTTAGGAAAGGGAAACGTAAAGTTGTGGAATTCTGTTGATGATGGATGTGAGAGTGGTGAAGCCCTGCGGGGTGATGTAGAGTACTTCCACATCCCTGGTGAGGAGCTGCCCCTTGGGTCTGAGTTTCTGGGAGGGGAGAGGGAGAAGCTGGGTGAGGCAGGCATGAATCTTGAGGAGTCAGGGCTGGGGGACCGCTCATATTCTCCCGAGACGTGTGAGTCTCTGGGGGACTCCTGGGTGCATGGGGCTGACTCCCGCAGGAACCTGGGGATGGCTGGAGAGTAACTGGGAGCCACAGGAGAGTCCCTGAGGCCTGGGGGTGAAGAGATGAAAGACACAGGGGTGGAGCACCGTGAGGCTCGTGAGTTTGTAGGTGATTCCCGGGTGTGGGGGGCTGACTCCAGCTGAAATCTGGGGTTGTTTGGAGAGTAGCTGGGAGACACAGGAGATCCCCCGAGAGCTGGGGGTGAGCTGCTGGGTGATGGCAGTAAGAACATGTGGTATATTATTGATGAACGTGGGGACTCTGAGGAATCCTCAGAGGAAGACACGGGAGAGCCCAATGGCTTCATTGATTGCCCATCATGGTGAGGACAGGGAAATGGGAGCTTGTGGGATTCTGGTGATGACAGAGGTGAGTGTGGTGAAGCCCTAGGGGATGGTGAATGGTAGCTCCGGATCCCTGGTGAGGAGCTTCCCCTGAAGCCTGAGTTTCTGAGAGGGGAGAGGGAGAAGCTGGGTGAGGCTCGCATGGACCTTGGGGAGTCCGTGCTGGGGGACCGTTCATAGGAAGAGACGGACAAGACCCTACTGTTCTTAGGTGCAGACATGATTAGGAAACCTGCAGCTCCCAGGGGCCCCTACTAATTTTCTAACTCACAGAAGGAAGGAGTGTGTGTGCGTGTGTGTGTGTGTGCGGTGTGAGGTATGTGCCCCTTAAGAAAATGGAAATCAACCAACCAATGAGACAGACAGACAGACAGACAGACAGACAGACAGAGATTCACTTGCCCAAGTGTTCTGTCCTGTCCTCTGAATCCGCTTCCAAGTCGCAAGACGCTGTGAGCTCCAAGTCAACGCAGAGTCCGCCAACCGCTCCGGCCGCTGATCCGCTCCGCGAAGATCTGAGTACAGGCCAGCCAGGGTGGGTTTAAATAGCCTCGGGCGCAGCCTAGCAGCGGAAAGGGCGGAGCTTCACTCCTCCTTTCCATCAGTCACCCCCAACTTTCCCAGGCTACACCTCGTAGGAAACTGTTCTCCTGCTTTGATTTCATGCGCCACCTTTGGGACAATCTAAGAACTTACAAGTTTTCTTGGCCAGATATATTAGGAATTGTATGCACTGAAACACTGAAAACCAACTAGTGGTTCTGTGGTTCCCACGTTGTGGTTTTGACACCAGCAGCATCCTTGCCACAATCAAACCCCGGAGATCCACAGATCTGCGGTGTAACAATACCTCCCCCTGATCCGGATGCATGGCAGTTTAAGAAGGCTTTCCGTGTAAGGGAAAAGGCTTTGAAGAAAAGGTGGAGATATGCGTTGTATAAACATTCTTTTGCTCTGGAACCACGTAGAGACTTGGGAGCCAGTTGGGTGGAGCATTCGTTGGATGAGGGTGCTCGGGTTAGGAATATCAAGGTGTGGCTCCAGATAATCCAATCATCTAATTAAGATTCCAGTTATGCTCATCTGTTTTAAAATTCCATTTGGGTAAATTCTTTTAGTCAGACTGAGAATGGCAAAGCCTCAACCCCAATTTCCAGGGAGGGTTGAGAGCCTCAGGTGGAGTTGATCACCAATAGCCTATGGTTTAACCCGTCATGCCTATAGAATGAGGTCTCCATAAAAACCCAAAAGGACTGGGTTCAGAGAGCTTGTGGATAACACTTCCTGGAAGGTAGTGCACCCCTCCCCACACGCCGGGCCCCGCATTTATTTCTGAACTTTTGGCAAAGTCCGCTAAAATACAACGGCAAATGTAAGTGTTTCCCTGCGTGCTGTGAGCTCTTCCAGCCAATGAATGCAACTAAATCTGGGAGTGGTGGCAACCTGATTTATAGCCAGTTGCTGAGAAGCACAGGTAAAACAACGTGGGGCTTCCCATTGTTATTAGTGTGGGAGGCCTGTCTGGCGGGACTCGGCCCTTTGGAATCTAAAGCTATGTCCCGGTAGATAGCGTCACCATTGAATTAGAAGACACACATATGTTGAGAATAATCTTTCTGGTCATTTGCTGCATGTCTTATTTACAATATGTAATCAAATTCTTTATCCTGGCCTTATGGCACCTGGGTTGAGAACCATGATTGGAACCAAACATTGGTCTGTCACGTTCTGAGTTTGAAACTTTATTTTGCCTTTAGCGTTTTGCTATTGCTTTTTCGTTTTCTTTTGTTTCGTTTCGTTTCTAAGTTCTGGGGTATATGTGCAGGATGTGCAGATTTGTTACTAAGGTAAACGTGTGCCATGGTGGTTCGCTGCACCTGTCAACCCATCACCTAGGTATTAAGCCCAGCATGCAGTAGCTGTTTTTCTTAACGCTCTGCCTCCCGAAAGGCCCCAGTGAGTGTTGTTCCCCTTCCTGTGTCCATGTGATCTCATTTTTCAGCTCTCATTATAAGTGAGAATGTGGCGTTTGGTTTTCTTTCCCTGGATTAGTTTGCTGAGCATAATGACCACACATCACCACTGTTTCTGTTTTTTAGTATAAAGAGTAGTATTTTATTGAATAAGATTTGCTCACAGAAAAATAAGCTTAAGTCTACAATGAATGCCAGACTCTACAGCAGAAAGCAATTTTCTCACTTTTCCACACACAATGGTTCCTACTAAGTGAAAAAACTTCATTCACAAATGTACTACTCTGTCTCAAAACATCTCACATAATCATGCACTGTACTAAAGCCATTAGATCAGTTCTTCAGTCAGGTTAAAGAAGTATCCCTCTAATAACTGACTTTTATAATGCTATCAATATCCACTCCCAATCAGTCTGCCATTGTTAATGGTGTACAGCATTACTGAATACAATGGAATTGATGACGCCCATATCCACGGACACACCGTGACTTACGGTGGTTTGATTTATGATTTTTCAACGTTATGATGGGATTATTGGAATATTAGATGCGTTTCTGAGTTACAGTGGGTTTATGAGTATGCGACCCTATAGTCCAGAAACAGCTGTATAAGGAAAAACAGGTGTACCTAATAAAAATATGCTTAGTGACTTGGGATAAACCAATAGATGTTCACAACTGATGGAGAGCCGTGAAAGAGAGATAGCGGTAAATAGTTACAATAACACAATTTTCCTGCACCTGTCGAGGATTTCTCCCAAAAAACGCAGAATGTGGGATGCACCTAAGGCATATGAAAGAGAGAGGGCAGAAGGAGTAAGAGAGAAATAGGAGGAAGGAAGGAAGGAAGGAAAGAAAGAAGGAAGGTAGGAAGGAAGGAAGGAAGGAAGGAAGGAAGGAAGGAAGGAAAGAAGGACGAAAGGAAGGAGAAAACACCCGGTGTTACTAAAACCCCCCAAAAAATGGTTTCCCCCTGTGGGTAAGCCTACAATGTGGATGAATCTTGAAAATATTGTGCTACGTGTTGTGTCAGTCATAACAGCTCACCTATTGTGCAATTCCGTTGATAGGAAATGTCCACAATATGGAAATCTATGCATATGGGATTGATCGCACTAGGTAGTTGCTACCTAGGGCTGAGGGTCAGGGAGAGGGTTTGAGACAGAATGAGGAGTGACTAATGTCTACAGGGTTTTTCTCTGGTCGGGGGTGATAAGACGTTCTACAATGGATTGCGAATTAAAATTGAATGTGCACCACCACAGGTATACTAAAAGCCACTCAATTCATGACTTTTAATGGGGGAATCTTCTGTGGCGCACTCTCATGGAGACCACGGCAGACATAGTGAGAGAGAAAAAGGTGAGTAAATATCTGAAACGGAGGCAGAAAGAGAGAGAATGAGAAGCCCTGTGAATGGAAGGGAGAGCGAAAAGGGAAAATGGTCCTATTTACAAATGACAGATGTGAAACCGGGGTTCACATCAACAGTGTCACTGCCAGGAAGGAGGGTCATGCTAGCCATGTCACCGGTAGTGTGGCCCGCAGGGACGCCGACCTGCTGGAGCGTCGTGCCAGCATGGGCTCTGGCAGCCACGTGGGCCAGCAGGAGGGTCCCGCTGCACAGCTGTGGGGTGAGGATAGACTGGGTGGTGATATCGCCCATTACAGGGGCCTCTTCTGCTGGCAAGAGTGTGACAGTAGCAAGTAGATGGACAAGCCTGCGTGTGAGGACGGAATGCAGGAGGGGCTCTTGTGCGGCTGGGTGTGGGGCCCTCACGGGAACCGTGGAGAAATGGCCAGGTAACTGCGTCATGTGGGCTAGTAGATTGGCCAGGGCTTCGAACTGAAGGACAATAACGGGGAGTAGCTGTCAGGCCCTGGGAGTGTCTGAGTGTAAGTGGAGATGGGTTTGGGGTCACTGAGGGATGCGTGGGAGCCATCCCTGTATAGGTACAGGTCATAGGGAGATAGTCTCGTGAGGCCTGTGAGTGTCTAGGGTTGTCCTGGGTGCCTGGGGCTGACTGTGGCAGAAATCTGGGGAAGGCTGGAGAGAAGCTGGGAGACCCAGGAGAGTCCCTGAAGGCAGGGGGTGAAGAGGTGAAAGAAATGGGGGAGGGTTGCAGTAAGGTCCGTGAGTTTGTAGGTGATTCCTGGGTGCGGGAAGCTGACTCCAGGTGAAATCTGGAGATGGTCGGAGTGTAGCTGAGAGAGACAGAAGAGTCCTTGAAGGCTGGGGGTGAGAACATGAGGGAGACTGGGGAGTAAGTCAGTGAAATTCGTGAGTTCGGTGGTGTATCGTGGGTGCCTGGAACTGACTCCAGCTGGAATCTAGCGAAGTTTTGAGAGTAGCTGAAAGAGACACAGGAGTCCCTGTGGGCTGAGGGCAAAGACCTGAGAGAGACCAGGGAGGACCTCAGTGAAGTCTGTGAGTCTGTAGGTGATTCCGGAGTGTGGGAGGCTGAGTGCCGCTGAAATCTGGGCGTGGTGGGAGAGTAGCTGGGACAGACAGGAGAGTCCCAGGGGGCTGGGGGTGAAGACATGACAGAGACTGGGGAGTAACTCAGCGAAACTGCTGAGTTTGGTGGTGATACCTGGGTGCCTGGAACTGACTCCCGCTGAAATCTGGGCATGGTTGGAGAGTAGCTGGGACACACAGGAGAGTCCCTGAGGGCTGGGGGTGAAGACATGAGAGAGACCGGGGAGTACCTCAGTGAAACTGGTGAGTTTGGTGGTGACTCCGGGGTGCCTGGGACTGACTCCAGCTGAAATGTGTGCGTGGTTGGAGAGTAGCTGGGACAGACAGGAGAGTCCCTGAGGGCTGCTGAAGACATGAGAGAGACTGGAGAGTAAGTGAGTGAAATTGGTGAGTTTGGTGGTGCTTCCTGGGTGCCTGGGACTGACTCCCGCTGAAGTGTGGGCGTGGTTGGAGAGTAGCTGGGACACACAGGAGAGTCCCTGAGGGTTGGAGATAAAGACGTGCTAGAGAGTGAGGAGTAACTGAGTGAAATTGGGGAGTTTGGTGGTGATTCCGGGGTGCCTGGAGCTGACTGCAGCTGAAATGTGGGCGTGGTTGGAGAGTAGCTGGGACAGACGGGAGAGTCCCTGAGGGATGGTGAAGACATGAGAGAGACTGGGGAGTAACGCAGTGAAATTGGTGAGTTTGGTGGTGATTTCTGGGTGCCTGCAACGGACTCCCGCTGAAGTGTGGGCGTGTTTGGAGAGTAGCTGGGACAGACAGGCGAGTCCCTGAGGGTTGGAGATAAAGACGTGCTAGAGACTGGGGAGTAACTCAGTGAAAGTGGTGGGCTTGGTGGTGATCCCTGGGTTCCTGGAACTGACCCGCGCTGAAATGTGGGCGTGGTTGGAGAGTAGCTGGGACAGACTGGAGGGTCCGTAAGGGCTGGGGGTGAAGACGTGAGAGAGACTGGTGAGGATCTCACTGAGGTCTGTGAGTTTGTAGGTGTTTCTGGGGTGTGGGGTAGAGACTCCCGCTGAAATCTGGGCGTAGTTGGAGAGTAGCTGGGACAGACAGGAGAGTCATGGGTGGCTGGGGGTGAGCTGCTGGATGATGGCAGTAAGAACATATGGTATATTATTGATGAATGAGGTGACTGTGAAGAATCTCCAGAGGAGGACACGGGAGAACACAATGACATGAGTGACTGTCCTGCTTGGTTAGGAAAGGGAAACGTAAAGTTGTGGAATTCTGTTGATGATGGATGTGAGAGTGGTGAAGCCCTGCGGGGTGATGTAGAGTACTTCCACATCCCTGGTGAGGAGCTGCCCCTTGGGTCTGAGTTTCTGGGAGGGGAGAGGGAGAAGCTGGGTGAGGCAGGCATGAATCTTGAGGAGTCAGGGCTGGGGGACCGCTCATATTCTCCCGAGACGTGTGAGTCTCTGGGGGACTCCTGGGTGCATGGGGCTGACTCCCGCAGGAACCTGGGGATGGCTGGAGAGTAACTGGGAGCCACAGGAGAGTCCCTGAGGCCTGGGGGTGAAGAGATGAAAGACACAGGGGTGGAGCACCGTGAGGCTCGTGAGTTTGTAGGTGATTCCCGGGTGTGGGGGGCTGACTCCAGCTGAAATCTGGGGTTGTTTGGAGAGTAGCTGGGAGACACAGGAGATCCCCCGAGAGCTGGGGGTGAGCTGCTGGGTGATGGCAGTAAGAACATGTGGTATATTATTGATGAACGTGGGGACTCTGAGGAATCCTCAGAGGAGGACACGGGAGAGCCCAATGGCTTCATTGATTGCCCATCACGGTGAGGACAGGGAAATGGGAGCTTGTGGGATTCTGGTGATGACAGAGGTGAGTGTGGTGAGGCCCTAGGGGATGGTGAATGGTACCTCCGGATCCCTGGTGAGGAGCTTCCCCTGAAGCCTGAGTTTCTGAGAGGGGAGAGGGAGAAGCTGGGTGAGGCTCGCATGGACCTTGGGGAGTCCGTGCTGGGGGACCGTTCATAGGAAGAGCCGGACAACACCCTACTGTTCTTAGGTGCAGACATGATTAGGAAACCTGCAGCTCCCAGGGGCCCCTACTAATTTTCTAACTCGCAGAAGGAAGGAGTGTGTGTGCGTGTGTGTGTGTGTGCGGTGTGAGGTATGTGCCCCTTAAGAAAATGGAAATCAACCAACCAATGAGACAGACAGACAGACAGACAGACAGACAGACAGACAGAGATTCACTTGCCCAAGTGTTCTGTCCTGTCCTCTGAATCCGCTTCCAAGTCGCAAGACGCTGTGAGCTCCAAGTCAACGCAGAGTCCGCCAACCGCTCCGGCCGCTGATCCGCTCCACGAAGATCTGAGTACAGGCCAGCCAGGGTGGGTTTAAATGGCCTCGGGCGCAGCCTAGCAGCGGAAAGGGCGGAGCTTCACTCCTCCTTTCCATCAGTCACCCCCAACTTTCCCAGGCTACACCTCGTAGGAAACTGTTCTCCTGCTTTGATTTCATGCGCCACCTTTGGGACAATCTAAGAACTTACAAGTTTTCTTGGCCAGATATATTAGGAATTGTATGCACTGAAACACTGAAAACCAACTAGTGGTTCTGTGGTTCCCACGTTGTGGTTTTGACACCAGCAGCATCCTTGCCACAATCAAACCCCGGAGATCCACAGATCTGCGGTGTAACAATACCTCCCCCTGATCCGGATGCATGGCAGTTTAAGGAGTCTTTCCGTGTAAGGGAAAAGACTTTGAAGAAAAGGTGGAGATATGCGTTGTATAAACATTCTTTTGCTCTGGAACCACGTAGAGACTTGGGAGCCAGTTGGGTGGAGCATTCGTTGGATGAGGGTGCTCGGGTTAGGAATATCAAGGTGTGGCTCCAGATAATCCAATCATCTAATTAAGATTCCAGTTATGCTCATCTGTTTTAAAATTCCGTTTGGGTAAATTCTTTTAGTCAGACTGAGAATGGCAAAGCCTCAACCCCAATTTCCAGGGAGGGTTGAGAGCCTCAGGTGGAGTTGATCACCAATAGCCTATGGTTTAACCCGTCATGCCTATAGAATGAGGTCTCCATAAAAACCCAAAAGGACTGGGTTCAGAGAGCTTGTGGATAACACTTCCTGGAAGGTAGTGCACCCCTCCCCACACGCCGGGCCCCGCATTTATTTCTGAACTTTTGGCAAAGTCCGCTAAAATACAACGGCAAATGTAAGTGTTTCCCTGCGTGCTGTGAGCTCTTCCAGCCAATGAATGCAACTAAATCTGGGAGTGGTGGCAACCTGATTTATAGCCAGTTGCTGAGAAGCACAGGTAAAACAACGTGGGGCTTCCCATTGTTATTAGTGTGGGAGGCCTGTCTGGCGGGACTCGGCCCTTTGGAATCTAAAGCTATGTCCCGGTAGATAGCGTCACCATTGAATTAGAAGACACACATATGTTGAGAATAATCTTTCTGGTCATTTGCTGCATGTCTTATTTACAATATGTAATCAAATTCTTTATCCTGGCCTTATGGCACCTGGGTTGAGAACCATGATTGGAACCAAACATTGGTCTGTCACGTTCTGAGTTTGAAACTTTATTTTGCCTTTAGCGTTTTGCTATTGCTTTTTCGTTTTCTTTTGTTTCGTTTCGTTTCTAAGTTCTGGGGTATATGTGCAGGATGTGCAGATTTGTTACTAAGGTAAACGTGTGCCATGGTGGTTCGCTGCACCTGTCAACCCATCACCTAGGTATTAAGCCCAGCATGCAGTAGCTGTTTTTCTTAACGCTCTGCCTCCCGAAAGGCCCCAGTGAGTGTTGTTCCCCTTCCTGTGTCCATGTGATCTCATTTTTCAGCTCTCATTATAAGTGAGAATGTGGCGTTTGGTTTTCTTTCCCTGGATTAGTTTGCTGAGCATAATGACCACACATCACCACTGTTTCTGTTTTTTAGTATAAAGAGTAGTATTTTATTGAATAAGATTTGCTCACAGAAAAATAAGCTTAAGTCTACAATGAATGCCAGACTCTACAGCAGAAAGCAATTTTCTCACTTTTCCACACACAATGGTTCCTACTAAGTGAAAAAACTTCATTCACAAATGTACTACTCTGTCTCAAAACATCTCACATAATCATGCACTGTACTAAAGCCATTAGATCAGTTCTTCAGTCAGGTTAAAGAAGTATCCCTCTAATAACTGACTTTTATAATGCTATCAATATCCACTCCCAATCAGTCTGCCATTGTTAATGGTGTACAGCATTACTGAATACAATGGAATTGATGACGCCCATATCCACGGACACACCGTGACTTACGGTGGTTTGATTTATGATTTTTCAACGTTATGATGGGATTATTGGAATATTAGATGCGTTTCTGAGTTACAGTGGGTTTATGAGTATGCGACCCTATAGTCCAGAAACAGCTGTATAAGGAAAAACAGGTGTACCTAATAAAAATATGCTTAGTGACTTGGGATAAACCAATAGATGTTCACAACTGATGGAGAGCCGTGAAAGAGAGATAGCGGTAAATAGTTACAATAACACAATTTTCCTGCACCTGTCGAGGATTTCTCCCAAAAAACGCAGAATGTGGGATGCACCTAAGGCATATGAAAGAGAGAGGGCAGAAGGAGTAAGAGAGAAATAGGAGGAAGGAAGGAAGGAAGGAAAGAAAGAAGGAAGGTAGGAAGGAAGGAAGGAAGGAAGGAAAGAAGGACGAAAGGAAGGAGAAAACACCCGGTGTTACTAAAACCCCCCAAAAAATGGTTTCCCCCTGTGGGTAAGCCTACAATGTGGATGAATCTTGAAAATATTGTGCTACGTGTTGTGTCAGTCATAACAGCTCACCTATTGTGCAATTCCGTTGATAGGAAATGTCCACAATATAGAAATCTATGCATATGGGATTGATCGCACTAGGTAGTTGCTACCTAGGGCTGAGGGTCAGGGAGAGGGTTTGAGACAGAATGAGGAGTGACTAATGTCTACAGGGTTTTTCTCTGGTCGGGGGTGATAAGACGTTCTACAATGGATTGCGAATTAAAATTGAATGTGCACCACCACAGGTATACTAAAAGCCACTCAATTCATGACTTTTAATGGGGGAATCTTCTGTGGCGCACTCTCATGGAGACCACGGCAGACATAGTGAGAGAGAAAAAGGTGAGTAAATATCTGAAACGGAGGCAGAAAGAGAGAGAATGAGAAGGCCTGTGAATGGAAGGGAGAGCGAAAAGGGAAAATGGTCCTATTTACAAATGACAGATGTGAAACCGGGGTTCACATCAACAGTGTCACTGCCAGGAAGGAGGGTCATGCTAGCCATGTCACCGGTAGTGTGGCCCGCAGGGACGCCGACCTGCTGGAGCGTCGTGCCAGCATGGGCTCTGGCAGCCACGTGGGCCAGCAGGAGGGTCCCGCTGCACAGCTGTGGGGTGAGGATAGACTGGGTGGTGATATCGCCCATTACAGGGGCCTCTTCTGCTGGCAAGAGTGTGACAGTAGCAAGTAGATGGACAAGCCTGCGTGTGAGGACGGAATGCAGGAGGGGCTCTTGTGCGGCTGGGTGTGGGGCCCTCACGGGAACCGTGGAGAAATGGCCAGGTAACTGCGTCATGTGGGCTAGTAGATTGGCCAGGGCTTCGAACTGAAGGACAATAACGGGGAGTAGCTGTCAGGCCCTGGGAGTGTCTGAGTGTAAGTGGAGATGGGTTTGGGGTCACTGAGGGATGCGTGGGAGCCATCCCTGTATAGGTACAGGTCATAGGGAGATAGTCTCGTGAGGCCTGTGAGTGTCTAGGGTTGTCCTGGGTGCCTGGGGCTGACTGTGGCAGAAATGTGGGGAAGGCTGGAGAGAAGCTGGGAGACCCAGGAGAGTCCCTGAAGGCAGGGGGTGAAGAGGTGAAAGAAATGGGGGAGGGTTGCAGTAAGGTCCGTGAGTTTGTAGGTGATTCCTGGGTGCGGGAAGCTGACTCCAGGTGAAATCTGGAGATGGTCGGAGTGTAGCTGAGAGAGACAGAAGAGTCCTTGAGGGCTGGGGGTGAGAACATGAGGGAGACTGGGGAGTAAGTCAGTGAAATTCGTGAGTTCGGTGGTGTATCGTGGGTGCCTGGAACTGACTCCAGCTGGAATCTAGCGAAGTTTTGAGAGTAGCTGAAAGAGACACAGGAGTCCCTGTGGGCTGAGGGCAAAGACCTGAGAGAGACCAGGGAGGACCTCAGTGAAGTCTGTGAGTCTGTAGGTGATTCCGGAGTGTGGGAGGCTGAGTGCCGCTGAAATCTGGGCGTGGTGGGAGAGTAGCTGGGACAGACAGGACAGTCCCAGGGGGCTGGGGGTGAAGACATGACAGAGACTGGGGAGTAACTCAGCGAAACTGCTGAGTTTGGTGGTGATACCTGGGTGCCTGGAACTGACTCCCGCTGAAATCTGGGCATGGTTGGAGAGTAGCTGGGACACACAGGAGAGTCCCTGAGGGCTGGGGGTGAAGACATGAGAGAGACCGGGGAGTACCTCAGTGAAACTGGTGAGTTTGGTGGTGACTCCGGGGTGCCTGGGACTGACTCCAGCTGAAATGTGTGCGTGGTTGGAGAGTAGCTGGGACAGACAGGAGAGTCCCTGAGGGCTGGTGAAGACATGAGAGAGACTGGAGAGTAAGTGAGTGAAATTGGTGAGTTTGGTGGTGCTTCCTGGGTGCCTGGAACTGACTCCCGCTGAAGTGTGGGCGTGGTTGGAGAGTAGCTGGGACACACAGGAGAGTCCCTGAGGGTTGGAGATAAAGACGTGCTAGAGAGTGAGGAGTAACTGAGTGAAATTGGGGAGCTTGGTGGTGATTCCGGGGTGCCTGGAGCTGACTGCAGCTGAAATGTGGGCGTGGTTGGAGAGTAGCTGGGACAGACGGGAGAGTCCCTGAGGGATGGTGAAGACATGAGAGAGACTGGGGAGTAACGCAGTGAAATTGGTGAGTTTGGTGGTGATTTCTGGGTGCCTGCAACGGACTCCCGCTGAAGTGTGGGCGTGTTTGGAGAGTAGCTGGGACAGACAGGCGAGTCCCTGAGGGTTGGAGATAAAGACGTGCTAGAGACTGGGGAGTAACTCAGTGAAAGTGGTGGGCTTGGTGGTGATCCCTGGGTTCCTGGAACTGACCCGCGCTGAAATGTGGGCGTGGTTGGAGAGTAGCTGGGACAGACTGGAGGGTCCGTAAGGGCTGGGGGTGAAGACGTGAGAGAGACTGGTGAGGATCTCACTGAGGTCTGTGAGTTTGTAGGTGTTTCTGGGGTGTGGGGTAGAGACTCCCGCTGAAATCTGGGCGTAGTTGGAGAGTAGCTGGGACAGACAGGAGAGTCATGGGTGGCTGGGGGTGAGCTGCTGGATGATGGCAGTAAGAACATATGGTATATTATTGATGAATGAGGTGACTGTGAAGAATCTCCAGAGGAGGACACGGGAGAACACAATGACATGAGTGACTGTCCTGCTTGGTTAGGAAAGGGAAACGTAAAGTTGTGGAATTCTGTTGATGATGGATGTGAGAGTGGTGAAGCCCTGCGGGGTGATGTAGAGTACTTCCACATCCCTGGTGAGGAGCTGCCCCTTGGGTCTGAGTTTCTGGGAGGGGAGAGGGAGAAGCTGGGTGAGGCAGGCATGAATCTTGAGGAGTCAGGGCTGGGGGACCGCTCATATTCTCCCGAGACGTGTGAGTCTCTGGGGGACTCCTGGGTGCATGGGGCTGACTCCCACAGGAACCTGGGGATGGCTGGAGAGTAACTGGGAGCCACAGGAGAGTCCCTGAGGCCTGGGGGTGAAGAGATGAAAGACACAGGGGTGGAGCACCGTGAGGCTCGTGAGTTTGTAGGTGATTCCCGGGTGTGGGGGGCTGACTCCAGCTGAAATCTGGGGTTGTTTGGAGAGTAGCTGGGAGACACAGGAGATCCCCCGAGAGCTGGGGGTGAGCTGCTGGGTGATGGCAGTAAGAACATGTGGTATATTATTGATGAACGTGGGGACTCTGAGGAATCCTCAGAGGAGGACACGGGAGAGCCCAATGGCTTCATTGATTGCCCATCACGGTGAGGACAGGGAAATGGGAGCTTGTGGGATTCTGGTGATGACAGAGGTGAGTGTGGTGAAGCCCTAGGGGATGGTGAATGGTAGCTCCGGATCCCTGGTGAGGAGCTTCCCCTGAAGCCTGAGTTTCTGAGAGGGGAGAGGGAGAAGCTGGGTGAGGCTCGCATGGACCTTGGGGAGTCCGTGCTGGGGGACCGTTCATAGGAAGAGCCGGACAAGACCCTACTGTTCTTAGGTGCAGACATGATTAGGAAACCTGCAGCTCCCAGGGGCCCCTACTAATTTTCTAACTCGCAGAAGGAAGGAGTGTGTGTGCGTGTGTGTGTGTGTGCGGTGTGAGGTATGTGCCCCTTAAGAAAATGGAAATCAACCAACCAATGAGACAGACAGACAGACAGACAGACAGACAGACAGACAGACAGAGATTCACTTGCCCAAGTGTTCTGTCCTGTCCTCTGAATCCGCTTCCAAGTCGCAAGACGCTGTGAGCTCCAAGTCAACGCAGAGTCCGCCAACCGCTCCGGCCGCTGATCCGCTCCGCGAAGATCTGAGTACAGGCCAGCCAGGGTGGGTTTAAATGGCCTCGGGCGCAGCCTAGCAGCGGAAAGGGCGGAGCTTCACTCCTCCTTTCCATCAGTCACCCCCAACTTTCCCAGGCTACACCTCGTAGGAAACTGTTCTCCTGCTTTGATTTCATGCGCCACCTTTGGGACAATCTAAGAACTTACAAGTTTTCTTGGCCAGATATATTAGGAATTGTATGCACTGAAACACTGAAAACCAACTAGTGGTTCTGTGGTTCCCACGTTGTGGTTTTGACACCAGCAGCATCCTTGCCACAATCAAACCCCGGAGATCCACAGATCTGCGGTGTAACAATACCTCCCCCTGATCCGGATGCATGGCAGTTTAAGGAGTCTTTCCGTGTAAGGGAAAAGACTTTGAAGAAAAGGTGGAGATATGCGTTGTATAAACATTCTTTTGCTCTGGAACCACGTAGAGACTTGGGAGCCAGTTGGGTGGAGCATTCGTTGGATGAGGGTGCTCGGGTTAGGAATATCAAGGTGTGGCTCCAGATAATCCAATCATCTAATTAAGATTCCAGTTATGCTCATCTGTTTTAAAATTCCGTTTGGGTAAATTCTTTTAGTCAGACTGAGAATGGCAAAGCCTCAACCCCAATTTCCAGGGAGGGTTGAGAGCCTCAGGTGGAGTTGATCACCAATAGCCTATGGTTTAACCCGTCATGCCTATAGAATGAGGTCTCCATAAAAACCCAAAAGGACTGGGTTCAGAGAGCTTGTGGATAACACTTCCTGGAAGGTAGTGCACCCCTCCCCACACGCCGGGCCCCGCATTTATTTCTGAACTTTTGGCAAAGTCCGCTAAAATACAACGGCAAATGTAAGTGTTTCCCTGCGTGCTGTGAGCTCTTCCAGCCAATGAATGCAACTAAATCTGGGAGTGGTGGCAACCTGATTTATAGCCAGTTGCTGAGAAGCACAGGTAAAACAACGTGGGGCTTCCCATTGTTATTAGTGTGGGAGGCCTGTCTGGCGGGACTCGGCCCTTTGGAATCTAAAGCTATGTCCCGGTAGATAGCGTCACCATTGAATTAGAAGACACACATATGTTGAGAATAATCTTTCTGGTCATTTGCTGCATGTCTTATTTACAATATGTAATCAAATTCTTTATCCTGGCCTTATGGCACCTGGGTTGAGAACCATGATTGGAACCAAACATTGGTCTGTCACGTTCTGAGTTTGAAACTTTATTTTGCCTTTAGCGTTTTGCTATTGCTTTTTCGTTTTCTTTTGTTTCGTTTCGTTTCTAAGTTCTGGGGTATATGTGCAGGATGTGCAGATTTGTTACTAAGGTAAACGTGTGCCATGGTGGTTCGCTGCACCTGTCAACCCATCACCTAGGTATTAAGCCCAGCATGCAGTAGCTGTTTTTCTTAACGCTCTGCCTCCCGAAAGGCCCCAGTGAGTGTTGTTCCCCTTCCTGTGTCCATGTGATCTCATTTTTCAGCTCTCATTATAAGTGAGAATGTGGCGTTTGGTTTTCTTTCCCTGGATTAGTTTGCTGAGCATAATGACCACACATCACCACTGTTTCTGTTTTTTAGTATAAAGAGTAGTATTTTATTGAATAAGATTTGCTCACAGAAAAATAAGCTTAAGTCTACAATGAATGCCAGACTCTACAGCAGAAAGCAATTTTCTCACTTTTCCACACACAATGGTTCCTACTAAGTGAAAAAACTTCATTCACAAATGTACTACTCTGTCTCAAAACATCTCACATAATCATGCACTGTACTAAAGCCATTAGATCAGTTCTTCAGTCAGGTTAAAGAAGTATCCCTCTAATAACTGACTTTTATAATGCTATCAATATCCACTCCCAATCAGTCTGCCATTGTTAATGGTGTACAGCATTACCCAATACAATGGAATTGATGACGCCCATATCCACGGACACAACGTGACTTACGGTGGTTTGATTTATGATTTTTCAACGTTATGATGGGATTATTGGAATATTAGATGCGTTTCTGAGTTACAGTGGGTTTATGAGTATGCGACCCTATACTTCAGAAACAGCTGTATAAGGAAAAACAGGTGTACCTAATAAAAATATGCTTAGTGACTTGGGATAAACCAATAGATGTTCACAACAGATGGAGAGCCGTGAAACAGAGATAGCGGTAAATAGTTACAATAACACAATTTTCACCAAATATGTGTTATATATACTGTAAATTAACTATCAAAAACTACAGTAATTGTATTTAATATACTGTGCATAAAATATCAAAAATTACACCAAATGTATATTATATACTGTAAATAAAATATCAAAAAGTATAGTAAATATACATTAAATTCTATGTAAAATATCAAAAACTACACCAAATACATATTATATAATTTACATAAAATATCAAAAGGACCCCGAATATATATTATATACTGTACATAAAATATCAAAAATACAGTAAATATATTTCATATATTGTGCATATAATAGTAACTAAAAGTACACCAAATACATTTTATATACTGTAAATAAAATATCAAAAATTACAGTAAATATATATTACATACTGTACATAAAATATCAAAAAGTACACCAAATATGTGTTATATATACTGTAAATATCAAAAACTACAGTAATTATATTCAATGTACTGTATATAAAATATCAAAAATTACACAAAATGTAAATTATACACTGCAAATAAAATATCAAAAAGGACAGTAAATATATACTACACACCCTATGTAAAATATCAAAAACTACACCAAATATATATTATATAATTTACATAAAATATCAAAAGGACACCAAATATGTCTTATATACTGTACATAAAATATCAAAAAGTACAGTATATATATTTCATATATTGTACATATATTATTAACTAAAAGTACCCAAATACATTTTATATACTGTAAATAAAATATCAAAAATTACAGTAAATATATATTACATACTGTACATAAAATATCAAAAAGTACACCAAATATGTGTTATATATACTGTAAATATCAAAAACTACAGTAATTATATTCAATGTACTGTATATAAAATATCAAAAATTACACAAAATGGAAATTATACACTGCAAATAAAATATCAAAAAGGACAGTAAATATATACTACACACCCTATGTAAAATATCAAAATCTACACCAAATATATATTATATAATTTACATAAAATATCAAAAGGACACCAAATATATCTTATATACTGTACATAAAATATCAAAAAGTACAGTATATATATTTCATATATTGTACATATATTATTAACTAAAAGTACCCAAATACATTTTATATACTTTAAATAAAATATCAAAAATTACAGTAAATATATATTACATACTGTACATAAAATATCAAAAAGTACACCAAATATGTGTTATATATACTGTAAATAAACTATCAAAAACTACAGTAATTATATTTAATATACTGTACATAAAATATCAAAAATTACACCAAATATATATTATATACTGTAAATAAAATATCAAAAAGGACAGTGAATATATATGACACACACTAAGTAAAATATCAAAAACTACAGTAAATATATATTATATAATTTACAAACAATATCAAAAGGACACCAAATATATCTTATATACTGTACATAAAATATCAAAAAGTACAGTAAATATATTTCATATATTGTACATATAATATTAACTAAAAGTACACCAAATACATTTAATATACTGTAAATAAAATATCAAAATACATTAAATATATATTACATACTGTACATAAAATATCGAAAAGTACACCAAATATGTCTCATATATACTGTAAATAAACTATCAAAAACTACAGTAATTATATTTAATATACTGTACTTAAAATATCAAAAATTACACCGAATGTATATTATATACTGTAAATAAAACATCAAAAAGTACAGTTAATATATACTACACACCCTATGTAAAATATCAAAAACTACACCAAATATGTATTATATAATTTACATCAAATATCAAAAGGACACCAAATGTATCTTATATACTGCACATAAAATATCAAAAAGTACAGTAAATATGTTTCATATATTGTATATCTAATATTAACTAAAAGTACAACAAATACATTTTATATACTGTAAATAAAATATCAAAAAGTACAGTAAATATATATTACATACTGTACATAAAATATCAAAAAGTACCACAAATATGTGTCATATATATTGTAAATAAACTATCAAAAACTACAGTAATTAAATTTAATATACTGTACATATAATATCAAAAATTACACCAAATGTATATTTTATACTCTAAATAATATATCAAAAACACAGTAAATATATATTACAGTCTATGTAAAATATCAAAAACTACACCAAACATGTATTATATAATTTACATAAAATATCAAAAGAACACCAAAAATATATTATATACTGTACATAAAATGTCAAAAAGTTCAGTAAATATATATTACATACTGTCCATAAAATATCAAAAAGTACACCAAATATGTGTTATATATACTGTAAATAAAGTATTAAAAACTACAGTAATTATATTAATATTCTGTACATAAAATATCAAAAATTACACCAAATATATATCACATACTGTAAATAAAATATCAAATAGTCAGTAAATATATGCTACACATCCTATGTAAATTATCAAAAACTACACAAAATATATATTATATAATTTACATAAAATATCAAAAGGCCAACAAATATATCTTATATACTGTACATAAAATATCAAAATGTACAGTAAATATATTTCATATATTGTACATATAATATTAAATAAAAGTACACCAAATACATTTCATATACTGTAAATAAAACATCAAATTATACAGTAAATATATATTACATACTGTACGTAAAATATCAAAAAGTACACCAAATATGTGTTATATATACTGTAAATAAACTATCAAAAACTACAGTAATCATATTTAATATACTGTATATAATATATCAAATATTACACCAAATATATATTACATACTGTAAATAAAATATCAAAAAGACAGTAAATATATATTACACTCTTTGTAAAATATCAAAAACTACACCAAATATATATTATATAATTTACATAAAATATCAAAAGTACACCAAATATATATTATATACTGAAAAAAATTTCAAAGTACATTAAATATATATTACATACTGTACATAAAATATGAAAAAGTACACCAAATATGTGTTATATATACTGTAAATAAAGTATCAAAAACTACGGTAATTATATTTAATATACTGCACATAAATTATCAAAAATTACACCAAATGTATATTACATACTGTAAATAAAACATCAAAAAGGACAGTAAATATATACTACACACCCTATGGAAAATATCAAAAACTACAGCAGATATATATTGTATAATTTACATAAAATATCAAAAGGCCACCAAATATATCTTATATACTGTACATAAAATATCAAAAGGTACAGTAAATATATTTCATATATTGTACATATAATATTAACTAAAAGTACACCAAATACATTTTATACACTGTAAATAAAGTATCAAAAAGTACAGTAAATATATATAACATACTGTACATAAAATATCAAAAAGTACACCAAATATGTGTTATATATACTGTAAATAAACTATCAACAACTACAGTAATTATATTTAGTATACTGTACATAAAATATCAAAAATTACAACAAATGTATATTACATATTGTAAATAAAATATCAAAAAGGACAGTAAATATACACTACACACCCTATGTAAAATATCAAATACTACACCAAATATATATTATATAATTTACATAAAATATCAAAAGGCCACCAAATATATCTTATGTACTGTACATAAAATATCAAAATGTGCACTAAATACATTTCATATATTGTACATATAATATTAACTAAAAGTACACCAAATACATTTTTTATACTGTAAATAATATATCAAAAACACATTAAAAATATATTACATACTGTACATAATATATGAAAAGTACACCAAATACGTTATATATATTGTAAATAAACTATCAAAAACTAGAGTAATTATATTTAATATACTGTACATAAAATATCAAAAATTACACCAAATGTATATATTATACTCTAAATAAAATATCCAAAAGGACAGTAAATATATATTACACTCTATGTAAAATATCAAAAACTACACCAAATATATATTATATAATTTACAAAAAATAAAAAAGGCCACCAAATATGTCTTATACACTGTACATAAAATATCAAAAAGTACAGTAAATATATTTCATATATTGTACATATAATATTAACTAAAAGTACAGCAAACACATTTTATATACTGTAAATAAAATATCAAAAAGTACAGTAAATATATATGATGTACTGTACATAATATATCAAAAAGTACACAAAATATGTGTTATATATACTGTAAATAAACTATCAAAAACTACAGTAATTATATTTAATATACTGTACATAAAATATCAAAAATTACACCAAAAGTATACCACATACTATAAATAAAATATCAAAAAGTACAGTAAATATATACTACACATCCTATGTAAAATATCAAAAACTACACCAAATATATATTGTATAATTTACATAAAATATCAAAAGGCCACCAATAATATCTTATATACTGTACATAAAATATCAAAATGTACAGTAAATATATTTCATATATTGTACATATAATGTTAAATAAAAGTACACCAAATACATTTTATATACTGTTAATAAAATATCAAAAATACAGTAAATATATATTACATACTGTACATAATATATCAAAAAGTACACCAAATATGTGTTATATATACTGTAAATAAACTATCAAAAACTACAGTAATCATATTTAATATACTGTATATAAAATATCAAAAATTACACCAAATGTATATCACATACTGTAAATAAAATATGAAAAAGTACAGTAAATATATACTACACAACCTATGTAAAATATCAAAATCTACACCAAATATATATTATATAATTTACATAAAATATCAAAAGGCCACCAAATATATCTTATATACTGTACATAAAATATCAAAAAGTACAGTAAATATATTTCATATATTGTACATATAATATTAACTAAAAGTACACCAAATACATTTTATATACTGTAAATAAAATATCAAAAATTACGGTAAATATATATTACATTCTGCACATAATATATCAAAAAGTACACCAAATATGTGTTATATATACTGTAAATTAACTATCAAAAACTACAGTAATTATATTTAATATACTGTACATAAAGTATCAAAAATTACACCAAATGTATATTACATACTGTAAATAAAATATCAAAAAGGACAGTAAGTATATACTACACAACCTATGTAAAATATCAAAAACTACACCAAATATATATTATATAATTTACATTAAATATCAAAAGGCCACCAAATATATCTTATATACTGTACATAAAATATCAAAAAGTACAGTAAATATATTTCATACATTGTACATATAATATTAACTAAAAGTACACCAAATACATTTTATATACAGTAAATAAAATATCAAAAATACAGTAAAAATATATTACATACTGTACATAATATATGAAAAAGTACAACAAATATGTGTCATTTATATTGTAAATAAACTATCAAAAACTACAGTAATTATATTTAATCTACTGTACATAAAATATCAAAAATTACACCAAATGAATATTACATACTGTACATAAAATATGAAAAAGTACAGTAAATATATACTACACACCCTATGTAAAATGTCAGAAACTACACCAAATATATATTATATAAATTACATAATTAAAAAAGGCCACCAAATATATCTTATATACTGTACATAAAATATCAAAAAGTACAGTAAATATATTTCATATATTGTACATATAATATTAACTAAAACTACACCAAATACTTTTTATATACTGTAAATAAAATAGCAAAAATACAGTAAATATGTATTACATACTGTACATAGTATATCAAAAAGTACACCAAATATGTGTTATATATACTGTAAATAAAGTATCAAAAACTACAGTAATTATATTTAATATACTGTACATAAAATATCAAAAATTACACCAAACGTATATTATATAGTGTAAATAAAATATCAAAAAAACAGTAAATATATATTACACACCCTATGTACAATATCAAAAACTACACTAAATATATATTTTATAATTTACATAAAATATCAAAAGGCCACCGAATATATCTTATATACTGTACATAAAATATCAAAAAGTACAGTAAATATATTTCATATATTCTACATATCATATTAACCAAAATTACACCAAATATATTTTATATATTGTAAAAAATTATCAAAAATGCACTAAAGATATATTACATACTGTACATAAAATATCAAAAAGTACACCAAATATATGTTATATATACTGTAAATAAACTATCAAAAACTACATTAATTATATTTAATATACTGCACATATAATATCAAAAATTACACCAAATGTATATTTTATACAGTAAATAAAATATCAAAAAGGACAGTAAATATATATTACACACTATGTAGAATATGAAAAACTACACCAAATATATATAATATAATTTACATAAAATATCAAAAGTACACCAAATATATATTATATACTGTACATAAAATGTCAAAAAGTGCAGTAAATATATTTTATATATTGTACATATAAGATTAACTAAAAGTACACGAAATACATTTTATATACTGTAAATAAAATATCAAATGTACACTAAATATATATTACATACTGTACATAAAGTATCAAAAAGTACAGTAAATATATTTCATATATTGTACATAAAATATTAACTAAAAGTAAACCAAATACATTTTATATACTGTAAGTAAAATATCAATATACAGTAAATTTATATTATGTACTGTACATAATATAACAAAAAGTACACCAAATATATGTTATATAAACTGTAAATAAACTATCAAAAACTATATTAATTATATTTAATATACTGCACATATAATATCAAAAATTACACCAAATGTATATTTTATACACTAAATAAAATGTCAAAAAGGACAGTAAATATATATTATACTCTATGTAAATTTTGAAAAACTACAACAAATATATATTATATAATTTACATAAAATATCAAAAGTACACCAAATATATATTATATACTGTACATAAAATGTCAAAAAGTACAGTAAATATATTTTATATATTGTACATATAAGATTAACTTAAAGTACACCAAATACATTTTATATACTGTAAATAAAATATCTAAAAGTACACTAAATATATATTACATACTGTACATAAAATATCAAAAAGTACACCAAATATGTGTTATATATACTGTAAATTAACTCTCAAAAACTACAGTAATTATATTTAATATACTGTACATAAAATATCAAAAATTACACCAAATGTATATTATTTACTGTAAATAAAATATCAAAAATTACAGTAAATATATATTACACACCCTATGTAAAATATCACAATCTACACCAAATATATATTATATAATTTACATAAAATATCAAAAGGACACCAAATATATCTTATATACTGTACATGAAATATCAAAATTACAGTAAATATATTTCATATATTGTACATATAATGTTAACTAAAAGTACACCAAATACATTTTATATAGTGTAAATAAAATATCAAAATGTACAGTAAATATATATTGCACACCCTATGTATAATATCACAATCTACACCAAATATATATTATGTAATTTACATAAAATATCAAAAGGACACCAAATATACCTTATATACTGAACATAAAATATCAAAATGTACCGTAAATATATTTCATATATTGTACATATAATATTAACTAAAAGTACACCAAATACATTTTATATAGTGTAAATAAATTATCAAAAATTACAGTGAATATATATTACATACTGTACATAAAATATCAAAAAGTACACCAAATATGTGTTATATATACTGTAAATAAACTATCAAAAACTACAGTAATTACATTTAATATACTGTACAGAAAATATCAAAAATTACACCAAATGCATATTATTTACTGTAAATAAAATACCAAATTGTACAGTAAATATACATTACACTCCCTATGTAAAATATCACAAACTACACCAAATATATATTATATAATTTACATAAAATATCAAAAGGGCAACAAATATACTTTATATACTGAACATAAATTATGAAAATGTACAGTAAATATATTTCATATAATGTACATATAATATTAACTAAAAGTACACCAAATACATTTTATATACTGTAAATAAATTATCAAAAAGTACAGTAAATATATATTACATTCTGTACATAAAATATCAAAAAGTACACCAAATATGTGTTATATATACTGTAAATAAACTATCAAAAACTGCAGTAATTATATTTAATATACTGTACATAAAATATCAAAAATTACACCAAATGTATATTATTTACTGTAAATAAAATATCAAAAATTACAGTAAATATATATTACACACCCTAGGTAAAATATCACAATCTACACCAAATATATATTATATAATTTACATAAAATATCAAAAGGACACCAAATATATCTTATATACTGTACATAAAATATCAAAATGTACAGTAAATATATTTCATATATTGCACATATAATATTAACTAAAAGTACACCAAATACATTTCATATACTGTAAATAAAATATCAAAAAGTACAGTAAATATATATTTCATTCTATACATAAAATATCAAAAGGTACACCAAATATGTGTTATATATACTGTAAATAAACTATCAAAAACTAGAGTAATTATATTTAATATACTGTACATAAAATATCAAAAATTACACCAAATGTATATTATATACTGTAAATAATATATCAAAAAGTACAGTAAATATGTATTACACACCCTATGTAAAATATCAAAAACTACTCCAAATATATATTATAAAATTCACATAAAATATCAAAAGCACACAAAATATATATTATATACTGTACATAAAATATCAAAAAGTACAGTAAATATATTTTATATATTGTACATATAATATTAACCAAAAGTACACCAAATACATTTTATATACTGTAAATAAAATATCAAAATGTACAGTAAATATATATTACATACTGTACATAAAATATCAAAAAGTACACCAAATATGTGTTATATATACTATAAATAAACTATCAAAACTACACTAATTATATATAATATACTGTACATAAAGTATCAAAAATTACACCAAATGTATATTATATACTGTAAATAAAATATCAAAAAGTACAGTAAATGTATATGACACACCCTATGTAAAATATCAAAAACTACACCAAATATATATTAAATAATTTACATAAAATATCAAAAGAACACCACATATATCTTCTATCCATTACAAAAAATATCAAAAATTATAGTAAATATATTTCATATATTGTATATATATTAACTAAAAGTACACCAAATACATTTTATATACTGTAAATAAATTATCAAAAATTACAGTAAATATATATTACATACTGTACATAAAATATCAAAAAGTACACCAAATATGTGTTATATATACTGTAAATAAACTATCAAAAACTACAGTAATTATATTTAATATACTGTACATAAAATATCAAAAATTACACCAAATGTATATTATTTACTGTAAATAAAATACCAAATAGTACAGTAAATATATATTACACACCCTATGTAAAATATCACAAACTACACCAAATATATATTATATAATTTACATAAAATATCAAAAGGACACCAAATATACCCTATATACTTAACATAAAATATCAAAATGTACAGTAAATATATTTCATATATTGTACATATAATATTAACTAAAAGTACACCAAATACATTTTATATACTGTAAATAAAATATCAAAAAGTACAGTAAATATATATTACATTCTGTACATAAAATATCAAAAAGTACACCAAATATGTGTTATATATACTGTAAATAAACTATCAAAAACTACAGTAATTATATTAAATATACTGTACATGAAATATCAACAATTACACCAAATGTACGTTATTTACTGTAAATAAAATATCAAAAAGAACAGTAAATATATCTTACACACCCTATGTAAAATATCACAATCTACACCAAATATATATTATATAATTTACATAAAATATCAAAAGGACACCAAATATCTCATGTATACTGTACATAAAATATCAAAATGTACAGTAAATATATTTCATATATTGTAGATATAATATTAACTAAAAGTACACCAAATACATTTTATATACTGTAAATAAAATATCAAATAGTACAGTAAATATATATTACATACTGTACATAAAATATGAAAAAGTACACGAAATATGTGTTATATATACTGTAAATAAACTATCAAAACTACACTAATTATATTTAATATACTGTACATAAAATATCAAAAATTACACCAAAAGTATATTATATACTGTAAATAAAATATCAAAAAGTACAGTAAATGTATATGACACACCCTATGTAAAATATCAAAAACTACACCAAATATATATTATATAATTTACATAAAATATCAAAAGGACACCAAATATATCTACTATACTGTACAAAAAATATCAAAAAGAACAGTAAATATATTTCTTATGTTGTATATATAATATTAACTAAAAGTACACCAAATACATTTTATAAACTGTAAATAAATTATCAAAAATTACAGTAAATATATATTACATACTGTACATAAAATATCAAAAAGTACACCAAATATGTGTTATATATAGTGTAAATAAACTATCAAAACTACAGTAATTATATATAATATACTGTACATAATATATCAAAAATTACACCAAATGTATATTATATACTGTAAATAAAATATCAAAAAGTACAGTAAATATATATGACACACCGTATGTAAAATATCACAATCTACACCAAATATATATTATATAATTTACATAAAATATCAAAATGACACAAAATATATCTCATATACTGTACATATAATATCAAAAATTACAGTGAATATATTTCATATATTGTACATATAATATTAACTAAAAGTACACCAAATACATTTTATATAGTGTAAATAAAATATCAAAAAGTACAGTCAATATGTATTACACACCCTATGTAAAATATCACAAACTACACCAAATATATATTATATAATTTACATAAAATATCAAAAGGACACCAAATATACCTTATATACTGAACATGAAATATCAAAAAGTACAGTAAATATATTTCATATATTGTACATATAATATTAACTAAAAGTACATGAAATACATTTTATATACTGTAAATAAAATATCAAAAGTACAGTAAATATATATTACATTCTGTACATAAAATATCAAAAAGTACACCAAATATGTGTTATATATACTGTAAATAAACTATCAAAAACTGCAGTAATTATATTTAATATACTGTACATAAAATATCAAAAATTACAACAAATGTATATTATTTACTGTAAATAAAATATCAAAAAGTACAGTAAATATATCTTACACACACTATGTAAAATATCACAATCTACACCAAATATATATTATATAATTTACATAAAATATCAAAAGGACACCAAATATATCTTATATACTGTACATAAAATATCAAAATTACAGTAAATATATTTCATATATTGTACATATAATGTTAACTAAAAGTACACCAAATACATTTTATATACTGTAAATAAAATATCAAAAATTACAGTAAATATATATTACACACCCTATGTAAAATATCACAAACTTCACCAAATATATATTATATAATTTACATAAAATATCAAAAGGACACCAAATATATCTTCTATACTGTGCATAAAATATCAAAATGTACAGTAAATATATTTCAAATATTGTATATATAATATTAACTAAAAGTACACCAAATACATTTTATATACTGTAAATAAATTATCAAAAATTACAGTAAATATATATTACATACTGTACATAAAATATCAAAAAGTACACCAAATATGTGTTATATATACTGTAAATAAACTATCAAAACTACACTAATTATATTTAATATACTGTACATAAAATATGAAAAATTACACAAAATATATATTATTTACTGTAAAGAAAATACCAAAAAGTACAGTAAATATATATTACACACCTTATGTAAAATATCACAAACTACACCAACTATATATGATATAATTTACATAAAATATCAAAAGGACACCAAATATATCTTATATACTGAACATGAAATATCAAAATGTACAGTAAATATATTTCATATATTGTACATATAATATTAACTAAAACTACACCAAATACATTTTATATACTGTAAAGAAAATATCAAAAGTACAGTAAATATATATTACATTCTGTACATAAAATATCAAAAAGTACACCAAATATGTGTTATATATACTGTAAATAAACTATCAAAAACTGCAGTAATTATATTTAATATACTGTACACAAAATATCAAAAATTACACCAAATGTATATTATTTACTGTAAATAAAATATCAAAAAGTACAGTAAATATATCTTACACACCCTATGTAAAATATCACAAACTACACCAAATATATATTATATAATTTACATAAAATATCAAAAGGACACCAAATATACCTTATATACTGAACATGAAATATCAAAATGTACAGTAAATATATTTCATATATTGTACATATAATATTAACTAAAAGTACACCAAATACATTTTATATACTGTAAATAAAATATCAAAAGTACAGTAAATATATATTACATTCTGTACATAAAATATCAAAAAGTACACCAAATATGTGTTATATATACTGTAAATAAACTATCAAAAACTGCAGTAATTATATTTAATATACTGTACATAAAATATCAAAAATTACACCAAATGTATAATATTTACTGTAAATAAAATATCAAAAAGTACAGTAAATATATCTTACACACCCTATGTAAAATATCACAATCTACACCAAATATATATTATATAATTTACATAAAATATCAAAAGGACACCAAATATATCTTTTATACTGTACATAAAATATCAAAATTACAGTAAATATATTTCATATATTGTGCATATAATGTTAACTAAAAGTACACCAAATATATTTTATATACTATAAATAAAATATCAAAAATACAGTAAATATATATTACATAGTGTACATAAAATATCAAAAAGTACAACAAATATGTGTAATATATACTGTAAATAAACTATCAAAAACTACAGTAATTATATTTGATATACTGTACATAAAATATCAAAAATTACACCAAATGTATATAATATATACTGTAAATAAAATATCAAAAAGTACAGTAAATATATATTACACACCCTATGTAAAATATCACAAACTTCACCAAATATATATTATATAATTTACATAAAATATCAAAAGGACACCAAATATATCTTCTATACTGTACATAAAATATCAAAATGTACAGTAAATATATTTCATATATTGTATATATAATGTTAACTAAAAGTACACCAAATACATTTTATATACTGTAAATAAACTATGAAAAATTACAGTAAATATATATTACATAATGTACATAAAATATCAAAAAGTACACCAAATATGTGTTATATATACTGTAAATAAACTATCAAAACTACACTAATTATATTTAATATACTGTACATAAAATATCAAAAATTACACCAAATACATATTATTTACTGTAAAGAAAATACCAAAAAGTACAGTAAATATATATTACACACCCTATGTAAAACATCACAAACTACACCAAATATATATTGTATGATTTACATAAAATATCAAAAGGACACCAAATATATCTTATATACTGAACATGAAATATCAAAATGTACAGTAAATATATTTCATACATTGTACATATAATATTAACTAAAAGTACACCAAATACATTTTATATACTGTAAATAAAATATCAAAATGTACAGTAAATATATATTACATTCTGTACATAAATTATCAAAAAGTACACCAAATTTGTGTTTTATATACTGTAAATAAACTATCAAAAACTGCAGTAATTATATTTAATATACTGTACATAAAATATCAAAAACTACACCAAATGTATATTATTTACTGTAAATAAAATATCAAAAAGTACAGTAAATATATCTTACACACCCTATGTAAAATATCACAATCTACACCAAATATATATTATATAATTTACATAAAATATCAAAAGGACACCAAATATATCATATATACTGTACATAAAATATCAAAATTACAGTAAATATATTTCATATTTTGTACATATAATGTTAACTAAAAGTACACGAAATATATTTTATATAGTGTAAATAAAATATCAAAATGTACAGTAAATATATATTACACACCCTATGTAAAATATCACAATCTACACCAAATTAATATTATGTAATTTACATAAAATATCAAAAGGACACCAAATATACCTTATATGCTGAACATAAAATATCAAAATGTACCGTAAATATATTTCATATATTGTACATATAATATTAACTAAAAGTACACCAAATACATTTTATATACTGTAAATAAAATATCAAATAGTAGAGTAAATATATATTACATACTGTACATAAAATATCAAAAAGTACACCAAATATGTGTAATATATACTGTAAATAAACTATCAAATCCACAGTAATTATATATAATATACTGTACATAAAATATCAAAAATTACACCAAATGTATATTATTTACTGTAAATAAAATATCAAAAAGTACAGTAAATATATCTTACACTCCCTATGTAAAATATCACAATCTACACCAAATATATATTATATAATTTACATAAAATATCAAAAGGACACCAAATATATCTTATATAGTGTACATAAAATATCAAAATATACAGTAAATATATTTCCTATATTGTACATATAATATTAACTGAAAGTACACCAAATACATTTTATATACTGTTAATAAAATATCAAAAATACAGTAAATATATATTACATACTGTACATAAAATATCAAAAAGTACACCAAATATGTGTAATATATACTGTAAATAAACTATCAAAACTACACTAATTATATTTAATATACTGTACATAAAATATCAGAAATTACACCAAATATATATTATTTACTGTAAAGAAAATACCAAAAAGTACAGTAAATATATACTACACACCCTATGTAAAATATCACAAACTACACCAAATATATATTATATAATTTACATAAAATATCAAAAGGACACCAAATATACCTTATATACTGAACATGAAATATCAAAAAGTACAGTAAATATATTTCATATATTGTACATATAATATTAATTAAAAGTACACCAAATATATTTTATATACTGTAAATAAAATATCAAAAGTACAGTAAATATATATTACATTGTGTACATAAAATATCAAAAAGTACACCAAATATGTGTTATATATACTGTAAATAAACTATCAAAAACTGCAGTAATTACATTTAATATACTGTACATAAAATATCAAAAATTACACCAAATGTATATTATTTACTGTAAATAAAATATCAAAAAGTACAGTAAATATATCTTACACACCCTATGTAAAATATCACAATCTACACCAAATATATATTATATAATTTACATAAAATATCAAAAGGACACCAAATATATCTTATATACTGTACATAAAATATCAAAATTACAGTAAATATATTTCATATATTGTACATATAATGTTAACTAAAGTACACCAAATACATTTTATATACTGTAAATAAAATATCAAAAATTACAGTAAATATATCTTACACACCCTATGTAAAATATCACAAACTTCACCAAATATATATTATATAATTTACATAAAATATCAAAAGGACACCAAATATATCTTCTATACTGTACATAAAATATCAAAATGTACAGTAAATATATTTCATATATTGTATATATAATATTAACTAAAATTACACCAAATACATTTTATATACTGTAAATAAAATATAAAAAGTACAGTAAATATATATTTCATGCTGTACATAAAATATCAAAAAGTACACCAAATATGTGTTATATATACTGTAAATAAACTATCAAAACTACACTAATTATATTTAATATACTGTACATAAAATATCAAAAATTACACCAAATATATATTATCTACTGTAAAGAAAATACCAAAAAGTACAGTAAATATATATTACACACCCTATGTAAAATATCACAAACTACACCAAATATATATTATATAATGTACATAAAATATCAAAAGGACACCAAATATATCTTATATACTGAACATGAAATATCAAAATGTACAGTAAATATATTTCATATATTGTACATATAATATTAACTAAAAGTACACCAAATACATTTTATATACTGTAAATAAAATATCAAAATGTACAGTAAATATATATTATATTCTGTACATAAAATATCAAAAAGTACACCAAATTTTTGTTTTATATACTGTAAATAAACTATCAAAAACTGCAGTAATTATATTAAATATACTGTATATAAAATATCAAAAATTAAAAAAAATGTATATTATTTACTGTAAATAAAATATCAAAAAGTACAGTAAATATATCTTAAACTCCCTATGTAAAATATCACAATCTACATCAAACATATATTATATAATTTACATAAAATATCAAAAGGACACCAAATATATCTTATATAGTGTACATAAAATATCAAAATGTACAGTAAATATATTTCCTATATTGTACATATAATATTAACTAAAAGTACACCAAATATATTTTATATACTATAAATAAAATATCAAAAATACAGTAAATATATATTACATAGTGTACATAAAATATCAAAATGTACACCAAATATGTGTAATATATACTGTAAATAAACTATCAAAAACTACAGTAATTATATTTAATATACTGTACATAAAATATCAAAAATTACACCAAATGTATATTATATACTGTAAATAAAATATCAAAAAGTACAGTAAATATATATTGCACACCCTATGTAAAATATCACAAACTTCACCAAATATATATTATATAATTTACATAAAATATCAAAAGGACACCAAATATATCTTCTATACTGTACATAAAATATCAAAATGTACAGTAAATATATTTCATATATTGTATATATAATATTAACTAGAAGTACACCAAATACATTTTATATACTGTAAATAAATTATCAAAAATTACAGTAAATATATATTACATACTGTACATAAAATATCAAAAAGTACACCAAATTTGTGTTTTATATACTGTAAATAAACTATCAAAAACTGCAGTAATTATATTTAATATACTGTACATAAAATATCAAAAACTACACCAAATGTATATTATTTACTGTAAATAATATATCAAAAAGTACAGTAAATATGTCTTACACACCCTATGTAAAATATCACAATCTACACCAAATATATATTATATAATTTACATAAAATATCAAAAGGACACCAAATATATCTTATATACTGTACATAAAATATCAAAATTACAGTAAATATATTTAATATATTGTACATATAATGTTAACTAAAAGTACACCAAATATATTTTATATAGTGTAAATAAAGTATCAAAATGTACAGTAAATATATATTACACACCCTATGTAAAATATCACAATCTACACCGAATATATGTTATGTAATTAACATAAAATATCAAAAGGACACCAAATATACCTTATATGCTGAACATAAAATATCAAAATGTACCGTAAATATATTTCATATATTGTACATATAATATTAACTAAAAGTACACCAAATACATTTTATATACTGTAAATAAAATATCAAATAATAGAGTAAATATATATTACATACTGTACATAAAATATCAAAAAGTACACCAAATATGTGTAATATATACTGTAAATAAACTATCAAATCCACAGTAATTATATATAATATACTGTACATAAAATATCAAAAATTACACCAAATGTGTATTATTTACTGTAAATAAAATATCAAAAAGTACAGTAAATATATCTGACACTCCCTATGTAAAATATCACAATCTACACCAAATATATATTATATAATTTACATAAAATATCAAACGGACACCAAATATATATTATATAGTGTACATAAAATATCAAAATATACAGTAAATATATTTCTTATATTGTATATATAATATTAACTAAAAGTACACCAAATACATTTTATATACTGTAAATAAAATATCAAAAATACAGTAAATATATATTACATACTGTACATAAAATATCAAAAAGTACACCAAATATGTGTAATATATACTGTAAATAAACTATCAAAACTACACTAATTATATTTAATATACTGTACATAAAATATCAAAAATTACACCAAATATATATTATTTACTGTAAAGAAAATACCAAAAAGTACAGTAAATATATATTACACACCCTATGTAAAATATCACAAACTACACCAAATGTATATTATATAATTTACATAAAATATCAAAACGACACCAAATATACCTCATATACTGAACATGAAATATCAAAAAGTACAGTAAATATATTTCATATATTGTACATATAATATTAACTAAAAGTACACCAAATACATTTTATATACTGTAAAAAAAATATCAAAAGTACAGTAAGTATATATTACATTCTGTACATAAAATATCAAAAATACACCAAATATGTGTTATATATACTGTAAATAAACTATCAAAAACTGCAGTAATTATATTTAATATACTGTACATAAAATATCAAAAATTACACCAAATGTATATTATTTACTGCAAATAAAATATCAAAAAGTACAGTAAATATTTCTTACACACCCTATGTAAAATATCACAATCTACACCAAATATATATTATATAATTTACATAAAATATCAAAAGGACACCAAATATATCTTATATACTGTACATAAAATATCAAAATTACAGTAAATATTTTTCATATATTGTACATATAATGTTAACTAAAAGTACACCAAATACATTTTATATACTGTAAATAAAATATCAAAAAGTACAGTAAATATATATTATACACCCTATGTAAAATATCACAAACTTCACCAAATATATATTATATAATTTACATAAAATATCAAAAGGACAACAAATATATCTTCTATACTGTACATAAAATATCAAAATGTACAGTAAATATATTTCATATATTGTATATATAATATTAACTAAAAGTACACCAAATACATTTTATATACTGTAAATAAAATATCAAAAAGTACAGTAAATATATATTACATGCTGTACATAAAATATCAAAAAGTACACCAAATATGTGTTATATATACTGTAAATAAACTATCAAAATTACACTAATTATATTTAATATACTGTACATAAAATATCAAAAATTACACCAAATATATATTATCTACTGTAAAGAAAATACCAAAAAGTACAGTAAATATATATTACACACCCTATGTAAAATATCACAAACTACACCAAATATATATTATATAATTTACATAAAATATCAAAAGGACACCAAATATATCTTATATACTGAACATGAAATATCAAAATGTACAGTAAATATATTTCATATATTCTACATATAATATTAACTAAAAGAACACCAAATACATTTTATATACTGTAAATAAAATATCAAAATGTACAGTAAATATATATTACATTCTGTACATAAAATATCAAAAAGTACACCAAATTTGTGTTTTATATACTGTAAATAAACTATCAAAAACTGCAGTAATTATATTTAATATACTGTACATAAAATATCAAAAATTAAACCAAATGTATACTATTTACTGTAAATAAAATATCAAAAAGTACAGTAAATATATCTTACACCCCCTATGTAAAATATCACAATCTACACCAAATATATATTATATAATTTACATAAAATATCAAAAGGACACCAAATATATCTTATATAGTGTACATAAAATATCAAAATGTACAGTAAATATATTTCCTATATTGTACATATAATATTAACTAAAAGTACACCAAATATATTTTATATACTATAAATAAAATATGAAAAATACAGTAAATATATATTACATAGTGTACATAAAATATCAAAAAGTACACCAAATATGTGTAATATATACTGTAAATAAACTATCAAAAACTACAGTAATTATATTTAATATACTGTACATAAAATATCAAAAATTACACCAAATGTATATTATATACTGTAAATAAAATATCAAAATGTACAGTAAATATATATTACACACCCTATGTAAAATATCACAAACTTCACCAAATATATATTATATAATTTACATAAAATATCAAAAGGACACCAAATATATCTTCTATACTGTACATAAAATATCAAAATGTACAGTAAATATATTTCGTATATAGTACATATAATATTAACTAAAAGTACACCAAATACATTTTATATACTGTAAATAAATTATCAAAAATTACAGTAAATATATATTACATACTGTACATAAAATATCAAAAAGTACACCAAATATGTGTTATATATACTGTAAATAAACTATCAAAACTACACTAATTATATTTAATATACTGTACATAAAATATCAAAAATTACACCAAATATATATTATTTACTGTAAAGAAAATACCAAAAAGTACAGTAAATATATATTGCACACCCTATGTAAAATATCACAAACTACACCAAATATATATTATATGATTTACATAATATATCAAAAGGACACCAAATATATCTTATATACTGAACATGAAATATCAAAATGTACAGTAAATATATTTCATATATTGTACATATAATATTAACTAAAAGTACACCAAATACATTTTATATACTGTAAATAAAATATCAAAATGTACAGTAAATATATATTACATTCTGTACATAAAATATCAAATAGTACACCAAATTTGTGTTTTATATACTGTAAATAAACTATCAAAAACTGCAGTAATTATATTTAATATACTGTACATAAAATATCAAAAATTACACCAAATGTATATTATTTACTGTAAATAAAATATCAAAAACTACAGTAAATATATCTTACACACCCTATGTAAAATATCACAATCTACACGAAATATATACTATATAATTTACATAAAATATCAAAAGGACACCAAATATATCTTATATACTGTACATAAAATATCAAAATTAGAGTAAATATATTTCATATATTGTACATATAATGTTGACTAAAAGTACACCAAATATATTTTATATAGTGTAAATAAAATATCAAAATGTACAGTAAATATATATTACACACCCTATGTAAAATATCACAATCTACACCAAATTTATATTATGTAATTTACATAAAATATCAAAAGGACAACTAATATACCTTATATGCTGAACATAAAATATCAAAATGTACCGTAAATATATTTCATATATTGTACATATAATATTAACTAAAAGTACACCAAATACATTTTATATACTGTAAATAAATTATCAAAAATTACAGTAAATATATATTAGATACTGTACATAAAATATCAAAAAGTACACCAAATATGTGTAATATATACTGTAAATAAACTATCAAAACTACACTAATTATATTTAATATACTGTACATAAAATATCAAAAATTACACCAAATATATATTATTTACTGTAAAGAAAATACCAAAAAGTACAGTAAATATATATTACACACCCTATGTAAAATATCACAAACTACACCAAATATATATTATATAATTTACATAAAATATCAAAAGGACACCAAATATACCTTATATACTGAACATGAAATATCAAAATGTACAGTAAATATATTTCATATATTGTACATATAATATTAACTAAAAGTACACCAAATACATTTTATATACTGTAAATAAAATCTCAAAAGTACAGTAAATATATATTACAGTCTGTACATAAAATATCAAAAAGTACACCAAATATGTGTTATATATACTGTAAATAAACTATCAAAAACTGCAGTAATTATATTTAATATACTGTACATAAAATATCAAAAATTACACCAAATGTGTATTATTTACTGTAAATAAAATATCAAAAAGTACAGTAAATATATCTTACACACCCTATGTAAAATATCACAATCTACACCAAATATATTATATAATTTACATAAAATATAAAAAGGACACCAAATATATCTTATATACTGTACATAAAATATCAAAATTACAGTAAATATATTTCATATATTGTACATATAATGTTAACTAAAAGCACACCAAATACATTTTATATACTGTAAATAAAATATCAAAAAGTACAGTAAATATATATTACACACCCTATGTAAAATATCACAAACTTCACCAAATATATATTATATAATTTACATAAAATATCAAAAGGACACCAAATATATCTTCTATACTGTGCATAAAATATCAAAATGTACAGTAAATATATTTCATATATTGTATATATAATATTAACTAAAAGTACACCAAATACATTTTATATACTGTAAATAAATTATCAAAAATTACAGTAAATATATATTACATACTGTACATAAAATATCAAAAAGTACACCAAATATGTGTTACATATACTGTAAATAAACTATCAAAACTACACTAATTATATTTAATATACTGTACATAAAATATCAAAAATTACACCAAATATATATTATTTACTGTCAGGAAAATACCAAAAAGTACAGTAAATATATATTACACACCCTATGTAAAATATCACAAACTACACCAAATATATATTATATAATTTACATAAAATATCAAAAGGACACCAAATATATCTTATATACTGAACATGAAATATCAAAAAGAACAGTAAATATATTTCATATATTGTACATATAATATTAACTAGAAGTACACCAAATACATTTTATATACTGTAAATAAAATATCAAAAGTACAGTAAATATATATTACATTCTGTACATAAAATAACAAAAAGTACCCCAAATATGTGTTATATATACTGTAAATAAACTATCAAAAACTGCAGTAATTATATTTAATATACTGTACATAAAATATCAAAAATTACACCAAATGTATATTATTTACTGTAAATAAAATATCAAAAAGTACAGTAAATATATCTTACACACACTATGTAAAATATGACAATCTACAACAAATGTATATTATATAATTTACATAAAATATCAAAAGGACACCAAATATATCTTATATACTGTACATAAAATATCAAAATTACAGTAAATATATTTCATATATTGTGCATAAAATGTTAACTAAAAGTACACCAAATACATTTTATATACTGTAAATAAAATATCAAAAAGTACAGTAAATATATATTACACACCCTATGTAAAATATCACACACTTCACCAAATATATATTATATAATTTACATAAAATATCAAAAGGTCACCAAATATATCTTCTATACTGTACATAAAATATCAAAATGTACAGTAAATATATTTCATATATTGTATATATAATATTAACTAAAAGTACACCAAATACATTTTATATACTGTAAATAAATTATCAAAATTTACAGTAAATATATATTACATACTGTACATAAAATATCAAAAAGCACACCAAATATGTGTTATATATACTGTAAACAAACTATCAAAACTACACTAATTATATTTAATATACTGTACATAAAATATCAAAAATTACACCAAATATATATTATTTACTGTAAAGAAAATACCAAAAAGTACAGTAAATATATATTTCACACCCTATGTAAAATATCACAAACTACACCAAATATATATTATATAATTGACATAAAATATCAAAAGGACACCAAAAATATCTTATATACTGAACATGAAATATCAAAATGTACAGTAAATATATTTCATATATTGTACATATAATATTAACTAAAAGTACACCAAATACATTTTATATACTGTAAATAAAATATCAAAATGTACAGTAAATATATATTACATTCTGTACATAAAATATCAAAAAGTACACCAAATTTGTGTTTTATATACTGTAAATAAACTATCAAAAACTGCAGTAATTATATTTAATATACTGTACATAAAAATTAAACCAAATGTATATTATTTACTGTAAATAAAATATCAAAAAGTACAGTAAATATATCTTACACTCCCTATGTAAAATATCACAATCTACACCAAATATATATTATATAATTTACATAAAATATCAAAAGGACACCAAATATATCTTATATAGTGTACATAAAATATCAAAATGTACAGTAAATATATTTCCTCTATTGTACATATAATATTAACTAAAAGTACACCAAATACATTTTATATACTGTAAATAAAATATCAAAAAGTACAGTAAATATATATTACACACCCTATGTAAAATATCACAAACTTCACCAAATATATATTATATAATTTACATAAAATATCAAAAGGACACCAAATATATCTTCTATACTGTGCATAAAATATCAAAATGTACAGTAAATATATTTCATATATTGTATATATAATATTAACTAAAAGTACACCAAATACATTTTATATACTGTAAATAAATTATCAAAAATTACAGTAAATATATATTACATACTGTACATAAAATATCAAAAAGTACACCAAATATGTGTTACATATACTGTAAATAAACTATCAAAACTACACTAATTATATTTAATATACTGTACATAAAATATCAAAAATTACACCAAATATATATTATTTACTGTCAGGAAAATACCAAAAAGTACAGTAAATATATATTACACACCCTATGTAAAATATCACAAACTACACCAAATATATATTATATAATTTACATAAAATATCAAAAGGACACCAAATATATCTTATATACTGAACATGAAATATCAAAAAGAACAGTAAATATATTTCATATATTGTACATATAATATTAACTAGAAGTACACCAAATACATTTTATATACTGTAAATAAAATATCAAAAGTACAGTAAATATATATTACATTCTGTACATAAAATAACAAAAAGTACCCCAAATATGTGTTATATATACTGTAAATAAACTATCAAAAACTGCAGTAATTATATTTAATATACTGTACATAAAATATCAAAAATTACACCTAATGTATATTATTTACTGTAAATAAAATATCAAAAAGTACAGTAAATATATCTTACACACACTATGTAAAATATGACAATCTACCACAAATGTATATTATATAATTTACATAAAATATCAAAAGGACACCAAATATATCTTATATACTGTACATAAAATATCAAAATTACAGTAAATATATTTCATATATTGTGCGTATAATGTTAACTAAAAGTACACCAAATACATTTTATATACTGTAAATAAAATATCAAAAAGTACAGTAAATATATATTACACACCCTATGTAAAATATCACACACTTCACCAAATATATATTATATAATTTACATAAAATATCAAAAGGTCACCAAATATATCTTCTATACTGTACATAAAATATCAAAATGTACAGTAAATATATTTCATATATTGTATATATAATATTAACTAAAAGTACACCAAATACATTTTATATACTGTAAATAAATTATCAAAATTTACAGTAAATATATATTACATACTGTACATAAAATATCAAAAAGCACACCAAATATGTGTTATATATACTGTAAACAAACTATCAAAACTACACTAATTATATTTAATATACTGTACATAAAATATCAAAAATTACACCAAATATATATTATTTACTGTAAAGAAAATACCAAAAAGTACAGTAAATATATATTTCACACCCTATGTAAAATATCACAAACTACACCAAATATATATTATATAATTGACATAAAATATCAAAAGGACACCAAAAATATCTTATATACTGAACATGAAATATCAAAATGTACAGTAAATATATTTCATATATTGTACATATAATATTAAATAAAGTACACCAAATACATTTTATATACTGTAAATAAAATATCAAAATGTACAGTAAATATATATTACATTCTGTACATAAAATATCAAAAAGTACACCAAATTTGTGTTTTATATACTGTAAATAAACTATCAAAAACTGCAGTAATTATATTTAATATACTGTACATAAAATATCAAAAATTAAACCAAATGTATATTATTTACTGTAAATAAAATATCAAAAAGTACAGTAAATATATCTTACACTCCCTATTTAAAATATCACAATCTACACCAAATATATATTATATAATTTACATAAAATATCAAAAGGACACCAAATATATCTTATATAGTGTACATAAAATATCAAAATGTACAGTAAATATATTTCCTCTATTGTACATATAATATTAACTAAAAGTACACCAAATACATTTTATATACTGTAAATAAAATATCAAAAAGTACAGTAAATATATATTACATACTGTACATAAAATATCAAAAAGTACACCAAATATGTGTAATACATACTGTAAATAAACTATCAAAAACTACAGTAATTATATTTAATATACTGTACATAAAACATCAAAAATTACACCAAATGTATATTATATACTGTAAATAAAATATCAAAAAGTACAGTAAATATATATTACACACCCTATGTAAAATATCACAAACTTCACCAAATATATATTATATAATTTACATAAAATATCAAAAGGACACCAAATATATCTTCTATACTGTACATAAAATATCAAAATGTACAGTAAATGTATTTCATATATTGTACATATAATATTAACTAAAAGTACACCAAATACATTTTATATACTGTAAATAAATTATCAAAAATTACAGTAAATATATATTACATATTGTACATAAAATATCAAAAAGTACACCAAATATGTGTTATATATACTGTAAATAAACTATCAAAACTACACTAATTATATTTAATATACTGTACATAAAATATCAAAAATTACACCAAATATATATTATTTACTGTACAGAAAATACCAAAAAGTACAGTAAATATATATTACACACCCTATGTAAAATATCACAAACTACACCAAATATATATTATATAATTTACATAAAATATCAAAAGGACACCAAATATATCTTATATACTGAACATGAAATATCAAAATGTACAGTAAATATATTTCATATATTGTACATATAATATTAACTAAAAGTACACCAAATACATTTTATATACTGTAAATAAAATATCAAAAGTACAGTAAATATATATTACATTCTGTACATAAAATATAAAAAAGTACACCAAATTTGTGTTTTATATACTGTAAATAAACTATCAAAAACTGCAGTAATTATATTTAATATACTGTACATAAAATATCAAAAATTAAACCAAATGTATATTATTTACTGTGAATAAAATATCAAAAAGTACAGTAAATATATATTACACACCCTATGTAAAATATCACAATCTACAACAAATATATATTATATAATTTACATAAAATATCAAAAGGACACCAAATATATATTATATACTGTACATAAAATATCAAAATGTACAGTAAATATATTTCATATATTGTATATATAATATTAACTAAAAGTACACCAAATACATTTTATATACAGTAAATAAATTATCAAAAATTACAGTAAATATATATTGCATACTGTACATAAAATATCAAAAAGTACACCAAATAAGTGTTATATATACTGTAAATAAACTATCGAAACTACACTAATTATATTTAATATACTGTACATAAAATATCAAAAATTACACCAAATGTATATTATATACTGTAAATAAAATATCAAAAAGTACAGTAAATATATATTACACACACTATGTAAAATATCACAAACTTCACCAAATATATATTATATAATTTACATAAAATATCAAAAATTACACCAAATGTATATTATATACTGTAAATAAAATATCAAAAAGACAGTAAATATATATTACACTCCATGTAAAATATCAAGAACTAAAAATACATATTATATAATTTACATAAAATATCAAAAGGACACAAAATATATCTTATATACTCTACATAAAATATCAAAATATTCAGTAAATATATTTCATATATTGTACATATAATATTAACTAAAAGTACACCAAATACATTTGATATAGTGTAAATAAAATATCAAAATGTACAGTAAATATATATAACACACTGTAGATAAAATATCAAAAAGTACACCAAATATGTGTTATATATACTGTAAACTATCAAAAACTACAGTAATTATATTTAATATACTGTACATAAAATATCAAAAATCACACCAAATGTATATTATATACTGTAAATAAAATATCAAAAAGGACAGAGAATATACATGACACACACTATGTAAAATATCAAAAACTACACCAAATATATATTATATAATTTACAATAAATATCAAAAGGACACCAAATATATCTTATATACTGTACATAAATTATCAAAAACTACAGTAAATATATTTCATATATTGTACATATAATATTAACTAAAAGTACACCAAATACATTTTATATACTGTAAATAAAATATTAGAAAGTACAGTAAATATATATTACATACTGTACATAAAATATCAAAAAGTACACCAAATATGTGTTATATATACTGTAAATAAACCATCAAAAACTACAGTAATTATATTCAATATACTGTTCATAAAATATCAAAAATTACTCCAAATGTACATTATATAGTGTAAACAAAATATCCAAAACACTGTAAATATATATTACACACCCTATGTAAAATATCCAAATTTACACCAAATATATATTATATAATTTACATAAAATATCGGAAGGACACCAAATATATCTTATATATTGTACGTAAAATATCAAAAACTACAGTAAATATATTTCATATATTGTACATATAATATTAACTAAAAGTACAACAAATACATTTTATATACTTTTAATAAAATATCAAAAATTACAGTAAATATATATTACACACTGTACATAAAATATCAAAAAGTACACCAAATATGTGTTGTATATACTGTAATTATCAAAATCTACAGTAATTATATTCAATGTAGTGTATATAAATTATCAAAAATTACACCAAATATAAATTATATACTGTAAATAAAATATCAAAAAGGACAGTAAATATATACTACACACCCTATGTAAAATATCAAAAACTACACCAAATATATATTATATAATTTACATAAAATATCAAAAGGACACCAAATCTATCTTATATACTGTACGTAAAATATAAAAGAGTACAGTATATATATTTCATATATTGTACATATATTATTAACTAAAAGTACACCAAATACATTTGATATAGTGTAAATAAAATATCAAAAATTACAGTAAATATATGTTACATACTGTACATAAAATATCAAAAAGTACACCAAATATGTGTTATATATACTGTAAACTATCAAAAACTACAGTAATTATATTTAATATACTGTACATAAAATATCAAAGTCACACCAAATGTATATTATATACTGTAAATAAAATATCAAAAAGGACAGTAAATATATATTACACTCTATGTAAAATATCAAAACTAAAAATATATATTATATAATTTACATAAAATATCAAAAGGACACCAAATATATCTTATATACTGTACATAAAATATCAAAAAGTTCAGTAAATACATTTCATATATTGTACATATAATATTAACTAAAAGTACACAAAATACATTATATATACTGTAAATAAAATATCAAAATGCAAAAAGTACACCAACTATATGTTATATATACTGTAAATAAACTATGAAAGCTACAGTAATTATATTTAATATACTGTACATAAAATATCAAAAATTACACAAAATGTATATTATATACTGTAAATAAAATATCAAAAATTACAGTAAGTATATATTACACATTCTATTTAAAATATCAAACACTACACCAAAAATATATATTATAATTTACATAAAATATCAAAAGTACACTTAATATATTTTATATACTGTACATAAAATATGAAAATGTACAGTAAATATATTTCATATATTGAACATATAATATTTAATAAAGTACACCAAATACATTGTAAATACTGTAAAAAAAATTTCCAAAAGTACAGTAAATATATATTACATACTGTACATAAAATATCAAAAAGTACACAAAATATGTGTTATATATACTGAAAATAAGCTCTCAAAAATTACAGTAATTATATTTAATATACTGTACATAAAATATCAAAAATTACACTAAATGCATATTATATACTGTAAATAAAATATCAAATAGTACAGCAAATATTTATTACACGCTCTATGTAAAATATCAAAAACTACACCAAATACATGTTATATAATTTAGATAAAATATCAAAAGTACACAAAATATATATTATATACTGTACATAAAATATCAAAATGCACACTAAACCTATTTCATATATTGTACATATAACGTTAACTGAAAGTACACCAAATACATTTTATGTACTGTAAATTAAATATCCAAAAGCACAGTAAATATATATTACATAGTGTACATAAAATATCAAAAAGTACACCAAATATGTGTTATATATACTGTAAATAAACAATCAAAAACTACAGTAATTGTATTTAATATACTGTACATAAAATATCAAAAATTACACGAAATGTATACTATATACTGTAAAAAAATCTAAAGTTACAGTAAATATATATTACACACTCTATGTAAAATATCAAATACTACGCCAAATATATATTTTCTAATTTACATAAAATATAAAAAGTACACCAAATAGATATTATATACAGTACATAAAATATCAAAAAGTACAGTAAATATATTTCATATATTGTACATATAATATTAACTAAAGGAACACCAAATACGTTTTTTATTCTGTAAAAAAATATCCAATAGTACAGTAAATATATATTACATACTGTACATAAAATATCAAAGAGTACACCAAATATGTGTTATATATACTCTAAATAAACTATAATAACTACAGTAATTATATTTAATATAATGTACATAAAATATCAAAAATTACACTAAATGCATGCTATATACTGTAAATAAAATATCAAATATTACAGTAAATATTTATAACACACTCTATGTAAAATATCAAAAACTACACCAAATATATGTTATATAATTTACATAAACTATCAAAAGTACACCAAATATATATTATTTACTGTACATAAAATATCAAAAATTACACGAAATGTATACCATATACTGTAAATAAAATCTAAAATTACAGTAAATATATATTACACACTCTATGTAAAATATCAAAAACTACACCAAATATATATTATATAATTTACATAAAATATCAAAACTAAACCAAATATATATTATTTACTGTACATAAAATATCAAAAAGGACAGTAAATATATTGCAAATATTGTACATATAATATTAACTAAAAGTACACCAATACATTTTATATACTGTAAATAAAATATCCAAAAGAACAGTAAATATATATTACATACTGTACATAAAATATCAAAAAGTACACCAAATAGGTGTTATATATACTGTGAATAAACTATAAAAACTACAGTAACTATATTTAATACACTGTACATAAAATATCAAAAATTACACAAAATGTATGTTATATAGTGTAAATAAAATATCAAAAATTACGGTAAATATATATTACACATTCTTTTTAAAATATCAAAAACTACACCAAAAATATACTTTATAATTTAAACAAAATATCAAAAGTACACTTAATATATTTTATATACTGTACATAAAATATGAAAATGTACAGTAAATCTATTTCATATAGTGTACATATAGTATTAAATAAAGTACACCAAATACATTTTATATACTGTAAATAAAATATACAAATGTACAGTAAATATATATTACATACTGTACATAAAATATCAAAACGTACACCAAATATGTGTTATATATACTCTAAATAAGCTATCAAAAACTACAGTAATTATATTTAGTATACTGTACATAAAATATCAAAAATTACACTAAATGCATATTATATACTGTAAATAAAATATCAAATAGTACAGTAAATATTTATTACACACTCTATGTAAAATATCAAAAACTACACCAAATATATGTTATATAATTTACATAAAATATCAAAAGTACACCAAATATATATTATATACGCTACATTAAATATCAAAATGCACAGTAAATTTATTTCATATATTGTACATATAATATTAACTGAAAGTACACCAAATACATTTTATATACTGAAAATAAAATATCCAAAAGCACAGTAAATATATATTACATACTGTACAAAAAATATCAAAAAGTACACCAAATATGTGTTATATATACTCTAAATAAACAATCAAAAACTACAGTAATTATATTTAATATACTGCACATAAAATATCAAAAATTACACCAAATGTATATTATATACTCTAAATAAAATATGAAAAAGACAGTAAATATATATTACACTCTATGTAAATTATCAAAACTACACCAAATATATATTATATAATTTACATAAAATATCAAAAGGACACCTAATACATATTATATACTGTACATAAAATATCAAAAGTACAGTAAACATATTTCATATATTGTGCATATAATATTAACTAAAAGTACACCAAATACATTTTATATACTGTAAATAAAATATCAAAACTACAGTAAATACATATTACATACTGTACATAATATATCAAAAAGTACACCAAATATGTGTTATAAATACTGTAAATAAACTATCAAAAACTACAGTAATTATATTTCATATACTGTACATAAAATATCAAAAATTACACCAAATGTATATTATATACTGTAAATAAAATATCAAAAACGACAGTAAATATATATGACACACCCTATGTAAAATATCAAAAACTACACCAAATATGTATTATATAATTTACATAAAATATCAAAAGGACACCAAATATATCTTATATGCTGTACATAAAATATCAAAAAGTACAGTAAATATATTTCGTATATTGTAAATATAAAATTAACTAAAAGTACACCAAATACATTTTATATACTGTAAATAAAATATCAAAATGTACAGTAAATATATATTACATACTGTACATAAAATATCAAATAGTACACCAAATATGTTTTATATATACTGTAAATAAACTATCAAAAACTACAGTAATTATATTTAATATACTGTACATAAAATATCAAAAATTACACCAAATATATATTATATACTGTAAATAAAATATCAAAAAGGACAGTAAATATATATGACACACCCTATGTAAAATATCAAAAACTACACCAAATATATATTATATAATTTACATAAAATATCAAAAGGACAACAAATATATCTTATATACTGTACATAAAATATCAAAAACTACAGTAAATATATTTCATATATTGTATATACAATATTAACTAAAAGTACACCAAATTCATTTTATATACTGTAAATAATATATCAACAAGTACAGTAGATATATATTACATACTTTACATAAAATATCAAAGAGTACACAAAATAAGTGTTATATATACTGTAAATAAACAATCAAAAAATACAGTAATTATATTTAATATACTGTACATAAAATATCAAAAATTACACGAAATGTATATTATATACCGTAAAAAAAATCTAAAATTACATTAAATATATATTACACACTCTATGTAAAATATCAAAAACTACGCCAAATATATATTACATAATTTACATAAAATATCAAAAGTACACCAAATAGATATTGTATACAGTACATAAAATATCAAAAAGTACAGTAAATATATTTCATATATTGTACATATAATATTAACTAAAAGTACACCAAATACATTTTATATACTGTAAATAAAACATCCAATAGTACAGTACATATATATTACATACTGTACATAAAATATCAGAAGTACACCAAGTATGTGTTATATATACTCTAAATAAACGATAATAACTACAGTAATTATATTTAATATACTGTACATAAAATATCAACAATTACACTAAATGCATATTATATACAGTAAATAAAATATCAAATAGTACAGTAAATATTTATAAAACACTCTATGTAAAATATCAAAAACTACACCAAATATAAGTTATATAATTTACATAAACTATCAAAAGTACACCAAAAATATATTATTTACTGTACATAAAATAACAAAAATTACACGAAATGTATACCATACACTGTAAAAAAAATCTAAAATTACAGTAAATATATATTACACACTCTGTGTAAAATATCAAAAACTACGCCAAATATATATTATATAATTTACATAAAATATCAAAACTACACCAAATATATATTATTTACTGTACATAAAATATCAAAAATGTAGAGTAAATATATTGCAAATATTGTACATATAATATTAACTAATTGTACACCAAATACATTTTATATACTGTAAATAAAGTATGCAAAAGTACAGTAAATATATATTACATACTGTACATAAAATATCAAAAAGTACACCAAATACGTGTTATATATACTGTGAATAAAATATAAAAACTACAGTAATTATATTTAATATACTGTACATAAAATATCAAAAATTACACAAAATGTATATTATATACTGTAAATAAAATATCAAAAATTACAGTACATATATATTACACATTCTTTTTAAAATATCAAAAACTACACCAAAAATATATTTTATAATTTAAATAGAATATCAAAAGTACATTTAATATATTTTATAGACTGTACATAAATTATGAAAATGCACAGTAAACCTATTTCATATATTGTACATATAATATTAACTGAAAGTACACCAAATACATTTTATATACTGTAAATAAAATATCCAAAAGCACAGTAAATATATATTATATGCTGTACATAAAATATCAAGAAGTACACCAAATATGTGTTATATATACTGTAAATAAACAATAAAAAACTACAGTAATTATATTTAATATACTGCACATAAAATATCAAAAATTACACGAAATGTATACTATATAATGTAAAAAAAATCTAAAGTTACAGTAAATTTATATTACACACTCTATGTAAAATGTCAAAAACTACGCCAAATATATATTATATAATTTACATAAAATATCAAATGTACACCAAATAGATATTATATAGTGTACATAAAATATTAAAAAGTCCGGTAAATATATTTCATATATTGTACATATAATATTAACTAAAAGTACACAAAATATATTTTAAGTACAGTAAATAAAATATCCAATAGTACAGTAAATATATATTACATACTGTACATAAAATATCAAAAAGTACACCAAATATGTGTTATATATACTGTAAATAAACTATAAAAACTACAGTGATTATATTTAATATACTGTACATAAAATATCAAAAATTACACTAAATGCATATTATATACTGTAAATAAAATATCAAAAAGTACAGTAAATATTTATTACACACTCTATCTAAAATATCAAAAACTACACCAAATATGTGTTATATATACTGTAAATAAACAATCAAAAATTACAGTAATTATATTTAATATACTGCACAAAAAATATCAAAAATTACACGAAATGTATACTATATACTGTAAAAAAAATCTAAAATTACAGTAAATATATATTACACACTCCATGTAAAATATCAAAAACTACACCAAATATATATTATATAATTTACATAAAATATCAAAAGTACACCAAATATATATTATATACTGTACATAAAATATCTAAAAGTACAGTAAATATATTGCAAATATTGTACATATAATATTAACTAATAGTACACCAAATACATTTTATATACCGTAAATAATATATGCAAAAGTACAGTAAATATATATTACAAACTGTACATAAAATATCCAAAAATACACCAAATATGTGTTATATATACTGTAAATAAACTATAAAAACTACAGTAATTATATTTAATAAACTGTACAAAAAATATAAAAATTACACAAAATGTATATTATATACTGTAAATAAAATATCAAAAATTACAGTAAATATATATTACACATTCTATTTAAAATATCAAACACTACACCAAAAATATATTATATAATTTACATAAAATAGCAAAAGTACACTTAATAAATTTTATATACTGTATATAATATATGAAAATGTACAGTAAATATATTTCATATATTGTACATATAATATTAAATAAAGTACACCAAATACATTGTATATACTGTAAAAAAAATATCCAAATGTACAGTAAATATATATTACATACTGTACATAAAATATCAAAAAGTACACAAAATATGTGTTATCTATACTGTAAATAAGCTATCAAAAACTACAGTATTTATATTTAATATACTGTACATAAAATATCAAAAATTACACTAAATGCATATTATATACTGTAAATAAAGTATCAAATAGTACAGCAAATATTTATTACACACTCTATGTAAAATATCAAAAACTACACAAAATACAAGTTATATAATTTACATAAAATATCAAAAGTACACAAAATATATATGATATACTGTACATAAAATATCAAAATGCACAGTAAATCTATTTCATATATTGTACATATAACATTAACTGAAAGTACACCAAATACATTTTATATACTGTAAATAAAATATCGAAAAGCACAGTAAATATATATTACATACTGTACATAAAATATCAAAAAGTACACCAAATATATGTTATATATACTGTAAATAAACAATCAAAAACTACAGTAATTATATTTAATATACTGTACATAAAATATCAAAAATTACACGAAATGTATACTATATACTGTAAAAAATATCTAAAGTTACACTAAATATATATTACACACTCTATGTAAAATATCAAAAACTACGCGACATATATATTATCTAATTTACATAAAATATCAAAAGTACACCAAATAGATATTATATACTGTAAATAAAATATCAGAAATTCCAGTAAATATATTTTATATATTGTACATATAATATTAACTAAAAGTACACCAAATACATTTTATACACAGTAAATAAAACGTCCAATACTACAGTAAATATATATTACATACTGTACATAAAATATCAAAAAGTACACCAAATATGTGTTATATATACTATAAATAAACTATAAAGACTACAGTAATTATATTTAATATACTGTACATAAAATATCAAAAATTACACTAAATGCATATTATATACTGTAAATAAAATATCAAATAGTACAGTAAATATTTATTACACACTCTATGTAAAATATCAAAAACTACACCAAATATGTGTTATATAATTTACATAAAATATCAAAAGTACACCAAATATATATTATATACTGTACATAAAATATCAAAATGCAAAGTAAATTTATTTCATATATTTTACATATAATATTAACTGAAAGTACACCAAATACATTTTATATACTGTAAATAAAATATCCAAAAAAACAGTAAATATATATTACATACTGTATATAAAATATCAAAAACTACACCAAATATGTGTTGTACATACTGTAAATAAACAATCAAAAAACAGTAATTATATTTAATATACTGTACATAAAATATCAAAAATTACATGAAATGTATACTATATAGAGTAAAAAAAATCTAAAATTACAGTATATATATATTATACCCACTATGTAAAATATCAAAAACTACGCCATATATATATTATATAATTTACATAAAATATCAAAAGCACACCAAATATATATTATATACTGTACATAAAATATCCAAAATTACAGCAAATATATTGCAAATATTGTACATATAATATTTCCTAAAAGTACACCAAATACATTTTATATACTGTAAATAAAATATCCAAAAGCACAGTAAATATATATTACATACTCTGTATAAAATATCAAAAAGTACACCAAATATGTGTTATATATACTGTAAATAAGCTATCAAAACTACAGTAATTATATTTAATATACTGTACATATAATATCAAAAATTACAGTAAATGCATATTATATACTGTAAATAATATATCAAATAGTACAGTAAATATTTATTACACACTCTATGTAAAATATCAAAAACTACACCAAATATATGTTATATAATTTACATAAAATATCAAAAGTACACCGAATATATATTATATACTGTACATAAAATTTCAAAATTCACAGTAAATCTATTTCATATATTGTACATATAATATTAACTGAAAGTACACCAAATACATTTTATATACTGTAAATAAAATATCCAAAAGCACAGTAAATATATACTACATACTGTACATAAAATATCAAAAAGTACACCAAATATGTGTTATATATACTGTAAATAAACAATCAGAAACTACAGTAATTATATTTAATATACTGTACAAAAAATATCAAAAATTACACGAACTGTATACTATATACTGTAAACAAAATCTAAAATTACAGTAAATATATATTACACAATCTTTGTAAAATATCAAAAACTACGCCAAATATATATTATATAATTTACATAAAATATCAAATGTACACCAAATATATATTATACACTCTACATAAAATATCAAAAGTACACAAAATATATATTATATACTGTAGATGAAATATCAAAAAGTACAGAAAATATATTTAATATATTGTTCATATAATATTAGCTGAAAGTACACCAAATACATTTTATATACTGTTAATTAAATATCCAAATTTCAGTAAATATATATTACATACTGTACATAAAATATCAAAAAGTACACCAAATATGTGTTATTTATAGTGTAGATAAACTATCAAAAACTACAGCAATTATATTTAACATAGTGTACATAAAATATCAAAAATTACAACAAATGTATATTATATACTGTAAATAAAATATCAAAAAGTACAACAAATATATATTACACAATCTATGTAAAATATCAGAAACTACACCAAATATATATTATAAAATTTACATAAAATATCAAATGTGCAACACATATATATTATATACTGTACATAAAATATCAAAAAGTACAGTAAATATATTTCATATATTGTACATAAAATATTAACTAAAAGTACAACAAACACATTTTATATACTGTAAATAAACTCTCCAAAGGTACAGTAAATATATATTACATACTGTACATAAAATATCAAAAAGTACACCAAATATGTGTTATATATACTGTAAATAAACTATCAAAAACTACAGTAATTATATTTAATATACTGTACATTAAATATCAAAAATTACACCAAATGTATATTATATACTCTAAATAAAATACCAAAAAGTACAGTAAATATTTATTACACACTCTATGTAAAATATCAAAAACTACACCAAATATATATTATATAATTTACATAAAATATCAAAACCACACGAAACATATATTATATACTGTACATAAAATAACAAAATGCACAGTAAATATATTTCATATATTGTACATATAATATTAACTAAAAGAACACCAAATACATTTTATATACTCTAAATAATACATCCAAAGTACAGTAAATATATATTACCTACTGTACATAAAATATCAAAAAGTACAGCAAATATGTGTCATATATACGGTAAATAAACTATCAAAAACTACGGTAATTTTATTTAATATACTAAACATAAAATATCAAAAATTACACCAAATGTATATTATATACTGTAAATAAAATATCAGAAATTACTGTAAATCTATATTACACACTCTATGTAAAATATCAAAAACTACACCAAATACATATTATATAATTTACATAAAATATCAAAAGTACACCAAATATATATTATATAGTGTACATAAAATATCAGAAAGTTCTGTAAATATATTTCATATATTGTACATATAATATTAACTAAAAGTACACCAAATACATTTTATATACTGTAAATTAAATATCAAAACGTTCAGTAAATATATATTACTTACTGTACATAAAATATCAAAAAGTACACCAAATATGTCTTATGTATACTGTAAATAAACTATCAAAAACTACAGTAATTTTATTTAGTATACTGCACATAAAATATCAACAATTACACCAAATGTATATTATATACTGTAAATAAATTATCAACAATACAGTAAATATATATTACACACTCTATGTAAAATATCAAAAACTACACCAAATATATATTATATAACTTACATAAAATATCAAAAATTACACGAAATGTATACCATATACTGTAAAAAAAATCTAAAATTAGAATAAATATATATTACAAACTCTAAGTAAAATACCAAAAACTACGCCAAATATATATTATATAATTTACATAAAATATGAACAGTACACCAAATATATATAATATACTGTACATAAAATATCAAAAAGTACAGTAAATATATTGCAAATATTGTAAATATAATATTAACTAAAAGTACACCAAGTACATTTTATATACTGTAATAAAATATACAAAGTTACAGTAAATATATATTACATACTGTACATAAAATATCAAAAAGATCACAAATATGTGTTATATATACTGTAAATAAACTATAAAAACTACAGTAATTATATTTAATACACTGTACATAAAATATCAAAAATTACACAAAAAGTATATTATATACTGTAAATAAAATATCAAATATTACAGTAAATATATATTACACATTCTACTTAAAATATCAAAAACTATACCAAAAATACATTTTATAATTTACATAAAATATCAAAAGTACACTTGATATATTTTATATACTGTACATAAAATATGAAAATGTGCAGTACATATATTTCATATAGTGTACATATAATATTAAATAAAGTACACCAAATACATTTTATATACTGTAAATAAAATATCCAAAAGTACAGTAAATATATATTACATACTTTACATAATATATGAAAAAGTACAACAAATATGTGTCATTTATATTGTAAATAAACTATCAAAAACTACAGTAATTATATTTAATCTACTGTACATAAAATATCAAAAATTACACCAAATGAATATTACATACTGTACATAAAATATCAAAAAGTACAGTAAATATATACTACACACCCTATGTAAAATGTCAAAAACTACACCAAATATATATTATATAAATTACATAATTAAAAAAGGCCACCAAATATATCTTATATACTGTACATAAAATATCAAAAAGTACAGTAAATATATTTCACATATTGTACAAATAATATTAACTAAAAGTACACCAAATACATTTTATATACTGTAAATAGAATATCAAAAAGTACAGTAAATATATATTATGTTCTGTATATACTATATCAAAAAGTACACTAAATATGTGTTATATATACTGTAAATAAACTATCAATAACTACAGTAATTATATTTAATATACTGTACATAAAATATCAAAAATTACACCAAATGTATATCACATACTGTAAATAAAATATCAAAAATCACAGTAAACATATACTACACACCCTATGTAAAATATCAAAATCTACACCAAATATATATTATATAATTTACATAAAATATCAAAAGGCCACCAAATATATCTTATATACTGTACATAAAATATCAAAAAGTACAGTAAATATATTTCATATATTGTACATGTAATATTAACTAAAAGTACACCAAATACATTTTATATACTGTAAATAAAATATCAAAAGTCCAGTAAATATATATTACATACTGTACATAATATATCAAATAGTACACCAAATATGTGTTATATATACTGTAAATAAACTATCAAAAACTACAGTAATTATATTTAATATACGGTATATAAAATATCAAAAATTACACCAAATGTATATCTCATACTGTAAATAAAATATCAAAAAGTACAGTAAATATATATTACACACCCTATGTAAAATATCACACACTTCACCAAATATATATTATATAATTTACATAAAATATCAAAAGGTCACCAAATATATCTTCTATACTGTACATAAAATATCAAAATGTACAGTAAATATATTTCATATATTGTATATATAATATTAACTAAAAGTACACCAAATACATTTTATATACTGTAAATAAATTATCAAAATTTACAGTAAATATATATTACATACTGTACATAAAATATCAAAAAGCACACCAAATATGTGTTATATATACTGTAAACAAACTATCAAAACTACACTAATTATATTTAATGTACTGTACATAAAATATCAAAAATTACACCAAATATATATTATTTACTGTAAAGAAAATACCAAAAAGTACAGTAAATATATATTTCACACCCTATGTAAAATATCACAAACTACACCAAATATATATTATATAATTGACATAAAATATCAAAAGGACACCAAAAATATCTTATATACTGAACATGAAATATCAAAATGTACAGTAAATATATTTCATATATTGTACATATAATATTAACTAAAAGTACACCAAATATATTTTATATACTGTAAATAAAATATCAAAATGTACAGTAAATATATATTACATTCTGTACATAAAATATCAAAAAGTACACCAAATTTGTGTTTTATATACTGTAAATAAACTATCAAAAACTGCAGTAATTATATTTAATATACTGTACATAAAAATTAAACCAAATGTATATTATTTACTGTAAATAAAATATCAAAAAGTACAGTAAATATATCTTACACTCCCTATGTAAAATATCACAATCTACACCAAATATATATTATATAATTTACATAAAATATCAAAAGGACACCAAATATATCTTATATAGTGTACATAAAATATCAAAATGTACAGTAAATATATTTCCTCTATTGTACATATAATATTAACTAAAAGTACACCAAATACATTTTATATACTGTAAATAAAATATCAAAAAGTACAGTAAATATATATTACACACCCTATGTAAAATATCACAAACTTCACCAAATATATATTATATAATTTACATAAAATATCAAAAGGACACCAAATATATCTTCTATACTGTGCATAAAATATCAAAATGTACAGTAAATATATTTCATATATTGTATATATAATATTAACTAAAAGTACACCAAATACATTTTATATACTGTAAATAAATTATCAAAAATTACAGTAAATATATATTACATACTGTACATAAAATATCAAAAAGTACACCAAATATGTGTTACATATACTGTAAATAAACTATCAAAACTACACTAATTATATTTAATATACTGTACATAAAATATCAAAAATTACACCAAATATATATTATTTACTGTCAGGAAAATACCAAAAAGTACAGTAAATATATATTACACACCCTATGTAAAATATCACAAACTACACCAAATATATATTATATAATTTACATAAAATATCAAAAGGACACCAAATATATCTTATATACTGAACATGAAATATCAAAAAGAACAGTAAATATATTTCATATATTGTACATATAATATTAACTAGAAGTACACCAAATACATTTTATATACTGTAAATAAAATATCAAAAGTACAGTAAATATATATTACATTCTGTACATAAAATAACAAAAAGTACCCCAAATATGTGTTATATATACTGTAAATAAACTATCAAAAACTGCAGTAATTATATTTAATATACTGTACATAAAATATCAAAAATTACACCTAATGTATATTATTTACTGTAAATAAAATATCAAAAAGTACAGTAAATATATCTTACACACACTATGTAAAATATGACAATCTACCACAAATGTATATTATATAATTTACATAAAATATCAAAAGGACACCAAATATATCTTATATACTGTACATAAAATATCAAAATTACAGTAAATATATTTCATATATTGTGCGTATAATGTTAACTAAAAGTACACCAAATACATTTTATATACTGTAAATAAAATATCAAAAAGTACAGTAAATATATATTACACACCCTATGTAAAATATCACACACTTCACCAAATATATATTATATAATTTACATAAAATATCAAAAGGTCACCAAATATATCTTCTATACTGTACATAAAATATCAAAATGTACAGTAAATATATTTCATATATTGTATATATAATATTAACTAAAAGTACACCAAATACATTTTATATACTGTAAATAAATTATCAAAATTTACAGTAAATATATATTACATACTGTACATAAAATATCAAAAAGCACACCAAATATGTGTTATATATACTGTAAACAAACTATCAAAACTACACTAATTATATTTAATATACTGTACATAAAATATCAAAAATTACACCAAATATATATTATTTACTGTAAAGAAAATACCAAAAAGTACAGTAAATATATATTTCACACCCTATGTAAAATATCACAAACTACACCAAATATATATTATATAATTGACATAAAATATCAAAAGGACACCAAAAATATCTTATATACTGAACATGAAATATCAAAATGTACAGTAAATATATTTCATATATTGTACATATAATATTAACTAAAAGTACACCAAATACATTTTATATACTGTAAATAAAATATCAAAATGTACAGTAAATATATATTACATTCTGTACATAAAATATCAAAAAGTACACCAAATTTGTGTTTTATATACTGTAAATAAACTATCAAAAACTGCAGTAATTATATTTAATATACTGTACATAAAATATCAAAAATTAAACCAAATGTATATTATTTACTGTAAATAAAATATCAAAAAGTACAGTAAATATATCTTACACTCCCTATTTAAAATATCACAATCTACACCAAATATATATTATATAATTTACATAAAATATCAAAAGGACACCAAATATATCTTATATAGTGTACATAAAATATCAAAATGTACAGTAAATATATTTCCTCTATTGTACATATAATATTAACTAAAAGTACACCAAATACATTTTATATACTGTAAATAAAATATCAAAAAGTACAGTAAATATATATTACATACTGTACATAAAATATCAAAAAGTACACCAAATATGTGTAATACATACTGTAAATAAACTATCAAAAACTACAGTAATTATATTTAATATACTGTACATAAAACATCAAAAATTACACCAAATGTATATTATATACTGTAAATAAAATATCAAAAAGTACAGTAAATATATATTACACACCCTATGTAAAATATCACAAACTTCACCAAATATATATTATATAATTTACATAAAATATCAAAAGGACACCAAATATATCTTCTATACTGTACATAAAATATCAAAATGTACAGTAAATGTATTTCATATATTGTACATATAATATTAACTAAAAGTACACCAAATACATTTTATATACTGTAAATAAATTATCAAAAATTACAGTAAATATATATTACATATTGTACATAAAATATCAAAAAGTACACCAAATATGTGTTATATATACTGTAAATAAACTATCAAAACTACACTAATTATATTTAATATACTGTACATAAAATATCAAAAATTACACCAAATATATATTATTTACTGTACAGAAAATACCAAAAAGTACAGTAAATATATATTACACACCCTATGTAAAATATCACAAACTACACCAAATATATATTATATAATTTACATAAAATATCAAAAGGACACCAAATATATCTTATATACTGAACATGAAATATCAAAATGTACAGTAAATATATTTCATATATTGTACATATAATATTAACTAAAAGTACACCAAATACATTTTATATACTGTAAATAAAATATCAAAAGTACAGTAACTATATATTACATTCTGTACATAAAATATAAAAAAGTACACCAAATTTGTGTTTTATATACTGTAAATAAACTATCAAAAACTGCAGTAATTATATTTAATATACTGTACATAAAATATCAAAAATTAAACCAAATGTATATTATTTACTGTGAATAAAATATCAAAAAGTACAGTAAATATATATTACACACCCTATGTAAAATATCACAATCTACAACAAATATATATTATATAATTTACATAAAATATCAAAAGGACACCAAATATATATTATATACTGTACATAAAATATCAAAATGTACAGTAAATATATTTCATATATTGTATATATAATATTAACTAAAAGTACACCAAATACATTTTATATACAGTAAATAAATTATCAAAAATTACAGTAAATATATATTGCATACTGTACATAAAATATCAAAAAGTACACCAAATAAGTGTTATATATACTGTAAATAAACTATCGAAACTACACTAATTATATTTAATATACTGTACATAAAATATCAAAAATTACACCAAATGTATATTATATACTGTAAATAAAATATCAAAAAGTACAGTAAATATATATTACACACACTATGTAAAATATCACAAACTTCACCAAATATATATTATATAATTTACATAAAATATCAAAAATTACACCAAATGTATATTATATACTGTAAATAAAATATCAAAAAGACAGTAAATATATATTACACTCCATGTAAAATATCAAGAACTAAAAATACATATTATATAATTTACATAAAATATCAAAAGGACACAAAATATATCTTATATACTCTACATAAAATATCAAAATATTCAGTAAATATATTTCATATATTGTACATATAATATTAACTAAAAGTACACCAAATACATTTGATATAGTGTAAATAAAATATCAAAATGTACAGTAAATATATATAACACACTGTAGATAAAATATCAAAAAGTACACCAAATATGTGTTATATATACTGTAAACTATCAAAAACTACAGTAATTATATTTAATATACTGTACATAAAATATCAAAAATCACACCAAATGTATATTATATACTGTAAATAAAATATCAAAAAGGACAGAGAATATACATGACACACACTATGTAAAATATCAAAAACTACACCAAATATATATTATATAATTTACAATAAATATCAAAAGGACACCAAATATATCTTATATACTGTACATAAATTATCAAAAACTACAGTAAATATATTTCATATATTGTACATATAATATTAACTAAAAGTACACCAAATACATTTTATATACTGTAAATAAAATATTAGAAAGTACAGTAAATATATATTACATACTGTACATAAAATATCAAAAAGTACACCAAATATGTGTTATATATACTGTAAATAAACCATCAAAAACTACAGTAATTATATTCAATATACTGTTCATAAAATATCAAAAATTACTCCAAATGTACATTATATAGTGTAAACAAAATATCCAAAACACTGTAAATATATATTACACACCCTATGTAAAATATCCAAATTTACACCAAATATATATTATATAATTTACATAAAATATCGGAAGGACACCAAATATATCTTATATATTGTACGTAAAATATCAAAAACTACAGTAAATATATTTCATATATTGTACATATAATATTAACTAAAAGTACAACAAATACATTTTATATACTTTTAATAAAATATCAAAAATTACAGTAAATATATATTACACACTGTACATAAAATATCAAAAAGTACACCAAATATGTGTTGTATATACTGTAATTATCAAAATCTACAGTAATTATATTCAATGTAGTGTATATAAATTATCAAAAATTACACCAAATATAAATTATATACTGTAAATAAAATATCAAAAAGGACAGTAAATATATACTACACACCCTATGTAAAATATCAAAAACTACACCAAATATATATTATATAATTTACATAAAATATCAAAAGGACACCAAATCTATCTTATATACTGTACGTAAAATATAAAAGAGTACAGTATATATATTTCATATATTGTACATATATTATTAACTAAAAGTACACCAAATACATTTGATATAGTGTAAATAAAATATCAAAAATTACAGTAAATATATGTTACATACTGTACATAAAATATCAAAAAGTACACCAAATATGTGTTATATATACTGTAAACTATCAAAAACTACAGTAATTATATTTAATATACTGTACATAAAATATCAAAGTCACACCAAATGTATATTATATACTGTAAATAAAATATCAAAAAGGACAGTAAATATATATTACACTCTATGTAAAATATCAAAACTAAAAATATATATTATATAATTTACATAAAATATCAAAAGGACACCAAATATATCTTATATACTGTACATAAAATATCAAAAAGTTCAGTAAATACATTTCATATATTGTACATATAATATTAACTAAAAGTACACAAAATACATTATATATACTGTAAATAAAATATCAAAATGCAAAAAGTACACCAACTATATGTTATATATACTGTAAATAAACTATGAAAGCTACAGTAATTATATTTAATATACTGTACATAAAATATCAAAAATTACACAAAATGTATATTATATACTGTAAATAAAATATCAAAAATTACAGTAAGTATATATTACACATTCTATTTAAAATATCAAACACTACACCAAAAATATATATTATAATTTACATAAAATATCAAAAGTACACTTAATATATTTTATATACTGTACATAAAATATGAAAATGTACAGTAAATATATTTCATATATTGAACATATAATATTTAATAAAGTACACCAAATACATTGTAAATACTGTAAAAAAAATTTCCAAAAGTACAGTAAATATATATTACATACTGTACATAAAATATCAAAAAGTACACAAAATATGTGTTATATATACTGAAAATAAGCTCTCAAAAATTACAGTAATTATATTTAATATACTGTACATAAAATATCAAAAATTACACTAAATGCATATTATATACTGTAAATAAAATATCAAATAGTACAGCAAATATTTATTACACGCTCTATGTAAAATATCAAAAACTACACCAAATACATGTTATATAATTTAGATAAAATATCAAAAGTACACAAAATATATATTATATACTGTACATAAAATATCAAAATGCACACTAAACCTATTTCATATATTGTACATATAACGTTAACTGAAAGTACACCAAATACATTTTATGTACTGTAAATTAAATATCCAAAAGCACAGTAAATATATATTACATAGTGTACATAAAATATCAAAAAGTACACCAAATATGTGTTATATATACTGTAAATAAACAATCAAAAACTACAGTAATTGTATTTAATATACTGTACATAAAATATCAAAAATTACACGAAATGTATACTATATACTGTAAAAAAATCTAAAGTTACAGTAAATATATATTACACACTCTATGTAAAATATCAAATACTACGCCAAATATATATTATCTAATTTACATAAAATATAAAAAGTACACCAAATAGATATTATATACAGTACATAAAATATCAAAAAGTACAGTAAATATATTTCATATATTGTACATATAATATTAACTAAAGGAACACCAAATACGTTTTTTATTCTGTAAAAAAATATCCAATAGTACAGTAAATATATATTACATACTGTACATAAAATATCAAAGAGTACACCAAATATGTGTTATATATACTCTAAATAAACTATAATAACTACAGTAATTATATTTAATATAATGTACATAAAATATCAAAAATTACACTAAATGCATGCTATATACTGTAAATAAAATATCAAATATTACAGTAAATATTTATAACACACTCTATGTAAAATATCAAAAACTACACCAAATATATGTTATATAATTTACATAAACTATCAAAAGTACACCAAATATATATTATTTACTGTACATAAAATATCAAAAATTACACGAAATGTATACCATATACTGTAAATAAAATCTAAAATTACAGTAAATATATATTACACACTCTATGTAAAATATCAAAAACTACACCAAATATATATTATATAATTTACATAAAATATCAAAACTAAACCAAATATATATTATTTACTGTACATAAAATATCAAAAAGGACAGTAAATATATTGCAAATATTGTACATATAATATTAACTAAAAGTACACCAATACATTTTATATACTGTAAATAAAATATCCAAAAGAACAGTAAATATATATTACATACTGTACATAAAATATCAAAAAGTACACCAAATAGGTGTTATATATACTGTGAATAAACTATAAAAACTACAGTAACTATATTTAATACACTGTACATAAAATATCAAAAATTACACAAAATGTATGTTATATAGTGTAAATAAAATATCAAAAATTACGGTAAATATATATTACACATTCTTTTTAAAATATCAAAAACTACACCAAAAATATACTTTATAATTTAAACAAAATATCAAAAGTACACTTAATATATTTTATATACTGTACATAAAATATGAAAATGTACAGTAAATCTATTTCATATAGTGTACATATAGTATTAAATAAAGTACACCAAATACATTTTATATACTGTAAATAAAATATACAAATGTACAGTAAATATATATTACATACTGTACATAAAATATCAAAACGTACACCAAATATGTGTTATATATACTCTAAATAAGCTATCAAAAACTACAGTAATTATATTTAGTATACTGTACATAAAATATCAAAAATTACACTAAATGCATATTATATACTGTAAATAAAATATCAAATAGTACAGTAAATATTTATTACACACTCTATGTAAAATATCAAAAACTACACCAAATATATGTTATATAATTTACATAAAATATCAAAAGTACACCAAATATATATTATATACGCTACATTAAATATCAAAATGCACAGTAAATTTATTTCATATATTGTACATATAATATTAACTGAAAGTACACCAAATACATTTTATATACTGAAAATAAAATATCCAAAAGCACAGTAAATATATATTACATACTGTACAAAAAATATCAAAAAGTACACCAAATATGTGTTATATATACTCTAAATAAACAATCAAAAACTACAGTAATTATATTTAATATACTGCACATAAAATATCAAAAATTACACCAAATGTATATTATATACTCTAAATAAAATATGAAAAAGACAGTAAATATATATTACACTCTATGTAAATTATCAAAACTACACCAAATATATATTATATAATTTACATAAAATATCAAAAGGACACCTAATACATATTATATACTGTACATAAAATATCAAAAGTACAGTAAACATATTTCATATATTGTGCATATAATATTAACTAAAAGTACACCAAATACATTTTATATACTGTAAATAAAATATCAAAACTACAGTAAATACATATTACATACTGTACATAATATATCAAAAAGTACACCAAATATGTGTTATAAATACTGTAAATAAACTATCAAAAACTACAGTAATTATATTTCATATACTGTACATAAAATATCAAAAATTACACCAAATGTATATTATATACTGTAAATAAAATATCAAAAACGACAGTAAATATATATGACACACCCTATGTAAAATATCAAAAACTACACCAAATATGTATTATATAATTTACATAAAATATCAAAAGGACACCAAATATATCTTATATGCTGTACATAAAATATCAAAAAGTACAGTAAATATATTTCGTATATTGTAAATATAAAATTAACTAAAAGTACACCAAATACATTTTATATACTGTAAATAAAATATCAAAATGTACAGTAAATATATATTACATACTGTACATAAAATATCAAATAGTACACCAAATATGTTTTATATATACTGTAAATAAACTATCAAAAACTACAGTAATTATATTTAATATACTGTACATAAAATATCAAAAATTACACCAAATATATATTATATACTGTAAATAAAATATCAAAAAGGACAGTAAATATATATGACACACCCTATGTAAAATATCAAAAACTACACCAAATATATATTATATAATTTACATAAAATATCAAAAGGACAACAAATATATCTTATATACTGTACATAAAATATCAAAAACTACAGTAAATATATTTCATATATTGTATATACAATATTAACTAAAAGTACACCAAATTCATTTTATATACTGTAAATAATATATCAACAAGTACAGTAGATATATATTACATACTTTACATAAAATATCAAAGAGTACACAAAATAAGTGTTATATATACTGTAAATAAACAATCAAAAAATACAGTAATTATATTTAATATACTGTACATAAAATATCAAAAATTACACGAAATGTATATTATATACCGTAAAAAAAATCTAAAATTACATTAAATATATATTACACACTCTATGTAAAATATCAAAAACTACGCCAAATATATATTACATAATTTACATAAAATATCAAAAGTACACCAAATAGATATTGTATACAGTACATAAAATATCAAAAAGTACAGTAAATATATTTCATATATTGTACATATAATATTAACTAAAAGAACACCAAATACATTTTATATACTGTAAATAAAACATCCAATAGTACAGTACATATATATTACATACTGTACATAAAATATCAGAAGTACACCAAGTATGTGTTATATATACTCTAAATAAACGATAATAACTACAGTAATTATATTTAATATACTGTACATAAAATATCAACAATTACACTAAATGCATATTATATACAGTAAATAAAATATCAAATAGTACAGTAAATATTTATAAAACACTCTATGTAAAATATCAAAAACTACACCAAATATAAGTTATATAATTTACATAAACTATCAAAAGTACACCAAAAATATAATATTTACTGTACATAAAATAACAAAAATTACACGAAATGTATACCATACACTGTAAAAAAAATCTAAAATTACAGTAAATATATATTACACACTCTGTGTAAAATATCAAAAACTACGCCAAATATATATTATATAATTTACATAAAATATCAAAACTACACCAAATATATATTATTTACTGTACATAAAATATCAAAAATGTAGAGTAAATATATTGCAAATATTGTACATATAATATTAACTAATTGTACACCAAATACATTTTATATACTGTAAATAAAGTATGCAAAAGTACAGTAAATATATATTACATACTGTACATAAAATATCAAAAAGTACACCAAATACGTGTTATATATACTGTGAATAAAATATAAAAACTACAGTAATTATATTTAATATACTGTACATAAAATATCAAAAATTACACAAAATGTATATTATATACTGTAAATAAAATATCAAAAATTACAGTACATATATATTACACATTCTTTTTAAAATATCAAAAACTACACCAAAAATATATTTTATAATTTAAATAGAATATCAAAAGTACATTTAATATATTTTATAGACTGTACATAAATTATGAAAATGCACAGTAAACCTATTTCATATATTGTACATATAATATTAACTGAAAGTACACCAAATACATTTTATATACTGTAAATAAAATATCCAAAAGCACAGTAAATATATATTATATGCTGTACATAAAATATCAAGAAGTACACCAAATATGTGTTATATATACTGTAAATAAACAATAAAAAACTACAGTAATTATATTTAATATACTGCACATAAAATATCAAAAATTACACGAAATGTATACTATATAATGTAAAAAAAATCTAAAGTTACAGTAAATTTATATTACACACTCTATGTAAAATGTCAAAAACTACGCCAAATATATATTATATAATTTACATAAAATATCAAATGTACACCAAATAGATATTATATAGTGTACATAAAATATTAAAAAGTCCGGTAAATATATTTCATATATTGTACATATAATATTAACTAAAAGTACACAAAATATATTTTAAGTACGGTAAATAAAATATCCAATAGTACAGTAAATATATATTACATACTGTACATAAAATATCAAAAAGTACACCAAATATGTGTTATATATACTGTAAATAAACTATAAAAACTACAGTGATTATATTTAATATACTGTACATAAAATATCAAAAATTACACTAAATGCATATTATATACTGTAAATAAAATATCAAAAAGTACAGTAAATATTTATTACACACTCTATCTAAAATATCAAAAACTACACCAAATATGTGTTATATATACTGTAAATAAACAATCAAAAATTACAGTAATTATATTTAATATACTGCACATAAAATATCAAAAATTACACGAAATGTATACTATATACTGTAAAAAAAATCTAAAATTACAGTAAATATATATTACACACTCCATGTAAAATATCAAAAACTACACCAAATATATATTATATAATTTACATAAAATATCAAAAGTACACCAAATATATATTATATACTGTACATAAAATATCTAAAAGTACAGTAAATATATTGCAAATATTGTACATATAATATTAACTAATAGTACACCAAATACATTTTATATACCGTAAATAATATATGCAAAAGTACAGTAAATATATATTACAAACTGTACATAAAATATCCAAAAATACACCAAATATGTGTTATATATACTGTAAATAAACTATAAAAACTACAGTAATTATATTTAATAAACTGTACAAAAAATATAAAAATTACACAAAATGTATATTATATACTGTAAATAAAATATCAAAAATTACAGTAAATATATATTACACATTCTATTTAAAATATCAAACACTACACCAAAAATATATTATATAATTTACATAAAATATCAAAAGTACACTTAATAAATTTTATATACTGTATATAATATATGAAAATGTACAGTAAATATATTTCATATATTGTACATATAATATTAAATAAAGTACACCAAATACATTGTATATACTGTAAAAAAAATATCCAAATGTACAGTAAATATATATTACATACTGTACATAAAATATCAAAAAGTACACAAAATATGTGTTATCTATACTGTAAATAAGCTATCAAAAACTACAGTATTTATATTTAATATACTGTACATAAAATATCAAAAATTACACTAAATGCATATTATATACTGTAAATAAAGTATCAAATAGTACAGCAAATATTTATTACACACTCTATGTAAAATATCAAAAACTACACAAAATACAAGTTATATAATTTACATAAAATATCAAAAGTACACAAAATATATATGATATACTGTACATAAAATATCAAAATGCACAGTAAATCTATTTCATATATTGTACATATAACATTAACTGAAAGTACACCAAATACATTTTATATACTGTAAATAAAATATCGAAAAGCACAGTAAATATATATTACATACTGTACATAAAATATCAAAAAGTACACCAAATATATGTTATATATACTGTAAATAAACAATCAAAAACTACAGTAATTATATTTAATATACTGTACATAAAATATCAAAAATTACACGAAATGTATACTATATACTGTAAAAAATATCTAAAGTTACACTAAATATATATTACACACTCTATGTAAAATATCAAAAACTACGCGACATATATATTATCTAATTTACATAAAATATCAAAAGTACACCAAATAGATATTATATACTGTAAATAAAATATCAGAAATTCCAGTAAATATATTTTATATATTGTACATATAATATTAACTAAAAGTACACCAAATACATTTTATACACAGTAAATAAAACGTCCAATACTACAGTAAATATATATTACATACTGTACATAAAATATCAAAAAGTACACCAAATATGTGTTATATATACTATAAATAAACTATAAAGACTACAGTAATTATATTTAATATACTGTACATAAAATATCAAAAATTACACTAAATGCATATTATATACTGTAAATAAAATATCAAATAGTACAGTAAATATTTATTACACACTCTATGTAAAATATCAAAAACTACACCAAATATGTGTTATATAATTTACATAAAATATCAAAAGTACACCAAATATATATTATATACTGTACATAAAATATCAAAATGCAAAGTAAATTTATTTCATATATTTTACATATAATATTAACTGAAAGTACACCAAATACATTTTATATACTGTAAATAAAATATCCAAAAAAACAGTAAATATATATTACATACTGTATATAAAATATCAAAAACTACACCAAATATGTGTTGTATATACTGTAAATAAACAATCAAAAAACAGTAATTATATTTAATATACTGTACATAAAATATCAAAAATTACATGAAATGTATACTATATAGAGTAAAAAAAATCTAAAATTACAGTATATATATATTATACCCACTATGTAAAATATCAAAAACTACGCCATATATATATTATATAATTTACATAAAATATCAAAAGCACACCAAATATATATTATATACTGTACATAAAATATCCAAAATTACAGCAAATATATTGCAAATATTGTACATATAATATTTCCTAAAAGTACACCAAATACATTTTATATACTGTAAATAAAATATCCAAAAGCACAGTAAATATATATTACATACTCTGTATAAAATATCAAAAAGTACACCAAATATGTGTTATATATACTGTAAATAAGCTATCAAAACTACAGTAATTATATTTAATATACTGTACATAAAATATCAAAAATTACAGTAAATGCATATTATATACTGTAAATAATATATCAAATAGTACAGTAAATATTTATTACACACTCTATGTAAAATATCAAAAACTACACCAAATATATGTTATATAATTTACATAAAATATCAAAAGTACACCGAATATATATTATATACTGTACATAAAATTTCAAAATTCACAGTAAATCTATTTCATATATTGTACATATAATATTAACTGAAAGTACACCAAATACATTTTATATACTGTAAATAAAATATCCAAAAGCACAGTAAATATATACTACATACTGTACATAAAATATCAAAAAGTACACCAAATATGTGTTATATATACTGTAAATAAACAATCAGAAACTACAGTAATTATATTTAATATACTGTACAAAAAATATCAAAAATTACACGAACTGTATACTATATACTGTAAACAAAATCTAAAATTACAGTAAATATATATTACACAATCTTTGTAAAATATCAAAAACTACGCCAAATATATATTATATAATTTACATAAAATATCAAATGTACACCAAATATATATTATACACTCTACATAAAATATCAAAAGTACACAAAATATATATTATATACTGTAGATGAAATATCAAAAAGTACAGAAAATATATTTAATATATTGTTCATATAATATTAGCTGAAAGTACACCAAATACATTTTATATACTGTTAATTAAATATCCAAATTTCAGTAAATATATATTACATACTGTACATAAAATATCAAAAAGTACACCAAATATGTGTTATTTATAGTGTAGATAAACTATCAAAAACTACAGCAATTATATTTAACATAGTGTACATAAAATATCAAAAATTACAACAAATGTATATTATATACTGTAAATAAAATATCAAAAAGTACAACAAATATATATTACACAATCTATGTAAAATATCAGAAACTACACCAAATATATATTATAAAATTTACATAAAATATCAAATGTGCAACACATATATATTATATACTGTACATAAAATATCAAAAAGTACAGTAAATATATTTCATATATTGTACATAAAATATTAACTAAAAGTACAACAAACACATTTTATATACTGTAAATAAACTCTCCAAAGGTACAGTAAATATGTATTACATACTGTACATAAAATATCAAAAAGTACACCAAATATGTGTTATATATACTGTAAATAAACTATCAAAAACTACAGTAATTATATTTAATATACTGTACATTAAATATCAAAAATTACACCAAATGTATATTATATACTCTAAATAAAATACCAAAAAGTACAGTAAATATTTATTACACACTCTATGTAAAATATCAAAAACTACACCAAATATATATTATATAATTTACATAAAATATCAAAACCACACGAAACATATATTATATACTGTACATAAAATAACAAAATGCACAGTAAATATATTTCATATATTGTACATATAATATTAACTAAAAGAACACCAAATACATTTTATATACTCTAAATAATACATCCAAAGTACAGTAAATATATATTACCTACTGTACATAAAATATCAAAAAGTACAGCAAATATGTGTCATATATACGGTAAATAAACTATCAAAAACTACGGTAATTTTATTTAATATACTAAACATAAAATATCAAAAATTACACCAAATGTATATTATATACTGTAAATAAAATATCAGAAATTACTGTAAATCTATATTACACACTCTATGTAAAATATCAAAAACTACACCAAATACATATTATATAATTTACATAAAATATCAAAAGTACACCAAATATATATTATATAGTGTACATAAAATATCAGAAAGTTCTGTAAATATATTTCATATATTGTACATATAATATTAACTAAAAGTACACCAAATACATTTTATATACTGTAAATTAAATATCAAAACGTTCAGTAAATATATATTACTTACTGTACATAAAATATCAAAAAGTACACCAAATATGTCTTATGTATACTGTAAATAAACTATCAAAAACTACAGTAATTTTATTTAGTATACTGCACATAAAATATCAACAATTACACCAAATGTATATTATATACTGTAAATAAATTATCAACAATACAGTAAATATATATTACACACTCTATGTAAAATATCAAAAACTACACCAAATATATATTATATAACTTACATAAAATATCAAAAATTACACGAAATGTATACCATATACTGTAAAAAAAATCTAAAATTAGAATAAATATATATTACAAACTCTAAGTAAAATACCAAAAACTACGCCAAATATATATTATATAATTTACATAAAATATGAACAGTACACCAAATATATATAATATACTGTACATAAAATATCAAAAAGTACAGTAAATATATTGCAAATATTGTAAATATAATATTAACTAAAAGTACACCAAGTACATTTTATATACTGTAATAAAATATCCAAAGTTACAGTAAATATATATTACATACTGTACATAAAATATCAAAAAGATCACAAATATGTGTTATATATACTGTAAATAAACTATAAAAACTACAGTAATTATATTTAATACACTGTACATAAAATATCAAAAATTACACAAAAAGTATATTATATACTGTAAATAAAATATCAAATATTACAGTAAATATATATTACTCATTCTACTTAAAATATCAAAAACTATACCAAAAATACATTTTATAATTTACATAAAATATCAAAAGTACACTTGATATATTTTATATACTGTACATAAAATATGAAAATGTGCAGTACATATATTTCATATAGTGTACATATAATATTAAATAAAGTACACCAAATACATTTTATATACTGTAAATAAAATATCCAAAAGTACAGTAAATATATATTACATACTTTACATAATATATGAAAAAGTACAACAAATATGTGTCATTTATATTGTAAATAAACTATCAAAAACTACAGTAATTATATTTAATCTACTGTACATAAAATATCAAAAATTACACCAAATGAATATTACATACTGTACATAAAATATCAAAAAGTACAGTAAATATATACTACACACCCTATGTAAAATGTCAAAAACTACACCAAATATATATTATATAAATTACATAATTAAAAAAGGCCACCAAATATATCTTATATACTGTACATAAAATATCAAAAAGTACAGTAAATATATTTCACATATTGTACAAATAATATTAACTAAAAGTACACCAAATACATTTTATATACTGTAAATAGAATATCAAAAAGTACAGTAAATATATATTATGTTCTGTATATACTATATCAAAAAGTACACTAAATATGTGTTATATATACTGTAAATAAACTATCAATAACTACAGTAATTATATTTAATATACTGTACATAAAATATCAAAAATTACACCAAATGTATATCACATACTGTAAATAAAATATCAAAAATCACAGTAAACATATACTACACACCCTATGTAAAATATCAAAATCTACAGCAAATATATATTATATAATTTACATAAAATATCAAAAGGCCACCAAATATATCTTATATACTGTACATAAAATATCAAAAAGTACAGTAAATATATTTCATATATTGTACATGTAATATTAACTAAAAGTACACCAAATACATTTTATATACTGTAAATAAAATATCAAAAGTCCAGTAAATATATATTACATACTGTACATAATATATCAAATAGTACACCAAATATGTGTTATATATACTGTAAATAAACTATCAAAAACTACAGTAATTATATTTAATATACGGTATATAAAATATCAAAAATTACACCAAATGTATATCTCATACTGTAAATAAAATATCAAAAAGTACAGTAAATATATACTACACATCCTATGTAAAATATCAAAAACTACACCAAATATATATTATATAATTTACATAATATATCAAAAGGCCACCAAATATATCTTATATACTGTACATAAAATGTCAAAATGTACAGTAAATATATATTACATACTGTACATAAAATATGAAAAAATACACCAAATATGTGTTATATATACTGTAAATAAAGTATCAAAAATTTCAGTAATTATATTTAATATACTGTACATAAAATATCAGAAATTACACCAAATGTATATTATATAGTGTAAATAAAATATCAAAAAGAACAGTAAATATATATTACACACCCTATGTAAAATATCAAAAACTACACTTAATATATATTATATAAATTACATAAATATCAAAAGGCCACCACATATATCTTATATACTGTACATAAAATATCAAAAAGTACAGTAAATATATTTCATATATTGTACATATCATATTAACTAAAAGTACACCAAATACATTTTATATACTGTAAACAAATTATCAAAAATTCAGTAAAGATATGTTACATACTGTACATAAAATATCAAAAAGTACACCAAATATATGTTATATAAACTGTAAATAAACTATGAAAAACTACATTAATTATATTTAATATACTGCACATATAATATCAAAAATTACACCAAAAGTATATTTTATACACTAAATAAAATATCAAAATGACAGTAAATATATATTACACTCTATGTAAAATATGAAAAACTACAACAAATATATATTATATAATTTACATAAAATATCAAAATTACAGCAAATATATATTATATACTGTACATAAAATGTCAAAAAGTTCAGTAAATATATTTTATATATTGTACATATAAGATTCACTTAAAGTACTCCAAATACATTTTATATACTGTAAATAAAATATCAAATGTACACTAAATATATATTACATACTGTACATAAAATATCAAAAAGTACACCAAATATATGTTATATATACTCTAAATAAACTATCAAAAACTACAGTAAATATATTTAATATACTGTACATAAAATATCAAAAATTACACCGAATGTATATTTTATACTGTAAATAAAATATCAAAAAGTAGTAAATATATACTACACACCCTATGTAAAATATCAAAATCTACACCAAATATATATTTTATAATTTACATAAAATATCAAAAGGCCACCAAATATATCTTATATACTGTACATAAAATATCAAAATGTACACTAAATATATTTCATATATTGTACATATAATATTAAATAAAAGTACACCAAATCCATTTTATATACTGTAAATAAAATATCAAAATGTACGGTAAATATATGTTACATACTGCACATAATATATCAAAAAGTACACCAAATATGTGTTATATATACTGTAAATAAACTATCAAAAACTACAGTAATTATATTTTATATACTGTATATAAAGTATCAAAAATTACACCAAATGTATATTACATACTGTAAATAAAATATCAAAAACGACAGTAAATATATACTACACACCCTATGTAAAATATCAAATACTACACCAAATATATATTATGTAATTTACATTAAATATCAAAAGGCCATCAAATATATCTTACATACGGTACATTAAATTTCAAAAATACAGTAAATATATTTCATATTTTGTACATATAATATTAACTAAAATTACACCAAATACATTTTATATACTGTAAATAAAATATCAAATAGTACAGTAAATATATATTATGTACTGTACATAATATATCAAAAAGTACACTAAATATGTCTTATATATACTGTAAATAAACTTTCAAAAACTACAGTAATTATATTTAATATACTGTACATAAAATATCAAAAATTACACCAAATGTATATCACATACTGTAAATAAAATATCAAAAAGTACAGTAAATATATACTACACATCCTATGTAAAATATCAAAAAGTACACCAAATATACATTATATAATTTACATAAAATATCAAAAGGCCACCAAATATATCTTATATACTCTTCATAAAATATCAAAATGTACAGTAAATATATTTCATATATTGTACATATAATATTAAATAAATGTACATCAAATACATTTCATATACTGTAAATAAACTATCAAAAAGCACAGTAAATATATATTACATACTGTACATAAAATATCAAAAAGTACACCAAATATGTGTTATATATACTGTAAATAAACAATCAAATACTACAGTAATCATATTGAATATACTGTACATAAAATATCAAATATTACACCAAATATATATTACATACTGTTAATAAAATATCAAAAAGGACAGTAAATATATACTACACACCCTATGTATAATATCAAAAAATACACCAAATATATATTATATAATTTAAATAAAATATCAAAAGGTAACCTACTATATCTTATATACTGTATAGAAAATATCAAAAAGTACAGTAAATATATTTCATATATTGTACATATAATATTAACTAAAAGTACACCAAACACATTTTATATACTGTAAATAAAATATCAAAAAGTACAGTAAATATATATTATGTACTGTACATAATATATCAAAAAGTACACTAAATATGTGTTATATATACTGTAAATAAACTATCAAAAACTACAGTAATTATATTTAATATAATGTACATAAAATATCAAAAATTACACCAAAAGTATACCACATACTGTAAATAAAATATCAAAAAGTACAGTAAATATATACTACCCATCGTAAGTAAAATATCAAAAACTACACCAAATATATATTGTATAATTGACATAAAATATCAAAAGGCCACCAATAATGTCTTATATACTGTACATAAAGTATCAAAATGTACAGAAAATATATTTCATATATTTTACATATAATATTAAATAAAAGTACACCAAATACTTTTTATATACTGTTAATAAATTATCAAAAATACAGTAAATATATATTACATACTGTACATAATATATCAAAATACACCAAATATGTGTTATATATACTGTAAATAAACTATAAAAAACTACAGTAATCATATTTAATATAGTGTACATAAAATATCAAAAATTACACCAAATGTATATCACATACTGTAAATAAAATATCAAAAAGTACAGTAAATATATACTACACATCCTATGTAAAATATCAAAAACTACACCAAATATATATTATATAATTTACATAAAATATCGAAAGGCCACCAAATATATCTTATATACTGTACATAAAATATCAAAAAGTACAGTAAATATATTTCATATATTGTACATATAATATTAACTAAAAGTACACCAAATACATTTTATATAGTGTAAATCAAATATCAAAAAGTACAGTAAATATATATTATGTACTGTACATAATATATCAAAAAGTACACCAAATATATGTTATATATACTGTAAATAAACTGTCAAAAACTACAGTAATTATATTTAATATACTGTACATAAAATTACAAAAATTACACCAAACGTATATTTCATAGTGTAAATAAAATATCAAAAAGGAAAGTAAATATATACTACACAACCTCTGTAAAATATCAAAAACTACACCAAATATATATTATATAATTTACATAAAATATCAAAAGGCCACCAAATATATCTTATAGACTGTACATAAAATATCAAAAAGTACACTAAATATATTTCATATACTGTACATATAATATTAAATAAAAGTACACCAAATACATTTTATATACTGTAAATAAAATATCAAAATGTACGGTAAATATATATTATATACTGCACATAATATATCAAAAAGTACACCAAATATGTGTTATATATACTGTAAATAAACTATCAAAAACTACAGTAATTATATTTAAGATACTGTACATAAAGTATCAAAAATTACACCAAATGTATATTACATACTGTAAATAAAATATCAAAAAGGACAGTAAATAATACTACACACCCTATGTAAAATGTCAAAAACTACACCAAATATATATTATATAATTTACATAAATAAAAAAGCCACAAAATATATCTTATATACTGTACATAAAATATCAAAAAGTACAGTAAATACATTTCATATATTGTACATGTAATATTAACTAAAAGTACACCAAACACATTTAATATACTGTAAATAAAATATCAAAAATACAGTAAATACATATTACATACTGTACATAGTATATCAAAAAGTACACCAAATATGTGTTATATATACTGTAAATAAAGTATCAAAAACTACAGTAATTATATTAAATATACTGTACATAAAATATCAAAAATTGCACCCAGTTTATATCACATACTGTAAATAAAATATCAAAAAGCACAGTAAACATATACTACACACCCTATGTAAAATATCAAAAACTACAACAAATATATATTATATAATTTCCATAAAATATCAAAAGGCCACCAAATATATCTTATATACTGTACATAAAATATCAAAAAGTACAGTAAATATATTTCATATATTGTACATATAATATTAACTAAAAGTACACCAAATACATTTTATATACTGTAAATAAAGTATCAAAAATACAGTAAAAATATATTACATACTGTACATAATATATGAAAAAGTACGCCAAATATGTGTTATATATTTTGTAAATAAACTATCAAGAACTACAGTAATTATATTTAATATACTGTACATAAAATATCAAAAATTATACCAAATGAATATTACATACTGTAAATAAAATATCAAAAAGTGCACTAAATATATACTGCACACCCTATGTAAAATATCAAAAACTGCACCAAATATATATTATATAATTTACATAAAATAAAAAAGGCGACCAAATATATCTCATATACTGTACATAAAATATCAAAAATTACACCAAAAGTATATCTCATACTGTAAATAAAGTATCAAAAATCACAGTAAACATATACAACACACCCTATGTAAAATATCAAAAACTACACCAAATATATATTATATAATTTACATAAAATATCAAAAGGCCACCAAATATATCTTATATACTGTACATAAATTATCAAAATGTATAGTAAATATGTTTCATATATTGTACATATAATATTAACTAAAACTACACCAAATACATTTTATATACTGTAAATAAAATAGCAAAAATACAGTAAATATGTATTACATACTGTACATAGTATATCAAAAAGTACACCAAATATGTTTTATATATACTGTAAATAAATTATCAAAAACTACAGTAATTATATTTAATATACTGTATATAAAATATCAAAAATTACACCAAACGTATATTATATAGTGTAAATAAAATATCAAAAAAACAGTAAATATAAATTACACACCCTATGTAAAATATCAAAAACTACACTAAATATATATTTTATAATTTACATAAAATATCAAAAGGCCACCGAATATATCTGATATACTGTACATAAAATATCAAAAAGTACAGTAAATATATTTCATATATTGTACATATCATATTAACCAAAATTACACCAAATATATTTTATATATTGTAAAAAATTATCAAAAACGCACTAAAGATATATTACATACTGTACATAAAATATCAAAAAGTACACCAAATATATGTTATATATACTGTAAATAAACTATCAAAAACTACATTAATTATATTTAATATACTGCACATAAAATATCAAAAATTACACCAAATGTATATTTTATACAGTAAATAAAATATCAAAAAGGACAGTAAATATATATTACACACTATGTAGAATATGAAAAACTACACCAAATATATATAATATAATTTACATAAAATATCAAAAGTACACCAAATATATATTATATACTGTACATAAAATGCCAAAAAGTGCAGTAAATATATTTTATATATTGTACATATAAGATTAACTAAAAGTACACCAAATACATTTTATATACTGTAAATAAAATATCAAATGTACACTAAATATGTATTACATACTGTACATAAAATATCAAAAAGTACACCAAATATGTGTTATATATACTGTAAATAAACTATCAAAAACTACAGTAATTATATTTAATATACTGTACATAAAATATCAAAAATTACACCAAGTGTATATTATATACTGTAAATAATATATCGAAAAACAGTAAATATATACTACACACCCTATGTAAAATATCAAAAACTACACCAAATATATATTTTATAATTTACATAAAATATCAAAAGGCCACCAAATATATCTTATATACTGTACATAAAATATCATAATGTACAGTAAATATATTTCATATATTGTACATATAATATTAACTAAAAGTACACCAAATACATTTTATATACTGTAAATAAAATATCAATATACAGTAAATTTATATTATGTACTGTACATAATATAACAAAATGTACACCAAATATATGTTATATAAACTGTAAATAAACTATCAAAAACTACATTAATTATATTTAATATACTGCACATATAATATCAAAAATTACACCAAATGTATATTTTATACACTAAATAAAATGTCAAAAAGACAGTAAATATATATTACACTCTATGTAAATTTTGAAAAACTACAACAAATATATATTATATAATTTACATAAAATATCAAAATTACACCAAATATATATTATATACTGTACACAAAATGTCAAGAAGTACAGTAAATATATTTTATATATTGCACATGTAAGATTAACTAAAAGTACACCAAATACATTTTATATACTGTAAATAAAATATCAAAAGTACACTAAATATATATTACATACTGTACATAAAATATCAAAAAGTACACCAAATATGTGTTATATATACTGTAAATATACTATCAAAAACTACAGTAATTATATTTAATATACTGTACATAAAATATCAAAATTACACCAAATGTATAATTTATACGGTAAATAAAATATCAAAGAGTACAGTAAATATATAATACACACCCTATGCAAAATATCAAAAACTACACCAAATATATAATATATAATTTACATAAAATATCAAAAGGCCACCAAATATATCTTATTTACTGTATATAAAATATCAAAATATACAGTAAATATATTTCATATATTGTACATATCATATTAACTAAAAGTACATCAAATACATTTTATATACTGTAAATAAATTATCAAAAAGTACAGTAAATATATATTACATACTATACATAAAATATCAAAAAGTACACAAAATATATGTTATATATACTGTAAATAAACTATCAAAAACTACAGTAATTATATTTATCATACTGCACATATAATATCAAAAATTACACCAAATGAATATTTTATACTCTAAATAAAATATCAAAAAGGACAGTGAATATATATTACACACTATGTAAAATATCAAAAACTACTCAAAATACATATTATATAATTTACATAAAATATCAAAAGTACACCAAATATATATTATATACTGTACATAAAATGTCAAAAAGTACAGTATATATATTTTATATATTGTACATATAAGATTAACTATAAGTAAATCAAATACATTTTATATACTCTAAATAAAATATCAAATGTACACTAAATATATATTACATACTGTACATAAAATATCAAAAAGTACACCAAATATGTGTTATATATACTGCAAATAAACTATCAAAAACTACAGCAATTATATTTAATATCCTGAATATAAAATATCAAAAATTACACCAAATGTATATTATATACTGTAAATAAAATATCAAAAAACAGTTAATATACACTACACACCCTTTGTAAAATATCAAAAACTACAGCAAATATATATTTTATAATTTACATAAAATATCAAATGGCCACCAAATATATCTTATATACTGTACATAAAATATCAAAAAGTACAGTAAATATCTTTCATATATTGTACATATAATAGTAACTAAAAGTACACCAAATACATTTTATATACTGTAAATAAAATATCAAAAATACAGTAAATATACATTACATACTGTACATAATATATCAAAAAGTACACCAAACATGTGTTATATATACTGTTAATAAACTATCAAAAACTACAGTAATTATATTTAATATACTGTACATAAAATATCAAAAATTACACCAAATGTATATTATATACTGTAAATAAAATATCAAAAAGGGCAGTAAATATATGCTACACACCCTATGTAAAATATCAAAAACTACACCAAATATATATTATATAATTTACATAAAATATCAAAAGGCCACCAAATATATCCTATACTCTACATAAAATATCATAAAGTACAGTAAATATATTTCATATATTGTGCATATATTAACTAAAAGTACAACAAATACATTTTATATACTGTAAATAAAATATCCAATAGTACCGTAAATATATATTGCATAATATACATAAAATATCAACAAGTACACCAAATATGTGTTATATATACTGTAAATAAACCATCAAAAACTACAGTAATAATATTTAATATACTGCACATGTAATATCAAAAATTACACCAAATGTATATTTTATACTCTAAATAAAATATCAAAAAGTACAGCATATATATATTACACACTATGTAAAATATCAAAAACTACACCAAATATACAGTATATAATTTACGTAAAATATTAAAAGTACTCCAAATATATATTATATACTGTACATAAAATGTCAAAAAGTACAGTAAATTCATATTACATACTGTACATAAAATATCAGAAAGTACACCAAATATGTGTTATATATACTGTAAATAAACTATCAAAAACTACAGTAATTATATTTAATATATTGTACATAAAATATCAAAAATTACACCAAATGTATATTACATACTCTAAATAAAATATCAAAAAGACAGTAAATATATACTACAAACCCTATGTAAAATATCAAAAACTACACCAAATATATATTATATAATTTATATAAATATCAAAAGGCCACCAAATATACCTTATATACTGTACATAAAATATCAAAAACTACAGTAAATATATTTCATATTGTGTACATATAATATTAACTAAAATTACACCAAACACCTTTTATATACGGTATATAATTTATCAAAAATTACTGTAAATATGTATTACATACTGTAGATAATATATCAAAAAGTACACCAAATATGTGTTATATATACTGTAAATAAACTATAAAAAACTACAGTAATTATATTTAATATACTGTACATAAAATATCAAAAATTATACCAAATGTATATTACATACTGTAAATAAAATATCAAAAAGGACAGTAAATATGTACTACACACCCTATGTAAAATATCAAAAACTACACCAAATATATATTACATAACTTACTTAAAATATCAAAAGGCCACCAAATATATCTTATATACTTTACATAAAATATCAAAAGGTACAGTAAATATATTTCATATATTGTACATATAATATTAACTAAAGTACACCAAATACATTTTATATACTGTAAATAAAATATAAAAATTACAGTAAATATATATTACATACTGTACATAAAATATCAAAATGTACACCAAATATGTGTGATATATACTGTAAATAAACTATCAAAAACTACAATAATTATAATTGATATACAGTACATATAATATCAAAAATTACACCAAATGTATATTATCTATTGTAAATAAAATATCAAAAAGTACAGTAAATCTATATTACACACCCTATGTAAAATATCAAAAACTACACCAAATATATATTATGTAATTTACATAAAATATCAAAAGGCCACCAAATATATCTTATATACTGTACATAGAATATCAAAAATACAGTAAATATATTTCATATATTGTACATATAATATTAACTAAAAGTACACCAAATACATTTTATATACTGTAAATAAAATATCAAAAAGTACAGCAAATATATATTACATACTGTACATAAAATATCAAAAAGTACACCAAATATGTGTTATATATACTGTAAATAAACTATCAAAAACTACAGAAATTATATTTAATATACTGCGCATAAAATATCAAAAATTACACGAAATGTATATTTTATACTCTAAATAAAATATCAAAAAGGACAGTAAATATATATTACACTCTTTGTAAAATATCAAAAACTACACCACATATATATTATATAATTTACATAAAATATCAAAAGTACACCAAATATATATTATATACTGTACATAAAATGTCAAAAAGTACAGTAAATATATATTACATACTGTACATAAAATATCAAAAAGTACACCAAATATGTGTTATATATATTGTAAATAAACTATCAAAAACTACAGTAATTATATTTAATATACTGTACATAAAATATCAAAAATTACACCAAATGTATATTACATACTCTAAATATAATATCAAAAGGACAGTAAATATATACTACACACCTTATGTAAAATATCAAAACTTACACCAAATATATGTTATATAATTTACATAAAATAAAAAAAGGCCACCAAATATATCTTATATACTGTACATAAAATATCAAAAAGTACAGTAAATATATTTCATATATTGTACATTTAATATTAACTAAAAGTACACCAAATACATTTTATATACTGTAAATAAAATATCAAAAATACAGTAAATATATATTACATACTGTACATATTATATCAAAAAGTACACCAAATATGTGTTATATATACTGTAAATAAACTATCAAAAACTACAGTAATTATATTTAATATACTGTACATAAAATATCAACAATTACACCGAATGTATATTACATACTGTAAATAATATATCAAAAAGGACAGTAAATATATACTACACATCCTATGTAAAATATCAAATACTACACCAAATATATATTATATAATTTATATTAAATATCAAAAGGCCACCAAATATGTCTTATATACCGCACATAAAATATCAAAAAGTACAGTAAATATATTTCATATATTGTACATATAATATTAACTAAAATTACACCAAATACGTTTATATACTGTAAATAAAATATCAAAAATACAGTAAAAATATATTACATACTGTACATAATATATGAAAAATTACACCAGATATTTGTTATATATAGTAAATAAACTATCAACAACTACAGTAATGATATTTAATATACTGTACATAAATTATCAAAAATTACACCAAATGTATATTACATACTGTAAATAAAATATCAAAAAGACAGTAAATATATATTACACACCCTATGGAAAATATCAAAATATACCCCAAATATATGTTATATAATTTACATAAAATATCAAAAGGCCACCAAATATATCCTATATACTGTACATAATATATCAAAAGGTACAGTAAATATATTTCATATATTGTACATATAATATTAAATAAAAGTACACCAAATTCATTTTATATACTGAAAATAAAATATCAAAAAGTACAGTAAATATATATTATGTACTGTTCATAAAATATCAAAAAGTACACCAAATATGTGTTATATATACTCTAAATAAACTATCAAATACTACAGTAATTATATTTAATATACTCAAAATAAAATATCAAAAATTACAGGAAATGGATATTATATACTCTAAATAAAATATCAAAAAGGATAGTAAATATATATTACACTCTATATAAAATATCAAATCAACACCAAATATATATTATATAATTTACAAAAAATATCAATAGTACACAAAATATATATTATATACTGCACATAAATTATCAAAAAGTACAGTAAATATATTTCATATATTGTACATATAAGATTAACTAAAAGTACACCAAATACATTTTATATACTGTAAATAAATTACCACAAAGTACGGTAAATATATATTAATGTATATAATATATCAAAAAGTACACCAAATATATGTTATATATACTGTAAATAAACTATCAAAAACTACAGTAATTATATTTAATATACTGCACATTAAATATCAAAAATTACACCAAATGTATATTTGTACTCTAAATAAAATATCAAAAAGGACAGTAAATATATACTACACACACTATGTAAAATATCAAAAACTACACCAAATATATATTATATAATTTACATAAAATATCAAATGGACACCAAATATATCTTATATACTGTACATAAAATATCAAAATGTACAGTAAATATATTTCATATATTGTACTTATAATATTAACTAAAAGTACACCAAATATATTTTATATACTGTAAATAAAATATCAATAAGTACAGCAAATGTATATTACATACTGTACATAAAATATCAAAAAGTACACCAAATATGTGTTATATATAGAGTAAATAAACTATCAAAAACTACAGTAATTATATTTAATATACTGTACATAAAATAACAAAAATTACACCAAATGTATATTTCATACTGTAAATAAAATATCAAAAACACAGTAAATATGTACTACACACCCTATGTAAAATATCAAAAACTACACTAAATATATATTATATAATTTACATAAAATATCAAAAGGCCACCAAATATATCTTGTATACTGTACATAAAATATCAAAAAGTACAGTAAATATATTTCCTATATTGTACATATAATATTAACTAAAAGTACACCAAATATATTTTATATACTGTAAATAAAGTATCAAAAGTACAGTAAAAATATATTACATACTGTACATAATATATCAAAAAGTACAAGAAATATGTGTTATATATACTGTAAAAATAATATCAAAATCTACAGTAATTATATTTAATATACTGTACATAAAGTATCAAAAATTACACCAAATGTATATTACATACTGTAAATAAATATCAAAAAGGACAGTAAATATATATTACACTCTATGTAAAATATCAAAAACTACACCAAATATATATTATATACTGTACATAAAATATCAAAAAGTACAGTAAATATATTTTATATATTGTACATATAAGATTAACTAAATGTACTCCAAATACATTTTATATACTGTAAAAAAAAATCAAATGCACACTAAATATATATTACATACTGTACATAAAATATCAAAAAGTACACCAAATATGTGTTAAATATACTGTAAATAAACTATCAAAAATTACAGTAATTATATTTAATATACTGTACATAAAATATCAAAAATTACACCAAATATATATTATATACTGTAAATAAATTATGAAAAAACAGTAAATATATACTACATACCCTATGTAAAATATCAAAAACTACACCAAATATATATTTTATAATTTACATAAAATATCAAAAGGCCACCAAATATATCTTATATACTGTACATAAAATGTCAAAAAGTACAGTAAATATATTTCATATATTGTACATATAATATTAACTAAAAGTACACCAAATACATTTTATATACTGTAAATAACGTATCAAAAATACAGTAAATATATATTATATACTGTACATAATATATCAAAAAGTAAACCAAATATGTGTTATATATACTGTTAATAAACTATCAAAAAATACAGTAATTATATTTAATATACTGTACATAAGATATCAAAAATTATATCAAATGATTATGTCATAATCTAAATAAAATATCAAAAAGGACAGAAAATATATATTACACTCTATATAAAATATCAAAAACTACACCAAATATATATCATATAATTTACATAAAATATCAAAAGGCCACCAAATATATATTATATACTGTACATAAAATATCAAAAAGTACAGTAAATATATTTCATATAATCTACATATAAGATTAACTAAAAGTACACCAAATACATTTTATATACTGTAAATAAAATATCAAAAAGTACAGTAAATATATATTACATAATGTAAATAATATATGAAAAAGTACACCAAATATGTGTTATATATACTGTAAATAAACTATCAAAAACTACAGAAATTATATTTAATAAACTCTACATACAATATCAAAAATTAGGCGAAATGTATATTATATACCCTAAATAAAATATCAAAAGGACAGTAAATATATATTACACTCTATATAAATTATCAAAAACTACACCATATATATATTATATAATTTACAAAAAATATCAATAGTACCCCAAATATATATTATATACTGTACATAAAATATCAAAAAGTAAAGTAAATATATTTCATATATTGTACATATAAGATTAACTAAAAGTACACCAAATACATTTTATATACTGTAAATAAAGTACCACAAAGTACAGTAAATATATATTAATGTATATAATATATCAAAAAGTACACCAACATATGTTAGATATACTGTAAATAAACTATCAAAAACTATAGTAATTATATTTAATATACTGCACATTAAATATCAAAAATTACACCAAATGTATATTTATACTCTAAATAAAATATCAAAAAGGACAGTAAATGTATACTACACACCCTATGTAAAATATCAAAAACTACAACAAATATATATTATATAATTTACAAAAAATATCAAAAGGACACCAAATATATCTTATATACTGTACATAAAGTATCAAAATGTACAGTAAATATATTTCATATATTGTACATATAATATTAACTAAAAGTACACCAAATACATTTTATATACTGTAAATAAAATATCAATAAGTACAGCAAATGTATATTACATACAGTACATAAAATATCAAAAATTACACCAAATGTACATTACATACTGTAAATAAAATATCAAAAAGGACAGTAAATATATACTACACACCCTATGTAAAATATCAAAAACGACACCAAATATATATTATAAAATTTACATAAAATATCAAAAGGCCTCCAAATATACCTTATATACTGTACATAAAATATCAAAAAGTACAGTAAATATATTTCACATATTGTACTTATAATATTAACTAAAAATACACCAAATACATTTCATATAGTGTAAATAAAATATCAAAAATACAGTAAATATATATTACATACTGTACATAATATATCAAGAAGTACACCAAATATGTTTTATATATACTGTAAATAAACTATCAAAAACTACAGTAATTATATTTACTATAATGTACAGAAAATATCAAAAATTACACCAAATGTATATTAAATACTGTAAATAAAATATGAAAAAGACAGTAAATATATACTACACACCCTATGTAAAATATCAAAAACTACCCCAAATATATATTATATAATTTACATAAAATATCAAAAGGCCACCAAATATATCTTATATACTGTACATAAAATGTCAAAAAGTACAGTAAATATATTTCATATATTGTAAATATAATATTAACTAAAAGTACACCAAATACATTTTATATACTGTATATAAAATATCAGAAAGTACACTAAATATATATTACATACTGTACATAAAATATCAAAAAGTACACCAAATATGTGTTATATATACTGTAAATAAACTGTCAAAAACTACAGTAATTATATTTAATATACTGTACATAAAATATCAAAAATTGCACCAAATGTGTATTACAAACTGTAAATAAAATATCAAAAATTACAGTAAATATATACTACACACCCTATGTAAAATATAAAAAACTACACCAAATATATATTATATAATTTACATAAAATATCAAAAGGCCACCAAATATATCTTATATACTGTACATAAAATATCAAAAAGTAGAGAAAATATATGTTATATATACTCTAAATAAACTATCAAAAACAACAGTAATTATATTTAACATACTGCACATATAATAACAATAATTACACAAAATGTATATTTTATACCCTAAATAAAATATCAAAAAGGACAGTAAATATATATTACACTCTATGTTAAATATCAAAAACTACACCAAGTATATATTATATAATTTACATAAAATATCAAAAGTACACCAAATATATATTATATACTGTACATAAACTGTCAAAAAGTACTGTAAATATTTATTACATACTGTACATAAAATATCAAAAAGTACACCAAATATGTGTTATATATACTGTAAATAAAGTATCAAAATCTACAGTAATTATATTTAATATACTGTACATAAAATATCAAAAATTACACCAAATGTATATTATTTACTGTAAATAAAATATCAAAAAGTACAGTAAATATATATTACACACCGTATGTAAAATATCACAATCTACACCCAATATATATTATATAATTTACATAAAATATCAAAATGACACAAATTATATCTTATATACTGTACATAAAATATCAAAATGTACAGTAAATATATTTCATATATTGTACATATAATATTAACTAAAAGTACACCAAATACATTTTATATAGTGTAAATAAAATATCAAAATGTACAGTAAATATATATTACACACCATATGTAAAATATCACAATCTACAACAAATATATATTATATAATTTACATAAAATATCAAAAGGACACCAAATATATCTTATATACTGTGCATAAAATATCAAAAAGTACAGTAAATATATTTCATATATTGTACATGTAATATTAACTAAAAGTACACCAAATACATTATATAGACTGTAAATAAAATATCAAAAAGTACAGTAAACATATATTACATAGTGTACATAAAATATCAAAAAGTACTCCAAATATGTGTAATGTATACTGTAAATAAACTATCAAAAACTACAGTAATTATATTTACTATATTGTACATAAAATATCAAAAATTACACCAAATGTATATTATATACTGTAAATAAAATATCAAAAAGTACAGTAAATATATATTACACACCCTATGTAAAATATCACAAACTACACCAAATGTATAGTATATAATTTACATAAAATATCAAAAGGACACCAAATATACCTTATATACTGAATATAAAATATCAAAATATACAGTAAATATATTTCATGTATTGTACATATAATATTAACTAAAAGTACACCAAATGCATTTTTTATACGGTAAATAAAATATCAAAAATTACAGTAAATATATATTACATTCTGTACATAAAATATCAAAAAGTACACCAAATATGTGTTATATATACTGTAAATAAACTATCAAAAACTGCAGTAATTATATTAAATATACTGTACATGAAATATCAACAATTACACCAAATGTACGTTATTTACTGTAAATAAAATATCAAAAAGAACAGTAAATATATCTTACACACCCTATGTAAAATATCACAATCTACACCAAATATATATTATATAATTTACATAAAATATCAAAAGGACACCAAATATCTCATATATACTGTACATAAAATATCAACATGTACAGTAAATATATTTCATATATTGTACCTATAATATTAACTAAAGTACACCAAATACATTTTATATACTGTAAATAAAATATCAAATAGTGCAGTAAATATATATTACATACTGTACATAAAATATCAAAAAGTACACCAAATATGTGTTATATATACTATAAATAAACTATCAAAACTACACTAATTATATATAATACACTGTGCATAAAATATCAAAAATTACACCAAATGTATATTATATACTGTAAATAAAATATCAAAAAGTACAGTAAATGTATATGACACACCGTATGTAAAATATCAAAAACTACACCAAATATATATTATATAATATACATAAAATATCAAAAAGACACCAAATATATCTTCTATACTGTACAAAAAATATCAAAAAGTACAGTAAATATATTTCATATATTGCACATATAATATTAACTAAAAGTAAAACAAATACATATTATTTTGTGTAAATAAAATATCAAAAATTACAGTGAATATATATTACATACTGTACATAAAATACCAAAAGTACTCCAAATATGTGTTCAATATACTGTAAATAAACTATCAAACTTCACTAATTATATTTAATATACTGTACATAAAATATCAAAAATTACACCCAATATATATTATTTACTGTAAAGAAAATACCAAAAAGTACAGTAAATATATATTGCACACCCTATGTAAAATATCACAAACTACACCAAATATATATTATATAATTTACATGAAATATCAAAAGGACAACAAATATACCTTATATACTGAACATGAAATATCAAAATGTACAGTAAATATATTTCATATATTGTACATATAATATTCACTAAAAGTACACCAAATACATTTTATATACTGTAAATAAAATATCAAAAATTACAGTAAATATATATTACATTCTGTACATAAAATATCAAAAAGTACACCAAATATGTGTTATATATACTATAAATAAACTATCAAAAACTGCAGTAATTATATTTAATATACTGTACATAAAATATCAAAAATTACACCAAATGTATATTATTTACTGTAAATAAAATATCAAAAAGTACAGTAAATATATATTACACACCCTATGTAAAATATCACAATCTACACCAAATATATATTATATAACTTACATAAAATATCAAAAGGACACCAAATATATCTTATATACTGTACATAAAATATCAAAATGTACAGTAAATATATTTCATATATTGTACATATAATGTTAACTAAAAGTACACCAAATACATTTTATATAGTGTAAATAAAATATCAAAATGTACAGTAAATATATATTACACACCCTATGTAAAATATCACAATCTACACCAAGTATATATTATGTAATTTACATAAAATATAAAAACGACACCAAATATACCTTATATAATGAACATAAAATATCAAAATGTACCGTAAATATATTTCATATATTGTACATATAATATTAACTAAAGGTACACCAAATACATTTTATATACTGTAAATAAAATATCAAAAATTACAGTAAATATATATTACATTCTGTACAGAAAATATCAAAAAGTACACCAAATATGTGTTATATATACTGTAAATAAACTATCAAAAACTGCCGTAATTATATTTAATATACAGTACATAAAATATCATAAATTACACCAAATGTATATTATTTACTGTAAATAAAGTATCAAAAAGTACAGTAAATATATCTTACACACCCTATGTAAAATATCACAATCTACACCAAATATATATTATATAATTTACATAAAATATCAAAAGGACACCAAAAATATCTTATATACTGTACATAAAATATCAAAAAGTACAGTAAATATATTTCATATATTGTAAATATAATATTAACTAAAAGTACACCAAATACATTTTATATAGTGTAAATAAAATATCAAAAATTACAGTGAATATACATTACATACTGTACATAAAATATCAAAAAGTACACCAAATATGTGTTATATATACTGTAAATAAACTATCAAAAACTACAGTAATTATATTTAATATACTGTACATAAAATATCAAAAATTACACCAAATGCATATTATTTACTGTAAATAAAATATCAAAAATTACAGTAAATATATATTACACACACTATGTAAATTATCAAAAACTACACCAAATATATATTATAAAATTCACATAAAATATCAAAAGGACACCAAATATATATTATATACTGTACATAAAATATCAAAAAGTACAGTAAATTTATTTCATATAGTGTACACATAATATTAACTAAAAGTACACCAAATACATTTTATATACTCTAAATAAAATATCAAAAATACAGTAAATATATATTACATCCTGTACATAAAATATCAAAAAGTACACCAAATATGTGTTATATATACTATAAATAAACTATCAAAACTACACTAATTATATAATACACTGTACATAAAATATCAAAAATTACACCAAATGTATATTATATACTGTAAATAAAACATGAAAAAGTACAGTAAATGTATATGACACACCCTATGTAAAATTTCAAAAACTACACCAAATATATATTATATAATTTACATAAAATATCAAAAGGACACCAAATATATCTTCTATACTTTACAAAAAAATCAAAAAGAACAGTAAATATATTTCTTATATTGTACATATAATATTAACTAAAAGTACACCAAATACATTTTATATACTGTAAATAAATTATCAAAAATTACAGTAAATATATATTACATACTGTACATAAAATATCAAAAAGTACACCAAATATGTGTTATATATACTGTAAATAAACTATCAAAACTACGGTAATTATATATAATATACTGTACATAAAATATCAAAATTACACCAAAAGTATATTATATACTGTAAATAAAATATCAAAAAGTACAGTAAATGTATATGACACACCCTATGTAAAATATCACAAACTACACCAAATATATATTATATAAATTACATAAAATATCAAAAGGACACCAAATATATCTTATGTACTGTACATAAAATATCAAAATGTACAGTAAATATATTTCATATATTGTACATATAATATTAACTGAAAGTACACCAAATACATATTATATACTGTAAAAAAATATCAAAAATTACAGTAAATATGTATTACATACTGTACATAAAATATCAAAAAGTACACCAAATATGTGTTATATATACTGTAAATAAACTATCAAAAACTACACTAATTATATTTAATATACTGTACATAAAATATCAAAAATTACACCAAATGTATATTATTTACTGTAAATAAACTATCAAAATTACAGTAAATATATATTACACACCGTATGTAAAATATCACAATCTACACCAAATATATATTATATAATTTACATAAAATATCAAAATGACAAAAATTATATCTTATATACTGTACATAAAATATCAAAATGTACAGTAAATATATTTCATATATTGTACATATAATATTAACTAAAAGTACACCAAATACATTTTTTATAGTGTAAATAATATATCAAAAAGTACAGTAAATATATATTACACACCATATGTAAAATATCACAATCTACAACAAATATATATTATATAATTTACATAAAATAACAAAGGACACCAAATATACCTTATATACTGTACATAAAATATCAAAAATACAGTAAATATATTACATATATTGTACATATAATAGTAACTAAAAGTACACCAAATACATTTTACATAGTGTAAATAAAATATCAAAAATTACAGTGAATATATATTACATACTGTACATAAAATATCAAAAAGTACACCAAATATGTGTTATATATACTGTAAATAAACTATCAAAACTACACTAATTATATTTAATATACTGTACATAAAATATCAAAAATTACACCAAATATATATTATTTACTGTAAAGAAAATACCAAAAAGTACAGTAAATATATATTACACACCCTATGTAAAATATCACAAACTACACCAAATATATATTATATAATTTACATAAAATTTCAAAAGGACACCAAATATACCTTATATACTGAACATGAAATATCAAAATGTACAGTAAATATATTTCATATATTGTACATATAATATTAACTAAAAGTACACCAAATACATTTTATATACTGTAAATAAAATATCAAAATGTACAGTAAATATATATTACATTCTGTTCATAAAATATCAAAATGTACACCAAATATGTGTTATATACACTGTAAATAAACTGTCAAAAACTGCAGTAATTATATTTAATATACTGTACATAAAATACCAAAAATTACACCAAATGTATATTATTTACAGTAAATAGAATATCAAAAAGTACAGTAAATATATCTTACACACCCTATGTAATATATCACAATCTACACCAAATATATATTATATAATTTACATAAAATATCAAAAGGACACCAACTACATCTTATATAGTGTACATAAAGTATCAAAATCTACAGTAAATATATTTCATATATTGTACATATAATAATAACTAAAAGTACACCAAATACATTTTATATACTGTAAATAAAATATCAAAAAGTACAGTAAATATATATTACATACTGTACATAAAATATCAATAAGTACACCAAATATGTGTAATATATAATGTAAATAAACTATCAAAAACTGCAGTAATTATTTTTAATATACTGTTCATAAAATATCAAAAATTAAACCAAATGTATATTATATACTGTAAATAAAATATCAAAAAGTACAGTAAATATATATTACACACCCTATGTAAAATATCACAAACTTCACCAAATATATATTATAGAATTTACATAAAATCTCAAAAGGACACCAAATATATCTTCTATACTGTACATAAAATATCAAAATTTACAGTAAATATATTTCATATATTGTATATATAATATTAACTAAAAGTACACCAAATACATTTTATATACTGTAAATAAATTATCAAAAATTACAGTAAATATATATTACATACTGTACATAAAATATCAAAAAGTACACCAAATATGTGTTATATATACTGTAAATAATCTATCAAAAACTACAGTAATTATATTTAATATACTGTACATAAAATATCAAAAATTACACCAAATGTATATTATTTACTGCAAATAAAATATCAAAAAGTACAGTAAATATATATGACACACCCTATGTAAAATATGAAAAACTACACCAAATATATGTTATATAATTTACATAAAATATCAAAAGGACACCAAATATATCTCATATACTGAACATAAAATATCAAAAAGTACAGTAAATATATTTCATATATTGTACATATAATATTAACTAAAAGTACACCAAATACATTTTATATAGTGTAAATACAATATCAAAAATACAGTAAATATATATTACACACCCTATGTAAAATATCACAATCTACACCAAATATATATTATATAATTTACCTAAAATATCAAAAGGACACCAAATATGTCGTATATACTGTACATAAAATATCAAAAAGTACAGTAAATATATTTCATATATTGTACATATAATATTAACTAAAAGTACACCAAATACATTTTATATACGGTAAATAAAATATCAAAAATTACAGTGAAGATATATTACATACTGTACATAAAATATCAAAAAGTACACCAAATATGTGTTATATATACTGTAAATAAACTATCAAAACTACACTAATTATATTTAATATACTGTACATAAAATATCAAAAATTACACCAAATATATATTATTTACTGTAAAGAAAATACCAAAAAGTACAGTAAATATATATTACACACCCTATGTAAAATATCACAAACTACACCAAATATATATTATATAATTTACATAAAATTTCAAAAGGACACCAAATATACCTTATATACTGAACATGAAATATCAAAATGTACAGTAAATATATTTCATATATTGTACATATAATATTAACTAAAAGTACACCAAATACATTTTATATACTGTAAATAAAATATCAAAATGTACAGTAAATATATATTACATTCTGTTCATAAAATATCAAAATGTACACCAAATATGCGTTATATACACTGTAAATAAACTGTCAAAAACTGCAGTAATTATATTTAATATACTGTACATAAAATACCAAAAATTACACCAAATGTATATTATTTACAGTAAATAGAATATCAAAAAGTACAGTAAATATATCTTACACACCCTATGTAATATATCACAATCTACACCAAATATATATTATATAATTTACATAAAATATCAAAAGGACACCAACTACATCTTATATAGTGTACATAAAATATCAAAATCTACAGTAAATATATTTCATATATTGTACATATAATAATAACTAAAAGTACACCAAATACATTTTATATACTGTAAATAAAATATCAAAAAGTACAGTAAATATATATTACATACTGTACATAAAATATCAATAAGTACACCAAATATGTGTAATATATAATGTAAATAAACTATCAAAAACTGCAGTAATTATTTTTAATATACTGTTCATAAAATATCAAAAATTAAACCAAATGTATATTATATACTGTAAATAAAATATCAAAAAGTACAGTAAATATATATTACACACCCTATGTAAAATATCACAAACTTCACCAAATATATATTATAGAATTTACATAAAATCTCAAAAGGACACCAAATATATCTTCTATACTGTACATAAAATATCAAAATTTACAGTAAATATATTTCATATATTGTATATATAATATTAACTAAAAGTACACCAAATACATTTTATATACTGTAAATAAATTATCAAAAATTACAGTAAATATATATTACATACTGTACATAAAATATCAAAAAGTACACCAAATATGTGTTATATATACTGTAAATAATCTATCAAAAACTACAGTAATTATATTTAATATACTGTACATAAAATATCAAAAATTACACCCAATGTATATTATTTACTGCAAATAAAATATCAAAAAGTACAGTAAATATATATGACACACCCTATGTAAAATATGAAAAACTACACCAAATATATGTTATATAATTTACATAAAATATCAAAAGGACACCAAATATATCTCATATACTGAACATAAAATATCAAAAAGTACAGTAAATATATTTCATATATTGTACATATAATATTAACTAAAAGTACACCAAATACATTTTATATAGTGTAAATACAATATCAAAAATACAGTAAATATATATTACACACCCTATGTAAAATATCACAATCTACACCAAATATATATTATATAATTTACCTAAAATATCAAAAGGACACCAAATATGTCGTATATACTGTACATAAAATATCAAAAAGTACAGTAAATATATTTCATATATTGTACATATAATATTAACTAAAAGTACACCAAATACATTTTATATACGGTAAATAAAATATCAAAAATTACAGTGAAGATATATTACATACTGTACATAAAATATCAAAAAGTACACCAAATATGTGTTATATATAGTGTAAATAAACTATCAAAACTACAGTAATTATATTTAATATGCTGTACATAAAATATCAAAAATTAAACCAAATATATATTATTTACTGTAAAGAAAATACCAAAAAGTACAGAAAATATATATTACACACCCTATGTAAAATATCACAAACTACACCAAATATATATTATGTAATTTACATAAAATATCAAAAGGACACTAAATATACCTTATATACTGAACATAAAATATCAAAATGTACAGTAAATATATTTCATATATTATACATATAATATTAACTAAAAGCACACCAAATACATTTTATATACTGTAAATAAAATATCAAAAATACAGTAAATATATATCCCATTATGTACATAAAATATCAAAAAGTACACAAAATATGTGTTATATATACTGTAAATTAACTATCAAAAACTGCAGTAATTATATTAAATATACTGTACATAAAATATCAAAAATTACACCAAATGTATATTATTTACTGTAATTAAAATATCAAAAAGTACAGTAAATATATCTTACACACCCTATGTAAAATATCACAAACTACACCAAATATATATTATATAATTTACATAAAATATCAAAAGGACACCAAATATATCTTCTATACTGTACATAAAATATCAAAATGTACAGTAAATATATTTCATATATTGTATATATAATATTAACTAAAAGTACACGAAATACATTTTATATACTGTAAATAAATTATCAAAGATTTCAGTAAATATATATTACATACTGTACACAAAATATCAAAAAGTACACCAAATATGTGTTATATATACTATAAATAAACTATCAAATACTACAGTAATTATATTTAATATACTGTACATAAAATATCAAAAATTACAACAAATGTATATTATTTACTGTAAGTAAAATATCAGAAATTACAGTAAATATATATTACACACCCTATGTAAAATATCAAAAACTACACCAAATATCTATTATAAAATTCACATAAAATATCAAAAGGACACCAACTATATATTATATACTGTACATAAAATATCAAAAAGTACAGTAAATATATTTCATAAATTGTACATATAATATTAACTAAAAGTACACCAAAGACATTTCATATACTGTAAATAAAATATCAAATAGTACAGTAAGTATATATTACATACTGTACATAAAATATCAAAAAGAACACCAAATATGTGTTATATATACTGTAAATATCAAAAACTACAGTAATCATATTCAATGTACTGTATATAAAATATCAAAAATTACACCAAATATAAATTTAATACTGTAAATAAAATATCAAAAAGGACAGTAAATATATACTACACACCCTATGTAAAATATCAAAAATTACACCAAATATATATTATATAATTTACATAGAATATAAAAAGGACACCAAATATATCTTATATATTGTACATAAAATATCAAAAAGTACAGTATATATATTTCATACATTGTACGTATATTATTAACTAAAAGTACACCAAATACATTTTGTATACTGAAAATAAAATATCAAAAAGTACAGTAAATATATATTACATAATGTCCATAAAATATCAAAAAGTACACCAACTATGTGTTATATATACTGTAAATAAACTATCAAAAACTACAGTAATTATATTTAATATACTGTACATAAAATATCAAAAATTACACCAAATGTATATTTTATACTGTAAATAAAATATCAAAAAGTACGGTAAATATACATTACACACCCTATGTAAAATATCACAAACTACACCAAATTTATATTATATAATTTACATAAAATAACAAAAGGACACCAAATATATCTTCTATAGTGCACATAAAATATCCAAAAGTACAGCAAATATATTTAATATATTGTATATATAATATAAACTAAAAGTACACCAAATACATTTTATATACTGTAAATAAATTATCAAAAATCACAGTAAATATATATTACATACTGTACATAAAATATCAAATAGTACACCAAATATGTGTTATATATACTGTAAATAAACAATCAAAAACTAGAGTAATTATATTTAATATACTGTACATAAAATATCAAAAATTACACCAAATGTATATTATTTACTGTAAATAAAATATCAAAAAGTACAGTAAATATATATTACATACTGTACATAAAATATCAAAAAGTACACCAAATACGTGTTATATATACTGTAAATAAACTATCAAAAACTGCAGTAATTATATTTAATATACGGTACATGAAATATCAACAATTACACCAAATGTACGTTATTTACTGTAAATAAAATATCAAAAAGAAGAGTAAATATATCTTACACACCCTATGTAAAATATCACAATCTACACCAAATATATATTATATAATTTACATAAAATATCAAAAGGACACCAAATATCTCATGTATACTGTACATAAAATATCAAAATGTACAGTAAATATATTTCATATATTGTACATATAATATTAACTAAAAGTACACCAAATACATTTTATATACTGTAAATAAAATATCAAATAGTACAGTAAATATATATTACATACTGTACATAAAATATGAAAAAGTACACGAAATATGTGTTATATCTACTGTAAATAAACTATCAAAACTACACTAATTATATTTAATATACTGTACATAAAATATCAAAAATTACACCAAATATATATTATTTACTGTAAATAAAATATCAAAAAGTACAGTAAATATATATTACGCACCCTATGTAAAATATCAGAAACTACACCATATATATATATTATACAATTTACATAATATATCCAAAGGACACCAAATATACCTTATATACTGAACATGAAACCTCAAAAAGTTCAGTAGATATATTTCATATATTGTATATATAATATTAACTAAAAGTACACCAAATACATTTTATATACTGTAAATAAAATATCAAAAATTACAGTAAATATATATTACATACTGTACATAATATATCAAAAAGTACACCAAATATGTGTTATATATACTATAAATAAACTATCAAGACTACACTAATTATATATAATATACTCTACATAAAATATCAAAAATTACACCAAATGTATATTATATGCTGTAAATAAAATATCAAAAAGTACAGTAAATGTATATGACACGCCCTATGTAAAATATCAAAAACTACACCAAATATATATTATATAATTTACATAAAGTATCAAAAGGACACCAAATATATCTTCTATACTGTACAAAAAATATCAAAAAGAACAGTAAATATATTTCCTATGTTGTATATATAATATTAACTAAAAGTACACCAAATACATTTTATATACTGTAAATAAATTATCAAAAATTACAGTAAATATATATTACATACTGTACATAAAATATCAAAAAGTACACCAAATATGTGTTATATATACTGTAAATAAACTATCAAAACTACAGTAATTATATATAATATACTGTACATAAAATATCAAAAATTACACCAAATGTATATTATATACTGTAAATAAAATATCAAAAAGTACAGTAAATATATATGACACACCCTATGTAAAATATCACAAACTACGCCAAATATATATTATATAATTTACATAAAATATCAAAAGGACACCAAATATATCTTATGTACTGCACATAAAATATCAAAATGTACAGTAAATATATTTCATATATTGTACATATAATATTAACTGAAAGTACACCAAATACATTTTATATACTGTAAATAAATTATCAAAAATTACAGTAAATATATATTACATACTGTACATAAAATATGAAAAAGTACACCAAATATGTGTTATATATACTGTAAATAAACAATCAAAAACTACAGTAATTATATTTAATATACTGTACATAAAATATCAAAAATTACACCAAATGTATATTATTTACTGTAAATAAAATATCAAAAATTACAGTAAATATATATTACACACCCTATGTAAAATATCGAAAACTACACCAAATATATATTATGAAATTCACATAAAATATCAAAAGGACACCAAATATATCTTATATACTGTACATAAATTATCAAATGTACAGTAAATATATTTAATATATTGTACATATAATATTAACTAAAAGTACACCAAATACATTTTATATAGTGTAAATAAAATATCAAAATGTACAGTAAATATATATTACACACCATATGTAAAATATCACAATCTACACCAAATATACCTTATATACTGAACATAAAATATCAAAATATACAGTAAATATATTTCATATATTGTACATATAATATTAACTAAAAGTACACCAAATACATTTTATATACTGTAAATAAAATATCAAAAAGTACAGTAAATATATATTTCATTCTGTACATAAAATATCAAAAGGTACACCAAATATGTGTTATATATACTGTAAATAAACTATCAAAAACTAGAGTAATTATATTTAATATACTGTACATAAAATATCAAAAATTACACCAAATGTATATTATATACTGTAAATAAAATATCAAAAAGTACAGTAAATATGTATTACCCACACTATGTAAAATATCAAAAACTACACCAAATATATATTATAAAATTCACATAAAATATCAAAAGCACACAAAATATATATTATATACTGTACATAAAATATCAAAAAGTACAGTAAATATATTTTATATATTGTACATACAATATTAACTAAAAGTACACCAAATACATTTTATATACTGTAAATAAAATATCAAAAAGTACAGTAAATATATATTACATACTGTACATAAATTATCAAAAAGTACACCAAATATGTGTTATATATACTATAAATAAACTATCAAAACTACACTAATTATATATAATATACTGTACATAAAGTATCAAAAATTACACCAAATGTATATTATATACTGTAAATAAAATATCAAAAAGTACAGTAAATGTATATGACACACCCTATGTAAAATATCAAAAACTACACCAAATATATATTAAATAATTTACATAAAATATCAAAAGAACACCAAATATATCTTCTATCCATTACAAAAAATATCAAAAATAATAGTAAATATATTTCATATATTGTATACATATTAACTAAAAGTACACCAAATACATTTTATATACTGTAAATAAATTATCAAAAATTACAGTAAATATATATTACATACTGTACATAAAATATCAAAAAGTACACCAAATATGTGTTATATATACTGTAAATAAACTATCAAAAACTACAGTAATTATATTTAATATACTGTACATAAAATATCAAAAATTACACCAAATGTATATTATTTACTGTAAATAAAATACCAAATAGTACAGTAAATATATATTACACACCCTATGTAAAATATCACAAACTACACCAAATATATATTATATAATTTACATAAAATATCAAAAGGACACCAAATATACCCTATATACTGAACATAAAATATCAAAATGTACATTAAATATATTTCATATATTGTACATATAATATTAACTAAAAGTACACCAAATACATTTTATATACTGTAAATAAAATATCAAAAAGTACAGTAAATATATATTACATTCTGTACATAAAATACCAAAAAGTACACCAAATATGTGTTATATATACTGTAAATAAACTATCAAAAACTGCAGTAATTATATTAAATATACTGTATATGAAATATCAACAATTACACCAAATGTACTTTATTTACTGTAAATAAAATATCAAAAATTACAGTAAATATATCTTACACACCCTATGTAAAATATCACAAACTACACCAAATATATATTATATAATTTACATAAAATATCAAAAGGACACCAAATATACCTTATATACTGAACATGAAATATCAAAATGTACAGTAAATATATTTCATATATTGTACATATAATATTAACTAAAAGTACACCAAATACATTTTATATACTGTAAATAAAATATCAAAAGTACAGTAAATATATATTACATTCTGTACATAAAATATCAAAAAGTACACCAAATATGTGTTATATATACTGTAAATAAACTATCAAAAACTGCAGTAATTATATTTAATATACTGTACATAAAATATCAAAAATTACACCAAATGTATATTATTTACTGTAAATAAAATATCAAAAAGTACAGTAAATATATCTTACACACCCTATGTAAAATATCACAATCTACACCAAATATATATTATATAATTTACATAAAATATCAAAAGGACACCAAATATATCTTCTATACTGTACATAAAATATCAAAATTACAGTAAATATATTTCATATATTGTGCATATAATGTTAACTAAAAGTACACCAAATACATTTTATATACTGTAAATAAAATAGCAAAAAGTACAGTAAATATATATTACAGACCCTATGTAAAATATCACAAACTTCACCAAATATATATTATATAATTTACATAAAATATCAAAAGGACACCAAACATATCTTCTATACTGTACATAAAATATCAAAATGTACAGTAAATATATTTCATATATTGTATATATAATATTAACTAAAAGTACACCAAATACATTTTATATACTGTAAATAATATATCAAAAAGTACAGTAAATATATATTACATGCTGTACATAAAATATCAAAAAGTACACCAAATATGTGTTATATATACTGTAAATAAACTATCAAAACTACACTAATTATATTTAATATACTGTACATAAAATATCAAAAATTACACCAAATATATATTATCTACTGTAAAGAAAATACCAAAAAGTACAGTAAATATATATTACACACCCTATGTAAAATATCACAAACTACACCAAATATATATTATATAATTTACATAAAATATCAAAAGGACACCAAATATATCTTATATACTGAACATGAAATATCAAAATGTACAGTAAATATATTTCATATATTGTACATATAATATTAACTAAAAGTACACCAAATACATTTTATATACTGTAAATAAAATATCAAAATGTACACTAAATATATATTACATTCTGTACATAAAATATCAAAAAGTACACCAAATTTGTGTTTTATATACTGTAAATAAATTATCAAAAACTGCAGTAATTATATTTAATATACTGTACATAAAATATCAAAAATTAAACCAAATGTATATTATTTACTGTAAATAAAATATCAAAAAGTACAGTAAATATATCTTACACTCCCTATGTAAAATATCACAATCTACACCAAATATATATTATATAATTTACATAAAATATCAAAAGGACACCAAATATATGTAATATAGTGTACATAAAATATCAAAATGTACAGTAAATATATTTCCTATATTGTACATATAATATTAACTAAAAGTACACCAAATATATTTTATATACTATAAATAAAATATCAAAAATACAGTAAATATATATTACATAGTGTACATAAAGTATCAAAAAGTACAACAAATATGTGTAATATATACTGTAAATAAACTATCAAAAACTACAGTAATTATATTCAATATACTGTACATAAAATATCAAAAATTACACCAAATGTATATTATATACTGTAAATAAAATATCAAAAAGTACAGTAAATATATATTACACACCCTATGTAAAATATCACAAACTTCACCAAATATATATTATATAATTTACATAAAATATCAAAAGGACACCAAATATATCTTCTATACTGTACATAAAATATCAAAATGTACAGTAAATATATTTCATATATTGTATATATAATGTTAACTAAAAGTACACCAAATACATTTTATATACTGTAAAGAATCTATGAAAAATTACAGTAAATATATATTACATAATGTACATAAAATATCAAAAAGTACACCAAATATGTGTTATATATACTGTAAATAAACTATCAAAACTACACTAATTATATTTAATATACTGTACATAAAATATCAAAAATTACACCAAATACATATTATGTACTGTAAAGAAAATACCAAAAAGTACAGTAAATATATATTACACACCCTATGTAAAACATCACAAACTACACCAAATATATATTATATGATTTACATAAAATATCAAAAGGACACCAAATATATCTTACATACTGAACATGAAATATCAAAATGTACAGTAAATATATTTCATACATTATACATATAATATTAACTAAAAGTACACCAAATACATTTTATATACTGTAAATAAAATATCAAAATGTACACTAAATATATATTACATTCTGTACATAAATTATCAAAAAGTACACCAAATTTGTGTTTTATATACTGTAAATAAACTATCAAAATCTGCAGTAATTATATTTAATATACTGTACATAAAATATCAAAAACTACACCAAATGTATATTATTTACTGTAAATAAAATATCAAAAAGTACAGTAAATATATCTTACACACCCTATGTAAAATATCACAATCTACACCAAATATATATTATATAATTTACATAAAATATCAAAAGGACACCAAATATATCTTATATACTGTACATAAAATATCAAAATTACAGTAAATATATTTCATATTTTGTACATATAATGTTAACTAAAAGTACACCAAATATATTTTATATAGTGTAAATAAAGTATCAAAATGTACAGTAAATATATATTACACACCCTATGTAAAATATCACAATCTACACCGAATATATGTTATGTAATTTACATAAAATATCAAAAGGACACCAAATATACCTTATATGCTGAACATAAAATTTCAAAATATACCGTAAATATATTTCATATATTGTACATATAATATTAACTAAAAGTACACCAAATACATTTTATATACTGTAAATAAAATATCAAATAGTAGAGTAAATATATATTACATACTGTACATAAAATATCAAAAAGTACACCAAATATGTGTAATATATACTGTAAATAAACTATCAAATCCACAGTAATTATATATAATATACTGTACATAAAATATCAAAAATTACACCAAATGTGTATTATTTACTGTAAATAAAATATCAAAAAGTACAGTAAATATATCTTACACTCCCTATGTAAAATATCACAATCTACACCAAATATATATTATATAATTTACATAAAATATCAAACGGACACCAAATATATCTTATATAGTGTACATAAAATATCAAAATATACAGTAAATATATTTCTTATATTGTACATATAATATTAACTAAAAGTACACCAAATACATTTTATATACTGTAAATAAAATATCAAAAATACAGTAAATATATATTACATACTGTACATAAAATATCAAAAAGTACACCAAATATGTGTAATATGTACTGTAAATAAACTATCAAATCCACAGTAATTATATTTAATATACTGTACATAAAATAGCAAAAATTACACCAAATATATATTATTTACTGTAAAGAAAATACCAAAAAGTACAGTAAATATATATTACACACCCTATGTAAAATATCACAAACTACACCAAATATATATTATATAATTTACATAAAATATCAAAAGGACACCAAATATACCTCATATACTGAACATGAAATATCAAAAAGTACAGTAAATATATTTCATATATTGTACATATAATATTAACTAAAAGTACACCAAATACATTTTATATACTGTAAAAAAAATATCAAAAGTACAGTAAATATATATTACATTCTGTACATAAAATATCAAAAATACACCAAATATGTGTTATATATACTGTAAATAAACTATCAAAAACTGCAGTAATTATATTTAATATACTGTACATAAAATATCAAAAATTACACCAAATGTATATTATTTACTGTAAATAAAATATCAAAAAGTACAGTAAATATATCTTACACACCCTATGTAAAATATCACAATCTACACCAAATATATATTATATAATTTACATAAAATATCAAAAGGACACCAAATATATCTTCTATACTGTACATAAAATATCAAAATTACAGTAAATATATTTCATATATTGTACATATAATGTTAACTAAAAGTACACCAAATACATTTTATATACTGTAAATAAAATATCAAAAAGTACAGTAAATATATATTACACACCCTATGTAAAATATCACAAACTTCACCAAATATATATTATATAATTTACATAAAATATCAAAAGGACAACAAATATATCTTCTATACTGTACATAAAATATCAAAATGTACAGTAAATATATTTCATATATTGTATATATAATATTAACTAAAAGTACACCAAATACATTTTATATACTGTAAATAAATTATCAAAAATTACAGTAAATATATATTACATACTGTACATAAAATATCAAAAAGTACACCAAATATGTGTTATATAAACTGTAAATAAACTATCAAAACTACACTAATTATATTTAATATACTGTACATAAAATATCAAAAATTACACAAAATATATATTATTTACTGTAAAGAAAATACCAAAAAGTACAGTAAATATATATTACACACCCTATGTAAAATATCACAAACTACACCAAATATATATTATATGATTTACATAATATATCAAAAGGACACCAAATATATCTTATATACTGAACATGAAATATCAAAATGTACAGTAAATATATTTCATATATTGTACATATAATATTAACTAAAAGTACACCAAATACATTTTATATACTGTAAATAAAATATCAAAATGTACAGTAAATATATATTACATTCTGTACATAAAATATCAAAAAGTACACCAAATTTGTGTTTTATATACTGTAAATAAACTATCAAAAACTGCAGTAATTATATTTAATATACTGTACATAAAATATCAAAAATTACACCAAATGTATATTATTTACTGTAAATAAAATATCAAAAAGTACAGTAAATATATCTTACACACCCTATGTAAAATATCACAATCTACACGAAATATATATTATATAATTTACATAAAATATCAAAAGGACACCAAATATATCTTATATACTGTACATAAAATATCAAAATTACAGTAAATATATTTCATATATTGTACATATAATGTTAACTAAAAGTACACCAAATACATTTTATATACTGTAAATAAAATATCAAAAAGTACAGAAAATATATATTACACACCCTATGTAAAATATCACAAACTTCACCAAATATATATTATATAATTTACATAAAATATCAAAAGGTCACCAAATATATCTTCTATACTGTACATAAAATATCAAAATGTACAGTAAATATATTTCATATATTGTATATATAATATTAACTAAAAGTACACCAAATACATTTTATATACTGTAAATAAATTATCAAAATTTACAGTAAATATATATTACATACTGTACATAAAATGTCAAAAAGCACACCAAATATGTGTTATATATACTGTAAACAAACTATCAAAACTACACTAATTATATTTAATATACTGTACATAAAATATCAAAAATTACACCAAATATATATTATTTACTGTAAAGAAAATACCAAAAAGTACAGTAAATATATATTTCACACCCTATGTAAAATATCACAGACTACACCAAATATATATTATATAATTGACATAAAATATCAAAAGGACACCAAAAATATCTTATATACTGAACATGAAATATGAAAATGTACAGTAAATATATTTCATATATTGTACATATAATATTAACTAAAAGTACACCAAATACATTTTATATACTGTAAATAAAATATCAAAATGTACAGTAAATATATATTACATTCTGTACATAAAATATCAAAAAGTACACCAAATTTGTGTTTTATATACTGTAAATAAACTATCAAAAACTGCAGTAATTATATTTAGTATACCGTACATAAAATATCAAAAATTAAACCAAATGTATATTATTTACTGTAAATAAAATATCAAAAAGTACAGTAAATATATCTTACACTCCCTATTTAAAATATCACAATCTACACCAAATATATATTATATAATTTACATAAAATTTCAAAAGGACACCAAATATATCTTATATAGTGTACATAAAATATGAAAATGTACAGTAAATATATTTCCTCTATTGTACATATAATATTAACTAAAAGTACACCAAATACATTTTATATACTGAAAATAAAATATCAAAAATTCAGTAAATATATATTACATACTGTACATAAAATATCAAAAAGTACACCAAATATGTGTAATATATAATGTAAATAAACTATCAAAAACTACAGTAATTATATTTAATATACTGTACATAAAATATCAAAAATTACACCAAATGTATATTATATACTGTAAATAAAATATCAAAAAGTACGGTAAATATATATTACACACCCTATGTAAAATATCACAAACTTCACCAAATATATATTATATAATTTACATAAAATATCAAAAGGACACCAAATATATCTTCTATACTGTACATAAAATATCAAAATGTACAGTAAATATATTTCATATATTGTATATATAATATTAACTAAAAGTACACCAAATACATTTTATATACTGTAAATAAATTATCAAAAATTACAGTAAATATATATTACATACTGTACATAAAATATCAAAAAGTACACCAAATATGTGTTATATATACTGTAAATAAACTTTCAAAACTACACTAATTATATTTAATATCCTGTACATAAAATATCAAAAATTACACCAAATATATATTATTTACTGTCAGGAAAATACCAAAAAGTACAGTAAATATATATTACACACCCTATGTAAAATATCACAAACTACACCAAATATATATTATATAATTTACATAAAATATCAAAAGGACACCAAATATATCTTATATACTGAACATGAAATATCAAAATGTACAGTAAATATATTTCATATATTGTACATATAAAATTAACCAAAAGTACACCAAATACATTTTATATACTGTAAATAAAATATCAAAATGTACAGTAAATATATATTACATTCTGTACATAAAATATCAAAAAGTACACCAAATTTGTGTTTTATATACTGTAAATAAACTATCAAAAACTGCAGAAATTATATTTTATATACTGTACATAAAATATCAAAAATTAAACCAAATGTATATTATTTACTGGGAATAAAATATCAAAAAGTAGAGTAAATATATCTTACACACCCTATGTAAAATATCACGATCTACACCAAATATATATTATATAATTTACATAAAATATCAAAAGGACACCAAATATATCTTATATAGTGTACATAAAATATCAAAATGTACAGTAAATATATTTCCTATATTGTACATATAACATTAACTAAAAGTACACCAAATTCACTCTATATACTGTAAATAAAATATCAAAAATACAGTAAATATAAATTACATACTGTACATAAATTATCAAAAAGTACACCAAATATGTGTAATATATACTGTAAATAAAGTATCAAAAACTACAGTAATTATATTTAATATACTGTACATAAAATATCAAAAATTACACCAAATGTATATTATATACTGTAAATAAAATATCAAAAAGTACAGTAAATATATATTACACACCCTATGTAAAATATCACAAACTTCACCAAATATATATTATATAATTTACATAAAATATCAAAAGGACACCAAATATATCTTCTATACTGTACATAAAATATCAAAATGTACAGTAAATGTATTTCATATATTGTACATATAATATTAACTAAATGTACACCAAATACATTTTATATACTGTAAATAAATTATCAAAAATTACAGTAAATATATATTACATATTGTACATAAAATATCAAAAAGTACACCAAATATGTGTTATATATACTGTAAATAAACTATCAAAACTACACTAATTATATTTAATATACTGTACATAAAATATCAAATATTACACCAAATATATATTATTTACTGTACAGAAAATACCAAAAAGTACAGTAAATATATATTACACACCCTATGTAAAATATCACAAACTACACCAAATATATATTATATAATTTACATAAAATATCAAAAGGACACCAAATATATCTTATATATTGAACATGAAATATCAAAATGTACAGTAAATATATTTCATATATTGTACATATACTATTAACTAAAAGTACACCAAATACATTTTATATACTGTAAATAAAATATCAAAAGTACAGTAAATATATATTACATTCTGTACATAAAATATCAAAAAGTACACCAAATTTGTGTTTTATATACTGTAAATAAACTATCAAAAACTGCAGTAATTATATTTAATATACTGTACATAAAATATCAAAAATTAAACCAAATGTATATTATTTACTGTGAATAAAATATCAAAAAGTACAGTAAATATATATTACACACCCTATGTAAAATATCACAATCTACAACAAATATATATTATATAATTTACATAAAATATCAAAAGGACACCAAATATATATTATATACTGTACATAAAATATCAAAATGTACAGTAAATATATTTCATATATTGTATATATAATATTAACTAAAAGTACACCAAATACATTTTATATACAGTAAATAAATTATCAAAAATTACAGTAAATATATATTGCATACTGTACATAAAATATCAAAAAGTACACCAAATAAGTGTTATATATACTGTAAATAAACTATCAAAACTACACTAATTATATTTAATATACTGTACATAAAATATCAAAAATTACACCAAATGTATATTATATACTGTAAATAAAATATCAAAAAGTACAGTAAATATATATTACACACCCTACGTAAAATATCACAAACTTCACCAAATATATATTATATAATTTACATAAAATATCAAAAGGACACCAAATATATCTTCTATACTGTACATAAAATATCAAAATGTACAGTAAATATATTTCATATATTGTATATATAATATTAACTAAAAGTACACCAAATTCATTTTATATACTGTAAATAAATTATCAAAAATTACAGTAAATATATATTACATACTGTACATAAAATATCAAAAAGTACACCAAATATGTGTTATATATACTGTAAATAAACTATCAAAACTACACTAATTATATTTAATATACTGTACATAAAATATCAAAAATTACACCAAATACATTTTATATACTGTAAATAAAATATCAAAAAGTACAGTAAATATATATTACACACCCTATGTAAAATATCACAAACTTCACCAAATATATATTATATAATTTACATAAAATATCAAAAGGACACCAAATATATCTTCTATACTGTGCATAAAATATCAAAATGTACAGTAAATATATTTCATATATTGTATATATAATATTAACTAAAAGTACACCAAATACATTTTATATACTGTAAATAAATTATCAAAAATTACAGTAAATATATATTACATACTGTACATAAAATATCAAAAAGTACACCAAATATGTGTTATATATACTGTAAATAAACTATCAAAACTACACTAATTATATTTAATATACTGTACATAAAATATCAAAAATTACACCAAATATATATTATTTACTGTAAAGAAATTACCAAAAAGTACAGTAAATATATATTACACACCCTATGTAAAATATCACAAACTACACCAAATATATATTATATAATTTACATAAAATATCAAAAGGACACCATATATAACTTATATACTGAACATGAAATATCAAAAAGTACAGTAAATATATTTCATATATTGTACATATAATATTAACTAGAAGTACACCAAATACATTTTATATACTGTATATAAAATATCAAAAGTACAGTAAATATATATTACATTCTGTACATAAAATATCAAAAAGTACACCAAATATGTGTTATATATACTGTAAATAAACTATCAAAAACTGCAGTAATTATATTTAATATACTGTACATAAAATATCAAAAATTACACCAAATGTATATTATTTACTGTAAATAAAATATCAAAAAGTACAGTAAATATATCTTAAACACCCTATGTAAAATATCACAATCTACAACAAATGTATATTATATAATTTACATTAAATATCAAAAGGACACCAAATATATCTTATATACTGTACATAAATTATCAAAATTACAGTAAATATATTTCATATATTGTGCATATAATGTTAACTAAAAGTACACCAAATACATTTTATATACTGTAAATAAAATATCAAAAATACAGTAAATATATATTACACACCCTATGTAAAATATCACAAACTTCTCCAAATATATATTATATAATTTACATAAAATATCAAAAGGACACCAAATATATCTTCTATACTGTACATAAAATATCAAAATGTACAGTAAATATATTTCATATATTGTATATATAATATTAACTAAAAGTACACCAAATACATTTTATATACTGTAAACAAATTATCAAAAATTACAGTAAATATATATTACATACTGTACATAAAATATCAAAAAGTACACCAAATATGTGTTATATATACTGTAAATAAACTATCAAAACTACACTAATTATATTTAATATACTGTACATAAAATATCAAAAATTACACCAAATATATATTATTTACTGTAAAGAAAATACCAAAAAGTACAGTAAATATATATTTCACACCCTATGTAAAATATCACAAACTACACCAAATATATATTATATAATTTACATAAAATATCAAAAGGACACCAAATATATCTTATATATTGAACATGAAATATCAAATATTCAGTAAATATATTTCATATATTGTACATATAATATTAACTAAAAGTACACCAAATACATTTTATATACTGTAAATAAAATATCAAAATGTACAGTAAATATATATTACATTCTGTACATAAAATATCAAATGTACACCAAATTTGTGTTTTATATACTGTAAATAAACTATCAAAAACTGCAGTAATTATATTTAATATACTGTACATAAAATATCAAAAATTAAACCAAATGTATATTATTTACTGTAAATAAAATATCAAAATTACAGTAAATATATCTTACACTCCCTATTTAAAATATCACAATCTACACCAAATATATATTATATAATTTACATAAAATATCAAAAGGACACCAAATATATCTTATATAGTGTACATAAAATATCAAAATGTACAGTAAATATATTTCCTCTATTGTACATATAATATTAACTAAAAGTACACCAAATACATTTTATATACTGTAAATAAAATATCAAAAAGTACAGTAAATATATATTACATACTGTACATAAAATATCAAAAAGTACACCAAATATGTGTAATATATACTGTAAATAAACTATCAAAAACTACAGTAATTATATTTAATATACTGTATATAAAATACCAAAAATTACACCAAATGTATATTATATACTGTAAATAAAATATCAAAAAGTACAGTAAATATATATTACACACCCTATGTAAAATATCACAAACTTCACCAAATATATATTATATAATTTACATAAAATAACAAAAGGACACCAAATATATCTTCTATACTGTACATAAAATATCAAAATGTACAGTAAATATATTTCATATATTGTATATATAATATTAACTAAAAGTACACCAAATACATTTTATATACTGTAAATAAATTATCAAAAATTACAGTAAATATATATTACATACTGTACATAAAATATCAAAAAGTACACCAAATATGTGTTATATATACTGTAAATAAACAATCAAAAACTACAGTAATTATATTTAATATACTGTTCATAAAATATCAAAAATTACACCAAATGTATATTATTTACTGTAAATAAAATATCAAAAAGTACAGTAAATATATATTACACACCCTATGTAAAATATCACAATCTACAACAAATATATATTATATAATTTACATAAAATATCAAAAGGACACCAAATATATCTTATATAGTGTACATAAAATATCAAAATGTACAGTAAATATATTTCCTCTATTGTACATATAATATTAACTAAAAGTACACCAAATACATTTTATATACTGTAAATAAAATATCAAAAAGTACAGTAAATATATATTACATTCTGTACATAAAATATCAAAAAGTACTCCAAATTTGTGTTTTATATACAGTAAATAAACTATCAAAAAGTGCAGTAATTATATTTAATATACTGTACATAAAATATCAAAAATTAAACCAAATGTATATTATTTACTGTAAATAAAATATCAAAAAGTACAGTAAATATATCTTACACACCCTATGTAAAATATCACAATCTACACCAAATATATATTATATAATTTACATAAAATTTCAAAAGGACACCAAATATATCTTATATAGTGTACATAAAATATCAAAATGTACAGTAAATATATTTCCTATATTGTACATATAATATTAACTAAAAGTACACCAAATACATTTTATATACTGTAAATAAAATATCAAAAATACAGTAAATATATATTACATACTGTACATAAAATATCAAAAAGTACACCAAATATGTGTAATATATAATGTAAATAAACTATCAAATCTACAGTAATTATATTTAATATACTGTACATAAAATATCAAAAATTACACCAAATGTATATTATATACTGTAAATAAAATATCAAAAAGTACGGTAAATATATATTACACACCCTATGTAAAATATCACAAACTTCACCAAATATATATTATATAATTTACATAAAATATCAAAAGGACACCAAATATATCTTCTATACTGTACATAAAATATCAAAATGTACAGTAAATATATTTCATATATTGTATATATAATATTAACTAAAAGTACACCAAATATATTTTATATACTGTAAATAAATTATCAAAAATTACAGTAAATATATATTACATACTGTACATAAAATATCAAAAAGTACACCAAATATGTGTTATATATACTGTAAATAAAGTATCAAAAACTACAGTAATTATATTTAATATACTGTACATAAAATATCAAAAATTACACCAAATGTATATTATATACTGTAAATAAAATATCAAAAAGTACAGTAAATATATATTACACACCCTATGTAAAATATCACAAACTTCACCAAATATATATTATATAATTTACATAAAATATCAAAAGGACACCAAATATATCTTCTATACTGTACATAAAATATCAAAATGTACAGTAAATATATTTCATATATTGTATATATAATATTAACTAAAAGTACACCAAATACATTTTATATACTGTAAATAAATTATCAAAAATTACAGTAAATATATATTACATATTGTACATAAAATATCAAAAAGTACACCAAATATGTGTTATATATACTGTAAATAAACTATCAAAACTACACTAATTATATTTAATATACTGTACATAAAATATCAAAAATTACACCAAATATATATTATTTACTGTCAGGAAAATACCAAAAACTACAGTAAATATATATTACACACCCTATGTAAAATATCACAAACTACACCAAATATATATTATATAATTTACATAAAATATCAAAAGGACACCAAATATATCTTATATACTGAACATGAAATATCAAAATGTACAGTAAATATATTTCATATATTGTACATATAATATTAACTAAAAGTTCACCAAATACATTTTATATACTGTAAATAAAATATCAAAACGTACAGTAAATATATATTACATTCTGTACATAAAATATCAAAAAGTACACCAAATTTGTGTTTTATATACTGTAAATAAACTATCAAAAACTGCAGTAATTATATTTTATATACTGTACATAAAATATCAAAAATTAAACCAAATGTATATTATTTACTGTGAATAAAATATCAGGAAGTACAGTAAATATATCTTACACACCCTATGTAAAATATCACAATCTACACCAAATATATATTTTATAATTTACATAAAATATCAAAAGGACACCAAATATATCTTATATAGTGTACATAAAATATCAAAATGTACAGTAAATATATTTCCTATATTGTACATATAACATTAACTAAAAGTACACCAAATACATTTTATATACTGTAAATAAAATATCAAAAGTACAGTAAATATAAATTACATACTGTACATAAATTATCAAATAGTACACCAAATATGTGTAATATATACTGTAAATAAAGTATCAAAAACTACAGTAATTATATTTAATATACTGTACATAAAATATCAAAAATTACACCAAATGTATATTATATACTGTAAATAAAATATCAAAAAGTACAGTAAATATATATTACACACCCTATGTAAAATATCACAAACTTCACCAAATATATATTATATAATTTACATAAAATATCAAAAGGACACCAAATATATCTTCTATACTGTACATAAAATATCAAAATGTACAGTAAATATATTTCATATATTGTATATATAATATTAACTAAAAGTACACCAAATACATTTTATATACTGTAAATAAATTATCAAAAATTACAGTAAATATATATTACATATTGTACATAAAATATCAAAAAGTACACCAAATATGTGTTATATATACTGTAAATAAACTATCAAAACTACACTAATTATATTTAATATACTGTACATAAAATATCAAAAATTACACCAAATATATATTATTTACTGTCAGGAAAATACCAAAAACTACAGTAAATATATATTACACACCCTATGTAAAATATCACAAACTACACCAAATATATATTATATAATTTACATAAAATATCAAAAGGACACCAAATATATCTTATATACTGAACATGAAATATCAAAATGTACAGTAAATATATTTCATATATTGTACATATAATATTAACTAAAAGTACACCAAATACATTTTATATACTGTAAATAAAATATCAAAATGTACAGTAAATATATATTACATTCTGTACATAAAATATCAAATGTACACCAAATTTGTGTTTTATATACTGTAAATAAACTATCAAAAACTGCAGTAATTATATTTTATATACTGTACATAAAATATCAAAAATTAAACCAAATGTATATTATTTACTGTGAATAAAATATCAGGAAGTACAGTAAATATATCTTACACACCCTATGTAAAATATCACAATCTACACCAAATATATATTTTATAATTTACATAAAATATCAAAAGGACACCAAATATATCTTATATAGTGTACATAAAATATCAAAATGTACAGTAAATATATTTCCTATATTGTACATATAACATTAACTAAAAGTACACCAAATACATTTTATATACTGTAAATAAAATATCAAAAATACAGTAAATATAAATTACATACTGTACATAAATTATCAAAAAGTACACCAAATATGTGTAATATATACTGTAAATAAAGTATCAAAAACTACAGTAATTATATTTAATATACTGTACATAAAATATCAAAAATTACACCAAATGTATATTATATACTGTAAATAAAATATCAAAAAGTACAGTAAATATATATTACACACCCTATGTAAAATATCACAAACTTCACCAAATATATATTATATAATTTACATAAAATATCAAAAGGACACCAAATATATCTTCTATACTGTACATAAAATATCAAAATGTACAGTAAATATATTTCATATATTGTATATATAATATTAACTAAAACTACACCAAATACATTTTATATACTGTAAATAAATTATCAAAAATTACAGTAAATATATATATCATATTGTACATAAAATATCAAAAAGTACACCAAATATGTGTTATATATACTGTAAATAAACTATCAAAACTACACTAATTATATTTAATATACTGTACATAAAATATCAAAGATTACACCAAATATATATTATTTACTGTACAGAAAATACCAAAAAGTACAGTAAATATATATTACACACCCTATGTAAAATATCACAAACTACACCAAATATATATTATATAATTTACATAAAATATCAAAAGGACACCAAATATATCTTATATACTGAACATAAAATATCAAAATGTACAGTAAATATATTTCATATATTGTACATATAATATTAACTAAAAGTACACCAAATACATTTTATATACTGTAAATAAAATATCAAAAGTACAGTAAATATATATTACATTCTGTACATAAAATATCAAAAAGTACACCAAATTTGTGTTTTATATACTGTAAATAAACTATCAAAAACTGCAGTAATTATATTTAATATACTGTACATAAAATATCAAAAATTAAACCAAATGTATATTATTTACTGTGAATAAAATATCAAAAAGTACAGTAAATATATATTACACACCCTATGTAAAATATCACAATCTACAACAAATATATATTATATAATTTACATAAAATATCAAAAGGACACCAAATATATATTATATAATGTACATAAAATATCAAAATGTACAGTAAATATATTTCATATATTGTACATATAATATTAACTAAAAGTACACCAATACATTTTATATACAGTAAATAAATTATCAAAAATTACAGTAAATATATATTGCATACTGTACATAAAATATCAAAAAGTACACCAAATATGTTTTATATATACTGTAAATAAACTATCAAAACTACACTAATTATATTTAATATACTGTACATAAAATATCAAAAATTACACCAAATATATATTATTTACTGTAAAGAAAATACCAAAAAGTACAGTAAATATGCATTACACACCCTATGTAAAATATCACAAACTACACCAAATATATATTATATAATTTACATAAAATATCAAAAGGACACCAAATATATCTTATATACTGAACATGAAATATCAAAATGTACAGTAAATATATTTCATATATTGTACATATAATATTAACTAAAAGTACACCAAATACATTTTATATACTGTAAAAAAATATGAAAATGTACAGTAAATATATATTACATTCTGTACATAAAGTATCAAAAAGTACACCAAATTTGTGTTTTATATACTGTAAATCAACTATCAAAAACTGCAGTAATTATATTTAATATACTGTACATAAAATATCAAAAATTAAACCAAATGTATATTATTTACTGTAAATAAAATATCAAAAAGTACAGTAAATATATATTACACACCCTATGTAAAATATCACAATCTACACCAAATATATATCATATAATTTACATAAAATATCAAAAGGACACAAAATATATCTTATATACTGTACATAAAATATCAAAATGTACAGTAAATATATTTCATATATTGTACATATAATATTAACTAAAAGTACACCAAATACATATTATATACTGTAAATAAATTATCAAAAATTACAGTAAACATATATTACATACTGTACATAAAATATCAAAAAGTACACCAAATATGTGTTATATATACTGTAAATAATCTATCAAAGCTACACTAATTATATTTAATATACTGTACATAAAATATCAAAAATTACACCAAATGTATATTATATACTGTAAATAAAATATCAAAAAGTACAGTAAATATATATTACACACCCTATGTAAAATATCACAAACTTCACCAAATATATATTATATAATATACATAAAATATCAAAAGGACACCAAATATATCTTCTATACTGTACATAAAGTATCAAAATGTACAGTAAATATATTTCATATATTGTATATATAATATTAACTAAAAGTACACCAAATTCATTTTATATACTGTAAATAAATTATCAAAAATTACAGTAAATATATATTACATACTGTACATAAAATATCAAAAAGTACACCAAATATGTGTTATATATACTGTAAATAAACTATCAAAACTACACTAATTATATTTAATATACTGTACATAAAATATCAAAAATTACACCAAATATATATTATTTACTGTAAAGAAAATACCAAAAAGTACAGTAAATATATATTACACACCCTATGTAAAATATCACAATCTACACCAAATATATATTATATAATTTACATAAAATATCAAAAGGACACCAAATATAGATTATATACTGTACATAAAATATCAAAAATTACAGTAAATATATTTCATATATTGTACATATAATATTAACTAAAAGTACACCAAATACATTTTATATACAGTAAATAAATTATCAAAAATTACAGTAAATATATATTACATACTGTACATAAAATATCAAAAAGTACACCAAATATGTGTTATATATACTCTAAATAAACTATCAAAACTACACTAATTATATTTAATATACTGTACATAAAATATCAAAAATTACATCAAATATATATTATTTACTGTAAAGAAAATACCAAAAATACAGTAAATATATATTACACACCCTATGTAAAATATCACAAACTACACCAAATATATATTATATAATTTACATAAAATATCAAAAGGACACCAAATATATCTTATATACTGAACATGAAATATCAAAATGTACAGTAAATATATTTCATATATTCTACATATCATATTAACTAAAAGTACACCAAATACATTTCATATACTGTAAATAAATTATCAAAATGTACAGTAAATATATATTACATTCTGTACATAAAATATCAAAAGTACACCAAATATGTGTTATATATACTGTAAATAAACTATCAAAACTACACTAATTATATTTAATATACTGTACATAAAATATCAAAAATTACACCAAATGTATATTATTTACTGTAAATAAAATATCAAAAAGTACAGTAAATATATCTTACACACCCTATGTAAAATATCACAATCTACACCAAATATATCTTATGTGATTTACATAAAATATCAAAAGGACACCAAATATATCTTATATAGTTTACATAATATATCAAAATGTACAGTAAATATATTTCCTATATTGTACATATAATATTAACTAAAAGTACACCAAATACATTTTATATACTGTAAATAAAATATCAAAAATAATGTAAATATATATTACATACTGTACATAAAATATCAAAAAGTACACCAAATATGTGTAATATATACTGTAAATAAACTATCAAAAACTACAGTAATTATATTTAATATACTGTACATAAAATATCAAAAATTACACCAAATGTATATTATATACTGTAAATAAAATATCAAAAAGTGCAGTAAATATATATTACACACCCTATGTAAAATATCACAAACTACACCAAATATATATTATATAATTTACATGAAATATCAAAAGGACACCAAATATATCTTATATACTGAACATAAAATATCAAAAAGTACAGTAAATAGATTTCATATATTGTACATATAATGTTAACTAAAAGTACACCAAATACATTTTATATACTGTAAATAAAATATCAAAATGTACAGTAAATATATATTACATTCTGTACATAAAATATCAAAAAGTACACCAAATTTGTGTTTTATATACTGTAAATAAACTATCAAAAACTACAGTAATTATATTTAATATACTGTACATAAAATATCAAAAATTACACCAAATGTATATTATATACTGTAAATAAAATATCAAAAAGTACAGTAAATATATATTACACACCCTATGTAAAATATCACAAACTACACGAAATATATATTATATAATTTACATGAAATATCAAAAGGACACCAAATATATCTTATATACTGAACATGAAATATCAAAATGTACAGTAAATGTATTTCATATATTGTACATATAATATTAACTAAAAGTACACCAAATACATTTTATATACTGTAAATAAAATATCAAAAGTACAGTAAATATATATTACATTCTGTACATAAAATATCAAAAAGTACACCAAATTTGTGTTTTATATACTGTAAATAAACTATCAAAATCTGCACTAATTATATTTCATATACTGTACATAAAATATCAAAAATTAAACCAAATGTATATTATTTACTGTAAATAAAATATCAAAATGTACAGTAAATATATATTACACACCCTATGTAAAATATCACAATCTACACCAAATATATATTATATAAATTACATAAAATATAAAAAGGACACCAAATATATCTTTTATACTGTACATAAAATATCAAAAATTACAGTAAATATATTTCATATATTGTACATATAATATTAACTAAAAGTACACCAAATACATTTTATATACTGTAAATAAATTATCAAAAATTACAGTAAATATATATTTCATACTGTACATAAAATATCAAAAAGTACACCAAATATGTGTTATATATACTGTAAATAAACTATCAAAACTACACTAATTATATTTAATATACTGTACATGAAATATCAAAAATTACACCAAATGTATATTATTTACAGTAAATAAAATATCAAAAAGTACAGTAAATATATATGACACACCCTATGTAAAATATCACAAACTACACCAAATATATATTATATAATTTACATAAAATATCAAAACGACACCAAATATATCTTCTATACTGTACATAAAATATCAAAATGTACAGTAAATATATTTCATATATTGTATATATAATATTAACTAAAAGTACACCAAATACATTTTATATACTGTTAATAAATTATCAACAATTACAGTAAATATATATTACATACTGTACATAAAATATCAAAAAGTACACCAAATATGTGTTATATATACTGTAAATAAACTATCAAAAACTACAGTAATTATATTTAATATACTGTACTTAAAATATCAAAAATTACACCAAATGTATATTATTTACTGTAAATAAAATATCAAAAATTACAGTAAATATATATTACACACCCTATGTAAAATATCAAAAACTACAACAAATATATATTATAAAATTCACATAAAATATCAAAAGGACACCAAATATATATTATATACTGTACATAAAATATCAAAAAATACAGTAAATATATTTCATATAGTGTACATATAATATTAACTAAAAGTACACCAAATATATTTTATATACTGTAAATAAAATATCAAAAAGTACAGTAAATATATATTACATACTGTACCTAAAATATCAAAAATTACACCCAATATGTGTTATATATACTATAAATAAACTATCAAAACTACACTAATTATATATAATATACTGTACATAAAATATCAAAAATTACACCAAATGTATATTATATACAGTAAATAAAATATCAAAAAGTACAGTAAATGTATATGACAAACCCTATGTAAAATATCAAAAACTACACCAAATATATATTATATAATTTACATAAAACATCAAAAGGACACCAAATATATCTTCTATACTGTACAAAAAATATCAAAAAATACAGTAAATATATTTCTTATATTGTATATTTAATATTAACTAAAAGTACACCAAATACATTTTATATACTGTAAATAAATTATCAAAAATTTCAGTAAATATATATTACATACTGTACATAAAATATCAAAAAGAACACCAAATATGTGTTATATATACTGTAAATAAACTATCAAAAACTACAGAAATTATATTTAATATACTGTACATAAAATATCAAAAATTACACCAAATGTATATTATATACTGTAAATAAAATATCAAAAATTACAGTAAATATATATGACACACCCTATGTAGAATATCACAAACTACACCAAATATATATATTATATAATTTACATAAAATATCAAAAGGCCAGCAAATATATCTTCTATACTGTACAAAAAATATCAAAAAGTACAGTAAATGTATTTCATATATTGTACATATAATATTAACTAAAAGTACACCAAATACATTTTATATACTGTAAATAAAATATCAAAAAGTACAGTAAATATATATTACATGCTGTACATAAAATATCAAAAAGTACACCAAATATGTGTTATATATACTGTAAATAAACTATCAAAAACTGCAGTAATTATATTTAATATACTGTACATAAAATATCAAAAATTACACCAAATGTATATTATTTACTGTAAATAAAATATCAAAAAGTACAGTAAATATATCTTACACACCCTATGTAAAATATCACAATCTACACCAAATATATATTATATAATTTACATAAAATATCAAAAGGACACCAAATATATCTTCTATACTGTACATAAAATATCAAAATTACAGTAAATATATTTCATATATTGTGCATATAATGTTAACTAAAAGTACACCAAATACATTTTATATACTGTAAATAAAATATCAAAAAGTACAGTAAATATATATTACAGACCCTATGTAAAATATCACAAACTTCACCAAATATATATTATATAATTTACATAAAATATCAAAAGGACACCAAACATATCTTCTATACTGTACATAAAATATCAAAATGTACAGTAAATATATTTCATATATTGTATATATAATATTAACTAAAAGTACACCAAATACATTTTATATACTGTAAATAATATATCAAAAAGTACAGTAAATATATATTACATGCTGTACATAAAATATCAAAAAGTACACCAAATATGTGTTATATATACTGTAAATAAACTATCAAAACTACACTAATTATATTTAATATACTGTACATAAAATATCAAAAATTACACCAAATATATATTATCTACTGTAAAGAAAATACCAAAAAGTACAGTAAATATATATTACACACCCTATGTAAAATATCACAAACTACACCAAATATATATTATATAATTTACATAAAATATCAAAAGGACACCAAATATATCTTATATACTGAACATGAAATAACAAAATGTACAGTAAATATATTTCATATATTGTACATATAATATTAACTAAAAGTACACCAAATACATTTTATATACTGTAAATAAAATATCAAAATGTACACTAAATATATATTACATTCTGTACATAAAATATCAAAAAGTACACCAAATTTGTGTTTTATATACTGTAAATAAATTATCAAAAACTGCAGTAATTATATTTAATATACTGTACATAAAATATCAAAAATTAAACCAAATGTATATTATTTACTGTAAATAAAATATCAAAAAGTACAGTAAATATATCTTACACTCCCTATGTAAAATATCACAATCTACACCAAATATATATTATATAATTTACATAAAATATCAAAAGGACACCAAATATATCTTATATAGTGTACATAAAGTATCAAAATGTACAGTAAATATATTTCCTATATTGTACATATAATATTAACTAAAAGTACACCAAATATATTTTATATACTATAAATAAAATATCAAAAATACAGTAAATATATATTACATAGTGTACATAAAGTATCAAAAAGTACAACAAATATGTGTAATATATACTGTAAATAAACTATCAAAAACTACAGTAATTATATTTAATATACTGTACATAAAATATCAAAAATTACACCAAATGTATATTATATACTGTAAATAAAATATCAAAAAGTACAGTAAATATATATTACACACCCTATGTAAAATATCACAAACTTCACCAAATATATATTATATAATTTACATAAAATATCAAAAGGACACCAAATATATCTTCTATACTGTACATAAAATATCAAAATGTACAGTAAATATATTTCATATATTGTATATATAATGTTAACTAAAAGAACACCAAATACATTTTATATACTGTAAATAAACTATGAAAAATTACAGTAAATATATATTACATTCTGTACATAAAATATCAAAAAGTACACCAAATTTGTGTTTTATATACTGTAAATAAATTATCAAAAACTGCAGTAATTATATTTAATATACTGTACATAAAATATCAAAAATTACACCAAATACATATTATGTACTGTAAAGAAAATACCAAAAAGTACAGTAAATATATATTACACACCCTATGTAAAACATCACAAACTACACCAAATATATATTATATGATTTACATAAAATATCAAAAGGACACCAAATATATCTTACATACTGAACATGAAATATCAAAATGTACAGTAAATATATTTCATACATTGTACATATAATATTAACTAAAAGTACACCAAATACATTTTATATACTGTAAATAAAATATCAAAATGTACACTAAATATATATTACATTCTGTACATAAATTATCAAAAAGTACACCAAATTTGTGTTTTATATACTGTAAATAAACTATCAAAAACTGCAGTAATTATATTTAATATACTGTACATAAAATATCAAAAACTACACCAAATGTATATTATTTACTGTAAATAAAATATCAAATAGTACAGTAAATATGTCTTACACACCCTATGTAAAATATCACAATCTACACCAAATATATATTATATAATTTACATAAAATATCAAAAGGACACCAAATATATCTTATATACTGTACATAAAATATCAAAATTACAGTAAATATATTTCATATATTGTACATATAATGTTAACTAAAAGTACACCAAATATATTTTATATAGTGTAAATAAAATATCAAAATGTACAGTAAATATATATTACACACCCTATGTAAAATATCACAATCTACACCGAATATATGTTATGTAATTTACATAAAATATCAAAAGGACACCAAATATACCTTATATGCTGAACATAAAATATCAAAATGTACCGTAAATATATTTCATATATTGTACATATAATATTAACTAAAAGTACACCAAATACATTTTATATACTGTAAATAAAATATCAAATAGTAGAGTAAATATATACTACATACTGTACATAAAATATCAAAAAGTACACCAAATATGTGTAATATATACTGTAAATAAACTATCAAATCCACAGTAATTATATATAATATACTGTACATAAAATATCAAAAATTACACCAAATGTGTATTATTTACTGTAAATAAAATATCAAAAAGTACAGTAAATATATCTTACACTCCCTATGTAAAATATCACAATCTACACCAAATATATATTATATAATTTACATAAAATATCAAACGGACACCAAATATATCTTATATAGTGTACATAAAATATCAAAATATACAGTAAATATATTTCTTATATTGTACATATAATATTAACTAAAAATAAACCAAATACATTTTATATACTGTAAATAAAATATCAAAAATACAGTAAATATATATTACATACTGTACATAAAATATCAAAAAGTACACCAAATATGTGTAATATATACTGTAAATAAACTATCAAAACTACACTAATTATATTTAATATACTGTACATAAAATATCAAAAATTACACCAAATATATATTATTTACTGTAAAGAAAATACCAAAAAGTACAGTAAATATATATTACACACCCTATGTAAAATATCACAAACTACACCGAATATATATTATATAATTTACATAAAATATCAAAAGGACACCAAATATACCTTATATACTGAACATGAAATATCAAAAAGTACAGTAAATATATTTCATATATTGTACATATAATAATAACTAAAAGTACACCAAATACATTTTATATACTGTAAATAAAATATCAAAAGTACAGTAAATATATATTACATTCTGTACATAAAATATCAAAAAGTACACCAAATATGTGTTATATATACTGTAAATAAACTATCAAAAACTGCAGTAATTATATTTAATATACTGTACATAAAATATCAAAAATTACACCAAATGTATATTATTTACTGTAAATAAAATATCAAAAAGTACAGTAAATATATCTTACACACCCTATGTAAAATATCACAATCTACACGAAATATATATTATATAATTTACATAAAATATCAAAAGGACACCAAATATATCTTCTATACTGTACATAAAATATCAAAATTACAGTAAATATATTTCATATATTGTACATATAATGTTAACTAAAAGTACACCAAATACATTTTATATACTGTAAATAAAATATCAAAAAGTACAGAAAATATATATTACACACCCTATGTAAAATATCACCAACTTCACCAAATATATATTATATAATTTACATAAAATATCAAAAGCTCACCAAATATATCTTCTATACTGTACATAAAATATCAAAATGTACAGTAAATATATTTCATATATTGTATATATAATATTAACTAAAAGTACACCAAATACATTTTATATACTGTAAATAAATTATCAAAATTTACAGTAAATATATGTTACATACTGTACATAAAATATCAAAAAGCACACCAAATATGTGTTATATATACTGTAAACAAACTATCAAAACTACACTAATTATATTTAATATACTGTACATAAAATATCAAAAATTACACCAAATATATATTATTTACTGTAAAGAAAATACCAAAAAGTACAGTAAATATATATTTCACACCCTATGTAAAATATCACAGACTACACCAAATATATATTATATAATTGACATAAAATATCAAAAGGACACCAAAAATATCTTATATACTGAACATGAAATATCAAAATGTACAGTAAATATATTTCATATATTGTACATATAATATTAACTAAAAGTACACCAAATACATTTTATATACTGTAAATAAAATATCAAAATGTACAGTAAATATATATTACATTCTGTACATAAAATATCAAAAAGTACACCAAATTTGTGTTTTATATACTGTAAATAAACTATCAAAAACTGCAGTAATTATATTTAGTATACTGTACATAAAATATCAAAAATTAAACCAAATGTATATTATTTACTGTAAATAAAATATCAAAAAGTACAGTAAATATATCTTACACTCCCTATTTAAAATATCACAATCTACACCAAATATATATTATATAATTTACATAAAATTTCAAAAGGACACCAAATATATCTTATATAGTGTACATAAAATATGAAAATGTAGAGTAAATATATTTCCTCTATTGTACATATAATATTAACTAAAAGTACACCAAATACATTTTATATACTGAAAATAAAATATCAAAAATTCAGTAAATATATATTACATACTGTACATAAAATATCAAAAAGTACACCAAATATGTGTAATATATAATGTAAATAAACTATCAAAAACTACAGTAATTATATTTAATATACTGTACATAAAATATCAAAAATTACACCAAATGTATATTATATACTGTAAATAAAATATCAAAAAGTACGGTAAATATATATTACACACACTATGTAAAATATCACAAACTTCACCAAATATATATTATATAATTTACATAAAATATCAAAAGGACACCAAATATATCTTCTATACTGTACATAAAATATCAAAATGTACAGTAAATATATTTCATATATTGTATATATAATATTAACTAAAAGTACACCAAATATATTTTATATACTGTAAATAAATTATCAAAAATTACAGTAAATATATATTACATACTGTACATAAAATATCAAAAAGTACACCAAATATGTGTTATATATACTGTAAATAAACTATCAAAACTACACTAATTATATTTAATATCCTGTACATAAAATATCAAAAATTACACCAAATATATATTATTTACTGTCAGGAAAATACCAAAAAGTACAGTAAATATATATTACACACCCTATGTAAAATATCACAAACTACACCAAATATATATTATATAATTTACATAAAATATCAAAAGGACACCAAATATATCTTATATAATGAACATGAAATATCAAAATGTACAGTAAATATATTTCATATATTGTACATATAAAATTAACCAAAAGTACACCAAATACATTTTATATACTGTAAATAAAATATCAAAATGTACAGTAAATATATATTACATTCTGTACATAAAATATCAAAAAGTACACCAAATTTGTGTTTTATATACTGTAAATAAACTATCAAAAACTGCAGTAATTATATTTTATATACTGTACATAAAATATCAAAAATTAAACCAAATGTATATTATTTACTGTGAATAAAATATCAAAAAGTAGAGTAAATATATCTTACACACCCTATGTAAAATATCACAATCTACACCAAATATATATTATATAATTTACATAAAATATCAAAAGGACACCAAATATATCTTATATAGTGTACATTAAATATCAAAATGTACAGTAAATATATTTCCTATATTGTACATATAACATTAACTAAAAGTACACCAAACTCACTCTATATACTGTAAATAAAATATCAAAAATACAGTAAATATAAATTACATACTGTACATAAATTATCAAAAAGTACACCAAATATGTGTAATATATACTGTAAATAAAGTATCAAAAACTACAGTAATTATATTTAATATACTGTACATAAAATATCAAAAATTACACCAAATGTATATTATATACTGTAAATAAAATATCAAAAAGTACAGTAAATATATATTACACACCCTATGTAAAATATCACAAACTTCACCAAATATATATTATATAATTTACATAAAATATCAAAAGGACACCAAATATATCTTCTATACTGTACATAAAATATCAAAATGTACAGTAAATGTATTTCATATATTGTACATATAATATTAACTAAAAGTACACCAAATACATTTTATATACTGTAAATAAATTATCAAAAATTACAGTAAATATATATTACATATTGTACGTAAAATATCAAAAAGTACACCAAATATGTGTTATATATACTGTAAATAAACTATCAAAACTACACTAATTATATTTAATATACTGTACATAAAATATCAAAAATTACACCAAATATATATTATTTACTGTACAGAAAATACCAAAAAGTACAGTAAATATATATTACACACCCTATGTAAAATATCACAAACTACACCAAATATATATTATATAATTTACATAAAATATCAAAAGGACACCAAATATATCTTATATACTGAACATGAAATATCAAAATGTACAGTAAATATATTTCATATATTGTACATATCATATTAACTAAAAGTACACCAAATACATTTTATATACTGTAAATAAAATATCAAAAGTACAGTAAATATATATTACATTCTGTACATAAAATATCAAAAAGTACACCAAATTTGTGTTTTATATACTGTAAATAAACTATGAAAAACTGCAGTAATTATATTTAATATACTGTACATAAAATATCAAAAATTAAACCAAATGTATATTATTTACTGTGAATAAAATATCAAAAAGTACAGTAAATATATATTACACACCCTATGTAAAATATCACAATCTACAACAAATATATATTATATAATTTACATAAAATATCAAAAGGACACCAAATATATATTATATACTGTACATAAAATATCAAAATGTACAGTAAATATATTTCATATATTGTATATATAATATTAACTAAAAGTACACCAAATACATTTTATATACAGTAAATAAATTATCAAAAATTACAGTAAATATATATTGCATACTGTACATAAAATATCAAAAAGTACACCAAATAAGTGTTATATATACTGTAAATAAACTATCAAAACTACACTAATTATATTTAATATACTGTACATAAAATATCAAAAATTACACCAAATGTATATTATATACTGTAAATAAAATATCAAAAAGTACAGTAAATATATATTACACACCCTATGTAAAATATCACAAACTTCACCAAATATATATTATATAATTTACATAAAATATCAAAAAGACACCAAATATATCTTCTATACTGTACATAAAATATCAAAATGTACAGTAAATATATTTCATATATTGTATATATAATATTAACTAAAAGTACACCAAATTCATTTTATATACTGTAAATAAATTATCAAAAATTACAGTAAATATATATTACATACTGTACATAAAATATCAAAAAGTACACCAAATATGTGTTATATATACTGTAAATAAACTATCAAAACTACACTAATTATATTTAATATACTGTACATAAAATATCAAAAATTACACCAAATACATTTTATATACTGTAAATAAAATATCAAAAAGTACAGTAAATATATATTACACACCCTATGTAAAATATCACAAACTTCACCAAATATATATTATATAATTTACATAAAATATCAAAAGGACACCAAATATATCTTCTATACTGTGCATAAAATATCAAAATGTACAGTAAATATATTTCATATATTGTATATATAATATTAACTAAAAGTACACCAAATACATTTTATATACTGTAAATAAATTATCAAAAATTACAGTAAATATATATTACATACTGTACATAAAATATCAAAAAGTACACCAAATATGTGTTATATATACTGTAAATAAACTATCAAAACTACACTAATTATATTTAATATACTGTACATAAAATATCAAAAATTACACCAAATATATAATATTTACTGTAAAGAAAATACCAAAAAGTACAGTAAATATATATTACACACCCTATGTAAAATATCACAAACTACACCAAATATATATTATATAATTTACATAAAATATCAAAAGGACACCATATATAACTTATATACTGAACATGAAATATCAAAAAGTACAGTAAATATATTTCATATATTGTACATATAATATTAACTAGAAGTACACCAAATACATTTTATATACTGTAAATAAAATATCAAAAGTACAGTAAATATATATTACATTCTGTACATAAAATATCAAAAAGTACACCAAATATGTGTTATATATACTGTAAATAAACTATCAAAAACTGCAGTAATTATATTTAATATACTGTACATAAAATATCAAAAATTACACCAAATGTATATTATTTACTGTAAATAAAATATCAAAAAGTACAGTAAATATATCTTACACACCCTATGTAAAATATCACAATCTACAACAAATGTATATTATATAATTTACATTAAATATCAAAAGGACACCAAATATATCTTATATACTGTACATAAAATATCAAAATTACAGTAAATATATTTCATATATTGTGCATATAATGTTAACTAAAAGTACACCAAATACATTTTATATACTGTAAATAAAATATCAAAAATACAGTAAATATATATTACACACCCTATGTAAAATATCGCAAACTTCTCCAAATATATATTATATAATTTACATAAAATATCAAAAGGACACCAAATATATCTTCTATACTGTACATAAAATATCAAAATGTACAGTAAATATATTTCATATATTGTATATATAATATTAACTAAAAGTACACGAAATACATTTTATATACTGTAAATAAATTATCAAAAATTACAGTAAATATATATTACATACTGTACATAAAATATCAAAAAGTACACCAAATATGTGTTATATATACTGTAAATAAACTATCAAAACTACACTAATTATATTTAATATACTGTACATAAAATATAAATAATTACACCAAATATATATTATTTACTGTACAGAAAATACCAAAAAGTACAGTAAATATATATTACACACCCTATGTAAAATATCACAAACTTCACCAAATATATATTATATAATTTACATAAAATATCAAAAGAACACCAAATATATCTTATATATTGAACATGAAATATCAAATATTCAGTAAATATATTTCATATATTGTACATATAATATTAACTAAAAGTACACCAAATACATTTTATATACAGTAAATAAAATATCAAAATGTACAGTAAATATATATTACATTCTGTACATAAAATATCAAATGTACACCAAATTTGTGTTTTATATACTGTAAATAAACTATCAAAAACTGCAGTAATTATATTTAATATACTGTACATAAAATATCAAAAATTAAACCAAATGTATATTATTTACTGTAAATAAAATATCAAAATTACAGTAAATATATCTTACACTCCCTATTTAAAATATCACAATCTACACCAAATATATATTATATAATTTACATAAAATATCAAAAGGACACCAAATATATCTTATATAGTGTACATAAAATATCAAAATGTACAGTAAATATATTTCCTCTATTGTACATATAATATTAACTAAAAGTACACCAAATACTTTTTATATACTGTAAATAAAATATCAAAAATATAGTAAATATATATTACATACTGTACATAAAATATCAAAAAGTACACCAAATATGTGTAATATATACTGTAAATAAACTATCAAAAACTACAGTAATTATATTTAATATACTGTATATAAAATATCAAAAATTACACCAAATGTATATTATATACTGTAAATAAAATATCAAAAAGTACAGTAAATATATATTACACACCCTATGTAAAATATCACAAACTTCACCAAATATATATTATATAATTTACATAAAATATCAAAAGGACACCAAATATATCTTCTATACTGTACATAAAATATCAAAATGTACAGTAAATATATTTCATATATTGTATATATAATATTAACTAAAAGTACACCAAATACATTTTATATACTGTAAATAAAATATCAAAAAGTACAGTAAATATATATTACATTCTGTACATAAAATATCAAAAAGTACACCAAATATGTGTTATATATACTGTAAATAAACAATCAAAAACTACAGTAATTATATTTAATATACTGTACATAAAATATCAAAAATTACACCAAATGTATATTATATACTGTAAATAAAATATCAAAAATTACGGTAAATATATATTACACACCCTATGTAAAATATCACAAACTTCACCAAATATATATTATATAATTTACATAAAATATCAAAAGGACACCAAATATATCTTCTATACTGTACATAAAATATCAAAATGTACAGTAAATATATTTCCTATATTGTATATATAATATTAACTAAAAGTACACCAAATATATTTTATATACTGTAAATAAATTATCAAAAATTACAGTAAATATATATTACATACTGTACATAAAATATCAAAAAGTACACCAAATATGTGTTATATATACTGTAAATAAAGTATCAAAAACTACAGTAATTATATTTAATATACTGTACATAAAATATCAAAAATTACACCAAATGTATATTATATACTGTAAATAAAATATCAAAAAGTACAGTAAATATATATTACACACCCTATGTAAAATATCACAAACTTCACCAAATATATATTATATAATTTACATAAAATATCAAAAGGACACCAAATATATCTTCTATACTGTACATAAAATATCAAAATGTACAGTAAATATATTTCATATATTGTATATATAATATTAACTAAAAGTACACCAAATACATTTTATATACTGTAAATAAATTATCAAAAATTACAGTAAATATATATTACATATTGTACATAAAATATCAAAAAGTACACCAAATATGTGTTATATATACTGTAAATAAACTATCAAAACTACACTAATTATATTTAATATACTGTACATAAAATATCAAAAATTACACCAAATATATATTATTTACTGTCAGGAAAATACCAAAAACTACAGTAAATATATATTACACACCCTATGTAAAATATCACAAACTACACCAAATATATATTATATAATTTACATAAAATATCAAAAGGACACCAAATATATCTTATATACTGAACATGAAATATCAAAATGTACAGTAAATATATTTCATATATTGTACATATAATATTAACTAAAAGTACACCAAATACATTTTATATACTGTAATTAAAATATCAAAATGTACAGTAAATATATATTACATTCTGTACATAAAATATCAAAAAGTACACCAAATTTGTGTTTTATATACTGTAAATAAACTATCAAAAACTGCAGTAATTATATTTTATATACTGTACATAAAATATCAAAAATTAAACCAAATGTATATTATTTACTGTGAATAAAATATCAGGAAGTACAGTAAATATATCTTACACACCCTATGTAAAATATCACAATCTACACCAAATATATATTATATAATTTACATAAAATATCAAAAGGACACCAAATATATCTTATATAGTGTACATAAAATATCAAAATGTACAGTAAATATATTTCCTATATTGTACATATAACATTAACTAAAAGTACACCAAATACATTTTATATACTGTAAATAAAATATCAAAAATACAGTAAATATAAATTACATACTGTACATAAATTATCAAAAAGTACACCAAATATGTGTAATATATACTGTAAATAAAGTATCAAAAACTACAGTAATTATATTTAATATACTGTACATAAAATATCAAAAATTACACCAAATGTATATTATATACTGTAAATAAAATATCAAAAAGTACAGTAAATATATATTACACACCCTATGTAAAATATCACAAACTTCACCAAATATATATTATATAATTTACATAAAATATCAAAAGGACACCAAATATATCTTCTATACTGTACATAAAATATCAAAATGTACAGTAAATATATTTCATATATTGTATATATAATATTAACTAAAACTACACCAAATACATTTTATATACTGTAAATAAATTATCAAAAATTACAGTAAATATATATTACATATTGTACATAAAATATCAAAAAGTACACCAAATATGTGTTATATATACTGTAAATAAACTATCAAAACTACACTAATTATATTTAATATACTGTACATAAAATATCAAAGATTACACCAAATATATATTATTTACTGTACAGAAAATACCAAAAAGTACAGTAAATATATATTACACACCCTATGTAAAATATCACAAACTACACCAAATATATATTATATAATTTACATAAAATATCAAAAGGACACCAAATATATCTTATATACTGAACATGAAATATCAAAATGTACAGTAAATATATTTCATATATTGTACATATAATATTAACTAAAAGTACACCAAATACATTTTATATACTGTAAATAAAATATCAAAAGTACAGTAAATATATATTACATTCTGTACATAAAATATCAAAAAGTACACCAAATTTGTGTTTTATATACTGTAAATAAACTATCAAAAACTGCAGTAATTATATTTAATATACTGTACATAAAATATCAAAAATTAAACCAAATGTATATTATTTACTGTGAATAAAATATCAAAAAGTACAGTAAATATATATTACACACCCTATGTAAAATATCACAATCTACAACAAATATATATTATATAATTTACATAAAATATCAAAAGGACACCAAATATATATTATATAATGTACATAAAATATCAAAATGTACAGTAAATATATTTCATATATTGTACATATAATATTAACTAAAAGTACACCAATACATTTTATATACAGTAAATAAATTATCAAAAATTACAGTAAATATATATTGCATACTGTACATAAAATATCAAAAAGTACACCAAATATGTTTTATATATACTGTAAATAAACTATCAAAACTACACTAATTATATTTAATATACTGTACATAAAATATCAAAAATTACACCAAATATATATTATTTACTGTAAAGAAAATACCAAAAAGTACAGTAAATATACATTACACACCCTATGTAAAATATCCCAAACTACACCAAATATATATTATATAATTTACATAAAATATCAAAAGGACACCAAATATATCTTATATACTGAACATGAAATATCAAAATGTACAGTAAATATATTTCATATATTGTACATATAATATTAACTAAAAGTACACCAAATACATTTTATATACTGTAAATAAAATATGAAAATGTACAGTAAATATATATTACATTCTGTACATAAAGTATCAAAAAGTACACCAAATTTGTGTTTTATATACTGTAAATCAACTATCAAAAACTGCAGTAATTATATTTAATATACTGTACATAAAATATCAAAAATTAAACCAAATGTATATTATTTACTGTAAATAAAATATCAAAAAGTACAGTAAATATATATTACACACCCTATGTAAAATATCACAATCTACACCAAATATATATCATATAATTTACATAAAATATCAAAAGGACACAAAATATATCTTATATACTGTACATAAAATATCAAAATGTACAGTAAATATATTTCATATATTGTACATATAATATTAACTAAAAGTACACCAAATACATATTATATACTGTAAATAAATTATCAAAAATTACAGTAAACATATATTACATACTGTACATAAAATATCAAAAAGTACACCAAATATGTGTTATATATACTGTAAATAATCTATCAAAGCTACACTAATTATATTTAATATACTGTACATAAAATATCAAAAATTACACCAAATGTATATTATATACTGTAAATAAAATATCAAAAAGTACAGTAAATATATATTACACACCCTATGTAAAATATCACAAACTTCACCAAATATATATTATATAATATACATAAAATATAAAAAGGACACCAAATATATCTTCTATACTGTACATAAAGTATCAAAATGTAGAGTAAATATATTTCATATATTGTATATATAATATTAACTAAAAGTACACCAAATTCATTTTATATACTGTAAATAAATTATCAAAAATTACAGTAAATATATATTACATACTGTACATAAAATATCAAAAAGTACACCAAATATGTGTTATATATACTGTAAATAAACTATCAAAACTACACTAATTATATTTAATATACTGTACATAAAATATCAAAAATTACACCAAATATATATTCTTTACTGTAAAGAAAATACCAAAAAGTACAGTAAATATATATTACACACCCTATGTAAAATATCACAATCTACACCAAATATATATTATATAATTTACATAAAATATCAAAAGGAAACCAAATATATCTTATATACTGAACATGAAATATCAAAATGTACAGTAAATATATTTCATATATTCTACATATCATATTAACTAAAAGTACACCAAATACATTTCATATACTGTAAATAAATTATCAAAATGTACAGTAAATATATATTACATTCTGTACATAAAATATCAAAAAGTACACCAAATATGTTTTATATATACTGTAAATAAACTATCAAAACTACACTAATTATATTTAATATACTGTACATAAAATATCAAAAATTACACCAAATGTATATTTTATACTGTAAATAAAATATCAGAAAGTACAGTAAATATATATTACACACCCTATGTAAAATATCACAATCTTCACCAAGTATATATTATATAATTTACATAAAATATCAAAAGGACACCAAATATATCTTCTATACTGTACATAAAATATCAAAATGTACAGTAAATATATTTCATATATTGTATATATAATATTAACCAAAAGTACACCAAATACATTTTATATACTGTAAATGAATTATCAAAAATTACAGTAAATATATATTACATACTGTACATAAAATATCAAAAAGTACACCAAATATGTGTTATATATACTGTAAATAAACTATCAAAACTTCACTAATTATATTTAATAAACTGTACATAAAATATCAAAAATTACACCAAATATATATTATTTACTGTAAAGAAAATACCAAAAAGTACAGTAAATATATATTGCACACCCTATGTAAAATATCACAAACTACACCAAATATATATTATATAATTTACATAAAATATCAAAAGGACACCAAATATATCTTATATACTGAACATGAAATATCAAAATGTACAGTAAATAGATTTCATATATTGTACATATAATATTAACTAAAAGTACACCAAATACATTTTATATACTGTAAATAAAATATCAAAATGTACTGTAAATATATATTACATTCTGTACATAAAATATCAAAAAGTACACCAAATTTGTGTTTTATATACTGTAAATAAACTATCAAAAACTGCAGTAATTATATTTAATATACTGTACATAAAATATCAAAAATTACACCAAATGTATATTATTTACTGTAAGTAAAATATCAAAAAGTACAGTAAATATATCTTACACACCCTATGTAAAATATCACAATCTACACCAAATATATCTTACGTGATTTACATAAAATATCAAAAGGACACCAAATATATCTTATATAGTTTACATAATATATCAAAATGTACAGTAAATATATTTCCTATATTGTACATATAATATTAACTAAAAGTACACCAAATACATTTTATATACTGTAAATAAAATATCAAAAATAATGTAAATATATATTACATACTGTACATAAAATATAAAAAGTACACCAAATATGTGTAATATATACTGTAAATAAACTATCAAAAACTACAGTAATTATATTTAATATACTGTACATAAAATATCAAAAATTACACCAAATGCATATTATATACTGTAAATAAAATATCAAAAAGTGCAGTAAATATATATTACACACCCTATGTAAAATATCACAAACTACACCAAATATATATTATATAATTTACATGAAATATCAAAAGGATACCAAATATATCTTATATACTGAACATGAAATATCAAAATGTACAGTAAATATATTTCATATATTGTACATATAATATTAACTAAAAGTACACCAAATAAATTTTATATACTGTAAATAAAATATGAAAATTACAGTAAATATATATTACATTCTGTACATAAAATATCAAAAAGTACACCAAATTTGTGTTTTATATACTGTAAATAATCTATCAAAAACTGCAGTAATTATATTTAATATACTGTACATAAAATATCAAAAATTAAACCAAATGTATATTATTTACTGTAAATAAAATATCAAAAAGTACAGTAAATATATATTACACACCCTATGTAAAATATCACAATCTACACCAAATATATATTATATAATTTACATAAAATATCAAAAGGACACCAAATATATCTTATATACTGTACATAAAATATCAAAAAGTACAGTAAATAGATTTCATATATTGTACATATAATATTAACTAAAAGTACACCAAATACATTTTATATACTGTAAATAAAATATCAAAATGTACAGTAAATATATATTACATTCTGTACATAAAATATCAAAAAGTACACCAAATTTGTGTTTTATATACTGTAAATAAACTATCAAAAACTTCAGTAATTATATTTAATATACTGTACATAAAATATCAAAAATTACACCAAATGTATATTATTTACTGTAAATAAAATATCAAAAAGTACAGTAAATATATCTTACACACCCTATGTAAAATATCACAATCTACACCAAATATATATTATATAATTTACATAAAATATCAAAAGGACACCAAATATATCTTATATAGTGTACAGAAAATATCAAAATGTACAGTAAATATATTTCCTATATTGTGCATATAATATTAACTAAAAGTACACCAAATACATTTTATATACTGTAAATAAAATATCAAAAATTATGTAAATATATATTACATACTGTACATAAAATATCAAAAAGTACACCAAATATGTGTAATATATACTGTAAATAAACTATCAAAAACTACAGTAATTATATTTAATATACTGTACATAAAATATCAAAAATTACACCAAATGTATATTATATACTGTAAATAAAATATCAAAAAGTACAGTAAATATATATTACACACCCTATGTAAAATATCACAAACTACACGAAATATATATTATATAATTTACATGAAATATCAAAAGGACACCAAATATATCTTATATACTGAACATGAAATATCAAAATGTACAGTAAATATATTTCATATATTGTACATATAATATTAACTAAAAGTACACCAAATACATTTTATATACTGTAAATAAAATATCAAAAGTACAGTAAATATATATTACATTCTGTACATAAAATATCAAAAAGTACACCAAATTTGTGTTTTATATACTGTAAATAAACTATCAAAATCTGCAGTAATTATATTTAATATACTGTACATAAAATATCAAAAATTAAACCAAATGTATATTATTTACTGTAAATAAAATATCAAAATGTACAGTAAATATATATTATACACCCTATGTAAAATATCACAATCTACACCAAATATATATTATATAAATTACATAAAATATAAAAAGGACACCAAATATATCTTTTATACTGTACATAAAATATCAAAAAGTACAGTAAATAGATTTCATATATTGTACATATAATATTAACTAAAAGTACACCAAATACATTTTATATACTGTAAATAAATTATCAAAAATTACAGTAAATATATATTTCATACTGTACATAAAATATCAAAAAGTACACCAAATATGTGTTATATATACTGTAAATAAACTATCAAAACTACACTAATTATATTTAATATACTGTACATGAAATATCAAAAATTACACCAAATGTATATTATTTACTGTAAATAAAATATCAAAAAGTACAGTAAATATATATGACACACCCTATGTAAAATATCACAAACTACACCAAATATATATTATATAATTTACATAAAATATCAAAATTACACCAAATATATATTATATACTGTACATAAAATATCAAAAAGTACAGTAAATATATTTCCTATATTGTACATATAATATTAACTAAAAGTACAACAAATACATTTTATAAACTGTAAATAAAATATCAAAAATTACAGTAAATATATATTACATACTGTACATAAAATATAAAAAGTACACAAAATATGTGTTATATATACTGTAAACTATCAAAAACTACAGTAATTATATTTAATATACTGTACATAAAATTTCAAAAATCACACCAAATGTATATTATATACCGTAAATAAAATATCAAAAAGGACAGTGAATATATATGACACACACTATGTAAAATATCAAAAACTACACCAAGTATATATTTTGTAATTTACAATAAATATCAAAGGACACCAAATATATCTCATATACTGTACATAAAATATCAAAAAGTACAGTAAATATATTTCATATATTGTACATATAATATTAACTAAAAGTACACCAAATACATTTTATATACTGTAAATAAAATATCAAAAAGTACAGTAAATATATATAACATACTGTACATAAAATATCAAAAATTACACCAAATATGTGTTATATATACTGTAAATAAACTACCAAAAACTACAGTAATTATATTTAATATACTGTACATAAAATGTCAAAAATTACTCCAAATGTACATTATATAGTGTAAATAATATATCCAAAATACAGTAAATATATATTACACACCCTATGTAAAATATCAAATATTACACCAAATATACATTATATAATTTACAAAAAATATCGGAAGGACACCAAATATATCCTATATACTGTACGTAAAATATCAAAAACTACAGTAAATATATTTCATATATTGTACATATAATATTAACTAAAAGTACACCAAATACATTTTATATACTGTAAATAAAATATCAAAAATTACAGTAAATATATATTACATACTATACATAAAATATCAAAAAGTACACCAAATATGTGTTACATATACTGTAAATAACTATCAAAAACTACAGTAATTATATTTAATATACTGTACATAAAATATCAAAAATTACACTAAATGTATATTATATGCTGTAAAGAAAATATCAAAAATTACAATAAATATATATTACACTCTATGTAAAATATCAAAACTACACCAAATTTATATTATATAATTTACAATAAATATCAAAAGGACACCAAATATATCTTATATGGTGTACATAAAATATCAAAAATAACAGTAAATATATTTCATATATTGTACATATAATATTAACTAAAAGTACACCAAATACATTTTATATACTGTAAATAAAATATGAAAAGTACACTAAATATATATTACATACTGTACATAAAATATCAAAAAGTTCACCAAATATGAGTTATTTATACTGTAAATAAACTATCAAAAACTACAGTAATTATATTCAATATACTGTACATAAAATATCAAAAATTACTTGAAATGTACATTATATAGTGTAAATAAAATATCCAAAATACAGTAAATATATATTACACACACTATGTAAAATATCCAAATTTACACCAAATATATATTATATAATTTACAAAAAATATCGGAAGGACACCAAATATATCTTATATACTGTACGTAAAATAATAAAAACTCCAGTAAATATATTTCATATATCGTACATATAATATTACCTGAAAGTACACGAAATACATTTTATATACTGTAAATAAAATATCAAAAATTACAGTAAATATATATTACATACTGTACATAAAATATCAAAAAGTACACCAAATAAGTGTTATATATACTCTAATTAACAAAAACTACATTAATTATATTCAATGTACGTTATAAAATTTATCAAAAATTACACAAAATATAAATTATATACTGTAAATAAAATATCAAAAAGGACAGTAAATATATACTACAAAACCTATGTAAAATATCAAAAACTACACCAAATATATATTATATAATTTACATAAAATATCAAAAGGACACCAAATATATCTTATATACTGTACATAAAATATAAAAAAGTACAGTATATACATTTCATATATTGTACATATATTATTAACTAAAAGTACACACAATACATTTGATATAGTGTAAATAAAATATCAAAAATTACAGTAAATATATATTACATACTGTACATAAAATATCAAAAAGTACACCAAATATGTGTTATATATACTGTAAACTATCAAAAACTACAGTAATTATATATAATATACTGTACATAAAATATCAAAAATCACACCAAATGTATATTATATACTGTAAATAAAATATCAAAAATGACAGAGAATATACATGACACACACTATGTAAAATATCAAAAACTACACCAAATATATATTATATAATTTACAATAAATATCAAAAGGACACCAAATATATCTTATATACTGTACATAAATTATCAAAAACTACAGTAAATATATTTCATATATTGTACATATAATATTAACTAAAAGTACACCAAATACATTTTATATACTGTAAAGAAAATATTAGAAAGTACAGTAAATATATATTACATACTGTACATAAAATATCAAAAAGTACACCAAATATGTGTTATATATACTGTAAATAAACCATCAAAAACTACAGTAATTATATTCAATATACTGTTCATAAAATATCAAAAATTACTCCAAATGTACATTATATAGTGTAAATAAAATATCCAAAACACTGTAAATATATAATACACACCCTATATAAAATATCCAAATTTACACCAAATATATATTATATAATTTACATAAAATATCGGAAGGACACCAAATATATCTTATATATTGTACGTAAAATATCAAAAACTACAGTAAATATATTTCATATATTGTACATATAATATTAACTAAAAGTACAACAAATACATTTTATATACTTTTAATAAAATATCAAAAATTACAGTAAATATATATTACACACTGTACATAAAATATCAAAAAGTACACCAAATATGTGTTGTATATACTGTAATTATCAAAATCTACAGTAATTATATTCAATGTAGTGTATATAAATTATCAAAAATTACACCAAATGTAAATTATATACTGTAAATAAAATATCAAAAAGGACAGTAAATATATACTACACACCCTATGTAAAATATCAAAAACTACACCAAATATATATTATATAATTTACATAAAATATCAAAAGGACACCAAATCTATCTTATATACTGTACGTAAAATATAAAAGAGTACAGTATATATATTTCATATATTGTACATATATTATTAACTAAAAGTACACCAAATACATTTGATATAGTGTAAATAAAATATCAAAAATTTCAGTAAATATATTTTACATACTGTACATAAAATATCAAAAAGTACACCAAATATGTGTTATATATACTGTAAACTATCAAAAACTACAGTAATTATATTTAATATACTGTACATAAAATATCAAAGTCACACCAAATGTATATTATATACTGTAAATAAAATATCAAAAAGGACAGTAAATATATATTACACTCTACGTAAAATATCAAAACTAAAAATATATGTTATATAATTTACATAAAATATCAAAAGGACACCAAATATATCTTATATACTGTACATAAAATATCAAAAAGTTCAGTAAATACATTTCATATATTGTACATATAATATTAACTAAAAGTACACCAAATACATTTTATATACTGTAAATTAAATATCAAAAAGTACAGTAAATATATATTACATACTGTACATAAAATATCAAAAAGTACACCAAATATGTGTTATATATACTGTAAATAAACTATGAAAATCAACAGTAATTATATTTAATATACTGTACATAAAATACCAAAAATTACACCAAATGTATAATATATACTGTAAATAATATATCAAAAAGACAGTAAATATATACTACACACCCTATGTAAAATATCAAGAACTACACCAAATATATATTATATAATTTACATAAAATATCAAAAGGACACCAAATATATCTTATATACTGTACATAAAATATCAAAGGTACAGTAAATATATTTCATATATTGTACATATAATATTAACTAAAAGTACACCAAATACATTTTATATACTGTAAATAAAATGTCAAAATGTACAGTAAATATATATTACATACTGTTCATAAAATATCAAAAAGTACACCAAATATGTGTTATACATACTGTAAATAAACTCTCAAAAACTACTGTAATTATATTTAATATACTGTACATAAAATATTAAAAATTACACCAAATGTATATTATATACTGTAAATAAAATATCAAAAAGGACAGTAAATATATACTACACACGCTATGTAAAATATCAAAAACTACACCAAATATATATTATATAATTTACATAAAATATCAAAAGGACACCAAATATATCTTATATAGTGTACATAAAATATCAAAAAGTACAGTATATATATTTCATATATTGTACATATAATATTATCTAAAAGTACACCAAACACATTTTATACACTGTAAATAAACTATCAAAACGTACAGTAAATATATTTTACATACTGCACTTAAAATATCAAAAAGTACACTAAATATGTGTTATATATACTGTAAATAAACTATCAAAAACTACAGTAATTATATTTAATATACTGTACATAAAATATCAAAAATTAAACCATATGAATATTATATACTGTAAATAAAATATCAAAAAGGACAGTAAATATATATGACACACACTATGTAAAATATAAAATACTACACCAAATATGTATTATATAATTTACATAAAATATCAAAAGGACACCAAATATATCTTATATATTGTACATAAAATATAAAAAATACAGTAAATATATTTCATATATTGTACATATAATATTAACTAAAAGTACACGAAATACATTTTATATACTGTAAATTAAATATCAAAAATACAGTAAATATATATTACATACTGTACATAAAATATCAAAAAGTACACCAAAGATGTGTTATATATACTGTAAATAAACTCTCAAAAACTACAGTAATTATATTTAATATACTGTACATAAAATATCAAAAATTACTCCAAATGTACATTATATAGTGTAAATAAAACATGCAAAATACAGTAAATATATATTACACACCCTATGTAAAATATCAAAAATTACACCAAATATATATTATATAATTTACAAAAAATATCGGAAGGACACAAAATATATCTCATATACTGTACGTAAAATATCAAAAACTACAGTAAATATATTTCATATATTGTACATATAATATTAACTAAATGTACACCAAATACATTTTATATACTGTAAATAAAATATCAAAATATACAGTAAATATATAATACATACTGTACATAAAATATCAAAAAGTACACCAAATACGTGTTATATATACTGTAAATAAACTATCAAAAACTTCAGTAATTATATTAAATATACTGTACATGAAATATCAACAATTACACCAAATGTACGTTATTTACTGTAAATAAAATATCAAAAAGAAGACTAAATATATCTTACACACCCTATGTAAAATATCACAATCTACACCAAAGATATATTATATAATTTACATAAAATATCAAAAGGACACCAAATATCTCATGTATACTGTACATAAAATATCAAAATGTACAGTAAATATATTTCATATATTGTACATATAATATTAACTAAAAGTACACCAAATACATTTTATATACTGTAAATAAAATATCAAATAGTACAGTAAATATATATTACATACTGTACATAAAATATGAAAAAGTACACGAAATATGTGTTATATATACTGTAAATAAACTATCAAAACTACACTAGTTATATTTAATATACTGTACATAAAATATCAAAAATTACACCAAATATATATTATTTACTGTTAATAAAATATCAAAAAGTACAGTAAATATATATTACGCACCCTATGTAAAATATCAGAAACTACACCATATATATATATTATACAATTTACATAATATATCCAAAGGACACCAAATATACCTTATATACTGAACATGAAACCTCAAAAAGTTCAGTAGATATATTTCATATATTGTATATATAATATTAACTAAAAGTACACCAAATACATTTTATATACTGTAAATAAAATATCAAACAGTACAGTAAGTATATATTACATACTGTACATAAAATATCAAAAAGTACACCAAATATGTGTTATATATACTATAAATAAACTATCAAAACTACACTAATTATATATAATATACTCTACATAAAATATCAAAAATTACACCAAATGTATATTATATACTGTAAATAAAATATCAAAAAGTACAGTAAATGTATATGACACACCCTATGTAAAATATCAAAAACTACACCAAATATATATTATATAATTTACATAAAGTATCAAAAGGACACCAAATATATCTTCTATACTGTACAAAAAATATCAAAAAGAACAGTAAATATATTTCTTATGTTGTATATATAATATTAACTAAAAGTACACCAAATACATTTTATATACTGTAAATAAATTATCAAAAATTACAGTAAATATATATTACATACTGTACATAAAATATCAAAAAGTACACCAAATATGTGTTATATATACTGTAAATAAACTATCAAAACTACAGTAATTATATATAATATACTGTACATAAAATATCAAAAATTACACCAAATGTATATTATATACTGTAAATAAAATATCAAAAAGTACAGTAAATATATATGACACACCCTATGTAAAATATCACAAACTACGCCAAATATATATTATATAATTTACATAAAATATCAAAAGGACACCAAATATATCTTATGTACTGTACATAAAATATCAAAATGTACAGTAAATATATTTCATATATTGTACATATAATATTAACTGAAAGTACACCAAATACATTTTATATACTGTAAATAAATTATCAAAAATTACAGTAAATATATATTACATACTGTACATAAAATATGAAAAAGTACACCAAATATGTGTTATATATACTGTAAATAAACAATCAAAAACTACAGTAATTATATTTAATATACTGTACATAAAATATCAAAAATTACACCAAATGTATATTATTTACTGTAAATAAAATATCAAAAATTACAGTAAATATATATTACACACCCTATGTAAAATATCGAAAACTACACCAAATATATATTATGAAATTCACATAAAATATCAAAAGGACACCAAATATATCTTATATACTGTACATAAATTATCAAATGTACAGTAAATATATTTAATATATTGTACATATAATATTAACTAAAAGTACACCAAATACATTTTATATACTGTAAATAAAATATCAAAAAGTACAGTAAATATATATTACACACCCTATGTAAAATATCACAAACTTCACCAAATATATATTATATAATTTATATAAAATATCAAAAGGACACCAAATATATCTTCTATACTGTGCATAAAATATCAAAATGTACAGTAAATATATTTCATATATTGTATATATAATATTAACTAAAAGTACACCAAATACATTTTATATACTGTAAATAAATTATCAAAAATTACAGTAAATATATATTACATACTGTAAATAAAATATCAAAAAGTACACCAAATATGTGTTATATATACTGTAAATAAACTATCAAAACTACACTAATTATATTTAATATACTGTACATAAAATATCAAAAATTAAACCAAATATATATTATTTACTGTAAAGAAAATACCAAAAAGTACAGTAAATATATATTACACACCTTATGTAAAATATCACAAACTACACCAACTATGTATTATATAATTTACATAAAATATCAAAAGGACACCAAATATATCTTATATACTGAACATGAAATATCAAAATGTACAGTAAATATATTTCATATATTGTACATATATTATTAACTAAAAGTACACCAAATACATTTTATATACTGTAAATAAAATATCAAAAGTACAGTAAATGTATATTACATACTGTACATAAAATATCAAAAAGTACACCAAATATGTGTTATATATACTGTAAATAAACTATCAAAAACTGCAGTAATTATATTTAATATACTGTACATAAAATATCAAAAATTACACCAAATGTATATTATTTACTGTAAATAAAATATCAAAAAGCACAGTAAATATATCTTACACACCCTATGTAAAATATCACAAACTACACCAAATATATATTATATAATTTACATAAAATATCAAAAGGACACCAAATATACCTTATATACTGAACATGAAATATCAAAATGTACAGTAAATATATTTCATATATTGTACATATAATATTAACTAAAAGTACACCAAATACATTTTATATACTGTAAATAAAATATCAAAAGTACAGTAAATATATATTACATTCTGTACATAAAATATCAAAAAGTACACCAAATATGTGTTATATATACTGTAAAGAAACTATCAAAAACTGCAGTAATTATATTTAATATACTGTACATAAAATATCAAAAATTACACCAAATGTATATTATTTACTGTAAATAAAATATCAAAAAGTACAGTAAATATATCTTACACACCCTATGTAAAATATCACAATCTACACCAAATATATATTATATAATTTACATAAAATATCAAAAGGACACCAAATATATCTTCTATACTGTACATAAAATATCAAAATTACAGTAAATATATTTCATATATTGTGCATATAATGTTAACTAAAAGTACACCAAATACATTTTATATACTGTAAATAAAATATCAAAATGTACAGTAAATATATATTACACACCCTATGTAAAATATCACAAACTTCACCAAATATATATTATATAATTTACATAAAATATCAAAAGGACACCAAACATATCTTCTATACTGTACATAAAATATCAAAATGTACAGTAAATATATTTCATATATTGTATATATAATATTAACTAAAAGTACACCAAATACATTTTATATACTGTAAATAATATATCAAAAAGTACAGTAAATATATATTACATGCTGTACATAAAATATCAAAAAGTACACCAAATATGTGTTATATATACTGTAAATAAACTATCAAAACTACACTAATTATATTTAATATACTGTACATAAAATATCAAAAATTACACCAAATATATATTATCTACTGTAAAGAAAATACCAAAAAGTACAGTAAATATATATTACACACCCTATGTAAAATATCACAAACTACACCAAATATATATTATATAATTTACATAAAATATCAAAAGGACACCAAATATATCTTATATACTGAACATGAAATATCAAAATGTACAGTAAATATATTTCATATATTGTACATATAATATTAACTAAAAGTACACCAAATACATTTTATATACTGTAAATAAAATATCAAAATGTACACTAAATATATATTACATTCTGTACATAAAATATCAAAAAGTACACCAAATTTGTGTTTTATATACTGTAAATAAACTATCAAAAACTGCAGTAATTATATTTAATATACTGTACATAAAATATCAAAAATTAAACCAAATGTATATTATTTACTGTAAATAAAATATCAAAAAGTACAGTAAATATATCTTACACTCCCTATGTAAAATATCACAATCTACACCAAATATATATTATATAATTTACATAAAATATAAAAAGGACACCAAATATATCTTATATAGTGTACATAAAATATCAAAATGTACAGTAAATATATTTCCTATATTGTACATATAATATTAACTAAAAGTACACCAAATATATTTTATATACTATAAATAAAATATCAAAAATACAGTAAATATATATTACATAGTGTACATAAAGTATCAAAAAGTACAACAAATATGTGTAATATATACTGTAAATAAACTATCAAAAACTACAGTAATTATATTTAATATACTGTACATAAAATATCAAAAATTACACCAAATGTATATTATATACTGTAAATAAAATATCAAAAAGTACAGTAAATATATATTACACACCCTATGTAAAATATCACAAACTTCACCAAATATATATTATATAATTTACATAAAATATCAAAAGGACACCAAATATATCTTCTATACTGTACATAAAATATCAAAATGTACAGTAAATATATTTCATATATTGTATATATAATGTTAACTAAAAGTACACCAAATACATTTTATATACTGTAAATAAACTATGAAAAATTACAGTAAATATATATTACATAATGTACATAAAATATCAAAAAGTACACCAAATATGTGTTATATATACTGTAAATAAACTATCAAAACTACACTAATTATATTTACTATACTGTACATAAAATATCAAAAATTACACCAAATACATATTATTTACTGTAAAGAAAATACCAAAAAGTACAGTAAATATATATTACACACCCTATGTAAAACATCACAAACTACACCAAATATATATTATATGATTTACATAAAATATCAAAAGGACACCAAATATATCTTATATACTGAACATGAAATATCAAAATGTACAGTAAATATATTTCATACATTGTACATATAATATTAACTAAAAGTACACCAAATACATTTTATATACTGTAAATAAAATATCAAAATGTACACTAAATATATATTACATTCTGTACATAAATTATCAAAAAGTACACCAAATTTGTGTTTTATATACTGTAAATAAACTATCAAAATCTGCAGTAATTATATTTAATATACTGTACATAAAATATCAAAAACTACACCAAATGTATATTATTTACTGTAAATAAAATATCAAAAAGTACAGTAAATATATCTTACACACCCTATGTAAAATATCACAATCTACACCAAATATATATTATACAATTTACATAAAATATCAAAAGGACACCAAATATATCTTATATACTTTACATAAAATATCAAAATTACAGTAAATATATTTCATATTTTGTACATATAATGTTAACTAAAAGTACACCAAATATATTTTATATAGTGTAAATAAAATATCAAAATGTACAGTAAATATATATTACACACCCTATGTAAAATATCACAATCTACACCAAATTAATATTTTGTAATTTACATAAAATATCAAAAGGACACCAAATATACCTTATATGCTGAACATAAAATATCAAAATGTACCGTAAATATATTTCATATATTGTACATATAATATTAACTAAAAGTACACCAAATACATTTTATATACTGTAAATAAAATATCAAATAGTAGAGTAAATATATATTACATACTGTACATAAAATATCAAAAAGTACACCAAATATGTGTAATATATACTGTAAATAAACTATCAAATCCACAGTAATTATATATAATATACTGTACATAAAATATCAAAAATTACACCAAATGTATATTATTTACTGTAAATAAAATATCAAAAAGTACAGTAAATATATCTTACACTCCCTATGTAAAATATCACAATCTACACCAAATATATATTATATAATTTACATAAAATATCAAAAGGACACAAAATATATCTTATATAGTGTACATAAAATATCAAAATGTACAGTAAATATCTTTCCTCTATTGTACATATAATATTAACTAAAAGTACACCAAATACATTTTATATACTGTTAATAAAATATCAAAAATACAGTAAATATATATTACATACTGTACATAAAATATCAAAAAGTACACCAAGTACGTGTAATATATACTGTAAATAAACTATCAAAACTACACTAATTATATTTAATATACTGTACATAAAATATCAGAAATTACACCAAATATATATTATTTACTGTAAAGAAAATACCAAAATGTACAGTAAATATATATTACACACCCTATGTAAAATATCACAAACTACACCAAATATATATTATATAATTTACATAAAATATCAAAAGGACACCAAATATACCTTATATACTGAACATGAAATATCAAAAAGTACAGTAAATATATTTCATATATTGTACATATAATATTAATTAAAAGTACACCAAATACATTTTATATACTGTAAATAAAATATCAAAAGTACAGTAAATATATATTACATTCTGTACATAAAATATCAAAAAGTACACCAAATATGTGTTATATATACTGTAAATAAACTATCAAAAACTGCTGTAATTATATTTAATATACTGTACATAAAATATCAAAAATTACACCAAATGTATATTATTTACTGTAAATAAAATATCAAAAAGTACAGTAAATATATGTTACACACCCTATGTAAAATATCACAATCTACACCAAATATATATTATATAATTTACATAAAATATCAAAAGGACACCAAATATATCTTATATACTGTACATAAAATATCAAAATTACAGTAAATATATTTCATATATTGTACATATAATGTTAACTAAAGTACACCAAATACATTTTATATACTGTAAATAAAATATCAAAAAGTACAGTAAATATATCTTACACACCCTATGTAAAATATCACAAACTTCACCAAATATATATTATATAATTTACATAAAATATCAAAAGGACACCAAATATATCTTCTATACTGTACATAAAATATCAAAATGTACAGTAAATATATTTCATATATTGTATATATAATATTAACTAAAAGTACACCAAATACATTTTATATACTGTAAATAAAATATCAAAAAGTACAGTAAATATATATTACATGCTGTACATAAAATATCAAAAAGTACACCAAATATGTGTTATATATACTGTAAATAAACTATCAAAACTACACTAATTATATTTAATATACTGTACATGAAATATCAAAAATTACACCAAATGTATATTATTTACTGTAAAGAAAATATCAAAAAGTACAGTAAATATATATTACACACCCTATGTAAAATATACCAAACTTCACCAAATATATATTATATAATTTACATAAAATATCAAAAGGACACCAAATATATCTTCTATACTGTACATAAAATATCAAAATGTACAGTAAATATATTTCATATATTGTATATATAATATTAACTAAAAGTACACCAAATATATTTTATATACTGTAAATAAATTATCAAAAATTACAGTAAATATATATTACATACTGTACATAAAATATCAAAAAGTACACCAAATATGTGTTATATATACTGTAAATAAACAATCAAAAACTACAGTAATTATATTTAATATACTGTACATAAAATATCAAAAATTACACCAAATGTATATTATTTACTGTAAATAAAATATCAAAAAGTACAGTAAATATATATTACACACCCTATGTAAAATATCACAATCTACACCAAATATATATTATATAATTTACATAAAATATCAAAAGGACACCAAATATATCTTATATAGTGTACATAAAATATCAAAATGTACAGTAAATATATTTCCTCTATTGTACATATAATATTAACTAAAAGTACACCAAATACATTTTATATACTGTAAATAAAATATCAAAAAGTACAGTAAATATATATTACATTCTGTACATAAAATATCAAAAAGTACTCCAAATTTGTGTTTTATATACAGTAAATAAACTATCAAAAGCTGCAGTAATTATATTTAATATACTGTACATAAAATATCAAAAATTAAACCAAATGTATATTATTTACTGTAAATAAAATATCAAAAAGTACAGTAAATATATCTTACACACCCTATGTAAAATATCACAATCTACACCAAATATATATTATATAATTTACATAAAATTTCAAAAGGACACCAAATATATCTTATATAGTGTACATAAAATATCAAAATGTACAGTAAATATATTTCCTATATTGTACATATAATATTAACTAAAAGTACACCAAATACATTTTATATACTGTAAATAAAATATCAAAAATACAGCAAATATATATTACATACTGTACATAAAATATCAAAAAGTACACCAAATATGTGTAATATATAATGTAAATAAACTTTCAAAAACTACAGTAATTATATTTAATATACTGTACATAAAATATCAAAAATTACACCAAATGTATATTATATACTGTAAATAAAATATCAAAAAGTACGGTAAATATATATTACACACCCTATGTAAAATATCACAAACTTCACCAAATATATATTATATAATTTACATAAAATATCAAAAGGACACCAAATATATCTTCTATACTGTACATAAAATATCAAAATGTACAGTAAATATATTTCATATATTGTATATATAATATTAACTAAAAGTACAACAAATACATTTTATATACTGTAAATAAATTATCAAAAATTACAGTAAATATATATTACATACTGTACATAAAATATCAAAAAGTACACCAAATATGTGTTATATATACTGTAAATAAACTATCGAAACTACACTAATTATATTTAATATACTGTACATAAAATATCAAAAATTACACCAAATATATATTATTTACTGTAAAGAAAATACCAAAAAGTACAGTAAATATATATTACACACCCTATGTAAAATATCACAAACTACACCAAATATATATTATATAATTTACATAAAATATCAAAAGGACACCATATATATCTTATGTACTGAACATGAAATATCAAAAAGTACAGTAAATATATTTCATATATTGTACATATAATATTAACTAGAAGTACACCAAATACATTTTATATACTGTAAATAAAATTTCAAAAGTACAGTAAATATATATTACATTCTGTACATAAAATATCAAAAAGTACACCAAATATGTGTTATATATACTGTAAATAAACTATCAAAAACTGCAGTAATTATATTTAATATACTGTACATAAAATATCAAAAATTACACCAAATGTATATTATTTACTGTAAATAAAATATCAAAAAGTACAGTAAATATATCTTACACACCCTATGTAAAATATCACAAACTACACCAAATATATATTATATAATTTACATAAAATATCAAAAGGACACCAAATATACCTTATATACTGAACATGAAATATCAAAATGTACAGTAAATATATTTCAAATATTGTACATATAATATTAACTAAAAGTACACCAAATACATTTTATATACTGTAAATAAAATATCAAAAGTACAGTAAATATATATTACATTCTGTACGTAAAATATCAAAAAGTACACCAAATATGTGTAATATATACTGTAAATAAAGTATCAAAAACTACAGTAATTATATTTAATATACTGTACATAAAATATCAAAAATTACACCAAATGTATATTATATACTGTAAATAAAATATCAAAAATTACAGTAAATATATATTACACACCCTATGTAAAATATCACAAACTTCACCAAATATATATTATATAATTTACATAAAATATCAAAAGGACACCAAATATATCTTCTATACTGTACATAAAATATCAAAATGTACAGTAAATATATTTCATATATTGTATATATAATATTAACTAAAAGTACACCAAATACATTTTATATACTGTAAATAAATTATCAAAAATTACAGTAAATATATATTACATATTGTACATAAAATATCAAAAAGTACACCAAATATGTGTTATATATACTGTAAATAAACTATCAAAACTACACTAATTATATTTAATATACTGTACATAAAATATCAAAAATTACACCAAATATATATTATTTACTGTACAGAAAATACCAAAAAGTACAGTAAATATATATTACACACCCTATGTAAAATATCACAAACTACACCAAATATATATTTTATAATTTACATAAAATATCAAAAGGACACCAAATATATCTTATATACTGAACATGAAATATCAAAATGTACAGTAAATATATTTCATATATTGTACATATAATATTAACTAAAAGTACACCAAATACATTTTATATACTGTAAATAAAATATCAAAGTGTACAGTAAATATATATTACATTCTGTACATAAAGTATCAAAAAGTACACCAAATTTGTGTTTTATATACTGTAAATAAACTATCAAAAACTGCAGTAATTATATTTTATATACTGTACATAAAATATCAAAAATTAAACCAAATGTATATTATTTACTGTGAATAAAATATCAAAAAGTACAGTAAATATATCTTACACACCCTATGTAAAATGTCACAATCTACACCAAATATATATTATATAATTTACATAAAATATCAAAAGGACACCAAATATATCTTATATAGTGTACATAAAATATCAAAATGTACAGTAAATATATTTCCTATATTGTACATATAACATTAACTAAAAGTACACCAAATACATTTTACATACTGTAAATAAAATATCAAAAATACAGTAAATATAATTTACATACTGTACATAAATTATCAAAAAGTACAACAAATATGTGTAATATATACTGTAAATAAAGTATCAAAAACTACAGTAATTATATTTAATATACTGTACATAAAATATCAAAAATTACACCAAATGTATATTATATACTGTAAATAAAATATCAAAAAGTACAGTAAATATATATTACACAGCCTATGTAAAATATCACAAACTTCACCAAATATATATTATATAATTTACATAAACTATCAAAAGGACACCAAATATATCTTCTATACTGTACATAAAATATCAAAATGTACAGTAAATATATTTCATATATTGTATATATAATATTAACTAAAAGTACACCAAATACATTTTATATACTATAAATAAATTATAAAAAATTTCAGTAAATATATATTACATATTGTACATAAAATATCAAAAAGTACACCAAATATGTGTTATATATACTGTAAATAAACTATCAAAACTACACTAATTATATTTAATATACTGTACATAAAATATCAAAAATTACACCAAATATATATTATTTAGTGTACAGAAAATACCAAAAAGTACAGTAAATATATATTACACACCCTATGTAAAATATCACAAACTACACCAAATATATATTATATAATTTACATAAAATATCAAAAGGACACCAAATATATCTTATATACTGAACATGAAATATCAAAATGTACAGTAAATATATTTCATATATTGTACATATAATATTAACTAAAAGTACACCAAATACATTTTATATACTGTAAATAAAATATCAAAAGTACAGTAAATATATATTACATTCTGTACATAAAATATCAAAAAGTAAACTAAATTTGTGTTTTATATATTGTAAATAAACTATCAAAAACTGCAGTAATTACATTTAATATACTGTACATAAAATATCAAAAATTACACCAAATGTATATTATATACTGTAAATAAAATATCAAAAAGTACAGTAAATATATATTACACACCCTATGTAAAATATCACAAACTTCACCAAATATATATTATATAATTTACATAAAATATAAAAAGGACACCAAATATATATTATATACTGTACATAAAATATCAAAATGTACAGTAAATATATTTCATATATTGTACATATAATATTAACTAAAAGTACACCAAATACATTTTATATACAGTAAATAAATTATCAAAAATTACAGTAAATATATATTGCATACTGCACATAAAATATCAAAATGTACACCAAATATGTTTTATATATACTGTAAATAAACTATCAAAACTACACTAATTATATTTAATATACTGTACATAAAATATCAAAAATTACACCAAATATATATTATGTACTGTAAAGAAAATACGAAGAAGTACAGTAAATATATATTACACACCCTATGTAAAATATCACAAACTACACCAAATATATATTATATAATTTACATAAAATATCAAAAGGACACCAAATATATCTTATATACTGAACATGAAATATCAAAATGTACAGTAAATATATTTCATATATTGTACATATAATATTAACTAAAAGTACACCAAATACATTTTATATACTGTAAATAAAATATCAAAATGTACAGTAAATATATATTACATTCTGTACATAAAATATCAAAAAGTACACCAAATTTGTGTTTTATATACTGTAAATAAACTATCAAAAACTGCAGTAATTATATTTAATATACTGTACATAAAATATCAAAAATTAAACCAAATGTATATTATTTACTGTAAATAAAATATCAAAAAGAACAGTAAATATATATTACACACCCTATGTAAAATATCACAATCTACACCAAATATATATCATATAATTTACATAAAATATCAAAAGGACACCAAATATATCTTATATACTGTACATAAAATATCAAAAAGTACAGTAAATATATTTCATATATTGTACATATAATATTAACTAAAAGTACGCCAAATACATTTTATATACTGTAAATACATTATCAAAAATTACAGTAAACATATATTACATACTGTACATAAAATATCAAAAAGTACACCAAATATGTGTTATATATACTGTAAATAAACTATCAAAACTACACTAATTATATTTAATATACTGTACATAAAATATCAAAAATTACACCAAATATATATTATATACTGTAAATAAAATATCAAAAAGTACAGTAAATATATATTACACACCCTATGTAAAATATCACAAACTTCACCAATTATATATTATATAATTTACATAAAATATCAAAAGGACACCAAATATATCTTCTATACTGTACATAAAATATCAAAATGTACAGTAAATATATTTCATATATTGTATATATAATATTAACTAAAAGTACACCAAATTCATTTTATATACTGTAAATAAAATATCAAAATGTACAGTAAATATATATTACATACTGTACAAAAAATATCAAAAAGTACACCAAATATATGTTATATATACTGTAAATAAACTATCAAAACTACACTAATTATATTTAGTATACTGTACATAAAATATCAAAAATTTCACCAAATATATATTATTTACTGTAAAGAAAATACCAAAAAGTACAGTAAATATATATTACACACCCTATGTAAAATATCACAATCTACAACAAATATATATTATATAATTTACATAAAATATCAAAAGGACACCAAATATAGATTATATACTGTACATAAAATATCAAAAAGTACAGTAAATATATTTCATATATTGTACATATAATATTAACTAAAAGTACACCAAATACATTTTATATACAGTAAATAAATTATCAAAAATTTCAGTAAATATATATTACATACTGTACATAAAATATCAAAAAGTACACCAAATATGTGTTATATGTACTGTAAATAAACTATCAAAACTACACTAATTATATTTAATATACTGTACATAAAATATCAAAAATTACACCAAATATATATTATTTACTGTAAAGAAAATACCAAAAATACAGTAAATATATATTACACACCCTATGTAAAATATCACAAACTACACCAAATATATATTATATAATTTACATAAAATACCAAAAGGACACCAAATATATCTTATATACTGAACATGAAATATCAAAATGTACAGTAAATATATTTCATATATTCTACATATAATATTAACTAAAAGTACACCAAATACATTTCATATACTGTAAATAAATTATCAAAATGTACAGTAAATATATATTACATTCTGTACATAAAATATCAAAAAGTACACCAAATTTGTGTTTTATAAACTGTAAATAAACTATCAAAAACTGCAGTAATTATATTTAATATACTGTACATAAAATATCAAAAATTAAACCAAATGTATATTATTTACTGTAAATAAAATATCAAAAAGTACAGTAAATATATATTACACACCCTATGTAAAATATCACAATCTACACCAAATATATATTATATAATTTACATAAAATATCAAAAGGACACCAAATATATCTTATATACTGTACATAAAATATCAAAAAGTACAGTAAATATATTTCATATATTGTACATATAATATTAACAAAAAGTACACCAAATATGTTTTATATACTGTAAATAAATTATCAAAAATTACAGTAAATCTATATTACATACTGTACCAAAATTATCAAAAAGTACACCAAATATGTGTTATATATACTGTAAATAAACTATTAAATCTACACTAATTATATTAAATATACTGTACATAAAATATAAAAAATTACACCGAATATATATTATATACTGTAAATAAAATATCAAAAAGTACAATAAATATATATTACACACCTTATGTAAAATATCACAAACTTCACCAAATATATATTATATAATTTACATAAAATATCAAAAGGACACCAAATATATCTTCTATACTGTACATAAAATATCAAAATGTACAGTAAATATATTTCATATATTGTATATATAATATTAACTAAAAGTACACCAAATTCATTTTATATACTGTAAATAAATTATCAAAAATTACAGTAAATATGTATTACATACTGTACATAAAATATCAAAAAGTATACCAAATATGTGTTATATATACTGTAAATAAACTATCAAAACTACACTAATTATATTTAATATACTGTACATAAAATATCAAAAATAACACCAAATATATATTATTTACTGTAAAGAAAATACCAAAAAGTACAGTAAATATATATTACACACCCTATGTAAAATATCACAAACTACACCAAATTTATATTATATAATTTACATAAAATATCAAAAGGACACCAAATATATCTTATATACTGAACATGAAATATCAAAATGTACAGTAAATATATTTCATAAATTGTACATATAATATTAACTAAAAGTACACCAAATACATTTTATATACTGTAAATAAAATATCAAAAGTACAGTAAATATATATTACATTCTGTACATAAAATATCAAAAAGTACACCAAATTTGTGTTTTATATACTGTAAATAAACTATCAAAAACTGCAGTAATTATATTTAATATACTGTACATAAAATATCAAAAATTAAACCAAATGTATATTATTTACTGTGAATAAAATATCAAAAAGTACAGTAAATATATATTACACACACTATGTAAAATATCACAAACTACACCAAATACATATTATATAATTTACATAAAATATCAAAAGGACACCAAATATATCTTATATACTGAACATGAAATATCAAAATGTACAGTAAATATATTTCATATTTTGTACATATAATATTAACTAAAAGTACACCAAATACATTTTATATACTGTAAATAAAATATCAAAATGTACAGTAAATATATATTACATTCTGTACATAAAATATCAAAAAGTACACCAAATTTGTGTTTTATATACTGTAAATAAACTATCAAAAACTGCAGTAATTATATTTAATATACTGTACATAAAATATCAAAAATTAAACCAAATGTATATTATTTACTGTAAATAAAATATCAAAAAGTACAGTAAATATATATTACACACCCTATGTAAAATATCACAATCTACACCAAATATATAATATAATTTACATAAAATATCAAAAGGACACCAAATATATATATTATACTGTACATAAAATATCAAAATGTACAGTAAATGTATTTCATATATTGTACATATAATATTAACTAAAAGTACACCAAATACATTTTATATACAGTAAATAAATTATCAAAAATTACAGTATATATATATTACATACTGTACATAAAATATCAAAAAGTACACCAAATATGTGTTATATATACTGTAAATAAACTATCAAAACTACACTAATTATATTTAATAAACTGTACATAAAATATCAAAAATTACACCAAATATATATTATTTACTGTAAAGAAAATACCAAAAAGTACAGTAAATATATATTACACACCCTATGTAAAATATCACAAACTACACCAAATATATATTATATAATTTACATAAAATATCAAAAGGACACCAAATATATCTTATATACTGAACATGAAATATCAAAATGTACAGTAAATATATTTCATATATTGCACATATAATATTAACTAAAAGTACACCAAATACATTTTATATATTGTAAATAAAATATCAAAATGTACAGTAAATATATATTACATTCTGTACATAAAATATCAAAAAGTACACCAAATTTGTGTTTTATATACTGTAAATAAACTATCAAAAACTTCAGTAATTATATTTAATATACTGTACATAAAATATCAAAAATTACACCAAATGTATATTATTTACTGTAAATAAAATATCAAAAAGTACAGTAAATATATCTTACACACCCTATGTAAAATATCACAATCTACACCAAATATATATTATATAATTTACATAAAATATCAAAAGGACACCAAATATATCATATATAGTGTACATAAAATATCAAAATGTACAGTAAATATATTTCCTATATTGTACATATAATATTAACTAAAAGTACACCAAATACATTTTATATACTGTAAATAAAATATCAAAAATTATGTAAATATATATTACATACTGTACATAAAATATCAAAAAGTACACCAAATATGTGTAATATATACTGTAAATAAACTATCAAAAACTACAGTAATTATATTTAATATACTGTACAGAAAATATCAAAAATTACACCAAATGTATATTATATACTGTAAATAAAATATCAAAAAGTACAGTAAATATATATTACACACCCTATGTAAAATATCACAAACTACACGAAATATATATTATATAATTTACATGAAATATCAAAAGGACACCAAATATATCTTATATACTGAACATGAAATATCAAAATGTACAGTAAATATATTTCATATATTGTACATATAATATTAACTAAAAGTACACCAAATACATTTTATATACTGTAAATAATATATCAAAAGTACAGTAAATATATATTACATTCTGTACATAAAATATCAAAAAGTACACCAAATTTGTGTTTTATATACTGTAAATAAACTATCAAAATCTGCAGTAATTATATTTAATATACTGTACATAAAATATCAAAAATTAAACCAAATGTATATTATTTACTGTAAATAAAATATCAAAATGTACAGTAAATATATATTACACACCCTATGTAAAATATCACAATCTACACCAAATATATATTATATAAATTACATAAAATATAAAAAGGACACCAAATATATCTTTTATACTGTACATAAAATATCACAAATTACAGTAAATATATTTCATATATTGTACATCTAATATTAACTAAAAGTACACCAAATACATTTTATATACTGTAAATAAATTATCAAAAATTACAGTAAATATATATTTCATACTGTACATAAAATATCAAAAAGTACACCAAATATGTGTTATACATACTGTAAATAAACTATCAAAACTTCACTAATTATATTTAATATTCTGTACATAAAATATCAAAAATTATACCAAACGTATATTATTTACTGTAAATAAAATATCAAAAAGTACAGTAAATATATATGACACACCCTATGTAAAATATCACAAACTACACCAAATATATATTATATAATTTACATAAAATATCAAAACGACACCAAATATATCTTCTATACTGTACATAAAATATCAAAATGCACAGTAAATATATTTCATATATTGTATATATAATATTAACTAAAAGTACACCAAATACATTTTATATACTGTAAATAAATTATCAACAATTACAGTAAATATATATTACATACTGTACATAAAATATCAAAAAGTACACCAAATATGTGTTATATATACTGTAAATAAACTATCAAAAACTACAGTAATTATATTTAATATACTATACTTAAAATATCAAAAATTACACCAAATGTATATTATTTACTGTAAATAAAATATCAAAAATTACAGTAAATATATATTACACACCCTATGTAAAATATCAAAAACTACAACAAATATATATTATAAAATTCACATAAAATATCAAAAGGACCCCAAATATATATTATATACTGTACATAAAATATCAAAAAATACAGTAAATATATTTCATATAGTGTACATATAATATTAACTAAAAGTACACCAAATATATTTTATATACTGTAAATAATATATCAAAAAGTACAGTAAAGATATATATTACATACTGTACATAAAATATCAAAAATTACACCAAATATGTGTTATATATACTATAAATAAACTATCAAAACTACACTAATTATATATAATATACTGTACATAAAATATCAAAAATTACACCAAATGTATATTATATACAGTAAATAAAATATCAAAAAGTACAGTAAATGTATATGACAAACCCTATGTAAAATATCAAAAACTACACCAAATATATATTATATAATTTACATAAAACATCAAAAGGACACCAAATATATCTTCTATACTGTACAAAAAATATCAAAATGTAAAGTAAATATATTTCTTATATTGTATATTTAATATTAACTAAAAGTACACCAAATACATTTTATATACTGTAAATAAATTATCAAAAATTTCAGTAAATATATATTACATACTGTACATAAAATATCAAAAAGAACACCAAATATGTGTTATATATACTGTAAATAAACTATCAAAAACTACAGAAATTATATTTAATATACTGTACATAAAATATCAAAAATTACACCAAATGTATATTATATACTGTAAATAAAATATCAAAAATTACAGTAAATATATATGACACACCCTATGTAGAATATCACAAACTACACCAAATATATATTATATAATTTACATAAAATATCAAAAGGCCACCAAATATATCTTCTATACTGTACAAAAAATATCAAAAAGTACAGTAAATGTATTTCATATATTGTACATATAATATTAACTAAAAGTACACCAAATACATTTTATATACTGTAAATAAAATATCAAAAATACAGTAAATATATATTACATGCTGTACATAATATATCAAAAAGTACACCAAATATGTGTTATATATACTATAAATAAACTATCAAAACTACAGTAATTATATATAATATACTGTACATAAAATATCAAAAATTATACCAAATGTATATTATATACTTTAAATAAAATATCAAAAAGTACAGTAAATATATATGACACTCCCTATGTAAAATATCACAAACTACACCAAATATATATTATATAATTTACGTAAAATATCAAAAGGACACCAAATATATCTTATGTACTGTACATAAAATATCAAAATGTACAGTAAATATATTTCGTATATTGCACATATAATATTAACTGATAGTACACCAAATACATTTTATATACTGTAAATAAAATATCAAAAATTACAGTAAATATGTATTACATACTGTACAGAAAATATCAAAAAGTACACCAAATATGTTTTATATACACTGTAAATACACTATCAAAAACTACAGTAATTATATTTAACATACTGTACATAAAATATCAAAAATTACACCAAATGTATATTATTTACTGTAAATAAAATATCAAAAATACAGTAAATATATATTACACACCGTATGTAAAATATCACAATCTACACCAAATATATATTATATAATTTACATAAAATATCAAAATGACACAAAATATATCTTATATACTGTACATAAAATATCAAAAAGTACAGTAAATATATTTCATATATTGTATATATAATATTAACTAAAAGTACACCAAATACATTTTATATAGTGTAAATAAAATATCAAAAAGAACAGTAAATATATATTACACACCATATGTAAAATATCAAAATCTACACCAAATATATATTATATAATTTACATAAAATATCAAAAGGACTCCAAATATATCTTATATACTGTACATAAAATATCAAAAAGTACAGTAAATATATTTCATGTATTGGACATATAATATTAACTAAAAGTACACCAAATACATTTTATATACTGTAAATAAAATATGAAAAGTACACTAAATATATATTACATACTGTACATAAAATATCAAAAAGTTCACCAAATATGTGTTATATATACTGTAAACTATCAAAAATTTCAGTAATTATGTATAATATGCTGTACATAAAATATCAAAAATCACACCAAATGTATATTATATACTGTAAAAAAATATCAAAAAGGACAGTGAATATACATGACACACACTATGTAAATTATCAAAAACTACACCAAATATATATTATATAATTTACAATTAATATCAAAAGGACACCGAATATATCCTATATACTGTACGTAAAATATCAAAAACTACAGTAAATATATTTCATATATTGTACATATAATTTTAACTAAAAGTACACCAAATACATTTTATATACTGTAAATAAAATATCAAAAATTACAGTAAATATATATTACATACTGTACATAAAATATCAAAAAGTACACCAAATATGTGTTATATATACTGTAAATAAACTATCAAAAACTACAGTAATTATATTTAATATACTGTACTTAAAATATCAAAAATTACACCAAATGTATATTATTTACTGTAAATAAAATATCAAAAATTACAGTAAATATATATTACACACCCTATGTAAAATATCAAAAACTACAACAAATATATATTATAAAATTCACATAAAATATCAAAAGGACACCAAATATATATTATATACTGTACATAAAATATCAAAAAATACAGTAAATATATTTCATATAGTGTACATATAATATTAACTAAAAGTACACCAAATATATTTTGTATACTGTAAATAATATATCAAAAAGAACAGTAAATATATATATTACATACTGTACATAAAATATCAAAAATTACACCAAATATGTGTTATATATACTATAAATAAACTATCAAAACTACACTAATTATATATAATATACTGTACATAAAATATCAAAAATTACACCAAATGTATATTGTATACTGTAAATAAAATATCAAAAAGTACAGTAAATGTATATGACAAACCCTATGTAAAATATCAAAAACTACACCAAATATATATTATATAATTTACATAAAACATCAAAAGGACACCAAATATATCTTCTATACTGTACAAAAAATATCAAAAAGTAAAGTAAATATATTTCTTATATTGTATATTTAATATTAACTAAAAGTACACCAAATACATTTTACATACTGTAAATAAATTATCAAAAATTTCAGTAAATATATATTACATACTGTACATAAAATATCAAAAAGAACACCAAATATGTGTTATATATACTGTAAATAAACTATCAAAAACTACAGAAATTATATTTAATATACTGTACATAAAATATCAAAAATTACACCAAATGTATATTATAAACTGTAAATAAAATATCAAAAATTACAGTAAATATATATGACACACCCTATGTAGAATATCACAAACTACACCAAATATATATTATATAATTTACATAAAATATCAAAAGGCCACCAAATATATCTTCTATACTGTACAAAAAATATCAAAAAGTACAGTAAATGTATTTCATATATTGTACATATAATATTAACTAAAAGTACACCAAATACATTTTATATACTGTAAATAAAATATCAAAAATACAGTAAATATATATTACATGCTGTACATAGTATATCAAAAAGTACACCAAATATGTGTTATATATACTATAAATAAACTATCAAAACTACAGTAATTATATATAATATACTGTACATAAAATATCAAAAATTATACCAAATGTATATTATATACTTTAAATAAAATATCAAAAAGTACAGTAAATATATATGACACTCCCTATGTAAAATATCACAAACTACACCAAATATATATTATATAATTTACGTAAAATATCAAAAGGACACCAAATATATCTTATGTACTGTACATAAAATATCAAAATGTACAGTAAATATATTTCGTATATTGCACATATAATATTACCTGATAGTACACCAAATACATTTTATATACTGTAAATAAAATATCAAAAATTACAGTAAATATGTATTACATACTGTACAGAAAATATCAAAAAGTACACCAAATATGTGTTATATACACTGTAAATAAACTATCAAAAACTACAGTAATTATATTTAACATACTGTACATAAAATATCAAAAATTACACCAAATGTATATTATTTACTGTAAATAAAATATCAAAAAGTACAGTAAATATATATTACACACCGTATGTAAAATATCACAATCTACACCAAATATATATTATATAATTTACATAAAATATCAAAATGACACAAAATATATCTTATATACTGTACATAAAATATCAAAAAGTACAGTAAATATATTTCATATATTGTATATATAATATTAACTAAAAGTACACCAAATACATTTTATATAGTGTAAATAAAATATCAAAAAGAACAGTAAATATATATTACACACCATATGTAAAATATCACAATCTACACCAAATATATATTATATAATTTACATAAAATATCAAAAGGACTCCAAATATATCTTATATACTGTACATAAAATATCAAAAAGTACAGTAAATATATTTCATGTATTGGACATATAATATTAACTAAAAGTACACCAAATACATTTTATATACTGTAAATAAAATATGAAAAGTACACTAAATATATATTACATACTGTACATAAAATATCAAAAAGTTCACCAAATATGTGTTATATATACTGTAAACTATCAAAAATTTCAGTAATTATGTATAATATGCTGTACATAAAATATGAAAAATCACACCAAATGTATATTATATACTGTAAAAAAATATCAAAAAGGACAGTGTATATACATGACACACACTATGTAAATTATCAAAAACTACACCAAATATATATTATATAATTTACAATTAATAACAAAAGGACACCGAATATATCCTATATACTGTACGTAAAATATCAAAAACTACAGTAAATATATTTCATATATTGTACATATAATTTTAACTAAAAGTACACCAAATACATTTTATATACTGTAAATAAAATATCAAAAATTACAGTAAATATATATTACATACTGTACATAAAATATCAAAAAGTACACCAAATTTGTGTTTTATATACTGTAAATAAACTATCAAAAACTTCAGTAATTATATTTAATATACTGTACATAAAATATCAAAAATTAAACCAAATGTATATTATTTACTGTAAATAAAATATCAAAAAGTACAGTAAATATATCTTACACACCCTATGTAAAATATCACAATCTACACCAAATATATATTATATAATTTACATAAAATATCAAAAGGACACCAAATATATCATATATAGTGTACATAAAATATCAAAATGTACAGTAAATATATTTCCTATATTGTACATATAATATTAACTAAAAGTACACCAAATACATTTTATATACAGTAAATAAAATATCAAAAATTATGTAAATATATATTACATACTGTACATAAAATATCAAAAAGTACACCAAATATGTGTAATATATACTGTAAATAAACTATCAAAAACTACAGTAATTATATTTAATATACTGTACATAAAATATCAAAAATTACACCAAATGTATATTATATACTGTAAATAAAATATCAAAAAGTACAGTAAATATATATTACACACCCTATGTAAAATATCACAAACTACACGAAATATATATTATATAATTTACATGAAATATCAAAAGGACACCAAATATATCTTATATACTGAACATGAAATATCAAAATGTACAGTAAATATATTTCATATACTGTACATATAATATTAACTAAAAGTACACCAAATACATTTTATATACTGTAAATAAAATATCAAAAGTACAGTAAATATATATTACATTCTGTACATAAAATATCAAAAAGTACACCAAATTTGTGTTTTATATACTGTAAATAAACTATCAAAATCTGCAGTAATTATATTTAATATACTGTACATAAAATATCAAAAATTAAACCAAATGTATATTATTTACTGTAAATAAAATATCAAAATGTACAGTAAATATATATTACACACCCTATGTAAAATATCACAATCTACACCAAATATATATTATATAAATTACATAAAATATAAAAAGGACACCAAATATATCTTTTATACTGTACATAAAATATCACAAATTACAGTAAATATATTTCATATATTGTACATATAATATTAACTAAAAGTACACCAAATACATTTTATATACTGTAAATAAATTATCAAAAATTACAGTAAATATATATTTCATACTGTACATAAAATATCAAAAAGTACACCAAATATGTGTTATACATACTGTAAATAAACTATCAAAACTTCACTAATTATATTTAATATTCTGTACTTAAAATATCAAAAATTACACCAAACGTATATTATTTACTGTAAATAAAATATCAAAAAGTACAGTAAATATATATGACACACCCTATGTAAAATATCACAAACTACACCAAATATATATTATATAATTTACATAAAATATCAAAACGACACCAAATATATCTTCTATACTGTACATAAAATATCAAAATGTACAGTAAATATATTTCATATATTGTATATATAATATTAACTAAAAGTACACCAAATACATTTTATATACTGTAAATAAATTATCAACAATTACAGTAAATATATATTACATACTGTACATAAAATATCAAAAAGTACACCAAATATGTGTTATATATACTGTAAATAAACTATCAAAAACTACAATAATTATATTTAATATACTGTACTTAAAATATCAAAAATTACACCAAATGTATATTATTTACTGTAAATAAAATATCAAAAATTACAGTAAATATATATTACACACCCTATGTAAAATATCAAAAACTACAACAAATATATATTATAAAATTCACATAAAATATCAAAAGGACACCAAATATATATTATATACTGTACATAAAATATCAAAAAATACAGTAAATATATTTCATATAGTGTACATATAATATTAACTAAAAGTACACCAAATATATTTTATATATTGTAAATAATATATCAAAAAGTACAGTAAATATATATATTACATACTGTACATAAAATATCAAAAATTACACCAAATATGTGTTATATATACTATAAATAAACTATCAAAACTACACTAATTATATATAATATACTGTACATAAAATATCAAAAATTACACCAAATGTATATTATATACAGTAAATAAAATATCAAAAAGTACAGTAAATGTATATGACAAACCCTATGTAAAATATCAAAAACTACACCAAATATATATTATATAATTTACATAAAACATCAAAAGGACACCAAATATATCTTCTATACTGTACAAAAAATATCAAAAAGTACAGTAAATATATTTCTTATATTGTATATTTAATATTAACTAAAAGTACACCAAATACATTTTATATACTGTAAATAAATTATCAAAAATTTCAGTAAATATATATTACATACTGTACATAAAATATCAAAAAGAACACCAAATATGTGTTATATATACTGTAAATAAACTGTCAAAAACTACAGAAATTATATTTAATATACTGCACATAAAATATCAAAAATTACACCAAATGTATATTATATACTGTAAATAAAATATCAAAAATTACAGTAAATATATATGACACACCCTATGTAGAATATCACAAACTACACCAAATATATATTATATAATTTACATAAAATATCAAAAGGCCACCAAATATATCTTCTATACTGTACAAAAAATATCAAAAAGTACAGTAAATGTATTTCATATATTGTACATATAATATTAACTAAAAGTACACCAAATACATTTTATATACTGTAAATAAAATATCAAAAAGTACAGTAAATATATATTACATGCTGTACATAATATATCAAAAAGTACACCAAATATGTGTTATATATACTATAAATAAACTATCAAAACTACAGTAATTATATATAATATACTGTACATAAAATATAAAAATTATACCAAATGTATATTATATACTTTAAATAAAATATCAAAAAGTACAGTAAATATATATGACACTCCCTATGTAAAATATCACAAACTACAGCAAATATATATTATATAATTTACGTAAAATATCAAAAGGACACCAAATATATCTTATGTACTGTACATAAAATATCAAAATGTACAGTAAATATATTTCCTATATTGCACATATAATATTAACTGATAGTACACAAAATACATTTTATATACTGTAAATAAAATATCAAAAATTACAGTAAATATGTATTACATACTGTACAGAAAATATCAAAAAGTACACCAAATATGTTTTATATACACTGTAAATAAACTATCAAAAACTACAGTAATTATATTTAACATACTGTACATAAAATATCAAAAATTACACCAAATGTATATTATTTACTGTAAATAAAATATCAAAAAGTACAGTAAATATATATTACACACCGTATGTAAAATATCACAATCTACACCAAATATATATTATATAATTTACATAAAATATCAAAATGACACAAAATATATCTTATATACTGTACATAAAATATCAAAAAGTACAGTAAATATATTTCATATATTGTATATATAATATTAACTAAAAGTACACCAAATACATTTTATATAGTGTAAATAAAATATCAAAAAGAACAGTAAATATATATTACACACCATATGTAAAATATCAAAATCTACACCAAATATATATTATATAATTTACATAAAATATCAAAAGGACTCCAAATATATCTTATATACTGTACATAAAATATCAAAAAGTACAGTAAATATATTTCATGTATTGGACATATAATATTAACTAAAAGTACACCAAATACATTTTATATACTGTAAATAAAATATGAAAAGTACACTAAATATATATTACATACTGTACATAAAATATCAAAAAGTTCACCAAATATGTGTTATATATACTGTAAACTATCAAAAATTTCAGTAATTATGTATAATATGCTGTACATAAAATATCAAAAATCACACCAAATGTATATTATATACTGTAAAAAAATATCAAAAAGGACAGTGAATATACATGACACACACTATGTAAATTATCAAAAACTACACCAAATATATATTATATAATTTACAATTAATATCAAAAGGACACCGAATATATCCTATATACTGTACGTAAAATATCAAAAACTACAGTAAATATATTTCATATATTGTACATATAATTTTAACTAAAAGTACACCAAATACATTTTATATACTGTAAATAAAATATCAAAAATTACAGTAAATATATATTACATACTGTACATAAAATATCAAAAAGTACACCAAATATGTGTTATATATACTGTAAACTATCAAAAACTACAGTAATTATATTTAATATACTGTACATAAAATATCAAAAATCACACCAAATGTATATTATATACTGTAAATAAAATATCAAAAAGACAGAGAATATATATGACACACACTATGTAAAATATCAAAAACTACACCAAATATATATTATATAATTTACACTAAATATCAAAAGGACACCAAATATATCTTATATACTGTACATAAAATATCAAAAACTAGAGTAAATATATTTCATATATTCTACATATAATATTAACTAAAAGTACACCAAATACATTTTATATACAGTAAATAAAATATTAGAAAATACAGTAAATATATATTACATACTGTACATAAAATATCAAAAAGTACACCAAATATGTGTTATATATACTGTAAACTATCAAAAACATCAGTAATTATATATAATATGCTGTACATAAAATATCAAAAATCACACCAAATGTATATTATATACTGTAAATAAAATATAAAAAAGGACAGTGAATATATATGACACACACTATGTAAAATATCAAAAACTACACCAAATATATATTATGTAATTTACAATAAATACCAAAAGGACACCAAATATATCCTATATACTGTACGTAAAATATGAAAAACTACAGTAAATATATTTCATATATTGTACATATAATATTAACTAAAAGTACACCAAATACATTTTATATACTGTAAAGAAAATATCAGAAAGTACAGTAAATATATATTACATACAGTAGATAAAATATCAAAAAGTACACCAAATATGTGTTATATATACTGTAAATAAACTATCAAAAACTACAGTAATTATATTCAATATACTGTACATAAAATATCAAAAATTACTCCAAATGTACATTATATGGTGTAAATAAAATATCTAAAATACAGTAAATATATATTACACACCCTATGTAAAATATCAAAAATTACACCAAGTGTAAATTATATACTGTAAATAAAATATCAAAAAGGACAGTAAATATATACTACACACCCTATGTAAAATATCAAAAACTACACCAAATATATATTATATAATTTACATAAAATATAAAGAGGTCACCAAATATATCTTATATATTGTACATAAAATATCATAAAGTACACTATATATATTTCATATATTGTATATATATTATTAACTAAAAGTACACCAAATATATTTTGTATACTGTAAATAAAATGTCAAATGGACACCAAATATATCTTCTATACTGTACATAAAATATCAAAATATACAGTAAATATATTTCATATATTGTATATATAATATTAACTAAAAGTACACCAAATACATTTTATATAATGTAAATAAATTATAAAAAATTACAGAAAATATATATTACATACTGTACATAAAATATCAAAAACTACACCAAATATGTGTTATATATACTGTAAATAAACTATCAAAAACTACAGTAATTATATTTAATATACTGTACATAAAATATCAAAAAATACACCAAATGTATATTATTTACTGTAAATAAAATATCAAAAATTACAGTAAATATATATTACACACCCTATGTAAAATATCAAAAACTACACCAAATATATATTATAAAATTCACATAAAATATCAAAAGGACACCAAATATATATTATTTACTCTACATAAAATATCAAAATGTACAGTAAATATATTTCATATGTTGTATATATAATATTAACTAAAAGTACACCAAATACATTTTATATACAGTAAATAAAATATCAAAAAGTACAGTAAATATATATTACATACTGTTCATAAAATATCAAAATGTACACCAAATATGTGTTATATATACTCTAAATAAACTATCAAAACTACAGTAATTATATTTAATATACTGTACATAAAATATCAAAAATTGCACCAAATGCATATTATTTACTGTAAATAAAATATCAAAAAGTACAGTAAATATATATGACACACCCTATGTAAAATATCAAAAACTACTCCAAATATATATTATATAATTTACATAAAATATCAAAAGGACACCAAATATATCTTATATACTGTACATAAAATATCAAAAAGTCCAGTAAATATATTTCATATATTGTATATATAATATTAATTAAAAGTACACCAAATACATTTTATATACTGTAAATAAAATATCAAAAATTACAGTAAATATATATTACATACTGTACATAAAATATCAAAAAGTACACCAAATATGTGTTATATATACTGTAAACTATCAAAAACTTCAGTAATTATGTATAATATGCTGTACATAAAATATCAAAAATCACACCAAATGTATATTATATACTGTAAATATGATATCAAAAATACCGTAAATATATATTACACAACCTATGTAAAATATCACAAACTACACCAAATATATATTATATAATTTACATAAAATATCAAAAGGACACCAAATATATCTTATATACTGTACATAAAATATCAAAATGTACAGTAAATATATTTCATATATTGTATATATAATATTAACTAAAAGTACACCAAATACATTTTATATACTGTAAATAAATTATCAACAATTACAGTAAATATATATTACATACTGTACATAAAATATCAAAAAGTACACCAAATATGTGTTATATATACTGTAAATAAACTATCAAAAACTACAATAATTATATTTAATATACTGTACTTAAAATATCAAAAATTACACCAAATGTATATTATTTACTGTAAATAAAATATCAAAAATTACAGTAAATATATATTACACACCCTATGTAAAATATCAAAAACTACAACAAATATATATTATAAAATTCACATAAAATATCAAAAGGACACCAAATATATATTATATACTGTACATAAAATATCAAAAAATACAGTAAATATATTTCATATAGTGTACATATAATATTAACTAAAAGTACACCAAATATATTTTATATATTGTAAATAATATATCAAAAAGTACAGTAAATATATATATTACATACTGTACATAAAATATCAAAAATTACACCAAATATGTGTTATATATACTATAAATAAACTATCAAAACTACACTAATTATATATAATATACTGTACATAAAATATCAAAAATTACACCAAATGTATATTATATACAGTAAATAAAATATCAAAAAGTACAGTAAATGTATGTGACAAACCCTATGTAAAATATCAAAAACTACACCAAATATATATTATATAATTTACATAAAACATCAAAAGGACACCAAATATATCTTCTATACTGTACAAAAAATATCAAAAAGTACAGTAAATATATTTCTTATATTGTATATTTAATATTAACTAAAAGTACACCAAATACATTTTATATACTGTAAATAAATTATCAAAAATTTCAGTAAATATATATTACATACTGTACATAAAATATCAAAAAGAACACCAAATATGTGTTATATATACTGTAAATAAACTGTCAAAAACTACAGAAATTATATTTAATATACTGCACATAAAATATCAAAAATTACACCAAATGTATATTATATACTGTAAATAAAATATCAAAAATTACAGTAAATATATATGACACACCCTATGTAGAATATCACAAACTACACCAAATATATATTATATAATTTACATAAAATATCAAAAGGCCACCAAATATATCTTCTATACTGTACAAAAAATATCAAAAAGTACAGTAAATGTATTTCATATATTGTACATATAATATTAACTAAAAGTACACCAAATACATTTTATATACTGTAAATAAAATATCAAAAAGTACAGTAAATATATATTACATGCTGTACATAATATATCAAAAAGTACACCAAATATGTGTTATATATACTATAAATAAACTATCAAAACTACAGTAATTATATATAATATACTGTACATAAAATATAAAAATTATACCAAATGTATATTATATACTTTAAATAAAATATCAAAAAGTACAGTAAATATATATGACACTCCCTATGTAAAATATCACAAACTACAGCAAATATATATTATATAATTTACGTAAAATATCAAAAGGACACCAAATATATCTTATGTACTGTACATAAAATATCAAAATGTACAGTAAATATATTTCCTATATTGCACATATAATATTAACTGATAGTACACAAAATACATTTTATATACTGTAAATAAAATATCAAAAATTACAGTAAATATGTATTACATACTGTACAGAAAATATCAAAAAGTACACCAAATATGTTTTATATACACTGTAAATAAACTATCAAAAACTACAGTAATTATATTTAACATACTGTACATAAAATATCAAAAATTACACCAAATGTATATTATTTACTGTAAATAAAATATCAAAAAGTACAGTAAATATATATTACACACCGTATGTAAAATATCACAATCTACACCAAATATATATTATATAATTTACATAAAATATCAAAATGACACAAAATATATCTTATATACTGTACATAAAATATCAAAAAGTACAGTAAATATATTTCATATATTGTATATATAATATTAACTAAAAGTACACCAAATACATTTTATATAGTGTAAATAAAATATCAAAAAGAACAGTAAATATATATTACACACCATATGTAAAATATCAAAATCTACACCAAATATATATTATATAATTTACATAAAATATCAAAAGGACTCCAAATATATCTTATATACTGTACATAAAATATCAAAAAGTACAGTAAATATATTTCATGTATTGGACATATAATATTAACTAAAAGTACACCAAATACATTTTATATACTGTAAATAAAATATGAAAAGTACACTAAATATATATTACATACTGTACATAAAATATCAAAAAGTTCACCAAATATGTGTTATATATACTGTAAACTATCAAAAATTTCAGTAATTATGTATAATATGCTGTACATAAAATATCAAAAATCACACCAAATGTATATTATATACTGTAAAAAAATATCAAAAAGGACAGTGAATATACATGACACACACTATGTAAATTATCAAAAACTACACCAAATATATATTATATAATTTACAATTAATATCAAAAGGACACCGAATATATCCTATATACTGTACGTAAAATATCAAAAACTACAGTAAATATATTTCATATATTGTACATATAATTTTAACTAAAAGTACACCAAATACATTTTATATACTGTAAATAAAATATCAAAAATTACAGTAAATATATATTACATACTGTACATAAAATATCAAAAAGTACACCAAATATGTGTTATATATACTGTAAACTATCAAAAACTACAGTAATTATATTTAATATACTGTACATAAAATATCAAAAATCACACCAAATGTATATTATATACTGTAAATAAAATATCAAAAAGACAGAGAATATATATGACACACACTATGTAAAATATCAAAAACTACACCAAATATATATTATATAATTTACACTAAATATCAAAAGGACACCAAATATATCTTATATACTGTACATAAAATATCAAAAACTAGAGTAAATATATTTCATATATTCTACATATAATATTAACTAAAAGTACACCAAATACATTTTATATACAGTAAATAAAATATTAGAAAATACAGTAAATATATATTACATACTGTACATAAAATATCAAAAAGTACACCAAATATGTGTTATATATACTGTAAACTATCAAAAACATCAGTAATTATATATAATATGCTGTACATAAAATATCAAAAATCACACCAAATGTATATTATATACTGTAAATAAAATATAAAAAAGGACAGTGAATATATATGACACACACTATGTAAAATATCAAAAACTACACCAAATATATATTATGTAATTTACAATAAATACCAAAAGGACACCAAATATATCCTATATACTGTACGTAAAATATGAAAAACTACAGTAAATATATTTCATATATTGTACATATAATATTAACTAAAAGTACACCAAATACATTTTATATACTGTAAAGAAAATATCAGAAAGTACAGTAAATATATATTACATACAGTAGATAAAATATCAAAAAGTACACCAAATATGTGTTATATATACTGTAAATAAACTATCAAAAACTACAGTAATTATATTCAATATACTGTACATAAAATATCAAAAATTACTCCAAATGTACATTATATGGTGTAAATAAAATATCTAAAATACAGTAAATATATATTACACACCCTATGTAAAATATCAAAAATTACACCAAATGTAAATTATATACTGTAAATAAAATATCAAAAAGGACAGTAAATATATACTACACACCCTATGTAAAATATCAAAAACTACACCAAATATATATTATATAATTTACATAAAATATAAAGAGGTCACCAAATATATCTTATATATTGTACATAAAATATCATAAAGTACACTATATATATTTCATATATTGTATATATATTATTAACTAAAAGTACACCAAATATATTTTGTATACTGTAAATAAAATGTCAAATGGACACCAAATATATCTTCTATACTGTACATAAAATATCAAAATATACAGTAAATATATTTCATATATTGTATATATAATATTAACTAAAAGTACACCAAATACATTTTATATAATGTAAATAAATTATAAAAAATTACAGAAAATATATATTACATACTGTACATAAAATATCAAAAACTACACCAAATATGTGTTATATATACTGTAAATAAACTATCAAAAACTACAGTAATTATATTTAATATACTGTACATAAAATATCAAAAAATACACCAAATGTATATTATTTACTGTAAATAAAATATCAAAAATTACAGTAAATATATATTACACACCCTATGTAAAATATCAAAAACTACACCAAATATATATTATAAAATTCACATAAAATATCAAAAGGACACCAAATGTACCTTACATACTGTACATAAAATATCAAAATATACAGTAAATATATTTCATATATTGTGCATATAATATTAACTAAATGTACAACAAATATATTTTATATACTGTAAATAAAATATCAAATATTACAGTAAATATATATTACATATAGTACATAAAATATCAAAAAGTACACAAAATATGTGTTGTATATACTCTAAATAAACTATCAAATACTACAGTAATTATATTTAATATACTGTACATAATATATCAAAAATTACACCAAATGTATTTTATTTACTGTAAATAAAATATCAAAATGTACAGTAAATATATATTACACACCATATGTAAAGTATCACAATCTACACCAAATATATATTATATAAAATACACAAAATATCAAAATGACACCAAATATATCTTATATACTGTACATAAAATATCAAAAAGTACAGTAAATATATTTCATATATTGTACATATAATATTAACTAAAAGTACACCAAATACATTTTATTTAGTGTAAAGAAAATATCAAAAATTATAGTAAATATATATTACACACCATATGTAAAATATCACAATCTACACCAAATATATATTATATAATTTACATAAAATATCAAAAGGACCCCAAATATATCTTATATAGAGTACATAAAATATCAAAAATTTCAGTAAATGTATTTCATATATTGTACATATAATCCTAACTAAAAGTACACCAAATACATTTTATATCGTGTAAATAAAATATCAAAAAGTACAGTAAATATATATTACACACCATATGTAAAATATCACAATATACACCAAATATATATTATATAATTTACATAAAATATCAAAAGGACACCAAATATATCTTATATACTGTACATAAAATATCAAAAAGTACAGTAAATATATTTCATATATTGTACATATAATATTAACTAAAAGTACACCAAATACATTTTATATAGTGTAAATAAAATATTGAAAATTACAGTGAATATATATTACATACTGTACATACAATATCAAAAAGTACACCAAATATGTGTTATATATACTGTATATAAACTATCAAAAACTACAATAATTATATTTAATATACTGTACATAAAATATAAAAAATTACACCAAATGTATAATATACTGCAAATAAAATACCAAAAAGTACAGTAAATATATATTACACAACCTATGTAAAATATCAGAATCTACACCAAATATATATTATATAATTTACATAAAATATCAAAAGGACACCAAATATATCTTATATACTGTACATAAAATATCAAAAGTACATTAAATATATTTCATATATTGTACATATAATGTTAACTAAAAGTACACCAAATACATTTTATATAGTTTAAATAAAAATCAAAAAGTACAGTAAATATATATTACACACCATATGTAAAATATCGCAATCTACCCCAAATATATATTATATAATTTACATAAAATATCAAAAGGACACCAAAAATATCTTGTATACTGTACATAAGATATGAAAAAGTACAGTAAATATATTTCATATATTGTACATATAATATTAACTAAAAGTACACCAAATACATTTTATATAGTGTAAGTAAAATATCAAAAATTACAGTGAATATATATCACATACTGTACATAAAATATCAAAAACTACACCAAATATGTGTTATATATACTCTAAATAAACTATCAAAAACTTCAGTAATTATATTAATATACTGTACATAAAATATCAAAAATTTCACCAAATGTCTTTTATTTACTGTAAATAAAATACCAAAATGTAGAGTAAATATATATTACACACACTATGTAAAATATCACAAACTACACTAAAGATATATTATATAATTTACATAAAATATCAAAAGGACACCAAATATACCTTATATATTGTACATAAAATATCAAAATGTACAGTAAATATATTTCATATATTGTACATATAATATTAACTAAAAGTACACAAATACATTTTATATACTGTAAATAAAATATCAAAAATTACAGTAAATATATATCACATACAGTACATAAAATATCAAAAAGTACACCAAATATGTGTTATATATACTGTAAATAAACTATCAAAAACTACAGTAATTATGTTTAATATACTGTACATAAAATATCAAAAATTACACCAAATGAATATTATTTACTGTAAATAAAATATCAAAAAGTACAGTTGATATATATTACACACCATATGTAAAATATCACAATCTACACCAAATATATATTATATAATTTACATAAAATATCAAAAGGACACCAAATTTATCTTTTATACTGTACATAAAATATCAAAAGAACAGTAATTATATTTCATATATTGTACATATAATATTAACTAAAAGTACACCAAATACATTTTATATAGTGTAAATAAAATATCAAAAAGTACAGTAAATATATATTACTCACCATATGTAAAATATCGCAATCTACCCCAAATATATATTATATAATTTACATAAAATATCAAAAGGACACCAAAAATATCTTGTATACTGTACATAAAATATCAAAATTACAGTAAATATATTTCATATATTGTATATATAATATTAACTAAAAGTACACCAAATACATTTTATATAGTGTAAATAAAATATCAAAAATTTCAGTGAATATATATCACATACTGTACATAAAATATCAAAAACTACACCAAATATGTGTTATATATACTGTAAATAAACTATCAAAAACTTCAGTAATTATATTAATATACTGTACATAAAATATCAAAAATTACACCAAATGTATATTATTTACTGTAAATAAAATACCAAAATGTACAGAAAATATATATTACACACCCTATGTAAAATATCACAAACTACACCAAAGATATATTATATAATTTACATAAAATATCAAAAGGACACCAAATATACCTTATATTTTGTACATAAAATATCAAAATGTACAGTAAATATATTTCATATACTGTACATATAATATTAACTAAAAGTACACCAAATACATTTTATATACTGTAAATAAAATATCAAAAATTACAGTAAATATATATTACATACTGTACGTAAAACATCAAAAAGTACACCAAATATGTGTTATATATACTCTAAATAAACTATCAAAAACTACAGTAATTATATTTAATATACTGTACATAAAATATCAAAAATTACACCAAATGTACGTTATTTACTGTAAATAAAATATCAAAAATACAGTAAATATATATTACACACCATTTGTAAAATATCACAATCTACACCAAATATATATAATATAATTTACATAAAATATTAAAAAGACACCAAATATATCTTATATACTGTACGTAAAATATCAAAAATACAGTAAATATATTTCATATATTGTATATATATTAACTAAAAGTACACCAAATACATTTTATATACTGTAAATTAAATATCAAAAAGTACAGTAAATATATATTACATACTGTACATAAAATATCAAAAAGTACAACAAATATGTGTTATATATACTCTAAATAAACTATCAAAAGCTACAGTAATTATATTTAATATACTGTACATAAAATATCAAAAATTACACCAAATGTACGTTGTTTACTGTAAAAAAATATCAAAAAGTACAGTAAATATATATAACACACCCTATGCGAAATAACAAAAACTACACCAAATTTATATTATATAATTTACATAAAATATCAAAGGACACCAAATATACCTTATATAATGTACATAAATTATCAAAAATTTCACCAAATGTACGTTATTTACTGTAAATAAAATATCAAAAATACAGTAAATATATATTACACACCATATTTAAAATATCACAATCTACACCAAATATATATTATATAATTTACATAAAATATTAAAGGGACACCAAATATATCTTATATACTGTACGTAAAATATCAAAAAGTACAGTAAATATATTTCATATATTGTACATATAACATTAACTAAAAGTACACCAAATACATTTTATATACTGTAAATTAAATATCAAAAACTACAGTAAATATATATTACATACTGTACATAAAATAACAAAAAGTACACCAAATATGTGTTGTATATACACTAAATAAACTATCAAAAGCTACAGTAATTATATTTAATATACTGTAAATGAAATATCAAAAATTACACCAAATGTATATTATTTACTGTAAATAAAATATCAAATAGTACAGTAAATATATATTACACACCCTATGTAAAATATCAGAAACTACACCAAATATATATTATATAATTTACATAAAATATCAAAAGGACACCAAATATACATTATACTGTACATAAAATATCAAAATGTACAGTAAATATATTTCATATATTGTACATATAATTTTAACTAAATGTACACCAAATACATTTTGTATACTGTAAAGAAAATATCAAAAATTACAGTAAATATATATTACATACAGTACATAAAATATCAAAAAGTACACCAAATATGTGTTATATATACTCTAAATAAACTATCAAAAACTACAGTAATTATATTTAATATACTGTACATAAAATATCAAAAATTAGACCAAATGTATATTATTTACTGTAAATAAAATATCAAAAAGTACAGTAAATATATATTACACACCATATGTAAAATATCGCAATCTACGCCAAATATATATTATATAATTTACATAAAATATCAAAAGGACACCAAAAATATCTTGTATACCGTACATAAGATATGAAAAAGTACAGTAAATATATTTCATATATTGTACATATAATATTAACTAAAAGTACACCAAATACATTTTATATAGTGTAAATAAAATATCAAAAATAACAGTGAATATATATCACATACTGAACATAAAATATCAAAAACTACACCAAATATGTGTTCTATATACTGTAAATAAACTATCAAAAACTTCAGTAATTATATTAATATACTGTACATAAAATATCAAAAATTACATCAAATGTACATTATTTACTGTAAATAAAATACCAAAATGTACAGTAAATATATATTACACACCCTATGTAAAATATCACAAACTACACCAAAGATATATTATATAATTTACATAAAATATCAAAAGGACTCCAAATATACCTTATATATTGTACATAAAATATCAAAATGTACAGTAAATATATTTCATATATTGTACATATAATATTAACTAAAAGTACACCAAATACATTTTATATACTGTAAATAAAATATCAAAAATTACAGTAAATATATATCACATACAGTACATAAAATATCAAAAAGTACACCAAATATGTGTTATATATACTGTAAATAAACTATCAAAAACTACAGTAATTATATTTAATATACTGTACATAAAATATCAAAAATTACACCAAATGTATATTATTTACTGTAAATAAAATATCAAAAAGTACAGTTAATATATATTAAACACCATATGTAAAATATCACAATCTACACCAAATATATATTATATAATTTACATAATATATCAAAAGGACACCAAATTTATCTTATATACTGTACATAAAATATCAAAAGAACAGTAATTATATTTCATATATTGTACATATAATATTAACTAAAAGTACACCAAATACATTTTATATAGTGTAAATAAAATATCAAAAAGTACAGTAAATATATATTACACACCATATGTAATATATCGCAATCTACGCCAAATATATATTATATAATTTACATAAAATATCAAAAGGACACCAAAAATATCTTGTATACTGTACATAAAATATCAAAATGTACAGTAAGTATATTTCATATATTGTACATATAATATTAACTAAAAGTATACCAAATACATTTTATATAGTGTAAATAATATATCAAAAATTACAGTGAATATATATCACATACTGTACATAAAATATCAAAAACTACACCAAATATGTGTTATATATACTGTAAATAAACTATCAAAAACTTCAGTAATTATATTAATATACTGTACATAAAATATCAAAAATTACACCAAATGTATACTATTTACTGTAAATAAAATACCAAAATGTACAGTAAATATATATTACACACCCTATGTAAAATATCACAAACTACACCAAATATATATTATATAATTTACATAAAATATCAAAAGGACACCAAATATACCTTATATACTGTACATAAAATATCAAAATGTACAGTAAATATATTTCATATATTGTACATATATTATTAACTATATGTACACCAAATACATTTTATATACTGTAAAAAAAATATCAAAAATTACAGTAAATATATATTACATACAGTACATAAAATATCAAAAAGTACACCAAATATTTGTTATATATACTCTAAATAAACTATCAAAAACTACAGTAATTATATTTAATATACTGTACATAAAACAACAAAATTAAACCAAATGTATATTATTTACTGTAAATAAAATATCAAAAAGTACAGTAAATATATATTACACACCATATGTAAAATATCACAATCTACACCAAATATATATTATATAAATTACATAAAATAACAAAAGGACACCAAATATATCTTATATACTGTACATAAAATATCAAAAAGTACAGTAAATATATTTCATATATTGTACATATAATATTAACTAAAAGTACACCAAATACATTTTATATAGTGTAAATAAAATATCAAAAATTACAGTGAATATTTATTACATACTGTACATACAATATCAAAAAGTACACCAAATATGTGTTATATATACTGTATATAAACTATCAAAAACAACAATAATTATATTTAATATACTGTACATAAAATATAAAAAATTACACCAAATGTATAATATACTGCAAATAAAATACCAAGAAGTACAGTAAATATATATTACACAACCTATGTAAAATATCACAAACTACACCAAATATATTATATAAATTACATAAAATATCAAAAGGACACCAAAGATATCTTATATACTGTACGTAAAATATCAAAATGTACAGTAAATATATTTCATATATTGTACATAAAATATTAACTAAAAGTACACCGAATACATTTTATATACTGTAAATAAATTATCAAAAATTACAGTAAATATATATTACATACTGTACATAAAACATCAAAAAGTACACCAAATATGTGTTATATATACTCTAAATAAACTATCAAAAACTACAGTAATTATATTTAATATACTGTACATAAAATATCAAAAATTACACCAAATGTACGTTATTTACTGTAAATAAAATATTAAAAATACAGTAAATATATATTACACACCATATGTAAAATATCACAATCTACACCAAATATATATTATAAATTTACATAAAATATTAAAAGGACACCAAATATATCTTATATACTGTACGTAAAATATCAAAAAGTACAGTAAATATATTTCATATATTGTACATGTAACATTAACTAAAAGGACACCAAATTCATTTTATATACTGTAAATTAAATATCAAAAAGTACAGTAAATATATATTACATACTGTACATAAAATAACAAAAGGTACACCAAATATTTGTTATATATTCGGTAAATAAACAATCAAAAAATGCAGTAATTATATTTAATATGCTGTACATAAAATATCAAAAATTACACGAAATGTATACTATATACTGTAAAAAAAATCTAAAATTACAAGAAATATATGTTACACACCCTATGTAAAATATCAAAAACTATGCCAAATATATATTATATAATTTACATAAAATATCAAAAGTACACCAAATATATATTATATACTGTACATAAAATATCAAAAAGTACAGTAAATATATTGCAAATATTGTACATATAATATTAACTAAAAGTACACCAAATACATTTTATATACTGTGAATAAAATATCCAAAAGTTCAGTAAATATATATTACATACTGTACATAAAATATCAAAAAGTACACCAAATATGTTTTATATATACTGTAAATAAACTATAAAAACTACAGTAATTATATTTAATATACTGTACAAAAAATATCAAAAATTACACAAAAAGTATATTATATACTCTAAATAAAATATCAAATGGTACAGTAAATATTTATTACACACTCTATGTTAAATATAAAAAACTACAACAAATATATGTTATATAATCTACATAAAATATCTAAAGTACACCAAATATATATTATATACTGTATATAAAATATCGAAATGCACAGTAAATTTATTTCATATATTGTACATATAATATTAACTGAAAGTACAGCAAGTACATTTTATATACTGTAAATAAAATATCCAAAAGCACAGTAAATCTATATTACATACTGAAAATAAAATATCAAAATGTACACCAAATATGTGTTATACATACTGTAAATAAACAATCAAAAAATACAGTAATTATATTTAATATACAGTACATAAAATATCAAAAATTACACGAAATGTATACTATATACTTTAAAAAAAATATCTAAAATTACAGTAAATATATATTACTCACTCTATGTAAAATATCAAAAACTACGCCAAATATATATTATATAATTTACATAAAATATCAAAAGTACACCAAATATATATTATACACTGTACAGAAAATATCAAATGTACACGAAATATATATTATATACTGTACATGAAATATCAAAAAGTACAGTAAATATATTTCATATATTGTTCATATAATATTAGCTGAAAGTACACCAAATACATTTTATATACTGTTAATTAAATATCCAAATTTCAGTAAATATATATTACATACTGTACATAAAATATCAAAAAGTACACCAAATATGTGTTATTTATAGTGTAGATAAACTATCAAAAACTACAGTAATCATATTTAACACAGTGTACATAAAATATCAAAATTTACTACAAATATATATTATATACTGTAAATAAAATATCAAAAATTACAATAAATATATATTACACAATCTATGTAAAATATCAGAAACTACACCAAATATATATTATAAAATTTACATAAAATATCAAATGTACAACACATACATATTATATACTCTACATAAAATATCAAAAAGTACAGTAAATATATTTCATATATTGTACATATAATATTAAATAAAAGTACAAAAAATACATCTTATATACTGTAAATAAACTATCCAAAGGTACAGTAAATATATATTACAAACTGTACATAAAATATCAAAGAGTACACCAAATATGTGTTTTATATACGGTAAATAGACTATCAAAAACTACAGTAATTATATTTAACATACTATACATAAAATATCAAAAATTACACGAAATATATATTATATACACTAAATAAAATATAAAAAAGTACAGTAAATATTTATTACACACTCTATGTAAAATATCAAAAACTACACCAAATATATATTATGTACTGTACATAAAATGTCAAAATGCACAGTAAATATATTTCATATATTGTACATATAATATTAAGTAAAAGTACACCAAATACATTTTACATACTCTAAATTAAATATCCAAAATACAGTAAATATATATTACATACTGTACATAAAATATCAAAAAGTACACCAAATATGTTATATATACTGTAAATAAACTATCAAAAACTACAGAAATTATATTTTATATACTGTACATTAAATATCAAAAATTACACCAAATGTATATTATATACTCTAAATTAAATATCAAAAATACAGTAAATATTTATTACACACTCTATGTAAAATATCAAAAACTACACCAAATATATATTATATAATTTACATAAAATATCAAAACTACACCAAACATATATTATATACTGTACATAAAATAACAAAATGCACAGTAAATATATTTCATGTATTGTACATATAATATTAACTAAAAGTACACCAACTACATTTTATATACTGTAAATAATATATCCAAAATTACAGTAAATATATATTACCTACTGTACATAAAATATCAAAAAGTACATCTAATATGTGTCATATATACGGTAAATAAACTATCAAAAGCTACAGTAATTTTATTTAATATACTAAACATATAATATCAAAAATTACACCAAATGTATATTATATACTGTAAATAAAATATCAAAAATTATTGTAAATATATATTACACACTCTATGTAAAATATCAAAAACAACACCAAATATATATTATATAATTTACATAAAATATCAAAAGTACACCAAATATATATTATATACTTTACATAAAATATCAGAAAGTTCTGTAAATATATTTCATATAGTGTACATATAATATTAACTAAAAGTACACCAAATACATTTTATATACTGTAAATTAAATATCCAAACGTTCAGTAAATATATATTACTTACTGTACATAAAATATCAAAAAGTACACCAAATATGTGTTATGTATACTGTTAATAAACTATCAAAAACTACAGTAATTTTATTTAGTATACTGTACATAAAATATCAAAAATTACACCAAATGTATATTATATACCGTAAATAAAGTATCAAAAAGTACAGTAAATATATATTACACACTCTATGTAAAATATCAAAAACTACACCAAATATATATTATATAACTTACATAAAATATCAAAAGTACACCAAATATATATTATATAGTGTACATGAAATATCAAAAGGTACAGTAAATATATTTCATATATTGTACATATAATATTAACTGAAAGTACACCAAATACATTTTATATACTGTTAATTAAATATCCAAATTTCAGTAAATCTATATTACATACTGTATCTAAATTATCAAAAAGTCCACCAAATATGTGTTATATATACTGTAAATAAACTTTCAAAAAATACACTAATTATATTAATATACTGTACATAAAATATCAAAAATTACACTAAATTCATATTATATACTGTAAATAAAATATCAAATAGTACAGTAAATATTTATTACACACTCTATGTAAAATATCAAAAACTACACCAAATATATGTTATATAATTTACATAAAATATCAAAAGTACACCAAATATATATTATGAACTCTACATAAAATATAAAAATGCACAGTAAATCTATTTCATATATTGTACATATAATACTAAATGAAAGTACACCAAATACATTTTATATACTGCAAATAAAATATCCAAAAGCACAGTAAATATATATTACATACTGTACATAAAATATCATAAAGTACACCAAATATGTGTTATATATACTGTAAATAAACAATCAAAAACTACAGTAATTATATTTAATATACTTTACATAAAATATCAAAAATTACACGAAATGTGTACTATACACTGTAAAAAAAAATCTAAAATTACAGTAAATATATATTACACACGCTATGTAAAATATCAAAAACTACGCCGAATATATATTATATAATTTACATAAAATATCAAAAGTACACCAAATAGATATTATATACTGTACATTAAATATCAAAAAGTACAGTAAATATGTTTCATATAATGTACATATAATATGAACTAAAAGTACACCAAATACATTTTATACACTGTAAATAACTATCAAATAATACAGTAAATTTATATTACATAATGTACATAAAATATCAAAATGTACACCAAATATGTGTTATATATACTGTAAATAAACTATAAAAACTACAGTAATTATATTTAATCTACTGTACATAAAATTTCAAAAATTACTCGAAATGTATACTATATACTGTAAAAAAATATCTAAAATTACAGTAAATATATGTATCACACTCTATGTAAATTATCAAAAACTACGCCAAATATATATTATATAATTTACATAAAATATCAAAAGTACACCAAATAGATATTATATTCTGTACATAAAATATCAAAACGTACAGTAAATATATTTCATATATTGTACATATAATATTAAATAATTGTACACCAAATACATTTTATATACTGTAAATAAAATATCCAGTTGTTCAGTAAATATATATTACATACTGTATATAAAATATCAAAAAGTACACCAAATATGTGTTACATATACTGTAAATAAACTATAAATAGTATAGAAATTATATTTAATATACTGTACATAAAATATCACAAATTACACTAAATGCATATTATATACTGTAAATAAAATATCAAATATTACACTAAATATTTATTACACACTCTATGTAAAATATCAAAAACTACACCAAATATGTGTTATATATACTGTAAATAAACAATCAAAAAATACAGTAATTATATTAAATATACTGTACATAAAATTTCAAAAATTACAAGAAATGTACACTATATACTGTAAAAAAATATCTAAAATTACAGTAAATCTATATTACACACTCTATGTAAAATATCAAAAACTACACCAAATATGTACTGACTTCTATAATGCTATCAATATCCACTCCCAATCAGTCTGCCATTGTTAATGGTGTACAGCATTACTGAATACAATGGAATTGATGACGCCCATATCCACGGACACACCGTGACTTACGGTGGTTTGATTTATGATTTTTCAACGTTATGATGGGATTATTGGAATATTAGATGCGTTTCTGAGTTACAGTGGGTTTATGAGTATGCGACCCTATACTCCAGAAACAGCTGTATAAGGAAAAACAGGTGTACCTAATAAGAATATGCTTAGTGACTTGGGATAAACCAATAGATGTTCACAACTGATGGAGAGCCGTGAAAGAGAGATAGCGGTAAATAGTTACAATAACACAATTTTCCTGCACCTGTCGAGGATTTCTCCCAAAAAACGCAGAATGTGGGATGCACCTAAGGCATATGAAAGAGAGAGGGCAGAAGGAGTAAGAGAGAAATAGGAGGAAGGAAGGAAGGAAGGAAAGAAAGAAGGAAGGTAGGAAGGAAGGAAGGAAGGAAGGAAGGAAGGAAGGAAGGAAGGAAAGAAGGACGAAAGGAAGGAGAAAACACCCGGTGTTACTAAAACCCCCCCAAAAATGGTTTCCCCCTGTGGGTAAGCCTACAATGTGGATGAATCTTGAAAATATTGTGCTACGTGTTGTGTCAGTCATAACAGCTCACCTATTGTGCAATTCCGTTGATAGGAAATGTCCACAATATGGAAATCTATGCATATGGGATTGATCGCACTAGGTAGTTGCTACCTAGGGCTGAGGGTCAGGGAGAAGGTTTGAGACAGAATGAGGAGTGACTACTGTCTACAGGGTTTTTCTCTGGTCGGGGGTGATAAGACGTTCTACAATGGATTGCGAATTAAAATTGAATGTGCACCACCACAGGTATACTAAAAGCCACTCAATTCATGACTTTTAATGGGGGAATCTTCTGTGGCGCACTCTCATGGAGACCACGGCAGACATAGTGAGAGAGAAAAAGGTGAGTAAATATCTGAAACGGAGGCAGAAAGAGAGAGAATGAGAAGCCCTGTGAATGGAAGGGAGAGCGAAAAGGGAAAATGGTCCTATTTACAAATGACAGATGTGAAACTGGGGTTCACATCAACAGTGTCACTGCCAGGAAGGAGGGTCATGCTAGCCATGTCACCGGTAGTGTGGCCCGCAGGGACGCCGACCTGCTGGAGCGTCGTGCCAGCATGGGCTCTGGCAGCCACGTGGGCCAGCAGGAGGGTCCCGCTGCACAGCTGTGGGGTGAGGATAGACTGGGTGGTGATATCGCCCATTACAGGGGCCTCTTCTGCTGGCAAGAGTGTGACAGTAGCAAGTAGATGGACAAGCCTGCGTGTGAGGACGGAATGCAGGAGGGGCTCTTGTGCGGCTGGGTGTGGGGCCCTCACGGGAACCGTGGAGAAATGGCCAGGTAACTGCGTCATGTGGGCTAGTAGATTGGCCAGGGCTTCGAACTGAAGGACAATAACGGGGAGTAGCTGTCAGGCCCTGGGAGTGTCTGAGTGTAAGTGGAGATGGGTTTGGGGTCACTGAGGGATACGTGGGAGCCATCGCTGTATAGGTACAGGTCATAGGGAGATAGTCTCGTGAGGCCTGTGAGTGTCTAGGGTTGTCCTGGGTGCCTGGGGCTGACTGTGGCAGAAATCTGGGGAAGGCTGGAGAGAAGCTGGGAGACCCAGGAGAGTCCCTGAAGGCAGGGGGTGAAGAGGTGAAAGAAATGGGGGAGGGTTGCAGTAAGGTCCGTGAGTTTGTAGGTGATTCCTGGGTGCGGGAAGCTGACTCCAGGTGAAATCTGGAGATGGTCGGAGTGTAGCTGAGAGAGACAGAAGAGTCCTTGAGGGCTGGGGGTGAGAACATGAGGGAGATTGGGGAGTAAGTCAGTGAAATTCGTGAGTTCGGTGGTGTATCGTGGGTGCCTGGAACTGACTCCAGCTGGAATCTAGCGAAGTTTTGAGAGTAGCTGAAAGAGACACAGGAGTCCCTGTGGGCTGAGGGCAAAGACCTGAGAGAGACCAGGGAGGACCTCAGTGAAGTCTGTGAGTCTGTAGGTGATTCCGGAGTGTGGGAGGCTGAGTGCCGCTGAAATCTGGGCGTGGTGGGAGAGTAGCTGGGACAGACAGGAGAGTCCCAGGGGGCTGGGGGTGAAGACATGACAGAGACTGGGGAGTAACTCAGCGAAACTGCTGAGTTTGGTGGTGATACCTGGGTGCCTGGAACTGACTCCCGCTGAAATCTGGGCATGGTTGGAGAGTAGCTGGGACACACAGGAGAGTCCCTGAGGGCTGGGGGTGAAGACATGAGAGAGACCGGGGAGTACCTCAGTGAAACTGGTGAGTTTGGTGGTGACTCCGGGGTGCCTGGGACTGACTCCAGCTGAAATGTGTGCGTGGTTGGAGAGTAGCTGGGACAGACAGGAGAGTCCCTGAGGGCTGGTGAAGACATGAGAGAGACTGGAGCGTAAGTGAGTGAAATTGGGGAGTTTGGTGGTGCTTCCTGGGTGCTTGGAACTGACTCCGGCTGAAGTGTGTGCGTGGTTGGAGAGTAGCTGGGACACACAGGAGAGTCCCTGAGGGTTGGAGATAAAGACGTGCTAGAGAGTGAGGAGTAACTGAGTGAAATTGGGGAGTTTGGTGGTGATTCCGGGGTGCCTGGAACTGACTGCAGCTGAAATGTGGGCGTGGTTGGAGAGTAGCTGGGACAGACGGGAGAGTCCCTGAGGGATGGTGAAGACATGAGAGAGACTGGGGAGTAACGCAGTGAAATTGGTGAGTTTGGTGGTGATTTCTGGGTGCCTGCAACGGACTCCCGCTGAAGTGTGGGCGTGTTTGGAGAGTAGCTGGGACAGACAGGCGAGTCCCCGAGGGTTGGAGATAAAGACGTGCTAGAGACTGGGGAGTAACTCAGTGAAAGTGGTGAGCTTGGTGGTGATCCCTGGGTTCCTGGAACTGACCCGCGCTGAAATGTGGGCGTGGTTGGAGAGTAGCTGGGACAGACTGGAGGGTCCGTAAGGGCTGGGGGTGAAGACGTGAGAGAGACTGGCGAGGATCTCACTGAGGTCTGTGAGTTTGTAGGTGTTTCTGGGGTGTGGGGTAGAGACTCCCGCTGAAATCTGGGCGTAGTTGGAGAGTAGCTGGGACAGACAGGAGAGTCATGGGTGGCTGGGGGTGAGCTGCTGGATGATGGCAGTAAGAACATATGGTATATTATTGATGAATGAGGTGACTGTGAAGAATCTCCAGAGGAGGACACGGGAGAACACAATGACATGAGTGACTGTCCTGCTTGGTTAGGAAAGGGAAACGTAAAGTTGTGGAATTCTGTTGATGATGGATGTGAGAGTGGTGAAGCCCTGCGGGGTGATGTAGAGTACTTCCACATCCCTGGTGAGGAGCTGCCCCTTGGGTCTGAGTTTCTGGGAGGGGAGAGGGAGAAGCTGGGTGAGGCAGGCATGAATCTTGAGGAGTCAGGGCTGGGGGACCGCTCATATTCTCCCGAGACGTGTGAGTCTCTGGGGGACTCCTGGGTGCATGGGGCTGACTCCCGCAGGAACCTGGGGATGGCTGGAGAGTAACTGGGAGCCACAGGAGAGTCCCTGAGGCCTGGGGGTGAAGAGATGAAAGACACAGGGGTGGAGCACCGTGAGGCTCGTGAGTTTGTAGGTGATTCCCGGGTGTGGGGGGCTGACTCCAGCTGAAATCTGGGGTTGTTTGGAGAGTAGCTGGGAGACACAGGAGATCCCCCGAGAGCTGGGGGTGAGCTGCTGGGTGATGGCAGTAAGAACATGTGGTATATTATTGATGAACGTGGGGACTCTGAGGAATCCTCAGAGGAGGACACGGGAGAGCCCAATGGCTTCATTGATTGCCCATCACGGTGAGGACAGGGAAATGGGAGCTTGTGGGATTCTGGTGATGACAGAGGTGAGTGTGGTGAAGCCCTAGGGGATGGTGAATGGTAGCTCCGGATCCCTGGTGAGGAGCTTCCCCTGAAGCCTGAGTTTCTGAGAGGGGAGAGGGAGAAGCTGGGTGAGGCTCGCATGGACCTTGGGGAGTCCGTGCTGGGGGACCGTTCATAAGAAGAGCCGGACAAGACCCTACTGTTCTTAGGTGCAGACATGATTAGGAAACCTGCAGCTCCCAGGGGCCCCTACTAATTTTCTAACTCGCAGAAGGAAGGAGTGTGTGTGCGTGTGTGTGTGTGTGTGCGGTGTGAGGTATGTGCCCCTTAAGAAAATGGAAATCAACCAACCAATGAGACAGACAGACAGACAGACAGACAGACAGAGATTCACTTGCCCAAGTGTTCTGTCCTGTCCTCTGAATCCGCTTCCAAGTCGCAAGACGCTGTGAGCTCCAAGTCAACGCAGAGTCCGCCAACCGCTCCGGCCGCTGATCCGCTCCGCGAAGATCTGAGTACAGGCCAGCCAGGGTGGGTTTAAATAGCCTCGGGCGCAGCCTAGCAGCGGAAAGGGCGGAGCTTCACTCCTCCTTTCCATCAGTCACCCCCAACTTTCCCAGGCTACACCTCGTAGGAAACTGTTCTCCTGCTTTGATTTCATGCGCCACCTTTGGGACAATCTAAGAACTTACAAGTTTTCTTGGCCAGATATATTAGGAATTGTATGCACTGAAACACTGAAAACCAACTAGTGGTTCTGTGGTTCCCACGTTGTGGTTTTGACACCAGCAGCATCCTTGCCACAATCAAACCCCGGAGATCCACAGATCTGCGGTGTAACAATACCTCCCCCTGATCCGGATGCATGGCAGTTTAAGAAGTCTTTCCGTGTAAGGGAAAAGACTTTGAAGAAAAGGTGGAGATATGCGTTGTAGAAACATTCTTTTGCTCTGGAACCACGTAGAGACTTGGGAGCCAGTTGGGAGGAGCATTCGTTGGATGAGGGTGCTCGGGTTAGGAATATCAAGGTGTGGCTCCAGATAATCCAATCATCTAATTAAGATTCCAGTTATGCTCATCTGTTTTAAAATTCCGTTTGGGTAAATTCTTTTAGTCAGACTGAGAATGGCAAAGCCTCAACCCCAATTTCCAGGGAGGGTTGAGAGCCTCAGGTGGAGTTGATCACCAATAGCCTATGGTTTAACCCGTCATGCCTATAGAATGAGGTCTCCATAAAAACCCAAAAGGACTGGGTTCAGAGAGCTTGTGGATAACACTTCCTGGAAGGTAGTGCACCCCTCCCCACACGCCGGGCCCCGCATTTATTTCTGAACTTTTGGCAAAGTCCGCTAAAATACAACGGCAAATGTAAGTGTTTCCCTGCGTGCTGTGAGCTCTTCCAGCCAATGAATGCAACTAAATCTGGGAGTGGTGGCAACCTGATTTATAGCCAGTTGCTGAGAAGCACAGGTAAAACAACGTGGGGCTTCCCATTGTTATTAGTGTGGGAGGCCTGTCTGGCGGGACTCGGCCCTTTGGAATCTAAAGCTATGTCCCGGTAGATAGCGTCACCATTGAATTAGAAGACACACATATGTTGAGAATAATCTTTCTGGTCATTTGCTGCATGTCTTATTTACAATATGTAATCAAATTCTTTATCCTGGCCTTATGGCACCTGGGTTGAGAACCATGATTTGAACCAAACATTGGTCTGTCACGTTCTGAGTTTGAAACTTTATTTTGCCTTTAGCGTTTTGCTATTGCTTTTTCGTTTTCTTTTGTTTCGTTTCGTTTCTAAGTATATGTGCAGGATGTGCAGATTTGTTACTAAGGTAAACGTGTGCCATGGTGGTTTGCTGCACCTGTCAACCCATCACCTAGCTATTAAGCCCAGCATGCAGTAGCTGTTTTTCTTAACGCTCTGCCTCCCGAAAGGCCCCAGTGAGTGTTGTTCCCCTTCCTGTGTCCATGTCATCTCATTTTTCAGCTCTCATTATAAGTGAGAATGTGGCGTTTGGTTTTCTTTCCCTGGATTAGTTTGCTGAGCATAATGACCACACATCACCACTGTTTTTGTTTTTTAGTATAAAGAGTAGTATTTTATTGAATAAGATTTGCTCACAGAAAAATAAGCTTAAGTCTACAATGAATGCCAGACTCTACAGCAGAAAGCAATTTTCTCACTTTTCCACACACAATGGTTCCTACTAAGTGAAAAAACTTCATTCACAAATGTACTACTCTGTCTCAAAACATCTCACATAATCATGCACTGTACTAAAGCCATTAGATCAGTTCTTCAGTCAGGTTAAAGAAGTATCCCTCTAATAACTGACTTTTATAATGCTATCAATATCCACTCCCAATCAGTCTGCCATTGTTAATGGTGTACAGCATTACTGAATACAATGGAATTGATGACGCCCATATCCACGGACACACCGTGACTTACGGTGGTTTGATTTATGATTTTTCAACGTTATGATGGGATTATTGGAATATTAGATGCGTTTCTGAGTTACAGTGGGTTTATGAGTATGCGACCCTATAGTCCAGAAACAGCTGTATAAGGAAAAACAGGTGTACCTAATAAAAATATGCTTAGTGACTTGGGATAAACCAATAGATGTTCACAACTGATGGAGAGCCGTGAAAGAGAGATAGCGGTAAATATTTACAATAACACAATTTTCCTGCACCTGTCGAGGATTTCTCCCAAAAAACGCAGAATGTGGGATGCACCTAAGGCATATGAAAGAGAGAGGGCAGAAGGAGTAAGAGAGAAATAGGAAGAAGGAAGGAAGGAAGGAAAAAAAGAAGGAAGGTAGGAAGGAAGGAAGGAAGGAAGGAAGGAAGGAAGGAAGGAAGGAAGGACGAAAGGAAGGAGAAAACACCCGGTGTTACTAAAAGCCCCCAAAAAATGGTTTCCCCCTGTGGGTAAGCCTACAATGTGGATGAATCTTGAAAATATTGTGCTACGTGTTGTGTCAGTCATAACAGCTCACCTATTGTGCAATTCCGTTGATAGGAAATGTCCACAATATGGAAATCTATGCATATGGGATTGATCGCACTAGGTAGTTGCTACCTAGGGCTGAGGGTCAGGGAGAAGGTTTGAGACAGAATGAGGAGTGACTACTGTCTACAGGGTTTTTCTCTGGTCGGGGGTGATAAGACGTTCTACAATGGATTGCGAATTAAAATTGAATGTGCACCACCACAGGTATACTAAAAGCCACTCAATTCATGACTTTTAATGGGGGAATCTTCTGTGGCGCACTCTCATGGAGACCACGGCAGACATAGTGAGAGAGAAAAAGGTGAGTAAATATCTGAAACGGAGGCAGAAAGAGAGAGAATGAGAAGCCCTGTGAATGGAAGGGAGAGCGAAAAGGGAAAATGGTCCTATTTACAAATGACAGATGTGAAACTGGGGTTCACATCAACAGTGTCACTGCCAGGAAGGAGGGTCATGCTAGCCATGTCACCGGTAGTGTGGCCCGCAGGGACGCCGACCTGCTGGAGCGTCGTGCCAGCATGGGCTCTGGCAGCCACGTGGGCCAGCAGGAGGGTCCCGCTGCACAGCTGTGGGGTGAGGATAGACTGGGTGGTGATATCGGCCATTACAGGGGCCTCTTCTGCTGGCAAGAGTGTGACAGTAGCAAGTAGATGGACAAGCCTGCGTGTGAGGACGGAATGCAGGAGGGGCTCTTGTGCGGCTGGGTGTGGAGCCCTCACGGGAACCGTGGAGAAATGGCCAGGTAACTGCGTCATGTGGGCTAGTAGATTGGCCAGGGCTTCGAACTGAAGGACAATAACGGGGAGTAGCTGTCAGGCCCTGGGAGTGTCTGAGTGTAAGTGGAGATGGGTTTGGGGTCACTGAGGGATGCGTGGGAGCCATCCCTGTATAGGTACAGGTCATAGGGAGATAGTCTCGTGAGGCCTGTGAGTGTCTAGGGTTGTCCTGGGTGCCTGGGGCTGACTGTGGCAGAAATGTGGGGAAGGCTGGAGAGAAGCTGGGAGACCCAGGAGAGTCCCTGAAGGCAGGGGGTGAAGAGGTGAAAGAAATGGGGGAGGGTTGCAGTAAGGTCCGTGAGTTTGTAGGTGATTCCTGGGTGCGGGAAGCTGACTCCAGGTGAAATCTGGAGACGGTCGGAGTGTAGGTGAGAGAGACAGAAGAGTCCTTGAGGGCTGGGGGTGAGAACATGAGGGAGATTGGGGAGTAAGTCAGTGAAATTCGTGAGTTCGGTGGTGTATCGTGGGTGCCTGGAACTGACTCCAGCTGGAATCTAGCGAAGTTTTGAGAGTAGCTGAAAGAGACACAGGAGTCCCTGTGGGCTGAGGGCAAAGACCTGAGAGAGACCAGGGAGGACCTCAGTGAAGTCTGTGAGTCTGTAGGTGATTCCGGAGTGTGGGAGGCTGAGTGCCGCTGAAATCTGGGCGTGGTGGGAGAGTAGCTGGGACAGACAGGAGAGTCCCAGGGGGCTGGGGGTGAAGACATGACAGAGACTGGGGAGTAACTCAGCGAAACTGCTGAGTTTGGTGGTGATACCTGGGTGCCTGGAACTGACTCCCGCTGAAATCTGGGCATGGTTGTAGAGTAGCTGGGACACACAGGAGAGTCCCTGAGGGCTGGGGGTGAAGACATGAGAGAGACCGGGGAGTACCTCAGTGAAACTGGTGAGTTTGGTGGTGACTCCGGGGTGCCTGGGACTGACTCCAGCTGAAATGTGTGCGTGGTTGGAGAGTAGCTGGGACAGACAGGAGAGTCCCTGAGGGCTGGTGAAGACATGAGAGAGACTGGAGAGTAAGTGAGTGAAATTGGGGAGTTTGGTGGTGCTTCCTGGGTGCTTGGAACTGACTCCGGCTGAAGTGTGGGCGTGGTTGGAGAGTAGCTGGGACACACAGGAGAGTCCCTGAGGGTTGGAGATAAAGACGTGCTAGAGAGTGAGGAGTAACTGAGTGAAATTGGGGAGTTTGGTGGTGATTCCGGGGTGCCTGGAACTGACTGCAGCTGAAATGTGGGCGTGGTTGGAGAGTAGCTGGGACAGACGGGAGAGTCCCTGAGGGATGGTGAAGACATGAGAGAGACTGGGGAGTAACGCAGTGAAATTGGTGAGTTTGGTGGTGATTTCTGGGTGCCTGCAACGGACTCCCGCTGAAGTGTGGGCGTGTTTGGAGAGTAGCTGGGACAGACAGGCGAGTCCCTGAGGGTTGGAGATAAAGACGTGCTAGAGACTGGGGAGTAACTCAGTGAAAGTGGTGGGCTTGGTGGTGATCCCTGGGTTCCTGGAACTGACCCGCGCTGAAATGTGGGCGTGGTTGGAGAGTAGCTGGGACAGACTGGAGGGTCCGTAAGGGCTGGGGGTGAAGACGTGAGAGAGACTGGCGAGGATCTCACTGAGGTCTGTGAGTTTGTAGGTGTTTCTGGGGTGTGGGGTAGAGACTCCCGCTGAAATCTGGGCGTAGTTGGAGAGTAGCTGGGACAGACAGGAGAGTCATGGGTGGCTGGGGGTGAGCTGCTGGATGATGGCAGTAAGAACATATGGTATATTATTGATGAATGAGGTGACTGTGAAGAATCTCCAGAGGAGGACACGGGAGAACACAATGACATGAGTGACTGTCCTGCTTGGTTAGGAAAGGGAAACGTAAAGTTGTGGAATTCTGTTGATGATGGATGTGAGAGTGGTGAAGCCCTGCGGGGTGATGTAGAGTACTTCCACATCCCTGGTGAGGAGCTGCCCCTTGGGTCTGAGTTTCTGGGAGGGGAGAGGGAGAAGCTGGGTGAGGCAGGCATGAATCTTGAGGAGTCAGGGCTGGGGGACCGCTCATATTCTCCCGAGACGTGTGAGTCTCTGGGGGACTCCTGGGTGCATGGGGCTGACTCCCGCAGGAACCTGGGGATGGCTGGAGAGTAACTGGGAGCCACAGGAGAGTCCCTGAGGCCTGGGGGTGAAGAGATGAAAGACACAGGGGTGGAGCACCGTGAGGCTCGTGAGTTTGTAGGTGATTCCCGGGTGTGGGGGGCTGACTCCAGCTGAAATCTGGGGTTGTTTGGAGAGTAGCTGGGAGACACAGGAGATCCCCCGAGAGCTGGGGGTGAGCTGCTGGGTGATGGCAGTAAGAACATGTGGTATATTATTGATGAACGTGGGGACTCTGAGGAATCCTCAGAGGAGGACACGGGAGAGCCCAATGGCTTCATTGATTGCCCATCACGGTGAGGACAGGGAAATGGGAGCTTGTGGGATTCTGGTGATGACAGAGGTGAGTGTGGTGAAGCCCTAGGGGATGGTGAATGGTAGCTCCGGATCCCTGGTGAGGAGCTTCCCCTGAAGCCTGAGTTTCTGAGAGGGGAGAGGGAGAAGCTGGGTGAGGCTCGCATGGACCTTGGGGAGTCCGTGCTGGGGGACCGTTCATAAGAAGAGCCGGACAAGACCCTACTGTTCTTAGGTGCAGACATGATTAGGAAACCTGCAGCTCCCAGGGGCCCCTACTAATTTTCTAACTCGCAGAAGGAAGGAGTGTGTGTGCGTGTGTGTGTGTGTGTGCGGTGTGAGGTATGTGCCCCTTAAGAAAATGGAAATCAACCAACCAATGAGACAGACAGACAGACAGACAGACAGACAGACAGAGATTCACTTGCCCAAGTGTTCTGTCCTGTCCTCTGAATCCGCTTCCAAGTCGCAAGACGCTGTGAGCTCCAAGTCAACGCAGAGTCCGCCAACCGCTCCGGCCGCTGATCCGCTCCGCGAAGATCTGAGTACAGGCCAGCCAGGGTGGGTTTAAATAGCCTCGGGCGCAGCCTAGCAGCGGAAAGGGCGGAGCTTCACTCCTCCTTTCCATCAGTCACCCCCAACTTTCCCAGGCTACACCTCGTAGGAAACTGTTCTCCTGCTTTGATTTCATGCGCCACCTTTGGGACAATCTAAGAACTTACAAGTTTTCTTGGCCAGATATATTAGGAATTGTATGCACTGAAACACTGAAAACCAACTAGTGGTTCTGTGGTTCCCACGTTGTGGTTTTGACACCAGCAGCATCCTTGCCACAATCAAACCCCGGAGATCCACAGATCTGCGGTGTAACAATACCTCCCCCTGATCCGGATGCATGGCAGTTTAAGGAGTCTTTCCGTGTAAGGGAAAAGACTTTGAAGAAAAGGTGGAGATATGCGTTGTATAAACATTCTTTTGCTCTGGAACCACGTAGAGACTTGGGAGCCAGTTGGGAGGAGCATTCGTTGGATGAGGGTGCTCGGGTTAGGAATATCAAGGTGTGGCTCCAGATAATCCAATCATCTAATTAAGATTCCAGTTATGCTCATCTGTTTTAAAATTCCGTTTGGGTAAATTCTTTTAGTCAGACTGAGAATGGCAAAGCCTCAACCCCAATTTCCAGGGAGGGTTGAGAGCCTCAGGTGGAGTTGATCACCAATAGCCTATGGTTTAACCCGTCATGCCTATAGAATGAGGTCTCCATAAAAACCCAAAAGGACTGGGTTCAGAGAGCTTGTGGATAACACTTCCTGGAAGGTAGTGCACCCCTCCCCACACGCCGGGCCCCGCATTTATTTCTGAACTTTTGGCAAAGTCCGCTAAAATACAACGGCAAATGTAAGTGTTTCCCTGCGTGCTGTGAGCTCTTCCAGCCAATGAATGCAACTAAATCTGGGAGTGGTGGCAACCTGATTTATAGCCAGTTGCTGAGAAGCACAGGTAAAACAACGTGGGGCTTCCCATTGTTATTAGTGTGGGAGGCCTGTCTGGCGGGACTCGGCCCTTTGGAATCTAAAGCTATGTCCCGGTAGATAGCGTCACCATTGAATTAGAAGACACACATATGTTGAGAATAATCTTTCTGGTCATTTGCTGCATGTCTTATTTACAATATGTAATCAAATTCTTTATCCTGGCCTTATGGCACCTGGGTTGAGAACCATGATTTGAACCAAACATTGGTCTGTCACGTTCTGAGTTTGAAACTTTATTTTGCCTTTAGCGTTTTGCTATTGCTTTTTCGTTTTCTTTTGTTTCGTTTCGTTTCTAAGTATATGTGCAGGATGTGCAGATTTGTTACTAAGGTAAACGTGTGCCATGGTGGTTTGCTGCACCTGTCAACCCATCACCTAGCTATTAAGCCCAGCATGCAGTAGCTGTTTTTCTTAACGCTCTGCCTCCCGAAAGGCCCCAGTGAGTGTTGTTCCCCTTCCTGTGTCCATGTCATCTCATTTTTCAGCTCTCATTATAAGTGAGAATGTGGCGTTTGGTTTTCTTTCCCTGGATTAGTTTGCTGAGCATAATGACCACACATCACCACTGTTTTTGTTTTTTAGTATAAAGAGTAGTATTTTATTGAATAAGATTTGCTCACAGAAAAATAAGCTTAAGTCTACAATGAATGCCAGACTCTACAGCAGAAAGCAATTTTCTCACTTTTCCACACACAATGGTTCCTACTAAGTGAAAAAACTTCATTCACAAATGTACTACTCTGTCTCAAAACATCTCACATAATCATGCACTGTACTAAAGCCATTAGATCAGTTCTTCAGTCAGGTTAAAGAAGTATTCCTCTAATAACTGACTTTTATAATGCTATCAATATCCACTCCCAATCAGTCTGCCATTGTTAATGGTGTACAGCATTACTGAATACAATGGAATTGATGACGCCCATATCCACGGACACACCGTGACTTACGGTGGTTTGATTTATGATTTTTCAACGTTATGATGGGATTATTGGAATATTAGATGCGTTTCTGAGTTACAGTGGGTTTATGAGTATGCGACCCTATAGTCCAGAAACAGCTGTATAAGGAAAAACAGGTGTACCTAATAAAAATATGCTTAGTGACTTGGGATAAACCAATAGATGTTCACAACTGATGGAGAGCCGTGAAAGAGAGATAGCGGTAAATAGTTACAATAACACAATTTTCCTGCACCTGTCGAGGATTTCTCCCAAAAAACGCAGAATGTGGGATGCACCTAAGGCATATGAAAGAGAGAGGGCAGAAGGAGTAAGAGAGAAATAGGAGGAAGGAAGGAAGGAAGGAAAGAAAGAAGGAAGGTAGGAAGGAAGGAAGGAAGGAAGGAAGGAAGGAAGGAAGGAAGGACGAAAGGAAGGAGAAAACACCCGGTGTTACTAAAAGCCCCCAAAAAATGGTTTCCCCCTGTGGGTAAGCCTACAATGTGGATGCATCTTGAAAATATTGTGCTACGTGTTGTGTCAGTCATAACAGCTCACCTATTGTGCAATTCCGTTGATAGGAAATGTCCACAATATGGAAATCTATGCATATGGGATTGATCGCACTAGGTAGTTGCTACCTAGGGCTGAGGGTCAGGGAGAAGGTTTGAGACAGAATGAGGAGTGACTACTGTCTACAGGGTTTTTCTCTGGTCGGGGGTGATAAGACGTTCTACAATGGATTGAGAATTAAAATTGAATGTGCACCACCACAGGTATACTAAAAGCCACTCAATTCATGACTTTTAATGGGGGAATCTTCTGTGGCGCACTCTCATGGAGACCACGGCAGACATAGTGAGAGAGAAAAAGGTGAGTAAATATCTGAAACGGAGGCAGAAAGAGAGAGAATGAGAAGCCCTGTGAATGGAAGGGAGAGCGAAAAGGGAAAATGGTCCTATTTACAAATGACAGATGTGAAACTGGGGTTCACATCAACAGTGTCACTGCCAGGAAGGAGGGTCATGCTAGCCATGTCACCGGTAGTGTGGCCCGCAGGGACGCCGACCTGCTGGAGCGTCGTGCCAGCATGGGCTCTGGCAGCCACGTGGGCCAGCAGGAGGGTCCCGCTGCACAGCTGTGGGGTGAGGATAGACTGGGTGGTGATATCGCCCATTACAGGGGCCTCTTCTGCTGGCAAGAGTGTGACAGTAGCAAGTAGATGGACAAGCCTGCGTGTGAGGACGGAATGCAGGAGGGGCTCTTGTGCGGCTGGGTGTGGGGCCCTCACGGGAACCGTGGAGAAATGGCCAGGTAACTGCGTCATGTGGGCTAGTAGATTGGCCAGGGCTTCGAACTGAAGGACAATAACGGGGAGTAGCTGTCAGGCCCTGGGAGTGTCTGAGTGTAAGTGGAGATGGGTTTGGGGTCACTGAGGGATGCGTGGGAGCCATCCCTGTATAGGTACAGGTCATAGGGAGATAGTCTCGTGAGGCCTGTGAGTGTCTAGGGTTGTCCTGGGTGCCTGGGGCTGACTGTGGCAGAAATGTGGGGAAGGCTGGAGAGAAGCTGGGAGACCCAGGAGAGTCCCTGAAGGCAGGGGGTGAAGAGGTGAAAGAAATGGGGGAGGGTTGCAGTAAGGTCCGTGAGTTTGTAGGTGATTCCTGGGTGCGGGAAGCTGACTCCAGGTGAAATCTGGAGATGGTCGGAGTGTAGCTGAGAGAGACAGAAGAGTCCTTGAGGGCTGGGGGTGAGAACATGAGGGAGACTGGGGAGTAAGTCAGTGAAATTCGTGAGTTCGGTGGTGTATCGTGGGTGCCTGGAACTGACTCCAGCTGGAATCTAGCGAAGTTTTGAGAGTAGCTGAAAGAGACACAGGAGTCCCTGTGGGCTGAGGGCAAAGACCTGAGAGAGACCAGGGAGGACCTCAGTGAAGTCTGTGAGTCTGTAGGTGATTCCGGAGTGTGGGAGGCTGAGTGCCGCTGAAATCTGGGCGTGGTGGGAGAGTAGCTGGGACAGACAGGAGAGTCCCAGGGGGCTGGGGGTGAAGACATGACAGAGACTGGGGAGTAACTCAGCGAAACTGCTGAGTTTGGTGGTGATACCTGGGTGCCTGGAACTGACTCCCGCTGAAATCTGGGCATGGTTGGAGAGTAGCTGGGACACACAGGAGAGTCCCTGAGGGCTGGGGGTGAAGACATGAGAGAGACCGGGGAGTACCTCAGTGAAACTGGTGAGTTTGGTGGTGACTCCGGGGTGCCTGGGACTGACTCCAGCTGAAATGTGTGCGTGGTTGGAGAGTAGCTGGGACAGACAGGAGAGTCCCTGAGGGCTGGTGAAGACATGAGAGAGACTGGAGAGTAAGTGAGTGAAATTGGGGAGTTTGGTGGTGCTTCCTGGGTGCTTGGAACTGACTCCGGCTGAAGTGTGGGCGTGGTTGGAGAGTAGCTGGGACACACAGGAGAGTCCCTGAGGGTTGGAGATAAAGACGTGCTAGAGAGTGAGGAGTAACTGAGTGAAATTGGGGAGTTTGGTGGTGATTCCGGGGTGCCTGGAGCTGACTGCAGCTGAAATGTGGGCGTGGTTGGAGAGTAGCTGGGACAGACGGGAGAGTCCCTGAGGGATGGTGAAGACATGAGAGAGACTGGGGAGTAACGCAGTGAAATTGGTGAGTTTGGTGGTGATTTCTGGGTGCCTGCAACGGACTCCCGCTGAAGTGTGGGCGTGTTTGGAGAGTAGCTGGGACAGACAGGCGAGTCCCTGAGGGTTGGAGATAAAGACGTGCTAGAGACTGGGGAGTAACTCAGTGAAAGTGGTGGGCTTGGTGGTGATCCCTGGGTTCCTGGAACTGACCCGCGCTGAAATGTGGGCGTGGTTGGAGAGTAGCTGGGACAGACTGGAGGGTCCGTAAGGGCTGGGGGTGAAGACGTGAGAGAGACTGGCGAGGATCTCACTGAGGTCTGTGAGTTTGTAGGTGTTTCTGGGGTGTGGGGTAGAGACTCCCGCTGAAATCTGGGCGTAGTTGGAGAGTAGCTGGGACAGACAGGAGAGTCATGGGTGGCTGGGGGTGAGCTGCTGGATGATGGCAGTAAGAACATATGGTATATTATTGATGAATGAGGTGACTGTGAAGAATCTCCAGAGGAGGACACGGGAGAACACAATGACATGAGTGACTGTCCTGCTTGGTTAGGAAAGGGAAACGTAAAGTTGTGGAATTCTGTTGATGATGGATGTGAGAGTGGTGAAGCCCTGCGGGGTGATGTAGAGTACTTCCACATCCCTGGTGAGGAGCTGCCCCTTGGGTCTGAGTTTCTGGGAGGGGAGAGGGAGAAGCTGGGTGAGGCAGGCATGAATCTTGAGGAGTCAGGGCTGGGGGACCGCTCATATTCTCCCGAGACGTGTGAGTCTCTGGGGGACTCCTGGGTGCATGGGGCTGACTCCCGCAGGAACCTGGGGATGGCTGGAGAGTAACTGGGAGCCACAGGAGAGTCCCTGAGGCCTGGGGGTGAAGAGATGAAAGACACAGGGGTGGAGCACCGTGAGGCTCGTGAGTTTGTAGGTGATTCCCGGGTGTGGGGGGCTGACTCCAGCTGAAATCTGGGGTTGTTTGGAGAGTAGCTGGGAGACACAGGAGATCCCCCGAGAGCTGGGGGTGAGCTGCTGGGTGATGGCAGTAAGAACATGTGGTATATTATTGATGAACGTGGGGACTCTGAGGAATCCTCAGAGGAGGACACGGGAGAGCCCAATGGCTTCATTGATTGCCCATCACGGTGAGGACAGGGAAATGGGAGCTTGTGGGATTCTGGTGATGACAGAGGTGAGTGTGGTGAAGCCCTAGGAGATGGTGAATGGTAGCTCCGGATCCCTGGTGAGGAGCTTCCCCTGAAGCCTGAGTTTCTGAGAGGGGAGAGGGAGAAGCTGGGTGAGGCTCGCATGGACCTTGGGGAGTCCGTGCTGGGGGACCGTTCATAAGAAGAGCCGGACAAGACCCTACTGTTCTTAGGTGCAGACATGATTAGGAAACCTGCAGCTCCCAGGGGCCCCTACTAATTTTCTAACTCGCAGAAGGAAGGAGTGTGTGTGCGTGTGTGTGTGTGTGTGCGGTGTGAGGTATGTGCCCCTTAAGAAAATGGAAATCAACCAACCAATGAGACAGACAGACAGACAGACAGACAGACAGAGATTCACTTGCCCAAGTGTTCTGTCCTGTCCTCTGAATCCGCTTCCAAGTCGCAAGACGCTGTGAGCTCCAAGTCAACGCAGAGTCCGCCAACCGCTCCGGCCGCTGATCCGCTCCGCGAAGATCTGAGTACAGGCCAGCCAGGGTGGGTTTAAATAGCCTCGGGCGCAGCCTAGCAGCGGAAAGGGCGGAGCTTCACTCCTCCTTTCCATCAGTCACCCCCAACTTTCCCAGGCTACACCTCGTAGGAAACTGTTCTCCTGCTTTGATTTCATGCGCCACCTTTGGGACAATCTAAGAACTTACAAGTTTTCTTGGCCAGATATATTAGGAATTGTATGCACTGAAACACTGAAAACCAACTAGTGGTTCTGTGGTTCCCACGTTGTGGTTTTGACACCAGCAGCATCCTTGCCACAATCAAACCCCGGAGATCCACAGATCTGCGGTGTAACAATACCTCCCCCTGATCCGGATGCATGGCAGTTTAAGGAGTCTTTCCGTGTAAGGGAAAAGACTTTGAAGAAAAGGTGGAGATATGCGTTGTATAAACATTCTTTTGCTCTGGAACCACGTAGAGACTTGGGAGCCAGTTGGGAGGAGCATTCGTTGGATGAGGGTGCTCGGGTTAGGAATATCAAGGTGTGGCTCCAGATAATCCAATCATCTAATTAAGATTCCAGTTATGCTCATCTGTTTTAAAATTCCGTTTGGGTAAATTCTTTTAGTCAGACTGAGAATGGCAAAGCCTCAACCCCAATTTCCAGGGAGGGTTGAGAGCCTCAGGTGGAGTTGATCACCAATAGCCTATGGTTTAACCCGTCATGCCTATAGAATGAGGTCTCCATAAAAACCCAAAAGGACTGGGTTCAGAGAGCTTGTGGATAACACTTCCTGGAAGGTAGTGCACCCCTCCCCACACGCCGGGCCCCGCATTTATTTCTGAACTTTTGGCAAAGTCCGCTAAAATACAACGGCAAATGTAAGTGTTTCCCTGCGTGCTGTGAGCTCTTCCAGCCAATGAATGCAACTAAATCTGGGAGTGGTGGCAACCTGATTTATAGCCAGTTGCTGAGAAGCACAGGTAAAACAACGTGGGGCTTCCCATTGTTATTAGTGTGGGAGGCCTGTCTGGCGGGACTCGGCCCTTTGGAATCTAAAGCTATGTCCCGGTAGATAGCGTCACCATTGAATTAGAAGACACACATATGTTGAGAATAATCTTTCTGGTCATTTGCTGCATGTCTTATTTACAATATGTAATCAAATTCTTTATCCTGGCCTTATGGCACCTGGGTTGAGAACCATGATTTGAACCAAACATTGGTCTGTCACGTTCTGAGTTTGAAACTTTATTTTGCCTTTAGCGTTTTGCTATTGCTTTTTCGTTTTCTTTTGTTTCGTTTCGTTTCTAAGTATATGTGCAGGATGTGCAGATTTGTTACTAAGGTAAACGTGTGCCATGGTGGTTTGCTGCACCTGTCAACCCATCACCTAGCTATTAAGCCCAGCATGCAGTAGCTGTTTTTCTTAACGCTCTGCCTCCCGAAAGGCCCCAGTGAGTGTTGTTCCCCTTCCTGTGTCCATGTCATCTCATTTTTCAGCTCTCATTATAAGTGAGAATGTGGCGTTTGGTTTTCTTTCCCTGGATTAGTTTGCTGAGCATAATGACCACACATCACCACTGTTTTTGTTTTTTAGTATAAAGAGTAGTATTTTATTGAATAAGATTTGCTCACAGAAAAATAAGCTTAAGTCTACAATGAATGCCAGACTCTACAGCAGAAAGCAATTTTCTCACTTTTCCACACACAATGGTTCCTACTAAGTGAAAAAACTTCATTCACAAATGTACTACTCTGTCTCAAAACATCTCACATAATCATGCACTGTACTAAAGCCATTAGATCAGTTCTTCAGTCAGGTTAAAGAAGTATTCCTCTAATAACTGACTTTTATAATGCTATCAATATCCACTCCCAATCAGTCTGCCATTGTTAATGGTGTACAGCATTACTGAATACAATGGAATTGATGACGCCCATATCCACGGACACACCGTGACTTACGGTGGTTTGATTTATGATTTTTCAACGTTATGATGGGATTATTGGAATATTAGATGCGTTTCTGAGTTACAGTGGGTTTATGAGTATGCGACCCTATAGTCCAGAAACAGCTGTATAAGGAAAAACAGGTGTACCTAATAAAAATATGCTTAGTGACTTGGGATAAACCAATAGATGTTCACAACTGATGGAGAGCCGTGAAAGAGAGATAGCGGTAAATAGTTACAATAACACAATTTTCCTGCACCTGTCGAGGATTTCTCCCAAAAAACGCAGAATGTGGGATGCACCTAAGGCATATGAAAGAGAGAGGGCAGAAGGAGTAAGAGAGAAATAGGAGGAAGGAAGGAAGGAAGGAAAGAAAGAAGGAAGGTAGGAAGGAAGGAAGGAAGGAAGGAAGGAAGGAAGGAAGGACGAAAGGAAGGAGAAAACACCCGGTGTTACTAAAAGCCCCCAAAAAATGGTTTCCCCCTGTGGGTAAGCCTACAATGTGGATGCATCTTGAAAATATTGTGCTACGTGTTGTGTCAGTCATAACAGCTCACCTATTGTGCAATTCCGTTGATAGGAAATGTCCACAATATGGAAATCTATGCATATGGGATTGATCGCACTAGGTAGTTGCTACCTAGGGCTGAGGGTCAGGGAGAAGGTTTGAGACAGAATGAGGAGTGACTACTGTCTACAGGGTTTTTCTCTGGTCGGGGGTGATAAGACGTTCTACAATGGATTGCGAATTAAAATTGAATGTGCACCACCACAGGTATACTAAAAGCCACTCAATTCATGACTTTTAATGGGGGAATCTTCTGTGGCGCACTCTCATGGAGACCACGGCAGACATAGTGAGAGAGAAAAAGGTGAGTAAATATCTGAAACGGAGGCAGAAAGAGAGAGAATGAGAAGCCCTGTGAATGGAAGGGAGAGCGAAAAGGGAAAATGGTCCTATTTACAAATGACAGATGTGAAACTGGGGTTCACATCAACAGTGTCACTGCCAGGAAGGAGGGTCATGCTAGCCATGTCACCGGTAGTGTGGCCCGCAGGGACGCCGACCTGCTGGAGCGTCGTGCCAGCATGGGCTCTGGCAGCCACGTGGGCCAGCAGGAGGGTCCCGCTGCACAGCTGTGGGGTGAGGATAGACTGGGTGGTGATATCGGCCATTACAGGGGCCTCTTCTGCTGGCAAGAGTGTGACAGTAGCAAGTAGATGGACAAGCCTGCGTGTGAGGACGGAATGCAGGAGGGGCTCTTGTGCGGCTGGGTGTGGGGCCCTCACGGGAACCGTGGAGAAATGGCCAGGTAACTGCGTCATGTGGGCTAGTAGATTGGCCAGGGCTTCGAACTGAAGGACAATAACGGGGAGTAGCTGTCAGGCCCTGGGAGTGTCTGAGTGTAAGTGGAGATGGGTTTGGGGTCACTGAGGGATGCGTGGGAGCCATCCCTGTATAGGTACAGGTCATAGGGAGATAGTCTCGTGAGGCCTGTGAGTGTCTAGGGTTGTCCTGGGTGCCTGGGGCTGACTGTGGCAGAAATGTGGGGAAGGCTGGAGAGAAGCTGGGAGACCCAGGAGAGTCCCTGAAGGCAGGGGGTGAAGAGGTGAAAGAAATGGGGGAGGGTTGCAGTAAGGTCCGTGAGTTTGTAGGTGATTCCTGGGTGCGGGAAGCTGACTCCAGGTGAAATCTGGAGATGGTCGGAGTGTAGCTGAGAGAGACAGAAGAGTCCTTGAGGGCTGGGGGTGAGAACATGAGGGAGACTGGGGAGTAAGTCAGTGAAATTCGTGAGTTCGGTGGTGTATCGTGGGTGCCTGGAACTGACTCCAGCTGGAATCTAGCGAAGTTTTGAGAGTAGCTGAAAGAGACACAGGAGTCCCTGTGGGCTGAGGGCAAAGACCTGAGAGAGACCAGGGAGGACCTCAGTGAAGTCTGTGAGTCTGTAGGTGATTCCGGAGTGTGGGAGGCTGAGTGCCGCTGAAATCTGGGCGTGGTGGGAGAGTAGCTGGGACAGACAGGAGAGTCCCAGGGGGCTGGGGGTGAAGACATGACAGAGACTGGGGAGTAACTCAGCGAAACTGCTGAGTTTGGTGGTGATACCTGGGTGCCTGGAACTGACTCCCGCTGAAATCTGGGCATGGTTGGAGAGTAGCTGGGACACACAGGAGAGTCCCTGAGGGCTGGGGGTGAAGACATGAGAGAGACCGGGGAGTACCTCAGTGAAACTGGTGAGTTTGGTGGTGACTCCGGGGTGCCTGGGACTGACTCCAGCTGAAATGTGTGCGTGGTTGGAGAGTAGCTGGGACAGACAGGAGAGTCCCTGAGGGCTGGTGAAGACATGAGAGAGACTGGAGAGTAAGTGAGTGAAATTGGGGAGTTTGGTGGTGCTTCCTGGGTGCTTGGAACTGACTCCGGCTGAAGTGTGGGCGTGGTTGGAGAGTAGCTGGGACACACAGGAGAGTCCCTGAGGGTTGGAGATAAAGACGTGCTAGAGAGTGAGGAGTAACTGAGTGAAATTGGGGAGTTTGGTGGTGATTCCGGGGTGCCTGGAACTGACTGCAGCTGAAATGTGGGCGTGGTTGGAGAGTAGCTGGGACAGACGGGAGAGTCCCTGAGGGATGGTGAAGACATGAGAGAGACTGGGGAGTAACGCAGTGAAATTGGTGAGTTTGGTGGTGATTTCTGGGTGCCTGCAACGGACTCCCGCTGAAGTGTGGGCGTGTTTGGAGAGTAGCTGGGACAGACAGGCGAGTCCCTGAGGGTTGGAGATAAAGACGTGCTAGAGACTGGGGAGTAACTCAGTGAAAGTGGTGGGCTTGGTGGTGATCCCTGGGTTCCTGGAACTGACCCGCGCTGAAATGTGGGCGTGGTTGGAGAGTAGCTGGGACAGACTGGAGGGTCCGTAAGGGCTGGGGGTGAAGACGTGAGAGAGACTGGCGAGGATCTCACTGAGGTCTGTGAGTTTGTAGGTGTTTCTGGGGTGTGGGGTAGAGACTCCCGCTGAAATCTGGGCGTAGTTGGAGAGTAGCTGGGACAGACAGGAGAGTCATGGGTGGCTGGGGGTGAGCTGCTGGATGATGGCAGTAAGAACATATGGTATATTATTGATGAATGAGGTGACTGTGAAGAATCTCCAGAGGAGGACACGGGAGAACACAATGACATGAGTGACTGTCCTGCTTGGTTAGTAAAGGGAAACGTAAAGTTGTGGAATTCTGTTGATGATGGATGTGAGAGTGGTGAAGCCCTGCGGGGTGATGTAGAGTACTTCCACATCCCTGGTGAGGAGCTGCCCCTTGGGTCTGAGTTTCTGGGAGGGGAGAGGGAGAAGCTGGGTGAGGCAGGCATGAATCTTGAGGAGTCAGGGCTGGGGGACCGCTCATATTCTCCCGAGACGTGTGAGTCTCTGGGGGACTCCTGGGTGCATGGGGCTGACTCCCGCAGGAACCTGGGGATGGCTGGAGAGTAACTGGGAGCCACAGGAGAGTCCCTGAGGCCTGGGGGTGAAGAGATGAAAGACACAGGGGTGGAGCACCGTGAGGCTCGTGAGTTTGTAGGTGATTCCCGGGTGTGGGGGGCTGACTCCAGCTGAAATCTGGGGTTGTTTGGAGAGTAGCTGGGAGACACAGGAGATCCCCCGAGAGCTGGGGGTGAGCTGCTGGGTGATGGCAGTAAGAACACGTGGTATATTATTGATGAACGTGGGGACTCTGAGGAATCCTCAGAGGAGGACACGGGAGAGCCCAATGGCTTCATTGATTGCCCATCACAGTGAGGACAGGGAAATGGGAGCTTGTGGGATTCTGGTGATGACAGAGGTGAGTGTGGTGAAGCCCTAGGAGATGGTGAATGGTAGCTCCGGATCCCTGGTGAGGAGCTTCCCCTGAAGCCTGAGTTTCTGAGAGGGGAGAGGGAGAAGCTGGGTGAGGCTCGCATGGACCTTGGGGAGTCCGTGCTGGGGGACCGTTCATAAGAAGAGCCGGACAAGACCCTACTGTTCTTAGGTGCAGACATGATTAGGAAACCTGCAGCTCCCAGGGGCCCCTACTAATTTTCTAACTCGCAGAAGGAAGGAGTGTGTGTGCGTGTGTGTGTGTGTGTGCGGTGTGAGGTATGTGCCCCTTAAGAAAATGGAAATCAACCAACCAATGAGACAGACAGACAGACAGACAGACAGACAGACAGAGATTCACTTGCCCAAGTGTTCTGTCCTGTCCTCTGAATCCGCTTCCAAGTCGCAAGACGCTGTGAGCTCCAAGTCAACGCAGAGTCCGCCAACCGCTCCGGCCGCTGATCCGCTCCGCGAAGATCTGAGTACAGGCCAGCCAGGGTGGGTTTAAATAGCCTCGGGCGCAGCCTAGCAGCGGAAAGGGCGGAGCTTCACTCCTCCTTTCCATCAGTCACCCCCAACTTTCCCAGGCTACACCTCGTAGGAAACTGTTCTCCTGCTTTGATTTCATGCGCCACCTTTGGGACAATCTAAGAACTTACAAGTTTTCTTGGCCAGATATATTAGGAATTGTATGCACTGAAACACTGAAAACCAACTAGTGGTTCTGTGGTTCCCACGTTGTGGTTTTGACACCAGCAGCATCCTTGCCACAATCAAACCCCGGAGATCCACAGATCTGCGGTGTAACAATACCTCCCCCTGATCCGGATGCATGGCAGTTTAAGGAGTCTTTCCGTGTAAGGGAAAAGACTTTGAAGAAAAGGTGGAGATATGCGTTGTATAAACATTCTTTTGCTCTGGAACCACGTAGAGACTTGGGAGCCAGTTGGGAGGAGCATTCGTTGGATGAGGGTGCTCGGGTTAGGAATATCAAGGTGTGGCTCCAGATAATCCAATCATCTAATTAAGATTCCAGTTATGCTCATCTGTTTTAAAATTCCGTTTGGGTAAATTCTTTTAGTCAGACTGAGAATGGCAAAGCCTCAACCCCAATTTCCAGGGAGGGTTGAGAGCCTCAGGTGGAGTTGATCACCAATAGCCTATGGTTTAACCCGTCATGCCTATAGAATGAGGTCTCCATAAAAACCCAAAAGGACTGGGTTCAGAGAGCTTGTGGATAACACTTCCTGGAAGGTAGTGCACCCCTCCCCACACGCCGGGCCCCGCATTTATTTCTGAACTTTTGGCAAAGTCCGCTAAAATACAACGGCAAATGTAAGTGTTTCCCTGCGTGCTGTGAGCTCTTCCAGCCAATGAATGCAACTAAATCTGGGAGTGGTGGCAACCTGATTTATAGCCAGTTGCTGAGAAGCACAGGTAAAACAACGTGGGGCTTCCCATTGTTATTAGTGTGGGAGGCCTGTCTGGCGGGACTCGGCCCTTTGGAATCTAAAGCTATGTCCCGGTAGATAGCGTCACCATTGAATTAGAAGACACACATATGTTGAGAATAATCTTTCTGGTCATTTGCTGCATGTCTTATTTACAATATGTAATCAAATTCTTTATCCTGGCCTTATGGCACCTGGGTTGAGAACCATGATTTGAACCAAACATTGGTCTGTCACGTTCTGAGTTTGAAACTTTATTTTGCCTTTAGCGTTTTGCTATTGCTTTTTCGTTTTCTTTTGTTTCGTTTCGTTTCTAAGTATATGTGCAGGATGTGCAGATTTGTTACTAAGGTAAACGTGTGCCATGGTGGTTTGCTGCACCTGTCAACCCATCACCTAGCTATTAAGCCCAGCATGCAGTAGCTGTTTTTCTTAACGCTCTGCCTCCCGAAAGGCCCCAGTGAGTGTTGTTCCCCTTCCTGTGTCCATGTCATCTCATTTTTCAGCTCTCATTATAAGTGAGAATGTGGCGTTTGGTTTTCTTTCCCTGGATTAGTTTGCTGAGCATAATGACCACACATCACCACTGTTTTTGTTTTTTAGTATAAAGAGTAGTATTTTATTGAATAAGATTTGCTCACAGAAAAATAAGCTTAAGTCTACAATGAATGCCAGACTCTACAGCAGAAAGCAATTTTCTCACTTTTCCACACACAATGGTTCCTACTAAGTGAAAAAACTTCATTCACAAATGTACTACTCTGTCTCAAAACATCTCACATAATCATGCACTGTACTAAAGCCATTAGATCAGTTCTTCAGTCAGGTTAAAGAAGTATTCCTCTAATAACTGACTTTTATAATGCTATCAATATCCACTCCCAATCAGTCTGCCATTGTTAATGGTGTACAGCATTACTGAATACAATGGAATTGATGACGCCCATATCCACGGACACACCGTGACTTACGGTGGTTTGATTTATGATTTTTCAACGTTATGATGGGATTATTGGAATATTAGATGCGTTTCTGAGTTACAGTGGGTTTATGAGTATGCGACCCTATAGTCCAGAAACAGCTGTATAAGGAAAAACAGGTGTACCTAATAAAAATATGCTTAGTGACTTGGGATAAACCAATAGATGTTCACAACTGATGGAGAGCCGTGAAAGAGAGATAGCGGTAAATAGTTACAATAACACAATTTTCCTGCACCTGTCGAGGATTTCTCCCAAAAAACGCAGAATGTGGGATGCACCTAAGGCATATGAAAGAGAGAGGGCAGAAGGAGTAAGAGAGAAATAGGAGGAAGGAAGGAAGGAAGGAAAGAAAGAAGGAAGGTAGGAAGGAAGGAAGGAAGGAAGGAAGGAAGGAAGGAAGGACGAAAGGAAGGAGAAAACACCCGGTGTTACTAAAAGCCCCCAAAAAATGGTTTCCCCCTGTGGGTAAGCCTACAATGTGGATGCATCTTGAAAATATTGTGCTACGTGTTGTGTCAGTCATAACAGCTCACCTATTGTGCAATTCCGTTGATAGGAAATGTCCACAATATGGAAATCTATGCATATGGGATTGATCGCACTAGGTAGTTGCTACCTAGGGCTGAGGGTCAGGGAGAAGGTTTGAGACAGAATGAGGAGTGACTACTGTCTACAGGGTTTTTCTCTGGTCGGGGGTGATAAGACGTTCTACAATGGATTGCGAATTAAAATTGAATGTGCACCACCACAGGTATACTAAAAGCCACTCAATTCATGACTTTTAATGGGGGAATCTTCTGTGGCGCACTCTCATGGAGACCACGGCAGACATAGTGAGAGAGAAAAAGGTGAGTAAATATCTGAAACGGAGGCAGAAAGAGAGAGAATGAGAAGCCCTGTGAATGGAAGGGAGAGCGAAAAGGGAAAATGGTCCTATTTACAAATGACAGATGTGAAACTGGGGTTCACATCAACAGTGTCACTGCCAGGAAGGAGGGTCATGCTAGCCATGTCACCGGTAGTGTGGCCCGCAGGGACGCCGACCTGCTGGAGCGTCGTGCCAGCATGGGCTCTGGCAGCCACGTGGGCCAGCAGGAGGGTCCCGCTGCACAGCTGTGGGGTGAGGATAGACTGGGTGGTGATATCGGCCATTACAGGGGCCTCTTCTGCTGGCAAGAGTGTGACAGTAGCAAGTAGATGGACAAGCCTGCGTGTGAGGACGGAATGCAGGAGGGGCTCTTGTGCGGCTGGGTGTGGGGCCCTCACGGGAACCGTGGAGAAATGGCCAGGTAACTGCGTCATGTGGGCTAGTAGATTGGCCAGGGCTTCGAACTGAAGGACAATAACGGGGAGTAGCTGTCAGGCCCTGGGAGTGTCTGAGTGTAAGTGGAGATGGGTTTGGGGTCACTGAGGGATGCGTGGGAGCCATCCCTGTATAGGTACAGGTCATAGGGAGATAGTCTCGTGAGGCCTGTGAGTGTCTAGGGTTGTCCTGGGTGCCTGGGGCTGACTGTGGCAGAAATGTGGGGAAGGCTGGAGAGAAGCTGGGAGACCCAGGAGAGTCCCTGAAGGCAGGGGGTGAAGAGGTGAAAGAAATGGGGGAGGGTTGCAGTAAGGTCCGTGAGTTTGTAGGTGATTCCTGGGTGCGGGAAGCTGACTCCAGGTGAAATCTGGAGATGGTCGGAGTGTAGCTGAGAGAGACAGAAGAGTCCTTGAGGGCTGGGGGTGAGAACATGAGGGAGACTGGGGAGTAAGTCAGTGAAATTCGTGAGTTCGGTGGTGTATCGTGGGTGCCTGGAACTGACTCCAGCTGGAATCTAGCGAAGTTTTGAGAGTAGCTGAAAGAGACACAGGAGTCCCTGTGGGCTGAGGGCAAAGACCTGAGAGAGACCAGGGAGGACCTCAGTGAAGTCTGTGAGTCTGTAGGTGATTCCGGAGTGTGGGAGGCTGAGTGCCGCTGAAATCTGGGCGTGGTGGGAGAGTAGCTGGGACAGACAGGAGAGTCCCAGGGGGCTGGGGGTGAAGACATGACAGAGACTGGGGAGTAACTCAGCGAAACTGCTGAGTTTGGTGGTGATACCTGGGTGCCTGGAACTGACTCCCGCTGAAATCTGGGCATGGTTGGAGAGTAGCTGGGACACACAGGAGAGTCCCTGAGGGCTGGGGGTGAAGACATGAGAGAGACCGGGGAGTACCTCAGTGAAACTGGTGAGTTTGGTGGTGACTCCGGGGTGCCTGGGACTGACTCCAGCTGAAATGTGTGCGTGGTTGGAGAGTAGCTGGGACAGACAGGAGAGTCCCTGAGGGCTGGTGAAGACATGAGAGAGACTGGAGAGTAAGTGAGTGAAATTGGGGAGTTTGGTGGTGCTTCCTGGGTGCTTGGAACTGACTCCGGCTGAAGTGTGGGCGTGGTTGGAGAGTAGCTGGGACACACAGGAGAGTCCCTGAGGGTTGGAGATAAAGACGTGCTAGAGAGTGAGGAGTAACTGAGTGAAATTGGGGAGTTTGGTGGTGATTCCGGGGTGCCTGGAACTGACTGCAGCTGAAATGTGGGCGTGGTTGGAGAGTAGCTGGGACAGACGGGAGAGTCCCTGAGGGATGGTGAAGACATGAGAGAGACTGGGGAGTAACGCAGTGAAATTGGTGAGTTTGGTGGTGATTTCTGGGTGCCTGCAACGGACTCCCGCTGAAGTGTGGGCGTGTTTGGAGAGTAGCTGGGACAGACAGGCGAGTCCCTGAGGGTTGGAGATAAAGACGTGCTAGAGACTGGGGAGTAACTCAGTGAAAGTGGTGGGCTTGGTGGTGATCCCTGGGTTCCTGGAACTGACCCGCGCTGAAATGTGGGCGTGGTTGGAGAGTAGCTGGGACAGACTGGAGGGTCCGTAAGGGCTGGGGGTGAAGACGTGAGAGAGACTGGCGAGGATCTCACTGAGGTCTGTGAGTTTGTAGGTGTTTCTGGGGTGTGGGGTAGAGACTCCCGCTGAAATCTGGGCGTAGTTGGAGAGTAGCTGGGACAGACAGGAGAGTCATGGGTGGCTGGGGGTGAGCTGCTGGATGATGGCAGTAAGAACATATGGTATATTATTGATGAATGAGGTGACTGTGAAGAATCTCCAGAGGAGGACACGGGAGAACACAATGACATGAGTGACTGTCCTGCTTGGTTAGTAAAGGGAAACGTAAAGTTGTGGAATTCTGTTGATGATGGATGTGAGAGTGGTGAAGCCCTGCGGGGTGATGTAGAGTACTTCCACATCCCTGGTGAGGAGCTGCCCCTTGGGTCTGAGTTTCTGGGAGGGGAGAGGGAGAAGCTGGGTGAGGCAGGCATGAATCTTGAGGAGTCAGGGCTGGGGGACCGCTCATATTCTCCCGAGACGTGTGAGTCTCTGGGGGACTCCTGGGTGCATGGGGCTGACTCCCGCAGGAACCTGGGGATGGCTGGAGAGTAACTGGGAGCCACAGGAGAGTCCCTGAGGCCTGGGGGTGAAGAGATGAAAGACACAGGGGTGGAGCACCGTGAGGCTCGTGAGTTTGTAGGTGATTCCCGGGTGTGGGGGGCTGACTCCAGCTGAAATCTGGGGTTGTTTGGAGAGTAGCTGGGAGACACAGGAGATCCCCCGAGAGCTGGGGGTGAGCTGCTGGGTGATGGCAGTAAGAACACGTGGTATATTATTGATGAACGTGGGGACTCTGAGGAATCCTCAGAGGAGGACACGGGAGAGCCCAATGGCTTCATTGATTGCCCATCACAGTGAGGACAGGGAAATGGGAGCTTGTGGGATTCTGGTGATGACAGAGGTGAGTGTGGTGAAGCCCTAGGAGATGGTGAATGGTAGCTCCGGATCCCTGGTGAGGAGCTTCCCCTGAAGCCTGAGTTTCTGAGAGGGGAGAGGGAGAAGCTGGGTGAGGCTCGCATGGACCTTGGGGAGTCCGTGCTGGGGGACCGTTCATAAGAAGAGCCGGACAAGACCCTACTGTTCTTAGGTGCAGACATGATTAGGAAACCTGCAGCTCCCAGGGGCCCCTACTAATTTTCTAACTCGCAGAAGGAAGGAGTGTGTGTGCGTGTGTGTGTGTGTGTGCGGTGTGAGGTATGTGCCCCTTAAGAAAATGGAAATCAACCAACCAATGAGACAGACAGACAGACAGACAGACAGACAGAGATTCACTTGCCCAAGTGTTCTGTCCTGTCCTCTGAATCCGCTTCCAAGTCGCAAGACGCTGTGAGCTCCAAGTCAACGCAGAGTCCGCCAACCGCTCCGGCCGCTGATCCGCTCCGCGAAGATCTGAGTACAGGCCAGCCAGGGTGGGTTTAAATAGCCTCGGGCGCAGCCTAGCAGCGGAAAGGGCGGAGCTTCACTCCTCCTTTCCATCAGTCACCCCCAACTTTCCCAGGCTACACCTCGTAGGAAACTGTTCTCCTGCTTTGATTTCATGCGCCACCTTTGGGACAATCTAAGAACTTACAAGTTTTCTTGGCCAGATATATTAGGAATTGTATGCACTGAAACACTGAAAACCAACTAGTGGTTCTGTGGTTCCCACGTTGTGGTTTTGACACCAGCAGCATCCTTGCCACAATCAAACCCCGGAGATCCACAGATCTGCGGTGTAACAATACCTCCCCCTGATCCGGATGCATGGCAGTTTAAGGAGTCTTTCCGTGTAAGGGAAAAGACTTTGAAGAAAAGGTGGAGATATGCGTTGTATAAACATTCTTTTGCTCTGGAACCACGTAGAGACTTGGGAGCCAGTTGGGAGGAGCATTCGTTGGATGAGGGTGCTCGGGTTAGGAATATCAAGGTGTGGCTCCAGATAATCCAATCATCTAATTAAGATTCCAGTTATGCTCATCTGTTTTAAAATTCCGTTTGGGTAAATTCTTTTAGTCAGACTGAGAATGGCAAAGCCTCAACCCCAATTTCCAGGGAGGGTTGAGAGCCTCAGGTGGAGTTGATCACCAATAGCCTATGGTTTAACCCGTCATGCCTATAGAATGAGGTCTCCATAAAAACCCAAAAGGACTGGGTTCAGAGAGCTTGTGGATAACACTTCCTGGAAGGTAGTGCACCCCTCCCCACACGCCGGGCCCCGCATTTATTTCTGAACTTTTGGCAAAGTCCGCTAAAATACAACGGCAAATGTAAGTGTTTCCCTGCGTGCTGTGAGCTCTTCCAGCCAATGAATGCAACTAAATCTGGGAGTGGTGGCAACCTGATTTATAGCCAGTTGCTGAGAAGCACAGGTAAAACAACGTGGGGCTTCCCATTGTTATTAGTGTGGGAGGCCTGTCTGGCGGGACTCGGCCCTTTGGAATCTAAAGCTATGTCCCGGTAGATAGCGTCACCATTGAATTAGAAGACACACATATGTTGAGAATAATCTTTCTGGTCATTTGCTGCATGTCTTATTTACAATATGTAATCAAATTCTTTATCCTGGCCTTATGGCACCTGGGTTGAGAACCATGATTTGAACCAAACATTGGTCTGTCACGTTCTGAGTTTGAAACTTTATTTTGCCTTTAGCGTTTTGCTATTGCTTTTTCGTTTTCTTTTGTTTCGTTTCGTTTCTAAGTATATGTGCAGGATGTGCAGATTTGTTACTAAGGTAAACGTGTGCCATGGTGGTTTGCTGCACCTGTCAACCCATCACCTAGCTATTAAGCCCAGCATGCAGTAGCTGTTTTTCTTAACGCTCTGCCTCCCGAAAGGCCCCAGTGAGTGTTGTTCCCCTTCCTGTGTCCATGTCATCTCATTTTTCAGCTCTCATTATAAGTGAGAATGTGGCGTTTGGTTTTCTTTCCCTGGATTAGTTTGCTGAGCATAATGACCACACATCACCACTGTTTTTGTTTTTTAGTATAAAGAGTAGTATTTTATTGAATAAGATTTGCTCACAGAAAAATAAGCTTAAGTCTACAATGAATGCCAGACTCTACAGCAGAAAGCAATTTTCTCACTTTTCCACACACAATGGTTCCTACTAAGTGAAAAAACTTCATTCACAAATGTACTACTCTGTCTCAAAACATCTCACATAATCATGCACTGTACTAAAGCCATTAGATCAGTTCTTCAGTCAGGTTAAAGAAGTATTCCTCTAATAACTGACTTTTATAATGCTATCAATATCCACTCCCAATCAGTCTGCCATTGTTAATGGTGTACAGCATTACTGAATACAATGGAATTGATGACGCCCATATCCACGGACACACCGTGACTTACGGTGGTTTGATTTATGATTTTTCAACGTTATGATGGGATTATTGGAATATTAGATGCGTTTCTGAGTTACAGTGGGTTTATGAGTATGCGACCCTATAGTCCAGAAACAGCTGTATAAGGAAAAACAGGTGTACCTAATAAAAATATGCTTAGTGACTTGGGATAAACCAATAGATGTTCACAACTGATGGAGAGCCGTGAAAGAGAGATAGCGGTAAATAGTTACAATAACACAATTTTCCTGCACCTGTCGAGGATTTCTCCCAAAAAACGCAGAATGTGGGATGCACCTAAGGCATATGAAAGAGAGAGGGCAGAAGGAGTAAGAGAGAAATAGGAGGAAGGAAGGAAGGAAGGAAAGAAAGAAGGAAGGTAGGAAGGAAGGAAGGAAGGAAGGAAGGAAGGAAGGAAGGAAGGACGAAAGGAAGGAGAAAACACCCGGTGTTACTAAAAGCCCCCAAAAAATGGTTTCCCCCTGTGGGTAAGCCTACAATGTGGATGCATCTTGAAAATATTGTGCTACGTGTTGTGTCAGTCATAACAGCTCACCTATTGTGCAATTCCGTTGATAGGAAATGTCCACAATATGGAAATCTATGCATATGGGATTGATCGCACTAGGTAGTTGCTACCTAGGGCTGAGGGTCAGGGAGAAGGTTTGAGACAGAATGAGGAGTGACTACTGTCTACAGGGTTTTTCTCTGGTCGGGGGTGATAAGACGTTCTACAATGGATTGCGAATTAAAATTGAATGTGCACCACCACAGGTATACTAAAAGCCACTCAATTCATGACTTTTAATGGGGGAATCTTCTGTGGCGCACTCTCATGGAGACCACGGCAGACATAGTGAGAGAGAAAAAGGTGAGTAAATATCTGAAACGGAGGCAGAAAGAGAGAGAATGAGAAGCCCTGTGAATGGAAGGGAGAGCGAAAAGGGAAAATGGTCCTATTTACAAATGACAGATGTGAAACTGGGGTTCACATCAACAGTGTCACTGCCAGGAAGGAGGGTCATGCTAGCCATGTCACCGGTAGTGTGGCCCGCAGGGACGCCGACCTGCTGGAGCGTCGTGCCAGCATGGGCTCTGGCAGCCACGTGGGCCAGCAGGAGGGTCCCGCTGCACAGCTGTGGGGTGAGGATAGACTGGGTGGTGATATCGGCCATTACAGGGGCCTCTTCTGCTGGCAAGAGTGTGACAGTAGCGAGTAGATGGACAAGCCTGCGTGTGAGGACGGAATGCAGGAGGGGCTCTTGTGCGGCTGGGTGTGGGGCCCTCACGGGAACCGTGGAGAAATGGCCAGGTAACTGCGTCATGTGGGCTAGTAGATTGGCCAGGGCTTCGAACTGAAGGACAATAACGGGGAGTAGCTGTCAGGCCCTGGGAGTGTCTGAGTGTAAGTGGAGATGGGTTTGGGGTCACTGAGGGATGCGTGGGAGCCATCCCTGTATAGGTACAGGTCATAGGGAGATAGTCTCGTGAGGCCTGTGAGTGTCTAGGGTTGTCCTGGGTGCCTGGGGCTGACTGTGGCAGAAATGTGGGGAAGGCTGGAGAGAAGCTGGGAGACCCAGGAGAGTCCCTGAAGGCAGGGGGTGAAGAGGTGAAAGAAATGGGGGAGGGTTGCAGTAAGGTCCGTGAGTTTGTAGGTGATTCCTGGGTGCGGGAAGCTGACTCCAGGTGAAATCTGGAGATGGTCGGAGTGTAGCTGAGAGAGACAGAAGAGTCCTTGAGGGCTGGGGGTGAGAACATGAGGGAGACTGGGGAGTAAGTCAGTGAAATTCGTGAGTTCGGTGGTGTATCGTGGGTGCCTGGAACTGACTCCAGCTGGAATCTAGCGAAGTTTTGAGAGTAGCTGAAAGAGACACAGGAGTCCCTGTGGGCTGAGGGCAAAGACCTGAGAGAGACCAGGGAGGACCTCAGTGAAGTCTGTGAGTCTGTAGGTGATTCCGGAGTGTGGGAGGCTGAGTGCCGCTGAAATCTGGGCGTGGTGGGAGAGTAGCTGGGACAGACAGGAGAGTCCCAGGGGGCTGGGGGTGAAGACATGACAGAGACTGGGGAGTAACTCAGCGAAACTGCTGAGTTTGGTGGTGATACCTGGGTGCCTGGAACTGACTCCCGCTGAAATCTGGGCATGGTTGGAGAGTAGCTGGGACACACAGGAGAGTCCCTGAGGGCTGGGGGTGAAGACATGAGAGAGACCGGGGAGTACCTCAGTGAAACTGGTGAGTTTGGTGGTGACTCCGGGGTGCCTGGGACTGACTCCAGCTGAAATGTGTGCGTGGTTGGAGAGTAGCTGGGACAGACAGGAGAGTCCCTGAGGGCTGGTGAAGACATGAGAGAGACTGGAGAGTAAGTGAGTGAAATTGGGGAGTTTGGTGGTGCTTCCTGGGTGCTTGGAACTGACTCCCGCTGAAATGTGGGCGTGGTTGGAGAGTAGCTGGGACACACAGGAGAGTCCCTGAGGGTTGGAGATAAAGACGTGCTAGAGAGTGAGGAGTAACTGAGTGAAATTGGGGAGTTTGGTGGTGATTCCGGGGTGCCTGGAACTGACTGCAGCTGAAATGTGGGCGTGGTTGGAGAGTAGCTGGGACAGACGGGAGAGTCCCTGAGGGATGGTGAAGACATGAGAGAGACTGGGGAGTAACGCAGTGAAATTGGTGAGTTTGGTGGTGATTTCTGGGTGCCTGTAACGGACTCCCGCTGAAGTGTGGGCGTGTTTGGAGAGTAGCTGGGACAGACAGGCGAGTCCCTGAGGGTTGGAGATAAAGACGTGCTAGAGACTGGGGAGTAACTCAGTGAAAGTGGTGGGCTTGGTGGTGATCCCTGGGTTCCTGGAACTGACCCGCGCTGAAATGTGGGCGTGGTTGGAGAGTAGCTGGGACAGACTGGAGGGTCCGTAAGGGCTGGGGGTGAAGACGTGAGAGAGACTGGCGAGGATCTCACTGAGGTCTGTGAGTTTGTAGGTGTTTCTGGGGTGTGGGGTAGAGACTCCCGCTGAAATCTGGGCATAGTTGGAGAGTACCTGGGACAGACAGGAGAGTCATGGGTGGCTGGGGGTGAGCTGCTGGATGATGGCAGTAAGAACATATGGTATATTATTGATGAATGAGGTGACTGTGAAGAATCTCCAGAGGAGGACACGGGAGAACACAATGACATGAGTGACTGTCCTGCTTGGTTAGGAAAGGGAAACCTAAAGTTGTGGAATTTGTTTCATATAATGTACATATAATGTTAACTAAAAGTACAACAAATACTTTTTATATACTGTAAATAATATTTCAAAAAGTACAGTAAATATATATTACATAGTGTACATAAAATATCAAAAAGTACACCAAATATGTGTTATATATACTGTAAATAAACTACCAAAAACTACAGTAATTATGTTTAATATACTGTAGATGAAATATCAAAAATTACACGAAATGTATATTATATACTCTAAATAAAATATGAAAAAGGACAGTAAATATATATTACACACCCTATGTAAAATATCACAAACTACACCAAATATATATTATATAGTTTACATAAAATATCAAAAGGACACCAAATATATATTCTGTACATTACATAAAATATCAAAAATACAGTAAATATATTTCATATATTGTGCATATAATATTAACTAAAAGTACACCAAATACATTTTATATACTGTAAATAAAATATCAAAAAGCACAGTAAATATATATTACACACCATATGTAAAATATCACAATCTACACCAAATATATATTATATAATTTACATAAAATATCAAAAGGAAACCAAATATATCTTATATACTGTACATAAAATATCAAAAATTACAGTAAATATATTTCATATATTGTACATATAATATTAACTAAAAGTACACCAAATACATTTTATATAGTGTAAATAAATTATCAAAAATTACAGTGAATATAAATTACATACTGTACATAAAATATCAAAAAGTACACCAAATATGTGTTATATACACTGTAAATAAACTATCAAAAACTACAGTAATTATATTAATATACTGTACATAAAATATCAAAAATTACACCAAATGTATATTATTTACTGTAAATAAAATATCACAAAGTACAGTACATATATATTACACACCATAAGTAAAATATCACAATTTACACCAAATATATATCATATAATTTATATAAAATATCAAAAGGACACCAAATATATCTTATATACTGTACATAAATTATCAAAATGTACAGTAAATATATTTCATATATTGTACATATAATATTAACTAAAAGTACACCAAATACATTTTATATAGTGTAAATAAAATATCAAAAAGTACAGTAAATATATATTACACACCCTATGTAAAATATCACAATCTACACCAAATATACATTATATAATTTACATAAAATATCAAAAGGACACCAAATATATCTTATATACTGTACATAAAGTATCAAAAAGTACAGTAAATATATTTCATATATTGTACATATAATATTAACTAAAAGTACACCAAATACATTTTATATAGTGTAAATAAAATATCAAAAATTACAGTGAATATATATTACATACTGTAGATAAAATATCAAAAAGTACACCAAATATGTGTTATATATACTGTAAATAAACTATCAAAAACTACAGTAATTATATTTAGTATACTGTACATAAAATATCAAAAATTACACCAAATGTATATCATTTACTTTAAATAAAATACCAAAAAGTACAGTAAATATATATTACACACCCTATGTAAAATATCACAAACTACACCAAATATATATTATATAATTTACATAAAATATCAAAAGGACACCAAATATATCTTATATACTGTACGTAAAATATCAAAATGTACAGTAAATATATTTCATATATTGTACCTATAATATTAACTAAAAGTACACGGAATACATTTTATATACTGTAAATAAATTATCAAAAAGTACAGTAAATACATATTACATACTGTACATAAAACATCAAAAAGTACACCAAAAATGTGTTATATATACTCTCAATAACCTATCAAAAACTACAGTAATTATATTTAATATACTGTACATAAAATATCAAAAATTACACCAAATGTACGTTATTTACTGTAAATAAAATATCAAAAAGTACAGTAAATATATATTACACACCATATGTAAAATATCACAATCTACACAAAATATATATTATATAATTTATATAAAATATTAAAAGGACCCCAAATATATCTTATATACTGTACGTAAAGTATCAAAAATACAGTAAATATATTTAATATATTGTATATATAATATTAACTAAAAGTACACCAAATACATTTTATATACTGTAAATTAAATATCAAAAAGTACAGTAAATGTATATTACATACTGTACATAAAATATCAAAAATACACCAAATATGTGTTATATATACTCTAAATAAACTATCGAAATCTACAGTAATTATATTTAATATACTGTACATAAAATATCAAAAATTACACCAAATGTACGTTATTTACAGTAAATAAAATATCAAAAATACAGTAAATATATATTACACACCATATGTAATATATCACAATCTACACCAAATATATATTATAAATTTACATAAAATATTAAAAGGACAACAAATATATCTTATATACTGTACGTAAAATATCAAAAAGTACAGTAAATATATTTCATATATTGTACATGTAACATTAACTAAAAGAACACCAAATACATTTTATATACTGTAAATTAAATATCAAAAAGTACAGTAAATATATATTACATACTGTACATAAAATAACAAATAGTACACCAAATATGTGTTATATATACCCTAAATAAACTATCAAAAGCTACAGTAATTATATTTAATATACTGTAAATAAAATATCAATAATTACACCAGATGTATATTATTTACAGTAAATAAAATATCAAAAAGTACAGTAAATATATATTACACACTCTATGTAAAATATGACAAACTACACCAATTATGTATTATATAATTTACATAAAATATCAAAAGGACACCAAATATACCTTATATACTGTACATAAAATATCAAAATGTACAGTAAATATATTTCATATATTGTACATATAATATTAACTAAATGTACACCAAATACATTTTATATACTGTAAATAAAATATAAAAAATTACAGTAAGTATATATTACATACAGTACATAAAATATCAAAATGTACACCAAATATGTGTTATATATACTGTAAATAAACTATCAAAAACTACAGTAATTATATTTAATATACTGTACATAAAATATCAAAAATTACACCAAATGTACATTATTTACTGTAAATAAAATATCAAAAAGTACAGTTAATATATATTACACAGCATATGTAAAATATCACAATCTACACCAAATATATACTATATAATTTACATAAAATATCAAAAGGACACCAAATATATCTTATATACTGTACATAAAATATCAAAAGTACAGTAAATATATTTCATATATTGTACATATAATATTAACTAAAAGTACACCAAATACATTTTATATAGTGTAAATAAAAATCAAAAAGTACAGTAAATATATATTACACACCATATGTAAAATATCGCAATGTACGCCAAATATATATTATATAATTTACATAAAATATCAAAAGGACACCAAAAATATCTTGCATACTGTACATAAGATATGAAAATGTACAGTAAATATATTTCATATATTGTACATATAATATTAACTAAAAGTACACCAAATACATTTTATATAGTGTAAATAAAATATCAAATATTCCAGTGAATATATATCACATACTGAACATAAAATATCAAAAACTACACCAACTATGTGTTATATATACTGTAAATAAACTATCAAAAACTTCAGTAATTATATTAATATACTGTACATAAAATATCAAAAATTACACCAAATGTATATTATTTACTGTAAATAAAATACCAAAATGTACATTAAATATATATTACACACCCTATGTAAAATATCACAAACTACACCAAAGATATATTATATAATTTACATAAATATCAAAAGGACACTAAATATACCTTATATATTGTACATAAAATATCAAAATATACAGTAAATATATTTCATATATTGTACATATAATATTAACTAAAAGTACACCAAATACATTTTATATACTGTAAATAAAATATCAAAAATTACAGTAAATATATATTGCATACTGTACATAAAATACCAAAAGGAAACCAAATATGTGTTATATATACTGTCAATAAACTATCAAAAATACAGTAATTATATTTAATATAATGTACATAAAATATCAAAAATTAAACGAAATGTATATTATATACTGTAAATAAAATATCAATAAGGACAGTAAATATATACTACATACCCTATGTAAAATAACAAAAATTACACCAAATATATATTTTATAATTTACAAAAAATATCGGAAGGACACCAAATATATCTTATATACTGTACATAAAATATCAAAAGTACAGTAAATATATTTCATATATTGTACATATAATATTAACTAAAAGTACACCAAATACATTTTATATAGTGTAAATAAAATACCAAAAATTACAGTGAATATATATCACATAATGTACATAAAATATCAAAATGTACACCAAATATTTTTTATATATACTGTAAATAAACTATCAAAAACTACAGTAATTATCTTAATATACTGTACATAAAATATCAAAAATTACACCAAATGTATGTTATTTACTGTAAATAAAATACCAAAAAGTACAGTAAATATATATTACACACCCTATGTAAAATATCTCAAACTACACCAAGTATATATTATGTAATTTACATAAAATATCAAAAGGACACCCAATATACCTTAAATACTCTACATAAAATATCAAAATGTACAGTAAATATATTTCATATATTGTACATATAATATTAACTAAAAGTACACCGAATACATTTTATATACTGTAAATAAATTATCAAAAATTACAGTAAATATATATTACATACTGTACATAAAACATCAAAAAGTACACCAAATATGTGTTATATATTCTCTAAATAAACTATCAAAAACCACAGTAATTATATTTAATATACTGTACATAAAATATCAAAAATGCCACCGAATGTATATTATATACTGTAAATAAAATATCAAAAATTTCAGTAAATATATATTACATACTGTACATAAAATATCAAAAAGTACACCAAATACGTGGAATATATACTGTAAATAAACTATCAAAAACTACAGTAGTTATATTTAATATACTGTAAATAAAATATCAAAAATTACTCCAAATGTACATTATATAGTGTAAATAAAATATCCAAAATACAGTAATTATATATTACACACCCTATGTAAAATATCAAAAGTTACACGAAATATTTATTATACAATTTACAAAAAATATCGGAAAGACACCAAATATATCTTATATACTGTACGAAAAATATCAAAAACTACAGTACATATATTTCATATATTGTACATATAATATTAACTAAAAGTCCACCAAATACATTTTATATAGTGTAAATAAAATATCAAAAATTACAGTGAATATATATCACATACTGTACATAAAATATCAAAATGTACACCAAATATTTTTTATATATACTGTAAATAAACTATGAAAAACTACAGTAATTATCTTAATATACTGTACATAAAATATCAAAAATTACAACAAATGTATGTTATTTACTGTAAATAAAATACCAAAAAGTACAGTAAATATATATTACACACCCTATGTAAAATATCACAAACTACACCAAATATATATTATATAATTTACATAAAATATCAAAAGGACACCCAATATACCTTATATTCTCTACATAAAATATCAAAATATACAGTAAATATATTTCATATATTGTACATATAATATTAACTAAAAGTACACCAAATACATTTTATATACTGTAAATTAAATATCAAAAATTACAGTAAATATATATTACATAATGTACATAAAATATCAGAAAGTACACCAAATATGTGTTATATATACTGAAAATAAACTATGAAAATCTACAGTAATTATATTTAATATACTGTACATAAAATGCCAAAAATTACACCAAATGTATAATATATACTGTAAATAAAATATCAAAAAGGCAGTAAATATATACTACACACCCTATGTAAAATATCAAAAACTACACCAAATATACATTATATAATTTACATAAAATATGAAAATGACACCAAATATATCTTATATACTGTACATAAAATATCAAAAAGTACAGTAAATATATTTCATATATTGTACATATAATATTAACTAAAAGTACACCAAATACATTTTATATACTGTAAATAAAATATCAAAAAGTATAGTAAATATATATTACACACCATATGTAAAATATCACAATCTACACCAAATATATATTATATAATTTACATAAAATATCAAATGGACCCCAAATATATCTTATATACAGTACATAAAATATCAAAAATTTCAGTAAATGTATTTCATATATTGTACATATAATACTAACTAAAAGTACACCAAATACATTTTATATAGTGTAAATAAAATATCAAAAATTACAGTAAATATATATTACACACCATATGTAAAATATCACAATATACACCAAATATATATCATATAATTTACATAAAATATCAAAAGGACACCAAATATATCTTATATACTGTACATAAAATATCAAAAAGTACAGTAAATATATTTCATATATTGTATATATAATATTAACTAAAAGTACACCAAATACATTTTATATAGTGTAAATATATATCAAAAATTACAGTGAATATATATTACATACTGTACATACAATATCAAAAAGTACACCAAATATGTGTTATATATACTGTATATAAACTATCAAAAACTACAATAATTATATTTAATATACTTTACATAAAATATAAAACATTACACCAAATGTATAATATACTGCAAATAAAATACCAAAAAGTACAGTAAATATATATTACACAACCGATGTAAAATATCACAAACTACACCAAATATATATTATATAATTTACATAAAATATCAAAAGGACACCAAATATATCTTATATACTGTACGTAAAATATCAAAATGTACAGTAAATATATTTCATATATTGTATATATAATATTAACTAAAAGTACACCGAATACATTTTATATACTGTAAATAAATTATCAAAAATTACAGTAAATATATATTACATACTGTACATAAAACCTCAAAAAGTACACCAAATATGTGTTATATATACTCTAAATAAACTATCAAAAACTACAGTAATTATATTTAATATACTGTACATAAAATATCAAAAATTACACCAAATGTACGTTATTTACTGTAAATAAAATATCAAAAATACAGTAAATATATATTACACACCATATGTAAAATATCAAAATCTACACCAAATATATATTATATACTTTACATAAAATATTAAAAGGACACCAAATATATCTTATATACTGTACGTAAAATATCAAAAAGTACAGTAAATATATTTCATATATTGTACATATAACATTAACTAAAAGTACACCAAATACATTTTATATACTGTAAATTAAATATCAAAAAGTACAGAAAATATATATTACATACTGTACATAAAATAACAAAAAGTACACCAAATACGTGTTATGTGTACACTAAATAAACTATCAAAAGCTACAGTAATTATATTTAATATACTGTAAATGAAATATCAAAAATTACACCAAATGTATATTATTTAATGTAAATAAAATATCAAAAAGTACAGTAAATATATATTACACACCCTATGTAAAATATCTCAAACTACACCAAATATATATTATATAATTTACATAAAATATCAAAAGGACACCAAATATACCTTACATACTGTACATAAAATATCAAAATGTACAGTAAATATATTTCATATATTGTACATATAATATTAACTAAATGTACACCAAATACATTTTATATACTGTAAATAAAATATCAAAAATTACAGTAAATATATATTACATACAGTACATAAAATATCAAAAAGTACACCAAATATGTGTTATATATACTCTAAATAAACTATCAAAAACTACAGTAATTATGTTTAATATACTGTACATAAAATATCAAAAATTACACCAAATGTATTTTATTTACTGTAAATAAAATATCAAAAAGTACAGTAAATATATATTACACACCATATGTAAAATATCACAATCTACACCAAATATATATTATATAAATTACATAAAATATCAAAAGGACACCAAATATATCTTATATACTGTACATAAAATATCAAAAAGTACAGTAAATATATTTCATATATTGTACATATAATATTAACTAAAAGTACACCAAGTACATTTTATTTAGTGTAAAGGAAATATCAAAAATTATAGTAAATATATATTACACACCATATGTAAAATATCACAATCTACACCAAATATATATTATATAATTTACATAAAACATCAAAAGGACCCCAAATATATCTTATATACAGTACATAAAATATCAAAATGTTCAGTAAATGTACTTCATATATTGTACATATAATACTAACTAAAAGTACACCAAAAACATTTTATATAGTGTAAATAAAAATCAAAAAGTACAGTAAATATATATTACACACCATATGTAAATTATCGCAATCTACGCCAAATATATATTATATAATTTACATAAAATATCAAAAGGACACCAAAAATATCTTGTATACTGTACATAAGATATGAAAAAGTACAGTAAATATATTTCATATATTGTACATATAATATTAACTAAAAGTACACCAAATACATTTTATATAGTGTAAATAAAATATCAAATATTCCAGTGAATATATATCACATACTGAACATAAAATATCAAAAACTACACCAAATATGTGTTATATATACTGTAAATAAACTATCAAAAACTTCAGTAATTATATTAATATACTGTACATAAAATATCAAAAATTACACCAAATGTATATTATTTACTGTAAATAAAATACCAAAATGTACAGTAAATATATATTACACACCCTATGTAAAATATCACAAACTACACCAAAGATATATTATATAATTTACATAAAATATCAAAAGGACACCAAATATACCTTATATATTGTACATAAAATATCAAAATATACAGTAAATATATTTCATATATTGTACATATAATATTAACTAAAAGTACACCAAATACATTTTATATACTGTAAATAAAATATCAAAAATTACAGTAAATATATATTGCATACTGTACATAAAATACCAAAAGGAAACCAAATATGTGTTATATATACTGTAAATAAACTATCAAAAATATAGTAATTATATTTAATATAATGTACAAAAAATATCAAAAATTAAACCAAATGTATATTATATACTGTAAATAAAATATCAATAAGGACAGTAAATATATACTACATACCCTATGTAAAATAACAAAAATTACACCAAATATATATTTTATAATTTACAAAAAATATCGGAAGGACACCAAATATATCTTATATACTGTACATAAAATATCAAAAAGTACAGTAAATATATTTCATATATTGTACATATAATATTAACTAAAAGTACACCAAATACATTTTATATAGTGTAAATAAAATATCAAAAATTACAGTGAATATATATCACATAATGTACATAAAATATCAAAATGTACACCAAATATTTTTTATATATACTGTAAATAAACTATCAAAAACTACAGTAATTATCTTAATATACTGTACATAAAATCTCAAAAATTACACCAAATGTATGTTATTTACTGTAAATAAAATACCAAAAAGTACAGTAAATATATATTACACACCCTATGTAAAATATCTCAAACTACACCAAGTATATATTATGTAATTTACATAAAATATCAAAAGGACACCCAATATACCTTAAATACTCTACATAAAATATCAAAATGTACAGTAAATATATTTCATATATTGTACATATAATATTAACTAAAAGTACACCGAATACATTTTATATACTGTAAATAAATTATCAAAAATTACAGTAAATATATATTACATACTGTACATAAAACATCAAAAAGTACACCAAATATGTGTTATATATTCTCTAAATAAACTATCAAAAACTACAGTAATTATATTTAATATACTGTACATAAAATATCAAAAATGCCACCGAATGTATATTATATACTCTAAATAAAATATCAAATAGTACAGTAAATATATATTACACACCCTATGTAAAATATCAAAAACTACACAAAATATATATTATATAATTTACATAAAATATGAAAAGGCCACAAAATATATCTTATATACTGTACATAAAATATCAAATGTACGGTAAATATATTTCATATATTGTACATATAATATTAACTAAAAGTACACCAAATATATTTTATATACTGCAAATAAAGTATCAAAAATTACAGTAAATATATATTACATACTGTACATAAAACATCAAAAAGTACAGCAAATATTTGTTATATATAGTGTAAAGAAACTATCAAAAACTACAGTAATTATATTAAATATACTGTACGTAAAATATCAGAAATTACACCAAATGTATATTATGTACTCTAAATAGAAGATGAAAAAGGACAGTAAATATATATTACACTCTGTGTGAAATATCAAATACTACACCAAATATATATTATATAATTTACATAAAATATCAAAAGGACACCAAATATATCTTATATACTGTAGTGTGGGCGTGTTTGGAGAGTAGCTGGGACAGACAGGCGTGTCCCTGAGGGTTGGAGATAAAGACGTGCTAGAGACTGGGGAGTAACTCAGTGAAAGTGGTGGGCTTGGTGGTGATCCCTGGGTTCCTGGAACTGACCCGCGCTGAAATGTGGGCGTGGTTGGAGAGTAGCTGGGACAGACTGGAGGGTCCGTAAGGGCTGGGGGTGAAGACGTGAGAGAGACTGGCGAGGATCTCACTGAGGTCTGTGAGTTTGTAGGTGTTTCTGGGGTGTGGGGTAGAGACTCCCGCTGAAATCTGGGCGTAGTTGGAGAGTAGCTGGGACAGACAGGAGAGTCATGGGTGGCTGGGGGTGAGCTGCTGGATGATGGCAGTAAGAACATATGGTATATTATTGATGAATGAGGTGACTGTGAAGAATCTCCAGAGGAGGACACGGGAGAACACAATGACATGAGTGACTGTCCTGCTTGGTTAGGAAAGGGAAACGTAAAGTTGTGGAATTCTGTTGATGATGGATGTGAGAGTGGTGAAGCCCTGCGGGGTGATGTAGAGTACTTCCACATCCCTGGTGAGGAGCTGCCCCTTGGGTCTGAGTTTCTGGGAGGGGAGAGAGAGAAGCTGGGTGAGGCAGGCATGAATCTTGAGGAGTCAGGGCTGGGGGACCGCTCATATTCTCCCGAGACGTGTGAGTCTCTGGGGGACTCCTGGGTGCATGGGGCTGACTCCCGCAGGAACCTGGGGATGGCTGGAGAGTAACTGGGAGCCACAGGAGAGTCCCTGAGGCCTGGGGGTGAAGAGATGAAAGACACAGGGGTGGAGCACCGTGAGGCTCGTGAGTTTGTAGGTGATTCCCGGGTGTGGGGGGCTGACTCCAGCTGAAATCTGGGGTTGTTTGGAGAGTAGCTGGGAGACACAGGAGATCCCCCGAGAGCTGGGGGTGAGCTGCTGGGTGATGGCAGTAAGAACATGTGGTATATTATTGATGAACGTGGGGACTCTGAGGAATCCTCAGAGGAGGACACGGGAGAGCCCAATGGCTTCATTGATTGCCCATCACGGTGAGGACAGGGAAATGGGAGCTTGTGGGATTCTGGTGATGACAGAGGTGAGTGTGGTGAAGCCCTAGGGGATGGTGAATGGTAGCTCCGGATCCCTGGTGAGGAGCTTCCCCTGAAGCCTGAGTTTCTGAGAGGGGAGAGGGAGAAGCTGGGTGAGGCTCGCATGGACCTTGGGGAGTCCGTGCTGGGGGACCGTTCATAAGAAGAGCCGGACAAGACCCTACTGTTCTTAGGTGCAGACATGATTAGGAAACCTGCAGCTCCCAGGGGCCCCTACTAATTTTCTAACTCGCAGAAGGAAGGAGTGTGTGTGCGTGTGTGTGTGTGTGCGGTGTGAGGTATGTGCCCCTTAAGAAAATGGAAATCAACCAACCAATGAGACAGACAGACAGACAGACAGACAGACAGAGATTCACTTGCCCAAGTGTTCTGTCCTGTCCTCTGAATCCGCTTCCAAGTCGCAAGACGCTGTGAGCTCCAAGTCAACGCAGAGTCCGCCAACCGCTCCGGCCGCTGATCCGCTCCGCGAAGATCTGAGTACAGGCCAGCCAGGGTGGGTTTAAATGGCTTCGGGCGCAGCCTAGCAGCGGAAAGGGCGGAGCTTCACTCCTCCTTTCCATCAGTCACCCCCAACTTTCCCAGGCTACACCTCGTAGGAAACTGTTCTCCTGCTTTGATTTCATGCGCCACCTTTGGGACAATCTAAGAACTTACAAGTTTTCTTGGCCAGATATATTAGGAATTGTATGCACTGAAACACTGAAAACCAACTAGTGGTTCTGTGGTTCCCACGTTGTGGTTTTGACACCAGCAGCATCCTTGCCACAATCAAACCCCGGAGATCCACAGATCTGCGGTGTAACAATACCTCCCCCTGATCCGGATGCATGGCAGTTTAAGAAGTCTTTCCGTGTAAGGGAAAAGACTTTGTAGAAAAGGTGGAGATATGCGTTGTAGAAACATTCTTTTGCTCTGGAACCACGTAGAGACTTGGGAGCCAGTTGGGTGGAGCATTCGTTGGATGAGGGTGCTCGGGTTAGGAATATCAAGGTGTGGCTCCAGATAATCCAATCATCTAATTAAGATTCCAGTTATGCTCATCTGTTTTGAAATTCCGTTTGGGTAAATTCTTTTAGTCAGACTGAGAATGGCAAAGCCTCAACCCCAATTTCCAGGGAGGGTTGAGAGCCTCAGGTGGAGTTGATCACCAATAGCCTATGGTTTAACCCGTCATGCCTATAGAATGAGGTCTCCATAAAAACCCAAAAGGACTGGGTTCAGAGAGCTTGTGGATAACACTTCCTGGAAGGTAGTGCACCCCTCCCCACACGCCGGGCCCCGCATTTATTTCTGAACTTTTGGCAAAGTCCGCTAAAATACAACGGCAAATGTAAGTGTTTCCCTGCGTGCTGTGAGCTCTTCCAGCCAATGAATGCAACTAAATCTGGGAGTGGTGGCAACCTGATTTATAGCCAGTTGCTGAGAAGCACAGGTAAAACAACGTGGGGCTTCCCATTGTTATTAGTGTGGGAGGCCTGTCTGGCGGGACTCGGCCCTTTGGAATCTAAAGCTATGTCCCGGTAGATAGCGTCACCATTGAATTAGAAGACACACATATGTTGAGAATAATCTTTCTGGTCATTTGCTGCATGTCTTATTTACAATATGTAATCAAATTCTTTATCCTGGCCTTATGGCACCTGGGTTGAGAACCATGATTGGAACCAAACATTGGTCTGTCACGTTCTGAGTTTGAAACTTTATTTTGCCTTTAGCGTTTTGCTATTGCTTTTTCGTTTTCTTTTGTTTCGTTTCGTTTCTAAGTTCTGGGGTATATGGGCAGGATGTGCAGATTTGTTACTAAGGTAAACGTGTGCCATGGTGGTTCGCTGCACCTGTCAACCCATCACCTAGGTATTAAGCCCAGCATGCAGTAGCTGTTTTTCTTAACGCTCTGCCTCCCGAAAGGCCCCAGTGAGTGTTGTTCCCCTTCCTGTGTCCATGTGATCTCATTTTTCAGCTCTCATTATAAGTGAGAATGTGGCGTTTGGTTTTCTTTCCCTGGATTAGTTTGCTGAGCATAATGACCACACATCACCACTGTTTCTGTTTTTTAGTATAAAGAGTAGTATTTTATTGAATAAGATTTGCTCACAGAAAAATAAGCTTAAGTCTACAATGAATGCCAGACTCTACAGCAGAAAGCAATTTTCTCACTTTTCCACACACAATGGTTCCTACTAAGTGAAAAAACTTCATTCACAAATGTACTACTCTGTCTCAAAACATCTCACATAATCATGCACTGTACTAAAGCCATTAGATCAGTTCTTCAGTCAGGTTAAAGAAGTATCCCTCTAATAACTGACTTTTATAATGCTATCAATATCCACTCCCAATCAGTCTGCCATTGTTAATGGTGTACAGCATTACTGAATACAATGGAATTGATGACGCCCATATCCACGGACACACCGTGACTTACGGTGGTTTGATTTATGATTTTTCAACGTTATGATGGGATTATTGGAATATTAGATGCGTTTCTGAGTTACAGTGGGTTTATGAGTATGCGACCCTATACTCCAGAAACAGCTGTATAAGGAAAAACAGGTGTACCTAATAAAAATATGCTTAGTGACTTGGGATAAACCAATAGATGTTCACAACTGATGGAGAGCCGTGAAAGAGAGATAGCGGTAAATAGTTACAATAACACAATTTTCCTGCACCTGTCGAGGATTTCTCCCAAAAAACGCAGAATGTGGGATGCACCTAAGGCATATGAAAGAGAGAGGGCAGAAGGAGTAAGAGAGAAATAGGAGGAAGGAAGGAAGGAAGGAAGGAAGGAAGGAAGGAAGGAAAGAAGGACGAAAGGAAGGAGAAAACACCCGGTGTTACTAAAACCCCCCAAAAAATGGTTTCCCCCTGTGGGTAAGCCTACAATGTGGATGAATCTTGAAAATATTGTGCTACGTGTTGTGTCAGTCATAACAGCTCACCTATTGTGCAATTCCGTTGATAGGAAATGTCCACAATATGGAAATCTATGCATATGGGATTGATCGCACTAGGTAGTTGCTACCTAGGGCTGAGGGTCAGGGAGAGGGTTTGAGACAGAATGAGGAGTGACTAATGTCTACAGGGTTTTTCTCTGGTCGGGGGTGATAAGACGTTCTACAATGGATTGCGAATTAAAATTGAATGTGCACCACCACAGGTATACTAAAAGCCACTCAATTCATGACTTTTAATGGGGGAATCTTCTGTGGCGCACTCTCATGGAGACCACGGCAGATATAGTGAGAGAGAAAAAGGTGAGTAAATATCTGAAACGGAGGCAGAAAGAGAGAGAATGAGAAGGCCTGTGAATGGAAGGGAGAGCGAAAAGGGAAAATGGTCCTATTTACAAATGACAGATGTGAAACCGGGGTTCACATCAACAGTGTCACTGCCAGGAAGGAGGGTCATGCTAGCCATGTCACCGGTAGTGTGGCCCGCAGGGACGCCGACCTGCTGGAGCGTCGTGCCAGCATGGGCTCTGGCAGCCACGTGGGCCAGCAGGAGGGTCCCGCTGCACAGCTGTGGGGTGAGGATAGACTGGGTGGTGATATCGGCCATTACAGGGGCCTCTTCTGCTGGCAAGAGTGTGACAGTAGCAAGTAGATGGACAAGCCTGCGTGTGAGGACGGAATGCAGGAGGGGCTCTTGTGCGGCTGGGTGTGGGGCCCTCACGGGAACCGTGGAGAAATGGCCAGGTAACTGCGTCATGTGGGCTAGTAGATTGGCCAGGGCTTCGAACTGAAGGACAATAACGGGGAGTAGCTGTCAGGCCCTGGGAGTGTCTGAGTGTAAGTGGAGATGGGTTTGGGGTCACTGAGGGATGCGTGGGAGCCATCCCTGTATAGGTACAGGTCATAGGAAGATAGTCTCGTGAGGCCTGTGAGTGTCTAGGTTTGTCCTGGGTGCCTGGGGCTGACTGTGGCAGAAATGTGGGGAAGGCTGGAGAGAAGCTGGGAGACCCAGGAGAGTCCCTGAAGGCAGGGGGTGAAGAGGTGAAAGAAATGGGGGAGGGTTGCAGTAAGGTCCGTGAGTTTGTAGGTGATTCCTGGGTGCGGGAAGCTGACTCCAGGTGAAATCTGGAGATGGTCGGAGTGTAGCTGAGAGAGACAGAAGAGTCCTTGAGGGCTGGGGGTGAGAACATGAGGGAGACTGGGGAGTAAGTCAGTGAAATTCGTGAGTTCGGTGGTGTATCGTGGGTGCCTGGAACTGACTCCAGCTGGAATCTAGCGAAGTTTTGAGAGTAGCTGAAAGAGACACAGGAGTCCCTGTGGGCTGAGGGCAAAGACCTGAGAGAGACCAGGGAGGACCTCAGTGAAGTCTGTGAGTCTGTAGGTGATTCCGGAGTGTGGGAGGCTGAGTGCCGCTGAAATCTGGGCGTGGTGGGAGAGTAGCTGGGACAGACAGGAGAGTCCCAGGGGGCTGGGGGTGAAGACATGACAGAGACTGGGGAGTAACTCAGCGAAACTGCTGAGTTTGGTGGTGATACCTGGGTGCCTGGAACTGACTCCCGCTGAAATCTGGGCATGGTTGGAGAGTAGCTGGGACACACAGGAGAGTCCCTGAGGGCTGGGGGTGAAGACATGAGAGAGACCGGGGAGTACCTCAGTGAAACTGGTGAGTTTGGTGGTGACTCCGGGGTGCCTGGGACTGACTCCAGCTGAAATGCGTGCGTGGTTGGAGAGTAGCTGGGACAGACAGGAGAGTCCCTGAGGGCTGGTGAAGACATGAGAGAGACTGGAGAGTAAGTGAGTGAAATTGGTGAGTTTGGTGGTGCTTCCTGGGTGCCTGGAACTGACTCCCGCTGAAGTGTGGGCGTGGTTGGAGAGTAGCTGGGACACACAGGAGAGTCCCTGAGGGTTGGAGATAAAGACGTGCTAGAGAGTGAGGAGTAACTGAGTGAAATTGGGGAGTTTGGTGGTGATTCCGGGGTGCCTGGAGCTGACTGCAGCTGAAATGTGGGCGTGGTTGGAGAGTAGCTGGGACAGACGGGAGAGTCCCTGAGGGATGGTGAAGACATGAGAGAGACTGGGGAGTAACGCAGTGAAATTGGTGAGTTTGGTGGTGATTTCTGGGTGCCTGCAACGGACTCCCGCTGAAGTGTGGGCGTGTTTGGAGAGTAGCTGGGACAGACAGGCGAGTCCCCGAGGGTTGGAGATAAAGACGTGCTAGAGACTGGGGAGTAACTCAGTGAAAGTGGTGGGCTTGGTGGTGATCCCTGGGTTCCTGGAACTGACCCGCGCTGAAATGTGGGCGTGGTTGGAGAGTAGCTGGGACAGACTGGAGGGTCCGTAAGGGCTGGGGGTGAAGACGTGAGAGAGACTGGCGAGGATCTCACTGAGGTCTGTGAGTTTGTAGGTGTTTCTGGGGTGTGGGGTAGAGACTCCCGCTGAAATCTGGGCGTAGTTGGAGAGTAGCTGGGACAGACAGGAGAGTCATGGGTGGCTGGGGGTGAGCTGCTGGATGATGGCAGTAAGAACATATGGTATATTATTGATGAATGAGGTGACTGTGAAGAATCTCCAGAGGAGGACACGGGAGAACACAATGACATGAGTGACTGTCCTGCTTGGTTAGGATAGGGAAACATAAAGTTGTGGAATTCTGTTGATGATGGATGTGAGAGTGGTGAAGCCCTGCGGGGTGATGTAGAGTACTTCCACATCCCTGGTGAGGAGCTGCCCCTTGGGTCTGAGTTTCTGGGAGGGGAGAGGGAGAAGCTGGGTGAGGCAGGCATGAATCTTGAGGAGTCAGGGCTGGGGGACCGCTCATATTCTCCCGAGACGTGTGAGTCTCTGGGGGACTCCTGGGTGCATGGGGCTGACTCCCGCAGGAACCTGGGGATGGCTGGAGAGTAACTGGGAGCCACAGGAGAGTCCCTGAGGCCTGGGGGTGAAGAGATGAAAGACACAGGGGTGGAGCACCGTGAGGCTCGTGAGTTTGTAGTTGATTCCCGGGTGTTGGGGGCTGACTCCAGCTGAAATCTGGGGTTGTTTGGAGAGTAGCTGGGAGACACAGGAGATCCCCCGAGAGCTGGGGGTGAGCTGCTGGGTGATGGCAGTAAGAACATGTGGTATATTATTGATGAACGTGGGGACTCTGAGGAATCCTCAGAGGAGGACACGGGAGAGCCCAATGGCTTCATTGATTGCCCATCACGGTGAGGACAGGGAAATGGGAGCTTGTGGGATTCTGGTGATGACAGAGGTGAGTGTGGTGAAGCCCTAGGGGATGGTGAATGGTAGCTCCGGATCCCTGGTGAGGAGCTTCCCCTGAAGCCTGAGTTTCTGAGAGGGGAGAGGGAGAAGCTGGGTGAGGCTCGCATGGACCTTGGGGAGTCCGTGCTGGGGGACCGTTCATAAGAAGAGCCGGACAAGACCCTACTGTTCTTAGGTGCAGACATGATTAGGAAACCTGCAGCTCCCAGGGGCCCCTACTAATTTTCTAACTCGCAGAAGGAAGGAGTGTGTGTGCGTGTGTGTGTGTGTGTGCGGTGTGAGGTATGTGCCCCTTAAGAAAATGGAAATCAACCAACCAATGAGACAGACAGACAGACAGACAGACAGAGATTCACTTGCCCAAGTGTTCTGTCCTGTCCTCTGAATCCGCTTCCAAGTCGCAAGACGCTGTGAGCTCCAAGTCAACGCAGAGTCCGCCAACCGCTCCGGCCGCTGATCCGCTCCGCGAAGATCTGAGTACAGGCCAGCCAGGGTGGGTTTAAATGGCCTCGGGCGCAGCCTAGCAGCGGAAAGGGCGGAGCTTCACTCCTCCTTTCCATCAGGCACCCCCAACTTTCCCAGGCTACACCTCCTAGGAAACTGTTCTCCTGCTTTGATTTCATGCGCCACCTTTGGGACAATCTAAGAACTTACAAGTTTTCTTGGCCAGATATATTAGGAATTGTATGCACTGAAACACTGAAAACCAACTAGTGGTTCTGTGGTTCCCACGTTGTGGTTTTGACACCAGCAGCATCCTTGCCACAATCAAACCCCGGAGATCCACAGATCTGCGGTGTAACAATACCTCCCCCTGATCCGGATGCATGGCAGTTTAAGAAGTCTTTCCGTGTAAGGGAAAAGACTTTGAAGAAAAGGTGGAGATATGCGTTGTATAAACATTCTTTTGCTCTGGAACCACGTAGAGACTTGGGAGCCAGTTGGGAGGAGCATTCGTTGGATGAGGGTGCTCGGGTTAGGAATATCAAGGTGTGGCTCCAGATAATCCAATCATCTAATTAAGATTCCAGTTATGCTCATCTGTTTTAAAATTCCGTTTGGGTAAATTCTTTTAGTCAGACTGAGAATGGCAAAGCCTCAACCCCAATTTCCAGGGAGGGTTGAGAGCCTCAGGTGGAGTTGATCACCAATAGCCTATGGTTTAACCCGTCATGCCTATAGAATGAGGTCTCCATAAAAACCCAAAAGGACTGGGTTCAGAGAGCTTGTGGATAACACTTCCTGGAAGGTAGTGCACCCCTCCCCACAAGCCGGGCCCCGCATTTATTTCTGAACTTTTGGCAAAGTCCGCTAAAATACAACGGCAAATGTAAGTGTTTCCCTGCGTGCTGTGAGCTCTTCCAGCCAATGAATGCAACTAAATCTGGGAGTGGTGGCAACCTGATTTATAGCCAGTTGCTGAGAAGCACAGGTAAAACAACGTGGAGCTTCCCATTGTTATTAGTGTGGGAGGCCTGTCTGGCGGGACTCGGCCCTTTGGAATCTAAAGCTATGTCCCGGTAGATAGCGTCACCATTGAATTAGAAGACACACATATGTTGAGAATAATCTTTCTGGTCATTTGCTGCATGTCTTATTTACAATATGTAATCAAATTCTTTATCCTGGCCTTATGGCACCTGGGTTGAGAACCATGATTTGAACCAAACATTGGTCTGTCACGTTCTGAGTTTGAAACTTTATTTTGCCTTTAGCGTTTTGCTATTGCTTTTTCGTTTTCTTTTGTTTCGTTTCGTTCCTAAGTTCTGGGGTATATGTGCAGGATGTGCAGATTTGTTACTAAGGTAAACGTGTGCCATGGTGGTTTGCTGCACCTGTCAACCCATCACCTAGGTATTAAGCCCAGCATGCAGTAGCTGTTTTTCTTAACGCTCTGCCTCCCGAAAGGCCCCAGTGAGTGTTGTTCCCCTTCCTGTGTCCATGTGATCTCATTTTTCAGCTCTCATTATAAGTGAGAATGTGGCGTTTGGTTTTCTTTCCCTGGATTAGTTTGCTGAGCATAATGACCACACATCACCACTGTTTCTGTTTTTTAGTATAAAGAGTAGTATTTTATTGAATAAGATTTGCTCACAGAAAAATAAGCTTAAGTCTACAATGAATGCCAGACTCTACAGCAGAAAGCAATTTTCTCACTTTTCCACACACAATGGTTCCTACTAAGTGAAAAAACTTCATTCACAAATGTACTACTCTGTCTCAAAACATCTCACATAATCATGCACTGTACTAAAGCCATTAGATCAGTTCTTCAGTCAGGTTAAAGAAGTATCCCTCTAATAACTGACTTTTATAATGCTATCAATATCCACTCCCAATCAGTCTGCCATTGTTAATGGTGTACAGCATTACTGAATACAATGGAATTGATGACGCCCATATCCACGGACACACCGTGACTTACGGTGGTTTGATTTATGATTTTTCAACGTTATGATGGGATTATTGGAATATTAGATGCGTTTCTGAGTTACAGTGGGTTTATGAGTATGCGACCCTATACTCCAGAAACAGCTGTATAAGGAAAAACAGGTGTACCTAATAAAAATATGCTTAGTGACTTGGGATAAACCAATAGATGTTCACAACTGATGGAGAGCCGTGAAAGAGAGATAGCGGTAAATAGTTACAATAACACAATTTTCCTGCACCTGTCGAGGATTTCTCCCAAAAAACGCAGAATGTGGGATGCACCTAAGGCATATGAAAGAGAGAGGGCAGAAGGAGTAAGAGAGAAATAGGAGGAAGGAAGGAAGGAAGGAAAGAAAGAAGGAAGGTAGGAAGGAAGGAAGGAAGGAAGGAAGGAAGGAAGGAAGGAAGGAAAGAAGGACGAAAGGAAGGAGAAAACACCCGGTGTTACTAAAACCCCCCAAAAAATGGTTTCCCCCTGTGAGTAAGCCTACAATGTGGATGAATCTTGAAAATATTGTGCTACGTGTTGTGTCAGTCATAACAGCTCACCTATTGTGCAATTCCGTTGATAGGAAATGTCCACAATATGGAAATCTATGCATATGGGATTGATCGCACTAGGTAGTTGCTACCTAGGGCTGAGGGTCAGGGAGAGGGTTTGAGACAGAATGAGGAGTGACTAATGTCTACAGGGTTTTTCTCTGGTCGGGGGTGATAAGACGTTCTACAATGGATTGCGAATTAAAATTGAATGTGCACCACCACAGGTATACTAAAAGCCACTCAATTCATGACTTTTAATGGGGGAATCTTCTGTGGCGCACTCTCATGGAGACCACGGCAGACATAGTGAGAGAGAAAAAGGTGAGTAAATATCTGAAACGGAGGCAGAAAGAGAGAGAATGAGAAGGCCTGTGAATGGAAGGGAGAGCGAAAAGGGAAAATGGTCCTATTTACAAATGACAGATGTGAAACCGGGGTTCACATCAACAGTGTCACTGCCAGGAAGGAGGGTCATGCTAGCCATGTCACCGGTAGTGTGGCCCGCAGGGACGCCGACCTGCTGGAGCGTCGTGCCAGCATGGGCTCTGCCAGCCACGTGGGCCAGCAGGAGGGTCCCGCTGCACAGCTGTGGGGTGAGGATAGACTGGGTGGTGATATCGCCCATTACAGGGGCCTCTTCTGCTGGCAAGAGTGTGACAGTAGCAAGTAGATGGACAAGCCTGCGTGTGAGGACGGAATGCAGGAGGGGCTCTTGTGCGGCTGGGTGTGGGGCCCTCACGGGAACCATGGAGAAATGGCCAGGTAACTGCGTCATGTGGGCTAGTAGATTGGCCAGGGCTTCGAACTGAAGGACAATAACGGGGAGTAGCTGTCAGGCCCTGGGAGTGTCTGAGTGTAAGTGGAGATGGGTTTGGGGTCACTGAGGGATGCGTGGGAGCCATCCCTGTATAGGTACAGGTCATAGGGAGATAGTCTCGTGAGGCCTGTGAGTGTCTAGGGTTGTCCTGGGTGCCTGGGGCTGACTGTGGCAGAAATGTGGGGAAGGCTGGAGAGAAGCTGGGAGACCCAGGAGAGTCCCTGAAGGCAGGGGGTGAAGAGGTGAAAGAAATGGGGGAGGGTTGCAGTAAGGTCCGTGAGTTTGTAGGTGATTCCTGGGTGCGGGAAGCTGACTCCAGGTGAAATCTGGAGATGGTCGGAGTGTAGCTGAGAGAGACAGAAGAGTCCTTGAGGGCTGGGGTTGAGAACATGAGGGAGACTGGGGAGTAAGTCAGTGAAATTCGTGAGTTCGGTGGTGTATCGTGGGTGCCTGGAACTGACTCCAGCTGGAATCTAGCGAAGTTTTGAGAGTAGCTGAAAGAGACACAGGAGTCCCTGTGGGCTGAGGGCAAAGACCTGAGAGAGACCAGGGAGGACCTCAGTGAAGTCTGTGAGTCTGTAGGTGATTCCGGAGTGTGGGAGGCTGAGTGCCGCTGAAATCTGGGCGTGGTGGGAGAGTAGCTGGGACAGACAGGAGAGTCCCAGGGGGCTGGGGGTGAAGACATGACAGAGACTGGGGAGTAACTCAGCGAAACTGCTGAGTTTGGTGGTGATACCTGGGTGCCTGGAACTGACTCCCGCTGAAATCTGGGCATGGTTGGAGAGTAGCTGGGACACACAGGAGAGTCCCTGAGGGCTGGGGGTGAAGACATGAGAGAGACCGGGGAGTACCTCAGTGAAACTGGTGAGTTTGGTGGTGACTCCGGGGTGCCTGGGACTGACTCCAGCTGAAATGTGTGCGTGGTTGGAGAGTAGCTGGGACAGACAGGAGAGTCCCTGAGGGCTGCTGAAGACATGAGAGAGACTGGAGAGTAAGTGAGTGAAATTGGTGAGTTTGGTGGTGCTTCCTGGGTGCCTGGAACTGACTCCCGCTGAAGTGTGGGCGTGGTTGGAGAGTAGCTGGGACACACAGGAGAGTCCCTGAGGGTTGGAGATAAAGACGTGCTAGAGAGTGAGGAGTAACTGAGTGAAATTGGGGAGTTTGGTGGTGATTCCGGGGTGCCTGGAGCTGACTGCAGCTGAAATGTGGGCGTGGTTGGAGAGTAGCTGGGACAGACGGGAGAGTCCCTGAGGGATGGTGAAGACATGAGAGAGACTGGGGAGTAACGCAGTGAAATTGGTGAGTTTGGTGGTGATTTCTGGGTGCCTGCAACGGACTCCCGCTGAAGTGTGGGCGTGTTTGGAGAGTAGCTGGGACAGACAGGCGAGTCCCTGAGGGTTGGAGATAAAGACGTGCTAGAGACTGGGGAGTAACTCAGTGAAAGTGGTGGGCTTGGTGGTGATCCCTGGGTTCCTGGAACTGACCCGCGCTGAAATGTGGGCGTGGTTGGAGAGTAGCTGGGACAGACTGGAGGGTCCGTAAGGGCTGGGGGTGAAGACGTGAGAGAGACTGGCGAGGATCTCACTGAGGTCTGTGAGTTTGTAGGTGTTTCTGGGGTGTGGGGTAGAGACTCCCGCTGAAATCTGGGCGTAGTTGGAGAGTAGCTGGGACAGACAGGAGAGTCATGGGTGGCTGGGGGTGAGCTGCTGGATGATGGCAGTAAGAACATATGGTATATTATTGATGAATGAGGTGACTGTGAAGAATCTCCAGAGGAGGACACGGGAGAACACAATGACATGAGTGACTGTCCTGCTTGGTTAGGAAAGGGAAACGTAAAGTTGTGGAATTCTGTTGATGATGGATGTGAGAGTGGTGAAGCCCTGCGGGGTGATGTAGAGTACTTCCACATCCCTGGTGAGGAGCTGCCCCTTGGGTCTGAGTTTCTGGGAGGGGAGAGGGAGAAGCTGGGTGAGGCAGGCATGAATCTTGAGGAGTCAGGGCTGGGGGACCGCTCATATTCTCCCGAGACGTGTGAGTCTCTGGGGGACTCCTGGGTGCATGGGGCTGACTCCCGCAGGAACCTGGGGATGGCTGGAGAGTAACTGGGAGCCACAGGAGAGTCCCTGAGGCCTGGGGGTGAAGAGATGAAAGACACAGGGGTGGAGCACCGTGAGGCTCGTGAGTTTGTAGGTGATTCCCGGGTGTGGGGGGCTGACTCCAGCTGAAATCTGGGGTTGTTTGGAGAGTAGCTGGGAGACACAGGAGATCCCCCGAGAGCTGGGGGTGAGCTGCTGGGTGATGGCAGTAAGAACATGTGGTATATTATTGATGAACGTGGGGACTCTGAGGAATCCTCAGAGGAGGACACGGGAGAGCCCAATGGCTTCATTGATTGCCCATCACGGTGAGGACAGGGAAATGGGAGCTTGTGGGATTCTGGTGATGACAGAGGTGAGTGTGGTGAAGCCCTAGGGGATGGTGAATGGTAGCTCCGGATCCCTGGTGAGGAGCTTCCCCTGAAGCCTGAGTTTCTGAGAGGGGAGAGGGAGAAGCTGGGTGAGGCTCGCATGGACCTTGGGGAGTCCGTGCTGGGGGACCGTTCATAAGAAGAGCCGGACAAGACCCTACTGTTCTTAGGTGCAGACATGATTAGGAAACCTGCAGCTCCCAGGGGCCCCTACTAATTTTCTAACTCGCAGAAGGAAGGAGTGTGTGTGCGTGTGTGTGTGTGTGTGCGGTGTGAGGTATGTGCCCCTTAAGAAAATGGAAATCAACCAACCAATGAGACAGACAGACAGACAGACAGACAGACAGAGATTCACTTGCCCAAGTGTTCTGTCCTGTCCTCTGAATCCGCTTCCAAGTCGCAAGACGCTGTGAGCTCCAAGTCAACGCAGAGTCCGCCAACCGCTCCGGCCGCTGATCCGCTCCGCGAAGATCTGAGTACAGGCCAGCCAGGGTGGGTTTAAATAGCCTCGGGCTCAGCCTAGCAGCGGAAAGGGCGGAGCTTCACTCCTCCTTTCCATCAGTCACCCCCAACTTTCCCAGGCTACACCTCGTAGGAAACTGTTCTCCTGCTTTGATTTCATGCGCCACCTTTGGGACAATCTAAGAACTTACAAGTTTTCTTGGCCAGATATATTAGGAATTGTATGCACTGAAACACTGAAAACCAACTAGTGGTTCTGTGGCTCCCACGTTGTGGTTTTGACACCAGCAGCATCCTTGCCACAATCAAACCCCGGAGATCCACAGATCTGCGGTGTAACAATACCTCCCCCTGATCCGGATGCATGGCAGTTTAAGAAGTCTTTCCGTGTAAGGGAAAAGACTTTGAAGAAAAGGTGGAGATATGCGTTGTAGAAACATTCTTTTGCTATGGAACCACGTAGAGACTTGGGAGCCAGTTGGGTGGAGCATTCGTTGGATGAGGGTGCTCGGGTTAGGAATATCAAGGTGTGGCTCCAGATAATCCAATCATCTAATTAAGATTCCAGTTATGCTCATCTGTTTTAAAATTCCGTTTGGGTAAATTCTTTTAGTCAGACTGAGAATGGCAAAGCCTCAACCCCAATTTCCAGGGAGGGTTGAGAGCCTCAGGTGGAGTTGATCACCAATAGCCTATGGTTTAACCCGTCATGCCTATAGAATGAGGTCTCCATAAAAACCCAAAAGGACTGGGTTCAGAGAGCTTGTGGATAACACTTCCTGGAAGGTAGTGCACCCCTCCCCACAAGCCGGGCCCCGCATTTATTTCTGAACTTTTGGCAAAGTCCGCTAAAATACAACGGCAAATGTAAGTGTTTCCCTGCGTGCTGTGAGCTCTTCCAGCCAATGAATGCAACTAAATCTGGGAGTGGTGGCAACCTGATTTATAGCCAGTTGCTGAGAAGCACAGGTAAAACAACGTGGAGCTTCCCATTGTTATTAGTGTGGGAGGCCTGTCTGGCGGGACTCGGCCCTTTGGAATCTAAAGCTATGTCCCGGTAGATAGCGTCACCATTGAATTAGAAGACACACATATGTTGAGAATAATCTTTCTGGTCATTTGCTGCATGTCTTATTTACAATATGTAATCAAATTCTTTATCCTGGCCTTATGGCACCTGGGTTGAGAACCATGATTTGAACCAAACATTGGTCTGTCACGTTCTGAGTTTGAAACTTTATTTTGCCTTTAGCGTTTTGCTATTGCTTTTTCGTTTTCTTTTGTTTCGTTTCGTTCCTAAGTTCTGGGGTATATGTGCAGGATGTGCAGATTTGTTACTAAGGTAAACGTGTGCCATGGTGGTTTGCTGCACCTGTCAACCCATCACCTAGGTATTAAGCCCAGCATGCAGTAGCTGTTTTTCTTAACGCTCTGCCTCCCGAAAGGCCCCAGTGAGTGTTGTTCCCCTTCCTGTGTCCATGTGATCTCATTTTTCAGCTCTCATTATAAGTGAGAATGTGGCGTTTGGTTTTCTTTCCCTGGATTAGTTTGCTGAGCATAATGACCACACATCACCACTGTTTCTGTTTTTTAGTATAAAGAGTAGTATTTTATTGAATAAGATTTGCTCACAGAAAAATAAGCTTAAGTCTACAATGAATGCCAGACTCTACAGCAGAAAGCAATTTTCTCACTTTTCCACACACAATGGTTCCTACTAAGTGAAAAAACTTCATTCACAAATGTACTACTCTGTCTCAAAACATCTCACATAATCATGCACTGTACTAAAGCCATTAGATCAGTTCTTCAGTCAGGTTAAAGAAGTATCCCTCTAATAACTGACTTTTATAATGCTATCAATATCCACTCCCAATCAGTCTGCCATTGTTAATGGTGTACAGCATTACTGAATACAATGGAATTGATGACGCCCATATCCACGGACACACCGTGACTTACGGTGGTTTGATTTATGATTTTTCAACGTTATGATGGGATTATTGGAATATTAGATGCGTTTCTGAGTTACAGTGGGTTTATGAGTATGCGACCCTATACTCCAGAAACAGCTGTATAAGGAAAAACAGGTGTACCTAATAAAAATATGCTTAGTGACTTGGGATAAACCAATAGATGTTCACAACTGATGGAGAGCCGTGAAAGAGAGATAGCGGTAAATAGTTACAATAACACAATTTTCCTGCACCTGTCGAGGATTTCTCCCAAAAAACGCAGAATGTGGGATGCACCTAAGGCATATGAAAGAGAGAGGGCAGAAGGAGTAAGAGAGAAATAGGAGGAAGGAAGGAAGGAAGGAAGGAAGGAAGGAAGGAAGGAAGGAAGGAAAGAAGGACGAAAGGAAGGAGAAAACACCCGGTGTTACTAAAACCCCCCAAAAAATGGTTTCCCCCTGTGGGTAAGCCTACAATGTGGATGAATCTTGAAAATATTGTGCTACGTGTTGTGTCAGTCATAACAGCTCACCTATTGTGCAATTCCGTTGATAGGAAATGTCCACAATATGGAAATCTATGCATATGGGATTGATCGCACTAGGTAGTTGCTACCTAGGGCTGAGGGTCAGGGAGAGGGTTTGAGACAGAATGAGGAGTGACTAATGTCTACAGGGTTTTTCTCTGGTCGGGGGTGATAAGACGTTCTACAATGGATTGCGAATTAAAATTGAATGTGCACCACCACAGGTATACTAAAAGCCACTCAATTCATGACTTTTAATGGGGGAATCTTCTGTGGCGCACTCTCATGGAGACCACGGCAGACATAGTGAGAGAGAAAAAGGTGAGTAAATATCTGAAACGGAGGCAGAAAGAGAGAGAATGAGAAGGCCTGTGAATGGAAGGGAGAGCGAAAAGGGAAAATGGTCCTATTTACAAATGACAGATGTGAAACCGGGGTTCACATCAACAGTGTCACTGCCAGGAAGGAGGGTCATGCTAGCCATGTCACCGGTAGTGTGGCCCGCAGGGACGCCGACCTGCTGGAGCGTCGTGCCAGCATGGGCTCTGGCAGCCACGTGGGCCAGCAGGAGGGTCCCGCTGCACAGCTGTGGGGTGAGGATAGACTGGGTGGTGATATCGCCCATTACAGGGGCCTCTTCTGCTGGCAAGAGTGTGACAGTAGCAAGTAGATGGACAAGCCTGCGTGTGAGGACGGAATGCAGGAGGGGCTCTTGTGCGGCTGGGTGTGGGGCCCTCACGGGAACCGTGGAGAAATGGCCAGGTAACTGAGTCATGTGGGCTAGTAGATTGGCCAGGGCTTCGAACTGAAGGACAATAACGGGGAGTAGCTGTCAGGCCCTGGGAGTGTCTGAGTGTAAGTGGAGATGGGTTTGGGGTCACTGAGGGATGCGTGGGAGCCATCCCTGTATAGGTACAGGTCATAGGGAGATAGTCTCGTGAGGCCTGTGAGTGTCTAGGGTTGTCCTGGGTGCCTGGGGCTGACTGTGGCAGAAATGTGGGGAAGGCTGGAGAGAAGCTGGGAGACCCAGGAGAGTCCCTGAAGGCAGGGGGTGAAGAGGTGAAAGAAATGGGGGAGGGTTGCAGTAAGGTCCGTGAGTTTGTAGGTGATTCCTGGGTGCGGGAAGCTGACTCCAGGTGAAATCTGGAGATGGTCGGAGTGTAGCTGAGAGAGACAGAAGAGTCCTTGAGGGCTGGGGGTGAGAACATGAGGGAGACTGGGGAGTAAGTCAGTGAAATTCGTGAGTTCGGTGGTGTATCGTGGGTGCCTGGAACTGACTCCAGCTGGAATCTAGCGAAGTTTTGAGAGTAGCTGAAAGAGACACAGGAGTCCCTGTGGGCTGAGGGCAAAGACCTGAGAGAGACCAGGGAGGACCTCAGTGAAGTCTGTGAGTCTGTAGGTGATTCCGGAGTGTGGGAGGCTGAGTGCCGCTGAAATCTGGGCGTGGTGGGAGAGTAGCTGGGACAGACAGGAGAGTCCCAGGGGGCTGGGGGTGAAGACATGACAGAGACTGGGGAGTAACTCAGCGAAACTGCTGAGTTTGGTGGTGATACCTGGGTGCCTGGAACTGACTCCCGCTGAAATCTGGGCATGGTTGGAGAGTAGCTGGGACACACAGGAGAGTCCCTGAGGGCTGGGGGTGAAGACATGAGAGAGACCGGGGAGTACCTCAGTGAAACTGGTGAGTTTGGTGGTGACTCCGGGGTGCCTGGGACTGACTCCAGCTGAAATGTGTGCGTGGTTGGAGAGTAGCTGGGACAGACAGGAGAGTCCCTGAGGGCTGCTGAAGACATGAGAGAGACTGGAGAGTAAGTGAGTGAAATTGGTGAGTTTGGTGGTGCTTCCTGGGTGCCTGGAACTGACTCCCGCTGAAGTGTGGGCGTGGTTGGAGAGTAGCTGGGACACACAGGAGAGTCCCTGAGGGTTGGAGATAAAGACGTGCTAGAGAGTGAGGAGTAACTGAGTGAAATTGGGGAGTTTGGTGGTGATTCCGGGGTGCCTGGAGCTGACTGCAGCTGAAATGTGGGCGTGGTTGGAGAGTAGCTGGGACAGACGGGAGAGTCCCTGAGGGATGGTGAAGACATGAGAGAGACTGGGGAGTAACGCAGTGAAATTGGTGAGTTTGGTGGTGATTTCTGGGTGCCTGCAACGGACTCCCGCTGAAGTGTGGGCGTGTTTGGAGAGTAGCTGGGACAGACAGGCGAGTCCCTGAGGGTTGGAGATAAAGACGTGCTAGAGACTGGGGAGTAACTCAGTGAAAGTGGTGGGCTTGGTGGTGATCCCTGGGTTCCTGGAACTGACCCGCGCTGAAATGTGGGCGTGGTTGGAGAGTAGCTGGGACAGACTGGAGGGTCCGTAAGGGCTGGGGGTGAAGACGTGAGAGAGACTGGCGAGGATCTCACTGAGGTCTGTGAGTTTGTAGGTGTTTCTGGGGTGTGGGGTAGAGACTCCCGCTGAAATCTGGGCGTAGTTGGAGAGTAGCTGGGACAGACAGGAGAGTCATGGGTGGCTGGGGGTGAGCTGCTGGATGATGGCAGTGAGAACATATGGTATATTATTGATGAATGAGGTGACTGTGAAGAATCTCCAGAGGAGGACACGGGAGAACACAATGACATGAGTGACTGTCCTGCTTGGTTAGGAAAGGGAAACGTAAAGTTGTGGAATTCTGTTGATGATGGATGTGAGAGTGGTGAAGCCCTGCGGGGTGATGTAGAGTACTTCCACATCCCTGGTGAGGAGCTGCCCCTTGGGTCTGAGTTTCTGGGAGGGGAGAGGGAGAAGCTGGGTGAGGCAGGCATGAATCTTGAGGAGTCAGGGCTGGGGGACCGCTCATATTCTCCCGAGACGTGTGAGTCTCTGGGGGACTCCTGGGTGCATGGGGCTGACTCCCGCAGGAACCTGGGGATGGCTGGAGAGTAACTGGGAGCCACAGGAGAGTCCCTGAGGCCTGGGGGTGAAGAGATGAAAGACACAGGGGTGGAGCACCGTGAGGCTCGTGAGTTTGTAGGTGATTCCCGGGTGTGGGGGGCTGACTCCAGCTGAAATCTGGGGTTGTTTGGAGAGTAGCTGGGAGACACAGGAGATCCCCCGAGAGCTGGGGGTGAGCTGCTGGGTGATGGCAGTAAGAACATGTGGTATATTATTGATGAACGTGGGGACTCTGAGGAATCCTCAGAGGAGGACACAGGGGAGCCCAATGGCTTCATTGATTGCCCATCACGGTGAGGACAGGGAAATGGGAGCTTGTGGGATTCTGGTGATGACAGAGGTGAGTGTGGTGAAGCCCTAGGGGATGGTGAATGGTAGCTCCGGATCCCTGGTGAGGAGCTTCCCCTGAAGCCTGAGTTTCTGAGAGGGGAGAGGGAGAAGCTGGGTGAGGCTCGCATGGACCTTGGGGAGTCCGTGCTTGGGGACCGTTCATAAGAAGAGCCGGACAAGACCCTACTGTTCTTAGGTGCAGACATGATTAGGAAACCTGCAGCTCCCAGGGGCCCCTACTAATTTTCTAACTCGCAGAAGGAAGGAGTGTGTGTGCGTGTGTGTGTGTGTGTGCGGTGTGAGGTATGTGCCCCTTAAGAAAATGGAAATCAACCAACCAATGAGACAGACAGACAGACAGACAGACAGACAGAGATTCACTTGCCCAAGTGTTCTGTCCTGTCCTCTGAATCCGCTTCCAAGTCGCAAGACGCTGTGAGCTCCAAGTCAACGCAGAGTCCGCCAACCGCTCCGGCCGCTGATCCGCTCCGCGAAGATCTGAGTACAGGCCAGCCAGGGTGGGTTTAAATAGCCTCGGGCTCAGCCTAGCAGCGGAAAGGGCGGAGCTTCACTCCTCCTTTCCATCAGTCACCCCCAACTTTCCCAGGCTACACCTCGTAGGAAACTGTTCTCCTGCTTTGATTTCATGCGCCACCTTTGGGACAATCTAAGAACTTACAAGTTTTCTTGGCCAGATATATTAGGAATTGTATGCACTGAAACACTGAAAACCAACTAGTGGTTCTGTGGCTCCCACGTTGTGGTTTTGACACCAGCAGCATCCTTGCCACAATCAAACCCCGGAGATCCACAGATCTGCGGTGTAACAATACCTCCCCCTGATCCGGATGCATGGCAGTTTAAGAAGTCTTTCCGTGTAAGGGAAAAGACTTTGAAGAAAAGGTGGAGATATGCGTTGTAGAAACATTCTTTTGCTCTGGAACCACGTAGAGACTTGGGAGCCAGTTGGGTGGAGCATTCGTTGGATGAGGGTGCTCGGGTTAGGAATATCAAGGTGTGGCTCCAGATAATCCAATCATCTAATTAAGATTCCAGTTATGCTCATCTGTTTTAAAATTCCGTTTGGGTAAATTCTTTTAGTCAGACTGAGAATGGCAAAGCCTCAACCCCAATTTCCAGGGAGGGTTGAGAGCCTCAGGTGGAGTTGATCACCAATAGCCTATGGTTTAACCCGTCATGCCTATAGAATGAGGTCTCCATAAAAACCCAAAAGGACTGGGTTCAGAGAGCTTGTGGATAACACTTCCTGGAAGGTAGTGCACCCCTCCCCACACGCCGGGCCCCGCATTTATTTCTGAACTTTTGGCAAAGTCCGCTAAAATACAACGGCAAATGTAAGTGTTTCCCTGCGTGCTGTGAGCTCTTCCAGCCAATGAATGCAACTAAATCTGGGAGTGGTGGCAACCTGATTTATAGCCAGTTGCTGAGAAGCACAGGTAAAACAACGTGGAGCTTCCCATTGTTATTAGTGTGGGAGGCCTGTCTGGCGGGACTCGGCCCTTTGGAATCTAAAGCTATGTCCCGGTAGATAGCGTCACCATTGAATTAGAAGACACACATATGTTGAGAATAATCTTTCTGGTCATTTGCTGCATGTCTTATTTACAATATGTAATCAAATTCTTTATCCTGGCCTTATGGCACCTGGGTTGAGAACCATGATTTGAACCAAACATTGGTCTGTCACGTTCTGAGTTTGAAACTTTATTTTGCCTTTAGCGTTTTGCTATTGCTTTTTCGTTTTCTTTTGTTTCGTTTCGTTCCTAAGTTCTGGGGTATATGTGCAGGATGTGCAGATTTGTTACTAAGGTAAACGTGTGCCATGGTGGTTTGCTGCACCTGTCAACCCATCACCTAGGTATTAAGCCCAGCATGCAGTAGCTGTTTTTCTTAACGCTCTGCCTCCCGAAAGGCCCCAGTGAGTGTTGTTCCCCTTCCTGTGTCCATGTGATCTCATTTTTCAGCTCTCATTATAAGTGAGAATGTGGCGTTTGGTTTTCTTTCCCTGGATTAGTTTGCTGAGCATAATGACCACACATCACCACTGTTTCTGTTTTTTAGTATAAAGAGTAGTATTTTATTGAATAAGATTTGCTCACAGAAAAATAAGCTTAAGTCTACAATGAATGCCAGACTCTACAGCAGAAAGCAATTTTCTCACTTTTCCACACACAATGGTTCCTACTAAGTGAAAAAACTTCATTCACAAATGTACTACTCTGTCTCAAAACATCTCACATAATCATGCACTGTACTAAAGCCATTAGATCAGTTCTTCAGTCAGGTTAAAGAAGTATCCCTCTAATAACTGACTTTTATAATGCTATCAATATCCACTCCCAATCAGTCTGCCATTGTTAATGGTGTACAGCATTACTGAATACAATGGAATTGATGACGCCCATATCCACGGACACACCGTGACTTACGGTGGTTTGATTTATGATTTTTCAACGTTATGATGGGATTATTGGAATATTAGATGCGTTTCTGAGTTACAGTGGGTTTATGAGTATGCGACCCTATACTCCAGAAACAGCTGTATAAGGAAAAACAGGTGTACCTAATAAAAATATGCTTAGTGACTTGGGATAAACCAATAGATGTTCACAACTGATGGAGAGCCGTGAAAGAGAGATAGCGGTAAATAGTTACAATAACACAATTTTCCTGCACCTGTCGAGGATTTCTCCCAAAAAACGCAGAATGTGGGATGCACCTAAGGCATATGAAAGAGAGAGGGCAGAAGGAGTAAGAGAGAAATAGGAGGAAGGAAGGAAGGAAGGAAAGAAAGAAGGAAGGTAGGAAGGAAGGAAGGAAGGAAGGAAGGAAGGAAAGAAGGACGAAAGGAAGGAGAAAACACCCGGTGTTACTAAAACCCCCCAAAAAATGGTTTCCCCCTGTGGGTAAGCCTACAATGTGGATGAATCTTGAAAATATTGTGCTACGTGTTGTGTCAGTCATAACAGCTCACCTATTGTGCAATTCCGTTGATAGGAAATGTCCACAATATGGAAATCTATGCATATGGGATTGATCGCACTAGGTAGTTGCTACCTAGGGCTGAGGGTCAGGGAGAGGGTTTGAGACAGAATGAGGAGTGACTAATGTCTACAGGGTTTTTCTCTGGTCGGGGGTGATAAGACGTTCTACAATGGATTGCGAATTAAAATTGAATGTGCACCACCACAGGTATACTAAAAGCCACTCAATTCATGACTTTTAATGGGGGAATCTTCTGTGGCGCACTCTCATGGAGACCACGGCAGACATAGTGAGAGAGAAAAAGGTGAGTAAATATCTGAAACGGAGGCAGAAAGAGAGAGAATGAGAAGGCCTGTGAATGGAAGGGAGAGCGAAAAGGGAAAATGGTCCTATTTACAAATGACAGATGTGAAACCGGGGTTCACATCAACAGTGTCACTGCCAGGAAGGAGGGTCATGCTAGCCATGTCACCGGTAGTGTGGCCCGCAGGGACGCCGACCTGCTGGAGCGTCGTGCCAGCATGGGCTCTGGCAGCCACGTGGGCCAGCAGGAGGGTCCCGCTGCACAGCTGTGGGGTGAGGATAGACTGGGTGGTGATATCGCCCATTACAGGGGCCTCTTCTGCTGGCAAGAGTGTGACAGTAGCAAGTAGATGGACAAGCCTGCGTGTGAGGACGGAATGCAGGAGGGGCTCTTGTGCGGCTGGGTGTGGGGCCCTCACGGGAACCGTGGAGAAATGGCCAGGTAACTGCGTCATGTGGGCTAGTAGATTGGCCAGGGCTTCGAACTGAAGGACAATAACGGGGAGTAGCTGTCAGGCCCTGGGAGTGTCTGAGTGTAAGTGGAGATGGGTTTGGGGTCACTGAGGGATGCGTGGGAGCCATCCCTGTATAGGTACAGGTCATAGGGAGATAGTCTCGTGAGGCCTGTGAGTGTCTAGGGTTGTCCTGGGTGCCTGGGGCTGACTGTGGCAGAAATGTGGGGAAGGCTGGAGAGAAGCTGGTAGACCCAGGAGAGTCCCTGAAGGCAGGGGGTGAAGAGGTGAAAGAAATGGGGGAGGGTTGCAGTAAGGTCCGTGAGTTTGTAGGTGATTCCTGGGTGCGGGAAGCTGACTCCAGGTGAAATCTGGAGATGGTCGGAGTGTAGCTGAGAGAGACAGAAGAGTCCTTGAGGGCTGGGGGTGAGAACATGAGGGAGACTGGGGAGTAAGTCAGTGAAATTCGTGAGTTCGGTGGTGTATCGTGGGTGCCTGGAACTGACTCCAGCTGGAATCTAGCGAAGTTTTGAGAGTAGCTGAAAGAGACACAGGAGTCCCTGTGGGCTGAGGGCAAAGACCTGAGAGAGACCAGGGAGGACCTCAGTGAAGTCTGTGAGTCTGTAGGTGATTCCGGAGTGTGGGAGGCTGAGTGCCGCTGAAATCTGGGCGTGGTGGGAGAGTAGCTGGGACAGACAGGAGAGTCCCAGGGGGCTGGGGGTGAAGACATGACAGAGACTGGGGAGTAACTCAGCGAAACTGCTGAGTTTGGTGGTGATACCTGGGTGCCTGGAACTGACTCCCGCTGAAATCTGGGCATGGTTGGAGAGTAGCTGGGACACACAGGAGAGTCCCTGAGGGCTGGGGGTGAAGACATGAGAGAGACCGGGGAGTACCTCAGTGAAACTGGTGAGTTTGGTGGTGACTCCGGGGTGCCTGGGACTGACTCCAGCTGAAATGTGTGCGTGGTTGGAGAGTAGCTGGGACAGACAGGAGAGTCCCTGAGGGCTGCTGAAGACATGAGAGAGACTGGAGAGTAAGTGAGTGAAATTGGTGAGTTTGGTGGTGCTTCCTGGGTGCCTGGGACTGACTCCCGCTGAAGTGTGGGCGTGGTTGGAGAGTAGCTGGGACACACAGGAGAGTCCCTGAGGGTTGGAGATAAAGACGTGCTAGAGAGTGAGGAGTAACTGAGTGAAATTGGGGAGTTTGGTGGTGATTCCGGGGTGCCTGGAGCTGACTGCAGCTGAAATGTGGGCGTGGTTGGAGAGTAGCTGGGACAGACGGGAGAGTCCCTGAGGGATGGTGAAGACATGAGAGAGACTGGGGAGTAACGCAGTGAAATTGGTGAGTTTGGTGGTGATTTCTGGGTGCCTGCAACGGACTCCCGCTGAAGTGTGGGCGTGTTTGGAGAGTAGCTGGGACAGACAGGCGAGTCCCTGAGGGTTGGAGATAAAGACGTGCTAGAGACTGGGGAGTAACTCAGTGAAAGTGGTGGGCTTGGTGGTGATCCCTGGGTTCCTGGAACTGACCCGCGCTGAAATGTGGGCGTGGTTGGAGAGTAGCTGGGACAGACTGGAGGGTCCGTAAGGGCTGGGGGTGAAGACGTGAGAGAGACTGGCGAGGATCTCACTGAGGTCTGTGAGTTTGTAGGTGTTTCTGGGGTGTGGGGTAGAGACTCCCGCTGAAATCTGGGCGTAGTTGGAGAGTAGCTGGGACAGACAGGAGAGTCATGGGTGGCTGGGGGTGAGCTGCTGGATGATGGCAGTAAGAACATATGGTATATTATTGATGAATGAGGTGACTGTGAAGAATCTCCAGAGGAGGACACGGGAGAACACAATGACATGAGTGACTGTCCTGCTTGGTTAGGAAAGGGAAACGTAAAGTTGTGGAATTCCGTTGATGATGGATGTGAGAGTGGTGAAGCCCTGCGGGGTGATGTAGAGTACTTCCACATCCCTGGTGAGGAGCTGCCCCTTGGGTCTGAGTTTCTGGGAGGGGAGAGGGAGAAGCTGGGTGAGGCAGGCATGAATCTTGAGGAGTCAGGGCTGGGGGACCGCTCATATTCTCCCGAGACGTGTGAGTCTCTGGGGGACTCCTGGGTGCATGGGGCTGACTCCCGCAGGAACCTGGGGATGGCTGGAGAGTAACTGGGAGCCACAGGAGAGTCCCTGAGGCCTGGGGGTGAAGAGATGAAAGACACAGGGGTGGAGCACCGTGAGGCTCGTGAGTTTGTAGGTGATTCCCGGGTGTGGGGGGCTGACTCCAGCTGAAATCTGGGGTTGTTTGGAGAGTAGCTGGGAGACACAGGAGATCCCCCGAGAGCTGGGGGTGAGCTGCTGGGTGATGGCAGTAAGAACATGTGGTATATTATTGATGAACGTGGGGACTCTGAGGAATCCTCAGAGGAGGACACGGGAGAGCCCAATGGCTTCATTGATTGCCCATCACGGTGAGGACAGGGAAATGGGAGCTTGTGGGATTCTGGTGATGACAGAGGTGAGTGTGGTGAAGCCCTAGGGGATGGTGAATGGTAGCTCCGGATCCCTGGTGAGGAGCTTCCCCTGAAGCCTGAGTTTCTGAGAGGGGAGAGGGAGAAGCTGGGTGAGGCTCGCATGGACCTTGGGGAGTCCGTGCTGGGGGACCGTTCATAAGAAGAGCCGGACAAGACCCTACTGTTCTTAGGTGCAGACATGATTAGGAAACCTGCAGCTCCCAGGGGCCCCTACTAATTTTCTAACTCGCAGAAGGAAGGAGTGTGTGTGCGTGTGTGTGTGTGTGTGCGGTGTGAGGTATGTGCCCCTTAAGAAAATGGAAATCAACCAACCAATGAGACAGACAGACAGACAGACAGACAGACAGACAGAGATTCACTTGCCCAAGTGTTCTGTCCTGTCCTCTGAATCCGCTTCCAAGTCGCAAGACGCTGTGAGCTCCAAGTCAACGCAGAGTCCGCCAACCGCTCCGGCCGCTGATCCGCTCCGCGAAGATCTGAGTACAGGCCAGCCAGGGTGGGTTTAAATGGCCTCGGGCGCAGCCTAGCAGCGGAAAGGGCGGAGCTTCACTCCTCCTTTCCATCAGGCACCCCCAACTTTCCCAGGCTACACCTCCTAGGAAACTGTTCTCCTGCTTTGATTTCATGCGCCACCTTTGGGACAATCTAAGAACTTACAAGTTTTCTTGGCCAGATATATTAGGAATTGTATGCACTGAAACACTGAAAACCAACTAGTGGTTCTGTGGTTCCCACGTTGTGGTTTTGACACCAGCAGCATCCTTGCCACAATCAAACCCCGGAGATCCACAGATCTGCGGTGTAACAATACCTCCCCCTGATCCGGATGCATGGCAGTTTAAGGAGTCTTTCCGTGTAAGGGAAAAGACTTTGAAGAAAAGGTGGAGATATGCGTTGTATAAACATTCTTTTGCTCTGGAACCACGTAGAGACTTGGGAGCCAGTTGGGAGGAGCATTCGTTGGATGAGGGTGCTCGGGTTAGGAATATCAAGGTGTGGCTCCAGATAATCCAATCATCTAATTAAGATTCCAGTTATGCTCATCTGTTTTAAAATTCCGTTTGGGTAAATTCTTTTAGTCAGACTGAGAATGGCAAAGCCTCAACCCCAATTTCCAGGGAGGGTTGAGAGCCTCAGGTGGAGTTGATCACCAATAGCCTATGGTTTAACCCGTCATGCCTATAGAATGAGGTCTCCATAAAAACCCAAAAGGACTGGGTTCAGAGAGCTTGTGGATAACACTTCCTGGAAGGTAGTGCACCCCTCCCCACACGCCGGGCCCCGCATTTATTTCTGAACTTTTGGCAAAGTCCGCTAAAATACAACGGCAAATGTAAGTGTTTCCCTGCGTGCTGTGAGCTCTTCCAGCCAATGAATGCAACTAAATCTGGGAGTGGTGGCAACCTGATTTATAGCCAGTTGCTGAGAAGCACAGGTAAAACAACGTGGGGCTTCCCATTGTTATTAGTGTGGGAGGCCTGTCTGGCGGGACTCGGCCCTTTGGAATCTAAAGCTATGTCCCGGTAGATAGCGTCACCATTGAATTAGAAGACACACATATGTTGAGAATAATCTTTCTGGTCATTTGCTGCATGTCTTATTTACAATATGTAATCAAATTCTTTATCCTGGCCTTATGGCACCTGGGTTGAGAACCATGATTTGAACCAAACATTGGTCTGTCACGTTCTGAGTTTGAAACTTTATTTTGCCTTTAGCGTTTTGCTATTGCTTTTTCGTTTTCTTTTGTTTCGTTTCGTTTCTAAGTTCTGGGGTATATGTGCAGGATGTGCAGATTTGTTACTAAGGTAAACGTGTGCCATGGTGGTTCGCTTCACCTGTCAACCCATCACCTAGGTATTAAGCCCAGCATGCAGTAGCTGTTTTTCTTAACGCTCTGCCTCCCGAAAGGCCCCAGTGAGTGTTGTTCCCCTTCCTGTGTCCATGTGATCTCATTTTTCAGCTCTCATTATAAGTGAGAATGTGGCGTTTGGTTTTCTTTCCCTGGATTAGTTTGCTGAGCATAATGACCACACATCACCACTGTTTCTGTTTTTTAGTATAAAGAGTAGTATTTTATTGAATAAGATTTGCTCACAGAAAAATAAGCCTAAGTCTACAATGAATGCCAGACTCTACAGCTGAAAGCAATTTTCTCACTTTTCCACACACAATGGTTCCTACTAAGTGAAAAAACTTCATTCACAAATGTACTACTCTGTCTCAAAACATCTCACATAATCATGCACTGTACTAAAGCCATTAGATCAGTTCTTCAGTCAGGTTAAAGAAGTATCCCTCTAATAACTGACACTTATAATGCTATCAATATCCACTCCCAATCAGTCTGCCATTGTTAATGGTGTACAGCATTACTGAATACAATGGAATTGATGACGCCCATATCCACGGACACACCGTGACTTACGGTGGTTTGATTTATGATTTTTCAACGTTATGATGGGATTATTGGAATATTAGATGCGTTTCTGAGTTACAGTGGGTTTATGAGTATGCGACCCTATACTCCAGAAACAGCTGTATAAGGAAAAACAGGTGTACCTAATAAAAATATGCTTAGTGACTTGGGATAAACCAATAGATGTTCACAACTGATGGAGAGCCGTGAAAGAGAGATAGCGGTAAATAGTTACAATAACACAATTTTCCTGCACCTGTCGAGGATTTCTCCCAAAAAACGCAGAATGTGGGATGCACCTAAGGCATATGAAAGAGAGAGGGCAGAAGGAGTAAGAGAGAAATAGGAGGAAGGAAGGAAGGAAGGAAGGAAGGAAGGAAAGAAGGACGAAAGGAAGGAGAAAACACCCGGTGTTACTAAAACCCCCCAAAAAATGGTTTCCCCCTGTGGGTAAGCCTACAATGTGGATGAATCTTGAAAATATTGTGCTACGTGTTGTGTCAGTCATAACAGCTCACCTATTGTGCAATTCCGTTGATAGGAAATGTCCACAATATGGAAATCTATGCATATGGGATTGATCGCACTAGGTAGTTGCTACCTAGGGCTGAGGGTCAGGGAGAGGGTTTGAGACAGAATGAGGAGTGACTAATGTCTACAGGGTTTTTCTCTGGTCGAGGGTGATAAGACGTTCTACAATGGATTGCGAATTAAAATTGAATGTGCACCACCACAGGTATACTAAAAGCCACTCAATTCATGACTTTTAATGGGGGAATCTTCTGTGGCGCACTCTCATGGAGACCACGGCAGACATAGTGAGAGAGAAAAAGGTGAGTAAATATCTGAAACGGAGGCAGAAAGAGAGAGAATGAGAAGCCCTGTGAATGGAAGGGAGAGCGAAAAGGGAAAATGGTCCTATTTACAAATGACAGATGTGAAACCGGGGTTCACATCAACAGTGTCACTGCCAGGAAGGAGGGTCATGCTAGCCATGTCACCGGTAGTGTGGCCCGCAGGGACGCCGACCTGCTGGAGCGTCGTGCCAGCATGGGCTCTGGCAGCCACGTGGGCCAGCAGGAGGGTCCCGCTGCACAGCTGTGGGGTGAGGATAGACTGGGTGGTGATATCGCCCATTACAGGGGCCTCTTCTGCTGGCAAGAGTGTGACAGTAGCAAGTAGATGGACAAGCCTGCGTGTGAGGACGGAATGCAGGAGGGGCTCTTGTGCGGCTGGGTGTGGGGCCCTCACGGGAACCGTGGAGAAATGGCCAGGTAACTGCGTCATGTGGGCTAGTAGATTGGCCAGGGCTTCGAACTGAAGGACAATAACGGGGAGTAGCTGTCAGGCCCTGGGAGTGTCTGAGTGTAAGTGGAGATGGGTTTGGGGTCACTGAGGGATGCGTGGGAGCCATCCCTGTATAGGTACAGGTCATAGGGAGATAGTCTCGTGAGGCCTGTGAGTGTCTAGGGTTGTCCTGGGTGCCTGGGGCTGACTGTGGCAGAAATGTGGGGAAGGCTGGAGAGAAGCTGGGAGACCCAGGAGAGTCCCTGAAGGCAGGGGGTGAAGAGGTGAAAGAAATGGGGGAGGGTTGCAGTAAGGTCCGTGAGTTTGTAGGTGATTCCTGGGTGCGGGAAGCTGACTCCAGGTGAAATCTGGAGATGGTCGGAGTGTAGCTGAGAGAGACAGAAGAGTCCTTGAGGGCTGGGGGTGAGAACATGAGGGAGACTGGGGAGTAAGTCAGTGAAATTCGTGAGTTCGGTGGTGTATCGTGGGTGCCTGGAACTGACTCCAGCTGGAATCTAGCGAAGTTTTGAGAGTAGCTGAAAGAGACACAGGAGTCCCTGTGGGCTGAGGGCAAAGACCTGAGAGAGACCAGGGAGGACCTCAGTGAAGTCTGTGAGTCTGTAGGTGATTCCGGAGTGTGGGAGGCTGAGTGCCGCTGAAATCTGGGCGTGGTGGGAGAGTAGCTGGGACAGACAGGAGAGTCCCAGGGGGCTGGGGGTGAAGACATGACAGAGACTGGGGAGTAACTCAGCGAAACTGCTGAGTTTGGTGGTGATACCTGGGTGCCTGGAACTGACTCCCGCTGAAATCTGGGCATGGTTGGAGAGTAGCTGGGACACACAGGAGAGTCCCTGAGGGCTGGGGGTGAAGACATGAGAGAGACCGGGGAGTACCTCAGTGAAACTGGTGAGTTTGGTGGTGACTCCGGGGTGCCTGGGACTGACTCCAGCTGAAATGTGTGCGTGGTTGGAGAGTAGCTGGGACAGACAGGAGAGTCCCTGAGGGCTGCTGAAGACATGAGAGAGACTGGAGAGTAAGTGAGTGAAATTGGTGAGTTTGGTGGTGCTTCCTGGGTGCCTGGGACTGACTCCCGCTGAAGTGTGGGCGTGGTTGGAGAGTAGCTGGGACACACAGGAGAGTCCCTGAGGGTTGGAGATAAAGACGTGCTAGAGAGTGAGGAGTAACTGAGTGAAATTGGGGAGTTTGGTGGTGATTCCGGGGTGCCTGGAGCTGACTGCAGCTGAAATGTGGGCGTGGTTGGAGAGTAGCTGGGACAGACGGGAGAGTCCCTGAGGGATGGTGAAGACATGAGAGAGACTGGGGAGTAACGCAGTGAAATTGGTGAGTTTGGTGGTGATTTCTGGGTGCCTGCAACGGACTCCCGCTGAAGTGTGGGCGTGTTTGGAGAGTAGCTGGGACAGACAGGCGAGTCCCTGAGGGTTGGAGATAAAGACGTGCTAGAGACTGGGGAGTAACTCAGTGAAAGTGGTGGGCTTGGTGGTGATCCCTGGGTTCCTGGAACTGACCCGCGCTGAAATGTGGGCGTGGTTGGAGAGTAGCTGGGACAGACTGGAGGGTCCGTAAGGGCTGGGGGTGAAGACGTGAGAGAGACTGGCGAGGATCTCACTGAGGTCTGTGAGTTTGTAGGTGTTTCTGGGGTGTGGGGTAGAGACTCCCGCTGAAATCTGGGCGTAGTTGGAGAGTAGCTGGGACAGACAGGAGAGTCATGGGTGGCTGGAGGTGAGCTGCTGGATGATGGCAGTAAGAACATATGGTATATTATTGATGAATGAGGTGACTGTGAAGAATCTCCAGAGGAGGACACGGGAGAACACAATGACATGAGTGACTGTCCTGCTTGGTTAGGAAAGGGAAACGTAAAGTTGTGGAATTCCGTTGATGATGGATGTGAGAGTGGTGAAGCCCTGCGGGGTGATGTAGAGTACTTCCACATCCCTGGTGAGGAGCTGCCCCTTGGGTCTGAGTTTCTGGGAGGGGAGAGGGAGAAGCTGGGTGAGGCAGGCATGAATCTTGAGGAGTCAGGGCTGGGGGACCGCTCATATTCTCCCGAGACGTGTGAGTCTCTGGGGGACTCCTGGGTGCATGGGGCTGACTCCCGCAGGAACCTGGGGATGGCTGGAGAGTAACTGGGAGCCACAGGAGAGTCCCTGAGGCCTGGGGGTGAAGAGATGAAAGACACAGGGGTGGAGCACCGTGAGGCTCGTGAGTTTGTAGGTGATTCCCGGGTGTGGGGGGCTGACTCCAGCTGAAATCTGGGGTTGTTTGGAGAGTAGCTGGGAGACACAGGAGATCCCCCGAGAGCTGGGGGTGAGCTGCTGGGTGATGGCAGTAAGAACATGTGGTATATTATTGATGAACGTGGGGACTCTGAGGAATCCTCAGAGGAGGACACGGGAGAGCCCAATGGCTTCATTGATTGCCCATCACGGTGAGGACAGGGAAATGGGAGCTTGTGGGATTCTGGTGATGACAGAGGTGAGTGTGGTGAAGCCCTAGGGGATGGTGAATGGTAGCTCCGGATCCCTGGTGAGGAGCTTCCCCTGAAGCCTGAGTTTCTGAGAGGGGAGAGGGAGAAGCTGGGTGAGGCTCGCATGGACCTTGGGGAGTCCGTGCTGGGGGACCGTTCATAAGAAGAGCCGGACAAGACCCTACTGTTCTTAGGTGCAGACATGATTAGGAAACCTGCAGCTCCCAGGGGCCCCTACTAATTTTCTAACTCGCAGAAGGAAGGAGTGTGTGTGCGTGTGTGTGTGTGTGTGCGGTGTGAGGTATGTGCCCCTTAAGAAAATGGAAATCAACCAACCAATGAGACAGACAGACAGACAGACAGACAGACAGACAGACAGACAGAGATTCACTTGCCCAAGTGTTCTGTCCTGTCCTCTGAATCCGCTTCCAAGTCGCAAGACGCTGTGAGCTCCAAGTCAACGCAGAGTCCGCCAACCGCTCCGGCCGCTGATCCGCTCCGCGAAGATCTGAGTACAGGCCAGCCAGGGTGGGTTTAAATGGCCTCGGGCGCAGCCTAGCAGCGGAAAGGGCGGAGCTTCACTCCTCCTTTCCATCAGGCACCCCCAACTTTCCCAGGCTACACCTCCTAGGAAACTGTTCTCCTGCTTTGATTTCATGCGCCACCTTTGGGACAATCTAAGAACTTACAAGTTTTCTTGGCCAGATATATTAGGAATTGTATGCACTGAAACACTGAAAACCAACTAGTGGTTCTGTGGTTCCCACGTTGTGGTTTTGACACCAGCAGCATCCTTGCCACAATCAAACCCCGGAGATCCACAGATCTGCGGTGTAACCATACCTCCCCCTGATCCGGATGCATGGCAGTTTAAGGAGTCTTTCCGTGTAAGGGAAAAGACTTTGAAGAAAAGGTGGAGATATGCGTTGTATAAACATTCTTTTGCTCTGGAACCACGTAGAGACTTGGGAGCCAGTTGGGTGGAGCATTCGTTGGATGAGGGTGCTCGGGTTAGGAATATCAAGGTGTGGCTCCAGATAATCCAGTCATCTAATTAAGATTCCAGTTATGCTCATCTGTTTTAAAATTCCGTTTGGGTAAATTCTTTTAGTCAGACTGAGAATGGCAAAGCCTTAACCCCAATTTCCAGGGAGGGTTGAGAGCCTCAGGTGGAGTTGATCACCAATAGCCTATGGTTTAACCCGTCATGCCTATAGAATGAGGTCTCCATAAAAACCCAAAAGGACTGGGTTCAGAGAGCTTGTGGATAACACTTCCTGGAAGGTAGTGCACCCCTCCCCACACGCCGGGCCCCGCATTTATTTCTGAACTTTTGGCAAAGTCCGCTAAAATACAACGGCAAATGTAAGTGTTTCCCTGCGTGCTGTGAGCTCTTCCAGCCAATGAATGCAACTAAATCTGGGAGTGGTGGCAACCTGATTTATAGCCAGTTGCTGAGAAGCACAGGTAAAACAACGTGGGGCTTCCCATTGTTATTAGTGTGGGAGGCCTGTCTGGCGGGACTCGGCCCTTTGGAATCTAAAGCTATGTCCCGGTAGATAGCGTCACCATTGAATTAGAAGACACACATATGTTGAGAATAATCTTTCTGGTCATTTGCTGCATGTCTTATTTACAATATGTAATCAAATTCTTTATCCTGGCCTTATGGCACCTGGGTTGAGAACCATGATTGGAACCAAACATTGGTCTGTCACGTTCTGAGTTTGAAACTTTATTTTGCCTTTAGCGTTTTGCTATTGCTTTTTCGTTTTCTTTTGTTTCGTTTCGTTTCTAAGTTCTGGGGTATATGTGCAGGATGTGCAGATTTGTTACTAAGGTAAACGTGTGCCATGGTGGTTCGCTGCACCTGTCAACCCATCACCTAGGTATTAAGCCCAGCATGCAGTAGCTGTTTTTCTTAACGCTCTGCCTCCCGAAAGGCCCCAGTGAGTGTTGTTCCCCTTCCTGTGTCCATGTCATCTCATTTTTCAGCTCTCATTATAAGTGAGAATGTGGCGTTTGGTTTTCTTTCCCTGGATTAGTTTGCTGAGCATAATGACCACACATCACCACTGTTTCTGTTTTTTAGTATAAAGAGTAGTATTTTATTGAATAAGATTTGCTCACAGAAAAATAAGCTTAAGTCTACAATGAATGCCAGACTCTACAGCAGAAAGCAATTTTCTCACTTTTCCACACACAATGGTTCCTACTAAGTGAAAAAACTTCATTCACAAATGTACTACTCTGTCTCAAAACATCTCACATAATCATGCACTGTACTAAAGCCATTAGATCAGTTCTTCAGTCAGGTTAAAGAAGTATCCCTCTAATAACTGACTTTTATAATGCTATCAATATCCACTCCCAATCAGTCTGCCATTGTTAATGGTGTACAGCATTACTGAATACAATGGAATTGATGACGCCCATATCCACGGACACACCGTGACTTACGGTGGTTTGATTTATGATTTTTCAACGTTATGATGGGATTATTGGAATATTAGATGCGTTTCTGAGTTACAGTGGGTTTATGAGTATGCGACCCTATACTCCAGAAACAGCTGTATAAGGAAAAACAGGTGTACCTAATAAAAATATGCTTAGTGACTTGGGATAAACCAATAGATGTTCACAACTGATGGAGAGCCGTGAAAGAGAGATAGCGGTAAATAGTTACAATAACACAATTTTCCTGCACCTGTCGAGGATTTCTCCCAAAAAACGCAGAATGTGGGATGCACCTAAGGCATATGAAAGAGAGAGGGCAGAAGGAGTAAGAGAGAAATAGGAGGAAGGAAGGAAGGAAGGAAAGAAAGAAGGAAGGTAGGAAGGAAGGAATGAAGGAAGGAAGGAAGGAAGGAAGGAAGGAAGGAAAGAAGGACGAAAGGAAGGAGAAAACACCCGGTGTTACTAAAACCCCCCAAAAAATGGTTTCCCCCTGTGGGTAAGCCTACAATGTGGATGAATCTTGAAAATATTGTGCTACGTGTTGTGTCAGTCATAACAGCTCACCTATTGTGCAATTCCGTTGATAGGAAATGTCCACAATATGGAAATCTATGCATATGGGATTGATCGCACTAGGTAGTTGCTACCTAGGGCTGAGGGTCAGGGAGAGGGTTTGAGACAGAATGAGGAGTGACTAATGTCTACAGGGTTTTTCTCTGGTCGGGGGTGATAAGACGTTCTACAATGGATTGCGAATTAAAATTGAATGTGCACCACCACAGGTATACTAAAAGCCACTCAATTCATGACTTTTAATGGGGGAATCTTCTGTGGCGCACTCTCATGGAGACCACGGCAGACATAGTGAGAGAGAAAAAGGTGAGTAAATATCTGAAACGGAGGCAGAAAGAGAGAGAATGAGAAGCCCTGTGAATGGAAGGGAGAGCGAAAAGGGAAAATGGTCCTATTTACAAATGACAGATGTGAAACCGGGGTTCACATCAACAGTGTCACTGCCAGGAAGGAGGGTCATGCTAGCCATGTCACCGGTAGTGTGGCCCGCAGGGACGCCGACCTGCTGGAGCGTCGTGCCAGCATGGGCTCTGGCAGCCACGTGGGCCAGCAGGAGGGTCCCGCTGCACAGCTGTGGGGTGAGGATAGACTGGGTGGTGATATCGCCCATTACAGGGGCCTCTTCTGCTGGCAAGAGTGTGACAGTAGCAAGTAGATGGACAAGCCTGCGTGTGAGGACGGAATGCAGGAGGGGCTCTTGTGCGGCTGGGTGTGGGGCCCTCACGGGAACCGTGGAGAAATGGCCAGGTAACTGCGTCATGTGGGCTAGTAGATTGGCCAGGGCTTCGAACTGAAGGACAATAACGGGGAGTAGCTGTCAGGCCCTGGGAGTGTCTGAGTGTAAGTGGAGATGGGTTTGGGGTCACTGAGGGATGCGTGGGAGCCATCCCTGTATAGGTACAGGTCATAGGGAGATAGTCTCGTGAGGCCTGTGAGTGTCTAGGGTTGTCCTGGGTGCCTGGGGCTGACTGTGGCAGAAATGTGGGGAAGGCTGGAGAGAAGCTGGGAGACCCAGGAGAGTCCCTGAAGGCAGGGGGTGAAGAGGTGAAAGAAATGGGGGAGGGTTGCAGTAAGGTCCGTGAGTTTGTAGGTGATTCCTGGGTGCGGGAAGCTGACTCCAGGTGAAATCTGGAGATGGTCGGAGTGTAGCTGAGAGAGACAGAAGAGTCCTTGAGGGCTGGGGGTGAGAACATGAGGGAGACTGGGGAGTAAGTCAGTGAAATTCGTGAGTTCGGTGGTGTATCGTGGGTGCCTGGAACTGACTCCAGCTGGAATCTAGCGAAGTTTTGAGAGTAGCTGAAAGAGACACAGGAGTCCCTGTGGGCTGAGGGCAAAGACCTGAGAGAGACCAGGGAGGACCTCAGTGAAGTCTGTGAGTCTGTAGGTGATTCCGGAGTGTGGGAGGCTGAGTGCCGCTGAAATCTGGGCGTGGTGGGAGAGTAGCTGGGACAGACAGGAGAGTCCCAGGGGGCTGGGGGTGAAGACATGACAGAGACTGGGGAGTAACTCAGCGAAACTGCTGAGTTTGGTGGTGATACCTGGGTGCCTGGAACTGACTCCCGCTGAAATCTGGGCATGGTTGGAGAGTAGCTGGGACACACAGGAGAGTCCCTGAGGGCTGGGGGTGAAGACATGAGAGAGACCGGGGAGTACCTCAGTGAAACTGGTGAGTTTGGTGGTGACTCCGGGGTGCCTGGGACTGACTCCAGCTGAAATGTGTGCGTGGTTGGAGAGTAGCTGGGACAGACAGGAGAGTCCCTGAGGGCTGCTGAAGACATGAGAGAGACTGGAGAGTAAGTGAGTGAAATTGGTGAGTTTGGTGGTGCTTCCTGGGTGCCTGGGACTGACTCCCGCTGAAGTGTGGGCGTGGTTGGAGAGTAGCTGGGACACACAGGAGAGTCCCTGAGGGTTGGAGATAAAGACGTGCTAGAGAGTGAGGAGTAACTGAGTGAAATTGGGGAGTTTGGTGGTGATTCCGGGGTGCCTGGAGCTGACTGCAGCTGAAATGTGGGCGTGGTTGGAGAGTAGCTGGGACAGACGGGAGAGTCCCTGAGGGATGGTGAAGACATGAGAGAGACTGGGGAGTAACGCAGTGAAATTGGTGAGTTTGGTGGTGATTTCTGGGTGCCTGCAACGGACTCCCGCTGAAGTGTGGGCGTGTTTGGAGAGTAGCTGGGACAGACAGGTGAGTCCCTGAGGGTTGGAGATAAAGACGTGCTAGAGACTGGGGAGTAACTCAGTGAAAGTGGTGGGCTTGGTGGTGATCCCTGGGTTCCTGGAACTGACCCGCGCTGAAATGTGGGCGTGGTTGGAGAGTAGCTGGGACAGACTGGAGGGTCCGTAAGGGCTGGGGGTGAAGACGTGAGAGAGACTGGCGAGGATCTCACTGAGGTCTGTGAGTTTGTAGGTGTTTCTGGGGTGTGGGGTAGAGACTCCCGCTGAAATCTGGGCGTAGTTGGAGAGTAGCTGGGACAGACAGGAGAGTCATGGGTGGCTGGGGGTGAGCTGCTGGATGATGGCAGTAAGAACATATGGTATATTATTGATGAATGAGGTGACTGTGAAGAATCTCCAGAGGAGGACACGGGAGAACACAATGACATGAGTGACTGTCCTGCTTGGTTAGGAAAGGGAAACGTAAAGTTGTGGAATTCTGTTGATGATGGATGTGAGAGTGGTGAAGCCCTGCGGGGTGATGTAGAGTACTTCCACATCCCTGGTGAGGAGCTGCCCCTTGGGTCTGAGTTTCTGGGAGGGGAGAGGGAGAAGCTGGGTGAGGCAGGCATGAATCTTGAGGAGTCAGGGCTGGGGGACCGCTCATATTCTCCCGAGACGTGTGAGTCTCTGGGGGACTCCTGGGTGCATGGGGCTGACTCCCGCAGGAACCTGGGGATGGCTGGAGAGTAACTGGGAGCCACAGGAGAGTCCCTGAGGCCTGGGGGTGAAGAGATGAAAGACACAGGGGTGGAGCACCGTGAGGCTCGTGAGTTTGTAGGTGATTCCCGGGTGTGGGGGGCTGACTCCAGCTGAAATCTGGGGTTGTTTGGAGAGTAGCTGGGAGACACAGGAGATCCCCCGAGAGCTGGGGGTGAGCTGCTGGGTGATGGCAGTAAGAACATGTGGTATATTATTGATGAACGTGGGGACTCTGAGGAATCCTCAGAGGAGGACACGGGAGAGCCCAATGGCTTCATTGATTGCCCATCACGGTGAGGACAGGGAAATGGGAGCTTGTGGGATTCTGGTGATGACAGAGGTGAGTGTGGTGAAGCCCTAGGGGATGGTGAATGGTAGCTCCGGATCCCTGGTGAGGAGCTTCCCCTGAAGCCTGAGTTTCTGAGAGGGGAGAGGGAGAAGCTGGGTGAGGCTCGCATGGACCTTGGGGAGTCCGTGCTGGGGGACCGTTCATAAGAAGAGCCGGACAAGACCCTACTGTTCTTAGGTGCAGACATGATTAGGAAACCTGCAGCTCCCAGGGGCCCCTACTAATTTTCTAACTCGCAGAAGGAAGGAGTGTGTGTGCGTGTGTGTGTGTGTGTGCGGTGTGAGGTATGTGCCCCTTAAGAAAATGGAAATCAACCAACCAATGAGACAGACAGACAGACAGACAGACAGACAGACAGACAGAGATTCACTTGCCCAAGTGTTCTGTCCTGTCCTCTGAATCCGCTTCCAAGTCGCAAGACGCTGTGAGCTCCAAGTCAACGCAGAGTCCGCCAACCGCTCCGGCCGCTGATCCGCTCCGCGAAGATCTGAGTACAGGCCAGCCAGGGTGGGTTTAAATGGCCTCGGGCGCAGCCTAGCAGCGGAAAGGGCGGAGCTTCACTCCTCCTTTCCATCAGGCACCCCCAACTTTCCCAGGCTACACCTCCTAGGAAACTGTTCTCCTGCTTTGATTTCATGCGCCACCTTTGGGACAATCTAAGAACTTACAAGTTTTCTTGGCCAGATATATTAGGAATTGTATGCACTGAAACACTGAAAACCAACTAGTGGTTCTGTGGTTCCCACGTTGTGGTTTTGACACCAGCAGCATCCTTGCCACAATCAAACCCCGGAGATCCACAGATCTGCGGTGTAACCATACCTCCCCCTGATCCGGATGCATGGCAGTTTAAGGAGTCTTCCGTGTAAGGGAAAAGACTTTGAAGAAAAGGTGGAGATATGCGTAGTATAAACATTCTTTTGCTCTGGAACCACGTAGAGACTTGGGAGCCAGTTGGGTGGAGCATTCGTTGGATGAGGGTGCTCGGGTTAGGAATATCATGGTGTGGCTCCAGATAATCCAATCATCTAATTAAGATTCCAGTTATGCTCATCTGTTTTAAAATTCCGTTTGGGTAAATTCTTTTAGTCAGACTGAGAATGGCAAAGCCTTAACCCCAATTTCCAGGGAGGGTTGAGAGCCTCAGGTGGAGTTGATCACCAATAGCCTATGGTTTAACCCGTCATGCCTATAGAATGAGGTCTCCATAAAAACCCAAAAGGACTGGGTTCAGAGAGCTTGTGGATAACACTTCCTGGAAGGTAGTGCACCCCTCCCCACACGCCGGGCCCCGCATTTATTTCTGAACTTTTTGCAAAGTCCGCTAAAATACAACGGCAAATGTAAGTGTTTCCCTGCGTGCTGTGAGCTCTTCCAGCCAATGAATGCAACTAAATCTGGGAGTGGTGGCAACCTGATTTATAGCCAGTTGCTGAGAAGCACAGGTAAAACAACGTGGGGCTTCCCATTGTTATTAGTGTGGGAGGCCTGTCTGGCGGGACTCGGCCCTTTGGAATCTAAAGCTATGTCCCGGTAGATAGCGTCACCATTGAATTAGAAGACACACATATGTTGAGAATAATCTTTCTGGTCATTTGCTGCATGTCTTATTTACAATATGTAATCAAATTCTTTATCCTGGCCTTATGGCACCTGGGTTGAGAACCATGATTGGAACCAAACATTGGTCTGTCACGTTCTGAGTTTGAAACTTTATTTTGCCTTTAGCGTTTTGCTATTGCTTTTTCGTTTTCTTTTGTTTCGTTTCGTTTCTAAGTTCTGGGGTATATGTGCAGGATGTGCAGATTTGTTACTAAGGTAAACGTGTGCCATGGTGGTTCGCTGCACCTGTCAACCCATCACCTAGGTATTAAGCCCAGCATGCAGTAGCTGTTTTTCTTAACGCTCTGCCTCCCGAAAGGCCCCAGTGAGTGTTGTTCCCCTTCCTGTGTCCATGTCATCTCATTTTTCAGCTCTCATTATAAGTGAGAATGTGGCGTTTGGTTTTCTTTCCCTGGATTAGTTTGCTGAGCATAATGACCACACATCACCACTGTTTCTGTTTTTTAGTATAAAGAGTAGTATTTTATTGAATAAGATTTGCTCACAGAAAAATAAGCTTAAGTCTACAATGAATGCCAGACTCTACAGCAGAAAGCAATTTTCTCACTTTTCCACACACAATGGTTCCTACTAAGTGAAAAAACTTCATTCACAAATGTACTACTCTGTCTCAAAACATCTCACATAATCATGCACTGTACTAAAGCCATTAGATCAGTTCTTCAGTCAGGTTAAAGAAGTATCCCTCTAATAACTGACTTTTATAATGCTATCAATATCCACTCCCAATCAGTCTGCCATTGTTAATGGTGTACAGCATTACTGAATACAATGGAATTGATGACGCCCATATCCACGGACACACCGTGACTTACGGTGGTTTGATTTATGATTTTTCAACGTTATGATGGGATTATTGGAATATTAGATGTGTTTCTGAGTTACAGTGGGTTTATGAGTATGCGACCCTATAGTCCAGAAACAGCTGTATAAGGAAAAACAGGTGTACCTAATAAAAATATGCTTAGTGACTTGGGATAAACCAATAGATGTTCACAACTGATGGAGAGCCGTGAAAGAGAGATAGCGGTAAATAGTTACAATAACACAATTTTCCTGCACCTGTCGAGGATTTCTCCCAAAAAACGCAGAATGTGGGATGCACCTAAGGCATATGAAAGAGAGAGGGCAGAAGGAGTAAGAGAGAAATAGGAGGAAGGAAGGAAGGAAGGAAAGAAAGAAGGAAGGTAGGAAGGAAGGAAGGAAGGAAGGAAGGAAGGAAGGAAAGAAGGACGAAAGGAAGGAGAAAACACCCGGTGTTACTAAAACCCCCCAAAAAATGGTTTCCCCCTGTGGGTAAGCCTACAATGTGGATGAATCTTGAAAATATTGTGCTACGTGTTGTGTCAGTCATAACAGCTCACCTATTGTGCAATTCCGTTGATAGGAAATGTCCACAATATGGAAATCTATGCATATGGGTTTGATCGCACTAGGTAGTTGCTACCTAGGGCTGAGGGTCAGGGAGAGGGTTTGAGACAGAATGAGGAGTGACTAATGTCTACAGGGTTTTTCTCTGGTCGAGGGTGATAAGACGTTCTACAATGGATTGCGAATTAAAATTGAATGTGCACCACCACAGGTATACTAAAAGCCACTCAATTCATGACTTTTAATGGGGGAATCTTCTGTGGCGCACTCTCATGGAGACCACGGCAGACATAGTGAGAGAGAAAAAGGTGAGTAAATATCTGAAACGGAGGCAGAAAGAGAGAGAATGAGAAGCCCTGTGAATGGAAGGGAGAGCGAAAAGGGAAAATGGTCCTATTTACAAATGACAGATGTGAAACCGGGGTTCACATCAACAGTGTCACTGCCAGGAAGGAGGGTCATGCTAGCCATGTCACCGGTAGTGTGGCCCGCAGGGACGCCGACCTGCTGGAGCGTCGTGCCAGCATGGGCTCTGGCAGCCACGTGGGCCAGCAGGAGGGTCCCGCTGCACAGCTGTGGGGTGAGGATAGACTGGGTGGTGATATCGCCCATTACAGGGGCCTCTTCTGCTGGCAAGAGTGTGACAGTAGCAAGTAGATGGACAAGCCTGCGTGTGAGGACGGAATGCAGGAGGGGCTCTTGTGCGGCTGGGTGTGGGGCCCTCACGGGAACCGTGGAGAAATGGCCAGGTAACTGCGTCATGTGGGCTAGTAGATTGGCCAGGGTTTCGAACTGAAGGACAATAACGGGGAGTAGCTGTCAGGCCCTGGGAGTGTCTGAGTGTAAGTGGAGATGGGTTTGGGGTCACTGAGGGATGCGTGGGAGCCATCCCTGTATAGGTACAGGTCATAGGGAGATAGTCTCGTGAGGCCTGTGAGTGTCTAGGGTTGTCCTGGGTGCCTGGGGCTGACTGTGGCAGAAATGTGGGGAAGGCTGGAGAGAAGCTGGGAGACCCAGGAGAGTCCCTGAAGGCAGGGGGTGAAGAGGTGAAAGAAATGGGGGAGGGTTGCAGTAAGGTCCGTGAGTTTGTAGGTGATTCCTGGGTGCGGGAAGCTGACTCCAGGTGAAATCTGGAGATGGTCGGAGTGTAGCTGAGAGAGACAGAAGAGTCCTTGAGGGCTGGGGGTGAGAACATGAGGGAGACTGGGGAGTAAGTCAGTGAAATTCGTGAGTTCGGTGGTGTATCGTGGGTGCCTGGAACTGACTCCAGCTGGAATCTAGCGAAGTTTTGAGAGTAGCTGAAAGAGACACAGGAGTCCCTGTGGGCTGAGGGCAAAGACCTGAGAGAGACCAGGGAGGACCTCAGTGAAGTCTGTGAGTCTGTAGGTGATTCCGGAGTGTGGGAGGCTGAGTGCCGCTGAAATCTGGGCGTGGTGGGAGAGTAGCTGGGACAGACAGGAGAGTCCCAGGGGGCTGGGGGTGAAGACATGACAGAGACTGGGGAGTAACTCAGCGAAACTGCTGAGTTTGGTGGTGATACCTGGGTGCCTGGAACTGACTCCCGCTGAAATCTGGGCATGGTTGGAGAGTAGCTGGGACACACAGGAGAGTCCCTGAGGGCTGGGGGTGAAGACATGAGAGAGACCGGGGAGTACCTCAGTGAAACTGGTGAGTTTGGTGGTGACTCCGGGGTGCCTGGGACTGACTCCAGCTGAAATGTGTGCGTGGTTGGAGAGTAGCTGGGACAGACAGGAGAGTCCCTGAGGGCTGCTGAAGACATGAGAGAGACTGGAGAGTAAGTGAGTGAAATTGGTGAGTTTGGTGGTGCTTCCTGGGTGCCTGGGACTGACTCCCGCTGAAGTGTGGGCGTGGTTGGAGAGTAGCTGGGACACACAGGAGAGTCCCTGAGGGTTGGAGATAAAGACGTGCTAGAGAGTGAGGAGTAACTGAGTGAAATTGGGGAGTTTGGTGGTGATTCCGGGGTGCCTGGAGCTGACTGCAGCTGAAATGTGGGCGTGGTTGGAGAGTAGCTGGGACAGACGGGAGAGTCCCTGAGGGATGGTGAAGACATGAGAGAGACTGGGGAGTAACGCAGTGAAATTGGTGAGTTTGGTGGTGATTTCTGGGTGCCTGCAACGGACTCCCGCTGAAGTGTGGGCGTGTTTGGAGAGTAGCTGGGACAGACAGGCGAGTCCCTGAGGGTTGGAGATAAAGACGTGCTAGAGACTGGGGAGTAACTCAGTGAAAGTGGTGGGCTTGGTGGTGATCCCTGGGTTCCTGGAACTGACCCGCGCTGAAATGTGGGCGTGGTTGGAGAGTAGCTGGGACAGACTGGAGGGTCCGTAAGGGCTGGGGGTGAAGACGTGAGAGAGACTGGTGAGGATCTCACTGAGGTCTGTGAGTTTGTAGGTGTTTCTGGGGTGTGGGGTAGAGACTCCCGCTGAAATCTGGGCGTAGTTGGAGAGTAGCTGGGACAGACAGGAGAGTCATGGGTGGCTGGGGGTGAGCTGCTGGATGATGGCAGTAAGAACATATGGTATATTATTGATGAATGAGGTGACTGTGAAGAATCTCCAGAGGAGGACACGGGAGAACACAATGACATGAGTGACTGTCCTGCTTGGTTAGGAAAGGGAAACGTAAAGTTGTGGAATTCTGTTGATGATGGATGTGAGAGTGGTGAAGCCCTGCGGGGTGATGTAGAGTACTTCCACATCCCTGGTGAGGAGCTGCCCCTTGGGTCTGAGTTTCTGGGAGGGGAGAGGGAGAAGCTGGGTGAGGCAGGCATGAATCTTGAGGAGTCAGGGCTGGGGGACCGCTCATATTCTCCCGAGACGTGTGAGTCTCTGGGGGACTCCTGGGTGCATGGGGCTGACTCCCGCAGGAACCTGGGGATGGCTGGAGAGTAACTGGGAGCCACAGGAGAGTCCCTGAGGCCTGGGGGTGAAGAGATGAAAGACACAGGGGTGGAGCACCGTGAGGCTCGTGAGTTTGTAGGTGATTCCCGGGTGTGGGGGGCTGACTCCAGCTGAAATCTGGGGTTGTTTGGAGAGTAGCTGGGAGACACAGGAGATCCCCCGAGAGCTGGGGGTGAGCTGCTGGGTGATGGCAGTAAGAACATGTGGTATATTATTGATGAACGTGGGGACTCTGAGGAATCCTCAGAGGAGGACACGGGAGAGCCCAATGGCTTCATTGATTGCCCATCACGGTGAGGACAGGGAAATGGGAGCTTGTGGGATTCTGGTGATGACAGAGGTGAGTGTGGTGAAGCCCTAGGGGATGGTGAATGGTAGCTCCGGATCCCTGGTGAGGAGCTTCCCCTGAAGCCTGAGTTTCTGAGAGGGGAGAGGGAGAAGCTGGGTGAGGCTCGCATGGACCTTGGGGAGTCCGTGCTGGGGGACCGTTCATAAGAAGAGCCGGACAAGACCCTACTGTTCTTAGGTGCAGACATGATTAGGAAACCTGCAGCTCCCAGGGGCCCCTACTAATTTTCTAACTCGCAGAAGGAAGGAGTGTGTGTGCGTGTGTGTGTGTGTGCGGTGTGAGGTATGTGCCCCTTAAGAAAATGGAAATCAACCAACCAATGAGACAGACAGACAGACAGACAGACAGACAGACAGAGATTCACTTGCCCAAGTGTTCTGTCCTGTCCTCTGAATCCGCTTCCAAGTCGCAAGACGCTGTGAGCTCCAAGTCAACGCAGAGTCCGCCAACCGCTCCGGCCGCTGATCCGCTCCGCGAATATCTGAGTACAGGCCAGCCAGGGTGGGTTTAAATGGCCTCGGGCGCAGCCTAGCAGCGGAAAGGGCGGAGCTTCACTCCTCCTTTCCATCAGTCACCCCCAACTTTCCCAGGCTACACCTCGTAGGAAACTGTTCTCCTGCTTTGATTTCATGCGCCACCTTTGGGACAATCTAAGAACTTACAAGTTTTCTTGGCCAGATATATTAGGAATTGTATGCACTGAAACACTGAAAACCAACTAGTGGTTCTGTGGTTCCCACGTTGTGGTTTTGACACCAGCAGCATCCTTGCCACAATCAAACCCCGGAGATCCACAGATCTGCGGTGTAACAATACCTCCCCCTGATCCGGATGCATGGCAGTTTAAGGAGTCTTTCCGTGTAAGGGAAAAGACTTTGAAGAAAAGGTGGAGATATGCGTTGTATAAACATTCTTTTGCTCTGGAACCACGTAGAGACTTGGGAGCCAGTTGGGTGGAGCATTCGTTGGATGAGGGTGCTCGGGTTAGGAATATCAAGGTGTGGCTCCAGGTAATCCAATCATCTAATTAAGATTCCAGTTATGCTCATCTGTTTTAAAATTCCGTTTGGGTAAATTCTTTTAGTCAGACTGAGAATGGCAAAGCCTCAACCCCAATTTCCAGGGAGGGTTGAGAGCCTCAGGTGGAGTTGATCACCAATAGCCTATGGTTTAACCCGTCATGCCTATAGAATGAGGTCTCCATAAAAACCCAGAAGGACTGGGTTCAGAGAGCTTGTGGATAACACTTCCTGGAAGGTAGTGCACCCCTCCCCACACGCCGGGCCCCGCATTTATTTCTGAACTTTTTGCAAAGTCCGCTAAAATACAACGGCAAATGTAAGTGTTTCCCTGCGTGCTGTGAGCTCTTCCAGCCAATGAATGCAACTAAATCTGGGAGTGGTGGCAACCTGATTTATAGCCAGTTGCTGAGAAGCACAGGTAAAACAACGTGGGGCTTCCCATTGTTATTAGTGTGGGAGGCCTGTCTGGCGGGACTCGGCCCTTTGGAATCTAAAGCTATGTCCCAGTAGATAGCGTCACCATTGAATTAGAAGACACACATATGTTGAGAATAATCTTTCTGGTCATTTGCTGCATGTCTTATTTACAATATGTAATCAAATTCTTTATCCTGGCCTTATGGCACCTGAGTTGAGAACCATGATTTGAACCAAACATTGGTCTGTCACGTTCTGAGTTTGAAACTTTATTTTGCCTTTAGCGTTTTGCTATTGCTTTTTCGTTTTCTTTTGTTTCGTTTCGTTTCTAAGTTCTGGGGTATATGTGCAGGATGTGCAGATTTGTTACTAAGGTAAACGTGTGCCATGGTGGTTCGCTGCACCTGTCAACCCATCACCTAGGTATTAAGCCCAGCATGCAGTAGCTGTTTTTCTTAACGCTCTGCCTCCCGAAAGGCCCCAGTGAGTGTTGTTCCCCTTCCTGTGTCCATGTGATCTCATTTTTCAGCTCTCATTATAAGTGAGAATGTGGCGTTTGGTTTTCTTTCCCTGGATTAGTTTGCTGAGCATAATGACCACACATCACCACTGTTTCTGTTTTTTAGTATAAAGAGTAGTATTTTATTGAATAAGATTTGCTCACAGAAAAATAAGCTTAAGTCTACAATGAATGCCAGACTCTACAGCAGAAAGCAATTTTCTCACTTTTCCACACACAATGGTTCCTACTAAGTGAAAAAACTTCATTCACAAATGTACTACTCTGTCTCAAAACATCTCACATAATCATGCACTGTACTAAAGCCATTAGATCAGTTCTTCAGTCAGGTTAAAGAAGTATCCCTCTAATAACTGACTTTTATAATGCTATCAATATCCACTCCCAATCAGTCTGCCATTGTTAATGGTGTACAGCATTACTGAATACAATGGAATTGATGACGCCCATATCCACGGACACACCGTGACTTACGGTGGTTTGATTTATGATTTTTCAACGTTATGATGGGATTATTGGAATATTAGATGCGTTTCTGAGTTACAGTGGGTTTATGAGTATGCGACCCTATAGTCCAGAAACAGCTGTATAAGGAAAAACAGGTGTACCTAATAAAAATATGCTTAGTGACTTGGGATAAACCAATAGATGTTCACAACTGATGGAGAGCCGTGAAAGAGAGATAGCGGTAAATAGTTACAATAACACAATTTTCCTGCACCTGTCGAGGATTTCTCCCAAAAAACGCAGAATGTGGGATGCACCTAAGGCATATGAAAGAGAGAGGGCAGAAGGAGTAAGAGAGAAATAGGAGGAAGGAAGGAAGGAAGGAAAGAAAGAAGGAAGGTAGGAAGGAAGGAAGGAAGGAAGGAAGGAAGGAAAGAAGGACGAAAGGAAGGAGAAAACACCCGGTGTTACTAAAACCCCCCAAAAAATGGTTTCCCCCTGTGGGTAAGCCTACAATGTGGATGAATCTTGAAAATATTGTGCTACGTGTTGTGTCAGTCATAACAGCTCACCTATTGTGCAATTCCGTTGATAGGAAATGTCCACAATATGGAAATCTATGCATATGGGATTGATCGCACTAGGTAGTTGCTACCTAGGGCTGAGGGTCAGGGAGAGGGTTTGAGACAGAATGAGGAGTGACTAATGTCTACAGGGTTTTTCTCTGGTCGGGGGTGATAAGACGTTCTACAATGGATTGCGAATTAAAATTGAATGTGCACCACCACAGGTATACTAAAAGCCACTCAATTCATGACTTTTAATGGGGGAATCTTCTGTGGCGCACTCTCATGGAGACCACGGCAGACATAGTGAGAGAGAAAAAGGTGAGTAAATATCTGAAACGGAGGCAGAAAGAGAGAGAATGAGAAGGCCTGTGAATGGAAGGGAGAGCGAAAAGGGAAAATGGTCCTATTTACAAATGACAGATGTGAAACCGGGGTTCACATCAACAGTGTCACTGCCAGGAAGGAGGGTCATGCTAGCCATGTCACCGGTAGTGTGGCCCGCAGGGACGCCGACCTGCTGGAGCGTCGTGCCAGCATGGGCTCTGGCAGCCACGTGGGCCAGCAGGAGGGTCCCGCTGCACAGCTGTGGGGTGAGGATAGACTGGGTGGTGATATCGCCCATTACAGGGGCCTCTTCTGCTGGCAAGAGTGTGACAGTAGCAAGTAGATGGACAAGCCTGCGTGTGAGGACGGAATGCAGGAGGGGCTCTTGTGCGGCTGGGTGTGGGGCCCTCACGGGAACCGTGGAGAAATGGCCAGGTAACTGCGTCATGTGGGCTAGTAGATTGGCCAGGGCTTCGAACTGAAGGACAATAACGGGGAGTAGCTGTCAGGCCCTGGGAGTGTCTGAGTGTAAGTGGAGATGGGTTTGGGGTCACTGAGGGATGCGTGGGAGCCATCCCTGTATAGGTACAGGTCATAGGGAGATAGTCTCGTGAGGCCTGTGAGTGTCTAGGGTTGTCCTGGGTGCCTGGGGCTGACTGTGGCAGAAATGTGGGGAAGGCTGGAGAGAAGCTGGGAGACCCAGGAGAGTCCCTGAAGGCAGGGGGTGAAGAGGTGAAAGAAATGGGGGAGGGTTGCAGTAAGGTCCGTGAGTTTGTAGGTGATTCCTGGGTGCGGGAAGCTGACTCCAGGTGAAATCTGGAGATGGTCGGAGTGTAGCTGAGAGAGACAGAAGAGTCCTTGAGGGCTGGGGGTGAGAACATGAGGGAGACTGGGGAGTAAGTCAGTGAAATTCGTGAGTTCGGTGGTGTATCGTGGGTGCCTGGAACTGACTCCAGCTGGAATCTAGCGAAGTTTTGAGAGTAGCTGAAAGAGACACAGGAGTCCCTGTGGGCTGAGGGCAAAGACCTGAGAGAGACCAGGGAGGACCTCAGTGAAGTCTGTGAGTCTGTAGGTGATTCCGGAGTGTGGGAGGCTGAGTGCCGCTGAAATCTGGGCGTGGTGGGAGAGTAGCTGGGACAGACAGGAGAGTCCCAGGGGGCTGGGGGTGAAGACATGACAGAGACTGGGGAGTAACTCAGCGAAACTGCTGAGTTTGGTGGTGATACCTGGGTGCCTGGAACTGACTCCCGCTGAAATCTGGGCATGGTTGGAGAGTAGCTGGGACACACAGGAGAGTCCCTGAGGGCTGGGGGTGAAGACATGAGAGAGACCGGGGAGTACCTCAGTGAAACTGGTGAGTTTGGTGGTGACTCCGGGGTGCCTGGGACTGACTCCAGCTGAAATGTGTGCGTGGTTGGAGAGTAGCTGGGACAGACAGGAGAGTCCCTGAGGGCTGCTGAAGACATGAGAGAGACTGGAGAGTAAGTGAGTGAAATTGGTGAGTTTGGTGGTGCTTCCTGGGTGCCTGGGACTGACTCCCGCTGAAGTGTGGGCGTGGTTGGAGAGTAGCTGGGACACACAGGAGAGTCCCTGAGGGTTGGAGATAAAGACGTGCTAGAGAGTGAGGAGTAACTGAGTGAAATTGGGGAGTTTGGTGGTGATTCCGGGGTGCCTGGAGCTGACTGCAGCTGAAATGTGGGCGTGGTTGGAGAGTAGCTGGGACAGACGGGAGAGTCCCTGAGGGATGGTGAAGACATGAGAGAGACTGGGGAGTAACGCAGTGAAATTGGTGAGTTTGGTGGTGATTTCTGGGTGCCTGCAACGGACTCCCGCTGAAGTGTGGGCGTGTTTGGAGAGTAGCTGGGACAGACAGGCGAGTCCCTGAGGGTTGGAGATAAAGACGTGCTAGAGACTGGGGAGTAACTCAGTGAAAGTGGTGGGCTTGGTGGTGATCCCTGGGTTCCTGGAACTGACCCGCGCTGAAATGTGGGCGTGGTTGGAGAGTAGCTGGGACAGACTGGAGGGTCCGTAAGGGCTGGGGGTGAAGACGTGAGAGAGACTGGCGAGGATCTCACTGAGGTCTGTGAGTTTGTAGGTGTTTCTGGGGTGTGGGGTAGAGACTCCCGCTGAAATCTGGGCGTAGTTGGAGAGTAGCTGGGACAGACAGGAGAGTCATGGGTGGCTGGGGGTGAGCTGCTGGATGATGGCAGTAAGAACATATGGTATATTATTGATGAATGAGGTGACTGTGAAGAATCTCCAGAGGAGGACACGGGAGAACACAATGACATGAGTGACTGTCCTGCTTGGTTAGGAAAGGGAAACGTAAAGTTGTGGAATTCTGTTGATGATGGATGTGAGAGTGGTGAAGCCCTGCGGGGTGATGTAGAGTACTTCCACATCCCTGGTGAGGAGCTGCCCCTTGGGTCTGAGTTTCTGGGAGGGGAGAGGGAGAAGCTGGGTGAGGCAGGCATGAATCTTGAGGAGTCAGGGCTGGGGGACCGCTCATATTCTCCCGAGACGTGTGAGTCTCTGGGGGACTCCTGGGTGCATGGGGCTGACTCCCGCAGGAACCTGGGGATGGCTGGAGAGTAACTGGGAGCCACAGGAGAGTCCCTGAGGCCTGGGGGTGAAGAGATGAAAGACACAGGGGTGGAGCACCGTGAGGCTCGTGAGTTTGTAGGTGATTCCCGGGTGTGGGGGGCTGACTCCAGCTGAAATCTGGGGTTGTTTGGAGAGTAGCTGGGAGACACAGGAGATCCCCCGAGAGCTGGGGGTGAGCTGCTGGGTGATGGCAGTAAGAACATGTGGTATATTATTGATGAACGTGGGGACTCTGAGGAATCCTCAGAGGAGGACACAGGGGAGCCCAATGGCTTCATTGATTGCCCATCACGGTGAGGACAGGGAAATGGGAGCTTGTGGGATTCTGGTGATGACAGAGGTGAGTGTGGTGAAGCCCTAGGGGATGGTGAATGGTAGCTCCGGATCCCTGGTGAGGAGCTTCCCCTGAAGCCTGAGTTTCTGAGAGGGGAGAGGGAGAAGCTGGGTGAGGCTCGCATGGACCTTGCGGAGTCCGTGCTGGGGGACCGTTCATAAGAAGAGCCGGACAAGACCCTACTGTTCTTAGGTGCAGACATGATTAGGAAACCTGCAGCTCCCAGGGGCCCCTACTAATTTTCTAACTCGCAGAAGGAAGGAGTGTGTGTGCGTGTGTGTGTGTGTGTGCGGTGTGAGGTATGTGCCCCTTAAGAAAATGGAAATCAACCAACCAATGAGACAGACAGACAGACAGACAGACAGACAGACAGAGATTCACTTGCCCAAGTGTTCTGTCCTGTCCTCTGAATCCGCTTCCAAGTCGCAAGACGCTGTGAGCTCCAAGTCAACGCAGAGTCCGCCAACCGCTCCGGCCGCTGATCCGCTCCGCGAAGATCTGAGTACAGGCCAGCCAGGGTGGGTTTAAATGGCCTCGGGCGCAGCCTAGCAGCGGAAAGGGCGGAGCTTCTCTCCTCCTTTCCATCAGTCACCCCCAACTTTCCCAGGCTACACCTCGTAGGAAACTGTTCTCCTGCTTTGATTTCATGCGCCACCTTTGGGACAATCTAAGAACTTACAAGTTTTCTTGGCCAGATATAATAGGAATTGTATGCACTGAAACACTGAAAACCAACTAGTGGTTCTGTGGTTCCCACGTTGTGGTTTTGACACCAGCAGCATCCTTGCCACAATCAAACCCCGGAGATCCACAGATCTGCGGTGTAACAATACCTCCCCCTGATCCGGATGCATGGCAGTTTAAGAAGTCTTTCCGTGTAAGGGAAAAGACTTTGAAGAAAAGGTGGAGATATGCGTTGTATAAACATTCTTTTGCTCTGGAACCACGTAGAGACTTGGGAGCCAGTTGGGAGGAGCATTCGTTGGATGAGGGTGCTCGGGTTAGGAATATCAAGGTGTGGCTCCAGATAATCCAATCATCTAATTAAGATTCCAGTTATGCTCATCTGTTTTAAAATTCCGTTTGGGTAAATTCTTTTAGTCAGACTGAGAATGGCAAAGCCTCAACCCCAATTTCCAGGGAGGGTTGAGAGCCTCAGGTGGAGTTGATCACCAATAGCCTATGGTTTAACCCGTCATGCCTATAGAATGAGGTCTCCATAAAAACCCAAAAGGACTGGGTTCAGAGAGCTTGTGGATAACACTTCCTGGAAGGTAGTGCACCCCTCCCCACACGCCGGGCCCCGCATTTATTTCTGAACTTTTGGCAAAGTCCGCTAAAATACAACGGCAAATGTAAGTGTTTCCCTGCGTGCTGTGAGCTCTTCCAGCCAATGAATGCAACTAAATCTGGGAGTGGTGGCAACCTGATTTATAGCCAGTTGCTGAGAAGCACAGGTAAAACAACGTGGGGCTTCCCATTGTTATTAGTGTGGGAGGCCTGTCTGGCGGGACTCGGCCCTTTGGAATCTAAAGCTATGTCCCGGTAGATAGCGTCACCATTGAATTAGAAGACACACATATGTTGAGAATAATCTTTCTGGTCATTTGCTGCATGTCTTATTTACAATATGTAATCAAATTCTTTATCCTGGCCTTATGGCACCTGGGTTGAGAACCATGATTGGAACCAAACATTGGTCTGTCACGTTCTGAGTTTGAAACTTTATTTTGCCTTTAGCGTTTTGCTATTGCTTTTTCGTTTTCTTTTGTTTCGTTTCGTTTCTAAGTTCTGGGGTATATGTGCAGGATGTGCAGATTTGTTACTAAGGTAAACATGTGCCATGGTGGTTCGCTGCACCTGTCAACCCATCACCTAGGTATTAAGCCCAGCATGCAGTAGCTGTTTTTCTTAACGCTCTGCCTCCCGAAAGGCCCCAGTGAGTGTTGTTCCCCTTCCTGTGTCCATGTGATCTCATTTTTCAGCTCTCATTATAAGTGAGAATGTGGCGTTTGGTTTTCTTTCCCTGGATTAGTTTGCTGAGCATAATGACCACACATCACCACTGTTTCTGTTTTTTAGTATAAAGAGTAGTATTTTATTGAATAAGATTTGCTCACAGAAAAATAAGCTTAAGTCTACAATGAATGCCAGACTCTACAGCAGAAAGCAATTTTCTCACTTTTCCACACACAATGGTTCCTACTAAGTGAAAAAACTTCATTCACAAATGTACTACTCTGTCTCAAAACATCTCACATAATCATGCACTGTACTAAAGCCATTAGATCAGTTCTTCAGTCAGGTTAAAGAAGTATCCCTCTAATAACTGACACTTATAATGCTATCAATATCCACTCCCAATCAGTCTGCCATTGTTAATGGTGTACAGCATTACTGAATACAATGGAATTGATGACGCCCATATCCACGGACACACCGTGACTTACGGTGGTTTGATTTATGATTTTTCAACGTTATGATGGGATTATTGGAATATTAGATGCGTTTCTGAGTTACAGTGGGTTTATGAGTATGCGACCCTATAGTCCAGAAACAGCTGTATAAGGAAAAACAGGTGTACCTAATAAAAATATGCTTAGTGACTTGGGATAAACCAATAGATGTTCACAACTGATGGAGAGCCGTGAAAGAGAGATAGCGGTAAATAGTTACAATAACACAATTTTCCTGCACCTGTCGAGGATTTCTCCCAAAAAACGCAGAATGTGGGATGCACCTAAGGCATATGAAAGAGAGAGGGCAGAAGGAGTAAGAGAGAAATAGGAGGAAGGAAGGAAGGAAGGAAAGAAAGAAGGAAGGTAGGAAGGAAGGAAGGAAGGAAGGAAGGAAAGAAGGACGAAAGGAAGGAGAAAACACCCGGTGTTACTAAAACCCCCCAAAAAATGGTTTCCCCCTGTGGGTAAGCCTACAATGTGGATGAATCTTGAAAATATTGTGCTACGTGTTGTGTCAGTCATAACAGCTCACCTATTGTGCAATTCCGTTGATAGGAAATGTCCACAATATGGAAATCTATGCATATGGGATTGATCGCACTAGGTAGTTGCTACCTAGGGCTGAGGGTCAGGGAGAGGGTTTGAGACAGAATGAGGAGTGACTAATGTCTACAGGGTTTTTCTCTGGTCGGGGGTGATAAGACGTTCTACAATGGATTGCGAATTAAAATTGAATGTGCACCACCACAGGTATACTAAAAGCCACTCAATTCATGACTTTTAATGGGGGAATCTTCTGTGGCGCACTCTCATGGAGACCACGGCAGACATAGTGAGAGAGAAAAAGGTGAGTAAATATCTGAAACGGAGGCAGAAAGAGAGAGAATGAGAAGGCCTGTGAATGGAAGGGAGAGCGAAAAGGGAAAATGGTCCTATTTACAAATGACAGATGTGAAACCGGGGTTCACATCAACAGTGTCACTGCCAGGAAGGAGGGTCATGCTAGCCATGTCACCGGTAGTGTGGCCCGCAGGGACGCCGACCTGCTGGAGCGTCGTGCCAGCATGGGCTCTGGCAGCCACGTGGGCCAGCAGGAGGGTCCCGCTGCACAGCTGTGGGGTGAGGATAGACTGGGTGGTGATATCGCCCATTACAGGGGCCTCTTCTGCTGGCAAGAGTGTGACAGTAGCAAGTAGATGGACAAGCCTGCGTGTGAGGACGGAATGCAGGAGGGGCTCTTGTGCGGCTGGGTGTGGGGCCCTCACGGGAACCGTGGAGAAATGGCCAGGTAACTGCGTCATGTGGGCTAGTAGATTGGCCAGGGCTTCGAACTGAAGGACAATAACGGGGAGTAGCTGTCAGGCCCTGGGAGTGTCTGAGTGTAAGTGGAGATGGGTTTGGGGTCACTGAGGGATGCGTGGGAGCCATCCCTGTATAGGTACAGGTCATAGGGAGATAGTCTCGTGAGGCCTGTGAGTGTCTAGGGTTGTCCTGGGTGCCTGGGGCTGACTGTGGCAGAAATGTGGGGAAGGCTGGAGAGAAGCTGGGAGACCCAGGAGAGTCCCTGAAGGCAGGGGGTGAAGAGGTGAAAGAAATGGGGGAGGGTTGCAGTAAGGTCCGTGAGTTTGTAGGTGATTCCTGGGTGCGGGAAGCTGACTCCAGGTGAAATCTGGAGATGGTCGGAGTGTAGCTGAGAGAGACAGAAGAGTCCTTGAGGGCTGGGGGTGAGAACATGAGGGAGACTGGGGAGTAAGTCAGTGAAATTCGTGAGTTCGGTGGTGTATCGTGGGTGCCTGGAACTGACTCCAGCTGGAATCTAGCGAAGTTTTGAGAGTAGCTGAAAGAGACACAGGAGTCCCTGTGGGCTGAGGGCAAAGACCTGAGAGAGACCAGGGAGGACCTCAGTGAAGTCTGTGAGTCTGTAGGTGATTCCGGAGTGTGGGAGGCTGAGTGCCGCTGAAATCTGGGCGTGGTGGGAGAGTAGCTGGGACAGACAGGAGAGTCCCAGGGGGCTGGGGGTGAAGACATGACAGAGACTGGGGAGTAACTCAGCGAAACTGCTGAGTTTGGTGGTGATACCTGGGTGCCTGGAACTGACTCCCGCTGAAATCTGGGCATGGTTGGAGAGTAGCTGGGACACACAGGAGAGTCCCTGAGGGCTGGGGGTGAAGACATGAGAGAGACCGGGGAGTACCTCAGTGAAACTGGTGAGTTTGGTGGTGACTCCGGGGTGCCTGGGACTGACTCCAGCTGAAATGTGTGCGTGGTTGGAGAGTAGCTGGGACAGACAGGAGAGTCCCTGAGGGCTGCTGAAGACATGAGAGAGACTGGAGAGTAAGTGAGTGAAATTGGTGAGTTTGGTGGTGCTTCCTGGGTGCCTGGGACTGACTCCCGCTGAAGTGTGGGCGTGGTTGGAGAGTAGCTGGGACACACAGGAGAGTCCCTGAGGGTTGGAGATAAAGACGTGCTAGAGAGTGAGGAGTAACTGAGTGAAATTGGGGAGTTTGGTGGTGATTCCGGGGTGCCTGGAGCTGACTGCAGCTGAAATGTGGGCGTGGTTGGAGAGTAGCTGGGACAGACGGGAGAGTCCCTGAGGGATGGTGAAGACATGAGAGAGACTGGGGAGTAACGCAGTGAAATTGGTGAGTTTGGTGGTGATTTCTGGGTGCCTGCAACGGACTCCCGCTGAAGTGTGGGCGTGTTTGGAGAGTAGCTGGGACAGACAGGCGAGTCCCTGAGGGTTGGAGATAAAGACGTGCTAGAGACTGGGGAGTAACTCAGTGAAAGTGGTGGGCTTGGTGGTGATCCCTGGGTTCCTGGAACTGACCCGCGCTGAAATGTGGGCGTGGTTGGAGAGTAGCTGGGACAGACTGGAGGGTCCGTAAGGGCTGGGGGTGAAGACGTGAGAGAGACTGGCGAGGATCTCACTGAGGTCTGTGAGTTTGTAGGTGTTTCTGGGGTGTGGGGTAGAGACTCCCGCTGAAATCTGGGCGTAGTTGGAGAGTAGCTGGGACAGACAGGAGAGTCATGGGTGGCTGGGGGTGAGCTGCTGGATGATGGCAGTAAGAACATATGGTATATTATTGATGAATGAGGTGACTGTGAAGAATCTCCAGAGGAGGACACGGGAGAACACAATGACATGAGTGACTGTCCTGCTTGGTTAGGAAAGGGAAACGTAAAGTTGTGGAATTCTGTTGATGATGGATGTGAGAGTGGTGAAGCCCTGCGGGGTGATGTAGAGTACTTCCACATCCCTGGTGAGGAGCTGCCCCTTGGGTCTGAGTTTCTGGGAGGGGAGAGGGAGAAGCTGGGTGAGGCAGGCATGAATCTTGAGGAGTCAGGGCTGGGGGACCGCTCATATTCTCCCGAGACGTGTGAGTCTCTGGGGGACTCCTGGGTGCATGGGGCTGACTCCCGCAGGAACCTGGGGATGGCTGGAGAGTAACTGGGAGCCACAGGAGAGTCCCTGAGGCCTGGGGGTGAAGAGATGAAAGACACAGGGGTGGAGCACCGTGAGGCTCGTGAGTTTGTAGGTGATTCCCGGGTGTGGGGGGCTGACTCCAGCTGAAATCTGGGGTTGTTTGGAGAGTAGCTGGGAGACACAGGAGATCCCCCGAGAGCTGGGGGTGAGCTGCTGGGTGATGGCAGTAAGAACATGTGGTATATTATTGATGAACGTGGGGACTCTGAGGAATCCTCAGAGGAGGACACAGGGGAGCCCAATGGCTTCATTGATTGCCCATCACGGTGAGGACAGGGAAATGGGAGCTTGTGGGATTCTGGTGATGACAGAGGTGAGTGTGGTGAAGCCCTAGGGGATGGTGAATGGTAGCTCCGGATCCCTGGTGAGGAGCTTCCCCTGAAGCCTGAGTTTCTGAGAGGGGAGAGGGAGAAGCTGGGTGAGGCTCGCATGGACCTTGCGGAGTCCGTGCTGGGGGACCGTTCATAAGAAGAGCCGGACAAGACCCTACTGTTCTTAGGTGCAGACATGATTAGGAAACCTGCAGCTCCCAGGGGCCCCTACTAATTTTCTAACTCGCAGAAGGAAGGAGTGTGTGTGCGTGTGTGTGTGTGTGTGCGGTGTGAGGTATGTGCCCCTTAAGAAAATGGAAATCAACCAACCAATGAGACAGACAGACAGACAGACAGACAGACAGACAGAGATTCACTTGCCCAAGTGTTCTGTCCTGTCCTCTGAATCCGCTTCCAAGTCGCAAGACGCTGTGAGCTCCAAGTCAACGCAGAGTCCGCCAACCGCTCCGGCCGCTGATCCGCTCCGCGAAGATCTGAGTACAGGCCAGCCAGGGTGGGTTTAAATAGCCTCGGGCGCAGCCTAGCAGCGGAAAGGGCGGAGCTTCTCTCCTCCTTTCCATCAGTCACCCCCAACTTTCCCAGGCTACACCTCGTAGGAAACTGTTCTCCTGCTTTGATTTCATGCGCCACCTTTGGGACAATCTAAGAACTTACAAGTTTTCTTGGCCAGATATAATAGGAATTGTATGCACTGAAACACTGAAAACCAACTAGTGGTTCTGTGGTTCCCACGTTGTGGTTTTGACACCAGCAGCATCCTTGCCACAATCAAACCCCGGAGATCCACAGATCTGCGGTGTAACAATACCTCCCCCTGATCCGGATGCATGGCAGTTTAAGAAGTCTTTCCGTGTAAGGGAAAAGACTTTGAAGAAAAGGTGGAGATATGCGTTGTATAAACATTCTTTTGCTCTGGAACCACGTAGAGACTTGGGAGCCAGTTGGGAGGAGCATTCGTTGGATGAGGGTGCTCGGGTTAGGAATATCAAGGTGTGGCTCCAGATAATCCAATCATCTAATTAAGATTCCAGTTATGCTCATCTGTTTTAAAATTCCGTTTGGGTAAATTCTTTTAGTCAGACTGAGAATGGCAAAGCCTCAACCCCAATTTCCAGGGAGGGTTGAGAGCCTCAGGTGGAGTTGATCACCAATAGCCTATGGTTTAACCCGTCATGCCTATAGAATGAGGTCTCCATAAAAACCCAAAAGGACTGGGTTCAGAGAGCTTGTGGATAACACTTCCTGGAAGGTAGTGCACCCCTCCCCACACGCCGGGCCCCGCATTTATTTCTGAACTTTTGGCAAAGTCCGCTAAAATACAACGGCAAATGTAAGTGTTTCCCTGCGTGCTGTGAGCTCTTCCAGCCAATGAATGCAACTAAATCTGGGAGTGGTGGCAACCTGATTTATAGCCAGTTGCTGAGAAGCACAGGTAAAACAACGTGGGGCTTCCCATTGTTATTAGTGTGGGAGGCCTGTCTGGCGGGACTCGGCCCTTTGGAATCTAAAGCTATGTCCCGGTAGATAGCGTCACCATTGAATTAGAAGACACACATATGTTGAGAATAATCTTTCTGGTCATTTGCTGCATGTCTTATTTACAATATGTAATCAAATTCTTTATCCTGGCCTTATGGCACCTGGGTTGAGAACCATGATTGGAACCAAACATTGGTCTGTCACGTTCTGAGTTTGAAACTTTATTTTGCCTTTAGCGTTTTGCTATTGCTTTTTCGTTTTCTTTTGTTTCGTTTCGTTTCTAAGTTCTGGGGTATATGTGCAGGATGTGCAGATTTGTTACTAAGGTAAACGTGTGCCATGGTGGTTCGCTGCACCTGTCAACCCATCACCTAGGTATTAAGCCCAGCATGCAGTAGCTGTTTTTCTTAACGCTCTGCCTCCCGAAAGGCCCCAGTGAGTGTTGTTCCCCTTCCTGTGTCCATGTCATCTCATTTTTCAGCTCTCATTATAAGTGAGAATGTGGCGTTTGGTTTTCTTTCCCTGGATTAGTTTGCTGAGCATAATGACCACACATCACCACTGTTTCTGTTTTTTAGTATAAAGAGTAGTATTTTATTGAATAAGATTTGCTCACAGAAAAATAAGCTTAAGTCTACAATGAATGCCAGACTCTACAGCAGAAAGCAATTTTCTCACTTTTCCACACACAATGGTTCCTACTAAGTGAAAAAACTTCATTCACAAATGTACTACTCTGTCTCAAAACATCTCACATAATCATGCACTGTACTAAAGCCATTAGATCAGTTCTTCAGTCAGGTTAAAGAAGTATCCCTCTAATAACTGACACTTATAATGCTATCAATATCCACTCCCAATCAGTCTGCCATTGTTAATGGTGTACAGCATTACTGAATACAATGGAATTGATGACGCCCATATCCACGGACACACCGTGACTTACGGTGGTTTGATTTATGATTTTTCAACGTTATGATGGGATTATTGGAATATTAGATGCGTTTCTGAGTTACAGTGGGTTTATGAGTATGCGACCCTATAGTCCAGAAACAGCTGTATAAGGAAAAACAGGTGTACCTAATAAAAATATGCTTAGTGACTTGGGATAAACCAATAGATGTTCACAACTGATGGAGAGCCGTGAAAGAGAGATAGCGGTAAATAGTTACAATAACACAATTTTCCTGCACCTGTCGAGGATTTCTCCCAAAAAACGCAGAATGTGGGATGCACCTAAGGCATATGAAAGAGAGAGGGCAGAAGGAGTAAGAGAGAAATAGGAGGAAGGAAGGAAGGAAGGAAAGAAAGAAGGAAGGTAGGAAGGAAGGAAGGAAGGAAGGAAGGAAGGAAAGAAGGACGAAAGGAAGGAGAAAACACCCGGTGTTACTAAAACCCCCCAAAAAATGGTTTCCCCCTGTGGGTAAGCCTACAATGTGGATGAATCTTGAAAATATTGTGCTACGTGTTGTGTCAGTCATAACAGCTCACCTATTGTGCAATTCCGTTGATAGGAAATGTCCACAATATGGAAATCTATGCATATGGGATTGATCGCACTAGGTAGTTGCTACCTAGGGCTGAGGGTCAGGGAGAGGGTTTGAGACAGAATGAGGAGTGACTAATGTCTACAGGGTTTTTCTCTGGTCGGGGGTGATAAGACGTTCTACAATGGATTGCGAATTAAAATTGAATGTGCACCACCACAGGTATACTAAAAGCCACTCAATTCATGACTTTTAATGGGGGAATCTTCTGTGGCGCACTCTCATGGAGACCACGGCAGACATAGTGAGAGAGAAAAAGGTGAGTAAATATCTGAAACGGAGGCAGAAAGAGAGAGAATGAGAAGGCCTGTGAATGGAAGGGAGAGCGAAAAGGGAAAATGGTCCTATTTACAAATGACAGATGTGAAACCGGGGTTCACATCAACAGTGTCACTGCCAGGAAGGAGGGTCATGCTAGCCATGTCACCGGTAGTGTGGCCCGCAGGGACGCCGACCTGCTGGAGCGTCGTGCCAGCATGGGCTCTGGCAGCCACGTGGGCCAGCAGGAGGGTCCCGCTGCACAGCTGTGGGGTGAGGATAGACTGGGTGGTGATATCGCCCATTACAGGGGCCTCTTCTGCTGGCAAGAGTGTGACAGTAGCAAGTAGATGGACAAGCCTGCGTGTGAGGACGGAATGCAGGAGGGGCTCTTGTGCGGCTGGGTGTGGGGCCCTCACGGGAACCGTGGAGAAATGGCCAGGTAACTGCGTCATGTGGGCTAGTAGATTGGCCAGGGCTTCGAACTGAAGGACAATAACGGGGAGTAGCTGTCAGGCCCTGGGAGTGTCTGAGTGTAAGTGGAGATGGGTTTGGGGTCACTGAGGGATGCGTGGGAGCCATCCCTGTATAGGTACAGGTCATAGGGAGATAGTCTCGTGAGGCCTGTGAGTGTCTAGGGTTGTCCTGGGTGCCTGGGGCTGACTGTGGCAGAAATGTGGGGAAGGCTGGAGAGAAGCTGGGAGACCCAGGAGAGTCCCTGAAGGCAGGGGGTGAAGAGGTGAAAGAAATGGGGGAGGGTTGCAGTAAGGTCCGTGAGTTTGTAGGTGATTCCTGGGTGCGGGAAGCTGACTCCAGGTGAAATCTGGAGATGGTCGGAGTGTAGCTGAGAGAGACAGAAGAGTCCTTGAGGGCTGGGGGTGAGAACATGAGGGAGACTGGGGAGTAAGTCAGTGAAATTCGTGAGTTCGGTGGTGTATCGTGGGTGCCTGGAACTGACTCCAGCTGGAATCTAGCGAAGTTTTGAGAGTAGCTGAAAGAGACACAGGAGTCCCTGTGGGCTGAGGGCAAAGACCTGAGAGAGACCAGGGAGGACCTCAGTGAAGTCTGTGAGTCTGTAGGTGATTCCGGAGTGTGGGAGGCTGAGTGCCGCTGAAATCTGGGCGTGGTGGGAGAGTAGCTGGGACAGACAGGAGAGTCCCAGGGGGCTGGGGGTGAAGACATGACAGAGACTGGGGAGTAACTCAGCGAAACTGCTGAGTTTGGTGGTGATACCTGGGTGCCTGGAACTGACTCCCGCTGAAATCTGGGCATGGTTGGAGAGTAGCTGGGACACACAGGAGAGTCCCTGAGGGCTGGGGGTGAAGACATGAGAGAGACCGGGGAGTACCTCAGTGAAACTGGTGAGTTTGGTGGTGACTCCGGGGTGCCTGGGACTGACTCCAGCTGAAATGTGTGCGTGGTTGGAGAGTAGCTGGGACAGACAGGAGAGTCCCTGAGGGCTGCTGAAGACATGAGAGAGACTGGAGAGTAAGTGAGTGAAATTGGTGAGTTTGGTGGTGCTTCCTGGGTGCCTGGGACTGACTCCCGCTGAAGTGTGGGCGTGGTTGGAGAGTAGCTGGGACACACAGGAGAGTCCCTGAGGGTTGGAGATAAAGACGTGCTAGAGAGTGAGGAGTAACTGAGTGAAATTGGGGAGTTTGGTGGTGATTCCGGGGTGCCTGGAGCTGACTGCAGCTGAAATGTGGGCGTGGTTGGAGAGTAGCTGGGACAGACGGGAGAGTCCCTGAGGGATGGTGAAGACATGAGAGAGACTGGGGAGTAACGCAGTGAAATTGGTGAGTTTGGTGGTGATTTCTGGGTGCCTGCAACGGACTCCCGCTGAAGTGTGGGCGTGTTTGGAGAGTAGCTGGGACAGACAGGCGAGTCCCTGAGGGTTGGAGATAAAGACGTGCTAGAGACTGGGGAGTAACTCAGTGAAAGTGGTGGGCTTGGTGGTGATCCCTGGGTTCCTGGAACTGACCCGCGCTGAAATGTGGGCGTGGTTGGAGAGTAGCTGGGACAGACTGGAGGGTCCGTAAGGGCTGGGGGTGAAGACGTGAGAGAGACTGGCGAGGATCTCACTGAGGTCTGTGAGTTTGTAGGTGTTTCTGGGGTGTGGGTTAGAGACTCCCGCTGAAATCTGGGCGTAGTTGGAGAGTAGCTGGGACAGACAGGAGAGTCATGGGTGGCTGGGGGTGAGCTGCTGGATGATGGCAGTAAGAACATATGGTATATTATTGATGAATCTGGTGACTGTGAAGAATCTCCAGAGGAGGACACGGGAGAACACAATGACATGAGTGACTGTCCTGCTTGGTTAGGAAAGGGAAACGTAAAGTTGTGGAATTCTGTTGATGATGGATGTGAGAGTGGTGAAGCCCTGCGGGGTGATGTAGAGTACTTCCACATCCCTGGTGAGGAGCTGCCCCTTGGGTCTGAGTTTCTGGGAGGGGAGAGGGAGAAGCTGGGTGAGGCAGGCATGAATCTTGAGGAGTCAGGGCTGGGGGACCGCTCATATTCTCCCGAGACGTGTGAGTCTCTGGGGGACTCCTGGGTGCATGGGGCTGACTCCCGCAGGAACCTGGGGATGGCTGGAAAGTAACTGGGAGCCACAGGAGAGTCCCTGAGGCCTGGGGGTGAAGAGATGAAAGACACAGGGGTGGAGCACCGTGAGGCTCGTGAGTTTGTAGGTGATTCCCGGGTGTGGGGGGCTGACTCCAGCTGAAATCTGGGGTTGTTTGGAGAGTAGCTGGGAGACACAGGAGATCCCCCGAGAGCTGGGGGTGAGCTGCTGGGTGATGGCAGTAAGAACATGTGGTATATTATTGATGAACGTGGGGACTCTGAGGAATCCTCAGAGGAGGACACGGGAGAGCCCAATGGCTTCATTGATTGCCCATCACGGTGAGGACAGGGAAATGGGAGCTTGTGGGATTCTGGTGATGACAGAGGTGAGTGTGGTGAAGCCCTAGGGGATGGTGAATGGTAGCTCCGGATCCCTGGTGAGGAGCTTCCCCTGAAGCCTGAGTTTCTGAGAGGGGAGAGGGAGAAGCTGGGTGAGGCTCGCATGGACCTTGGGGAGTCCGTGCTGGGGGACCGTTCATAAGAAGAGCCGGACAAGACCCTACTGTTCTTAGGTGCAGACATGATTAGGAAACCTGCAGCTCCCAGGGGCCCCTACTAATTTTCTAACTCGCAGAAGGAAGGAGTGTGTGTGCGTGTGTGTGTGTGTGTGCGGTGTGAGGTATGTGCCCCTTAAGAAAATGGAAATCAACCAACCAATGAGACAGACAGACAGACAGACAGACAGACAGACAGAGATTCACTTGCCCAAGTGTTCTGTCCTGTCCTCTGAATCAGCTTCCAAGTCGCAAGACGCTGTGCGCTCCAAGTCAACGCAGAGTCCGCCAACCGCTCCGGCCGCTGATCCGCTCCGCGAAGATCTGAGTACAGGCCAGCCAGGGTGGGTTTAAATGGCCTCGGGCGCAGCCTAGCAGCGGAAAGGGCGGAGCTTCACTCCTCCTTTCCATCAGTCACCCCCAACTTTCCCAGGCTACACCTCGTAGGAAACTGTTCTCCTGCTTTGATTTCATGCGCCACCTTTGGGACAATCTAAGAACTTACAAGTTTTCTTGGCCAGATATATTAGGAATTGTATGCACTGAAACACTGAAAACCAACTAGTGGTTCTGTGGTTCCCACGTTGTGGTTTTGACACCAGCAGCATCCTTGCCACAATCAAACCCCGGAGATCCACAGATCTGCGGTGTAACAATACCTCCCCCTGATCCGGATGCATGGCAGTTTAAGGAGTCTTTCCGTGTAAGGGAAAAGACTTTGAAGAAAAGGTGGAGATATGCGTTGTATAAACATTCTTTTGCTCTGGAACCACGTAGAGACTTGGGAGCCAGTTCGGTGGAGCATTCGTTGGATGAGGGTGCTCGGGTTAGGAATATCAAGGTGTGGCTCCAGGTAATCCAATCATCTAATTAAGATTCCATTTATGCTCATCTGTTTTAAAATTCCGTTTGGGTAAATTCTTTTAGTCAGACTGAGAATGGCAAAGCCTCAACCCCAATTTCCAGGGAGGGTTGAGAGCCTCAGGTGGAGTTGATCACCAATAGCCTATGGTTTAACCCGTCATGCCTATAGAATGAGGTCTCCATAAAAACCCAGAAGGACTGGGTTCAGAGAGCTTGTGGATAACACTTCCTGGAAGGTAGTGCACCCCTCCCCACACGCCGGGCCCCGCATTTATTTCTGAACTTTTTGCAAAGTCCGCTAAAATACAACGGCAAATGTAAGTGTTTCCCTGCGTGCTGTGAGCTCTTCCAGCCAATGAATGCAACTAAATCTGGGAGTGGTGGCAACCTGATTTATAGCCAGTTGCTGAGAAGCACAGGTAAAACAACGTGGGGCTTCCCATTGTTATTAGTGTGGGAGGCCTGTCTGGCGGGACTCGGCCCTTTGGAATCTAAAGCTATGTCCCAGTAGATAGCGTCACCATTGAATTAGAAGACACACATATGTTGAGAATAATCTTTCTGGTCATTTGCTGCATGTCTTATTTACAATATGTAATCAAATTCTTTATCCTGGCCTTAAGGAACCTGAGTTGAGAACCATGATTTGAACCAAACATTGGTCTGTCACGTTCTGAGTTTGAAACTTTATTTTGCCTTTAGCGTTTTGCTATTGCTTTTTCGTTTTCTTTTGTTTCGTTTCGTTTCTAAGTTCTGGGGTATATGTGCAGGATGTGCAGATTTGTTACTAAGGTAAACGTGTGCCATGGTGGTTCGCTGCACCTGTCAACCCATCACCTAGGTATTAAGCCCAGCATGCAGTAGCTGTTTTTCTTAACGCTCTGCCTCCCGAAAGGCCCCAGTGAGTGTTGTTCCCCTTCCTGTGTCCATGTGATCTCATTTTTCAGCTCTCATTATAAGTGAGAATGTGGCGTTTGGTTTTCTTTCCCTGGATTAGTTTGCTGAGCATAATGACCACACATCACCACTGTTTCTGTTTTTTAGTATAAAGAGTAGTATTTTATTGAATAAGATTTGCTCACAGAAAAATAAGCTTAAGTCTACAATGAATGCCAGACTCTACAGCAGAAAGCAATTTTCTCACTTTTCCACACACAATGGTTCCTACTAAGTGAAAAAACTTCATTCACAAATGTACTACTCTGTCTCAAAACATCTCACATAATCATGCACTGTACTAAAGCCATTAGATCAGTTCTTCAGTCAGGTTAAAGAAGTATCCCTCTAATAACTGACACTTATAATGCTATCAATATCCACTCCCAATCAGTCTGCCATTGTTAATGGTGTACAGCATTACTGAATACAATGGAATTGATGACGCCCATATCCACGGACACACCGTGACTTACGGTGGTTTGATTTATGATTTTTCAACGTTATGATGGGATTATTGGAATATTAGATGCGTTTCTGAGTTACAGTGGGTTTATGAGTATGCGACCCTATAGTCCAGAAACAGCTGTATAAGGAAAAACAGGTGTACCTAATAAAAATATGCTTAGTGACTTGGGATAAACCAATAGATGTTCACAACTGATGGAGAGCCGTGAAAGAGAGATAGCGGTAAATAGTTACAATAACACAATTTTCCTGCACCTGTCGAGGATTTCTCCCAAAAAACGCAGAATGTGGGATGCACCTAAGGCATATGAAAGAGAGAGGGCAGAAGGAGTAAGAGAGAAATAGGAGGAAGGAAGGAAGGAAGGAAAGAAAGAAGGAAGGTAGGAAGGAAGGAAGGAAGGAAGGAAGGAAGGAAAGAAGGACGAAAGGAAGGAGAAAACACCCGGTGTTACTAAAACCCCCCAAAAAATGGTTTCCCCCTGTGGGTAAGCCTACAATGTGGATGAATCTTGAAAATATTGTGCTACGTGTTGTGTCAGTCATAACAGCTCACCTATTGTGCAATTCCGTTGATAGGAAATGTCCACAATATGGAAATCTATGCATATGGGATTGATCGCACTAGGTAGTTGCTACCTAGGGCTGAGGGTCAGGGAGAGGGTTTGAGACAGAATGAGGAGTGACTAATGTCTACAGGGTTTTTCTCTGGTCGGGGGTGATAAGACGTTCTACAATGGATTGCGAATTAAAATTGAATGTGCACCACCACAGGTATACTAAAAGCCACTCAATTCATGACTTTTAATGGGGGAATCTTCTGTGGCGCACTCTCATGGAGACCACGGCAGACATAGTGAGAGAGAAAAAGGTGAGTAAATATCTGAAACGGAGGCAGAAAGAGAGAGAATGAGAAGGCCTGTGAATGGAAGGGAGAGCGAAAAGGGAAAATGGTCCTATTTACAAATGACAGATGTGAAACCGGGGTTCACATCAACAGTGTCACTGCCAGGAAGGAGGGTCATGCTAGCCATGTCACCGGTAGTGTGGCCCGCAGGGACGCCGACCTGCTGGAGCGTCGTGCCAGCATGGGCTCTGGCAGCCACGTGGGCCAGCAGGAGGGTCCCGCTGCACAGCTGTGGGGTGAGGATAGACTGGGTGGTGATATCGCCCATTACAGGGGCCTCTTCTGCTGGCAAGAGTGTGACAGTAGCAAGTAGATGGACAAGCCTGCGTGTGAGGACGGAATGCAGGAGGGGCTCTTGTGCGGCTGGGTGTGGGGCCCTCACGGGAACCGTGGAGAAATGGCCAGGTAACTGCGTCATGTGGGCTAGTAGATTGGCCAGGGCTTCGAACTGAAGGACAATAACGGGGAGTAGCTGTCAGGCCCTGGGAGTGTCTGAGTGTAAGTGGAGATGGGTTTGGGGTCACTGAGGGATGCGTGGGAGCCATCCCTGTATAGGTACAGGTCATAGGGAGATAGTCTCGTGAGGCCTGTGAGTGTCTAGGGTTGTCCTGGGTGCCTGGGGCTGACTGTGGCAGAAATGTGGGGAAGGCTGGAGAGAAGCTGGGAGACCCAGGAGAGTCCCTGAAGGCAGGGGGTGAAGAGGTGAAAGAAATGGGGGAGGGTTGCAGTAAGGTCCGTGAGTTTGTAGGTGATTCCTGGGTGCGGGAAGCTGACTCCAGGTGAAATCTGGAGATGGTCGGAGTGTAGCTGAGAGAGACAGAAGAGTCCTTGAGGGCTGGGGGTGAGAACATGAGGGAGACTGGGGAGTAAGTCAGTGAAATTCGTGAGTTCGGTGGTGTATCGTGGGTGCCTGGAACTGACTCCAGCTGGAATCTAGCGAAGTTTTGAGAGTAGCTGAAAGAGACACAGGAGTCCCTGTGGGCTGAGGGCAAAGACCTGAGAGAGACCAGGGAGGACCTCAGTGAAGTCTGTGAGTCTGTAGGTGATTCCGGAGTGTGGGAGGCTGAGTGCCGCTGAAATCTGGGCGTGGTGGGAGAGTAGCTGGGACAGACAGGAGAGTCCCAGGGGGCTGGGGGTGAAGACATGACAGAGACTGGGGAGTAACTCAGCGAAACTGCTGAGTTTGGTGGTGATACCTGGGTGCCTGGAACTGACTCCCGCTGAAATCTGGGCATGGTTGGAGAGTAGCTGGGACACACAGGAGAGTCCCTGAGGGCTGGGGGTGAAGACATGAGAGAGACCGGGGAGTACCTCAGTGAAACTGGTGAGTTTGGTGGTGACTCCGGGGTGCCTGGGACTGACTCCAGCTGAAATGTGTGCGTGGTTGGAGAGTAGCTGGGACAGACAGGAGAGTCCCTGAGGGCTGCTGAAGACATGAGAGAGACTGGAGAGTAAGTGAGTGAAATTGGTGAGTTTGGTGGTGCTTCCTGGGTGCCTGGGACTGACTCCCGCTGAAGTGTGGGCGTGGTTGGAGAGTAGCTGGGACACACAGGAGAGTCCCTGAGGGTTGGAGATAAAGACGTGCTAGAGAGTGAGGAGTAACTGAGTGAAATTGGGGAGTTTGGTGGTGATTCCGGGGTGCCTGGAGCTGACTGCAGCTGAAATGTGGGCGTGGTTGGAGAGTAGCTGGGACAGACGGGAGAGTCCCTGAGGGATGGTGAAGACATGAGAGAGACTGGGGAGTAACGCAGTGAAATTGGTGAGTTTGGTGGTGATTTCTGGGTGCCTGCAACGGACTCCCGCTGAAGTGTGGGCGTGTTTGGAGAGTAGCTGGGACAGACAGGCGAGTCCCTGAGGGTTGGAGATAAAGACGTGCTAGAGACTGGGGAGTAACTCAGTGAAAGTGGTGGGCTTGGTGGTGATCCCTGGGTTCCTGGAACTGACCCGCGCTGAAATGTGGGCGTGGTTGGAGAGTAGCTGGGACAGACTGGAGGGTCCGTAAGGGCTGGGGGTGAAGACGTGAGAGAGACTGGCGAGGATCTCACTGAGGTCTGTGAGTTTGTAGGTGTTTCTGGGGTGTGGGGTAGAGACTCCCGCTGAAATCTGGGCGTAGTTGGAGAGTAGCTGGGACAGACAGGAGAGTCATGGGTGGCTGGGGGTGAGCTGCTGGATGATGGCAGTAAGAACATATGGTATATTATTGATGAATGAGGTGACTGTGAAGAATCTCCAGAGGAGGACACGGGAGAACACAATGACGTGAGTGACTGTCCTGCTTGGTTAGGAAAGGGAAACGTAAAGTTGTGGAATTCTGTTGATGATGGATGTGAGAGTGGTGAAGCCCTGCGGGGTGATGTAGAGTACTTCCACATCCCTGGTGAGGAGCTGCCCCTTGGGTCTGAGTTTCTGGGAGGGGAGAGGGAGAAGCTGGGTGAGGCAGGCATGAATCTTGAGGAGTCAGGGCTGGGGGACCGCTCATATTCTCCCGAGACGTGTGAGTCTCTGGGGGACTCCTGGGTGCATGGGGCTGACTCCCGCAGGAACCTGGGGATGGCTGGAGAGTAACTGGGAGCCACAGGAGAGTCCCTGAGGCCTGGGGGTGAAGAGATGAAAGACACAGGGGTGGAGCACCGTGAGGCTCGTGAGTTTGTAGGTGATTCCCGGGTGTGGGGGGCTGACTCCAGCTGAAATCTGGGGTTGTTTGGAGAGTAGCTGGGAGACACAGGAGATCCCCCGAGAGCTGGGGGTGAGCTGCTGGGTGATGGCAGTAAGAACATGTGGTATATTATTGATGAACGTGGGGACTCTGAGGAATCCTCAGAGGAGGACACGGGAGAGCCCAATGGCTTCATTGATTGCCCATCACGGTGAGGACAGGGAAATGGGAGCTTGTGGGATTCTGGTGATGACAGAGGTGAGTGTGGTGAAGCCCTAGGGGATGGTGAATGGTAGCTCCGGATCCCTGGTGAGGAGCTTCCCCTGAAGCCTGAGTTTCTGAGAGGGGAGAGGGAGAAGCTGGGTGAGGCTCGCATGGACCTTGGGGAGTCCGTGCTGGGGGACCGTTCATAAGAAGAGCCGGACAAGACCCTACTGTTCTTAGGTGCAGACATGATTAGGAAACCTGCAGCTCCCAGGGGCCCCTACTAATTTTCTAACTCGCAGAAGGAAGGAGTGTGTGTGCGTGTGTGTGTGTGTGTGCGGTGTGAGGTATGTGCCCCTTAAGAAAATGGAAATCAACCAACCAATGAGACAGACAGACAGACAGACAGACAGACAGACAGAGATTCACTTGCCCAAGTGTTCTGTCCTGTCCTCTGAATCCGCTTCCAAGTCGCAAGACGCTGTGAGCTCCAAGTCAACGCAGAGTCCGCCAACCGCTCCGGCCGCTGATCCGCTCCGCGAAGATCTGAGTACAGGCCAGCCAGGGTGGGTTTAAATGGCCTCGGGCGCAGCCTAGCAGCGGAAAGGGCGGAGCTTCACTCCTCCTTTCCATCAGGCACCCCCAACTTTCCCAGGCTACACCTCGTAGGAAACTGTTCTCCTGCTTTGATTTCATGCGCCACCTTTGGGACAATCTAAGAACTTACAAGTTTTCTTGGCCAGATATATTAGGAATTGTATGCACTGAAACACTGAAAACCAACTAGTGGTTCTGTGGTTCCCACGTTGTGGTTTTGACACCAGCAGCATCCTTGCCACAATCAAACCCCGGAGATCCACAGATCTGCGGTGTAACCATACCTCCCCCTGATCCGGATGCATGGCAGTTTAAAGAGTCTTTCCGTGTAAGGGAAAAGACTTTGAAGAAAAGGTGGAGATATGCGTTGTATAAACATTCTTTTGCTCTGGAACCACGTAGAGACTTGGGAGCCAGTTGGGAGGAGCATTCGTTGGATGAGGGTGCTCGGGTTAGGAATATCAAGGTGTGGCTCCAGATAATCCAATCATCTAATTAAGATTCCAGTTATGCTCATCTGTTTTAAAATTCCGTTTGGGTAAATTCTTTTAGTCAGACTGAGAATGGCAAAGCCTCAACCCCAATTTCCAGGGAGGGTTGAGAGCCTCAGGTGGAGTTGATCACCAATAGCCTATGGTTTAACCCGTCATGCCTATAGAATGAGGTCTCCATAAAAACCCAAAAGGACTGGGTTCAGAGAGCTTGTGGATAACACTTCCTGGAAGGTAGTGCACCCCTCCCCACACGCCGGGCCCCGCATTTATTTCTGAACTTTTGGCAAAGTCCGCTAAAATACAACGGCAAATGTAAGTGTTTCCCTGCGTGCTGTGAGCTCTTCCAGCCAATGAATGCAACTAAATCTGGGAGTGGTGGCAACCTGATTTATAGCCAGTTGCTGAGAAGCACAGGTAAAACAACGTGGGGCTTCCCATTGTTATTAGTGTGGGAGGCCTGTCTGGCGGGACTCGGCCCTTTGGAATCTAAAGCTATGTCCCGGTAGATAGCGTCACCATTGAATTAGAAGACACACATATGTTGAGAATAATCTTTCTGGTCATTTGCTGCATGTCTTATTTACAATATGTAATCAAATTCTTTATCCTGGCCTTATGGCACCTGGGTTGAGAACCATGATTGGAACCAAACATTGGTCTGTCACGTTCTGAGTTTGAAACTTTATTTTGCCTTTAGCGTTTTGCTATTGCTTTTTCGTTTTCTTTTGTTTCGTTTCGTTTCTAAGTTCTGGGGTATATGTGCAGGATGTGCAGATTTGTTACTAAGGTAAACGTGTGCCATGGTGGTTCGCTGCACCTGTCAACCCATCACCTAGGTATTAAGCCCAGCATGCAGTAGCTGTTTTTCTTAACGCTCTGCCTCCCGAAAGGCCCCAGTGAGTGTTGTTCCCCTTCCTGTGTCCATGTCATCTCATTTTTCAGCTCTCATTATAAGTGAGAATGTGGCGTTTGGTTTTCTTTCCCTGGATTAGTTTGCTGAGCATAATGACCACACATCACCACTGTTTCTGTTTTTTAGTATAAAGAGTAGTATTTTATTGAATAAGATTTGCTCACAGAAAAATAAGCTTAAGTCTACAATGAATGCCAGACTCTACAGCAGAAAGCAATTTTCTCACTTTTCCACACACAATGGTTCCTACTAAGTGAAAAAACTTCATTCACAAATGTACTACTCTGTCTCAAAACATCTCACATAATCATGCACTGTACTAAAGCCATTAGATCAGTTCTTCAGTCAGGTTAAAGAAGTATCCCTCTAATAACTGACTTTTATAATGCTATCAATATCCACTCCCAATCAGTCTGCCATTGTTAATGGTGTACAGCATTACTGAATACAATGGAATTGATGACGCCCATATCCACGGACACACCGTGACTTACGGTGGTTTGATTTATGATTTTTCAACGTTATGATGGGATTATTGGAATATTAGATGCGTTTCTGAGTTACAGTGGGTTTATGAGTATGCGACCCTATAGTCCAGAAACAGCTGTATAAGGAAAAACAGGTGTACCTAATAAAAATATGCTTAGTGACTTGGGATAAACCAATAGATGTTCACAACTGATGGAGAGCCGTGAAAGAGAGATAGCGGTAAATAGTTACAATAACACAATTTTCCTGCACCTGTCGAGGATTTCTCCCAAAAAACGCAGAATGTGGGATGCACCTAAGGCATATGAAAGAGAGAGGGCAGAAGGAGTAAGAGAGAAATAGGAGGAAGGAAGGAAGGAAGGAAGGAAAGAAAGAAGGAAGGTAGGAAGGAAGGAAGGAAGGAAGGAAGGAAGGAAGGAAGGAAGGAAAGAAGGACGAAAGGAAGGAGAAAACACCCGGTGTTACTAAAACCCCCCAAAAAATGGTTTCCCCCTGTGGGTAAGCCTACAATGTGGATGAATCTTGAAAATATTGTGCTACGTGTTGTGTCAGTCATAACAGCTCACCTATTGTGCAATTCCGTTGATAGGAAATGTCCACAATATGGAAATCTATGCATATGGGATTGATCGCACTAGGTAGTTGCTACCTAGGGCTGAGGGTCAGGGAGAGGGTTTGAGACAGAATGAGGAGTGACTAATGTCTACAGGGTTTTTCTCTGGTCGGGGGTGATAAGACGTTCTACAATGGATTGCGAATTAAAATTGAATGTGCACCACCACAGGTATACTAAAAGCCACTCAATTCATGACTTTTAATGGGGGAATCTTCTGTGGCGCACTCTCATGGAGACCACGGCAGACATAGTGAGAGAGAAAAAGGTGAGTAAATATCTGAAACGGAGGCAGAAAGAGAGAGAATGAGAAGGCCTGTGAATGGAAGGGAGAGCGAAAAGGGAAAATGGTCCTATTTACAAATGACAGATGTGAAACCGGGGTTCACATCAACAGTGTCACTGCCAGGAAGGAGGGTCATGCTAGCCATGTCACCGGTAGTGTGGCCCGCAGGGACGCCGACCTGCTGGAGCGTCGTGCCAGCATGGGCTCTGGCAGCCACGTGGGCCAGCAGGAGGGTCCCGCTGCACAGCTGTGGGGTGAGGATAGACTGGGTGGTGATATCGCCCATTACAGGGGCCTCTTCTGCTGGCAAGAGTGTGACAGTAGCAAGTAGATGGACAAGCCTGCGTGTGAGGACGGAATGCAGGAGGGGCTCTTGTGCGGCTGGGTGTGGGGCCCTCACGGGAACCGTGGAGAAATGGCCAGGTAACTGCGTCATGTGGGCTAGTAGATTGGCCAGGGTTTCGAACTGAAGGACAATAACGGGGAGTAGCTGTCAGGCCCTGGGAGTGTCTGAGTGTAAGTGGAGATGGGTTTGGGGTCACTGAGGGATGCGTGGGAGCCATCCCTGTATAGGTACAGGTCATAGGGAGATAGTCTCGTGAGGCCTGTGAGTGTCTAGGGTTGTCCTGGGTGCCTGGGGCTGACTGTGGCAGAAATGTGGGGAAGGCTGGAGAGAAGCTGGGAGACCCAGGAGAGTCCCTGAAGGCAGGGGGTGAAGAGGTGAAAGAAATGGGGGAGGGTTGCAGTAAGGTCCGTGAGTTTGTAGGTGATTCCTGGGTGCGGGAAGCTGACTCCAGGTGAAATCTGGAGATGGTCGGAGTGTAGCTGAGAGAGACAGAAGAGTCCTTGAGGGCTGGGGGTGAGAACATGAGGGAGACTGGGGAGTAAGTCAGTGAAATTCGTGAGTTCGGTGGTGTATCGTGGGTGCCTGGAACTGACTCCAGCTGGAATCTAGCGAAGTTTTGAGAGTAGCTGAAAGAGACACAGGAGTCCCTGTGGGCTGAGGGCAAAGACCTGAGAGAGACCAGGGAGGACCTCAGTGAAGTCTGTGAGTCTGTAGGTGATTCCGGAGTGTGGGAGGCTGAGTGCCGCTGAAATCTGGGCGTGGTGGGAGAGTAGCTGGGACAGACAGGAGAGTCCCAGGGGGCTGGGGGTGAAGACATGACAGAGACTGGGGAGTAACTCAGCGAAACTGCTGAGTTTGGTGGTGATACCTGGGTGCCTGGAACTGACTCCCGCTGAAATCTGGGCATGGTTGGAGAGTAGCTGGGACACACAGGAGAGTCCCTGAGGGCTGGGGGTGAAGACATGAGAGAGACCGGGGAGTACCTCAGTGAAACTGGTGAGTTTGGTGGTGACTCCGGGGTGCCTGGGACTGACTCCAGCTGAAATGTGTGCGTGGTTGGAGAGTAGCTGGGACAGACAGGAGAGTCCCTGAGGGCTGCTGAAGACATGAGAGAGACTGGAGAGTAAGTGAGTGAAATTGGTGAGTTTGGTGGTGCTTCCTGGGTGCCTGGGACTGACTCCCGCTGAAGTGTGGGCGTGGTTGGAGAGTAGCTGGGACACACAGGAGAGTCCCTGAGGGTTGGAGATAAAGACGTGCTAGAGAGTGAGGAGTAACTGAGTGAAATTGGGGAGTTTGGTGGTGATTCCGGGGTGCCTGGAGCTGACTGCAGCTGAAATGTGGGCGTGGTTGGAGAGTAGCTGGGACAGACGGGAGAGTCCCTGAGGGATGGTGAAGACATGAGAGAGACTGGGGAGTAACGCAGTGAAATTGGTGAGTTTGGTGGTGATTTCTGGGTGCCTGCAATGGACTCCCGCTGAAGTGTGGGCGTGTTTGGAGAGTAGCTGGGACAGACAGGCGAGTCCCTGAGGGTTGGAGATAAAGACGTGCTAGAGACTGGGGAGTAACTCAGTGAAAGTGGTGGGCTTGGTGGTGATCCCTGGGTTCCTGGAACTGACCCGCGCTGAAATGTGGGCGTGGTTGGAGAGTAGCTGGGACAGACTGGAGGGTCCGTAAGGGCTGGGGGTGAAGACGTGAGAGAGACTGGCGAGGATCTCACTGAGGTCTGTGAGTTTGTAGGTGTTTCTGGGGTGTGGGGTAGAGACTCCCGCTGAAATCTGGGCGTAGTTGGAGAGTAGCTGGGACAGACAGGAGAGTCATGGGTGGCTGGGGGTGAGCTGCTGGATGATGGCAGTAAGAACATATGGTATATTATTGATGAATGAGGTGACTGTGAAGAATCTCCAGAGGAGGACACGGGAGAACACAATGACATGAGTGACTGTCCTGCTTGGTTAGGAAAGGGAAACGTAAAGTTGTGGAATTCTGTTGATGATGGATGTGAGAGTGGTGAAGCCCTGCGGGGTGATGTAGAGTACTTCCACATCCCTGGTGAGGAGCTTCCCCTTGGTTCTGAGTTTCTGGGAGGGGAGAGGGAGAAGCTGGGTGAGGCAGGCATGAATCTTGAGGAGTCAGGGCTGGGGGACCGCTCATATTCTCCCGAGACGTGTGAGTCTCTGGGGGACTCCTGGGTGCATGGGGCTGACTCCCGCAGGAACCTGGGGATGGCTGGAGAGTAACTGGGAGCCACAGGAGAGTCCCTGAGGCCTGGGGGTGAAGAGATGAAAGACACAGGGGTGGAGCACCGTGAGGCTCGTGAGTTTGTAGGTGATTCCCGGGTGTGGGGGGCTGACTCCAGCTGAAATCTGGGGTTGTTTGGAGAGTAGCTGGGAGACACAGGAGATCCCCCGAGAGCTGGGGGTGAGCTGCTGGGTGATGGCAGTAAGAACACGTGGTATATTATTGATGAACGTGGGGACTCTGAGGAATCCTCAGAGGAGGACACAGGGGAGCCCAATGGCTTCATTGATTGCCCATCACGGTGAGGACAGGGAAATGGGAGCTTGTGGGATTCTGGTGATGACAGAGGTGAGTGTGGTGAAGCCCTAGGGGATGGTGAATGGTAGCTCCGGATCCCTGGTGAGGAGCTTCCCCTGAAGCCTGAGTTTCTGAGAGGGGAGAGGGAGAAGCTGGGTGAGGCTCGCATGGACCTTGCGGAGTCCGTGCTGGGGGACCGTTCATAAGAAGAGCCGGACAAGACCCTACTGTTCTTAGGTGCAGACATGATTAGGAAACCTGCAGCTCCCAGGGGCCCCTACTAATTTTCTAACTCGCAGAAGGAAGGAGTGTGTGTGCGTGTGTGTGTGTGTGCGGTGTGAGGTATGTGCCCCTTAAGAAAATGGAAATCAACCAACCAATGAGACAGACAGACAGACAGACAGACAGACAGACAGACAGACAGAGATTCACTTGCCCAAGTGTTCTGTCCTGTCCTCTGAATCCGCTTCCAAGTCGCAAGACGCTGTGAGCTCCAAGTAAACGCAGAGTCCGCCAACCGCTCCGGCCGCTGATCCGCTCCGCGAAGATCTGAGTACAGGCCAGCCAGGGTGGGTTTAAATAGCCTCGGGCGCAGCCTAGCAGCGGAAAGGGCGGAGCTTCACTCCTCCTTTCCATCAGTCACCCCCAACTTTCCCAGGCTACACCTCGTAGGAAACTGTTCTCCTGCTTTGATTTCATGCGCCACCTTTGGGACAATCTAAGAACTTACAAGTTTTCTTGGCCAGATATATTAGGAATTGTATGCACTGAAACACTGAAAACCAACTAGTGGTTCTGTGGTTCCCACGTTGTGGTTTTGACACCAGCAGCATCCTTGCCACAATCAAACCCCGGAGATCCACAGATCTGCGGTGTAACCATACCTCCCCCTGATCCGGATGCATGGCAGTTTAAGGAGTCTTTCCGTGTAAGGGAAAAGACTTTGAAGAAAAGGTGGAGATATGCGTTGTATAAACATTCTTTTGCTCTGGAACCACGTAGAGACTTGGGAGCCAGTTGGGAGGAGCATTCGTTGGATGAGGGTGCTCGGGTTAGGAATATCAAGGTGTGGCTCCAGATAATCCAATCATCTAATTAAGATTCCAGTTATGCTCATCTGTTTTAAAATTCCGTTTGGGTAAATTCTTTTAGTCAGACTGAGAATGGCAAAGCCTCAACCCCAATTTCCAGGGAGGGTTGAGAGCCTCAGGTGGAGTTGATCACCAATAGCCTATGGTTTAACCCGTCATGCCTATAGAATGAGGTCTCCATAAAAACCCAAAAGGACTGGGTTCAGAGAGCTTGTGGATAACACTTCCTGGAAGGTAGTGCACCCCTCCCCACACGCCGGGCCCCGCATTTATTTCTGAACTTTTTGCAAAGTCCGCTAAAATACAACGGCAAATGTAAGTGTTTCCCTGCGTGCTGTGAGCTCTTCCAGCCAATGAATGCAACTAAATCTGGGAGTGGTGGCAACCTGATTTATAGCCAGTTGCTGAGAAGCACAGGTAAAACAACGTGGGGCTTCCCATTGTTATTAGTGTGGGAGGCCTGTCTGGCGGGACTCGGCCCTTTGGAATCTAAAGCTATGTCCCGGTAGATAGCGTCACCATTGAATTAGAAGACACACATATGTTGAGAATAATCTTTCTGGTCATTTGCTGCATGTCTTATTTACAATATGTAATCAAATTCTTTATCCTGGCCTTATGGCACCTGGGTTGAGAACCATGATTGGAACCAAACATTGGTCTGTCACGTTCTGAGTTTGAAACTTTATTTTGCCTTTAGCGTTTTGCTATTGCTTTTTCGTTTTCTTTTGTTTCGTTTCGTTTCTAAGTTCTGGGGTATATGTGCAGGATGTGCAGATTTGTTACTAAGGTAAACGTGTGCCATGGTGGTTCGCTGCACCTGTCAACCCATCACCTAGGTATTAAGCCCAGCATGCAGTAGCTGTTTTTCTTAACGCTCTGCCTCCCGAAAGGCCCCAGTGAGTGTTGTTCCCCTTCCTGTGTCCATGTCATCTCATTTTTCAGCTCTCATTATAAGTGAGAATGTGGCGTTTGGTTTTCTTTCCCTGGATTAGTTTGCTGAGCATAATGACCACACATCACCACTGTTTCTGTTTTTTAGTATAAAGAGTAGTATTTTATTGAATAAGATTTGCTCACAGAAAAATAAGCTTAAGTCTACAATGAATGCCAGACTCTACAGCAGAAAGCAATTTTCTCACTTTTCCACACACAATGGTTCCTACTAAGTGAAAAAACTTCATTCACAAATGTACTACTCTGTCTCAAAACATCTCACATAATCATGCACTGTACTAAAGCCATTAGATCAGTTCTTCAGTCAGGTTAAAGAAGTATCCCTCTAATAACTGACTTTTATAATGCTATCAATATCCACTCCCAATCAGTCTGCCATTGTTAATGGTGTACAGCATTACTGAATACAATGGAATTGATGACGCCCATATCCACGGACACACCGTGACTTACGGTGGTTTGATTTATGATTTTTCAACGTTATGATGGGATTATTGGAATATTAGATGCGTTTCTGAGTTACAGTGGGTTTATGAGTATGCGACCCTATAGTCCAGAAACAGCTGTATAAGGAAAAACAGGTGTACCTAATAAAAATATGCTTAGTGACTTGGGATAAACCAATAGATGTTCACAACTGATGGAGAGCCGTGAAAGAGAGATAGCGGTAAATAGTTACAATAACACAATTTTCCTGCACCTGTCGAGGATTTCTCCCAAAAAACGCAGAATGTGGGATGCACCTAAGGCATATGAAAGAGAGAGGGCAGAAGGAGTAAGAGAGAAATAGGAGGAAGGAAGGAAGGAAGGAAAGAAAGAAGGAAGGTAGGAAGGAAGGAAGGAAGGAAGGAAGGAAGGAAGGAAGGAAAGAAGGACGAAAGGAAGGAGAAAACACCCGGTGTTACTAAAACCCCCCAAAAAATGGTTTCCCCCTGTGGGTAAGCCTACAATGTGGATGAATCTTGAAAATATTGTGCTACGTGTTGTGTCAGTCATAACAGCTCACCTATTGTGCAATTCCGTTGATAGGAAATGTCCACAATATGGAAATCTATGCATATGGGATTGATCGCACTAGGTAGTTGCTACCTAGGGCTGAGGGTCAGGGAGAGGGTTTGAGACAGAATGAGGAGTGACTAATGTCTACAGGGTTTTTCTCTGGTCGGGGGTGATAAGACGTTCTACAATGGATTGCGAATTAAAATTGAATGTGCACCACCACAGGTATACTAAAAGCCACTCAATTCATGACTTTTAATGGGGGAATCTTCTGTGGCGCACTCTCATGGAGACCACGGCAGACATAGTGAGAGAGAAAAAGGTGAGTAAATATCTGAAACGGAGGCAGAAAGAGAGAGAATGAGAAGCCCTGTGAATGGAAGGGAGAGCGAAAAGGGAAAATGGTCCTATTTACAAATGACAGATGTGAAACCGGGGTTCACATCAACAGTGTCACTGCCAGGAAGGAGGGTCATGCTAGCCATGTCACCGGTAGTGTGGCCCGCAGGGACGCCGACCTGCTGGAGCGTCGTGCCAGCATGGGCTCTGGCAGCCACGTGGGCCAGCAGGAGGGTCCCGCTGCACAGCTGTGGGGTGAGGATAGACTGGGTGGTGATATCGCCCATTACAGGGGCCTCTTCTGCTGGCAAGAGTGTGACAGTAGCAAGTAGATGGACAAGCCTGCGTGTGAGGACGGAATGCAGGAGGGGCTCTTGTGCGGCTGGGTGTGGGGCCCTCACGGGAACCGTGGAGAAATGGCCAGGTAACTGCGTCATGTGGGCTAGTAGATTGGCCAGGGTTTCGAACTGAAGGACAATAACGGGGAGTAGCTGTCAGGCCCTGGGAGTGTCTGAGTGTAAGTGGAGATGGGTTTGGGGTCACTGAGGGATGCGTGGGAGCCATCCCTGTATAGGTACAGGTCATAGGGAGATAGTCTCGTGAGGCCTGTGAGTGTCTAGGGTTGTCCTGGGTGCCTGGGGCTGACTGTGGCAGAAATGTGGGGAAGGCTGGAGAGAAGCTGGGAGACCCAGGAGAGTCCCTGAAGGCAGGGGGTGAAGAGGTGAAAGAAATGGGGGAGGGTTGCAGTAAGGTCCGTGAGTTTGTAGGTGATTCCTGGGTGCGGGAAGCTGACTCCAGGTGAAATCTGGAGATGGTCGGAGTGTAGCTGAGAGAGACAGAAGAGTCCTTGAGGGCTGGGGGTGAGAACATGAGGGAGACTGGGGAGTAAGTCAGTGAAATTCGTGAGTTCGGTGGTGTATCGTGGGTGCCTGGAACTGACTCCAGCTGGAATCTAGCGAAGTTTTGAGAGTAGCTGAAAGAGACACAGGAGTCCCTGTGGGCTGAGGGCAAAGACCTGAGAGAGACCAGGGAGGACCTCAGTGAAGTCTGTGAGTCTGTAGGTGATTCCGGAGTGTGGGAGGCTGAGTGCCGCTGAAATCTGGGCGTGGTGGGAGAGTAGCTGGGACAGACAGGAGAGTCCCAGGGGGCTGGGGGTGAAGACATGACAGAGACTGGGGAGTAACTCAGCGAAACTGCTGAGTTTGGTGGTGATACCTGGGTGCCTGGAACTGACTCCCGCTGAAATCTGGGCATGGTTGGAGAGTAGCTGGGACACACAGGAGAGTCCCTGAGGGCTGGGGGTGAAGACATGAGAGAGACCGGGGAGTACCTCAGTGAAACTGGTGAGTTTGGTGGTGACTCCGGGGTGCCTGGGACTGACTCCAGCTGAAATGTGTGCGTGGTTGGAGAGTAGCTGGGACAGACAGGAGAGTCCCTGAGGGCTGCTGAAGACATGAGAGAGACTGGAGAGTAAGTGAGTGAAATTGGTGAGTTTGGTGGTGCTTCCTGGGTGCCTGGGACTGACTCCCGCTGAAGTGTGGGCGTGGTTGGAGAGTAGCTGGGACACACAGGAGAGTCCCTGAGGGTTGGAGATAAAGACGTGCTAGAGAGTGAGGAGTAACTGAGTGAAATTGGGGAGTTTGGTGGTGATTCCGGGGTGCCTGGAGCTGACTGCAGCTGAAATGTGGGCGTGGTTGGAGAGTAGCTGGGACAGACGGGAGAGTCCCTGAGGGATGGTGAAGACATGAGAGAGACTGGGGAGTAACGCAGTGAAATTGGTGAGTTTGGTGGTGATTTCTGGGTGCCTGCAACGGACTCCCGCTGAAGTGTGGGCGTGTTTGGAGAGTAGCTGGGACAGACAGGCGAGTCCCTGAGGGTTGGAGATAAAGACGTGCTAGAGACTGGGGAGTAACTCAGTGAAAGTGGTGGGCTTGGTGGTGATCCCTGGGTTCCTGGAACTGACCCGCGCTGAAATGTGGGCGTGGTTGGAGAGTAGCTGGGACAGACTGGAGGGTCCGTAAGGGCTGGGGGTGAAGACGTGAGAGAGACTGGCGAGGATCTCACTGAGGTCTGTGAGTTTGTAGGTGTTTCTGGGGTGTGGGGTAGAGACTCCCGCTGAAATCTGGGCGTAGTTGGAGAGTAGCTGGGACAGACAGGAGAGTCATGGGTGGCTGGGGGTGAGCTGCTGGATGATGGCAGTAAGAACATATGGTATATTATTGATGAATGAGGTGACTGTGAAGAATCTCCAGAGGAGGACACGGGAGAACACAATGACATGAGTGACTGTCCTGCTTGGTTAGGAAAGGGAAACGTAAAGTTGTGGAATTCTGTTGATGATGGATGTGAGAGTGGTGAAGCCCTGCGGGGTGATGTAGAGTACTTCCACATCCCTGGTGAGGAGCTGCCCCTTGGGTCTGAGTTTCTGGGAGGGGAGAGGGAGAAGCTGGGTGAGGCAGGCATGAATCTTGAGGAGTCAGGGCTGGGGGACCGCTCATATTCTCCCGAGACGTGTGAGTCTCTGGGGGACTCCTGGGTGCATGGGGCTGACTCCCGCAGGAACCTGGGGATGGCTGGAGAGTAACTGGGAGCCACAGGAGAGTCCCTGAGGCCTGGGGGTGAAGAGATGAAAGACACAGGGGTGGAGCACCGTGAGGCTCGTGAGTTTGTAGGTGATTCCCGGGTGTGGGGGGCTGACTCCAGCTGAAATCTGGGGTTGTTTGGAGAGTAGCTGGGAGACACAGGAGATCCCCCGAGAGCTGGGGGTGAGCTGCTGGGTGATGGCAGTAAGAACATGTGGTATATTATTGATGAACGTGGGGACTCTGAGGAATCCTCAGAGGAGGACACAGGGGAGCCCAATGGCTTCATTGATTGCCCATCACGGTGAGGACAGGGAAATGGGAGCTTGTGGGATTCTGGTGATGACAGAGGTGAGTGTGGTGAAGCCCTAGGGGATGGTGAATGGTAGCTCCGGATCCCTGGTGAGGAGCTTCCCCTGAAGCCTGAGTTTCTGAGAGGGGAGAGGGAGAAGCTGGGTGAGGCTCGCATGGACCTTGCGGAGTCCGTGCTGGGGGACCGTTCATAAGAAGAGCCGGACAAGACCCTACTGTTCTTAGGTGCAGACATGATTAGGAAACCTGCAGCTCCCAGGGGCCCCTACTAATTTTCTAACTCGCAGAAGGAAGGAGTGTGTGTGCGTGTGTGTGTGTGTGCGGTGTGAGGTATGTGCCCCTTAAGAAAATGGAAATCAACCAACCAATGAGACAGACAGACAGACAGACAGACAGACAGACAGACAGAGATTCACTTGCCCAAGTGTTCTGTCCTGTCCTCTGAATCCGCTTCCAAGTCGCAAGACGCTGTGAGCTCCAAGTCAACGCAGAGTCCGCCAACCGCTCCGGCCGCTGATCCGCTCCGCGAAGATCTGAGTACAGGCCAGCCAGGGTGGGTTTAAATGGCCTCGGGCGCAGCCTAGCAGCGGAAAGGGCGGAGCTTCACTCCTCCTTTCCATCAGTCACCCCCAACTTTCCCAGGCTACACCTCGTAGGAAACTGTTCTCCTGCTTTGATTTCATGCGCCACCTTTGGGACAATCTAAGAACTTACAAGTTTTCTTGGCCAGATATATTAGGAATTGTATGCACTGAAACACTGAAAACCAACTAGTGGTTCTGTGGTTCCCACGTTGTGGTTTTGACACCAGCAGCATCCTTGCCACAATCAAACCCCGGAGATCCACAGATCTGCGGTGTAACCATACCTCCCCCTGATCCGGATGCATGGCAGTTTAAGGAGTCTTTCCGTGTAAGGGAAAAGACTTTGAAGAAAAGGTGGAGATATGCGTTGTATAAACATTCTTTTGCTCTGGAACCACGTAGAGACTTGGGAGCCAGTTGGGAGGAGCATTCGTTGGATGAGGGTGCTCGGGTTAGGAATATCAAGGTGTGGCTCCAGATAATCCAATCATCTAATTAAGATTCCAGTTATGCTCATCTGTTTTAAAATTCCGTTTGGGTAAATTCTTTTAGTCAGACTGAGAATGGCAAAGCCTCAACCCCAATTTCCAGGGAGGGTTGAGAGCCTCAGGTGGAGTTGATCACCAATAGCCTATGGTTTAACCCGTCATGCCTATAGAATGAGGTCTCCATAAAAACCCAAAAGGACTGGGTTCAGAGAGCTTGTGGATAACACTTCCTGGAAGGTAGTGCACCCCTCCCCACACGCCGGGCCCCGCATTTATTTCTGAACTTTTTGCAAAGTCCGCTAAAATACAACGGCAAATGTAAGTGTTTCCCTGCGTGCTGTGAGCTCTTCCAGCCAATGAATGCAACTAAATCTGGGAGTGGTGGCAACCTGATTTATAGCCAGTTGCTGAGAAGCACAGGTAAAACAACGTGGGGCTTCCCATTGTTATTAGTGTGGGAGGCCTGTCTGGCGGGACTCGGCCCTTTGGAATCTAAAGCTATGTCCCGGTAGATAGCGTCACCATTGAATTAGAAGACACACATATGTTGAGAATAATCTTTCTGGTCATTTGCTGCATGTCTTATTTACAATATGTAATCAAATTCTTTATCCTGGCCTTATGGCACCTGGGTTGAGAACCATGATTTGAACCAAACATTGGTCTGTCACGTTCTGAGTTTGAAACTTTATTTTGCCTTTAGCGTTTTGCTATTGCTTTTTCGTTTTCTTTTGTTTCGTTTCGTTTCTAAGTTCTGGGGTATATGTGCAGGATGTGCAGATTTGTTACTAAGGTAAACGTGTGCCATGGTGGTTCGCTGCACCTGTCAACCCATCACCTAGGTATTAAGCCCAGCATGCAGTAGCTGTTTTTCTTAACGCTCTGCCTCCCGAAAGGCCCCAGTGAGTGTTGTTCCCCTTCCTGTGTCCATGTGATCTCATTTTTCAGCTCTCATTATAAGTGAGAATGTGGCGTTTGGTTTTCTTTCCCTGGATTAGTTTGCTGAGCATAATGACCACACATCACCACTGTTTCTGTTTTTTAGTATAAAGAGTAGTATTTTATTGAATAAGATTTGCTCACAGAAAAATAAGCTTAAGTCTACAATGAATGCCAGACTCTACAGCAGAAAGCAATTTTCTCACTTTTCCACACACAATGGTTCCTACTAAGTGAAAAAACTTCATTCACAAATGTACTACTCTGTCTCAAAACATCTCACATAATCATGCACTGTACTAAAGCCATTAGATCAGTTCTTCAGTCAGGTTAAAGAAGTATCCCTCTAATAACTGACACTTATAATGCTATCAATATCCACTCCCAATCAGTCTGCCATTGTTAATGGTGTACAGCATTACTGAATACAATGGAATTGATGACGCCCATATCCACGGACACACCGTGACTTACGGTGGTTTGATTTATGATTTTTCAACGTTATGATGGGATTATTGGAATATTAGATGCGTTTCTGAGTTACAGTGGGTTTATGAGTATGCGACCCTATAGTCCAGAAACAGCTGTATAAGGAAAAACAGGTGTACCTAATAAAAATATGCTTAGTGACTTGGGATAAACCAATAGATGTTCACAACTGATGGAGAGCCGTGAAAGAGAGATAGCGGTAAATAGTTACAATAACACAATTTTCCTGCACCTGTCGAGGATTTCTCCCAAAAAACGCAGAATGTGGGATGCACCTAAGGCATATGAAAGAGAGAGGGCAGAAGGAGTAAGAGAGAAATAGGAGGAAGGAAGGAAGGAAGGAAAGAAAGAAGGAAGGTAGGAAGGAAGGAAGGAAGGAAGGAAGGAAGGAAAGAAGGACGAAAGGAAGGAGAAAACACCCGGTGTTACTAAAACCCCCCAAAAAATGGTTTCCCCCTGTGGGTAAGCCTACAATGTGGATGAATCTTGAAAATATTGTGCTACGTGTTGTGTCAGTCATAACAGCTCACCTATTGTGCAATTCCGTTGATAGGAAATGTCCACAATATGGAAATCTATGCATATGGGATTGATCGCACTAGGTAGTTGCTACCTAGGGCTGAGGGTCAGGGAGAGGGTTTGAGACAGAATGAGGAGTGACTAATGTCTACAGGGTTTTTCTCTGGTCGGGGGTGATAAGACGTTCTACAATGGATTGCGAATTAAAATTGAATGTGCACCACCACAGGTATACTAAAAGCCACTCAATTCATGACTTTTAATGGGGGAATCTTCTGTGGCGCACTCTCATGGAGACCACGGCAGACATAGTGAGAGAGAAAAAGGTGAGTAAATATCTGAAACGGAGGCAGAAAGAGAGAGAATGAGAAGCCCTGTGAATGGAAGGGAGAGCGAAAAGGGAAAATGGTCCTATTTACAAATGACAGATGTGAAACCGGGGTTCACATCAACAGTGTCACTGCCAGGAAGGAGGGTCATGCTAGCCATGTCACCGGTAGTGTGGCCCGCAGGGACGCCGACCTGCTGGAGCGTCGTGCCAGCATGGGCTCTGGCAGCCACGTGGGCCAGCAGGAGGGTCCCGCTGCACAGCTGTGGGGTGAGGATAGACTGGGTGGTGATATCGCCCATTACAGGGGCCTCTTCTGCTGGCAAGAGTGTGACAGTAGCAAGTAGATGGACAAGCCTGCGTGTGAGGACGGAATGCAGGAGGGGCTCTTGTGCGGCTGGGTGTGGGGCCCTCACGGGAACCGTGGAGAAATGGCCAGGTAACTGCGTCATGTGGGCTAGTAGATTGGCCAGGGCTTCGAACTGAAGGACAATAACGGGGAGTAGCTGTCAGGCCCTGGGAGTGTCTGAGTGTAAGTGGAGATGGGTTTGGGGTCACTGAGGGATGCGTGGGAGCCATCCCTGTATAGGTACAGGTCATAGGGAGATAGTCTCGTGAGGCCTGTGAGTGTCTAGGGTTGTCCTGGGTGCCTGGGGCTGACTGTGGCAGAAATGTGGGGAAGGCTGGAGAGAAGCTGGGAGACCCAGGAGAGTCCCTGAAGGCAGGGGGTGAAGAGGTGAAAGAAATGGGGGAGGGTTGCAGTAAGGTCCGTGAGTTTGTAGGTGATTCCTGGGTGCGGGAAGCTGACTCCAGGTGAAATCTGGAGATGGTCGGAGTGTAGCTGAGAGAGACAGAAGAGTCCTTGAGGGCTGGGGGTGAGAACATGAGGGAGACTGGGGAGTAAGTCAGTGAAATTCGTGAGTTCGGTGGTGTATCGTGGGTGCCTGGAACTGACTCCAGCTGGAATCTAGCGAAGTTTTGAGAGTAGCTGAAAGAGACACAGGAGTCCCTGTGGGCTGAGGGCAAAGACCTGAGAGAGACCAGGGAGGACCTCAGTGAAGTCTGTGAGTCTGTAGGTGATTCCGGAGTGTGGGAGGCTGAGTGCCGCTGAAATCTGGGCGTGGTGGGAGAGTAGCTGGGACAGACAGGAGAGTCCCAGGGGGCTGGGGGTGAAGACATGACAGAGACTGGGGAGTAACTCAGCGAAACTGCTGAGTTTGGTGGTGATACCTGGGTGCCTGGAACTGACTCCCGCTGAAATCTGGGCATGGTTGGAGAGTAGCTGGGACACACAGGAGAGTCCCTGAGGGCTGGGGGTGAAGACATGAGAGAGACCGGGGAGTACCTCAGTGAAACTGGTGAGTTTGGTGGTGACTCCGGGGTGCCTGGGACTGACTCCAGCTGAAATGTGTGCGTGGTTAGAGAGTAGCTGGGACAGACAGGAGAGTCCCTGAGGGCTGCTGAAGACATGAGAGAGACTGGAGAGTAAGTGAGTGAAATTGGTGAGTTTGGTGGTGCTTCCTGGGTGCCTGGGACTGACTCCCGCTGAAGTGTGGGCGTGGTTGGAGAGTAGCTGGGACACACAGGAGAGTCCCTGATGGTTGGAGATAAAGACATGCTAGAGAGTGAGGAGTAACTGAGTGAAATTGGGGAGTTTGGTGGTGATTCCGGGGTGCCTGGAGCTGACTGCAGCTGAAATGTGGGCGTGGTTGGAGAGTAGCTGGGACAGACGGGAGAGTCCCTGAGGGATGGTGAAGACATGAGAGAGACTGGGGAGTAACGCAGTGAAATTGGTGAGTTTGGTGGTGATTTCTGGGTGCCTGCAACGGACTCCCGCTGAAGTGTGGGCGTGTTTGGAGAGTAGCTGGGACAGACAGGCGAGTCCCTGAGGGTTGGAGATAAAGACGTGCTAGAGACTGGGGAGTAACTCAGTGAAAGTGGTGGGCTTGGTGGTGATCCCTGGGTTCCTGGAACTGACCCGCGCTGAAATGTGGGCGTGGTTGGAGAGTAGCTGGGACAGACTGGAGGGTCCGTAAGGGCTGGGGGTGAAGACGTGAGAGAGACTGGCGAGGATCTCACTGAGGTCTGTGAGTTTGTAGGTGTTTCTGGGGTGTGGGGTAGAGACTCCCGCTGAAATCTGGGCGTAGTTGGAGAGTAGCTGGGACAGACAGGAGAGTCATGGGTGGCTGGGGGTGAGCTGCTGGATGATGGCAGTAAGAACATATGGTATATTATTGATGAATGAGGTGACTGTGAAGAATCTCCAGAGGAGGACACGGGAGAACACAATGACATGAGTGACTGTCCTGCTTGGTTAGGAAAGGGAAACGTAAAGTTGTGGAATTCCGTTGATGATGGATGTGAGAGTGGTGAAGCCCTGCGGGGTGATGTAGAGTACTTCCACATCCCTGGTGAGGAGCTGCCCCTTGGGTCTGAGTTTCTGGGAGGGGAGAGGGAGAAGCTGGGTGAGGCAGGCATGAATCTTGAGGAGTCAGGGCTGGGGGACCGCTCATATTCTCCCGAGACGTGTGAGTCTCTGGGGGACTCCTGGGTGCATGGGGCTGACTCCCGCAGGAACCTGGGGATGGCTGGAGAGTAACTGGGAGCCACAGGAGAGTCCCTGAGGCCTGGGGGTGAAGAGATGAAAGACACAGGGGTGGAGCACCGTGAGGCTCGTGAGTTTGTAGGTGATTCCCGGGTGTGGGGGGCTGACTCCAGCTGAAATCTGGGGTTGTTTGGAGAGTAGCTGGGAGACACAGGAGATCCCCCGAGAGCTGGGGGTGAGCTGCTGGGTGATGGCAGTAAGAACATGTGGTATATTATTGATGAACGTGGGGACTCTGAGGAATCCTCAGAGGAGGACACGGGAGAGCCCAATGGCTTCATTGATTGCCCATCACGGTGAGGACAGGGAAATGGGAGCTTGTGGGATTCTGGTGATGACAGAGGTGAGTGTGGTGAAGCCCTAGGGGATGGTGAATGGTAGCTCCGGATCCCTGGTGAGGAGCTTCCCCTGAAGCCTGAGTTTCTGAGAGGGGAGAGGGAGAAGCTGGGTGAGGCTCGCATGGACCTTGGGGAGTCCGTGCTGGGGGACCGTTCATAGGAAGAGACGGACAAGACCCTACTGTTCTTAGGTGCAGACATGATTAGGAAACCTGCAGCTCCCAGGGGCCCCTACTAATTTTCTAACTCGCAGAAGGAAGGAGTGTGTGTGCGTGTGTGTGTGTGTGCGGTGTGAGGTATGTGCCCCTTAAGAAAATGGAAATCAACCAACCAATGAGACAGACAGACAGACAGACAGACAGACAGACAGACAGAGATTCACTTGCCCAAGTGTTCTGTCCTGTCCTCTGAATCCGCTTCCAAGTCGCAAGACGCTGTGAGCTCCAAGTCAACGCAGAGTCCGCCAACCGCTCCGGCCGCTGATCCGCTCCGCGAAGATCTGAGTACAGGCCAGCCAGGGTGGGTTTAAATAGCCTCGGGCGCAGCCTAGCAGCGGAAAGGGCGGAGCTTCACTCCTCCTTTCCATCAGTCACCCCCAACTTTCCCAGGCTACACCTCGTAGGAAACTGTTCTCCTGCTTTGATTTCATGCGCCACCTTTGGGACAATCTAAGAACTTACAAGTTTTCTTGGCCAGATATATTAGGAATTGTATGCACTGAAACACTGAAAACCAACTAGTGGTTCTGTGGTTCCCACGTTGTGGTTTTGACACCAGCAGCATCCTTGCCACAATCAAACCCCGGAGATCCACAGATCTGCGGTGTAACAATACCTCCCCCTGATCCGGATGCATGGCAGTTTAAGAAGTCTTTCCGTGTAAGGGAAAAGACTTTGAAGAAAAGGTGGAGATATGCGTTGTAGAAACATTCTTTTGCTCTGGAACCACGTAGAGACTTGGGAGCCAGTTGGGTGGAGCATTCGTTGGATGAGGGTGCTCGGGTTAGGAATATCAAGGTGTGGCTCCAGATAATCCAATCATCTAATTAAGATTCCAGTTATGCTCATCTGTTTTAAAATTCCGTTTGGGTAAATTCTTTTAGTCAGACTGAGAATGGCAAAGCCTCAACCCCAATTTCCAGGGAGGGTTGAGAGCCTCAGGTGGAGTTGATCACCAATAGCCTATGGTTTAACCCGTCATGCCTATAGAATGAGGTCTCCATAAAAACCCAAAAGGACTGGGTTCAGAGAGCTTGTGGATAACACTTCCTGGAAGGTAGTGCACCCCTCCCCACACGCCGGGCCCCGCATTTATTTCTGAACTTTTTGCAAAGTCCGCTAAAATACAACGGCAAATGTAAGTGTTTCCCTGCGTGCTGTGAGCTCTTCCAGCCAATGAATGCAACTAAATCTGGGAGTGGTGGCAACCTGATTTATAGCCAGTTGCTGAGAAGCACAGGTAAAACAACGTGGGGCTTCCCATTGTTATTAGTGTGGGAGGCCTGTCTGGCGGGACTCGGCCCTTTGGAATCTAAAGCTATGTCCCGGTAGATAGCGTCACCATTGAATTAGAAGACACACATATGTTGAGAATAATCTTTCTGGTCATTTGCTGCATGTCTTATTTACAATATGTAATCAAATTCTTTATCCTGGCCTTATGGCACCTGGGTTGAGAACCATGATTGGAACCAGACATTGGTCTGTCACGTTCTGAGTTTGAAACTTTATTTTGCCTTTAGCGTTTTGCTATTGCTTTTTCGTTTTCTTTTGTTTCGTTTCGTTTCTAAGTTCTGGGGTATATGTGCAGGATGTGCAGATTTGTTACTAAGGTAAACGTGTGCCATGGTGGTTCGCTGCACCTGTCAACCCATCACCTAGGTATTAAGCCCAGCATGCAGTAGCTGTTTTTCTTAACGCTCTGCCTCCCGAAAGGCCCCAGTGAGTGTTGTTCCCCTTCCTGTGTCCATGTCATCTCATTTTTCAGCTCTCATTATAAGTGAGAATGTGGCGTTTGGTTTTCTTTCCCTGGATTAGTTTGCTGAGCATAATGACCACACATCACCACTGTTTCTGTTTTTTAGTATAAAGAGTAGTATTTTATTGAATAAGATTTGCTCACAGAAAAATAAGCTTAAGTCTACAATGAATGCCAGACTCTACAGCAGAAAGCAATTTTCTCACTTTTCCACACACAATGGTTCCTACTAAGTGAAAAAACTTCATTCACAAATGTACTACTCTGTCTCAAAACATCTCACATAATCATGCACTGTACTAAAGCCATTAGATCAGTTCTTCAGTCAGGTTAAAGAAGTATCCCTCTAATAACTGACTTTTATAATGCTATCAATATCCACTCCCAATCAGTCTGCCATTGTTAATGGTGTACAGCATTACTGAATACAATGGAATTGATGACGCCCATATCCACGGACACACCGTGACTTACGGTGGTTTGATTTATGATTTTTCAACGTTATGATGGGATTATTGGAATATTAGATGCGTTTCTGAGTTACAGTGGGTTTATGAGTATGCGACCCTATAGTCCAGAAACAGCTGTATAAGGAAAAACAGGTGTACCTAATAAAAATATGCTTAGTGACTTGGGATAAACCAATAGATGTTCACAACTGATGGAGAGCCGTGAAAGAGAGATAGCGGTAAACAGTTACAATAACACAATTTTCCTGCACCTGTCGAGGATTTCTCCCAAAAAACGCAGAATGTGGGATGCACCTAAGGCATATGAAAGAGAGAGGGCAGAAGGAGTAAGAGAGAAATAGGAGGAAGGAAGGAAGGAAGGAAAGAAAGAAGGAAGGTAGGAAGGAAGGAAGGAAGGAAGGAAGGAAGGAAGGAAGGAAGGAAGGACGAAAGGAAGGAGAAAACACCCGGTGTTACTAAAACCCCCCAAAAAGGTTTCCACCTGTGGGTAAGCCTACAATGTGGATGAATCTTGAAAATATTGTGCTACGTGTTGTGTCAGTCATAACAGCTCACCTATTGTGCAATTCCGTTGATAGGAAATGTCCACAATATGGAAATCTATGCATATGGGATTGATCGCACTAGGTAGTTGCTACCTAGGGCTGAGGGTCAGGGAGAGGGTTTGAGACAGAATGAGGAGTGACTAATGTCTACAGGGTTTTTCTCTGGTCGGGGGTGATAAGACGTTCTACAATGGATTGCGAATTAAAATTGAATGTGCACCACCACAGGTATACTAAAAGCCACTCAATTCATGACTTTTAATGGGGGAATCTTCTGTGGCGCACTCTCATGGAGACCACGGCAGACATAGTGAGAGAGAAAAAGGTGAGTAAATATCTGAAACGGAGGCAGAAAGAGAGAGAATGAGAAGGCCTGTGAATGGAAGGGAGAGCGAAAAGGGAAAATGGTCCTATTTACAAATGACAGATGTGAAACCGGGGTTCACATCAACAGTGTCACTGCCAGGAAGGAGGGTCATGCTAGCCATGTCACCGGTAGTGTGGCCCGCAGGGACGCCGACCTGCTGGAGCGTCGTGCCAGCATGGGCTCTGGCAGCCACGTGGGCCAGCAGGAGGGTCCCGCTGCACAGCTGTGGGGTGAGGATAGACTGGGTGGTGATATCGCCCATTACAGGGGCCTCTTCTGCTGGCAAGAGTGTGACAGTAGCAAGTAGATGGACAAGCCTGCGTGTGAGGACGGAATGCAGGAGGGGCTCTTGTGCGGCTGGGTGTGGGGCCCTCACGGGAACCGTGGAGAAATGGCCAGGTAACTGCGTCATGTGGGCTAGTAGATTGGCCAGGGCTTCGAACTGAAGGACAATAACGGGGAGTAGCTGTCAGGCCCTGGGAGTGTCTGAGTGTAAGTGGAGATGGGTTTGGGGTCACTGAGGGATGCGTGGGAGCCATCCCTGTATAGGTACAGGTCATAGGGAGATAGTCTCGTGAGGCCTGTGAGTGTCTAGGGTTGTCCTGGGTGCCTGGGGCTGACTGTGGCAGAAATGTGGGGAAGGCTGGAGAGAAGCTGGGAGACTCAGGAGAGTCCCTGAAGGCAGGGGGTGAAGAGGTGAAAGAAATGGGGGAGGGTTGCAGTAAGGTCCGTGAGTTTGTAGGTGATTCCTGGGTGCGGGAAGCTGACTCCAGGTGAAATCTGGAGATGGTCGGAGTGTAGCTGAGAGAGACAGAAGAGTCCTTGAGGGCTGGGGGTGAGAACATGAGGGAGACTGGGGAGTAAGTCAGTGAAATTCGTGAGTTCGGTGGTGTATCGTGGGTGCCTGGAACTGACTCCAGCTGGAATCTAGCGAAGTTTTGAGAGTAGCTGAAAGAGACACAGGAGTCCCTGTGGGCTGAGGGCAAAGACCTGAGAGAGACCAGGGAGGACCTCAGTGAAGTCTGTGAGTCTGTAGGTGATTCCGGAGTGTGGGAGGCTGAGTGCCGCTGAAATCTGGGCGTGGTGGGAGAGTAGCTGGGACACACAGGAGAGTCCCTGAGGGCTGGGGGTGAAGACATGAGAGAGACCGGGGAGTACCTCAGTGAAACTGGTGAGTTTGGTGGTGACTCCGGGGTGCCTGGGACTGACTCCAGCTGAAATGTGTGCGTGGTTGGAGAGTAGCTGGGACAGACAGGAGAGTCCCTGAGGGCTGCTGAAGACATGAGAGAGACTGGAGAGTAAGTGAGTGAAATTGGTGAGTTTGGTGGTGCTTCCTGGGTGCCTGGAACTGACTCCCGCTGAAGTGTGGGCGTGGTTGTAGAGTAGCTGGGACACACAGGAGAGTCCCTGAGGGTTGGAGATAAAGACGTGCTAGAGAGTGAGGAGTAACTGAGTGAAATTGGGGAGTTTGGTGGTGATTCCGGGGTGCCTGGAGCTGACTGCAGCTGAAATGTGGGCGTGGTTGGAGAGTAGCTGGGACAGACGGGAGAGTCCCTGAGGGATGGTGAAGACATGAGAGAGACTGGGGAGTAACGCAGTGAAATTGGTGAGTTTGGTGGTGATTTCTGGGTGCCTGCAACGGACTCCCGCTGAAGTGTGGGCGTGTTTGGAGAGTAGCTGGGACAGACAGGCGAGTCCCTGAGGGTTGGAGATAAAGACGTGCTAGAGACTGGGGAGTAACTCAGTGAAAGTGGTGGGCTTGGTGGTGATCCCTGGGTTCCTGGAACTGACCCGCGCTGAAATGTGGGCGTGGTTGGAGAGTAGCTGGGACAGACTGGAGGGTCCGTAAGGGCTGGGGGTGAAGACGTGAGAGAGACTGGCGAGGATCTCACTGAGGTCTGTGAGTTTGTAGGTGTTTCTGGGGTGTGGGGTAGAGACTCCCGCTGAAATCTGGGCGTAGTTGGAGAGTAGCTGGGACAGACAGGAGAGTCATGGGTGGCTGGGGGTGAGCTGCTGGATGATGGCAGTAAGAACATATGGTATATTATTGATGAATGAGGTGACTGTGAAGAATCTCCAGAGGAGGACACGGGAGAACACAATGACGTGAGTGACTGTCCTGCTTGGTTAGGAAAGGGAAACGTAAAGTTGTGGAATTCTGTTGATGATGGATGTGAGAGTGGTGAAGCCCTGCGGGGTGATGTAGAGTACTTCCACATCCCTGGTGAGGAGCTGCCCCTTGGGTCTGAGTTTCTGGGAGGGGAGAGGGAGAAGCTGGGTGAGGCAGGCATGAATCTTGAGGAGTCAGGGCTGGGGGACCGCTCATATTCTCCCGAGACGTGTGAGTCTCTGGGGGACTCCTGGGTGCATGGGGCTGACTCCCGCAGGAACCTGGGGATGGCTGGAGAGTAACTGGGAGCCACAGGAGAGTCCCTGAGGCCTGGGGGTGAAGAGATGAAAGACACAGGGGTGGAGCACCGTGAGGCTCGTGAGTTTGTAGGTGATTCCCGGGTGTGGGGGGCTGACTCCAGCTGAAATCTGGGGTTGTTTGGAGAGTAGCTGGGAGACACAGGAGATCCCCCGAGAGCTGGGGGTGAGCTGCTGGGTGATGGCAGTAAGAACATGTGGTATATTATTGATGAACGTGGGGACTCTGAGGAATCCTCAGAGGAAGACACGGGAGAGCCCAATGGCTTCATTGATTGCCCATCACGGTGAGGACAGGGAAATGGGAGCTTGTGGGATTCTGGTGATGACAGAGGTGAGTGTGGTGAAGCCCTAGGGGATGGTGAATGGTAGCTCCGGATCCCTGGTGAGGAGCTTCCCCTGAAGCCTGAGTTTCTGAGAGGGGAGAGGGAGAAGCTGGGTGAGGCTCGCATGGACCTTGGGGAGTCCGTGCTGGGGGACCGTTCATAGGAAGAGACGGACAAGACCCTACTGTTCTTAGGTGCAGACATGATTAGGAAACCTGCAGCTCCCAGGGGCCCCTACTAATTTTCTAACTCACAGAAGGAAGGAGTGTGTGTGCGTGTGTGTGTGTGTGCGGTGTGAGGTATGTGCCCCTTAAGAAAATGGAAATCAACCAACCAATGAGACAGACAGACAGACAGACAGACAGACAGACAGAGATTCACTTGCCCAAGTGTTCTGTCCTGTCCTCTGAATCCGCTTCCAAGTCGCAAGACGCTGTGAGCTCCAAGTCAACGCAGAGTCCGCCAACCGCTCCGGCCGCTGATCCGCTCCGCGAAGATCTGAGTACAGGCCAGCCAGGGTGGGTTTAAATAGCCTCGGGCGCAGCCTAGCAGCGGAAAGGGCGGAGCTTCACTCCTCCTTTCCATCAGTCACCCCCAACTTTCCCAGGCTACACCTCGTAGGAAACTGTTCTCCTGCTTTGATTTCATGCGCCACCTTTGGGACAATCTAAGAACTTACAAGTTTTCTTGGCCAGATATATTAGGAATTGTATGCACTGAAACACTGAAAACCAACTAGTGGTTCTGTGGTTCCCACGTTGTGGTTTTGACACCAGCAGCATCCTTGCCACAATCAAACCCCGGAGATCCACAGATCTGCGGTGTAACAATACCTCCCCCTGATCCGGATGCATGGCAGTTTAAGAAGGCTTTCCGTGTAAGGGAAAAGGCTTTGAAGAAAAGGTGGAGATATGCGTTGTAGAAACATTCTTTTGCTCTGGAACCACGTAGAGACTTGGGAGCCAGTTGGGTGGAGCATTCGTTGGATGAGGGTGCTCGGGTTAGGAATATCAAGGTGTGGCTCCAGATAATCCAATCATCTAATTAAGATTCCAGTTATGCTCATCTGTTTTAAAATTCCGTTTGGGTAAATTCTTTTAGTCAGACTGAGAATGGCAAAGCCTCAACCCCAATTTCCAGGGAGGGTTGAGAGCCTCAGGTGGAGTTGATCACCAATAGCCTATGGTTTAACCCGTCATGCCTATAGAATGAGGTCTCCATAAAAACCCAAAAGGACTGGGTTCAGAGAGCTTGTGGATAACACTTCCTGGAAGGTAGTGCACCCCTCCCCACACGCCGGGCCCCGCATTTATTTCTGAACTTTTTGCAAAGTCCGCTAAAATACAACGGCAAATGTAAGTGTTTCCCTGCGTGCTGTGAGCTCTTCCAGCCAATGAATGCAACTAAATCTGGGAGTGGTGGCAACCTGATTTATAGCCAGTTGCTGAGAAGCACAGGTAAAACAACGTGGGGCTTCCCATTGTTATTAGTGTGGGAGGCCTGTCTGGCGGGACTCGGCCCTTTGGAATCTAAAGCTATGTCCCGGTAGATAGCGTCACCATTGAATTAGAAGACACACATATGTTGAGAATAATCTTTCTGGTCATTTGCTGCATGTCTTATTTACAATATGTAATCAAATTCTTTATCCTGGCCTTATGGCACCTGGGTTGAGAACCATGATTGGAACCAAACATTGGTCTGTCACGTTCTGAGTTTGAAACTTTATTTTGCCTTTAGCGTTTTGCTATTGCTTTTTCGTTTTCTTTTGTTTCGTTTCGTTTCTAAGTTCTGGGGTATATGTGCAGGATGTGCAGATTTGTTACTAAGGTAAACGTGTGCCATGGTGGTTCGCTGCACCTGTCAACCCATCACCTAGGTATTAAGCCCAGCATGCAGTAGCTGTTTTTCTTAACGCTCTGCCTCCCGAAAGGCCCCAGTGAGTGTTGTTCCCCTTCCTGTGTCCATGTGATCTCATTTTTCAGCTCTCATTATAAGTGAGAATGTGGCGTTTGGTTTTCTTTCCCTGGATTAGTTTGCTGAGCATAATGACCACACATCACCACTGTTTCTGTTTTTTAGTATAAAGAGTAGTATTTTATTGAATAAGATTTGCTCACAGAAAAATAAGCTTAAGTCTACAATGAATGCCAGACTCTACAGCAGAAAGCAATTTTCTCACTTTTCCACACACAATGGTTCCTACTAAGTGAAAAAACTTCATTCACAAATGTACTACTCTGTCTCAAAACATCTCACATAATCATGCACTGTACTAAAGCCATTAGATCAGTTCTTCAGTCAGGTTAAAGAAGTATCCCTCTAATAACTGACTTTTATAATGCTATCAATATCCACTCCCAATCAGTCTGCCATTGTTAATGGTGTACAGCATTACTGAATACAATGGAATTGATGACGCCCATATCCACGGACACACCGTGACTTACGGTGGTTTGATTTATGATTTTTCAACGTTATGATGGGATTATTGGAATATTAGATGCGTTTCTGAGTTACAGTGGGTTTATGAGTATGCGACCCTATAGTCCAGAAACAGCTGTATAAGGAAAAACAGGTGTACCTAATAAAAATATGCTTAGTGACTTGGGATAAACCAATAGATGTTCACAACTGATGGAGAGCCGTGAAAGAGAGATAGCGGTAAATAGTTACAATAACACAATTTTCCTGCACCTGTCGAGGATTTCTCCCAAAAAACGCAGAATGTGGGATGCACCTAAGGCATATGAAAGAGAGAGGGCAGAAGGAGTAAGAGAGAAATAGGAGGAAGGAAGGAAGGAAGGAAAGAAAGAAGGAAGGTAGGAAGGAAGGAAGGAAGGAAGGAAGGAAGGAAGGAAGGAAAGAAGGACGAAAGGAAGGAGAAAACACCCGGTGTTACTAAAACCCCCCAAAAAATGGTTTCCCCCTGTGGGTAAGCCTACAATGTGGATGAATCTTGAAAATATTGTGCTACGTGTTGTGTCAGTCATAACAGCTCACCTATTGTGCAATTCCGTTGATAGGAAATGTCCACAATATGGAAATCTATGCATATGGGATTGATCGCACTAGGTAGTTGCTACCTAGGGCTGAGGGTCAGGGAGAGGGTTTGAGACAGAATGAGGAGTGACTAATGTCTACAGGGTTTTTCTCTGGTCGGGGGTGATAAGACGTTCTACAATGGATTGCGAATTAAAATTGAATGTGCACCACCACAGGTATACTAAAAGCCACTCAATTCATGACTTTTAATGGGGGAATCTTCTGTGGCGCACTCTCATGGAGACCACGGCAGACATAGTGAGAGAGAAAAAGGTGAGTAAATATCTGAAACGGAGGCAGAAAGAGAGAGAATGAGAAGCCCTGTGAATGGAAGGGAGAGCGAAAAGGGAAAATGGTCCTATTTACAAATGACAGATGTGAAACCGGGGTTCACATCAACAGTGTCACTGCCAGGAAGGAGGGTCATGCTAGCCATGTCACCGGTAGTGTGGCCCGCAGGGACGCCGACCTGCTGGAGCGTCGTGCCAGCATGGGCTCTGGCAGCCACGTGGGCCAGCAGGAGGGTCCCGCTGCACAGCTGTGGGGTGAGGATAGACTGGGTGGTGATATCGCCCATTACAGGGGCCTCTTCTGCTGGCAAGAGTGTGACAGTAGCAAGTAGATGGACAAGCCTGCGTGTGAGGACGGAATGCAGGAGGGGCTCTTGTGCGGCTGGGTGTGGGGCCCTCACGGGAACCGTGGAGAAATGGCCAGGTAACTGCGTCATGTGGGCTAGTAGATTGGCCAGGGCTTCGAACTGAAGGACAATAACGGGGAGTAGCTGTCAGGCCCTGGGAGTGTCTGAGTGTAAGTGGAGATGGGTTTGGGGTCACTGAGGGATGCGTGGGAGCCATCCCTGTATAGGTACAGGTCATAGGGAGATAGTCTCGTGAGGCCTGTGAGTGTCTAGGGTTGTCCTGGGTGCCTGGGGCTGACTGTGGCAGAAATGTGGGGAAGGCTGGAGAGAAGCTGGGAGACCCAGGAGAGTCCCTGAAGGCAGGGGGTGAAGAGGTGAAAGAAATGGGGGAGGGTTGCAGTAAGGTCCGTGAGTTTGTAGGTGATTCCTGGGTGCGGGAAGCTGACTCCAGGTGAAATCTGGAGATGGTCGGAGGGTAGCTGAGAGAGACAGAAGAGTCCTTGAGGGCTGGGGGTGAGAACATGAGGGAGACTGGGGAGTAAGTCAGTGAAATTCGTGAGTTCGGTGGTGTATCGTGGGTGCCTGGAACTGACTCCAGCTGGAATCTAGCGAAGTTTTGAGAGTAGCTGAAAGAGACACAGGAGTCCCTGTGGGCTGAGGGCAAAGACCTGAGAGAGACCAGGGAGGACCTCAGTGAAGTCTGTGAGTCTGTAGGTGATTCCGGAGTGTGGGAGGCTGAGTGCCGCTGAAATCTGGGCGTGGTGGGAGAGTAGCTGGGACACACAGGAGAGTCCCTGAGGGCTGGGGGTGAAGACATGAGAGAGACCGGGGAGTACCTCAGTGAAACTGGTGAGTTTGGTGGTGACTCCGGGGTGCCTGGGACTGACTCCAGCTGAAATGTGTGCGTGGTTGGAGAGTAGCTGGGACAGACAGGAGAGTCCCTGAGGGCTGCTGAAGACATGAGAGAGACTGGAGAGTAAGTGAGTGAAATTGGTGAGTTTGGTGGTGCTTCCTGGGTGCCTGGGACTGACTCCCGCTGAAGTGTGGGCGTGGTTGGAGAGTAGCTGGGACACACAGGAGAGTCCCTGAGGGTTGGAGATAAAGACGTGCTAGAGAGTGAGGAGTAACTGAGTGAAATTGGGGAGTTTGGTGGTGATTCCGGGGTGCCTGGAGCTGACTGCAGCTGAAATGTGGGCGTGGTTGGAGAGTAGCTGGGACAGACGGGAGAGTCCCTGAGGGATGGTGAAGACATGAGAGAGACTGGGGAGTAACGCAGTGAAATTGGTGAGTTTGGTGGTGATTTCTGGGTGCCTGCAACGGACTCCCGCTGAAGTGTGGGCGTGTTTGGAGAGTAGCTGGGACAGACAGGCGAGTCCCTGAGGGTTGGAGATAAAGACGTGCTAGAGACTGGGGAGTAACTCAGTGAAAGTGGTGGGCTTGGTGGTGATCCCTGGGTTCCTGGAACTGACCCGCGCTGAAATGTGGGCGTGGTTGGAGAGTAGCTGGGACAGACTGGAGGGTCCGTAAGGGCTGGGGGTGAAGACGTGAGAGAGACTGGCGAGGATCTCACTGAGGTCTGTGAGTTTGTAGGTGTTTCTGGGGTGTGGGGTAGAGACTCCCGCTGAAATCTGGGCGTAGTTGGAGAGTAGCTGGGACAGACAGGAGAGTCATGGGTGGCTGGGGGTGAGCTGCTGGATGATGGCAGTAAGAACATATGGTATATTATTGATGAATGAGGTGACTGTGAAGAATCTCCAGAGGAGGACACGGGAGAACACAATGACGTGAGTGACTGTCCTGCTTGGTTAGGAAAGGGAAACGTAAAGTTGTGGAATTCTGTTGATGATGGATGTGAGAGTGGTGAAGCCCTGCGGGGTGATGTAGAGTACTTCCACATCCCTGGTGAGGAGCTGCCCCTTGGGTCTGAGTTTCTGGGAGGGGAGAGGGAGAAGCTGGGTGAGGCAGGCATGAATCTTGAGGAGTCAGGGCTGGGGGACCGCTCATATTCTCCCGAGACGTGTGAGTCTCTGGGGGACTCCTGGGTGCATGGGGCTGACTCCCGCAGGAACCTGGGGATGGCTGGAGAGTAACTGGGAGCCACAGGAGAGTCCCTGAGGCCTGGGGGTGAAGAGATGAAAGACACAGGGGTGGAGCACCGTGAGGCTCGTGAGTTTGTAGGTGATTCCCGGGTGTGGGGGGCTGACTCCAGCTGAAATCTGGGGTTGTTTGGAGAGTAGCTGGGAGACACAGGAGATCCCCCGAGAGCTGGGGGTGAGCTGCTGGGTGATGGCAGTAAGAACATGTGGTATATTATTGATGAACGTGGGGACTCTGAGGAATCCTCAGAGGAAGACACGGGAGAGCCCAATGGCTTCATTGATTGCCCATCACGGTGAGGACAGGGAAATGGGAGCTTGTGGGATTCTGGTGATGACAGAGGTGAGTGTGGTGAAGCCCTAGGGGATGGTGAATGGTAGCTCCGGATCCCTGGTGAGGAGCTTCCCCTGAAGCCTGAGTTTCTGAGAGGGGAGAGGGAGAAGCTGGGTGAGGCTCGCATGGACCTTGGGGAGTCCGTGCTGGGGGACCGTTCATAGGAAGAGACGGACAAGACCCTACTGTTCTTAGGTGCAGACATGATTAGGAAACCTGCAGCTCCCAGGGGCCCCTACTAATTTTCTAACTCACAGAAGGAAGGAGTGTGTGTGCGTGTGTGTGTGTGTGCGGTGTGAGGTATGTGCCCCTTAAGAAAATGGAAATCAACCAACCAATGAGACAGACAGACAGACAGACAGACAGACAGACAGAGATTCACTTGCCCAAGTGTTCTGTCCTGTCCTCTGAATCCGCTTCCAAGTCGCAAGACGCTGTGAGCTCCAAGTCAACGCAGAGTCCGCCAACCGCTCCGGCCGCTGATCCGCTCCGCGAAGATCTGAGTACAGGCCAGCCAGGGTGGGTTTAAATAGCCTCGGGCGCAGCCTAGCAGCGGAAAGGGCGGAGCTTCACTCCTCCTTTCCATCAGTCACCCCCAACTTTCCCAGGCTACACCTCGTAGGAAACTGTTCTCCTGCTTTGATTTCATGCGCCACCTTTGGGACAATCTAAGAACTTACAAGTTTTCTTGGCCAGATATATTAGGAATTGTATGCACTGAAACACTGAAAACCAACTAGTGGTTCTGTGGTTCCCACGTTGTGGTTTTGACACCAGCAGCATCCTTGCCACAATCAAACCCCGGAGATCCACAGATCTGCGGTGTAACAATACCTCCCCCTGATCCGGATGCATGGCAGTTTAAGAAGGCTTTCCGTGTAAGGGAAAAGGCTTTGAAGAAAAGGTGGAGATATGCGTTGTAGAAACATTCTTTTGCTCTGGAACCACGTAGAGACTTGGGAGCCAGTTGGGTGGAGCATTCGTTGGATGAGGGTGCTCGGGTTAGGAATATCAAGGTGTGGCTCCAGATAATCCAATCATCTAATTAAGATTCCAGTTATGCTCATCTGTTTTAAAATTCCGTTTGGGTAAATTCTTTTAGTCAGACTGAGAATGGCAAAGCCTCAACCCCAATTTCCAGGGAGGGTTGAGAGCCTCAGGTGGAGTTGATCACCAATAGCCTATGGTTTAACCCGTCATGCCTATAGAATGAGGTCTCCATAAAAACCCAAAAGGACTGGGTTCAGAGAGCTTGTGGATAACACTTCCTGGAAGGTAGTGCACCCCTCCCCACACGCCGGGCCCCGCATTTATTTCTGAACTTTTTGCAAAGTCCGCTAAAATACAACGGCAAATGTAAGTGTTTCCCTGCGTGCTGTGAGCTCTTCCAGCCAATGAATGCAACTAAATCTGGGAGTGGTGGCAACCTGATTTATAGCCAGTTGCTGAGAAGCACAGGTAAAACAACGTGGGGCTTCCCATTGTTATTAGTGTGGGAGGCCTGTCTGGCGGGACTCGGCCCTTTGGAATCTAAAGCTATGTCCCGGTAGATAGCGTCACCATTGAATTAGAAGACACACATATGTTGAGAATAATCTTTCTGGTCATTTGCTGCATGTCTTATTTACAATATGTAATCAAATTCTTTATCCTGGCCTTATGGCACCTGGGTTGAGAACCATGATTGGAACCAAACATTGGTCTGTCACGTTCTGAGTTTGAAACTTTATTTTGCCTTTAGCGTTTTGCTATTGCTTTTTCGTTTTCTTTTGTTTCGTTTCGTTTCTAAGTTCTGGGGTATATGTGCAGGATGTGCAGATTTGTTACTAAGGTAAACGTGTGCCATGGTGGTTCGCTGCACCTGTCAACCCATCACCTAGGTATTAAGCCCAGCATGCAGTAGCTGTTTTTCTTAACGCTCTGCCTCCCGAAAGGCCCCAGTGAGTGTTGTTCCCCTTCCTGTGTCCATGTGATCTCATTTTTCAGCTCTCATTATAAGTGAGAATGTGGCGTTTGGTTTTCTTTCCCTGGATTAGTTTGCTGAGCATAATGACCACACATCACCACTGTTTCTGTTTTTTAGTATAAAGAGTAGTATTTTATTGAATAAGATTTGCTCACAGAAAAATAAGCTTAAGTCTACAATGAATGCCAGACTCTACAGCAGAAAGCAATTTTCTCACTTTTCCACACACAATGGTTCCTACTAAGTGAAAAAACTTCATTCACAAATGTACTACTCTGTCTCAAAACATCTCACATAATCATGCACTGTACTAAAGCCATTAGATCAGTTCTTCAGTCAGGTTAAAGAAGTATCCCTCTAATAACTGACTTTTATAATGCTATCAATATCCACTCCCAATCAGTCTGCCATTGTTAATGGTGTACAGCATTACTGAATACAATGGAATTGATGACGCCCATATCCACGGACACACCGTGACTTACGGTGGTTTGATTTATGATTTTTCAACGTTATGATGGGATTATTGGAATATTAGATGCGTTTCTGAGTTACAGTGGGTTTATGAGTATGCGACCCTATAGTCCAGAAACAGCTGTATAAGGAAAAACAGGTGTACCTAATAAAAATATGCTTAGTGACTTGGGATAAACCAATAGATGTTCACAACTGATGGAGAGCCGTGAAAGAGAGATAGCGGTAAATAGTTACAATAACACAATTTTCCTGCACCTGTCGAGGATTTCTCCCAAAAAACGCAGAATGTGGGATGCACCTAAGGCATATGAAAGAGAGAGGGCAGAAGGAGTAAGAGAGAAATAGGAGGAAGGAAGGAAGGAAGGAAAGAAAGAAGGAAGGTAGGAAGGAAGGAAGGAAGGAAGGAAGGAAGGAAGGAAGGAAAGAAGGACGAAAGGAAGGAGAAAACACCCGGTGTTACTAAAACCCCCCAAAAAATGGTTTCCCCCTGTGGGTAAGCCTACAATGTGGATGAATCTTGAAAATATTGTGCTACGTGTTGTGTCAGTCATAACAGCTCACCTATTGTGCAATTCCGTTGATAGGAAATGTCCACAATATGGAAATCTATGCATATGGGATTGATCGCACTAGGTAGTTGCTACCTAGGGCTGAGGGTCAGGGAGAGGGTTTGAGACAGAATGAGGAGTGACTAATGTCTACAGGGTTTTTCTCTGGTCGGGGGTGATAAGACGTTCTACAATGGATTGCGAATTAAAATTGAATGTGCACCACCACAGGTATACTAAAAGCCACTCAATTCATGACTTTTAATGGGGGAATCTTCTGTGGCGCACTCTCATGGAGACCACGGCAGACATAGTGAGAGAGAAAAAGGTGAGTAAATATCTGAAACGGAGGCAGAAAGAGAGAGAATGAGAAGCCCTGTGAATGGAAGGGAGAGCGAAAAGGGAAAATGGTCCTATTTACAAATGACAGATGTGAAACCGGGGTTCACATCAACAGTGTCACTGCCAGGAAGGAGGGTCATGCTAGCCATGTCACCGGTAGTGTGGCCCGCAGGGACGCCGACCTGCTGGAGCGTCGTGCCAGCATGGGCTCTGGCAGCCACGTGGGCCAGCAGGAGGGTCCCGCTGCACAGCTGTGGGGTGAGGATAGACTGGGTGGTGATATCGCCCATTACAGGGGCCTCTTCTGCTGGCAAGAGTGTGACAGTAGCAAGTAGATGGACAAGCCTGCGTGTGAGGACGGAATGCAGGAGGGGCTCTTGTGCGGCTGGGTGTGGGGCCCTCACGGGAACCGTGGAGAAATGGCCAGGTAACTGCGTCATGTGGGCTAGTAGATTGGCCAGGGCTTCGAACTGAAGGACAATAACGGGGAGTAGCTGTCAGGCCCTGGGAGTGTCTGAGTGTAAGTGGAGATGGGTTTGGGGTCACTGAGGGATGCGTGGGAGCCATCCCTGTATAGGTACAGGTCATAGGGAGATAGTCTCGTGAGGCCTGTGAGTGTCTAGGGTTGTCCTGGGTGCCTGGGGCTGACTGTGGCAGAAATGTGGGGAAGGCTGGAGAGAAGCTGGGAGACCCAGGAGAGTCCCTGAAGGCAGGGGGTGAAGAGGTGAAAGAAATGGGGGAGGGTTGCAGTAAGGTCCGTGAGTTTGTAGGTGATTCCTGGGTGCGGGAAGCTGACTCCAGGTGAAATCTGGAGATGGTCGGAGGGTAGCTGAGAGAGACAGAAGAGTCCTTGAGGGCTGGGGGTGAGAACATGAGGGAGACTGGGGAGTAAGTCAGTGAAATTCGTGAGTTCGGTGGTGTATCGTGGGTGCCTGGAACTGACTCCAGCTGGAATCTAGCGAAGTTTTGAGAGTAGCTGAAAGAGACACAGGAGTCCCTGTGGGCTGAGGGCAAAGACCTGAGAGAGACCAGGGAGGACCTCAGTGAAGTCTGTGAGTCTGTAGGTGATTCCGGAGTGTGGGAGGCTGAGTGCCGCTGAAATCTGGGCGTGGTGGGAGAGTAGCTGGGACAGACAGGAGAGTCCCAGGGGGCTGGGGGTGAAGACATGACAGAGACTGGGGAGTAACTCAGCGAAACTGCTGAGTTTGGTGGTGATACCTGGGTGCCTGGAACTGACTCCCGCTGAAATCTGGGCATGGTTGGAGAGTAGCTGGGACACACAGGAGAGTCCCTGAGGGCTGGGGGTGAAGACATGAGAGAGACCGGGGAGTACCTCAGTGAAACTGGTGAGTTTGGTGGTGACTCCGGGGTGCCTGGGACTGACTCCAGCTGAAATGTGTGCGTGGTTGGAGAGTAGCTGGGACAGACAGGAGAGTCCCTGAGGGCTGCTGAAGACATGAGAGAGACTGGAGAGTAAGTGAGTGAAATTGGTGAGTTTGGTGGTGCTTCCTGGGTGCCTGGGACTGACTCCCGCTGAAGTGTGGGCGTGGTTGGAGAGTAGCTGGGACACACAGGAGAGTCCCTGAGGGTTGGAGATAAAGACGTGCTAGAGAGTGAGGAGTAACTGAGTGAAATTGGGGAGTTTGGTGGTGATTCCGGGGTGCCTGGAGCTGACTGCAGCTGAAATGTGGGCGTGGTTGGAGAGTAGCTGGGACAGACGGGAGAGTCCCTGAGGGATGGTGAAGACATGAGAGAGACTGGGGAGTAACGCAGTGAAATTGGTGAGTTTGGTGGTGATTTCTGGGTGCCTGCAACGGACTCCCGCTGAAGTGTGGGCGTGTTTGGAGAGTAGCTGGGACAGACAGGCGAGTCCCTGAGGGTTGGAGATAAAGACGTGCTAGAGACTGGGGAGTAACTCAGTGAAAGTGGTGGGCTTGGTGGTGATCCCTGGGTTCCTGGAACTGACCCGCGCTGAAATGTGGGCGTGGTTGGAGAGTAGCTGGGACAGACTGGAGGGTCCGTAAGGGCTGGGGGTGAAGACGTGAGAGAGACTGGTGAGGATCTCACTGAGGTCTGTGAGTTTGTAGGTGTTTCTGGGGTGTGGGGTAGAGACTCCCGCTGAAATCTGGGCGTAGTTGGAGAGTAGCTGGGACAGACAGGAGAGTCATGGGTGGCTGGGGGTGAGCTGCTGGATGATGGCAGTAAGAACATATGGTATATTATTGATGAATGAGGTGACTGTGAAGAATCTCCAGAGGAGGACACGGGAGAACACAATGACATGAGTGACTGTCCTGCTTGGTTAGGAAAGGGAAACGTAAAGTTGTGGAATTCTGTTGATGATGGATGTGAGAGTGGTGAAGCCCTGCGGGGTGATGTAGAGTACTTCCACATCCCTGGTGAGGAGCTGCCCCTTGGGTCTGAGTTTCTGGGAGGGGAGAGGGAGAAGCTGGGTGAGGCAGGCATGAATCTTGAGGAGTCAGGGCTGGGGGACCGCTCATATTCTCCCGAGACGTGTGAGTCTCTGGGGGACTCCTGGGTGCATGGGGCTGACTCCCGCAGGAACCTGGGGATGGCTGGAGAGTAACTGGGAGCCACAGGAGAGTCCCTGAGGCCTGGGGGTGAAGAGATGAAAGACACAGGGGTGGAGCACCGTGAGGCTCGTGAGTTTGTAGGTGATTCCCGGGTGTGGGGGGCTGACTCCAGCTGAAATCTGGGGTTGTTTGGAGAGTAGCTGGGAGACACAGGAGATCCCCCGAGAGCTGGGGGTGAGCTGCTGGGTGATGGCAGTAAGAACATGTGGTATATTATTGATGAACGTGGGGACTCTGAGGAATCCTCAGAGGAAGACACGGGAGAGCCCAATGGCTTCATTGATTGCCCATCACGGTGAGGACAGGGAAATGGGAGCTTGTGGGATTCTGGTGATGACAGAGGTGAGTGTGGTGAAGCCCTAGGGGATGGTGAATGGTAGCTCCGGATCCCTGGTGAGGAGCTTCCCCTGAAGCCTGAGTTTCTGAGAGGGGAGAGGGAGAAGCTGGGTGAGGCTCGCATGGACCTTGGGGAGTCCGTGCTGGGGGACCGTTCATAGGAAGAGACGGACAAGACCCTACTGTTCTTAGGTGCAGACATGATTAGGAAACCTGCAGCTCCCAGGGGCCCCTACTAATTTTCTAACTCACAGAAGGAAGGACTGTGTGTGCGTGTGTGTGTGTGTGCGGTGTGAGGTATGTGCCCCTTAAGAAAATGGAAATCAACCAACCAATGAGACAGACAGACAGACAGACAGACAGACAGACAGAGATTCACTTGCCCAAGTGTTCTGTCCTGTCCTCTGAATCCGCTTCCAAGTCGCAAGACGCTGTGAGCTCCAAGTCAACGCAGAGTCCGCCAACCGCTCCGGCCGCTGATCCGCTCCGCGAAGATCTGAGTACAGGCCAGCCAGGGTGGGTTTAAATAGCCTCGGGCGCAGCCTAGCAGCGGAAAGGGCGGAGCTTCACTCCTCCTTTCCATCAGTCACCCCCAACTTTCCCAGGCTACACCTCGTAGGAAACTGTTCTCCTGCTTTGATTTCATGCGCCACCTTTGGGACAATCTAAGAACTTACAAGTTTTCTTGGCCAGATATATTAGGAATTGTATGCACTGAAACACTGAAAACCAACTAGTGGTTCTGTGGTTCCCACGTTGTGGTTTTGACACCAGCAGCATCCTTGCCACAATCAAACCCCGGAGATCCACAGATCTGCGGTGTAACAATACCTCCCCCTGATCCGGATGCATGGCAGTTTAAGAAGGCTTTCCGTGTAAGGGAAAAGACTTTGAAGAAAAGGTGGAGATATGCGTTGTAGAAACATTCTTTTGCTCTGGAACCACGTAGAGACTTGGGAGCCAGTTGGGTGGAGCATTCGTTGGATGAGGGTGCTCGGGTTAGGAATATCAAGGTGTGGCTCCAGATAATCCAATCATCTAATTAAGATTCCAGTTATGCTCATCTGTTTTAAAATTCCGTTTGGGTAAATTCTTTTAGTCAGACTGAGAATGGCAAAGCCTCAACCCCAATTTCCAGGGAGGGTTGAGAGCCTCAGGTGGAGTTGATCACCAATAGCCTATGGTTTAACCCGTCATGCCTATAGAATGAGGTCTCCATAAAAACCCAAAAGGACTGGGTTCAGAGAGCTTGTGGATAACACTTCCTGGAAGGTAGTGCACCCCTCCCCACACGCCGGGCCCCACATTTATTTCTGAACTTTTTGCAAAGTCCGCTAAAATACAACGGCAAATGTAAGTGTTTCCCTGCGTGCTGTGAGCTCTTCCAGCCAATGAATGCAACTAAATCTGGGAGTGGTGGCAACCTGATTTATAGCCAGTTGCTGAGAAGCACAGGTAAAACAACGTGGGGCTTCCCATTGTTATTAGTGTGGGAGGCCTGTCTGGCGGGACTCGGCCCTTTGGAATCTAAAGCTATGTCCCGGTAGATAGCGTCACCATTGAATTAGAAGACACACATATGTTGAGAATAATCTTTCTGGTCATTTGCTGCATGTCTTATTTACAATATGTAATCAAATTCTTTATCCTGGCCTTATGGCACCTGGGTTGAGAACCATGATTGGAACCAAACATTGGTCTGTCACGTTCTGAGTTTGAAACTTTATTTTGCCTTTAGCGTTTTGCTATTGCTTTTTCGTTTTCTTTTGTTTCGTTTCGTTTCTAAGTTCTGGGGTATATGTGCAGGATGTGCAGATTTGTTACTAAGGTAAACGTGTGCCATGGTGGTTCGCTGCACCTGTCAACCCATCACCTAGGTATTAAGCCCAGCATGCAGTAGCTGTTTTTCTTAACGCTCTGCCTCCCGAAAGGCCCCAGTGAGTGTTGTTCCCCTTCCTGTGTCCATGTCATCTCATTTTTCAGCTCTCATTATAAGTGAGAATGTGGCGTTTGGTTTTCTTTCCCTGGATTAGTTTGCTGAGCATAATGACCACACATCACCACTGTTTCTGTTTTTTAGTATAAAGAGTAGTATTTTATTGAATAAGATTTGCTCACAGAAAAATAAGCTTAAGTCTACAATGAATGCCAGACTCTACAGCAGAAAGCAATTTTCTCACTTTTCCACACACAATGGTTCCTACTAAGTGAAAAAACTTCATTCACAAATGTACTACTCTGTCTCAAAACATCTCACATAATCATGCACTGTACTAAAGCCATTAGATCAGTTCTTCAGTCAGGTTAAAGAAGTATCCCTCTAATAACTGACTTTTATAATGCTATCAATATCCACTCCCAATCAGTCTGCCATTGTTAATGGTGTACAGCATTACTGAATACAATGGAATTGATGACGCCCATATCCACGGACACACCGTGACTTACGGTGGTTTGATTTATGATTTTTCAACGTTATGATGGGATTATTGGAATATTAGATGCGTTTCTGAGTTACAGTGGGTTTATGAGTATGCGACCCTATAGTCCAGAAACAGCTGTATAAGGAAAAACAGGTGTACCTAATAAAAATATGCTTAGTGACTTGGGATAAACCAATAGATGTTCACAACTGATGGAGAGCCGTGAAAGAGAGATAGCGGTAAATAGTTACAATAACACAATTTTCCTGCACCTGTCGAGGATTTCTCCCAAAAAACGCAGAATGTGGGATGCACCTAAGGCATATGAAAGAGAGAGGGCAGAAGGAGTAAGAGAGAAATAGGAGGAAGGAAGGAAGGAAGGAAAGAAAGAAGGAAGGTAGGAAGGAAGGAAGGAAGGAAGGAAGGAAGGAAGGAAGGAAAGAAGGACGAAAGGAAGGAGAAAACACCCGGTGTTACTAAAACCCCCCAAAAAATGGTTTCCCCCTGTGGGTAAGCCTACAATGTGGATGAATCTTGAAAATATTGTGCTACGTGTTGTGTCAGTCATAACAGCTCACCTATTGTGCAATTCCGTTGATAGGAAATGTCCACAATATGGAAATCTATGCATATGGGATTGATCGCACTAGGTAGTTGCTACCTAGGGCTGAGGGTCAGGGAGAGGGTTTGAGACAGAATGAGGAGTGACTAATGTCTACAGGGTTTTTCTCTGGTCGGGGGTGATAAGACGTTCTACAATGGATTGCGAATTAAAATTGAATGTGCACCACCACAGGTATACTAAAAGCCACTCAATTCATGACTTTTAATGGGGGAATCTTCTGTGGCGCACTCTCATGGAGACCACGGCAGACATAGTGAGAGAGAAAAAGGTGAGTAAATATCTGAAACGGAGGCAGAAAGAGAGAGAATGAGAAGGCCTGTGAATGGAAGGGAGAGCGAAAAGGGAAAATGGTCCTATTTACAAATGACAGATGTGAAACCGGGGTTCACATCAACAGTGTCACTGCCAGGAAGGAGGGTCATGCTAGCCATGTCACCGGTAGTGTGGCCCGCAGGGACGCCGACCTGCTGGAGCGTCGTGCCAGCATGGGCTCTGGCAGCCACGTGGGCCAGCAGGAGGGTCCCGCTGCACAGCTGTGGGGTGAGGATAGACTGGGTGGTGATATCGCCCATTACAGGGGCCTCTTCTGCTGGCAAGAGTGTGACAGTAGCAAGTAGATGGACAAGCCTGCGTGTGAGGACGGAATGCAGGAGGGGCTCTTGTGCGGCTGGGTGTGGGGCCCTCACGGGAACCGTGGAGAAATGGCCAGGTAACTGCGTCATGTGGGCTAGTAGATTGGCCAGGGTTTCGAACTGAAGGACAATAACGGGGAGTAGCTGTCAGGCCCTGGGAGTGTCTGAGTGTAAGTGGAGATGGGTTTGGGGTCACTGAGGGATGCGTGGGAGCCATCCCTGTATAGGTACAGGTCATAGGGAGATAGTCTCGTGAGGCCTGTGAGTGTCTAGGGTTGTCCTGGGTGCCTGGGGCTGACTGTGGCAGAAATGTGGGGAAGGCTGGAGAGAAGCTGGGAGACCCAGGAGAGTCCCTGAAGGCAGGGGGTGAAGAGGTGAAAGAAATGGGGGAGGGTTGCAGTAAGGTCCGTGAGTTTGTAGGTGATTCCTGGGTGCGGGAAGCTGACTCCAGGTGAAATCTGGAGATGGTCGGAGTGTAGCTGAGAGAGACAGAAGAGTCCTTGAGGGCTGGGGGTGAGAACATGAGGGAGACTGGGGAGTAAGTCAGTGAAATTCGTGAGTTCGGTGGTGTATCGTGGGTGCCTGGAACTGACTCCAGCTGGAATCTAGCGAAGTTTTGAGAGTAGCTGAAAGAGACACAGGAGTCCCTGTGGGCTGAGGGCAAAGACCTGAGAGAGACCAGGGAGGACCTCAGTGAAGTCTGTGAGTCTGTAGGTGATTCCGGAGTGTGGGAGGCTGAGTGCCGCTGAAATCTGGGCGTGGTGGGAGAGTAGCTGGGACAGACAGGAGAGTCCCAGGGGGCTGGGGGTGAAGACATGACAGAGACTGGGGAGTAACTCAGCGAAACTGCTGAGTTTGGTGGTGATACCTGGGTGCCTGGAACTGACTCCCGCTGAAATCTGGGCATGGTTGGAGAGTAGCTGGGACACACAGGAGAGTCCCTGAGGGCTGGGGGTGAAGACATGAGAGAGACCGGGGAGTACCTCAGTGAAACTGGTGAGTTTGGTGGTGACTCCGGGGTGCCTGGGACTGACTCCAGCTGAAATGTGTGCGTGGTTGGAGAGTAGCTGGGACAGACAGGAGAGTCCCTGAGGGCTGCTGAAGACATGAGAGAGACTGGAGAGTAAGTGAGTGAAATTGGTGAGTTTGGTGGTGCTTCCTGGGTGCCTGGGACTGACTCCCGCTGAAGTGTGGGCGTGGTTGGAGAGTAGCTGGGACACACAGGAGAGTCCCTGAGGGTTGGAGATAAAGACGTGCTAGAGAGTGAGGAGTAACTGAGTGAAATTGGGGAGTTTGGTGGTGATTCCGGGGTGCCTGGAGCTGACTGCAGCTGAAATGTGGGCGTGGTTGGAGAGTAGCTGGGACAGACGGGAGAGTCCCTGAGGGATGGTGAAGACATGAGAGAGACTGGGGAGTAACGCAGTGAAATTGGTGAGTTTGGTGGTGATTTCTGGGTGCCTGCAACGGACTCCCGCTGAAGTGTGGGCGTGTTTGGAGAGTAGCTGGGACAGACAGGCGAGTCCCTGAGGGTTGGAGATAAAGACGTGCTAGAGACTGGGGAGTAACTCAGTGAAAGTGGTGGGCTTGGTGGTGATCCCTGGGTTCCTGGAACTGACCCGCGCTGAAATGTGGGCGTGGTTGGAGAGTAGCTGGGACAGACTGGAGGGTCCGTAAGGGCTGGGGGTGAAGACGTGAGAGAGACTGGTGAGGATCTCACTGAGGTCTGTGAGTTTGTAGGTGTTTCTGGGGTGTGGGGTAGAGACTCCCGCTGAAATCTGGGCGTAGTTGGAGAGTAGCTGGGACAGACAGGAGAGTCATGGGTGGCTGGGGGTGAGCTGCTGGATGATGGCAGTAAGAACATATGGTATATTATTGATGAATGAGGTGACTGTGAAGAATCTCCAGAGGAGGACACGGGAGAACACAATGACATGAGTGACTGTCCTGCTTGGTTAGGAAAGGGAAACGTAAAGTTGTGGAATTCTGTTGATGATGGATGTGAGAGTGGTGAAGCCCTGCGGGGTGATGTAGAGTACTTCCACATCCCTGGTGAGGAGCTGCCCCTTGGGTCTGAGTTTCTGGGAGGGGAGAGGGAGAAGCTGGGTGAGGCAGGCATGAATCTTGAGGAGTCAGGGCTGGGGGACCGCTCATATTCTCCCGAGACGTGTGAGTCTCTGGGGGACTCCTGGGTGCATGGGGCTGACTCCCGCAGGAACCTGGGGATGGCTGGAGAGTAACTGGGAGCCACAGGAGAGTCCCTGAGGCCTGGGGGTGAAGAGATGAAAGACACAGGGGTGGAGCACCGTGAGGCTCGTGAGTTTGTAGGTGATTCCCGGGTGTGGGGGGCTGACTCCAGCTGAAATCTGGGGTTGTTTGGAGAGTAGCTGGGAGACACAGGAGATCCCCCGAGAGCTGGGGGTGAGCTGCTGGGTGATGGCAGTAAGAACATGTGGTATATTATTGATGAACGTGGGGACTCTGAGGAATCCTCAGAGGAGGACACGGGAGAGCCCAATGACTTCATTGATTGCCCATCACGGTGAGGACAGGGAAATGGGAGCTTGTGGGATTCTGGTGATGACAGAGGTGAGTGTGGTGAAGCCCTAGGGGATGGTGAATGGTAGCTCCGGATCCCTGGTGAGGAGCTTCCCCTGAAGCCTGAGTTTCTGAGAGGGGAGAGGGAGAAGCTGGGTGAGGCTCGCATGGACCTTGGGGAGTCCGTGCTGGGGGACCGTTCATAGGAAGAGCCGGACAAGACCCTACTGTTCTTAGGTGCAGACATGATTAGGAAACCTGCAGCTCCCAGGGGCCCCTACTAATTTTCTAACTCGCAGAAGGAAGGAGTGTGTGTGCGTGTGTGTGTGTGTGCGGTGTGAGGTATGTGCCCCTTAAGAAAATGGAAATCAACCAACCAATGAGACAGACAGACAGACAGACAGACAGACAGACAGACAGAGATTCACTTGCCCAAGTGTTCTGTCCTGTCCTCTGAATCCGCTTCCAAGTCACAAGACGCTGTGAGCTCCAAGTCAACGCAGAGTCCGCCAACCGCTCCGGCCGCTGATCCGCTCCGCGAAGATCTGAGTACAGGCCAGCCAGGGTGGGTTTAAATAGCCTCGGGCGCAGCCTAGCAGCGGAAAGGGCGGAGCTTCACTCCTCCTTTCCATCAGTCACCCCCAACTTTCCCAGGCTACACCTCGTAGGAAACTGTTCTCCTGCTTTGATTTCATGCGCCACCTTTGGGACAATCTAAGAACTTACAAGTTTTCTTGGCCAGATATATTAGGAATTGTATGCACTGAAACACTGAAAACCAACTAGTGGTTCTGTGGTTCCCACGTTGTGGTTTTGACACCAGCAGCATCCTTGCCACAATCAAACCCCGGAGATCCACAGATCTGCGGTGTAACCATACCTCCCCCTGATCCGGATGCATGGCAGTTTAAGGAGTCTTTCCGTGTAAGGGAAAAGACTTTGAAGAAAAGGTGGAGATATGCGTTGTATAAACATTCTTTTGCTCTGGAACCACGTAGAGACTTGGGAGCCAGTTGGGAGGAGCATTCGTTGGATGAGGGTGCTCGGGTTAGGAATATCAAGGTGTGGCTCCAGATAATCCAATCATCTAATTAAGATTCCAGTTATGCTCATCTGTTTTAAAATTCCGTTTGGGTAAATTCTTTTAGTCAGACTGAGAATGGCAAAGCCTCAACCCCAATTTCCAGGGAGGGTTGAGAGCCTCAGGTGGAGTTGATCACCAATAGCCTATGGTTTAACCCGTCATGCCTATAGAATGAGGTCTCCATAAAAACCCAAAAGGACTGGGTTCAGAGAGCTTGTGGATAACACTTCCTGGAAGGTAGTGCACCCCTCCCCACACGCCGGGCCCCGCATTTATTTCTGAACTTTTTGCAAAGTCCGCTAAAATACAACGGCAAATGTAAGTGTTTCCCTGCGTGCTGTGAGCTCTTCCAGCCAATGAATGCAACTAAATCTGGGAGTGGTGGCAACCTGATTTATAGCCAGTTGCTGAGAAGCACAGGTAAAACAACGTGGGGCTTCCCATTGTTATTAGTGTGGGAGGCCTGTCTGGCGGGACTCGGCCCTTTGGAATCTAAAGCTATGTCCCGGTAGATAGCGTCACCATTGAATTAGAAGACACACATATGTTGAGAATAATCTTTCTGGTCATTTGCTGCATGTCTTATTTACAATATGTAATCAAATTCTTTATCCTGGCCTTATGGCACCTGGGTTGAGAACCATGATTGGAACCAAACATTGGTCTGTCACGTTCTGAGTTTGAAACTTTATTTTGCCTTTAGCGTTTTGCTATTGCTTTTTCGTTTTCTTTTGTTTCGTTTCGTTTCTAAGTTCTGGGGTATATGTGCAGGATGTGCAGATTTGTTACTAAGGTAAACGTGTGCCATGGTGGTTCGCTGCACCTGTCAACCCATCACCTAGGTATTAAGCCCAGCATGCAGTAGCTGTTTTTCTTAACGCTCTGCCTCCCGAAAGGCCCCAGTGAGTGTTGTTCCCCTTCCTGTGTCCATGTGATCTCATTTTTCAGCTCTCATTATAAGTGAGAATGTGGCGTTTGGTTTTCTTTCCCTGGATTAGTTTGCTGAGCATAATGACCACACATCACCACTGTTTCTGTTTTTTAGTATAAAGAGTAGTATTTTATTGAATAAGATTTGCTCACAGAAAAATAAGCTTAAGTCTACAATGAATGCCAGACTCTACAGCAGAAAGCAATTTTCTCACTTTTCCACACACAATGGTTCCTACTAAGTGAAAAAACTTCATTCACAAATGTACTACTCTGTCTCAAAACATCTCACATAATCATGCACTGTACTAAAGCCATTAGATCAGTTCTTCAGTCAGGTTAAAGAAGTATCCCTCTAATAACTGACCTTTATAATGCTATCAATATCCACTCCCAATCAGTCTGCCATTGTTAATGGTGTACAGCATTACTGAATACAATGGAATTGATGACGCCCATATCCACGGACACACCGTGACTTACGGTGGTTTGATTTATGATTTTTCAACGTTATGATGGGATTATTGGAATATTAGATGCGTTTCTGAGTTACAGTGGGTTTATGAGTATGCGACCCTATAGTCCAGAAACAGCTGTATAAGGAAAAACAGGTGTACCTAATAAAAATATGCTTAGTGACTTGGGATAAACCAATAGATGTTCACAACTGATGGAGAGCCGTGAAAGAGAGATAGCGGTAAATAGTTACAATAACACAATTTTCCTGCACCTGTCGAGGATTTCTCCCAAAAAACGCAGAATGTGGGATGCACCTAAGGCATATGAAAGAGAGAGGGCAGAAGGAGTAAGAGAGAAATAGGAGGAAGGAAGGAAGGAAGGAAAGAAAGAAGGAAGGTAGGAAGGAAGGAAGGAAGGAAGGAAGGAAGGAAGGAAAGAAGGACGAAAGGAAGGAGAAAACACCCGGTGTTACTAAAACCCCCCAAAAAATGGTTTCCCCCTGTGGGTAAGCCTACAATGTGGATGAATCTTGAAAATATTGTGCTACGTGTTGTGTCAGTCATAACAGCTCACCTATTGTGCAATTCCGTTGATAGGAAATGTCCACAATATGGAAATCTATGCATATGGGATTGATCGCACTAGGTAGTTGCTACCTAGGGCTGAGGGTCAGGGAGAGGGTTTGAGACAGAATGAGGAGTGACTAATGTCTACAGGGTTTTTCTCTGGTCGGGGGTGATAAGACGTTCTACAATGGATTGCGAATTAAAATTGAATGTGCACCACCACAGGTATACTAAAAGCCACTCAATTCATGACTTTTAATGGGGGAATCTTCTGTGGCGCACTCTCATGGAGACCACGGCAGACATAGTGAGAGAGAAAAAGGTGAGTAAATATCTGAAACGGAGGCAGAAAGAGAGAGAATGAGAAGCCCTGTGAATGGAAGGGAGAGCGAAAAGGGAAAATGGTCCTATTTACAAATGACAGATGTGAAACCGGGGTTCACATCAACAGTGTCACTGCCAGGAAGGAGGGTCATGCTAGCCATGTCACCGGTAGTGTGGCCCGCAGGGACGCCGACCTGCTGGAGCGTCGTGCCAGCATGGGCTCTGGCAGCCACGTGGGCCAGCAGGAGGGTCCCGCTGCACAGCTGTGGGGTGAGGATAGACTGGGTGGTGATATCGCCCATTACAGGGGCCTCTTCTGCTGGCAAGAGTGTGACAGTAGCAAGTAGATGGACAAGCCTGCGTGTGAGGACGGAATGCAGGAGGGGCTCTTGTGCGGCTGGGTGTGGGGCCCTCACGGGAACCGTGGAGAAATGGCCAGGTAACTGCGTCATGTGGGCTAGTAGATTGGCCAGGGTTTCGAACTGAAGGACAATAACGGGGAGTAGCTGTCAGGCCCTGGGAGTGTCTGAGTGTAAGTGGAGATGGGTTTGGGGTCACTGAGGGATGCGTGGGAGCCATCCCTGTATAGGTACAGGTCATAGGGAGATAGTCTCGTGAGGCCTGTGAGTGTCTAGGGTTGTCCTGGGTGCCTGGGGCTGACTGTGGCAGAAATCTGGGGAAGGCTGGAGAGAAGCTGGGAGACCCAGGAGAGTCCCTGAAGGCAGGGGGTGAAGAGGTGAAAGAAATGGGGGAGGGTTGCAGTAAGGTCCGTGAGTTTGTAGGTGATTCCTGGGTGCGGGAAGCTGACTCCAGGTGAAATCTGGAGATGGTCGGAGTGTAGCTGAGAGAGACAGAAGAGTCCTTGAGGGCTGGGGGTGAGAACATGAGGGAGACTGGGGAGTAAGTCAGTGAAATTCGTGAGTTCGGTGGTGTATCGTGGGTGCCTGGAACTGACTCCAGCTGGAATCTAGCGAAGTTTTGAGAGTAGCTGAAAGAGACACAGGAGTCCCTGTGGGCTGAGGGCAAAGACCTGAGAGAGACCAGGGAGGACCTCAGTGAAGTCTGTGAGTCTGTAGGTGATTCCGGAGTGTGGGAGGCTGAGTGCCGCTGAAATCTGGGCATGGTGGGAGAGTAGCTGGGACAGACAGGAGAGTCCCAGGGGGCTGGGGGTGAAGACATGACAGAGACTGGGGAGTAACTCAGCGAAACTGCTGAGTTTGGTGGTGATACCTGGGTGCCTGGAACTGACTCCCGCTGAAATCTGGGCATGGTTGGAGAGTAGCTGGGACACACAGGAGAGTCCCTGAGGGCTGGGGGTGAAGACATGAGAGAGACCGGGGAGTACCTCAGTGAAACTGGTGAGTTTGGTGGTGACTCCGGGGTGCCTGGGACTGACTCCAGCTGAAATGTGTGCGTGGTTGGAGAGTAGCTGGGACAGACAGGAGAGTCCCTGAGGGCTGCTGAAGACATGAGAGAGACTGGAGAGTAAGTGAGTGAAATTGGTGAGTTTGGTGGTGCTTCCTGGGTGCCTGGGACTGACTCCCGCTGAAGTGTGGGCGTGGTTGGAGAGTAGCTGGGACACACAGGAGAGTCCCTGAGGGTTGGAGATAAAGACGTGCTAGAGAGTGAGGAGTAACTGAGTGAAATTGGGGAGTTTGGTGGTGATTCCGGGGTGCCTGGAGCTGACTGCAGCTGAAATGTGGGCGTGGTTGGAGAGTAGCTGGGACAGACGGGAGAGTCCCTGAGGGATGGTGAAGACATGAGAGAGACTGGGGAGTAACGCAGTGAAATTGGTGAGTTTGGTGGTGATTTCTGGGTGCCTGCAACGGACTCCCGCTGAAGTGTGGGCGTGTTTGGAGAGTAGCTGGGACAGACAGGCGAGTCCCTGAGGGTTGGAGATAAAGACGTGCTAGAGACTGGGGAGTAACTCAGTGAAAGTGGTGGGCTTGGTGGTGATCCCTGGGTTCCTGGAACTGACCCGCGCTGAAATGTGGGCGTGGTTGGAGAGTAGCTGGGACAGACTGGAGGGTCCGTAAGGGCTGGGGGTGAAGACGTGAGAGAGACTGGCGAGGATCTCACTGAGGTCTGTGAGTTTGTAGGTGTTTCTGGGGTGTGGGGTAGAGACTCCCGCTGAAATCTGGGCGTAGTTGGAGAGTAGCTGGGACAGACAGGAGAGTCATGGGTGGCTGGGGGTGAGCTGCTGGATGATGGCAGTAAGAACATATGGTATATTATTGATGAATGAGGTGACTGTGAAGAATCTCCAGAGGAGGACACGGGAGAACACAATGACATGAGTGACTGTCCTGCTTGGTTAGGAAAGGGAAACGTAAAGTTGTGGAATTCCGTTGATGATGGATGTGAGAGTGGTGAAGCCCTGCGGGGTGATGTAGAGTACTTCCACATCCCTGGTGAGGAGCTGCCCCTTGGGTCTGAGTTTCTGGGAGGGGAGAGGGAGAAGCTGGGTGAGGCAGGCATGAATCTTGAGGAGTCAGGGCTGGGGGACCGCTCATATTCTCCCGAGACGTGTGAGTCTCTGGGGGACTCCTGGGTGCATGGGGCTGACTCCCGCAGGAACCTGGGGATGGCTGGAGAGTAACTGGGAGCCACAGGAGAGTCCCTGAGGCCTGGGGGTGAAGAGATGAAAGACACAGGGGTGGAGCACCGTGAGGCTCATGAGTTTGTAGGTGATTCCCGGGTGTGGGGGGCTGACTCCAGCTGAAATCTGGGGTTGTTTGGAGAGTAGCTGGGAGACACAGGAGATCCCCCGAGAGCTGGGGGTGAGCTGCTGGGTGATGGCAGTAAGAACATGTGGTATATTATTGATGAACGTGGGGACTCTGAGGAATCCTCAGAGGAGGACACGGGAGAGCCCAATGACTTCATTGATTGCCCATCACGGTGAGGACAGGGAAATGGGAGCTTGTGGGATTCTGGTGATGACAGAGGTGAGTGTGGTGAAGCCCTAGGGGATGGTGAATGGTAGCTCCGGATCCCTGGTGAGGAGCTTCCCCTGAAGCCTGAGTTTCTGAGAGGGGAGAGGGAGAAGCTGGGTGAGGCTCGCATGGACCTTGGGGAGTCCGTGCTGGGGGACCGTTCATAGGAAGAGCCGGACAAGACCCTACTGTTCTTAGGTGCAGACATGATTAGGAAACCTGCAGCTCCCAGGGGCCCCTACTAATTTTCTAACTCGCAGAAGGAAGGAGTGTGTGTGCGTGTGTGTGTGTGTGCGGTGTGAGGTATGTGCCCCTTAAGAAAATGGAAATCAACCAACCAATGAGACAGACAGACAGACAGACAGACAGACAGACAGACAGACAGAGATTCACTTGCCCAAGTGTTCTGTCCTGTCCTCTGAATCCGCTTCCAAGTCACAAGACGCTGTGAGCTCCAAGTCAACGCAGAGTCCGCCAACCGCTCCGGCCGCTGATCCGCTCCGCGAAGATCTGAGTACAGGCCAGCCAGGGTGGGTTTAAATAGCCTCGGGCGCAGCCTAGCAGCGGAAAGGGCGGAGCTTCACTCCTCCTTTCCATCAGTCACCCCCAACTTTCCCAGGCTACACCTCGTAGGAAACTGTTCTCCTGCTTTGATTTCATGCGCCACCTTTGGGACAATCTAAGAACTTACAAGTTTTCTTGGCCAGATATATTAGGAATTGTATGCACTGAAACACTGAAAACCAACTAGTGGTTCTGTGGTTCCCACGTTGTGGTTTTGACACCAGCAGCATCCTTGCCACAATCAAACCCCGGAGATCCACAGATCTGCGGTGTAACCATACCTCCCCCTGATCCGGATGCATGGCAGTTTAAGGAGTCTTTCCGTGTAAGGGAAAAGACTTTGAAGAAAAGGTGGAGATATGCGTTGTATAAACATTCTTTTGCTCTGGAACCACGTAGAGACTTGGGAGCCAGTTGGGAGGAGCATTCGTTGGATGAGGGTGCTCGGGTTAGGAATATCAAGGTGTGGCTCCAGATAATCCAATCATCTAATTAAGATTCCAGTTATGCTCATCTGTTTTAAAATTCCGTTTGGGTAAATTCTTTTAGTCAGACTGAGAATGGCAAAGCCTCAACCCCAATTTCCAGGGAGGGTTGAGAGCCTCAGGTGGAGTTGATCACCAATAGCCTATGGTTTAACCCGTCATGCCTATAGAATGAGGTCTCCATAAAAACCCAAAAGGACTGGGTTCAGAGAGCTTGTGGATAACACTTCCTGGAAGGTAGTGCACCCCTCCCCACACGCCGGGCCCCGCATTTATTTCTGAACTTTTGGCAAAGTCCGCTAAAATACAACGGCAAATGTAAGTGTTTCCCTGCGTGCTGTGAGCTCTTCCAGCCAATGAATGCAACTAAATCTGGGAGTGGTGGCAACCTGATTTATAGCCAGTTGCTGAGAAGCACAGGTAAAACAACGTGGGGCTTCCCATTGTTATTAGTGTGGGAGGCCTGTCTGGCGGGACTCGGCCCTTTGGAATCTAAAGCTATGTCCCGGTAGATAGCGTCACCATTGAATTAGAAGACACACATATGTTGAGAATAATCTTTCTGGTCATTTGCTGCATGTCTTATTTACAATATGTAATCAAATTCTTTATCCTGGCCTTATGGCACCTGGGTTGAGAACCATGATTGGAACCAAACATTGGTCTGTCACGTTCTGAGTTTGAAACTTTATTTTGCCTTTAGCGTTTTGCTATTGCTTTTTCGTTTTCTTTTGTTTCGTTTCGTTTCTAAGTTCTGGGGTATATGTGCAGGATGTGCAGATTTGTTACTAAGGTAAACGTGTGCCATGGTGGTTCGCTGCACCTGTCAACCCATCACCTAGGTATTAAGCCCAGCATGCAGTAGCTGTTTTTCTTAACGCTCTGCCTCCCGAAAGGCCCCAGTGAGTGTTGTTCCCCTTCCTGTGTCCATGTGATCTCATTTTTCAGCTCTCATTATAAGTGAGAATGTGGCGTTTGGTTTTCTTTCCCTGGATTAGTTTGCTGAGCATAATGACCACACATCACCACTGTTTCTGTTTTTTAGTATAAAGAGTAGTATTTTATTGAATAAGATTTGCTCACAGAAAAATAAGCTTAAGTCTACAATGAATGCCAGACTCTACAGCAGAAAGCAATTTTCTCACTTTTCCACACACAATGGTTCCTACTAAGTGAAAAAACTTCATTCACAAATGTACTACTCTGTCTCAAAACATCTCACATAATCATGCACTGTACTAAAGCCATTAGATCAGTTCTTCAGTCAGGTTAAAGAAGTATCCCTCTAATAACTGACTTTTATAATGCTATCAATATCCACTCCCAATCAGTCTGCCATTGTTAATGGTGTACAGCATTACTGAATACAATGGAATTGATGACGCCCATATCCACGGACACACCGTGACTTACGGTGGTTTGATTTATGATTTTTCAACGTTATGATGGGATTATTGGAATATTAGATGCGTTTCTGAGTTACAGTGGGTTTATGAGTATGCGACCCTATAGTCCAGAAACAGCTGTATAAGGAAAAACAGGTGTACCTAATAAAAATATGCTTAGTGACTTGGGATAAACCAATAGATGTTCACAACTGATGGAGAGCCGTGAAAGAGAGATAGCGGTAAACAGTTACAATAACACAATTTTCCTGCACCTGTCGAGGATTTCTCCCAAAAAACGCAGAATGTGGGATGCACCTAAGGCATATGAAAGAGAGAGGGCAGAAGGAGTAAGAGAGAAATAGGAGGAAGGAAGGAAGGAAGGAAAGAAAGAAGGAAGGTAGGAAGGAAGGAAGGAAGGAAGGAAGGAAGGAAGGAAGGAAAGAAGGACGAAAGGAAGGAGAAAACACCCGGTGTTACTAAAACCCCCCAAAAAATGGTTTCCCCCTGTGGGTAAGCCTACAATGTGGATGAATCTTGAAAATATTGTGCTACGTGTTGTGTCAGTCATAACAGCTCACCTATTGTGCAATTCCGTTGATAGGAAATGTCCACAATATGGAAATCTATGCATATGGGATTGATCGCACTAGGTAGTTGCTACCTAGGGCTGAGGGTCAGGGAGAGGGTTTGAGACAGAATGAGGAGTGACTAATGTCTACAGGGTTTTTCTCTGGTCGGGGGTGATAAGACGTTCTACAATGGATTGCGAATTAAAATTGAATGTGCACCACCACAGGTATACTAAAAGCCACTCAATTCATGACTTTTAATGGGGGAATCTTCTGTGGCGCACTCTCATGGAGACCACGGCAGACATAGTGAGAGAGAAAAAGGTGAGTAAATATCTGAAACGGAGGCAGAAAGAGAGAGAATGAGAAGCCCTGTGAATGGAAGGGAGAGCGAAAAGGGAAAATGGTCCTATTTACAAATGACAGATGTGAAACCGGGGTTCACATCAACAGTGTCACTGCCAGGAAGGAGGGTCATGCTAGCCATGTCACCGGTAGTGTGGCCCGCAGGGACGCCGACCTGCTGGAGCGTCGTGCCAGCATGGGCTCTGGCAGCCACGTGGGCCAGCAGGAGGGTCCCGCTGCACAGCTGTGGGGTGAGGATAGACTGGGTGGTGATATCGCCCATTACAGGGGCCTCTTCTGCTGGCAAGAGTGTGACAGTAGCAAGTAGATGGACAAGCCTGCGTGTGAGGACGGAATGCAGGAGGGGCTCTTGTGCGGCTGGGTGTGGGGCCCTCACGGGAACCGTGGAGAAATGGCCAGGTAACTGCGTCATGTGGGCTAGTAGATTGGCCAGGGTTTCGAACTGAAGGACAATAACGGGGAGTAGCTGTCAGGCCCTGGGAGTGTCTGAGTGTAAGTGGAGATGGGTTTGGGGTCACTGAGGGATGCGTGGGAGCCATCCCTGTATAGGTACAGGTCATAGGGAGATAGTCTCGTGAGGCCTGTGAGTGTCTAGGGTTGTCCTGGGTGCCTGGGGCTGACTGTGGCAGAAATCTGGGGAAGGCTGGAGAGAAGCTGGGAGACCCAGGAGAGTCCCTGAAGGCAGGGGGTGAAGAGGTGAAAGAAATGGGGGAGGGTTGCAGTAAGGTCCGTGAGTTTGTAGGTGATTCCTGGGTGCGGGAAGCTGACTCCAGGTGAAATCTGGAGATGGTCGGAGTGTAGCTGAGAGAGACAGAAGAGTCCTTGAGGGCTGGGGGTGAGAACATGAGGGAGACTGGGGAGTAAGTCAGTGAAATTCGTGAGTTCGGTGGTGTATCGTGGGTGCCTGGAACTGACTCCAGCTGGAATCTAGCGAAGTTTTGAGAGTAGCTGAAAGAGACACAGGAGTCCCTGTGGGCTGAGGGCAAAGACCTGAGAGAGACCAGGGAGGACCTCAGTGAAGTCTGTGAGTCTGTAGGTGATTCCGGAGTGTGGGAGGCTGAGTGCCGCTGAAATCTGGGCGTGGTGGGAGAGTAGCTGGGACAGACAGGAGAGTCCCAGGGGGCTGGGGGTGAAGACATGACAGAGACTGGGGAGTAACTCAGCGAAACTGCTGAGTTTGGTGGTGATACCTGGGTGCCTGGAACTGACTCCCGCTGAAATCTGGGCATGGTTGGAGAGTAGCTGGGACACACAGGAGAGTCCCTGAGGGCTGGGGGTGAAGACATGAGAGAGACCGGGGAGTACCTCAGTGAAACTGGTGAGTTTGGTGGTGACTCCGGGGTGCCTGGGACTGACTCCAGCTGAAATGTGTGCGTGGTTGGAGAGTAGCTGGGACAGACAGGAGAGTCCCTGAGGGCTGCTGAAGACATGAGAGAGACTGGAGAGTAAGTGAGTGAAATTGGTGAGTTTGGTGGTGCTTCCTGGGTGCCTGGGACTGACTCCCGCTGAAGTGTGGGCGTGGTTGGAGAGTAGCTGGGACACACAGGAGAGTCCCTGAGGGTTGGAGATAAAGACGTGCTAGAGAGTGAGGAGTAACTGAGTGAAATTGGGGAGTTTGGTGGTGATTCCGGGGTGCCTGGAGCTGACTGCAGCTGAAATGTGGGCGTGGTTGGAGAGTAGCTGGGACAGACGGGAGAGTCCCTGAGGGATGGTGAAGACATGAGAGAGACTGGGGAGTAACGCAGTGAAATTGGTGAGTTTGGTGGTGATTTCTGGGTGCCTGCAACGGACTCCCGCTGAAGTGTGGGCGTGTTTGGAGAGTAGCTGGGACAGACAGGCGAGTCCCTGAGGGTTGGAGATAAAGACGTGCTAGAGACTGGGGAGTAACTCAGTGAAAGTGGTGGGCTTGGTGGTGATCCCTGGGTTCCTGGAACTGACCCGCGCTGAAATGTGGGCGTGGTTGGAGAGTAGCTGGGACAGACTGGAGGGTCCGTAAGGGCTGGGGGTGAAGACGTGAGAGAGACTGGCGAGGATCTCACTGAGGTCTGTGAGTTTGTAGGTGTTTCTGGGGTGTGGGGTAGAGACTCCCGCTGAAATCTGGGCGTAGTTGGAGAGTAGCTGGGACAGACAGGAGAGTCATGGGTGGCTGGGGGTGAGCTGCTGGATGATGGCAGTAAGAACATATGGTATATTATTGATGAATGAGGTGACTGTGAAGAATCTCCAGAGGAGGACACGGGAGAACACAATGACATGAGTGACTGTCCTGCTTGGTTAGGAAAGGGAAACGTAAAGTTGTGGAATTCCGTTGATGATGGATGTGAGAGTGGTGAAGCCCTGCGGGGTGATGTAGAGTACTTCCACATCCCTGGTGAGGAGCTGCCCCTTGGGTCTGAGTTTCTGGGAGGGGAGAGGGAGAAGCTGGGTGAGGCAGGCATGAATCTTGAGGAGTCAGGGCTGGGGGACCGCTCATATTCTCCCGAGACGTGTGAGTCTCTGGGGGACTCCTGGGTGCATGGGGCTGACTCCCGCAGGAACCTGGGGATGGCTGGAGAGTAACTGGGAGCCACAGGAGAGTCCCTGAGGCCTGGGGGTGAAGAGATGAAAGACACAGGGGTGGAGCACCGTGAGGCTCATGAGTTTGTAGGTGATTCCCGGGTGTGGGGGGCTGACTCCAGCTGAAATCTGGGGTTGTTTGGAGAGTAGCTGGGAGACACAGGAGATCCCCCGAGAGCTGGGGGTGAGCTGCTGGGTGATGGCAGTAAGAACATGTGGTATATTATTGATGAACGTGGGGACTCTGAGGAATCCTCAGAGGAGGACACGGGAGAGCCCAATGACTTCATTGATTGCCCATCACGGTGAGGACAGGGAAATGGGAGCTTGTGGGATTCTGGTGATGACAGAGGTGAGTGTGGTGAAGCCCTAGGGGATGGTGAATGGTAGCTCCGGATCCCTGGTGAGGAGCTTCCCCTGAAGCCTGAGTTTCTGAGAGGGGAGAGGGAGAAGCTGGGTGAGGCTCGCATGGACCTTGGGGAGTCCGTGCTGGGGGACCGTTCATAGGAAGAGCCGGACAAGACCCTACTGTTCTTAGGTGCAGACATGATTAGGAAACCTGCAGCTCCCAGGGGCCCCTACTAATTTTCTAACTCGCAGAAGGAAGGAGTGTGTGTGCGTGTGTGTGTGTGTGCGGTGTGAGGTATGTGCCCCTTAAGAAAATGGAAATCAACCAACCAATGAGACAGACAGACAGACAGACAGACAGACAGACAGACAGACAGAGATTCACTTGCCCAAGTGTTCTGTCCTGTCCTCTGAATCCGCTTCCAAGTCACAAGACGCTGTGAGCTCCAAGTCAACGCAGAGTCCGCCAACCGCTCCGGCCGCTGATCCGCTCCGCGAAGATCTGAGTACAGGCCAGCCAGGGTGGGTTTAAATAGCCTCGGGCGCAGCCTAGCAGCGGAAAGGGCGGAGCTTCACTCCTCCTTTCCATCAGTCACCCCCAACTTTCCCAGGCTACACCTCGTAGGAAACTGTTCTCCTGCTTTGATTTCATGCGCCACCTTTGGGACAATCTAAGAACTTACAAGTTTTCTTGGCCAGATATATTAGGAATTGTATGCACTGAAACACTGAAAACCAACTAGTGGTTCTGTGGTTCCCACGTTGTGGTTTTGACACCAGCAGCATCCTTGCCACAATCAAACGCCGGAGATCCACAGATCTGCGGTGTAACCATACCTCCCCCTGATCCGGATGCATGGCAGTTTAAGGAGTCTTTCCGTGTAAGGGAAAAGACTTTGAAGAAAAGGTGGAGATATGCGTTGTATAAACATTCTTTTGCTCTGGAACCACGTAGAGACTTGGGAGCCAGTTGGGAGGAGCATTCGTTGGATGAGGGTGCTCGGGTTAGGAATATCAAGGTGTGGCTCCAGATAATCCAATCATCTAATTAAGATTCCAGTTATGCTCATCTGTTTTAAAATTCCGTTTGGGTAAATTCTTTTAGTCAGACTGAGAATGGCAAAGCCTCAACCCCAATTTCCAGGGAGGGTTGAGAGCCTCAGGTGGAGTTGATCACCAATAGCCTATGGTTTAACCCGTCATGCCTATAGAATGAGGTCTCCATAAAAACCCAAAAGGACTGGGTTCAGAGAGCTTGTGGATAACACTTCCTGGAAGGTAGTGCACCCCTCCCCACACGCCGGGCCCCGCATTTATTTCTGAACTTTTGGCAAAGTCCGCTAAAATACAACGGCAAATGTAAGTGTTTCCCTGCGTGCTGTGAGCTCTTCCAGCCAATGAATGCAACTAAATCTGGGAGTGGTGGCAACCTGATTTATAGCCAGTTGCTGAGAAGCACAGGTAAAACAACGTGGGGCTTCCCATTGTTATTAGTGTGGGAGGCCTGTCTGGCGGGACTCGGCCCTTTGGAATCTAAAGCTATGTCCCGGTAGATAGCGTCACCATTGAATTAGAAGACACACATATGTTGAGAATAATCTTTCTGGTCATTTGCTGCATGTCTTATTTACAATATGTAATCAAATTCTTTATCCTGGCCTTATGGCACCTGGGTTGAGAACCATGATTGGAACCAAACATTGGTCTGTCACGTTCTGAGTTTGAAACTTTATTTTGCCTTTAGCGTTTTGCTATTGCTTTTTCGTTTTCTTTTGTTTCGTTTCGTTTCTAAGTTCTGGGGTATATGTGCAGGATGTGCAGATTTGTTACTAAGGTAAACGTGTGCCATGGTGGTTCGCTGCACCTGTCAACCCATCACCTAGGTATTAAGCCCAGCATGCAGTAGCTGTTTTTCTTAACGCTCTGCCTCCCGAAAGGCCCCAGTGAGTGTTGTTCCCCTTCCTGTGTCCATGTGATCTCATTTTTCAGCTCTCATTATAAGTGAGAATGTGGCGTTTGGTTTTCTTTCCCTGGATTAGTTTGCTGAGCATAATGACCACACATCACCACTGTTTCTGTTTTTTAGTATAAAGAGTAGTATTTTATTGAATAAGATTTGCTCACAGAAAAATAAGCTTAAGTCTACAATGAATGCCAGACTCTACAGCAGAAAGCAATTTTCTCACTTTTCCACACACAATGGTTCCTACTAAGTGAAAAAACTTCATTCACAAATGTACTACTCTGTCTCAAAACATCTCACATAATCATGCACTGTACTAAAGCCATTAGATCAGTTCTTCAGTCAGGTTAAAGAAGTATCCCTCTAATAACTGACTTTTATAATGCTATCAATATCCACTCCCAATCAGTCTGCCATTGTTAATGGTGTACAGCATTACTGAATACAATGGAATTGATGACGCCCATATCCACGGACACACCGTGACTTACGGTGGTTTGATTTATGATTTTTCAACGTTATGATGGGATTATTGGAATATTAGATGCGTTTCTGAGTTACAGTGGGTTTATGAGTATGCGACCCTATAGTCCAGAAACAGCTGTATAAGGAAAAACAGGTGTACCTAATAAAAATATGCTTAGTGACTTGGGATAAACCAATAGATGTTCACAACTGATGGAGAGCCGTGAAAGAGAGATAGCGGTAAACAGTTACAATAACACAATTTTCCTGCACCTGTCGAGGATTTCTCCCAAAAAACGCAGAATGTGGGATGCACCTAAGGCATATGAAAGAGAGAGGGCAGAAGGAGTAAGAGAGAAATAGGAGGAAGGAAGGAAGGAAGGAAAGAAAGAAGGAAGGTAGGAAGGAAGGAAGGAAGGAAGGAAGGAAGGAAGGAAGGAAAGAAGGACGAAAGGAAGGAGAAAACACCCGGTGTTACTAAAACCCCCCAAAAAATGGTTTCCCCCTGTGGGTAAGCCTACAATGTGGATGAATCTTGAAAATATTGTGCTACGTGTTGTGTCAGTCATAACAGCTCACCTATTGTGCAATTCCGTTGATAGGAAATGTCCACAATATGGAAATCTATGCATATGGGATTGATCGCACTAGGTAGTTGCTACCTAGGGCTGAGGGTCAGGGAGAGGGTTTGAGACAGAATGAGGAGTGACTAATGTCTACAGGGTTTTTCTCTGGTCGGGGGTGATAAGACGTTCTACAATGGATTGCGAATTAAAATTGAATGTGCACCACCACAGGTATACTAAAAGCCACTCAATTCATGACTTTTAATGGGGGAATCTTCTGTGGCGCACTCTCATGGAGACCACGGCAGACATAGTGAGAGAGAAAAAGGTGAGTAAATATCTGAAACGGAGGCAGAAAGAGAGAGAATGAGAAGCCCTGTGAATGGAAGGGAGAGCGAAAAGGGAAAATGGTCCTATTTACAAATGACAGATGTGAAACCGGGGTTCACATCAACAGTGTCACTGCCAGGAAGGAGGGTCATGCTAGCCATGTCACCGGTAGTGTGGCCCGCAGGGACGCCGACCTGCTGGAGCGTCGTGCCAGCATGGGCTCTGGCAGCCACGTGGGCCAGCAGGAGGGTCCCGCTGCACAGCTGTGGGGTGAGGATAGACTGGGTGGTGATATCGCCCATTACAGGGGCCTCTTCTGCTGGCAAGAGTGTGACAGTAGCAAGTAGATGGACAAGCCTGCGTGTGAGGACGGAATGCAGGAGGGGCTCTTGTGCGGCTGGGTGTGGGGCCCTCACGGGAACCGTGGAGAAATGGCCAGGTAACTGCGTCATGTGGGCTAGTAGATTGGCCAGGGCTTCGAACTGAAGGACAATAACGGGGAGTAGCTGTCAGGCCCTGGGAGTGTCTGAGTGTAAGTGGAGATGGGTTTGGGGTCACTGAGGGATGCGTGGGAGCCATCCCTGTATAGGTACAGGTCATAGGGAGATAGTCTCGTGAGGCCTGTGAGTGTCTAGGGTTGTCCTGGGTGCCTGGGGCTGACTGTGGCAGAAATGTGGGGAAGGCTGGAGAGAAGCTGGGAGACCCAGGAGAGTCCCTGAAGGCAGGGGGTGAAGAGGTGAAAGAAATGGGGGAGGGTTGCAGTAAGGTCCGTGAGTTTGTAGGTGATTCCTGGGTGCGGGAAGCTGACTCCAGGTGAAATCTGGAGATGGTCGGAGTGTAGCTGAGAGAGACAGAAGAGTCCTTGAGGGCTGGGGGTGAGAACATGAGGGAGACTGGGGAGTAAGTCAGTGAAATTCGTGAGTTCGGTGGTGTATCGTGGGTGCCTGGAACTGACTCCAGCTGGAATCTAGCGAAGTTTTGAGAGTAGCTGAAAGAGACACAGGAGTCCCTGTGGGCTGAGGGCAAAGACCTGAGAGAGACCAGGGAGGACCTCAGTGAAGTCTGTGAGTCTGTAGGTGATTCCGGAGTGTGGGAGGCTGAGTGCCGCTGAAATCTGGGCGTGGTGGGAGAGTAGCTGGGACAGACAGGAGAGTCCCAGGGGGCTGGGGGTGAAGACATGACAGAGACTGGGGAGTAACTCAGCGAAACTGCTGAGTTTGGTGGTGATACCTGGGTGCCTGGAACTGACTCCCGCTGAAATCTGGGCATGGTTGGAGAGTAGCTGGGACACACAGGAGAGTCCCTGAGGGCTGGGGGTGAAGACATGAGAGAGACCGGGGAGTACCTCAGTGAAACTGGTGAGTTTGGTGGTGACTCCGGGGTGCCTGGGACTGACTCCAGCTGAAATGTGTGCGTGGTTAGAGAGTAGCTGGGACAGACAGGAGAGTCCCTGAGGGCTGCTGAAGACATGAGAGAGACTGGAGAGTAAGTGAGTGAAATTGGTGAGTTTGGTGGTGCTTCCTGGGTGCCTGGGACTGACTCCCGCTGAAGTGTGGGCGTGGTTGGAGAGTAGCTGGGACACACAGGAGAGTCCCTGAGGGTTGGAGATAAAGACGTGCTAGAGAGTGAGGAGTAACTGAGTGAAATTGGGGAGTTTGGTGGTGATTCCGGGGTGCCTGGAGCTGACTGCAGCTGAAATGTGGGCGTGGTTGGAGAGTAGCTGGGACAGACGGGAGAGTCCCTGAGGGATGGTGAAGACATGAGAGAGACTGGGGAGTAACGCAGTGAAATTGGTGAGTTTGGTGGTGATTTCTGGGTGCCTGCAACGGACTCCCGCTGAAGTGTGGGCGTGTTTGGAGAGTAGCTGGGACAGACAGGCGAGTCCCTGAGGGTTGGAGATAAAGACGTGCTAGAGACTGGGGAGTAACTCAGTGAAAGTGGTGGGCTTGGTGGTGATCCCTGGGTTCCTGGAACTGACCCGCGCTGAAATGTGGGCGTGGTTGGAGAGTAGCTGGGACAGACTGGAGGGTCCGTAAGGGCTGGGGGTGAAGACGTGAGAGAGACTGGCGAGGATCTCACTGAGGTCTGTGAGTTTGTAGGTGTTTCTGGGGTGTGGGGTAGAGACTCCCGCTGAAATCTGGGCGTAGTTGGAGAGTAGCTGGGACAGACAGGAGAGTCATGGGTGGCTGGGGGTGAGCTGCTGGATGATGGCAGTAAGAACATATGGTATATTATTGATGAATGAGGTGACTGTGAAGAATCTCCAGAGGAGGACACGGGAGAACACAATGACATGAGTGACTGTCCTGCTTGGTTAGGAAAGGGAAACGTAAAGTTGTGGAATTCCGTTGATGATGGATGTGAGAGTGGTGAAGCCCTGCGGGGTGATGTAGAGTACTTCCACATCCCTGGTGAGGAGCTGCCCCTTGGGTCTGAGTTTCTGGGAGGGGAGAGGGAGAAGCTGGGTGAGGCAGGCATGAATCTTGAGGAGTCAGGGCTGGGGGACCGCTCATATTCTCCCGAGACGTGTGAGTCTCTGGGGGACTCCTGGGTGCATGGGGCTGACTCCCGCAGGAACCTGGGGATGGCTGGAGAGTAACTGGGAGCCACAGGAGAGTCCCTGAGGCCTGGGGGTGAAGAGATGAAAGACACAGGGGTGGAGCACCGTGAGGCTCGTGAGTTTGTAGGTGATTCCCGGGTGTGGGGGGCTGACTCCAGCTGAAATCTGGGGTTGTTTGGAGAGTAGCTGGGAGACACAGGAGATCCCCCGAGAGCTGGGGGTGAGCTGCTGGGTGATGGCAGTAAGAACATGTGGTATATTATTGATGAACGTGGGGACTCTGAGGAATCCTCAGAGGAGGACACGGGAGAGCCCAATGGCTTCATTGATTGCCCATCACGGTGAGGACAGGGAAATGGGAGCTTGTGGGATTCTGGTGATGACAGAGGTGAGTGTGGTGAAGCCCTAGGGGATGGTGAATGGTAGCTCCGGATCCCTGGTGAGGAGCTTCCCCTGAAGCCTGAGTTTCTGAGAGGGGAGAGGGAGAAGCTGGGTGAGGCTCGCATGGACCTTGGGGAGTCCGTGCTGGGGGACCGTTCATAGGAAGAGCCGGACAAGACCCTACTGTTCTTAGGTGCAGACATGATTAGGAAACCTGCAGCTCCCAGGGGCCCCTACTAATTTTCTAACTCGCAGAAGGAAGGAGTGTGTGTGCGTGTGTGTGTGTGTGCGGTGTGAGGTATGTGCCCCTTAAGAAAATGGAAATCAACCAACCAATGAGACAGACAGACAGACAGACAGACAGACAGACAGACAGAGATTCACTTGCCCAAGTGTTCTGTCCTGTCCTCTGAATCCGCTTCCAAGTCGCAAGACGCTGTGAGCTCCAAGTCAACGCAGAGTCTGCCAACCGCTCCGGCCGCTGATCCGCTCCTCGAAGATCTGAGTACAGGCCAGCCAGGGTGGGTTTAAATGGCCTCGGGCGCAGCCTAGCAGCGGAAAGGGCGGAGCTTCACTCCTCCTTTCCATCAGTCACCCCCAACTTTCCCAGGCTACACCTCCTAGGAAACTGTTCTCCTGCTTTGATTTCATGCGCCACCTTTGGGACAATCTAAGAACTTACAAGTTTTCTTGGCCAGATATATTAGGAATTGTATGCACTGAAACACTGAAAACCAACTAGTGGTTCTGTGGTTCCCACGTTGTGGTTTTGACACCAGCAGCATCCTTGCCACAATCAAACCCCGGAGATCCACAGATCTGCGGTGTAACCATACCTCCCCCTGATCCGGATGCATGGCACTTTAAGGAGTCTTTCCGTGTAAGGGAAAAGACTTTGAAGAAAAGGTGGAGATATGCGTTGTAGAAACATTCTTTTGCTCTGGAACCACGTAGAGACTTGGGAGCCAGTTGGGTGGAGCATTCGTTGGATGAGGGTGCTCGGGTTAGGAATATCAAGGTGTGGCTCCAGATAATCCAATCATCTAATTAAGATTCCAGTTATGCTCATCTGTTTTAAAATTCTGTTTGGGTAAATTCTTTTAGTCAGACTGAGAATGGCAAAGCCTCAACCCCAATTTCCAGGGAGGGTTGAGAGCCTCAGGTGGAGTTGATCACCAATAGCCTATGGTTTAACCCGTCATGCCTATAGAATGAGGTCTCCATAAAAACCCAAAAGGACTGGGTTCAGAGAGCTTGTGGATAACACTTCCTGGAAGGTAGTGCACCCCTCCCCACACGCCGGGCCCCGCATTTATTTCTGAACTTTTTGCAAAGTCCGCTAAAATACAACGGCAAATGTAAGTGTTTCCCTGCGTGCTGTGAGCTCTTCCAGCCAATGAATGCAACTAAATCTGGGAGTGGTGGCAACCTGATTTATAGCCAGTTGCTGAGAAGCACAGGTAAAACAACGTGGAGCTTCCCATTGTTATTATTGTGGGAGGCCTGTCTGGCGGGACTCGGCCCTTTGGAATCTAAAGCTATGTCCCGGTAGATAGCGTCACCATTGAATTAGAAGACACACATATGTTGAGAATAATCTTTCTGGTCATTTGCTGCATGTCTTATTTACAATATGTAATCAAATTCTTTATCCTGGCCTTATGGCACCTGGGTTGAGAACCATGATTGGAACCAAACATTGGTCTGTCACGTTCTGAGTTTGAAACTTTATTTTGCCTTTAGCGTTTTGCTATTGCTTTTTCGTTTTCTTTTGTTTCGTTTCGTTTCTAAGTTCTGGGGTATATGTGCAGGATGTGCAGATTTGTTACTAAGGTAAACGTGTGCCATGGTGGTTCGCTGCACCTGTCAACCCATCACCTAGGTATTAAGCCCAGCATGCAGTAGCTGTTTTTCTTAACGCTCTGCCTCCCGAAAGGCCCCAGTGAGTGTTGTTCCCCTTCCTGTGTCCATGTGATCTCATTTTTCAGCTCTCATTATAAGTGAGAATGTGGCGTTTGGTTTTCTTTCCCTGGATTAGTTTGCTGAGCATAATGACCACACATCACCACTGTTTCTGTTTTTTAGTATAAAGAGTAGTATTTTATTGAATAAGATTTGCTCACAGAAAAATAAGCTTAAGTCTACAATGAATGCCAGACTCTACAGCAGAAAGCAATTTTCTCACTTTTCCACACACAATGGTTCCTACTAAGTGAAAAAACTTCATTCACAAATGTACTACTCTGTCTCAAAACATCTCACATAATCATGCACTGTACTAAAGCCATTAGATCAGTTCTTCAGTCAGGTTAAAGAAGTATCCCTCTAATAACTGACTTTTATAATGCTATCAATATCCACTCCCAATCAGTCTGCCATTGTTAATGGTGTACAGCATTACTGAATACAATGGAATTGATGACGCCCATATCCACGGACACACCGTGACTTACGGTGGTTTGATTTATGATTTTTCAACGTTATGATGGGATTATTGGAATATTAGATGCGTTTCTGAGTTACAGTGGGTTTATGAGTATGCGACCCTATAGTCCAGAAACAGCTGTATAAGGAAAAACAGGTGTACCTAATAAAAATATGCTTAGTGACTTGGGATAAACCAATAGATGTTCACAACTGATGGAGAGCCGTGAAAGAGAGATAGCGGTAAACAGTTACAATAACACAATTTTCCTGCACCTGTCGAGGATTTCTCCCAAAAAACGCAGAATGTGGGATGCACCTAAGGCATATGAAAGAGAGAGGGCAGAAGGAGTAAGAGAGAAATAGGAGGAAGGAAGGAAGGAAGGAAAGAAAGAAGGAAGGTAGGAAGGAAGGAAGGAAGGAAGGAAGGAAGGAAGGAAGGACGAAAGGAAGGAGAAAACACCCGGTGTTACTAAAACCCCCAAAAAATGGTTTCCCCCTGTGGGTAAGCCTACAATGTGGATGAATCTTGAAAATATTGTGCTACGTGTTGTGTCAGTCATAACAGCTCACCTATTGTGCAATTCCGTTGATAGGAAATGTCCACAATATGGAAATCTATGCATATGGGATTGATCGCACTAGGTAGTTGCTACCTAGGGCTGAGGGTCAGGGAGAGGGTTTGAGACAGAATGAGGAGTGACTAATGTCTACAGGGTTTTTCTCTGGTCGGGGGTGATAAGACGTTCTACAATGGATTGCGAATTAAAATTGAATGTGCACCACCACAGGTATACTAAAAGCCACTCAATTCATGACTTTTAATGGGGGAATCTTCTGTGGCGCACTCTCATGGAGACCACGGCAGACATAGTGAGAGAGAAAAAGGTGAGTAAATATCTGAAACGGAGGCAGAAAGAGAGAGAATGAGAAGGCCTGTGAATGGAAGGGAGAGCGAAAAGGGAAAATGGTCCTATTTACAAATGACAGATGTGAAACCGGGGTTCACATCAACAGTGTCACTGCCAGGAAGGAGGGTCATGCTAGCCATGTCACCGGTAGTGTGGCCCGCAGGGACGCCGACCTGCTGGAGCGTCGTGCCAGCATGGGCTCTGGCAGCCACGTGGGCCAGCAGGAGGGTCCCGCTGCACAGCTGTGGGGTGAGGATAGACTGGGTGGTGATATCGCCCATTACAGGGGCCTCTTCTGCTGGCAAGAGTGTGACAGTAGCAAGTAGATGGACAAGCCTGCGTGTGAGGACGGAATGCAGGAGGGGCTCTTGTGCGGCTGGGTGTGGGGCCCTCACGGGAACCGTGGAGAAATGGCCAGGTAACTGCGTCATGTGGGCTAGTAGATTGGCCAGGGCTTCGAACTGAAGGACAATAACGGGGAGTAGCTGTCAGGCCCTGGGAGTGTCTGAGTGTAAGTGGAGATGGGTTTGGGGTCACTGAGGGATGCGTGGGAGCCATCCCTGTATAGGTACAGGTCATAGGGAGATAGTCTCGTGAGGCCTGTGAGTGTCTAGGGTTGTCCTGGGTGCCTGGGGCTGACTGTGGCAGAAATGTGGGGAAGGCTGGAGAGAAGCTGGGAGACTCAGGAGAGTCCCTGAAGGCAGGGGGTGAAGAGGTGAAAGAAATGGGGGAGGGTTGCAGTAAGGTCCGTGAGTTTGTAGGTGATTCCTGGGTGCGGGAAGCTGACTCCAGGTGAAATCTGGAGATGGTCGGAGTGTAGCTGAGAGAGACAGAAGAGTCCTTGAGGGCTGGGGGTGAGAACATGAGGGAGACTGGGGAGTAAGTCAGTGAAATTCGTGAGTTCGGTGGTGTATCGTGGGTGCCTGGAACTGACTCCAGCTGGAATCTAGCGAAGTTTTGAGAGTAGCTGAAAGAGACACAGGAGTCCCTGTGGGCTGAGGGCAAAGACCTGAGAGAGACCAGGGAGGACCTCAGTGAAGTCTGTGAGTCTGTAGGTGATTCCGGAGTGTGGGAGGCTGAGTGCCGCTGAAACCTGGGCGTGGTGGGAGAGTAGCTGGGACACACAGGAGAGTCCCTGAGGGCTGGGGGTGAAGACATGAGAGAGACCGGGGAGTACCTCAGTGAAACTGGTGAGTTTGGTGGTGACTCCGGGGTGCCTGGGACTGACTCCAGCTGAAATGTGTGCGTGGTTGGAGAGTAGCTGGGACAGACAGGAGAGTCCCTGAGGGCTGCTGAAGACATGAGAGAGACTGGAGAGTAAGTGAGTGAAATTGGTGAGTTTGGTGGTGCTTCCTGGGTGCCTGGGACTGACTCCCGCTGAAGTGTGGGCGTGGTTGGAGAGTAGCTGGGACACACAGGAGAGTCCCTGAGGGTTGGAGATAAAGACGTGCTAGAGAGTGAGGAGTAACTGAGTGAAATTGGGGAGTTTGGTGGTGATTCCGGGGTGCCTGGAGCTGACTGCAGCTGAAATGTGGGCGTGGTTGGAGAGTAGCTGGGACAGACGGGAGAGTCCCTGAGGGATGGTGAAGACATGAGAGAGACTGGGGAGTAACGCAGTGAAATTGGTGAGTTTGGTGGTGATTTCTGGGTGCCTGCAACGGACTCCCGCTGAAGTGTGGGCGTGTTTGGAGAGTAGCTGGGACAGACAGGCGAGTCCCTGAGGGTTGGAGATAAAGACGTGCTAGAGACTGGGGAGTAACTCAGTGAAAGTGGTGGGCTTGGTGGTGATCCCTGGGTTCCTGGAACTGACCCGCGCTGAAATGTGGGCGTGGTTGGAGAGTAGCTGGGACAGACTGGAGGGTCCGTAAGGGCTGGGGGTGAAGACGTGAGAGAGACTGGCGAGGATCTCACTGAGGTCTGTGAGTTTGTAGGTGTTTCTGGGGTGTGGGGTAGAGACTCCCGCTGAAATCTGGGCGTAGTTGGAGAGTAGCTGGGACAGACAGGAGAGTCATGGGTGGCTGGGGGTGAGCTGCTGGATGATGGCAGTAAGAACATATGGTATATTATTGATGAATGAGGTGACTGTGAAGAATCTCCAGAGGAGGACACGGGAGAACACAATGACGTGAGTGACTGTCCTGCTTGGTTAGGAAAGGGAAACGTAAAGTTGTGGAATTCTGTTGATGATGGATGTGAGAGTGGTGAAGCCCTGCGGGGTGATGTAGAGTACTTCCACATCCCTGGTGAGGAGCTGCCCCTTGGGTCTGAGTTTCTGGGAGGGGAGAGGGAGAAGCTGGGTGAGGCAGGCATGAATCTTGAGGAGTCAGGGCTGGGGGACCGCTCATATTCTCCCGAGACGTGTGAGTCTCTGGGGGACTCCTGGGTGCATGGGGCTGACTCCCGCAGGAACCTGGGGATGGCTGGAGAGTAACTGGGAGCCACAGGAGAGTCCCTGAGGCCTGGGGGTGAAGAGATGAAAGACACAGGGGTGGAGCACCGTGAGGCTCGTGAGTTTGTAGGTGATTCCCGGGTGTGGGGGGCTGACTCCAGCTGAAATCTGGGGTTGTTTGGAGAGTAGCTGGGAGACACAGGAGATCCCCCGAGAGCTGGGGGTGAGCTGCTGGGTGATGGCAGTAAGAACATGTGGTATATTATTGATGAACGTGGGGACTCTGAGGAATCCTCAGAGGAAGACACGGGAGAGCCCAATGGCTTCATTGATTGCCCATCACGGTGAGGACAGGGAAATGGGAGCTTGTGGGATTCTGGTGATGACAGAGGTGAGTGTGGTGAAGCCCTAGGGGATGGTGAATGGTAGCTCCGGATCCCTGGTGAGGAGCTTCCCCTGAAGCCTGAGTTTCTGAGAGGGGAGAGGGAGAAGCTGGGTGAGGCTCGCATGGACCTTGGGGAGTCCGTGCTGGGGGACCGTTCATAGGAAGAGCCGGACAAGACCCTACTGTTCTTAGGTGCAGACATGATTAGGAAACCTGCAGCTCCCAGGGGCCCCTACTAATTTTCTAACTCACAGAAGGAAGGAGTGTGTGTGCGTGTGTGTGTGTGTGCGGTGTGAGGTATGTGCCCCTTAAGAAAATGGAAATCAACCAACCAATGAGACAGACAGACAGACAGACAGACAGACAGACAGAGATTCACTTGCCCAAGTGTTCTGTCCTGTCCTCTGAATCCGCTTCCAAGTCGCAAGACGCTGTGAGCTCCAAGTCAACGCAGAGTCCGCCAACCGCTCCGGCCGCTGATCCGCTCCGCGAAGATCTGAGTACAGGCCAGCCAGGGTGGGTTTAAATAGCCTCGGGCGCAGCCTAGCAGCGGAAAGGGCGGAGGTTCACTCCTCCTTTCCATCAGTCACCCCCAACTTTCCCAGGCTACACCTCCTAGGAAACTGTTCTCCTGCTTTGATTTCATGCGCCACCTTTGGGACAATCTAAGAACTTACAAGTTTTCTTGGCCAGATATATTAGGAATTGTATGCACTGAAACACTGAAAACCAACTAGTGGTTCTGTGGTTCCCACGTTGTGGTTTTGACACCAGCAGCATCCTTGCCACAATCAAACCCCGGAGATCCACAGATCTGCGGTGTAACAATACCTCCCCCTGATCCGGATGCATGGCAGTTTAAGAAGGCTTTCCGTGTAAGGGAAAAGACTTTGAAGAAAAGGTGGAGATATGCGTTGTAGAAACATTCTTTTGCTCTGGAACCACGTAGAGACGTGGGAGCCAGTTGGGTGGAGCATTCGTTGGATGAGGGTGCTCGGGTTAGGAATATCAAGGTGTGGCTCCAGATAATCCAATCATCTAATTAAGATTCCAGTTATGCTCATCTGTTTTAAAATTCCGTTTGGGTAAATTCTTTTAGTCAGACTGAGAATGGCAAAGCCTCAACCCCAATTTCCAGGGAGGGTTGAGAGCCTCAGGTGGAGTTGATCACCAATAGCCTATGGTTTAACCCGTCATGCCTATAGAATGAGGTCTCCATAAAAACCCAAAAGGACTGGGTTCAGAGAGCTTGTGGATAACACTTCCTGGAAGGTAGTGCACCCCTCCCCACACGCCGGGCCCCGCATTTATTTCTGAACTTTTTGCAAAGTCCGCTAAAATACAACGGCAAATGTAAGTGTTTCCCTGCGTGCTGTGAGCTCTTCCAGCCAATGAATGCAACTAAATCTGGGAGTGGTGGCAACCTGATTTATAGCCAGTTGCTGAGAAGCACAGGTAAAACAACGTGGGGCTTCCCATTGTTATTAGTGTGGGAGGCCTGTCTGGCGGGACTCGGCCCTTTGGAATCTAAAGCTATGTCCCGGTAGATAGCGTCACCATTGAATTAGAAGACACACATATGTTGAGAATAATCTTTCTGGTCATTTGCTGCATGTCTTATTTACAATATGTAATCAAATTCTTTATCCTGGCCTTATGGCACCTGGGTTGAGAACCATGATTGGAACCAAACATTGGTCTGTCACGTTCTGAGTTTGAAACTTTATTTTGCCTTTAGCGTTTTGCTATTGCTTTTTCGTTTTCTTTTGTTTCGTTTCGTTTCTAAGTTCTGGGGTATATGTGCAGGATGTGCAGATTTGTTACTAAGGTAAACGTGTGCCATGGTGGTTCGCTGCACCTGTCAACCCATCACCTAGGTATTAAGCCCAGCATGCAGTAGCTGTTTTTCTTAACGCTCTGCCTCCCGAAAGGCCCCAGTGAGTGTTGTTCCCCTTCCTGTGTCCATGTGATCTCATTTTTCAGCTCTCATTATAAGTGAGAATGTGGCGTTTGGTTTTCTTTCCCTGGATTAGTTTGCTGAGCATAATGACCACACATCACCACTGTTTCTGTTTTTTAGTATAAAGAGTAGTATTTTATTGAATAAGATTTGCTCACAGAAAAATAAGCTTAAGTCTACAATGAATGCCAGACTCTACAGCAGAAAGCAATTTTCTCACTTTTCCACACACAATGGTTCCTACTAAGTGAAAAAACTTCATTCACAAATGTACTACTCTGTCTCAAAACATCTCACATAATCATGCACTGTACTAAAGCCATTAGATCAGTTCTTCAGTCAGGTTAAAGAAGTATCCCTCTAATAACTGACCTTTATAATGCTATCAATATCCACTCCCAATCAGTCTGCCATTGTTAATGGTGTACAGCATTACTGAATACAATGGAATTGATGACGCCCATATCCACGGACACACCGTGACTTACGGTGGTTTGATTTATGATTTTTCAACGTTATGATGGGATTATTGGAATATTAGATGCGTTTCTGAGTTACAGTGGGTTTATGAGTATGCGACCCTATAGTCCAGAAACAGCTGTATAAGGAAAAACAGGTGTACCTAATAAAAATATGCTTAGTGACTTGGGATAAACCAATAGATGTTCACAACTGATGGAGAGCCGTGAAAGAGAGATAGCGGTAAATAGTTACAATAACACAATTTTCCTGCACCTGTCGAGGATTTCTCCCAAAAAACGCAGAATGTGGGATGCACCTAAGGCATATGAAAGAGAGAGGGCAGAAGGAGTAAGAGAGAAATAGGAGGAAGGAAGGAAGGAAGGAAAGAAAGAAGGAAGGTAGGAAGGAAGGAAGGAAGGAAGGAAGGAAGGAAGGAAAGAAGGACGAAAGGAAGGAGAAAACACCCGGTGTTACTAAAACCCCCCAAAAAATGGTTTCCCCCTGTGGGTAAGCCTACAATGTGGATGAATCTTGAAAATATTGTGCTACGTGTTGTGTCAGTCATAACAGCTCACCTATTGTGCAATTCCGTTGATAGGAAATGTCCACAATATGGAAATCTATGCATATGGGATTGATCGCACTAGGTAGTTGCTACCTAGGGCTGAGGGTCAGGGAGAGGGTTTGAGACAGAATGAGGAGTGACTAATGTCTACAGGGTTTTTCTCTGGTCGGGGGTGATAAGACGTTCTACAATGGATTGCGAATTAAAATTGAATGTGCACCACCACAGGTATACTAAAAGCCACTCAATTCATGACTTTTAATGGGGGAATCTTCTGTGGCGCACTCTCATGGAGACCACGGCAGACATAGTGAGAGAGAAAAAGGTGAGTAAATATCTGAAACGGAGGCAGAAAGAGAGAGAATGAGAAGCCCTGTGAATGGAAGGGAGAGCGAAAAGGGAAAATGGTCCTATTTACAAATGACAGATGTGAAACCGGGGTTCACATCAACAGTGTCACTGCCAGGAAGGAGGGTCATGCTAGCCATGTCACCGGTAGTGTGGCCCGCAGGGACGCCGACCTGCTGGAGCGTCGTGCCAGCATGGGCTCTGGCAGCCACGTGGGCCAGCAGGAGGGTCCCGCTGCACAGCTGTGGGGTGAGGATAGACTGGGTGGTGATATCGCCCATTACAGGGGCCTCTTCTGCTGGCAAGAGTGTGACAGTAGCAAGTAGATGGACAAGCCTGCGTGTGAGGACGGAATGCAGGAGGGGCTCTTGTGCGGCTGGGTGTGGGGCCCTCACGGGAACCGTGGAGAAATGGCCAGGTAACTGCGTCATGTGGGCTAGTAGATTGGCCAGGGCTTCGAACTGAAGGACAATAACGGGGAGTAGCTGTCAGGCCCTGGGAGTGTCTGAGTGTAAGTGGAGATGGGTTTGGGGTCACTGAGGGATGCGTGGGAGCCATCCCTGTATAGGTACAGGTCATAGGGAGATAGTCTCGTGAGGCCTGTGAGTGTCTAGGGTTGTCCTGGGTGCCTGGGGCTGACTGTGGCAGAAATGTGGGGAAGGCTGGAGAGAAGCTGGGAGACTCAGGAGAGTCCCTGAAGGCAGGGGGTGAAGAGGTGAAAGAAATGGGGGAGGGTTGCAGTAAGGTCCGTGAGTTTGTAGGTGATTCCTGGGTGCGGGAAGCTGACTCCAGGTGAAATCTGGAGATGGTCGGAGTGTAGCTGAGAGAGACAGAAGAGTCCTTGAGGGCTGGGGGTGAGAACATGAGGGAGACTGGGGAGTAAGTCAGTGAAATTCGTGAGTTCGGTGGTGTATCGTGGGTGCCTGGAACTGACTCCAGCTGGAATCTAGCGAAGTTTTGAGAGTAGCTGAAAGAGACACAGGAGTCCCTGTGGGCTGAGGGCAAAGACCTGAGAGAGACCAGGGAGGACCTCAGTGAAGTCTGTGAGTCTGTAGGTGATTCCGGAGTGTGGGAGGCTGAGTGCCGCTGAAATCTGGGCGTGGTGGGAGAGTAGCTGGGACAGACAGGAGAGTCCCAGGGGGCTGGGGGTGAAGACATGACAGAGACTGGGGAGTAACTCAGCGAAACTGCTGAGTTTGGTGGTGATACCTGGGTGCCTGGAACTGACTCCCGCTGAAATCTGGGCATGGTTGGAGAGTAGCTGGGACACACAGGAGAGTCCCTGAGGGCTGGGGGTGAAGACATGAGAGAGACCGGGGAGTACCTCAGTGAAACTGGTGAGTTTGGTGGTGACTCCGGGGTGCCTGGGACTGACTCCAGCTGAAATGTGTGCGTGGTTGGAGAGTAGCTGGGACAGACAGGAGAGTCCCTGAGGGCTGGTGAAGACATGAGAGAGACTGGAGAGTAAGTGAGTGAAATTGGTGAGTTTGGTGGTGCTTCCTGGGTGCCTGGGACTGACTCCCGCTGAAGTGTGGGCGTGGTTGGAGAGTAGCTGGGACACACAGGAGAGTCCCTGAGGGTTGGAGATAAAGACGTGCTAGAGAGTGAGGAGTAACTGAGTGAAATTGGGGAGTTTGGTGGTGATTCCGGGGTGCCTGGAGCTGACTGCAGCTGAAATGTGGGCGTGGTTGGAGAGTAGCTGGGACAGACGGGAGAGTCCCTGAGGGATGGTGAAGACATGAGAGAGACTGGGGAGTAACGCAGTGAAATTGGTGAGTTTGGTGGTGATTTCTGGGTGCCTGCAACGGACTCCCGCTGAAGTGTGGGCGTGTTTGGAGAGTAGCTGGGACAGACAGGCGAGTCCCTGAGGGTTGGAGATAAAGACGTGCTAGAGACTGGGGAGTAACTCAGTGAAAGTGGTGGGCTTGGTGGTGATCCCTGGGTTCCTGGAACTGACCCGCGCTGAAATGTGGGCGTGGTTGGAGAGTAGCTGGGACAGACTGGAGGGTCCGTAAGGGCTGGGGGTGAAGACGTGAGAGAGACTGGTGAGGATCTCACTGAGGTCTGTGAGTTTGTAGGTGTTTCTGGGGTGTGGGGTAGAGACTCCCGCTGAAATCTGGGCGTAGTTGGAGAGTAGCTGGGACAGACAGGAGAGTCATGGGTGGCTGGGGGTGAGCTGCTGGATGATGGCAGTAAGAACATATGGTATATTATTGATGAATGAGGTGACTGTGAAGAATCTCCAGAGGAGGACACGGGAGAACACAATGACATGAGTGACTGTCCTGCTTGGTTAGGAAAGGGAAACGTAAAGTTGTGGAATTCTGTTGATGATGGATGTGAGAGTGGTGAAGCCCTGCGGGGTGATGTAGAGTACTTCCACATCCCTGGTGAGGAGCTGCCCCTTGGGTCTGAGTTTCTGGGAGGGGAGAGGGAGAAGCTGGGTGAGGCAGGCATGAATCTTGAGGAGTCAGGGCTGGGGGACCGCTCATATTCTCCCGAGACGTGTGAGTCTCTGGGGGACTCCTGGGTGCATGGGGCTGACTCCCGCAGGAACCTGGGGATGGCTGGAGAGTAACTGGGAGCCACAGGAGAGTCCCTGAGGCCTGGGGGTGAAGAGATGAAAGACACAGGGGTGGAGCACCGTGAGGCTCGTGAGTTTGTAGGTGATTCCCGGGTGTGGGGGGCTGACTCCAGCTGAAATCTGGGGTTGTTTGGAGAGTAGCTGGGAGACACAGGAGATCCCCCGAGAGCTGGGGGTGAGCTGCTGGGTGATGGCAGTAAGAACATGTGGTATATTATTGATGAACGTGGGGACTCTGAGGAATCCTCAGAGGAGGACACGGGAGAGCCCAATGGCTTCATTGATTGCCCATCACGGTGAGGACAGGGAAATGGGAGCTTGTGGGATTCTGGTGATGACAGAGGTGAGTGTGGTGAAGCCCTAGGGGATGGTGAATGGTAGCTCCGGATCCCTGGTGAGGAGCTTCCCCTGAAGCCTGAGTTTCTGAGAGGGGAGAGGGAGAAGCTGGGTGAGGCTCGCATGGACCTTGGGGAGTCCGTGCTGGGGGACCGTTCATAGGAAGAGCCGGACAAGACCCTACTGTTCTTAGGTGCAGACATGATTAGGAAACCTGCAGCTCCCAGGGGCCCCTACTAATTTTCTAACTCGCAGAAGGAAGGAGTGTGTGTGCGTGTGTGTGTGTGTGCGGTGTGAGGTATGTGCCCCTTAAGAAAATGGAAATCAACCAACCAATGAGACAGACAGACAGACAGACAGACAGACAGACAGAGATTCACTTGCCCAAGTGTTCTGTCCTGTCCTCTGAATCAGCTTCCAAGTCGCAAGACGCTGTGAGCTCCAAGTCAACGCAGAGTCCGCCAACCGCTCCGGCCGCTGATCCGCTCCTCGAAGATCTGAGTACAGGCCAGCCAGGGTGGGTTTAAATGGCCTCGGGCGCAGCCTAGCAGCGGAAAGGGCGGAGCTTCACTCCTCCTTTCCATCAGTCACCCCCAACTTTCCCAGGCTACACCTCGTAGGAAACTGTTCTCCTGCTTTGATTTCATGCGCCACCTTTGGGACAATCTAAGAACTTACAAGTTTTCTTGGCCAGATATATTAGGAATTGTATGCACTGAAACACTGAAAACCAACTATTGGTTCTGTGGTTCCCACGTTGTGGTTTTGACAGCAGCAGCATCCTTGCCACAATCAAACCCCGGAGATCCACAGATCTGCGGTGTAACAATACCTCCCCCTGATCCGGATGCATGGCAGTTTAAGGAGTCTTTCCGTGTAAGGGAAAAGACTTTGAAGAAAAGGTGGAGATATGCGTTGTATAAACATTCTTTTGCTCTGGAACCACGTAGAGACTTGGGAGCCAGTTGGGTGGAGCATTCGTTGGATGAGGGTGCTCGGGTTAGGAATATCAAGGTGTGGCTCCAGATAATCCAATCATCTAATTAAGATTCCAGTTATGCTCATCTGTTTTAAAATTCCGTTTGGGTAAATTCTTTTAGTCAGACTGAGAATGGCAAAGCCTCAACCCCAATTTCCAGGGAGGGTTGAGAGCCTCAGGTGGGGTTGATCACCAATAGCCTATGGTTTAACCCGTCATGCCTATAGAATGAGGTCTCCATAAAAACCCAAAAGGACTGGGTTCAGAGAGCTTGTGGATAACACTTCCTGGAAGGTAGTGCACCCCTCCCCACACGCCGGGCCCCGCATTTATTTCTGAACTTTTTGCAAAGTCCGCTAAAATACAACGGCAAATGTAAGTGTTTCCCTGCGTGCTGTGAGCTCTTCCAGCCAATGAATGCAACTAAATCTGGGAGTGGTGGCAACCTGATTTATAGCCAGTTGCTGAGAAGCACAGGTAAAACAACGTGGGGCTTCCCATTGTTATTAGTGTGGGAGGCCTGTCTGGCGGGACTCGGCCCTTTGGAATCTAAAGCTATGTCCCGGTAGATAGCGTCACCATTGAATTAGAAGACACACATATGTTGAGAATAATCTTTCTGGTCATTTGCTGCATGTCTTATTTACAATATGTAATCAAATTCTTTATCCTGGCCTTATGGCACCTGGGTTGAGAACCATGATTGGAACCAAACATTGGTCTGTCACGTTCTGAGTTTGAAACTTTATTTTGCCTTTAGCGTTTTGCTATTGCTTTTTCGTTTTCTTTTGTTTCGTTTCGTTTCTAAGTTCTGGGGTATATGTGCAGGATGTGCAGATTTGTTACTAAGGTAAACGTGTGCCATGGTGGTTCGCTGCACCTGTCAACCCATCACCTAGGTATTAAGCCCAGCATGCAGTAGCTGTTTTTCTTAACGCTCTGCCTCCCGAAAGGCCCCAGTGAGTGTTGTTCCCCTTCCTGTGTCCATGTGATCTCATTTTTCAGCTCTCATTATAAGTGAGAATGTGGCGTTTGGTTTTCTTTCCCTGGATTAGTTTGCTGAGCATAATGACCACACATCACCACTGTTTCTGTTTTTTAGTATAAAGAGTAGTATTTTATTGAATAAGATTTGCTCACAGAAAAATAAGCTTAAGTCTACAATGAATGCCAGACTCTACAGCAGAAAGCAATTTTCTCACTTTTCCACACACAATGGTTCCTACTAAGTGAAAAAACTTCATTCACAAATGTACTACTCTGTCTCAAAACATCTCACATAATCATGCACTGTACTAAAGCCATTAGATCAGTTCTTCAGTCAGGTTAAAGAAGTATCCCTCTAATAACTGACACTTATAATGCTATCAATATCCACTCCCAATCAGTCTGCCATTGTTAATGGTGTACAGCATTACTGAATACAATGGAATTGATGACGCCCATATCCACGGACACACCGTGACTTACGGTGGTTTGATTTATGATTTTTCAACGTTATGATGGGATTATTGGAATATTAGATGCGTTTCTGAGTTACAGTGGGTTTATGAGTATGCGACCCTATAGTCCAGAAACAGCTGTATAAGGAAAAACAGGTGTACCTAATAAAAATATGCTTAGTGACTTGGGATAAACCAATAGATGTTCACAACTGATGGAGAGCCGTGAAAGAGAGATAGCGGTAAATAGTTACAATAACACAATTTTCCTGCACCTGTCGAGGATTTCTCCCAAAAAACGCAGAATGTGGGATGCACCTAAGGCATATGAAAGAGAGAGGGCAGAAGGAGTAAGAGAGAAATAGGAGGAAGGAAGGAAGGAAGGAAAGAAAGAAGGAAGGTAGGAAGGAAGGAAGGAAGGAAGGAAGGAAGGAAAGAAGGACGAAAGGAAGGAGAAAACACCCGGTGTTACTAAAACCCCCCAAAAAATGGTTTCCCCCTGTGGGTAAGCCTACAATGTGGATGAATCTTGAAAATATTGTGCTACGTGTTGTGTCAGTCATAACAGCTCACCTATTGTGCAATTCCGTTGATAGGAAATGTCCACAATATGGAAATCTATGCATATGGGATTGATCGCACTAGGTAGTTGCTACCTAGGGCTGAGGGTCAGGGAGAGGGTTTGAGACAGAATGAGGAGTGACTAATGTCTACAGGGTTTTTCTCTGGTCGGGGGTGATAAGACGTTCTACAATGGATTGCGAATTAAAATTGAATGTGCACCACCACAGGTATACTAAAAGCCACTCAATTCATGACTTTTAATGGGGGAATCTTCTGTGGCGCACTCTCATGGAGACCACGGCAGACATAGTGAGAGAGAAAAAGGTGAGTAAATATCTGAAACGGAGGCAGAAAGAGAGAGAATGAGAAGCCCTGTGAATGGAAGGGAGAGCGAAAAGGGAAAATGGTCCTATTTACAAATGACAGATGTGAAACCGGGGTTCACATCAACAGTGTCACTGCCAGGAAGGAGGGTCATGCTAGCCATGTCACCGGTAGTGTGGCCCGCAGGGACGCCGACCTGCTGGAGCGTCGTGCCAGCATGGGCTCTGGCAGCCACGTGGGCCAGCAGGAGGGTCCCGCTGCACAGCTGTGGGGTGAGGATAGACTGGGTGGTGATATCGCCCATTACAGGGGCCTCTTCTGCTGGCAAGAGTGTGACAGTAGCAAGTAGATGGACAAGCCTGCGTGTGAGGACGGAATGCAGGAGGGGCTCTTGTGCGGCTGGGTGTGGGGCCCTCACGGGAACCGTGGAGAAATGGCCAGGTAACTGCGTCATGTGGGCTAGTAGATTGGCCAGGGCTTCGAACTGAAGGACAATAACGGGGAGTAGCTGTCAGGCCCTGGGAGTGTCTGAGTGTAAGTGGAGATGGGTTTGGGGTCACTGAGGGATGCGTGGGAGCCATCCCTGTATAGGTACAGGTCATAGGGAGATAGTCTCGTGAGGCCTGTGAGTGTCTAGGGTTGTCCTGGGTGCCTGGGGCTGACTGTGGCAGAAATGTGGGGAAGGCTGGAGAGAAGCTGGGAGACCCAGGAGAGTCCCTGAAGGCAGGGGGTGAAGAGGTGAAAGAAATGGGGGAGGGTTGCAGTAAGGTCCGTGAGTTTGTAGGTGATTCCTGGGTGCGGGAAGCTGACTCCAGGTGAAATCTGGAGATGGTCGGAGTGTAGCTGAGAGAGACAGAAGAGTCCTTGAGGGCTGGGGGTGAGAACATGAGGGAGACTGGGGAGTAAGTCAGTGAAATTCGTGAGTTCGGTGGTGTATCGTGGGTGCCTGGAACTGACTCCAGCTGGAATCTAGCGAAGTTTTGAGAGTAGCTGAAAGAGACACAGGAGTCCCTGTGGGCTGAGGGCAAAGACCTGAGAGAGACCAGGGAGGACCTCAGTGAAGTCTGTGAGTCTGTAGGTGATTCCGGAGTGTGGGAGGCTGAGTGCCGCTGAAATCTGGGCGTGGTGGGAGAGTAGCTGGGACAGACAGGAGAGTCCCAGGGGGCTGGGGGTGAAGACATGACAGAGACTGGGGAGTAACTCAGCGAAACTGCTGAGTTTGGTGGTGATACCTGGGTGCCTGGAACTGACTCCCGCTGAAATCTGGGCATGGTTGGAGAGTAGCTGGGACACACAGGAGAGTCCCTGAGGGCTGGGGGTGAAGACATGAGAGAGACCGGGGAGTACCTCAGTGAAACTGGTGAGTTTGGTGGTGACTCCGGGGTGCCTGGGACTGACTCCAGCTGAAATGTGTGCGTGGTTGGAGAGTAGCTGGGACAGACAGGAGAGTCCCTGAGGGCTGCTGAAGACATGAGAGAGACTGGAGAGTAAGTGAGTGAAATTGGTGAGTTTGGTGGTGCTTCCTGGGTGCCTGGGACTGACTCCCGCTGAAGTGTGGGCGTGGTTGGAGAGTAGCTGGGACACACAGGAGAGTCCCTGAGGGTTGGAGATAAAGACGTGCTAGAGAGTGAGGAGTAACTGAGTGAAATTGGGGAGTTTGGTGGTGATTCCGGGGTGCCTGGAGCTGACTGCAGCTGAAATGTGGGCGTGGTTGGAGAGTAGCTGGGACAGACGGGAGAGTCCCTGAGGGATGGTGAAGACATGAGAGAGACTGGGGAGTAACGCAGTGAAATTGGTGAGTTTGGTGGTGATTTCTGGGTGCCTGCAACGGACTCCCGCTGAAGTGTGGGCGTGTTTGGAGAGTAGCTGGGACAGACAGGCGAGTCCCTGAGGGTTGGAGATAAAGACGTGCTAGAGACTGGGGAGTAACTCAGTGAAAGTGGTGGGCTTGGTGGTGATCCCTGGGTTCCTGGAACTGACCCGCGCTGAAATGTGGGCGTGGTTGGAGAGTAGCTGGGACAGACTGGAGGGTCCGTAAGGGCTGGGGGTGAAGACGTGAGAGAGACTGGTGAGGATCTCACTGAGGTCTGTGAGTTTGTAGGTGTTTCTGGGGTGTGGGGTAGAGACTCCCGCTGAAATCTGGGCGTAGTTGGAGAGTAGCTGGGACAGACAGGAGAGTCATGGGTGGCTGGGGGTGAGCTGCTGGATGATGGCAGTAAGAACATATGGTATATTATTGATGAATGAGGTGACTGTGAAGAATCTCCAGAGGAGGACACGGGAGAACACAATGACATGAGTGACTGTCCTGCTTGGTTAGGAAAGGGAAACGTAAAGTTGTGGAATTCTGTTGATGATGGATGTGAGAGTGGTGAAGCCCTGCGGGGTGATGTAGAGTACTTCCACATCCCTGGTGAGGAGCTGCCCCTTGGGTCTGAGTTTCTGGGAGGGGAGAGGGAGAAGCTGGGTGAGGCAGGCATGAATCTTGAGGAGTCAGGGCTGGGGGACCGCTCATATTCTCCCGAGACGTGTGAGTCTCTGGGGGACTCCTGGGTGCATGGGGCTGACTCCCGCAGGAACCTGGGGATGGCTGGAGAGTAACTGGGAGCCACAGGAGAGTCCCTGAGGCCTGGGGGTGAAGAGATGAAAGACACAGGGGTGGAGCACCGTGAGGCTCGTGAGTTTGTAGGTGATTCCCGGGTGTGGGGGGCTGACTCCAGCTGAAATCTGGGGTTGTTTGGAGAGTAGCTGGGAGACACAGGAGATCCCCCGAGAGCTGGGGGTGAGCTGCTGGGTGATGGCAGTAAGAACATGTGGTATATTATTGATGAACGTGGGGACTCTGAGGAATCCTCAGAGGAGGACACGGGAGAGCCCAATGACTTCATTGATTGCCCATCACGGTGAGGACAGGGAAATGGGAGCTTGTGGGATTCTGGTGATGACAGAGGTGAGTGTGGTGAAGCCCTAGGGGATGGTGAATGGTAGCTCCGGATCCCTGGTGAGGAGCTTCCCCTGAAGCCTGAGTTTCTGAGAGGGGAGAGGGAGAAGCTGGGTGAGGCTCGCATGGACCTTGGGGAGTCCGTGCTGGGGGACCGTTCATAGGAAGAGCCGGACAAGACCCTACTGTTCTTAGGTGCAGACATGATTAGGAAACCTGCAGCTCCCAGGGGCCCCTACTAATTTTCTAACTCGCAGAAGGAAGGAGTGTGTGTGCGTGTGTGTGTGTGTGCGGTGTGAGGTATGTGCCCCTTAAGAAAATGGAAATCAACCAACCAATGAGACAGACAGACAGACAGACAGACAGACAGACAGACAGAGATTCACTTGCCCAAGTGTTCTGTCCTGTCCTCTGAATCCGCTTCCAAGTCACAAGACGCTGTGAGCTCCAAGTCAACGCAGAGTCCGCCAACCGCTCCGGCCGCTGATCCGCTCCGCGAAGATCTGAGTACAGGCCAGCCAGGGTGGGTTTAAATAGCCTCGGGCGCAGCCTAGCAGCGGAAAGGGCGGAGCTTCACTCCTCCTTTCCATCAGTCACCCCCAACTTTCCCAGGCTACACCTCGTAGGAAACTGTTCTCCTGCTTTGATTTCATGCGCCACCTTTGGGACAATCTAAGAACTTACAAGTTTTCTTGGCCAGATATATTAGGAATTGTATGCACTGAAACACTGAAAACCAACTAGTGGTTCTGTGGTTCCCACGTTGTGGTTTTGACACCAGCAGCATCCTTGCCACAATCAAACCCCGGAGATCCACAGATCTGCGGTGTAACCATACCTCCCCCTGATCCGGATGCATGGCAGTTTAAGGAGTCTTTCCGTGTAAGGGAAAAGACTTTGAAGAAAAGGTGGAGATATGCGTTGTATAAACATTCTTTTGCTCTGGAACCACGTAGAGACTTGGGAGCCAGTTGGGAGGAGCATTCGTTGGATGAGGGTGCTCGGGTTAGGAATATCAAGGTGTGGCTCCAGATAATCCAATCATCTAATTAAGATTCCAGTTATGCTCATCTGTTTTAAAATTCCGTTTGGGTAAATTCTTTTAGTCAGACTGAGAATGGCAAAGCCTCAACCCCAATTTCCAGGGAGGGTTGAGAGCCTCAGGTGGAGTTGATCACCAATAGCCTATGGTTTAACCCGTCATGCCTATAGAATGAGGTCTCCATAAAAACCCAAAAGGACTGGGTTCAGAGAGCTTGTGGATAACACTTCCTGGAAGGTAGTGCACCCCTCCCCACACGCCGGGCCCCGCATTTATTTCTGAACTTTTTGCAAAGTCCGCTAAAATACAACGGCAAATGTAAGTGTTTCCCTGCGTGCTGTGAGCTCTTCCAGCCAATGAATGCAACTAAATCTGGGAGTGGTGGCAACCTGATTTATAGCCAGTTGCTGAGAAGCACAGGTAAAACAACGTGGGGCTTCCCATTGTTATTAGTGTGGGAGGCCTGTCTGGCGGGACTCGGCCCTTTGGAATCTAAAGCTATGTCCCGGTAGATAGCGTCACCATTGAATTAGAAGACACACATATGTTGAGAATAATCTTTCTGGTCATTTGCTGCATGTCTTATTTACAATATGTAATCAAATTCTTTATCCTGGCCTTATGGCACCTGGGTTGAGAACCATGATTGGAACCAAACATTGGTCTGTCACGTTCTGAGTTTGAAACTTTATTTTGCCTTTAGCGTTTTGCTATTGCTTTTTCGTTTTCTTTTGTTTCGTTTCGTTTCTAAGTTCTGGGGTATATGTGCAGGATGTGCAGATTTGTTACTAAGGTAAACGTGTGCCATGGTGGTTCGCTGCACCTGTCAACCCATCACCTAGGTATTAAGCCCAGCATGCAGTAGCTGTTTTTCTTAACGCTCTGCCTCCCGAAAGGCCCCAGTGAGTGTTGTTCCCCTTCCTGTGTCCATGTGATCTCATTTTTCAGCTCTCATTATAAGTGAGAATGTGGCGTTTGGTTTTCTTTCCCTGGATTAGTTTGCTGAGCATAATGACCACACATCACCACTGTTTCTGTTTTTTAGTATAAAGAGTAGTATTTTATTGAATAAGATTTGCTCACAGAAAAATAAGCTTAAGTCTACAATGAATGCCAGACTCTACAGCAGAAAGCAATTTTCTCACTTTTCCACACACAATGGTTCCTACTAAGTGAAAAAACTTCATTCACAAATGTACTACTCTGTCTCAAAACATCTCACATAATCATGCACTGTACTAAAGCCATTAGATCAGTTCTTCAGTCAGGTTAAAGAAGTATCCCTCTAATAACTGACCTTTATAATGCTATCAATATCCACTCCCAATCAGTCTGCCATTGTTAATGGTGTACAGCATTACTGAATACAATGGAATTGATGACGCCCATATCCACGGACACACCGTGACTTACGGTGGTTTGATTTATGATTTTTCAACGTTATGATGGGATTATTGGAATATTAGATGCGTTTCTGAGTTACAGTGGGTTTATGAGTATGCGACCCTATAGTCCAGAAACAGCTGTATAAGGAAAAACAGGTGTACCTAATAAAAATATGCTTAGTGACTTGGGATAAACCAATAGATGTTCACAACTGATGGAGAGCCGTGAAAGAGAGATAGCGGTAAATAGTTACAATAACACAATTTTCCTGCACCTGTCGAGGATTTCTCCCAAAAAACGCAGAATGTGGGATGCACCTAAGGCATATGAAAGAGAGAGGGCAGAAGGAGTAAGAGAGAAATAGGAGGAAGGAAGGAAGGAAGGAAAGAAAGAAGGAAGGTAGGAAGGAAGGAAGGAAGGAAGGAAGGAAAGAAGGACGAAAGGAAGGAGAAAACACCCGGTGTTACTAAAACCCCCCAAAAAATGGTTTCCCCCTGTGGGTAAGCCTACAATGTGGATGAATCTTGAAAATATTGTGCTACGTGTTGTGTCAGTCATAACAGCTCACCTATTGTGCAATTCCGTTGATAGGAAATGTCCACAATATGGAAATCTATGCATATGGGATTGATCGCACTAGGTAGTTGCTACCTAGGGCTGAGGGTCAGGGAGAGGGTTTGAGACAGAATGAGGAGTGACTAATGTCTACAGGGTTTTTCTCTGGTCGGGGGTGATAAGACGTTCTACAATGGATTGCGAATTAAAATTGAATGTGCACCACCACAGGTATACTAAAAGCCACTCAATTCATGACTTTTAATGGGGGAATCTTCTGTGGCGCACTCTCATGGAGACCACGGCAGACATAGTGAGAGAGAAAAAGGTGAGTAAATATCTGAAACGGAGGCAGAAAGAGAGAGAATGAGAAGCCCTGTGAATGGAAGGGAGAGCGAAAAGGGAAAATGGTCCTATTTACAAATGACAGATGTGAAACCGGGGTTCACATCAACAGTGTCACTGCCAGGAAGGAGGGTCATGCTAGCCATGTCACCGGTAGTGTGGCCCGCAGGGACGCCGACCTGCTGGAGCGTCGTGCCAGCATGGGCTCTGGCAGCCACGTGGGCCAGCAGGAGGGTCCCGCTGCACAGCTGTGGGGTGAGGATAGACTGGGTGGTGATATCGCCCATTACAGGGGCCTCTTCTGCTGGCAAGAGTGTGACAGTAGCAAGTAGATGGACAAGCCTGCGTGTGAGGACGGAATGCAGGAGGGGCTCTTGTGCGGCTGGGTGTGGGGCCCTCACGGGAACCGTGGAGAAATGGCCAGGTAACTGCGTCATGTGGGCTAGTAGATTGGCCAGGGTTTCGAACTGAAGGACAATAACGGGGAGTAGCTGTCAGGCCCTGGGAGTGTCTGAGTGTAAGTGGAGATGGGTTTGGGGTCACTGAGGGATGCGTGGGAGCCATCCCTGTATAGGTACAGGTCATAGGGAGATAGTCTCGTGAGGCCTGTGAGTGTCTAGGGTTGTCCTGGGTGCCTGGGGCTGACTGTGGCAGAAATCTGGGGAAGGCTGGAGAGAAGCTGGGAGACCCAGGAGAGTCCCTGAAGGCAGGGGGTGAAGAGGTGAAAGAAATGGGGGAGGGTTGCAGTAAGGTCCGTGAGTTTGTAGGTGATTCCTGGGTGCGGGAAGCTGACTCCAGGTGAAATCTGGAGATGGTCGGAGTGTAGCTGAGAGAGACAGAAGAGTCCTTGAGGGCTGGGGGTGAGAACATGAGGGAGACTGGGGAGTAAGTCAGTGAAATTCATGAGTTCGGTGGTGTATCGTGGGTGCCTGGAACTGACTCCAGCTGGAATCTAGCGAAGTTTTGAGAGTAGCTGAAAGAGACACAGGAGTCCCTGTGGGCTGAGGGCAAAGACCTGAGAGAGACCAGGGAGGACCTCAGTGAAGTCTGTGAGTCTGTAGGTGATTCCGGAGTGTGGGAGGCTGAGTGCCGCTGAAATCTGGGCATGGTGGGAGAGTAGCTGGGACAGACAGGAGAGTCCCAGGGGGCTGGGGGTGAAGACATGACAGAGACTGGGGAGTAACTCAGCGAAACTGCTGAGTTTGGTGGTGATACCTGGGTGCCTGGAACTGACTCCCGCTGAAATCTGGGCATGGTTGGAGAGTAGCTGGGACACACAGGAGAGTCCCTGAGGGCTGGGGGTGAAGACATGAGAGAGACCGGGGAGTACCTCAGTGAAACTGGTGAGTTTGGTGGTGACTCCGGGGTGCCTGGGACTGACTCCAGCTGAAATGTGTGCGTGGTTGGAGAGTAGCTGGGACAGACAGGAGAGTCCCTGAGGGCTGCTGAAGACATGAGAGAGACTGGAGAGTAAGTGAGTGAAATTGGTGAGTTTGGTGGTGCTTCCTGGGTGCCTGGGACTGACTCCCGCTGAAGTGTGGGCGTGGTTGGAGAGTAGCTGGGACACACAGGAGAGTCCCTGAGGGTTGGAGATAAAGACGTGCTAGAGAGTGAGGAGTAACTGAGTGAAATTGGGGAGTTTGGTGGTGATTCCGGGGTGCCTGGAGCTGACTGCAGCTGAAATGTGGGCGTGGTTGGAGAGTAGCTGGGACAGACGGGAGAGTCCCTGAGGGATGGTGAAGACATGAGAGAGACTGGGGAGTAACGCAGTGAAATTGGTGAGTTTGGTGGTGATTTCTGGGTGCCTGCAACGGACTCCCGCTGAAGTGTGGGCGTGTTTGGAGAGTAGCTGGGACAGACAGGCGAGTCCCTGAGGGTTGGAGATAAAGACGTGCTAGAGACTGGGGAGTAACTCAGTGAAAGTGGTGGGCTTGGTGGTGATCCCTGGGTTCCTGGAACTGACCCGCGCTGAAATGTGGGCGTGGTTGGAGAGTAGCTGGGACAGACTGGAGGGTCCGTAAGGGCTGGGGGTGAAGACGTGAGAGAGACTGGCGAGGATCTCACTGAGGTCTGTGAGTTTGTAGGTGTTTCTGGGGTGTGGGGTAGAGACTCCCGCTGAAATCTGGGCGTAGTTGGAGAGTAGCTGGGACAGACAGGAGAGTCATGGGTGGCTGGGGGTGAGCTGCTGGATGATGGCAGTAAGAACATATGGTATATTATTGATGAATGAGGTGACTGTGAAGAATCTCCAGAGGAGGACACGGGAGAACACAATGACATGAGTGACTGTCCTGCTTGGTTAGGAAAGGGAAACGTAAAGTTGTGGAATTCCGTTGATGATGGATGTGAGAGTGGTGAAGCCCTGCGGGGTGATGTAGAGTACTTCCACATCCCTGGTGAGGAGCTGCCCCTTGGGTCTGAGTTTCTGGGAGGGGAGAGGGAGAAGCTGGGTGAGGCAGGCATGAATCTTGAGGAGTCAGGGCTGGGGGACCGCTCATATTCTCCCGAGACGTGTGAGTCTCTGGGGGACTCCTGGGTGCATGGGGCTGACTCCCGCAGGAACCTGGGGATGGCTGGAGAGTAACTGGGAGCCACAGGAGAGTCCCTGAGGCCTGGGGGTGAAGAGATGAAAGACACAGGGGTGGAGCACCGTGAGGCTCATGAGTTTGTAGGTGATTCCCGGGTGTGGGGGGCTGACTCCAGCTGAAATCTGGGGTTGTTTGGAGAGTAGCTGGGAGACACAGGAGATCCCCCGAGAGCTGGGGGTGAGCTGCTGGGTGATGGCAGTAAGAACATGTGGTATATTATTGATGAACGTGGGGACTCTGAGGAATCCTCAGAGGAGGACACGGGAGAGCCCAATGACTTCATTGATTGCCCATCACGGTGAGGACAGGGAAATGGGAGCTTGTGGGATTCTGGTGATGACAGAGGTGAGTGTGGTGAAGCCCTAGGGGATGGTGAATGGTAGCTCCGGATCCCTGGTGAGGAGCTTCCCCTGAAGCCTGAGTTTCTGAGAGGGGAGAGGGAGAAGCTGGGTGAGGCTCGCATGGACCTTGGGGAGTCCGTGCTGGGGGACCGTTCATAGGAAGAGCCGGACAAGACCCTACTGTTCTTAGGTGCAGACATGATTAGGAAACCTGCAGCTCCCAGGGGCCCCTACTAATTTTCTAACTCGCAGAAGGAAGGAGTGTGTGTGCGTGTGTGTGTGTGTGCGGTGTGAGGTATGTGCCCCTTAAGAAAATGGAAATCAACCAACCAATGAGACAGACAGACAGACAGACAGACAGACAGACAGACAGACAGAGATTCACTTGCCCAAGTGTTCTGTCCTGTCCTCTGAATCCGCTTCCAAGTCACAAGACGCTGTGAGCTCCAAGTCAACGCAGAGTCCGCCAACCGCTCCGGCCGCTGATCCGCTCCGCGAAGATCTGAGTACAGGCCAGCCAGGGTGGGTTTAAATAGCCTCGGGCGCAGCCTAGCAGCGGAAAGGGCGGAGCTTCACTCCTCCTTTCCATCAGTCACCCCCAACTTTCCCAGGCTACACCTCGTAGGAAACTGTTCTCCTGCTTTGATTTCATGCGCCACCTTTGGGACAATCTAAGAACTTACAAGTTTTCTTGGCCAGATATATTAGGAATTGTATGCACTGAAACACTGAAAACCAACTAGTGGTTCTGTGGTTCCCACGTTGTGGTTTTGACACCAGCAGCATCCTTGCCACAATCAAACCCCGGAGATCCACAGATCTGCGGTGTAACCATACCTCCCCCTGATCCGGATGCATGGCAGTTTAAGGAGTCTTTCCGTGTAAGGGAAAAGACTTTGAAGAAAAGGTGGAGATATGCGTTGTATAAACATTCTTTTGCTCTGGAACCACGTAGAGACTTGGGAGCCAGTTGGGAGGAGCATTCGTTGGATGAGGGTGCTCGGGTTAGGAATATCAAGGTGTGGCTCCAGATAATCCAATCATCTAATTAAGATTCCAGTTATGCTCATCTGTTTTAAAATTCCGTTTGGGTAAATTCTTTTAGTCAGACTGAGAATGGCAAAGCCTCAACCCCAATTTCCAGGGAGGGTTGAGAGCCTCAGGTGGAGTTGATCACCAATAGCCTATGGTTTAACCCGTCATGCCTATAGAATGAGGTCTCCATAAAAACCCAAAAGGACTGGGTTCAGAGAGCTTGTGGATAACACTTCCTGGAAGGTAGTGCACCCCTCCCCACACGCCGGGCCCCGCATTTATTTCTGAACTTTTGGCAAAGTCCGCTAAAATACAACGGCAAATGTAAGTGTTTCCCTGCGTGCTGTGAGCTCTTCCAGCCAATGAATGCAACTAAATCTGGGAGTGGTGGCAACCTGATTTATAGCCAGTTGCTGAGAAGCACAGGTAAAACAACGTGGGGCTTCCCATTGTTATTAGTGTGGGAGGCCTGTCTGGCGGGACTCGGCCCTTTGGAATCTAAAGCTATGTCCCGGTAGATAGCGTCACCATTGAATTAGAAGACACACATATGTTGAGAATAATCTTTCTGGTCATTTGCTGCATGTCTTATTTACAATATGTAATCAAATTCTTTATCCTGGCCTTATGGCACCTGGGTTGAGAACCATGATTGGAACCAAACATTGGTCTGTCACGTTCTGAGTTTGAAACTTTATTTTGCCTTTAGCGTTTTGCTATTGCTTTTTCGTTTTCTTTTGTTTCGTTTCGTTTCTAAGTTCTGGGGTATATGTGCAGGATGTGCAGATTTGTTACTAAGGTAAACGTGTGCCATGGTGGTTCGCTGCACCTGTCAACCCATCACCTAGGTATTAAGCCCAGCATGCAGTAGCTGTTTTTCTTAACGCTCTGCCTCCCGAAAGGCCCCAGTGAGTGTTGTTCCCCTTCCTGTGTCCATGTGATCTCATTTTTCAGCTCTCATTATAAGTGAGAATGTGGCGTTTGGTTTTCTTTCCCTGGATTAGTTTGCTGAGCATAATGACCACACATCACCACTGTTTCTGTTTTTTAGTATAAAGAGTAGTATTTTATTGAATAAGATTTGCTCACAGAAAAATAAGCTTAAGTCTACAATGAATGCCAGACTCTACAGCAGAAAGCAATTTTCTCACTTTTCCACACACAATGGTTCCTACTAAGTGAAAAAACTTCATTCACAAATGTACTACTCTGTCTCAAAACATCTCACATAATCATGCACTGTACTAAAGCCATTAGATCAGTTCTTCAGTCAGGTTAAAGAAGTATCCCTCTAATAACTGACTTTTATAATGCTATCAATATCCACTCCCAATCAGTCTGCCATTGTTAATGGTGTACAGCATTACTGAATACAATGGAATTGATGACGCCCATATCCACGGACACACCGTGACTTACGGTGGTTTGATTTATGATTTTTCAACGTTATGATGGGATTATTGGAATATTAGATGCGTTTCTGAGTTACAGTGGGTTTATGAGTATGCGACCCTATAGTCCAGAAACAGCTGTATAAGGAAAAACAGGTGTACCTAATAAAAATATGCTTAGTGACTTGGGATAAACCAATAGATGTTCACAACTGATGGAGAGCCGTGAAAGAGAGATAGCGGTAAACAGTTACAATAACACAATTTTCCTGCACCTGTCGAGGATTTCTCCCAAAAAACGCAGAATGTGGGATGCACCTAAGGCATATGAAAGAGAGAGGGCAGAAGGAGTAAGAGAGAAATAGGAGGAAGGAAGGAAGGAAGGAAAGAAAGAAGGAAGGTAGGAAGGAAGGAAGGAAGGAAGGAAGGAAGGAAGGAAGGAAAGAAGGACGAAAGGAAGGAGAAAACACCCGGTGTTACTAAAACCCCCCAAAAAATGGTTTCCCCCTGTGGGTAAGCCTACAATGTGGATGAATCTTGAAAATATTGTGCTACGTGTTGTGTCAGTCATAACAGCTCACCTATTGTGCAATTCCGTTGATAGGAAATGTCCACAATATGGAAATCTATGCATATGGGATTGATCGCACTAGGTAGTTGCTACCTAGGGCTGAGGGTCAGGGAGAGGGTTTGAGACAGAATGAGGAGTGACTAATGTCTACAGGGTTTTTCTCTGGTCGGGGGTGATAAGACGTTCTACAATGGATTGCGAATTAAAATTGAATGTGCACCACCACAGGTATACTAAAAGCCACTCAATTCATGACTTTTAATGGGGGAATCTTCTGTGGCGCACTCTCATGGAGACCACGGCAGACATAGTGAGAGAGAAAAAGGTGAGTAAATATCTGAAACGGAGGCAGAAAGAGAGAGAATGAGAAGCCCTGTGAATGGAAGGGAGAGCGAAAAGGGAAAATGGTCCTATTTACAAATGACAGATGTGAAACCGGGGTTCACATCAACAGTGTCACTGCCAGGAAGGAGGGTCATGCTAGCCATGTCACCGGTAGTGTGGCCCGCAGGGACGCCGACCTGCTGGAGCGTCGTGCCAGCATGGGCTCTGGCAGCCACGTGGGCCAGCAGGAGGGTCCCGCTGCACAGCTGTGGGGTGAGGATAGACTGGGTGGTGATATCGCCCATTACAGGGGCCTCTTCTGCTGGCAAGAGTGTGACAGTAGCAAGTAGATGGACAAGCCTGCGTGTGAGGACGGAATGCAGGAGGGGCTCTTGTGCGGCTGGGTGTGGGGCCCTCACGGGAACCGTGGAGAAATGGCCAGGTAACTGCGTCATGTGGGCTAGTAGATTGGCCAGGGCTTCGAACTGAAGGACAATAACGGGGAGTAGCTGTCAGGCCCTGGGAGTGTCTGAGTGTAAGTGGAGATGGGTTTGGGGTCACTGAGGGATGCGTGGGAGCCATCCCTGTATAGGTACAGGTCATAGGGAGATAGTCTCGTGAGGCCTGTGAGTGTCTAGGGTTGTCCTGGGTGCCTGGGGCTGACTGTGGCAGAAATGTGGGGAAGGCTGGAGAGAAGCTGGGAGACCCAGGAGAGTCCCTGAAGGCAGGGGGTGAAGAGGTGAAAGAAATGGGGGAGGGTTGCAGTAAGGTCCGTGAGTTTGTAGGTGATTCCTGGGTGCGGGAAGCTGACTCCAGGTGAAATCTGGAGATGGTCGGAGTGTAGCTGAGAGAGACAGAAGAGTCCTTGAGGGCTGGGGGTGAGAACATGAGGGAGACTGGGGAGTAAGTCAGTGAAATTCGTGAGTTCGGTGGTGTATCGTGGGTGCCTGGAACTGACTCCAGCTGGAATCTAGCGAAGTTTTGAGAGTAGCTGAAAGAGACACAGGAGTCCCTGTGGGCTGAGGGCAAAGACCTGAGAGAGACCAGGGAGGACCTCAGTGAAGTCTGTGAGTCTGTAGGTGATTCCGGAGTGTGGGAGGCTGAGTGCCGCTGAAATCTGGGCGTGGTGGGAGAGTAGCTGGGACAGACAGGAGAGTCCCAGGGGGCTGGGGGTGAAGACATGACAGAGACTGGGGAGTAACTCAGCGAAACTGCTGAGTTTGGTGGTGATACCTGGGTGCCTGGAACTGACTCCCGCTGAAATCTGGGCATGGTTGGAGAGTAGCTGGGACACACAGGAGAGTCCCTGAGGGCTGGGGGTGAAGACATGAGAGAGACCGGGGAGTACCTCAGTGAAACTGGTGAGTTTGGTGGTGACTCCGGGGTGCCTGGGACTGACTCCAGCTGAAATGTGTGCGTGGTTAGAGAGTAGCTGGGACAGACAGGAGAGTCCCTGAGGGCTGCTGAAGACATGAGAGAGACTGGAGAGTAAGTGAGTGAAATTGGTGAGTTTGGTGGTGCTTCCTGGGTGCCTGGGACTGACTCCCGCTGAAGTGTGGGCGTGGTTGGAGAGTAGCTGGGACACACAGGAGAGTCCCTGAGGGTTGGAGATAAAGACGTGCTAGAGAGTGAGGAGTAACTGAGTGAAATTGGGGAGTTTGGTGGTGATTCCGGGGTGCCTGGAGCTGACTGCAGCTGAAATGTGGGCGTGGTTGGAGAGTAGCTGGGACAGACGGGAGAGTCCCTGAGGGATGGTGAAGACATGAGAGAGACTGGGGAGTAACGCAGTGAAATTGGTGAGTTTGGTGGTGATTTCTGGGTGCCTGCAACGGACTCCCGCTGAAGTGTGGGCGTGTTTGGAGAGTAGCTGGGACAGACAGGCGAGTCCCTGAGGGTTGGAGATAAAGACGTGCTAGAGACTGGGGAGTAACTCAGTGAAAGTGGTGGGCTTGGTGGTGATCCCTGGGTTCCTGGAACTGACCCGCGCTGAAATGTGGGCGTGGTTGGAGAGTAGCTGGGACAGACTGGAGGGTCCGTAAGGGCTGGGGGTGAAGACGTGAGAGAGACTGGCGAGGATCTCACTGAGGTCTGTGAGTTTGTAGGTGTTTCTGGGGTGTGGGGTAGAGACTCCCGCTGAAATCTGGGCGTAGTTGGAGAGTAGCTGGGACAGACAGGAGAGTCATGGGTGGCTGGGGGTGAGCTGCTGGATGATGGCAGTAAGAACATATGGTATATTATTGATGAATGAGGTGACTGTGAAGAATCTCCAGAGGAGGACACGGGAGAACACAATGACATGAGTGACTGTCCTGCTTGGTTAGGAAAGGGAAACGTAAAGTTGTGGAATTCCGTTGATGATGGATGTGAGAGTGGTGAAGCCCTGCGGGGTGATGTAGAGTACTTCCACATCCCTGGTGAGGAGCTGCCCCTTGGGTCTGAGTTTCTGGGAGGGGAGAGGGAGAAGCTGGGTGAGGCAGGCATGAATCTTGAGGAGTCAGGGCTGGGGGACCGCTCATATTCTCCCGAGACGTGTGAGTCTCTGGGGGACTCCTGGGTGCATGGGGCTGACTCCCGCAGGAACCTGGGGATGGCTGGAGAGTAACTGGGAGCCACAGGAGAGTCCCTGAGGCCTGGGGGTGAAGAGATGAAAGACACAGGGGTGGAGCACCGTGAGGCTCGTGAGTTTGTAGGTGATTCCCGGGTGTGGGGGGCTGACTCCAGCTGAAATCTGGGGTTGTTTGGAGAGTAGCTGGGAGACACAGGAGATCCCCCGAGAGCTGGGGGTGAGCTGCTGGGTGATGGCAGTAAGAACATGTGGTATATTATTGATGAACGTGGGGACTCTGAGGAATCCTCAGAGGAGGACACGGGAGAGCCCAATGGCTTCATTGATTGCCCATCACGGTGAGGACAGGGAAATGGGAGCTTGTGGGATTCTGGTGATGACAGAGGTGAGTGTGGTGAAGCCCTAGGGGATGGTGAATGGTAGCTCCGGATCCCTGGTGAGGAGCTTCCCCTGAAGCCTGAGTTTCTGAGAGGGGAGAGGGAGAAGCTGGGTGAGGCTCGCATGGACCTTGGGGAGTCCGTGCTGGGGGACCGTTCATAGGAAGAGCCGGACAAGACCCTACTGTTCTTAGGTGCAGACATGATTAGGAAACCTGCAGCTCCCAGGGGCCCCTACTAATTTTCTAACTCGCAGAAGGAAGGAGTGTGTGTGCGTGTGTGTGTGTGTGCGGTGTGAGGTATGTGCCCCTTAAGAAAATGGAAATCAACCAACCAATGAGACAGACAGACAGACAGACAGACAGACAGACAGACAGAGATTCACTTGCCCAAGTGTTCTGTCCTGTCCTCTGAATCCGCTTCCAAGTCGCAAGACGCTGTGAGCTCCAAGTCAACGCAGAGTCTGCCAACCGCTCCGGCCGCTGATCCGCTCCTCGAAGATCTGAGTACAGGCCAGCCAGGGTGGGTTTAAATGGCCTCGGGCGCAGCCTAGCAGCGGAAAGGGCGGAGCTTCACTCCTCCTTTCCATCAGTCACCCCCAACTTTCCCAGGCTACACCTCCTAGGAAACTGTTCTCCTGCTTTGATTTCATGCGCCACCTTTGGGACAATCTAAGAACTTACAAGTTTTCTTGGCCAGATATATTAGGAATTGTATGCACTGAAACACTGAAAACCAACTAGTGGTTCTGTGGTTCCCACGTTGTGGTTTTGACACCAGCAGCATCCTTGCCACAATCAAACCCCGGAGATCCACAGATCTGCGGTGTAACCATACCTCCCCCTGATCCGGATGCATGGCACTTTAAGGAGTCTTTCCGTGTAAGGGAAAAGACTTTGAAGAAAAGGTGGAGATATGCGTTGTATAAACATTCTTTTGCTCTGGAACCACGTAGAGACTTGGGAGCCAGTTGGGTGGAGCATTCGTTGGATGAGGGTGCTCGGGTTAGGAATATCAAGGTGTGGCTCCAGATAATCCAATCATCTAATTAAGATTCCAGTTATGCTCATCTGTTTTAAAATTCTGTTTGGGTAAATTCTTTTAGTCAGACTGAGAATGGCAAAGCCTCAACCCCAATTTCCAGGGAGGGTTGAGAGCCTCAGGTGGAGTTGATCACCAATAGCCTATGGTTTAACCCGTCATGCCTATAGAATGAGGTCTCCATAAAAACCCAAAAGGACTGGGTTCAGAGAGCTTGTGGATAACACTTCCTGGAAGGTAGTGCACCCCTCCCCACACGCCGGGCCCCGCATTTATTTCTGAACTTTTTGCAAAGTCCGCTAAAATACAACGGCAAATGTAAGTGTTTCCCTGCGTGCTGTGAGCTCTTCCAGCCAATGAATGCAACTAAATCTGGGAGTGGTGGCAACCTGATTTATAGCCAGTTGCTGAGAAGCACAGGTAAAACAACGTGGAGCTTCCCATTGTTATTATTGTGGGAGGCCTGTCTGGCGGGACTCGGCCCTTTGGAATCTAAAGCTATGTCCCGGTAGATAGCGTCACCATTGAATTAGAAGACACACATATGTTGAGAATAATCTTTCTGGTCATTTGCTGCATGTCTTATTTACAATATGTAATCAAATTCTTTATCCTGGCCTTATGGCACCTGGGTTGAGAACCATGATTGGAACCAAACATTGGTCTGTCACGTTCTGAGTTTGAAACTTTATTTTGCCTTTAGCGTTTTGCTATTGCTTTTTCGTTTTCTTTTGTTTCGTTTCGTTTCTAAGTTCTGGGGTATATGTGCAGGATGTGCAGATTTGTTACTAAGGTAAACGTGTGCCATGGTGGTTCGCTGCACCTGTCAACCCATCACCTAGGTATTAAGCCCAGCATGCAGTAGCTGTTTTTCTTAACGCTCTGCCTCCCGAAAGGCCCCAGTGAGTGTTGTTCCCCTTCCTGTGTCCATGTGATCTCATTTTTCAGCTCTCATTATAAGTGAGAATGTGGCGTTTGGTTTTCTTTCCCTGGATTAGTTTGCTGAGCATAATGACCACACATCACCACTGTTTCTGTTTTTTAGTATAAAGAGTAGTATTTTATTGAATAAGATTTGCTCACAGAAAAATAAGCTTAAGTCTACAATGAATGCCAGACTCTACAGCAGAAAGCAATTTTCTCACTTTTCCACACACAATGGTTCCTACTAAGTGAAAAAACTTCATTCACAAATGTACTACTCTGTCTCAAAACATCTCACATAATCATGCACTGTACTAAAGCCATTAGATCAGTTCTTCAGTCAGGTTAAAGAAGTATCCCTCTAATAACTGACTTTTATAATGCTATCAATATCCACTCCCAATCAGTCTGCCATTGTTAATGGTGTACAGCATTACTGAATACAATGGAATTGATGACGCCCATATCCACGGACACACCGTGACTTACGGTGGTTTGATTTATGATTTTTCAACGTTATGATGGGATTATTGGAATATTAGATGCGTTTCTGAGTTACAGTGGGTTTATGAGTATGCGACCCTATAGTCCAGAAACAGTTGTATAAGGAAAAACAGGTGTACCTAATAAAAATATGCTTAGTGACTTGGGATAAACCAATAGATGTTCACAACTGATGGAGAGCCGTGAAAGAGAGATAGCGGTAAACAGTTACAATAACACAATTTTCCTGCACCTGTCGAGGATTTCTCCCAAAAAACGCAGAATGTGGGATGCACCTAAGGCATATGAAAGAGAGAGGGCAGAAGGAGTAAGAGAGAAATAGGAGGAAGGAAGGAAGGAAGGAAAGAAAGAAGGAAGGTAGGAAGGAAGGAAGGAAGGAAGGAAGGAAGGAAGGAAGGAAGGAAAGAAGGACGAAAGGAAGGAGAAAACACCCGGTGTTACTAAAACCCCCCAAAAAATGGTTTCCCCCTGTGGGTAAGCCTACAATGTGGATGAATCTTGAAAATATTGTGCTACGTGTTGTGTCAGTCATAACAGCTCACCTATTGTGCAATTCCGTTGATAGGAAATGTCCACAATATGGAAATCTATGCATATGGGATTGATCGCACTAGGTAGTTGCTACCTAGGGCTGAGGGTCAGGGAGAGGGTTTGAGACAGAATGAGGAGTGACTAATGTCTACAGGGTTTTTCTCTGGTCGGGGGTGATAAGACGTTCTACAATGGATTGCGAATTAAAATTGAATGTGCACCACCACAGGTATACTAAAAGCCACTCAATTCATGACTTTTAATGGGGGAATCTTCTGTGGCGCACTCTCATGGAGACCACGGCAGACATAGTGAGAGAGAAAAAGGTGAGTAAATATCTGAAACGGAGGCAGAAAGAGAGAGAATGAGAAGCCCTGTGAATGGAAGGGAGAGCGAAAAGGGAAAATGGTCCTATTTACAAATGACAGATGTGAAACCGGGGTTCACATCAACAGTGTCACTGCCAGGAAGGAGGGTCATGCTAGCCATGTCACCGGTAGTGTGGCCCGCAGGGACGCCGACCTGCTGGAGCGTCGTGCCAGCATGGGCTCTGGCAGCCACGTGGGCCAGCAGGAGGGTCCCGCTGCACAGCTGTGGGGTGAGGATAGACTGGGTGGTGATATCGCCCATTACAGGGGCCTCTTCTGCTGGCAAGAGTGTGACAGTAGCAAGTAGATGGACAAGCCTGCGTGTGAGGACGGAATGCAGGAGGGGCTCTTGTGCGGCTGGGTGTGGGGCCCTCACGGGAACCGTGGAGAAATGGCCAGGTAACTGCGTCATGTGGGCTAGTAGATTGGCCAGGGCTTCGAACTGAAGGACAATAACGGGGAGTAGCTGTCAGGCCCTGGGAGTGTCTGAGTGTAAGTGGAGATGGGTTTGGGGTCACTGAGGGATGCGTGGGAGCCATCCCTGTATAGGTACAGGTCATAGGGAGATAGTCTCGTGAGGCCTGTGAGTGTCTAGGGTTGTCCTGGGTGCCTGGGGCTGACTGTGGCAGAAATGTGGGGAAGGCTGGAGAGAAGCTGGGAGACCCAGGAGAGTCCCTGAAGGCAGGGGGTGAAGAGGTGAAAGAAATGGGGGAGGGTTGCAGTAAGGTCCGTGAGTTTGTAGGTGATTCCTGGGTGCGGGAAGCTGACTCCAGGTGAAATCTGGAGATGGTCGGAGTGTAGCTGAGAGAGACAGAAGAGTCCTTGAGGGCTGGGGGTGAGAACATGAGGGAGACTGGGGAGTAAGTCAGTGAAATTCGTGAGTTCGGTGGTGTATCGTGGGTGCCTGGAACTGACTCCAGCTGGAATCTAGCGAAGTTTTGAGAGTAGCTGAAAGAGACACAGGAGTCCCTGTGGGCTGAGGGCAAAGACCTGAGAGAGACCAGGGAGGACCTCAGTGAAGTCTGTGAGTCTGTAGGTGATTCCGGAGTGTGGGAGGCTGAGTGCCGCTGAAATCTGGGCGTGGTGGGAGAGTAGCTGGGACAGACAGGAGAGTCCCAGGGGGCTGGGGGTGAAGACATGACAGAGACTGGGGAGTAACTCAGCGAAACTGCTGAGTTTGGTGGTGATACCTGGGTGCCTGGAACTGACTCCCGCTGAAATCTGGGCATGGTTGGAGAGTAGCTGGGACACACAGGAGAGTCCCTGAGGGCTGGGGGTGAAGACATGAGAGAGACCGGGGAGTACCTCAGTGAAACTGGTGAGTTTGGTGGTGACTCCGGGGTGCCTGGGACTGACTCCAGCTGAAATGTGTGCGTGGTTAGAGAGTAGCTGGGACAGACAGGAGAGTCCCTGAGGGCTGCTGAAGACATGAGAGAGACTGGAGAGTAAGTGAGTGAAATTGGTGAGTTTGGTGGTGCTTCCTGGGTGCCTGGGACTGACTCCCGCTGAAGTGTGGGCGTGGTTGGAGAGTAGCTGGGACACACAGGAGAGTCCCTGAGGGTTGGAGATAAAGACGTGCTAGAGAGTGAGGAGTAACTGAGTGAAATTGGGGAGTTTGGTGGTGATTCCGGGGTGCCTGGAGCTGACTGCAGCTGAAATGTGGGCGTGGTTGGAGAGTAGCTGGGACAGACGGGAGAGTCCCTGAGGGATGGTGAAGACATGAGAGAGACTGGGGAGTAACGCAGTGAAATTGGTGAGTTTGGTGGTGATTTCTGGGTGCCTGCAACGGACTCCCGCTGAAGTGTGGGCGTGTTTGGAGAGTAGCTGGGACAGACAGGCGAGTCCCTGAGGGTTGGAGATAAAGACGTGCTAGAGACTGGGGAGTAACTCAGTGAAAGTGGTGGGCTTGGTGGTGATCCCTGGGTTCCTGGAACTGACCCGCGCTGAAATGTGGGCGTGGTTGGAGAGTAGCTGGGACAGACTGGAGGGTCCGTAAGGGCTGGGGGTGAAGACGTGAGAGAGACTGGCGAGGATCTCACTGAGGTCTGTGAGTTTGTAGGTGTTTCTGGGGTGTGGGGTAGAGACTCCCGCTGAAATCTGGGCGTAGTTGGAGAGTAGCTGGGACAGACAGGAGAGTCATGGGTGGCTGGGGGTGAGCTGCTGGATGATGGCAGTAAGAACATATGGTATATTATTGATGAATGAGGTGACTGTGAAGAATCTCCAGAGGAGGACACGGGAGAACACAATGACATGAGTGACTGTCCTGCTTGGTTAGGAAAGGGAAACGTAAAGTTGTGGAATTCCGTTGATGATGGATGTGAGAGTGGTGAAGCCCTGCGGGGTGATGTAGAGTACTTCCACATCCCTGGTGAGGAGCTGCCCCTTGGGTCTGAGTTTCTGGGAGGGGAGAGGGAGAAGCTGGGTGAGGCAGGCATGAATCTTGAGGAGTCAGGGCTGGGGGACCGCTCATATTCTCCCGAGACGTGTGAGTCTCTGGGGGACTCCTGGGTGCATGGGGCTGACTCCCGCAGGAACCTGGGGATGGCTGGAGAGTAACTGGGAGCCACAGGAGAGTCCCTGAGGCCTGGGGGTGAAGAGATGAAAGACACAGGGGTGGAGCACCGTGAGGCTCGTGAGTTTGTAGGTGATTCCCGGGTGTGGGGGGCTGACTCCAGCTGAAATCTGGGGTTGTTTGGAGAGTAGCTGGGAGACACAGGAGATCCCCCGAGAGCTGGGGGTGAGCTGCTGGGTGATGGCAGTAAGAACATGTGGTATATTATTGATGAACGTGGGGACTCTGAGGAATCCTCAGAGGAGGACACGGGAGAGCCCAATGGCTTCATTGATTGCCCATCACGGTGAGGACAGGGAAATGGGAGCTTGTGGGATTCTGGTGATGACAGAGGTGAGTGTGGTGAAGCCCTAGGGGATGGTGAATGGTAGCTCCGGATCCCTGGTGAGGAGCTTCCCCTGAAGCCTGAGTTTCTGAGAGGGGAGAGGGAGAAGCTGGGTGAGGCTCGCATGGACCTTGGGGAGTCCGTGCTGGGGGACCGTTCATAGGAAGAGCCGGACAAGACCCTACTGTTCTTAGGTGCAGACATGATTAGGAAACCTGCAGCTCCCAGGGGCCCCTACTAATTTTCTAACTCGCAGAAGGAAGGAGTGTGTGTGCGTGTGTGTGTGTGTGCGGTGTGAGGTATGTGCCCCTTAAGAAAATGGAAATCAACCAACCAATGAGACAGACAGACAGACAGACAGACAGACAGACAGACAGAGATTCACTTGCCCAAGTGTTCTGTCCTGTCCTCTGAATCCGCTTCCAAGTCGCAAGACGCTGTGAGCTCCAAGTCAACGCAGAGTCTGCCAACCGCTCCGGCCGCTGATCCGCTCCTCGAAGATCTGAGTACAGGCCAGCCAGGGTGGGTTTAAATGGCCTCGGGCGCAGCCTAGCAGCGGAAAGGGCGGAGCTTCACTCCTCCTTTCCATCAGTCACCCCCAACTTTCCCAGGCTACACCTCCTAGGAAACTGTTCTCCTGCTTTGATTTCATGCGCCACCTTTGGGACAATCTAAGAACTTACAAGTTTTCTTGGCCAGATATATTAGGAATTGTATGCACTGAAACACTGAAAACCAACTAGTGGTTCTGTGGTTCCCACGTTGTGGTTTTGACACCAGCAGCATCCTTGCCACAATCAAACCCCGGAGATCCACAGATCTGCGGTGTAACCATACCTCCCCCTGATCCGGATGCATGGCACTTTAAGGAGTCTTTCCGTGTAAGGGAAAAGACTTTGAAGAAAAGGTGGAGATATGCGTTGTATAAACATTCTTTTGCTCTGGAACCACGTAGAGACTTGGGAGCCAGTTGGGTGGAGCATTCGTTGGATGAGGGTGCTCGGGTTAGGAATATCAAGGTGTGGCTCCAGATAATCCAATCATCTAATTAAGATTCCAGTTATGCTCATCTGTTTTAAAATTCTGTTTGGGTAAATTCTTTTAGTCAGACTGAGAATGGCAAAGCCTCAACCCCAATTTCCAGGGAGGGTTGAGAGCCTCAGGTGGAGTTGATCACCAATAGCCTATGGTTTAACCCGTCATGCCTATAGAATGAGGTCTCCATAAAAACCCAAAAGGACTGGGTTCAGAGAGCTTGTGGATAACACTTCCTGGAAGGTAGTGCACCCCTCCCCACACGCCGGGCCCCGCATTTATTTCTGAACTTTTTGCAAAGTCCGCTAAAATACAACGGCAAATGTAAGTGTTTCCCTGCGTGCTGTGAGCTCTTCCAGCCAATGAATGCAACTAAATCTGGGAGTGGTGGCAACCTGATTTATAGCCAGTTGCTGAGAAGCACAGGTAAAACAACGTGGAGCTTCCCATTGTTATTATTGTGGGAGGCCTGTCTGGCGGGACTCGGCCCTTTGGAATCTAAAGCTATGTCCCGGTAGATAGCGTCACCATTGAATTAGAAGACACACATATGTTGAGAATAATCTTTCTGGTCATTTGCTGCATGTCTTATTTACAATATGTAATCAAATTCTTTATCCTGGCCTTATGGCACCTGGGTTGAGAACCATGATTGGAACCAAACATTGGTCTGTCACGTTCTGAGTTTGAAACTTTATTTTGCCTTTAGCGTTTTGCTATTGCTTTTTCGTTTTCTTTTGTTTCGTTTCGTTTCTAAGTTCTGGGGTATATGTGCAGGATGTGCAGATTTGTTACTAAGGTAAACGTGTGCCATGGTGGTTCGCTGCACCTGTCAACCCATCACCTAGGTATTAAGCCCAGCATGCAGTAGCTGTTTTTCTTAACGCTCTGCCTCCCGAAAGGCCCCAGTGAGTGTTGTTCCCCTTCCTGTGTCCATGTGATCTCATTTTTCAGCTCTCATTATAAGTGAGAATGTGGCGTTTGGTTTTCTTTCCCTGGATTAGTTTGCTGAGCATAATGACCACACATCACCACTGTTTCTGTTTTTTAGTATAAAGAGTAGTATTTTATTGAATAAGATTTGCTCACAGAAAAATAAGCTTAAGTCTACAATGAATGCCAGACTCTACAGCAGAAAGCAATTTTCTCACTTTTCCACACACAATGGTTCCTACTAAGTGAAAAAACTTCATTCACAAATGTACTACTCTGTCTCAAAACATCTCACATAATCATGCACTGTACTAAAGCCATTAGATCAGTTCTTCAGTCAGGTTAAAGAAGTATCCCTCTAATAACTGACTTTTATAATGCTATCAATATCCACTCCCAATCAGTCTGCCATTGTTAATGGTGTACAGCATTACTGAATACAATGGAATTGATGACGCCCATATCCACGGACACACCGTGACTTACGGTGGTTTGATTTATGATTTTTCAACGTTATGATGGGATTATTGGAATATTAGATGCGTTTCTGAGTTACAGTGGGTTTATGAGTATGCGACCCTATAGTCCAGAAACAGCTGTATAAGGAAAAACAGGTGTACCTAATAAAAATATGCTTAGTGACTTGGGATAAACCAATAGATGTTCACAACTGATGGAGAGCCGTGAAAGAGAGATAGCGGTAAACAGTTACAATAACACAATTTTCCTGCACCTGTCGAGGATTTCTCCCAAAAAACGCAGAATGTGGGATGCACCTAAGGCATATGAAAGAGAGAGGGCAGAAGGAGTAAGAGAGAAATAGGAGGAAGGAAGGAAGGAAGGAAAGAAAGAAGGAAGGTAGGAAGGAAGGAAGGAAGGAAGGAAGGAAGGAAGGAAGGACGAAAGGAAGGAGAAAACACCCGGTGTTACTAAAACCCCCAAAAAATGGTTTCCCCCTGTGGGTAAGCCTACAATGTGGATGAATCTTGAAAATATTGTGCTACGTGTTGTGTCAGTCATAACAGCTCACCTATTGTGCAATTCCGTTGATAGGAAATGTCCACAATATGGAAATCTATGCATATGGGATTGATCGCACTAGGTAGTTGCTACCTAGGGCTGAGGGTCAGGGAGAGGGTTTGAGACAGAATGAGGAGTGACTAATGTCTACAGGGTTTTTCTCTGGTCGGGGGTGATAAGACGTTCTACAATGGATTGCGAATTAAAATTGAATGTGCACCACCACAGGTATACTAAAAGCCACTCAATTCATGACTTTTAATGGGGGAATCTTCTGTGGCGCACTCTCATGGAGACCACGGCAGACATAGTGAGAGAGAAAAAGGTGAGTAAATATCTGAAACGGAGGCAGAAAGAGAGAGAATGAGAAGCCCTGTGAATGGAAGGGAGAGCGAAAAGGGAAAATGGTCCTATTTACAAATGACAGATGTGAAACCGGGGTTCACATCAACAGTGTCACTGCCAGGAAGGAGGGTCATGCTAGCCATGTCACCGGTAGTGTGGCCCGCAGGGACGCCGACCTGCTGGAGCGTCGTGCCAGCATGGGCTCTGGCAGCCACGTGGGCCAGCAGGAGGGTCCCGCTGCACAGCTGTGGGGTGAGGATAGACTGGGTGGTGATATCGCCCATTACAGGGGCCTCTTCTGCTGGCAAGAGTGTGACAGTAGCAAGTAGATGGACAAGCCTGCGTGTGAGGACGGAATGCAGGAGGGGCTCTTGTGCGGCTGGGTGTGGGGCCCTCACGGGAACCGTGGAGAAATGGCCAGGTAACTGCGTCATGTGGGCTAGTAGATTGGCCAGGGCTTCGAACTGAAGGACAATAACGGGGAGTAGCTGTCAGGCCCTGGGAGTGTCTGAGTGTAAGTGGAGATGGGTTTGGGGTCACTGAGGGATGCGTGGGAGCCATCCCTGTATAGGTACAGGTCATAGGGAGATAGTCTCGTGAGGCCTGTGAGTGTCTAGGGTTGTCCTGGGTGCCTGGGGCTGACTGTGGCAGAAATGTGGGGAAGGCTGGAGAGAAGCTGGGAGACCCAGGAGAGTCCCTGAAGGCAGGGGGTGAAGAGGTGAAAGAAATGGGGGAGGGTTGCAGTAAGGTCCGTGAGTTTGTAGGTGATTCCTGGGTGCGGGAAGCTGACTCCAGGTGAAATCTGGAGATGGTCGGAGTGTAGCTGAGAGAGACAGAAGAGTCCTTGAGGGCTGGGGGTGAGAACATGAGGGAGACTGGGGAGTAAGTCAGTGAAATTCGTGAGTTCGGTGGTGTATCGTGGGTGCCTGGAACTGACTCCAGCTGGAATCTAGCGAAGTTTTGAGAGTAGCTGAAAGAGACACAGGAGTCCCTGTGGGCTGAGGGCAAAGACCTGAGAGAGACCAGGGAGGACCTCAGTGAAGTCTGTGAGTCTGTAGGTGATTCCGGAGTGTGGGAGGCTGAGTGCCGCTGAAATCTGGGCGTGGTGGGAGAGTAGCTGGGACAGACAGGAGAGTCCCAGGGGGCTGGGGGTGAAGACATGACAGAGACTGGGGAGTAACTCAGCGAAACTGCTGAGTTTGGTGGTGATACCTGGGTGCCTGGAACTGACTCCCGCTGAAATCTGGGCATGGTTGGAGAGTAGCTGGGACACACAGGAGAGTCCCTGAGGGCTGGGGGTGAAGACATGAGAGAGACCGGGGAGTACCTCAGTGAAACTGGTGAGTTTGGTGGTGACTCCGGGGTGCCTGGGACTGACTCCAGCTGAAATGTGTGCGTGGTTGGAGAGTAGCTGGGACAGACAGGAGAGTCCCTGAGGGCTGCTGAAGACATGAGAGAGACTGGAGAGTAAGTGAGTGAAATTGGTGAGTTTGGTGGTGCTTCCTGGGTGCCTGGGACTGACTCCCGCTGAAGTGTGGGCGTGGTTGGAGAGTAGCTGGGACACACAGGAGAGTCCCTGAGGGTTGGAGATAAAGACGTGCTAGAGAGTGAGGAGTAACTGAGTGAAATTGGGGAGTTTGGTGGTGATTCCGGGGTGCCTGGAGCTGACTGCAGCTGAAATGTGGGCGTGGTTGGAGAGTAGCTGGGACAGACGGGAGAGTCCCTGAGGGATGGTGAAGACATGAGAGAGACTGGGGAGTAACGCAGTGAAATTGGTGAGTTTGGTGGTGATTTCTGGGTGCCTGCAACGGACTCCCGCTGAAGTGTGGGCGTGTTTGGAGAGTAGCTGGGACAGACAGGCGAGTCCCTGAGGGTTGGAGATAAAGACGTGCTAGAGACTGGGGAGTAACTCAGTGAAAGTGGTGGGCTTGGTGGTGATCCCTGGGTTCCTGGAACTGACCCGCGCTGAAATGTGGGCGTGGTTGGAGAGTAGCTGGGACAGACTGGAGGGTCCGTAAGGGCTGGGGGTGAAGACGTGAGAGAGACTGGTGAGGATCTCACTGAGGTCTGTGAGTTTGTAGGTGTTTCTGGGGTGTGGGGTAGAGACTCCCGCTGAAATCTGGGCGTAGTTGGAGAGTAGCTGGGACAGACAGGAGAGTCATGGGTGGCTGGGGGTGAGCTGCTGGATGATGGCAGTAAGAACATATGGTATATTATTGATGAATGAGGTGACTGTGAAGAATCTCCAGAGGAGGACACGGGAGAACACAATGACATGAGTGACTGTCCTGCTTGGTTAGGAAAGGGAAACGTAAAGTTGTGGAATTCTGTTGATGATGGATGTGAGAGTGGTGAAGCCCTGCGGGGTGATGTAGAGTACTTCCACATCCCTGGTGAGGAGCTGCCCCTTGGGTCTGAGTTTCTGGGAGGGGAGAGGGAGAAGCTGGGTGAGGCAGGCATGAATCTTGAGGAGTCAGGGCTGGGGGACCGCTCATATTCTCCCGAGACGTGTGAGTCTCTGGGGGACTCCTGGGTGCATGGGGCTGACTCCCGCAGGAACCTGGGGATGGCTGGAGAGTAACTGGGAGCCACAGGAGAGTCCCTGAGGCCTGGGGGTGAAGAGATGAAAGACACAGGGGTGGAGCACCGTGAGGCTCGTGAGTTTGTAGGTGATTCCCGGGTGTGGGGGGCTGACTCCAGCTGAAATCTGGGGTTGTTTGGAGAGTAGCTGGGAGACACAGGAGATCCCCCGAGAGCTGGGGGTGAGCTGCTGGGTGATGGCAGTAAGAACATGTGGTATATTATTGATGAACGTGGGGACTCTGAGGAATCCTCAGAGGAGGACACGGGAGAGCCCAATGGCTTCATTGATTGCCCATCACGGTGAGGACAGGGAAATGGGAGCTTGTGGGATTCTGGTGATGACAGAGGTGAGTGTGGTGAGGCCCTAGGGGATGGTGAATGGTACCTCCGGATCCCTGGTGAGGAGCTTCCCCTGAAGCCTGAGTTTCTGAGAGGGGAGAGGGAGAAGCTGGGTGAGGCTCGCATGGACCTTGGGGAGTCCGTGCTGGGGGACCGTTCATAGGAAGAGCCGGACAACACCCTACTGTTCTTAGGTGCAGACATGATTAGGAAACCTGCAGCTCCCAGGGGCCCCTACTAATTTTCTAACTCGCAGAAGGAAGGAGTGTGTGTGCGTGTGTGTGTGTGTGCGGTGTGAGGTATGTGCCCCTTAAGAAAATGGAAATCAACCAACCAATGAGACAGACAGACAGACAGACAGACAGACAGACAGACAGAGATTCACTTGCCCAAGTGTTCTGTCCTGTCCTCTGAATCCGCTTCCAAGTCGCAAGACGCTGTGAGCTCCAAGTCAACGCAGAGTCCGCCAACCGCTCCGGCCGCTGATCCGCTCCGCGAAGATCTGAGTACAGGCCAGCCAGGGTGGGTTTAAATGGCCTCGGGCGCAGCCTAGCAGCGGAAAGGGCGGAGCTTCACTCCTCCTTTCCATCAGTCACCCCCAACTTTCCCAGGCTACACCTCGTAGGAAACTGTTCTCCTGCTTTGATTTCATGCGCCACCTTTGGGACAATCTAAGAACTTACAAGTTTTCTTGGCCAGATATATTAGGAATTGTATGCACTGAAACACTGAAAACCAACTAGTGGTTCTGTGGTTCCCACGTTGTGGTTTTGACACCAGCAGCATCCTTGCCACAATCAAACCCCGGAGATCCACAGATCTGCGGTGTAACAATACCTCCCCCTGATCCGGATGCATGGCAGTTTAAGGAGTCTTTCCGTGTAAGGGAAAAGACTTTGAAGAAAAGGTGGAGATATGCGTTGTATAAACATTCTTTTGCTCTGGAACCACGTAGAGACTTGGGAGCCAGTTGGGTGGAGCATTCGTTGGATGAGGGTGCTCGGGTTAGGAATATCAAGGTGTGGCTCCAGATAATCCAATCATCTAATTAAGATTCCAGTTATGCTCATCTGTTTTAAAATTCCGTTTGGGTAAATTCTTTTAGTCAGACTGAGAATGGCAAAGCCTCAACCCCAATTTCCAGGGAGGGTTGAGAGCCTCAGGTGGAGTTGATCACCAATAGCCTATGGTTTAACCCGTCATGCCTATAGAATGAGGTCTCCATAAAAACCCAAAAGGACTGGGTTCAGAGAGCTTGTGGATAACACTTCCTGGAAGGTAGTGCACCCCTCCCCACACGCCGGGCCCCGCATTTATTTCTGAACTTTTTGCAAAGTCCGCTAAAATACAACGGCAAATGTAAGTGTTTCCCTGCGTGCTGTGAGCTCTTCCAGCCAATGAATGCAACTAAATCTGGGAGTGGTGGCAACCTGATTTATAGCCAGTTGCTGAGAAGCACAGGTAAAACAACGTGGGGCTTCCCATTGTTATTAGTGTGGGAGGCCTGTCTGGCGGGACTCGGCCCTTTGGAATCTAAAGCTATGTCCCGGTAGATAGCGTCACCATTGAATTAGAAGACACACATATGTTGAGAATAATCTTTCTGGTCATTTGCTGCATGTCTTATTTACAATATGTAATCAAATTCTTTATCCTGGCCTTATGGCACCTGGGTTGAGAACCATGATTGGAACCAAACATTGGTCTGTCACGTTCTGAGTTTGAAACTTTATTTTGCCTTTAGCGTTTTGCTATTGCTTTTTCGTTTTCTTTTGTTTCGTTTCGTTTCTAAGTTCTGGGGTATATGTGCAGGATGTGCAGATTTGTTACTAAGGTAAACGTGTGCCATGGTGGTTCGCTGCACCTGTCAACCCATCACCTAGGTATTAAGCCCAGCATGCAGTAGCTGTTTTTCTTAACGCTCTGCCTCCCGAAAGGCCCCAGTGAGTGTTGTTCCCCTTCCTGTGTCCATGTGATCTCATTTTTCAGCTCTCATTATAAGTGAGAATGTGGCGTTTGGTTTTCTTTCCCTGGATTAGTTTGCTGAGCATAATGACCACACATCACCACTGTTTCTGTTTTTTAGTATAAAGAGTAGTATTTTATTGAATAAGATTTGCTCACAGAAAAATAAGCTTAAGTCTACAATGAATGCCAGACTCTACAGCAGAAAGCAATTTTCTCACTTTTCCACACACAATGGTTCCTACTAAGTGAAAAAACTTCATTCACAAATGTACTACTCTGTCTCAAAACATCTCACATAATCATGCACTGTACTAAAGCCATTAGATCAGTTCTTCAGTCAGGTTAAAGAAGTATCCCTCTAATAACTGACTTTTATAATGCTATCAATATCCACTCCCAATCAGTCTGCCATTGTTAATGGTGTACAGCATTACTGAATACAATGGAATTGATGACGCCCATATCCACGGACACACCGTGACTTACGGTGGTTTGATTTATGATTTTTCAACGTTATGATGGGATTATTGGAATATTAGATGCGTTTCTGAGTTACAGTGGGTTTATGAGTATGCGACCCTATAGTCCAGAAACAGCTGTATAAGGAAAAACAGGTGTACCTAATAAAAATATGCTTAGTGACTTGGGATAAACCAATAGATGTTCACAACTGATGGAGAGCCGTGAAAGAGAGATAGCGGTAAATAGTTACAATAACACAATTTTCCTGCACCTGTCGAGGATTTCTCCCAAAAAACGCAGAATGTGGGATGCACCTAAGGCATATGAAAGAGAGAGGGCAGAAGGAGTAAGAGAGAAATAGGAGGAAGGAAGGAAGGAAGGAAAGAAAGAAGGAAGGTAGGAAGGAAGGAAGGAAGGAAGGAAGGAAAGAAGGACGAAAGGAAGGAGAAAACACCCGGTGTTACTAAAACCCCCCAAAAAATGGTTTCCCCCTGTGGGTAAGCCTACAATGTGGATGAATCTTGAAAATATTGTGCTACGTGTTGTGTCAGTCATAACAGCTCACCTATTGTGCAATTCCGTTGATAGGAAATGTCCACAATATAGAAATCTATGCATATGGGATTGATCGCACTAGGTAGTTGCTACCTAGGGCTGAGGGTCAGGGAGAGGGTTTGAGACAGAATGAGGAGTGACTAATGTCTACAGGGTTTTTCTCTGGTCGGGGGTGATAAGACGTTCTACAATGGATTGCGAATTAAAATTGAATGTGCACCACCACAGGTATACTAAAAGCCACTCAATTCATGACTTTTAATGGGGGAATCTTCTGTGGCGCACTCTCATGGAGACCACGGCAGACATAGTGAGAGAGAAAAAGGTGAGTAAATATCTGAAACGGAGGCAGAAAGAGAGAGAATGAGAAGCCCTGTGAATGGAAGGGAGAGCGAAAAGGGAAAATGGTCCTATTTACAAATGACAGATGTGAAACCGGGGTTCACATCAACAGTGTCACTGCCAGGAAGGAGGGTCATGCTAGCCATGTCACCGGTAGTGTGGCCCGCAGGGACGCCGACCTGCTGGAGCGTCGTGCCAGCATGGGCTCTGGCAGCCACGTGGGCCAGCAGGAGGGTCCCGCTGCACAGCTGTGGGGTGAGGATAGACTGGGTGGTGATATCGCCCATTACAGGGGCCTCTTCTGCTGGCAAGAGTGTGACAGTAGCAAGTAGATGGACAAGCCTGCGTGTGAGGACGGAATGCAGGAGGGGCTCTTGTGCGGCTGGGTGTGGGGCCCTCACGGGAACCGTGGAGAAATGGCCAGGTAACTGCGTCATGTGGGCTAGTAGATTGGCCAGGGCTTCGAACTGAAGGACAATAACGGGGAGTAGCTGTCAGGCCCTGGGAGTGTCTGAGTGTAAGTGGAGATGGGTTTGGGGTCACTGAGGGATGCGTGGGAGCCATCCCTGTATAGGTACAGGTCATAGGGAGATAGTCTCGTGAGGCCTGTGAGTGTCTAGGGTTGTCCTGGGTGCCTGGGGCTGACTGTGGCAGAAATGTGGGGAAGGCTGGAGAGAAGCTGGGAGACCCAGGAGAGTCCCTGAAGGCAGGGGGTGAAGAGGTGAAAGAAATGGGGGAGGGTTGCAGTAAGGTCCGTGAGTTTGTAGGTGATTCCTGGGTGCGGGAAGCTGACTCCAGGTGAAATCTGGAGATGGTCGGAGTGTAGCTGAGAGAGACAGAAGAGTCCTTGAGGGCTGGGGGTGAGAACATGAGGGAGACTGGGGAGTAAGTCAGTGAAATTCGTGAGTTCGGTGGTGTATCGTGGGTGCCTGGAACTGACTCCAGCTGGAATCTAGCGAAGTTTTGAGAGTAGCTGAAAGAGACACAGGAGTCCCTGTGGGCTGAGGGCAAAGACCTGAGAGAGACCAGGGAGGACCTCAGTGAAGTCTGTGAGTCTGTAGGTGATTCCGGAGTGTGGGAGGCTGAGTGCCGCTGAAATCTGGGCGTGGTGGGAGAGTAGCTGGGACAGACAGGACAGTCCCAGGGGGCTGGGGGTGAAGACATGACAGAGACTGGGGAGTAACTCAGCGAAACTGCTGAGTTTGGTGGTGATACCTGGGTGCCTGGAACTGACTCCCGCTGAAATCTGGGCATGGTTGGAGAGTAGCTGGGACACACAGGAGAGTCCCTGAGGGCTGGGGGTGAAGACATGAGAGAGACCGGGGAGTACCTCAGTGAAACTGGTGAGTTTGGTGGTGACTCCGGGGTGCCTGGGACTGACTCCAGCTGAAATGTGTGCGTGGTTGGAGAGTAGCTGGGACAGACAGGAGAGTCCCTGAGGGCTGGTGAAGAGATGAGAGAGACTGGAGAGTAAGTGAGTGAAATTGGTGAGTTTGGTGGTGCTTCCTGGGTGCCTGGAACTGACTCCCGCTGAAGTGTGGGCGTGGTTGGAGAGTAGCTGGGACACACAGGAGAGTCCCTGAGGGTTGGAGATAAAGACGTGCTAGAGAGTGAGGAGTAACTGAGTGAAATTGGGGAGCTTGGTGGTGATTCCGGGGTGCCTGGAGCTGACTGCAGCTGAAATGTGGGCGTGGTTGGAGAGTAGCTGGGACAGACGGGAGAGTCCCTGAGGGATGGTGAAGACATGAGAGAGACTGGGGAGTAACGCAGTGAAATTGGTGAGTTTGGTGGTGATTTCTGGGTGCCTGCAACGGACTCCCGCTGAAGTGTGGGCGTGTTTGGAGAGTAGCTGGGACAGACAGGCGAGTCCCTGAGGGTTGGAGATAAAGACGTGCTAGAGACTGGGGAGTAACTCAGTGAAAGTGGTGGGCTTGGTGGTGATCCCTGGGTTCCTGGAACTGACCCGCGCTGAAATGTGGGCGTGGTTGGAGAGTAGCTGGGACAGACTGGAGGGTCCGTAAGGGCTGGGGGTGAAGACGTGAGAGAGACTGGTGAGGATCTCACTGAGGTCTGTGAGTTTGTAGGTGTTTCTGGGGTGTGGGGTAGAGACTCCCGCTGAAATCTGGGCGTAGTTGGAGAGTAGCTGGGACAGACAGGAGAGTCATGGGTGGCTGGGGGTGAGCTGCTGGATGATGGCAGTAAGAACATATGGTATATTATTGATGAATGAGGTGACTGTGAAGAATCTCCAGAGGAGGACACGGGAGAACACAATGACATGAGTGACTGTCCTGCTTGGTTAGGAAAGGGAAACGTAAAGTTGTGGAATTCTGTTGATGATGGATGTGAGAGTGGTGAAGCCCTGCGGGGTGATGTAGAGTACTTCCACATCCCTGGTGAGGAGCTGCCCCTTGGGTCTGAGTTTCTGGGAGGGGAGAGGGAGAAGCTGGGTGAGGCAGGCATGAATCTTGAGGAGTCAGGGCTGGGGGACCGCTCATATTCTCCCGAGACGTGTGAGTCTCTGGGGGACTCCTGGGTGCATGGGGCTGACTCCCGCAGGAACCTGGGGATGGCTGGAGAGTAACTGGGAGCCACAGGAGAGTCCCTGAGGCCTGGGGGTGAAGAGATGAAAGACACAGGGGTGGAGCACCGTGAGGCTCGTGAGTTTGTAGGTGATTCCCGGGTGTGGGGGGCTGACTCCAGCTGAAATCTGGGGTTGTTTGGAGAGTAGCTGGGAGACACAGGAGATCCCCCGAGAGCTGGGGGTGAGCTGCTGGGTGATGGCAGTAAGAACATGTGGTATATTATTGATGAACGTGGGGACTCTGAGGAATCCTCAGAGGAGGACACGGGAGAGCCCAATGGCTTCATTGATTGCCCATCACGGTGAGGACAGGGAAATGGGAGCTTGTGGGATTCTGGTGATGACAGAGGTGAGTGTGGTGAAGCCCTAGGGGATGGTGAATGGTAGCTCCGGATCCCTGGTGAGGAGCTTCCCCTGAAGCCTGAGTTTCTGAGAGGGGAGAGGGAGAAGCTGGGTGAGGCTCGCATGGACCTTGGGGAGTCCGTGCTGGGGGACCGTTCATAGGAAGAGCCGGACAGGACCCTACTGTTCTTAGGTGCAGACATGATTAGGAAACCTGCAGCTCCCAGGGGCCCCTACTAATTTTCTAACTCGCAGAAGGAAGGAGTGTGTGTGCGTGTGTGTGTGTGTGCGGTGTGAGGTATGTGCCCCTTAAGAAAATGGAAATCAACCAACCAATGAGACAGACAGACAGACAGACAGACAGACAGACAGAGATTCACTTGCCCAAGTGTTCTGTCCTGTCCTCTGAATCCGCTTCCAAGTCGCAAGACGCTGTGAGCTCCAAGTCAACGCAGAGTCCGCCAACCGCTCCGGCCGCTGATCCGCTCCGCGAAGATCTGAGTACAGGCCAGCCAGGGTGGGTTTAAATGGCCTCGGGCGCAGCCTAGCAGCGGAAAGGGCGGAGCTTCACTCCTCCTTTCCATCAGTCACCCCCAACTTTCCCAGGCTACACCTCGTAGGAAACTGTTCTCCTGCTTTGATTTCATGCGCCACCTTTGGGACAATCTAAGAACTTACAAGTTTTCTTGGCCAGATATATTAGGAATTGTATGCACTGAAACACTGAAAACCAACTAGTGGTTCTGTGGTTCCCACGTTGTGGTTTTGACACCAGCAGCATCCTTGCCACAATCAAACCCCGGAGATCCACAGATCTGCGGTGTAACAATACCTCCCCCTGATCCGGATGCATGGCAGTTTAAGGAGTCTTTCCGTGTAAGGGAAAAGACTTTGAAGAAAAGGTGGAGATATGCGTTGTATAAACATTCTTTTGCTCTGGAACCACGTAGAGACTTGGGAGCCAGTTGGGTGGAGCATTCGTTGGATGAGGGTGCTCGGGTTAGGAATATCAAGGTGTGGCTCCAGATAATCCAATCATCTAATTAAGATTCCAGTTATGCTCATCTGTTTTAAAATTCCGTTTGGGTAAATTCTTTTAGTCAGACTGAGAATGGCAAAGCCTCAACCCCAATTTCCAGGGAGGGTTGAGAGCCTCAGGTGGAGTTGATCACCAATAGCCTATGGTTTAACCCGTCATGCCTATAGAATGAGGTCTCCATAAAAACCCAAAAGGACTGGGTTCAGAGAGCTTGTGGATAACACTTCCTGGAAGGTAGTGCACCCCTCCCCACACGCCGGGCCCCGCATTTATTTCTGAACTTTTTGCAAAGTCCGCTAAAATACAACGGCAAATGTAAGTGTTTCCCTGCGTGCTGTGAGCTCTTCCAGCCAATGAATGCAACTAAATCTGGGAGTGGTGGCAACCTGATTTATAGCCAGTTGCTGAGAAGCACAGGTAAAACAACGTGGGGCTTCCCATTGTTATTAGTGTGGGAGGCCTGTCTGGCGGGACTCGGCCCTTTGGAATCTAAAGCTATGTCCCGGTAGATAGCGTCACCATTGAATTAGAAGACACACATATGTTGAGAATAATCTTTCTGGTCATTTGCTGCATGTCTTATTTACAATATGTAATCAAATTCTTTATCCTGGCCTTATGGCACCTGGGTTGAGAACCATGATTGGAACCAAACATTGGTCTGTCACGTTCTGAGTTTGAAACTTTATTTTGCCTTTAGCGTTTTGCTATTGCTTTTTCGTTTTCTTTTGTTTCGTTTCGTTTCTAAGTTCTGGGGTATATGTGCAGGATGTGCAGATTTGTTACTAAGGTAAACGTGTGCCATGGTGGTTCGCTGCACCTGTCAACCCATCACCTAGGTATTAAGCCCTGCATGCAGTAGCTGTTTTTCTTAACGCTCTGCCTCCCGAAAGGCCCCAGTGAGTGTTGTTCCCCTTCCTGTGTCCATGTGATCTCATTTTTCAGCTCTCATTATAAGTGAGAATGTGGCGTTTGGTTTTCTTTCCCTGGATTAGTTTGCTGAGCATAATGACCACACATCACCACTGTTTCTGTTTTTTAGTATAAAGAGTAGTATTTTATTGAATAAGATTTGCTCACAGAAAAATAAGCTTAAGTCTACAATGAATGCCAGACTCTACAGCAGAAAGCAATTTTCTCACTTTTCCACACACAATGGTTCCTACTAAGTGAAAAAACTTCATTCACAAATGTACTACTCTGTCTCAAAACATCTCACATAATCATGCACTGTACTAAAGCCATTAGATCAGTTCTTCAGTCAGGTTAAAGAAGTATCCCTCTAATAACTGACTTTTATAATGCTATCAATATCCACTCCCAATCAGTCTGCCATTGTTAATGGTGTACAGCATTACTGAATACAATGGAATTGATGACGCCCATATCCACGGACACAACGTGACTTACGGTGGTTTGATTTATGATTTTTCAACGTTATGATGGGATTATTGGAATATTAGATGCGTTTCTGAGTTACAGTGGGTTTATGAGTATGCGACCCTATACTTCAGCAACAGCTGTATAAGGAAAAACAGGTGTACCTAATAAAAATATGCTTAGTGACTTGGGATAAACCAATAGATGTTCACAACAGATGGAGAGCCGTGAAACAGAGATAGCGGTAAATAGTTACAATAACACAATTTTCACCAAATATGTGTTATATATACTGTAAATTAACTATCAAAAACTACAGTAATTGTATTTAATATACTGTGCATAAAATATCAAAAATTACACCAAATGTATATTATATACTGTAAATAAAATATCAAAAAGTATAGTAAATATACATTAAATTCTATGTAAAATATCAAAAACTACACCAAATACATATTATATAATTTACATAAAATATCAAAAGGACCCCGAATATATATTATATACTGTATATAAAATATCAAAAATACAGTAAATATATTTCATATATTGTGCATATAATAGTAACTAAAAGTACACCAAATACATTTTATATACTGTAAATAAAATATCAAAAATTACAGTAAATATATATTACATACTGTACATAAAATATCAAAAAGTACACCAAATATGTGTTATATATACTGTAAATATCAAAAACTACAGTAATTATATTCAATGTACTGTATATAAAATATCAAAAATTACACAAAATGTAAATTATACACTGCAAATAAAATATCAAAAAGGACAGTAAATATATACTACACACCCTATGTAAAATATCAAAAACTACACCAAATATATATTATATAATTTACATAAAATATCAAAAGGACACCAAATATGTCTTATATACTGTACATAAAATATCAAATAGTACAGTATATATATTTCATATATTGTACATATATTATTAACTAAAAGTACCCAAATGCATTTTATATACTGTAAATAAAATATCAAAAATTACAGTAAATATATATTACATACTGTACATAAAATATCAAAAAGTACACCAAATATGTGTTATATATACTGTAAACAAACTATCAAAAACTACAGTAATTATATTTAATATACTGTACATAAAATATCAAAAATTACACCAAATATATATTATATACTGTAAATAAAATATCAAAAAGGACAGTGAATATATATGACACACACTATGTAAAATATCAAAAACTACAGTAAATATATATTATATAATTTACAAACAATATCAAAAGGACACCAAATATATTTTATATACTGTACATAATATATCAAAAAGTACAGTAAATATATTTCATATATTGTACATATAATATTAACTAAAAGTACACCAAATACATTTAATATACTGTAAATAAAATATCAAAATACATTAAATATATATTACATACTGTACATAAAATATCGAAAAGTACACCAAATATGACTCATATATACTGTAAATAAACTATCAAAAACTACAGTAATTATATTTAATATACTGTACTTAAAATATCAAAAATTACACCGAATGTATATTATATACTGTAAATAAAACATCAAAAAGTACAGTTAATATATACTACACACCCTATGTAAAATATCAAAAACTACACCAAATATGTATTATATAATTTACATAAAATATCAAAAGGACACCAATTGTATCTTATATACTGCACATAAAATATCAGAAAGTACAGTAAATATGTTTCATATATTGTATATCTAATATTAACTAAAAGTACAACAAATACATTTTATATACTGTAAATAAAATATCAAAAAGTACAGTAAATGTATATTACATACTGTACATAAAATATCAAAAAGTACAACAAATATGTGTCATATATATTCTAAATAAACTATCAAAAACTACAGTAATTAAATTTAATATACTGTACATAAAATATCAAAAATTACACCAAATGTATATTTTATACTCTAAATAATATATCAAAAACACAGTAAATATATATTACAGTCTATGTAAAATATCAAAAACTACACCAAACATGTATTATATAATTTACATTAAATATCAAAAGAACACCAAAAATATATTATGTACTGTACATAAAATGTCAAAAAGTTCAGTAAATATATATTACATACTGTCCATAAAATATCAAAAAGTACACATAATATGTGTTATATATACTGTAAATAAAGTATTAAAAACTACAGTAATTATATTAATATTCTGTACATAAAATATCAAAAATTACACCAAATATATATCACATACTGTAAATAAAATATCAAATAGTCAGTAAATATATGCTACACATCCTATGTAAATTATCAAAAACTACACAAAATATATATTATATAATTTACATAAAATATCAAAAGGCCAAGAAATATATCTTATATACTGTACATAAAATATCAAAATGTACAGTAAATATATTTCATATATTGTACATATAATATTAAATAAAAGTACACCAAATACATTTCATATACTGTAAATAAAACATCAAATTATACACTAAATATATATTACATACTGTACGTAAAATATCAAAAAGTACACCAAATATGTGTTATATATACTGTAAATAAACTATCAAAAACTACAGTAATTATATTTAATATACTGTACATAAAATATCAAAAATTACACCAAATGTATATTACATAGTGTAAATAAAATATCAAAAAGGACAGTAAATATATACTACACACCCTATGTGAAATATCAAAAACTACACCAAATATATATTATATAATTTACATAAAATATCAAAAGTACACCAAATATATATTATATACTGTACAAAAAATTTCAAAATTACAGTAAATATATATTACATACTGTACATAAAATATCAAAAAGTACACCAAATATGTGTTATATATACTGTAAATGAAGTGTTAAAAACTACAGTAATTATAGTAATATACTGTACATAAAATATCAAAAATTACACCAAATGTATATCACATACTGTAAATAAAATATCATAAAGGTCAGTAAATATATACTACACATCCTATGGAAAATATCAAAAACTACACCAAATATGTATTATATAATATACATAAAATATCAAAAGGCCACCAAATATATCTTATATACTGCACAGAAAATATCAAAAAGTACAGTAAATATATTTCATATATAGTTCATATAATATTAACCAAAAGTACACCAAATACATTTTTTATACTGTAAATAATATATCAAAAATACAGTAAAAATATATTACATACTGTACATAATATATGAAAAAGTACACCAAATATGTGTTACATATATTGTAAATAAACTATCAAAAACTACAGTAATTATATTTAATATACTGTACATAAAATATCAAAAATTACACCAAATGTATATTTTATACTCTAAATAAAATATCAAAAATGACAGTAAATATATATTACACTCTATGTAAAATATCAAAAACTACACCAAATATATATTATATAATTTACATAAAATATCAAAAGTACACCAAATATATATTATATACTGTACATAAAATGTCATAAAGTACAGTAAATTATTACATTCTGTATATAAAATATGAAAAAGTACACCAAATATATGTTATATGTACTGTAAATAAAGTATCAAAAACTACAGTAATTATATTTAATATACTGTACATAAAATATCAAAAATTACACAAAATGTATGTTATATAGTGTAAATAAAATATCAAAAAGAACAGTAAATATATATTACACACCCTATGTAAAATATCAAAAACTACACTAAATATATATTATATAATTTACATAAAATATCAAAAGGCCACCAAATATATCTTATATACTGTACATAAAATATCAAAAAGTACAGTAAATATATTTCATATATTGTACATATCATATTAACTAAAAGTACACCAAATTCATTTTATATACTGTAAACAAATTATCAAAAATACAGTAAAGATATATTACATACTGTACATAAAATGTCAAAAAGTACACCAAATATATGTTATATATACTGCAAATAAACTATCAAAAACTACATTAATTATATTTAATATACTGCACATATAATATCAAAAATTACACCAAATGTATATTTTATACACTAAATAAAATATCAAAAAGGACAGTAAATATATATTACACTCTATGTAAAATATGAAAAACTACACCAAATATATATTATATAATTTACATAAAATATCAAAAGTACACAAAATATATATTATATACTGTACATAAAATGACAAAAAGTACAGTAAATATATTTTACATATTGTACATATAAGATTAACTAAAAGTACACAAAATACATTTTATATACTGTAAATAAAATATAAAATGTACACTAAATATATATTACATACTGTACATAAAATATCAAAAAGTACACCAAATAAGTGTTATATATACTGTAAATAAACTATCAAAAACTACAGTAATTATATTTAATATACTGTACATAAAATATCAAAAATTACACCAAATGTATATTATATGCTCTAAATAAAATATCAAAAAACAGTAAATATATACTACACACCCAATGTAAAATATCAAAAACTACACCAAATATATATTTTATAATTTACATAAAATATCAAAAGGCCACCAAATATATCTTATATACTGTACATAAAATATCAAAATGTACTGTAAATATATTTCATATATTGTACATATAATATTAACTAAAAGTACACCAAATACATTTTATATACTGTAAATAAAATATCAAAATATACAATAAATATATATTATGTACTGTACATAATATATCAAAGAGTACACCAAATATATGTTATATATACTGTACATAAACTGTCAAAATCTACAGTAATTATATTTAATATACTGTACATAAAGTATCAAAAATTACACCAAATGTATATTACATACTGTAAATAAAATATCAAAAAGGACAGTAAATATATACTACCCACCCTATGTAAAATATCAAAAACTACACCAAATATACATTATATAATTTACATTAAATATCAAAAGGCCACCAAATATATCTTATATACTGTACATAAAATATCAAAATGTACAGTAAATATATTTCATATATTGTACATATAATATTAACTAAAAGTACACCAAATACATTTTATATACTGTAAATAAAATATCAAAAATACAGTAAAAATATATTACATACTGTACATAATATATGAAAAAGTACACCAAATATGTGTTATATATGCTGTAAATAAACTAACAAAAACTACAGAAATTACATTTAATATACTGTACATAAAGTATCAAAAATTACACCAAATGTATATTACATACTGTAAATAAAATATCAAAAAGCACAGTAAATATATACTACACACCCTATGTAAAATATAAAAACTACACCAAATATATATTATATAATTTACATTAAATATCAAAAGGCCACCAAATATATCTTATATACTGTACATAAAATATCAAAAAGTACAGTAAATATATTTCATACATTGTACATATAATATTAACTAAAAGTACACCAAATACATTTTATATACTGTAAATAAAATATCAAAAATACAGTAAAAATATATTACATACTGTACATAATATATGAAAAAGTACACCAAATATGTGTCATATATATTGTAAATAAACTATCAAAAACTACAGTAATTATATTTAATATACTGTAAATAAAATATCAAAAATTACACCAAAGGAATATTACATACTATTAATAAAACATCAATAAGTACAGTAAATATATACTACACACTCTATGTAAAATGTCAAAAAGTACACCAAATATGTATTATATAATTTACATAAATAAAAAAGGCCACCAAATATATCTTATATACTGTACATAAAACATCAAAAAGTACACTAAATATGTTTCATATATTGTACATATAATATTAAATAAAAGTACACCAAATACATTTTATATACTGTAAATAAAATATCAAAATGTACGGTAAATATATATTACGTACTGCTCATACTATATCAAAAAGTACACCAAATATGCGTTATATATACTGTAAATAAACTATCAAAAACTACAGTAATTATATTTAATATACTGTACATATAATATCAAAAATTACACCAAATGAATATTACATACTGTAAATAAAATATCAAAAATACAGTCAATATATACTACACACCCTATGTAAAATGTCAAAAACTACACCAAATATATATTATATAATTTACATAAAATAAAAAAGGCCACCAAATATATCTTACATACGGTACATTAAATTTCAAAAAGTACAGTAAATATATTTCATATATTGTACATATAATATTAACTAAAATTACACCAAATACATTTTATATACTGTAAATAAAATATCAAATAGTACAGTAAATATATATTACATACTGTACATAATATATCAAAAAGTACACCAAATATGTGTTATATATACTGTAAATAAACTATAAAAAACTACAGTAATCATATTTAATATAGTGTACATAAAATATCAAAAATTACACCAAATGTATATCACATACTGTAAATAAAATATCAAAAAGTACAGTAAATATATACTACACATCCTATGTAAAATATCAAAAACTACACCAAATATATATTATATAATTTACATAAAATATCAAAAGGCCACCAAATATATCTTATATACTGTACATAAAATATCAAAAAGTACAGTAAATATATTTCATATTGTACATATAATATTAACTAAAAGTACACCAAATACATTTTATATAGTGTAAATCAAATATCAAAAAGTACAGTAAATATATATTATGTACTGTACATAATATATCAAAAAGTACACCAAATATATGTTATATATACTGTAAATAAACTGTCAAAACCTACAGTAATTATATTTAATATACTGTACATAAAATTACAAAAATTACACCAAACCTATATTTCATAGTCTAAATAAAATATCAAAAAGAAAGTAAATATATACTACACAACCTCTGTAAAATATCAAAAACTACACCAAATATATATTATATAATTTACATAAAATATCAAAAGGCCACCAAATATATCTTATAGACTGTACATAAAATATCAAAAAGTACACTAAATATATTTCATATACTGTACATATAATATTAAATAAAAGTACACCAAATACATTTTATATACTGTAAATAAAATATCAAAATGTACGGTAAATATATATTACATACTGCACATAATATATCAAAAAGTACACCAAATATGTGTTATATATACTGTAAATAAACTATCAAAAACTACAGTAATTATATTTAATATACTGTACATAAAGTATCAAAAATTACACCAAATGTATATTACATACTGTAAATGAAATATCAAAAAGGACAGTAAATAATACTACACACCCTATGTAAAATATCAAAAACTACGCAAAATATATATTATATAATTTACATTAAATATCAAAAGGCCACCAAATATATCTTATATACTGTACATAAAATATCAAAAAGTACAGTAAATATATTTCATACATTGTACATATAATATTAACTAAAAGTACACCAAATACATTTTATATACTGTAAATAAAATATCAAATATACAGTAAAAATATATTACATACTGTACATAATATATGAAAAAGTACACCAAATATGTGTCATATATATTGTAAATAAACTATCAAAAACTACAGTAATTATATTTAATATACTGTACATAAAATATCAAAAATTACACCAAATGAATATTACATACTGTAAATAAATATCAAAAAGTACAGTAAATATATACTACACACCCTATGTAAAATGTCAAAAACTACACCAAATATATATTATATAATTTACATAAATAAAAAAGGCCACCGAATATATCTTATATACTGTACATAAAATATCAAAAAGTACAGTAAATACATTTCATATATTGTACATGTAATATTAACTAAAAGTACACCAAATACATTTTATATACTGTAAATAAAATATCAAAAATACAGTAAATATGTATTACATACTGTACATAGTATATCAAAAAGTACACCAAATATGTGTTATATATACTGTAAATAAAGTATCAAAAACTACAGTAATTATATTAAATATACTGTACATAAAATATCAAATATTACACCCAGTTTATACCACATACTGTAAATTAAATATCAAAAAGCACAGTAAATATATACTACACACCCTATGTAAAATATCAAAAACTACAACAAATACATATTATATAATTTACATAAAATATCAAAAGGCCACCAAATATATCTTATATACTGTACATAAAATATCAAAAAGTACAGTAAATATATTTCATATATTGTACATATATTATTAACTAAAAGTACACCAAATACATTTTATATACTGTAAATAAAGTATCAAAAATACAGTAAAAATATATTACATACTGTACATAATATATGAAAAAGTACACCAAATATGTGTTATGTATTTTGTAAATAAACTATCAAGAACTACAGTAATTATTTTTAATATACTGTACATAAAATATCAAAAATTACACCAAATGAATATTACATACTGTAAATAAAATATCAAAAAGTGCACTAAATATATACTGCACTCCCTATGTAAAATATCAAAAACTGCACCAAATATATATTATATAATTTACATAAAATAAAAAAGGCCACCAAATATGTCTTATATACTGTACATAAAATATCAAAAAGTACAGTAAATATATTTCATATATTGTACATATAATATTAACTAAAAGTACACCAAACACATTTTATATACTGTAAATAGAATATCAAAAAGTACAGTAAATATATATTATGTACTGTACATAATATATCAAAAAGTACACTAAATATGTGTTATATATACTGTAAATAAACTATCAAAAACTACAGTAATTATATTTAATATACTGTACATAAAATATCAAAAATTACACCAAAAGTATATCTCATACTGTAAATAAAATATCAAAAATCACAGTAAACATATACAACACACCCTATGTAAAATATCAAAAACTACACCAAATATATATTATATAATTTACATAAAATATCAAAAGGCCACCAAATATATCTTATATACTGTACATAAATTATCAAAATGTATAGTAAATATATTTCATATATTGTACATATAATATTAACTAAAACTACACCAAATACATTTTATATACTGTATATAAAATAGCAAAAATACAGTAAATATGTATTACATACTGTACATAGTATATCAAAAAGTACACCAAATATGTGTTATATATACTGTAAATAAACTATCAAAAACTACAGTAATTATATTTAATATACTGTACATAAAATATCAAAAATTACACAAAATGTATATTACATACTCTAAATAAAATATCAAAAAGGACAGTAAATATATACTACAAACCCTATGTAAAATATCAGAAACTACACCAAATATATATTATATAATTTATATAAATATCAAAAGGCCGCCGAATATACCTTATATACTGTACATAAAATATCAAAAACTACAGTAAATATATTTCATATAGTGTACATATAATATTAACTAATAGTACACCAAACACCTTTTATATACGGTATATAATTTATCAAAAATTACTGTAAATATGTATTACATACTGTACATAATATATCAAAAAGTACACCAAATATGTGTTATATATACTGTAAATAAACTATAAAAAACTACAGTAATTATATTTAATATACTGTACATAAAATATCAAAAATTATACCAAATGTATATTACATACTGTAAATAAAATATCAAAAAGGACAGTAAATATATACTACACACCCTATGTAAAATATCAAAAACTACACCAAATATATGTTATATAATTTACATAAAATATCAAAAGGCCACCAAATATATCTTATATACTTTACATAAAATATCAAAAGGTACAGTAAATATATTTCATATATTGTACATATAATATTAACTAAAGTACACCAAATACATTTTATATACTGTAAATAAAATATCAAAATTACACTAAATATATATTACATACTGTACATAAAATATCAAAATGTACACCAAATATGTGTGATATATACTGTAAATAAACTATCAAAAACTACAATAATTATATTTGATATACAGTACATATAATATCAAAAATTACACCAAATGTATATTATCTACTGTAAATAAAATATCAAAAAGTACAGTAAATCTATATTACACACCCTATGTAAAATATCAAAAACTACACCAAATATATATTATGTAATTTACATAAAATATCAAAAGGCCACCAAATATATCTTATATACTGTACATAGAATATCAAAAATACAGTAAATATATTTCATATATTGTATATGTAATATTAACTAAAAGTACACCAAATACATTTTATATACTGTAAATAAAATATCAAATAGTACAGCAAATATATATTACATACTGTACATAAAATATCAAAAAGTACAACAAATATGTGTTATATATACTGGAAATAAAGTATCAAAAACTACAGAAATTATATTTAATATACTGCGCACAAAATATCAAAAATTACACGAAATGTATATTTTATACTCTAAATAAAATATCAAAAAGGACAGTAAATATATATTACACTCTTTGTAAAATATCAAAAACTACACCACATATATATTATATAATTTACATAAAATATCAAAAGTACACCAAATATATATTATATACTGTACATAAAATGTCAAAAAGTACAGTAAATATATATTACATACTGTACATAAAATATCAAAAAGTACACCAAATATGTGTTATATATTCTGTAAATAAACTATCAAATCTACAGTAATTATATTTAATATAGTGTACATAAAATATCAAAAATTACACCAAATGTATATTATATACTGTAAATAAAATATCAAAAAGTACAGTAAATCTATATTACACACCCTATGTAAAATATCAGAAACTACACCAAATATACATTATATAATTTACATAAAATATCAAAATGCCACCAAATATATGTTATATACTGTACATAAAATATCAAAAGGTACAATATATATATTTCATATATTGTACATATAACATTAACTTAAAGTACACCAAATACATTTTATATACTGTAAATAAAGTATCAAAAATTACAGTAAATTTATATAACATACTGTACATAAAATATCAAAAAGTACACCAAATATGTGTTATATATACTGTAAATAAACTATCAAAAACTCCAGTAATTATATTTAATGTACTGTACATAAAATATCAAAAATTACACCAAATGTATATTACAAACTGTAAATAAAATATCAAAAAGGACAGTAAATATATACTACACACCCTATGTAAAATATCAAAAACTGCACCAAATATATATTATATATTTTACATTAAATATTAAAAGGCTACCAAATATATCTTATATACTGTACATAAAATATCAAATAGTACAGTAAATATATTTCATATATTGTACATATAATATTAACTAAAAGTACACCAAATACATTTTATATACTGTAAATAAAATATCAAAAATACAGTAAAAATATATTACATACTGTACATAATATATGAAAAAGTACACCAAATATGTGTTATATATATTGTAAATAAACTATCAAAAACTACAGTAATTATATTTAATATACTGTACATAAAATATCAAAAATTACACCAAATGTATATTACATACTCTAAATATAATATCAAAAGGACAGTAAATATATACTACACACCTTATGTAAAATATCAAAACTTACACCAAATGTATGTTATATAATTTACATAAAATAAAAAAAGGCCACCAAATATATCTTATATACTGTACATAAAATATCAAAAATTACAGTAAATATATTTCATATAGTGTACATATAGTATTAACTAAAAGTACACCAAATACATTTTATATACTGTAAATAAAATATCAAAAAGTACAGTAAATTTATATTACATACTGTACATATTATATCAAAAAGTACACCAAATATGTGTTATATATACTGTAAATAAACTATCAAAAACTATAGTAATTATATTTAATATACTGTACATAAAATATCAAAAATTACACCGAATGTATATTACATACTGTAAATAATATATCAAAAAGGACAGTAAATATATACTACACATCCTATGTAAAATATCAAATACTACACCAAATATATATTATATAATTTACATTAAATATCAAAAGGCCACCAAATATGTCTTATATACCGCACATAAAATATGAAAAAGTACAGTAAATATATTTCATATATTGTACATATAATATTAACTAAAATTACACCAAATACGTTTATATACTGTAAATAAAATATCAAAAATACAGTAAAAATATATTACATACTGTACATAATATATGAAAAATTACACCAAATATTTGTTATATATAGTAAATAAACTATCAACAACTACAGTAATGATATTTAATATACTGTACATAAATTATCAAAAATTACACCAAATGTATATTACATACTGTAAATAAAATATCAAAAAGACAGTAAATATATATTACACACCCTATGGAAAATATCAAAATATACCCCAAATATATGTTATATAATTTACATAAAATATCAAAAGGCCACCAAATATATCCTATATACTGTTCATAAAATATCAAAAGGTACAGTAAATGTATTTCATATATTGTACATATAATATTAAATAAAAGTACACCAAATACATTTTATATACTGAAAATAAAATATCAAAAAGTACAGTAAATATATATTATGTACTGTTCATAAAATATCAAAAAGTACACCAAATATGTGTTATATATACTCTAAATAAACTATCAAATACTACAGTAATTATATTTAATATACTCAACATAAAATATCAAAAATTACACGAAATGGATATTATATACTCTAAATAAAATATCAAAAAGGACAGTAAATATATATTACACTCTATATAAAATATCAAATCAACACCAAATATATATTATATAATTTACAAAAAATATCAATAGTACACAAAATATATATTATATACTGCACATAAAATATCAAAAAGTACAGTAAATATATTTCATATATTGTACATATAAGATTAACTAAAAGTACACCAAATACATTTTATATACTGTAAATAAATTACCACAAAGTACGGTAAATATATATTAATGTATATAATATATCAAAAAGTACACCAAATATATGTTATATATACTGTAAATAAACTATCAAAAACTACAGTAATTATATTTAATATACTGCACATTAAATATCAAAAATTACACCAAATGTATATTTGTACTCTAAATAAAATATCAAAAAGGACAGTAAATATATACTACACACACTATGTAAAATATCAAAAACTACACCAAATATATATTATATAATTTACATAAAATATCAAATGGACACCAAATATATCTTATATACTGTACATAAAATATCAAAATGTACAGTAAATATATTTCATATATTGTACTTATAATATTAACTAAAAGTACACCAAATACATTTTATATACTGTAAATAAAATATCAATAAGTACAGCAAATGTATATTACATACTGCACATAAAATATCAAAAAGTACACCAAATATGTGTTATATATAGAGTAAATAAACTATCAAAAACTACAGTAATTATATTTAATATACTGTACATAAAATAACAAAAATTACACCAAATGTATATTTCATAGTGTAAATAAAATATCAAAAAGGACAGTAAATATGTACTACACACCCTATGTAAAATATCAAAAACTACACTAAATATATATTATATAATTTACATAAAATATCAAAAGGCCACCAAATATATCTTGTATACTGTACATAAAATATCAAAAAGTACAGTAAATATATTTCCTATATTGTACATATAATATTAACTAAAAGTACACCAAATATATTTTATATACTGTAAATAAAGTATCAAAAGTACAGTAAAAATATATTACATACTGTACATAATATATCAAAAAGTACAAGAAATATGTGTTATATATACTGTAAAAAAACTATCAAAATCTACAGTAATTATATTTAATATACTGTACATAAATTATCAAAAATTACACCAAATGTATATTACATACTGTAAATAAATATCAAAAAGGACAGTAAATATATATTACACTCTATGTAAAATATCAGAAACTACACCAAATCTATATTATATAATTTACATAAAATATCAAAAGTACACCAAATATATATTTTATACTGTACATAAAATATCAAAAAGTACAGTAAATATATTTTATATATTGTACATATAAGATTAACTAAAAGTACTCCAAATACATTTTATATACTGTAAAAAAAAATCAAATGTACACTAAATATATATTACATACTGTACATAAAATATCAAAAAGTACACCAAATATGTGTTATATATACTGTAAATAAACTATCAAAAATTACAGTAATTATGTTTAATATACTGTACATAAAATATCAAAAATTACACCAAATATATATTATATACTGTAAATAAATTATCAAAAAACAGTAAATATATACTACATACCCTATGTAAAATATCAAAAACTACACCAAATATATATTTTATAATTTACGTAAAATATCAAAAGGCCACCAAATATATCTTATATACTGTACATAAAATGTCAAAAAGAACAGTAAATATATTTCATATATTGTACATATAATATTAACTAAAAGTACACCAAATACATTGTGTATACTGTAAATAAAGTATCAAAAATACAGTAAATATATATTATATACTGTACATAATATATCAAAAAGTACACCAAATATGTGTTATATATACTGTTAATAAACTATCAAAAAATACAGTAATTATATTTAATATACTGTACATAAAATATCAAAAATTATATCAAATGATTATGTCATAATCTAAATAAAATATCAAAAAGGATAGAAAATATATATTACACTCTATATAAAATATCACAAACAACACCAAATATATATCATATAATTTACATAAAATATCAAAAGGCCACCAAATATATCTTATATACTGTACATAAAATATCAAAAAGTACAGTAAATATATTTCATATATTCTACATATAAGATTAACTAAAAGTACACCAAATACATTTTATATACTGTAAATAAAATATCAAAAAGTACAGTAAATATATATTATATAATGTAAATAATATATGAAAAAGTACACCAAATATGTGTTATATATACTGTAAATAAACTATCAAAAACTACAGAAATTATATTTAATAAACTCTACATACAATATCAAAAATTACATGAAATGTATATTATATACCCTAAATAAAATATCAAAAGGACAGTAAATATATATTACACTCTATATAAATTATCAAAAACTACACCAAATATATATTATATAATTTACAAAAAATATCAATAGTACACCAAATATATATTATATACTGTACATAAAATATCAAAAAGTAAAGTAAATATATTTCATATATTGTACATATAAGATTAACTAAAAGTACACCAAATACATTTTATATACTGTAAATAAAGTACCACAAAGTACAGTAAATATATATTAATGTATATAATATATCAAAAAGTACACCAATATATGTTAGATATACTGTAAATAAACTATCAAAAACTATAGTAATTATATTTAATATACTGCACATTAAATATCAAAAATTACACCAAATGTATATTTATACTCTAAATAAAATATCAAAAAGGACAGTAAATGTATACTACACACCCTATGTAAAATATCAAAAACTACAACAAATATATATTATATAATTTACAAAAAATATCAAAAGGACACCAAATATATCTTATATACTGTACATAAAGTATCAAAATGTACAGTAAATATATTTCATATATTGTACATATAATATTAACTAAAAGTACACCAAATACATTTTATATACTGTAAATAAAATATCAATAAGTACAGCAAATGTATATTACATACAGTACATAAAATATCAAAAATTACACCAAATGTACATTACATACTGTAAATAAAATATCAAAAAGGACAGTAAATATATACTACACACCCTATGTAAAATATCAAAAACGACACCAAATATATATTATAAAATTTACATAAAATATCAAAAGGCCTCCAAATATACCTTATATACTGTACATAAAATATCAAAAAGTACAGTAAATATATTTCACATATTGTACTTATAATATTAACTAAAAATACACCAAATACATTTTATATACTGTCAATAAAATATCAAAAATACAGTAAATATATATTACATACTGTACATAATATATCAAGAAGTACACCAAATATGTTTTATATATACTGTAAATAAACTATCAAAAACTACAGTAATTATATTTAATATAATGTACAGAAAATATCAAAAATTACACCAAATGTATATTAAATACTGTAAATAAAATATGAAAAAGACAGTAAATATATACTACACACCCTATGTAAAATATCAAAAACTACCCCAAATATATATTATATAATTTACATAAAATATCAAAAGGCCACCAAATATATCTTATATACTGTACATAAAATGTCAAAAAGTACAGTAAATATATTTCATATATTGTACATATAATATTAACTAAAAGTACACCAAATACATTTTATATACTGTATATAAAATATCAGAAGGTACACTAAATATATATTACATACTGTACATAAAATATCAAAAAGTACACCAAATATGTGTTATATATACTGTAAATAAACTATCAAAAACTACAGTAATTATATTTAATATACTGTACATAAAATATCAAAAATTGCACCAAATGTGTATTACAAACTGTAAATAAAATATCAAAAATTACAGTAAATATATACTACACACCCTATGTAAAATATAAAAAACTACACCAAATATATATTATATAATTTACATAAAATATCAAAAGGCCACCAAATATATCTTATATACTGTACATAAAATATCAAAAAATACAGTAAATATATTTCATGTATTGTACATATCATATTAACTAAAAGTACATCAAATACATTTTATATACTCTAAATTAATTATCAAAATGTACAGTAAATATATATTACATACTGTACATAAAATATCAAAAAGTACAGAAAATATATGTTATATATACTCTAAATAAACTATCAAAAACAACAGTAATTATATTTAACATACTGCACATATAATAACAATAATTACACAAAATGTATATTTTATACTCTAAATAAAGTATCAAAAAGGACAGTAAATATATATTACACTCTATGTAAAATATCAAAAACTACACCAAATATATATTATATAAATTACATAAAATATCAAAAGTACACCAAATATATATTATATACTGTACATAAACTGTCAAAAAGTACAGTAAATATATATTACATACTGTACATAAAATATCAAAAAGTACACCAAATGTGTGTTATATACACTGTAAATAAAGTATCAAAATCTACAGTAATTATATTTAATATACTGTACATAAAATATCAAAAATTACATCAAATTTATATTACATACTGTAAATAAAATATCAAAAAGGACAGTAAATATATACTACACACCATATGGAAAATATCAAAAACTGCACCAAATATATGTTATATAATTTACTTAAAATATCAAAAGGCCACCAAATATATCTTATATACTGTACATAAAATATCAAAAGGTAGAGTAAATATATTTCATATATTGTACATATAATATTAACTAAAAGTACACCAAATACATTTTATATACTGTAAATAAAATATCAAAATGTACAGTAAATATGTATTACATAATGTACATAAAATATCAAAAAGTACACCAAATGTATATTACATACTCTAAATAAAATATCAAAAAGGACAGTAAATATATACTTCACACCCTATGTAAAATATCAAAAACTACACCAAATTTATAGTATATAATTTACATAAAGTATCAAAAGGCCACAAAATCTATCTTATATACTGTACATAAAATATCAAAAAGTACAGTAAATATATTTCATATATTGTACATATAATATTAACTAAAAGTACACCAAATACATTTTATATACTGTAAAAAAATTATCAAAAAGTCCAGTAAAAATATATTACATACTGTACATAAAATATCAAAAAGTACACCAAATATGTCTTATATATATTGTCAATAAACTATCAAAAACTACAGTAATTATATTTAATATACTGTACAGAAAATATCAAAAATTACACCAAATGTATATTATATACTGTAAATAAAATATCAAAAAGTACAGTAAATATATATGACACACCCTATGTAAAATATCAAAAACTACACCAAATATATATTATATAATTTACATAAAATATCAAAAGGACACCAAATATATCTTCTATACTGTACAAAAAATATCAAAAAGTACAGTAAATATATTTCATATATTGTACTTATAATATTAACTAAAAGTACACCAAATACATTTTATATAGTGTAAATAAAATATCAAAAAGTACAGTAAATATATATTACATACCATATGTAAAATATCACAATCTACAACACATATATATTATATAATTTACATAAAATATCAAAAGGACACCAAATATATCTTATATATTGTACATAAAATATCAAAATGTACAGTAAATATATCTCATATATTGTACATATAATATTAACTAAAAGTACACCAAATACATTTTACATACTGTAAATAAAATATCTAAAATTACAGTAAATATATATTACATACTGTACATAAAATTTCAAAAAGTACACCAAATATGTGTAATATATACTGTAAATAAACTATCAAAAACTACAGTAATTATATTTAATATACTGTAATTATAATATCAAAAATTAAACCAAATGTATATTATATACTGTAAATAAAATATCAAAATGTACAGTAAATATATATTACACACCCTATGTAAAATATCACAATCTTCACCAAATATATATTATATAATTTACATAAAATATCAAAAGGACACCAAATATATCTTATATACTGTACATAAAATATCAAAATGTACACTAAATATATTTCATATATTGTACATATAATATTAACTAAAAGTACACCAAATACATTTTATATTCTGTAAATAAATTATCAAATATTACACTAAATATATATTACATACTGTACATAAAATATCAAAAAGTACACCAAATATGTGTTATATATACTGTAAATAAACTCTCAAAAACTACAGTAATTATATTTAATATACTGTACATAAAATATCAAAAATTACACCAAATGTATATTATTTAGTGTAAATAAAATATCAAAAATTACAGTAAATATATATTACACACCCTATGTAAAATATCACAATCTACACCAAATATATATTATATAATTTACATAAAATATCAAAAGGACACCAAATATATCTTATATACTGTACATAAAATATCAAAATTACAGTAAATATATTTCATATATTGTACATATAATGTTAACTAAAAGTACACCAAATACATTTTATATAGTGTAAATAAAATATCAAAATGTACAGTAAATATATATTACACACCCTATGTATAATATCACAATCTACACCAAATAAATATTATGTAATTTACATAAAATATCAAAAGGACACCAAAAATACCTTATATACTGAACATAAAATATCAAAATGTACCGTAAATATATTTCATATATTGTACATATAATATTAACTAAAAGTACACCAAATACATTTTATATACTGTAAATAAAATATCAAAAATACAGTAAATATATATTACATTCTGTACATAAAATATCAAATAGTACACCAAATATGTGTTATATATACTGTAAATAAACTATCAAAAACTGCCGTAATTATATTTAATATACTGTACATAAAATATCATAAATTTCACCAAATGTATATTATTTACTGTAAATAAAATATCAAAAAGTACAGTAAATATATCTTACACACCCTATGTAAAATATCACAATCTACACCAATTATATATTATATAATTTACATAAAATATCAAAAGGACACCAAATATATCTTATATACTGTACATAAAATATCAAAATGTACAGTAAATATATTTCACATATTGTACATATAATATTAACTAAAAGTACACCAAATACATTTTATATAGTGTAAATAAAGTATCAAAAATTACAGTGAATATATATTACATACTGTACATAAAATATCAAAAAGTACAACAAATATGTCTTATATATACTGTAAATAAACTATCAAAAACTACAGTAATTATATTTAATATACTGTACAGAAAATATCAAAAATTACACCAAATGCATATTATTTACTGTAAATAAAATACCAAATTGTACAGTAAATATACATTACACACCCTATGTAAAATATCACAAACTACACCAAATATATATTATATAATTTACATAAAATATCAAAAGGGCACCAAATATACCTTATATACTGAACATAAATTATGAAAATGTACAGTAAATATATTTCATATACTGTACATATAATATTAACTAAAAGTACACCAAATATATTTTATATACTGTAAATAAATTATCAAAAAGTACAGTAAATATATATTACATTCTGTACATGAAATATCAAAAAGTACACCAAATATGTGTTATATATACTGTAAATAAACTATCAAAAACTGCAGTAATTATATTTAATATACTGTACATAAAATATCAAAAATTACACCAAATGTATATTATTTACTGTAAATAAAATATCAAAAATTACAGTAAATATATGTTACACACCCTAGGTAAAATATCACAATCTACACCAAATATATATTATATAATTTACATAAAATATCAAAAGGACACCAAATATATCTTATATACTGTACATAAAATATCAAAATGTACAGTCAATATATTTCATATATTGCACATATAATATTAAATAAAAGTACACCAAATACATTTTATATACTGTAAATAAAATATCAAAAAGTACAGTAAATATATATTACATACTGTACATAAAATATCAAAAAGTACTCCAAATATGTGTAATATATACTGTAAATAAACTATCAAAATCTACACTAATTATATTTAATATACTGTACATAAAATATCAAAAATTACACCAAAAGTATACTATATACTGTAAATAAAATATCAAAAAGTACAGTAAATATATATGATACACCCTATGTAAAATATCACAATCTACACCAAATATATATTATATAATTGACATAAAATATCAAAAGGACACCATATATATCTTCTATAGTGTACATAAAATATCAAAATGTACAGTAAATATATTTCATATATTGCATATATAATATTAACTAAAAGTACACCAAATACATTTTATATACTGTAAATAAATTATCAAAAATTACAGTAAATATATATTACATACTGTACATAAAATATCAAAAAGTACACCAAATACGTGTTATATATACTGTAAATAAACCATCAAAAACTACAGTAATTATATTTAATATACTGTACATAAAATATCAAAAATTACACCAAATGTATATGATTTACTGTAAATAAAATATCAAAAATTACAGTAAATATATATTACACACCCTATGTAAAATATCAAAAACTACGCCAAATATATATTATAAAATTCACATAAAATATCAAAAGGACACCAAATATATATTATATACTGTACATAAAATATCTAAATGTACAGTAAATATATTTCATATATTGTACATATAATATTAACTAAAAGTACACCAAATACATTTTATATACTGTAAATAAAATACCAAAAAGTACAGTAAATATACATTACACAGCCTATGTAAAATATCACAAACTACAGCAAATATATATTATATAATTTACATAAAATATCAAAAGGACAGCAAATATAACTTATATACTGAACATAAATTATCAAAATGTACAGTAAATATATATTACATTCTGTACATGAAATATCAAAAAGTACACCAAATATGTGTTATATATACTGTAAATAAACTATCAAAAACTGCAGTAATTATATTTAATATACTGTACATAAAATATCAAAAATTACACAAAATGTATATTATACACTCTAAATAAAATATCAAAAAGGACAGTAAATATATATTACACCCTATGAAAAATATCAAAAACAACTCCAAATATATATTATATAATTTACATAAAATATCAAAGGTACACCAAATATATATTATATACTGTACATAAAATATCAAAAAGTACAGTAAATATATTTCATATATTGTACATATAATATTAACTAAAAATATACCAAATACATTTTACATACTGTAAATAAAATATCAAAAATTTCAGTAAGTATATATTATCTACTGTACATAAAATATCAAAAAGTACGCCAAATATGTGTTATATATACTGTAAATAAACTATCAAAACTACACTAATTATATTTAATATACTGTACATAAAATATCAAAAATTACACCAAATATATATTATTTACTGTAAAGAAAATACCAAAAAGTACAGTAAATGTATATTACACACCCTATGTAAAATATCACAAACTACACCAAATATATATTATTTAATTTACATAAAATATCAAAAGGACACAAAATATATCTTATATACTGAACATGAAATATCAAAATGTACAGTAAACATATTTCATATATTGTACATATAATATTAACTAAAAGTACACCAAATACATTTTATATACTGTAAATAAAATATCAAAATGTACAGTAAATATATATTACATTCTGTACATAAAATATCAAAAAGTACACCAAATTTGTGTTTTATATACTGTAAATAAACTATCAAAAACTGCAGTAATTATATTTAATATACTGTACATAAAATATCAATAATTACACCAAATGTATATTATTTACTGTAAATAAAATATCAAAAAGTACAGTAAATATATCTTAAACACCCTATGTAAAATATCACAAACTACACGAAATATATATTATATAAATTACATAAAATATCAAAAGGACACCAAATATATCTTATATACTGAACATGAAATATCAAAATGTACAGTAAATATATTTCATATATTGTACATATAATATTAACTAAAAGTACACCAAATACATTTTATATACTGTAAATAAAATATCAAATGTACAGTAAATATATATTACATTCTGTACATAAAATATGAAAAAGTACACCAAATTTGTGTTTTATATACTGTAAATAAACTATCAAAAACTGCAGTAATTATATTTAATATACTGTACATAAAATATCAAAAATTACACCAAATGTATATTATTTACAGTAAATAAAATATCAAAAATACAGTAAATATATCTTAAACACCCTATGTAAAATATCACAAACTACACGAAATATATATTATATAATTTAGATAAAATATCAAAAGGACACCAAATATACCTTATATACTGAACATGAAATATCAAAATGTACAGTAAATGTATTTCATATATTGTACATATAATATTAACTAAAATACACCAAATACATTTTATATACTGTAAATAAAATATCAAAAATTACAGTAAATATATATTACATTCTGTACATAAAATATCAAAAAGTACACCAAATTTGTGTTTTATATACTGTAAATAAACTATCAAAAACTGCAGTAATTACATTTTATATACTGTACATAAAATATCAAAAATTACACCAAATGTATATTATTTACTGTAAATAAAATATCAAAAAGTACAGTAAATATATCTTACACACCCTATGTAAAATATCACAATCTACACCAAATATATATTATATAATTTACATAAAATATCAAAAGGACACCAAATATATCTTATATACTCTACATAAAATATCAAAAGGTAAGGTAAATATATTTCATATATTGTACATATAATATTAACTAAAAGTACACCAAATACATTTTATATAGTGTAAATAAAATATCAAAATGTACAGTGAATATATATTATATACTGTACATAAAATATCAAAAAGTACACCAAATATGTGTTATATATGCTGTAAATAAACTATCAAAACTACACTAATTATATTTAATATACTGTACATAAAATATCAAAAATTACACCAAATATATATTATTTACTGTAAAGAAAATACCAAAAAGTACAGTAAATGTATATTACACACCCTATGTAAAATATCACAAACTACACCATATATATATTATTTAATTTACATAAAATATCAAAAGGACACCAAATATATCTTATATAGTGAACATGAAATATCAAAAGGTACAGTAAATATATTTCATATATTGTACATATAATATTAACTAAAAGTACACCAAATACATTTTATATAGTGTAAATAAAATATCAAAAATTACAGTGAATATATATTACATACTGTACATAAAATATCAAAAAGTACACCAAATACGTGTTATATATACTGTAAATAAACTATCAAAACTACACTAATTATATTTAATATACTGTACATAAAATATCAAAAATTACACCAAATATGTATTATTTACAGTAAAGAAAATACCAAAATGTACAGTAAATATATATTACACACCCTATGTAAAATATCACAAACTACACCAAATATATATTATATAATTTACATAAAATATCAAAAGGACACCAAATATATCTTATATACTGAACATGAAATATCAAAATGTACAGTAAATTTATTTCATATATTGTACATATAATACTAACTAAAAGTACACCAAATACATTTTATATACTGTAAATAAAATATCAAAATGTACAGTAAATATATATTACATTCTGTACATAAAATATCAAAAAGTACACCAAATTTGTGTTTTATATACTGTAAATAAACTATCAAAAACTGCAGTAATTATATTTAATATACTGTACATAAAATATCAAAAATTACACCAAATGTATATTATTTACTGTAAATAATATATCAAAAAGTACAGTAAATATATATTACACACCCTATGTAAAATATCACAATCTACACCAAATATATATTATATAATTTACATAAAATATCAAAAGGACACCAAATATACCTTATATACTGAACATGAAATATCAAAATGTACAGTAAATATATTTCATATATTGTACATATAATATTAACTAAAAGTACACCAAATACATTTTATATACTGTAAATAAAATATCAAAAATACAGTAAATATATTACATACTGTACATAAAATATCAAAAAGTACACCAAATATGTGTAATATATACTGTAAATAAACTATCAAAAATTACAATAATTATATTTAATATACTGTACATAAAATATCAAAAATTACAACAAATGTATATTATATACTGTAAATAAAATATGAAAAAGTACAGTAAATATATATTACACACCCTATGTAAAATATCATAAACTTCACCAAATATATATTATATAATTTACATAAAATATCAAAAGGACACCAAATATATCTTCTATACCGTACATAAAATATCAAAATGTACAGTAAATATATTTCATATATTGTATATATAATATTAACTAAAAGTACACCAAATACATTTTATATACTGTAAATAAATTATCAAAAGTTACAGTAAATATATATTACATACTGTACATAAAATATCAAAAAGTACACCAAATACATTTTATATATTGTAAATAAAATATCAAAAATTACAGTAAATATGTATTACATACTGTACATAAAATATCAAAAATTACACCAAATATGTGTAATATATACTGTAAATAAACTATCAAAAACCACAGTATTTATATTTAATATACTGTACATAAAATATCAAAAATTACACCAAATGTATATTATATACTGTAAATAAAATATCAAAAAGTACAGTAAATATATATGACACACCCTATGTAAAATATCAAATACTACACCAAATATATATTATATAATTTACATAAAATATCAAAAGGACACCAAATATATCTTCTATACTGTACAAAAAATATCCAAAATTACATTAAATATATTTCTTATATTGTATATATAATATTAACTAAAAGTACACCAAATACATTTTATATACTGTGAATAAATTATCAAAAATTACAGTAAATATATATTACATACTGTACATAAAATATAAAAAGGTACACCAAATATGTGTTATATATATTGTAAATAAACTATCAAAAACTACAGTAATTATATTTAATATACTGTACATATAATATCAAAAATTTCACCAAATGTATATTATATACTGTAAATAAAATATCAAAAAGTATAGTAAATATATATGACACACACTATGTAAAATATCAAAAACTACACCAAATATATATTATATAATTTACATAAATTGTCAAAAGGACACCAAATATATCTTACGTACTGTACACAAAATATCAAAAAGTACAGTAAATATATTTCATATATTGTACATATAATATTAACTAAAAGTACACCAAATACATTTCATATACTGTAAATAAAATATCAAAAGGTACAGTAAATATATATTACATACTGTACATAAAATATCAAAAAGTACACCAAATATGTGTTATATATACTGTAAATAAACTATCAAATCTACAGTAATTATATATAATATACTGTACATAAAATATCAAAAATTACACCAAATCTATATAATTTACGGTAAATAAAATATCAAAAAGTACAGTAAATATATCTTACACACCCTATGTAAAATATCACAATCTACACCAAATATATATTATATAATTTTCATAAAATATCAAAAGGACACCAAATATATCTTATATACCGTACATAAAATATCAAAATTACAGTAAATATATGTCATATATTGTACATATAATGTTAACTAAAAGTACACCAAATACATTTTATATAGTTTAAATAAAATATCAAAATGTACAGTAAATATATATTACAAACCCTATGTAAAATATCACAATCTACACCAAATAAATATTATGTAATTTACATAAAATATCAAAAGGACACCAAATATACCTTATATGCTGAACATAAAATATCAAAATGTACCGTAAATATATTTCATATATTGTACATATAATATTAACTAAAAGTACACCAAATACATTTTATATACTGTAAATAAAATATCAAATAGTAGAGTAAATATATATTACATACTGTATATAAAATATCAAAAAGTACACCAAATATGTGTAATATATACTGTAAATAAACTATTAAAAACCACAGTAATTATATTTAATATACTGTACATAAAATATCAAAAATTACACCAAATGTATATTATATACAGTCAATAAAATATCAAAAAGTACAGTAAATATATATGACACACCCTATGTAAAATATCAAAAACTACACCAAATATATATTATATAATTTACATAAAATATCAAAAGGACACCAAATATATCTTCTATACTGTACAAAAAATATCCAAAATTACAGTAAATATATTTCTTATATTGTATATATAATATTAACTAAAAGTACACCAAATACATTTTATATACTGTAAATAAATTATCAAAAATTACAGTAAATATATATTACATACTGTACATAAAATATCAAAAGGTACACCAAATATGTGTTATATATACTGTAAATAAACTATCAAAAACTACAGTAATTATGTTTAATATACTGTACATATAATATCAAAAATTTCACCAAATGTATATTATATACTGTAAATAAAATATCAAAAAGTACAGTAAATATATATGACACACACTATGTAAAATATCAAAAACTACACCAAATATATATTATATAATTTACATAAAATATCAAAAGGACACCAAATATATCTTATGTACTGTACATAAAATATCAAAAAGTACAGTAAATATATTTCATATATTGTACATATAATATTAACTAAAAGTACACCAAATACATTTCATTTACTGTAAATAAAATACCAAAAAGTACAGTAAATATATATTACATACTGTACATAAAATATCAAAAAGTACACCAAATATGTGTTATATATACTGTAAATAAACTATCAAATCTCCAGTAATTATATATAATATACTGTACATAAAATATCAAGAATTACACCAAATGTATATTATTTACTGTAAATAAAATATCAAAAAGTACAGTAAATATATCTTACACTCCCTATGTAAAATATCACAAACTACACCAAATATATATTATATAATTTACATAAAATATCAAAAGGACACCAAATATACCTTATATACTGAACATGAAATATCAAAAAGTACAGTAAATATATTTCATATATTGTAAATATAATATTAACTAAAATTACACCAAATACATTTTATATACTGTAAATAAAATATCAAAAGTACAGTAAATATAAATTACATTCTGTACATAAAATATCAAAAAGTACACCAAATATGTGTTATATATACTGTAAATAAACTATCAAAAAATGCAGTAATTATATTTAATATACTGTACATAAAATATCAAAAATTTAACCAAATGTATATTATTTACTGTAAATAAAATATCAAAAAGTACAGTAAATATATCTTACACACCCTATGTAAAATATCACAATCTACACCAAATATATATTATATAATTTACATAAAATATCAAAAGGACACCAAATATGTCTTATATACTGTACATAAAATATCAAAATTACAGAAAATATATTTCATATATTGTACATATAATGTTAACTAAAAGTACACCAAATATATTTTGTATAGTGTAAATAAAATATCAAAATGTACAGTAAATATATATTACACACCCTATGTAAAATATCACAATCTACACCAAATTTATATTATGTAATTTACATAAAATATCAAAAGGACACCAAATATACCTTATATGCAGAACATAAAATATCAAAATGTACCGTAAATATATTTCATATATTGTACATATAATATTAAATAAAGTACACCAAATACATTTTATATACTGTAAATAAAATATCAAATAGTAGAGTAAATATATATTACATACTGTACATAACATATCAAAAAGTACACCAAATATGTGTAATATAGACTGTAAATAAACTATCAAATCCACAGTAATTATATATAATATACTGTACATAAAATATCAAAAATTACAGCAAATGTGTATTATTTACTGTAAATAAAATATCAAAAAGTACAGTAAATATATCTTACACTCCCTATGTAAAATATCACAATCTACACCAAATATATATTATGTAATTTACATAAAATATCAAAAGGACACCAAATATATCTTATATAGTGTACATAAAATATCAAAACATACAGTAAATATATTTCCTATATTGTACATATAATATTAACTAAAAGTACACCAAATACATTTTATATACTGTTAATAAAATATCAAAAATACAGTAAATATATATTACATACTGTACATAAAATATCAAAAAGTACACCAAATATGTGTAATATATACTGTAAATAAACTATCAAAACTACACTAATTATATTTAATATACTGTACATAAAATATCAAAAATTACACCAAATATATATTATTTACTGTAAAGAAAATACCAAAAAGTACAGTAAATATATATTACACACCCTATGTAAAATATCACAAACTACACCAAATATATATTATATAATTTACATAAAATATCAAAAGGACACGAAATATACCTCATATACTGAACATGAAATATCAAAAAGTACAGTAAATATATTTCATATATTGTACATATAATATTAATTAAAAGTACACCAAATACATTTTATATACTGTAAATAAAATATCAAAAGTACAGTAAATATATATTACATTCTGAACATAAAATATCAAAAAGTACACCAAATATGTGTTATATATACTGTAAATAAACTATCAAAAACTGCAGTAATTATATTTAATATACTGTACATAAAATATCAAAAATTTCACCAAATGTATATTATTTACTGTAAATAAAATATCAAAAAGTACAGTAAATATATCTTACACACCCTATGTAAAATATCACAATCTACACCAAATATATATTATATAATTTACATAAAATATCAAAAGGACACCAAATATATCTTATATACTGTACAAAAAATATCAAAATTACAGTAAAAATATTTCATATATTGTACATATAATGTTAACTAAAGTACACCAAATACATTTTATATACTGTAAATAAAATATCAAAAAGTACAGTAAATATATATTACACACCCTATGTAAAATATCACAAACTTCACCAAATATATATTATATAATTTACATAAAATATCAAAAGAACACCAAATATATCTTCTATACTGTACATAAAATATCAAAATGTACAGTAAATATATTTCATATATTGTATATATAATATTAACTAAAAGTACACCAAATACATTTTATATACTGTAAATAAAATATCAAAAAGTACAGTAAATATATATTACATGCTGTACGTAAAATATCAAAAAGTACACCAAATATGTGTTATATATACTGTAAATAAACTATCAAAACTACACTAATTATATTTAATATACTGTACATAAAATATCAAAAATTACAACAAATATATATTATCTACTGTAAAGAAAATACCAAAAAGTACAGTAAATATATATTACACACCCTATGTAAAATATCACAAACTACACCAAATATATATTATATAATTTACATAAAATATCAAAAGGACATCAAATATATCTTATATATGAACATGAAATATCAAAATGTACAGTAAATATATTTCATATATTGTACATATAATATTAACTAAAAGTACACCAAATACATTTTATATACTGTAAATAAAATATCAAAATGTACAGTAAATATATATTATATTCTGTACATAAAATATAAAAAAGTACACCAAATTTGTGTTTTATATACTGTAAATAAACTATCAAAAACTGCAGTAATTATATTTAATATACTGTACATAAAATATCAAAAATTAAACCAAATGTATATTATTTACTGTAAATAAAATATCAAAAAGTACAGTAAATATATCTTACACTCCCTATGTAAAATATCACAATCTACACCAAATATATATTATATAATTTACATAAAATATCAAAAGGACACCAAATATATCTTATATAGTGTACATAAAATATCAAAATGTACAGTAAATATATTTCCTATATTGTACATATAATATTAACTAAAAGTACACCAAATATATTTTATATACTATAAATAAAATATCAAAAATACAGTATATATATATTATATAGTGTACATAAAATATCAAAAAGTACACCAAATATGTGTAATATATACTGTAAATAAACTATCAAAAACTACAGTAATTATATTTAATATACTGTACATAAAATATCAAAAATTACACCAAATATATATTATATACTGTAAATAAAATATCAAAATTACAGTAAATATATATTGCACACCCTATGTAAAATATCACAAACTTCACCAAATACATATTATATAATTTACATAAAATATCAAAAGGACACCACATATATCTTATATACTGAACATGAAATATCAAAACGTACAGTAAATATATTTCATATATTCTACATATAATATTAACTAAAAGTACACCAAATACATTTCATATACTGTAAATAAATTATCAAAATGTACAGTAAATATATATTACATTCTGTACATAAAATATCAAAAAGTACACCAAATTTGTGTTTTATATACTGTAAATAAACTATCAAAAACTGCAGTAATTATATTTAATATACTGTACATAAAATATCAAAAATTAAACCAAATGTATATTATTTACTGTAAATAAAATATCAAAAAGTACAGTAAATATATATTACACACCCTATGTAAAAAATCACAATCTACACCAAATATATATTATATAATTTACATAAAATATCAAAAGGACACCAAATATATCTTATATACTGTACATAAAATATCAAAATGTACAGTAAATATATTTCATATATTGTACATATAATATTAACTAAAAGTACACCAAATACATTTTATATACTGTAAATAAATTATCAAAAATTACAGTAAATCTATATTACATACTGTACAAAAAATATCAAAAAGTACACCAAATATGTGTTATATATACTGTAAATAAACTATTAAAACTACACTAATTATATTAAATATACTGTACATAAAATATAAAAAATTACACCGAATGTATATTATATACTGTAAATAAAATATCAAAAAGTACAATAAATATATATTACACACCCTATGAAAAATATCACAAACTTCACCAAATATATATTATATAATTTACATAAAATATCAAAAGGACACAAAATATATCTTCTATACTGTACATAAAATATCAAAATGTACAGTAAATATATTTCATATATTGTATATATATTATTAACTAAAAGTACAACAAATTCATTTTATATACTGTAAATAAAATATCAAAAGTACAGTAAATATATATTACAGTCTGTACATAAAATATCAAAAAGTACACCAAATATGTGTTATATATACTGTAAATAAACTATCAAAAACTGCAGTAATTATATTTAATATACTGTACATAAAATATCAAAAATTACACCAAATATATATTATTTACTGTAAAGAAAATACCAAAAAGTACAGTAAATATATATTACACACCCTATGTAAAATATCACAAACTACTCCAAATATATATTATATAACTTACATAAAATATCAAAAGGACACCAAATATATCTTATATACTGTACATAAAATATCAAAATTACAGTAAATATATTTCATATATTGTACATATAGTGTTAACTAAAAGTACACCAAATACATTTTATATACTGTAAATAAAATATCAAAAAGTACAGTAAGTATATATTACACACCCTATGTAAAATATCACAAACTTCACCAAATATATATTATATAATTTACATAAAATATCAAAAGGACACCAAATATATCTTCTATACTGTGCATAAAATATCAAAATGTACAGTAAATATTTTTCATATATTGTATATATAATATTAACTAAAAGTACACCAAATACATTTTATATACTATAAATAAATTATCAAAAATTACAGTAAATATATATTACATACTGTACATAAAATATCAAAAAGTACACCAAATATGTGTTATATATACTGTAAATAAACTATCAAAACTACACTAATTATATTTAATATACTGTACATAAAATATCAAAAATTACACCAAATATATATTATTTACTGTAAAGAAAATACCAAAAAGTACAGTAAATATATATTACACACACTATGTAAAATATCACAAACTACACCAAATATATATTATATAATTTACATAAAATATCAAAAGGACACCAAATATATCTTATATACTGAACATGAAATATCAAAATGTACAGTAAATATATTTCATATATTGTACATATAATATTAACTAAAAGTACACCAAATACATTTTATATACTGTAAATAAAATATCAAATTACAGTAAATATATATTACATTCTGTACATAAAATATCAAAAAGTACACCAAATTTGTGTTTTATATACTGCAAATAAACTATCAAAAACTGCAGTAATCATATTTAATTTACTGTACATAAAATATCAAAAATTAAACCAAATGTATATTATTTACTGTGAATAAAATATCAAAAAGTATAGTAAATATATATTACACACCCTATGTAAAATATCACAATCTACACCAAATATATATTATATAATTTACATAAAATATCAAAAGGACACCAAATATAGATTATATACTGTACATAAAATATCAAAATGTACAGTAAATATATTTCATATATTGTACATATAATATTAACTAAAAGTACACCAAATACATTTTATATACAGTAAATAAATTATCAAAAATTACAGTAAATATATATTGCATACTGTACATAAAATATCAAAAAGTACACCAAATATGTTTTATATATACTGTAAATAAACTATCAAAACTACACTAATTATATTTAATATACTGTACATAAAATATCAAAAATTACACCAAATATATATTATGTACTGTAAAGAAAATACCAAAAAGTACAGTAAATATATATTACACACCCTATGTAAATTATCAGAAACTACACCAAATATATATTATATAATTTACATAAAATATCAAAAGGACACCAAATATATCTTATATACTGAACATGAAATATCAAAATGTACAGTAAATATATTTCATATATTGTACATATAATATTAACTAAAAGTACACCAAATACATTTCATATACTGTAAATAAAATATGAAAATGTACAGTAAATATATATTACATTCTGTACATAAAATATCAAAAAGTACACCAAATTTGTGTTTTATATACTGTAAATAAACTATCAAAAACTGCAGTAATTATATTTAATATACTGTACATAAAATATCAAAAATTAAACCAAATGTATATTATTTACTGTAAATAAAATATCAAAAAGTACAGTAAATATATATTACACACCCTATGTAAAATATCACAATCTACACCAAATATATGTCATATAATTTACATAAAATATCAAAAGGACACCAAATATATCTTCTATACTGTACATAAAATATCAAAAACTACAGTAAATATATTTCATATATTGTACATATAATATTAACTAAAAGTACACCAAATACATTTTATATACTGTAAATACATTATCAAAAATTACAGCAAACATATATTACATACTGTACATAAAATATCAAAAAGTACACCAAATATGTGTTATATATACTGTAAATAAACTATCAAAACTACACTAATTATATTTAATATACTGTACATAAAATATCAAAAATTACACCAAATGTATATTATTTACTGTAAATAAAATATCAAAAAGTACAGTAAATATATATTACACACCCTATGTAAAATATCACAAACTTCACCAAATATGTATTATATAATTTACATAAAATATCAAAAGGACACCAAATATATCTTCTATACTGTACATAAAATATCAAAATGTACAGTAAATATATTTCATATATTGTATATATAATATTAACTAAAAGTACACCAAATTCATTTTATATACTGTAAATAATCAAATATTACAGTAAATATATATTACATACTGTACATAAATTATCAAAAAGTACACCAAATATGTGTTATATATACTGTAAATAAACTATCAAAACTTCACTAATTATATTTAATAAACTGTACATAAAATATCAAAAATTACACCAAATATATATTATTTACTGTAAAGAAAATACCAAAAAGTACAGTAAATATATATTACACACCCTATGTAAAATATCACAAACTACACCAAATATCTATTATATAATTTACAAAAAATATCAAAAGGCCACCAAATATATCTTCTATACTGTACAAAAAATATCAAAAAGTACAGTAAATGTATTTCATATATTGTACATATAATATTAACTAAAAGTACACCAAATACATTTTATATACTGTCAATACTATATCAAAAAGTACAGTAAATATATATTACATGCTGTACATAATATATCAAAAAGTACACCAAATATGTGTTATATATACTATAAATAAACTATCAAAACTACAGTAATTATATATAATATACTGTACATAAAATATCAAAAATTATACCAAATGTATATTATATACTGTAAATAAAATATCAAAAAGTACAGTAAATATATATGACACTCCCTATGTAAAATATCACAAACTACAAAAAATATATATTATATAATTTACGTAAAATATCAAAAGGACACCAAATATATCTTATGTACTGTACATAAAATATCAAAATGTACAGTAAATATATTTCGTATATTGCACATATAATATTAACTGATAGTACACCAAATACATTTTATATACTGTAAATAAAATATCAAAAATTACAGTAAATATGTATTACATACTGTACAGTAAATATCAAAAAGTACACCAAATATGTGTTATATATACTGTAAATAAACTATCAAAAACTACAGTAATTATATTTAACATACTGTACATAAAATATCAAAAATTACACCAAATGTATATTATTTACGGTAAATAAAATATCAAAAATACAGTAAATATATATTACACACCGTATGTAAAATATCACAATCTACATCAAATATATATTATATAATTTACATAAAATATCAAAATGACACAAAATATATCTTATATACTGTACATAAAATATCAAAAAGTACAGTAAATATATTTCATATATTGTATATATAATATTAACTAAAAGTACACCAAATACATTTTATATAGTGTAAATAAAATATCAAAAAGAACAGTAAATATATATTACACACCATATGTAAAATATCACAATCTACACCAAATATATATTATATAATTTACATAAAATATCAAAAGGACTCCAAATATATCTTATATACTGTACATAAAATAGCAAAAAGTACAGTAAATATATTTCATATATTGTACATATAATATTAACTAAAAGTACACCAAATACATTTTATATAGTGTAAATAAAATACCAAAAATTACAGTGAATATATATTACATACTGTACATAAAATATCAAAAAGTACACCAAATATGTGTTATATATACTGTAAATAAACTATCAAAACTACAGTAATTATGTTGAATATACTGTACATAAAATATCAAAAATTACACCAAATATATAATTTAGTGTAAAGAAAATACCAAAAAGTACAGTAAATATATATTACACACCCGATGTAAAATATGACAAACTACACCAAATATATATTATATAGTTTACATAAAATATCAAAAGGACACCAAATATACCTTATATACTGAACAAGAAATATCAAAATGTACAGTAAATATATTTCATATATTGCACATATAATATTAACTAAAAGTACACCAAATACATTTCATATACTGTAAATAAAATATCAAAAGGTGCAGTAAATATATATTACATTCTGTACATAAAATATCAAAAAGTACACCAAATATGTGTTATATATACTGTAAATAAACTATCAAAAACTGCAGTAATTATATTTAATATACTGTACATAAAATATGAAAAATTACACCAAATGTATATTATTTACTGTAAATAAAATATCAAAAAGTACAGTAAATATATCTTACACACCCTATGTAAAATATCACAATCTACAGCAAATATATATTATATAATTTACATAAAATATCAAAAGGACACCAAATATGTGTTATATATACTGTAAATATCAAAAACTACAGTAATCATATTCAATGTACTGTGTATAAAATATCAAAAATTACACCAAATATAAATTAAATACTGTAAATAAAATATCAAAAAGGACAGTAAATATATACTACACACCCTATGTAAAATACCAAAAATTACACCAAATATATATTATATAATTTACATACAATATAAAAAGGACACCAAATATATATTATATACTTACATAAAATATCAAAAAGTACAGTAAATATATTTCATATATTGTATATGAAATATAAACTAAAAGTACACCAAATACATTTTATATACTGTAAATAAAATATCAAAAATACAGTAAATATATATTACATACTGTACATAAAATATCAAAAAGTACACCAAATATGTGTTATATATACTGTAAATAAACTATCAAAACTACACTAATTATATTTAATATACTGTACATAAAATATCAAAAATTACACCAAATATATATTATCTACTGTAAAGAAAATACCAAAAAGTACAGTAAATATATATTACACACCCTATGTAAAACATCAAAAACTACACCAAATATATATTATATAATTTACATAAAATATCAAAAGGACAACAAATATATCTTATATACTGAACATGAAATATCAAAATGTACAGTAAATATATTTCATATATTGTACATATAATATTAACTAAAAGAACACCAAATACATTTTATATACTGTAAATAAAATATCAAAATATACAGTAAATATATATTACATTCTGTACATAAAATATCAAAAAGTACACCAAATTTGTGTTTTATATACTGTAAATAAACTATCAAAAACTGCAGTAATTATATTTAATATACTGTACATAAAATATCAAAAATTACACGAAATGTATATTATATACTGTAAATAAAATAACAAACAGGACAGTAAATATATAGTACACACCCTATGTAAAATATCAAGAACTACACCAAATATATATTATATAATTTACATAAAATATCAAAAGGACACCAAATATATCTTCTATACTGTACATAAATTATCAAAATGTACAGTAAATATATTTCATATATTGTATATATAATATTAACTAAAAGTACACCAAATACATTTTATATACTGTAAATAAATTATCAAAAATTACAGTAAATATATATTACATACTGTACATAAAATATCAAAAAGTACACCAAATATGTGTTATATATACTGTAAATAAGCTATCAAAACTACACTAATTATATTTAATATACTGTACATAAAATATCAAAAATTACACCAAATATATATTATTTACTGTAAAGAAAATACCAAAAAGTACAGTAAATATATATTACACACCCTATGTAAAATATCACAAACTACACCAAATATATATTATATAATTTACATAAAATATCAAAAGGACACCAAATATACCTTAAATACTGTACATAAAATATCAAAATTACAGTAAATATATTTCATATATTGTACATATAATGTTAACTAAACGTACACCAAATACATTTTATATAGTGCAAATAAAATATCAAAATGTACAGTAAATATATATTACACACCCTATGTAAAATATCACAATCTACACCAAATTTATATTATGTAATTTACATAAAATATCAAAAGGACACCAAATATACCTTATATGCGGAACATAAAATATCAAAATGTACCGTAAATATATTTCATATATTGTACATATAATATTAACTAAAAGTACACCAAATACATTTTATATACTGTAAATAAAATATCAAATAATAAAGTAAATATATATTACATACTGTACATAAAATATCAAAAAGTACACCAAATATGTGTAATATATACTGTAAATAAACTATCAAAAAACACAGTAATGATATTTAATATGCTGTACATAAAATATCAAAAATTACACCAAATGTATATTATATACTGTAAATAAAATATCAAAAGGTACAGTAAATATATATGACACACACTATGTAAAATATCAAAAACTACACCAAATATATATTATATAATTTACATAAAATATCAAAAGGACACCAAATATATCTTCTATACTGTACAAAAAATATCAAAAAGTACACTAAATATATTTCTTATATTGTATATATAATATTAACTAAAATACACCAAATACATTTTATATACTGTAAATAAGTTATCAAAAATTACAGTAAATATATATTAGATACTGTACATAAAATATCAAAAAGTACACCAAATATGTGTAATATATAGTGTAAATAAACTATCAAAACTACACTAATTATATTTAATATACTGTACATAAAATATCAAAAATTACACCAAATATATATTATTTACTGTAAAGAAAATACCAAAAAGTACAGTAAATATATATTACACACCCTATGTAAAATATCACAAACTACACCAAATATATATTATATAATTTACATAAAATATCAAAAGGACCCCAAATATACCTTATATACTGAACATGAAATATCAAAATGTACAGTAAATATATTTCATATATTGTACATATAATATTAACTAAAAGTACACCAAATATATTTTATATACTGTAAATAAAATATCAAAAGTACAGTAAATATATATTACAGTCTGTACATAAAATATCAAAAAGTACACCAAATATGTGTTATATATACTGTAAATAAACTATCAAAAACTGCAGTAATTATATTTAATATACTGTACATAAAATATCAAAAATTACACCAAATGTATATTATTTACTGTAAATAAAATATCAAAAAGTACAGTAAATATATCTTACACACCCTATGTAAAATATCACAATCTACACCAAATATATATTATATAATTTACATAAAATATCAAAAGGACACCAAATATATCTTATATACTGTACATAAAATATCAAAATTACAGTAAATATATTTCATATATTGTACATATAATCTTAACTAAAAGTACACCAAATACATTTTATATACTGTAAATAAAATATCAAAAAGTACAGTAAATATATATTACACACCCTATGTAAAATATCACAAACTTCACCAAATATATATTATATAATTTACATAAAATATCAAAAGGACACCAAATATATCTTCTATACTGTGCATAAAATATCAAAATGTACGGTAAATATATTTCATATATTGTATATATAATATTAACTAAAAGTACACCAAATACATTTTATATACTGTAAATAAATTATCAAAAATTACAGTAAATATATATTACATACTGTACATAAAATATCAAAAAGTACACCAAATATGTGTTATATATACTGTAAATAAACTATCAAAACTACACTAATTATATTTAATATACTGTACATAAAATATCAAAAATTACACCAAATATATATTATTTACTGTAAAGAAAATACCAAAAAGTACAGTAAATATATATTTCACACCCTATGTAAAATATCACAAACTACACCAAATATATATTATATAATTTACATAAAATATCAAAAGGACACCAAATATGTCTTATATACTGAACATGAAATATCAAAATGTACAGTAAATATATTTCATATATTGTACATATAATATTAACTAAAAGTACACCAAATACATTTTATATACTGTAAATAAAATATCAAAATGTACAGTAAATATATATTACATTCTGTACATAAAATATCAAAAAGTACACCAAATTTGTGTTTTATATACTGTAAATAAACTATCAAAAACTGCAGTAATTATATTTAATATACTGTACATAAAATATCAAAAATTAAACCAAATGTATATTATTTACTGTAAATAAAATATCAAAAAGTACAGTAGATATATCTTACACTCCCTATTTAAAATATCACAATCTACACCAAATATATATTATATAATTTACATAAAATATCAAAAGGACACCAAATATATCTTATATAGTGTACATAAAATATCAAAATGTACAGTAAATATATTTCCTATATTGTACATATAACATTAACTAAAAGTACACCAAATACATTTTATACACTGTAAATAAAATATCAAAAATACAGTAAATATAAATTACATACTGTACATAAATTATCAAAAAGTACACCAAATATGTGTAATATATACTGTAAATAAAGTATCAAAAACTACAGCAATTATATTTAATATACTGTACATAAAATATAAAAATTACACCAAATGTATATTATATACTGTAAATAATATATCAAAAATTACAGTAAATATATATTACACACCCTATGTAAAATATCACAAACTTCACCAAATATATATTATATAATTTACATAAACTATCAAAAGGACACCAAATATATCTTCTATACTGTACATAATATATCAAAATGTACAGTAAATATATTTCATATATTGTATATATAATATTAACTAAAAGTACACCAAATACATTTTATATACTGTAAATAAATTATCAAAAATTACAGAAAATATATATTACATATTGTACATAAAATATCAAAAAGTACACCAAATATGTGTTATATATACTGTAAATAAACTATCAAAACTACACTAATTATATTTAATATACTGTACATAAAATATCAAAAATTACACCAAATATATATTGTTTACTGTACAGAAAATACCAAAAAGTACAGTAAATATATATTACACACCCTATGTAAAATATCACAAACTACACCAAATATATATTATATAATTTACATAAAATATCAAAAGGACACCAAATATATCTTATATACTGAACATGAAATATCAAAATGTACAGTAAATATATTTCATATATTGTACATATAATATTAACTAAAAGTACACCAAATACATTTTATATACTGTAAATAAAATATCAAAAGTACAGTAAATATATATTACATTCTGTACATAAAATATCAAAAAGTACACTAAATTTGTGTTTTATATACTGTAAATAAACTATCAAAAACTGCAGTAATTATATTTAATATACTGTACATAAAATATCAAAAATTAAACCAAATGTACATTATTTACTGTGAATAAAATATCAAAAAGTACAGTAAATATATATTACACACCCTATGTAAAATATGACAATCTACAACAAATATATATTATATAATTTACATAAAATATCAAAAGGACACCAAATATATATTATATACTGTACATAAAATATCAAAATGTACAGTAAATATATTTCATATATTGTACATATAATATTAACTAAAAGTACACCAAATACATTTTATATACTGTAAATAAAATATCAAAATGTACAGTAAATATATATTACATTCTGTACATAAAATATCAAAAAGTACACCAAATTTGTGTTTTATATACTGTAAATAAACTATCAAAAACTGCAGTAATTATATTTAATATACTGTACATAAAATATCAAAAATTAAACCAAATGTATATTATTTACTGTAAATAAAATATCAAAAAGTACAGTAAATATATATTACACACCCTATGTAAAATATCACAATCTACACCAAATATATATCATTTAATTTACATAAAATATCAAAAGGACACCAAATATATCTTATATACTGTACATAAAATATCAAAATGTACAGTAAATATATTTCATATATTGTACATATAATATTAACTAAAAGTACACCAAATACATTTTATATACTGTAAATACATTACCAAAAATTACAGTAAACATATATTACATACTGTACATAAAATATCAAAAAGTACACCAAATATGTGTTATATATACTGTAAATAAACTATCAAAACTTCACTAATTATATTTAATATACTGTACATAAAATATCAAAAATTACACCAAATGTATATTATATACTGTAAATAAAATATCAAAAAGTACAGTAAATATATATTACACACCCTATGTAAAATATCACAATCTACACCAAATATATATTATATAATTTACATAAAATATCAAAAGGACACCAAATATATCTTCTATACTGTACATAAAATATCAAAATGTACAGTAAATATATTTCATATATTGTATATATAATATTAACTAAAAGTACTCCAAATTCATTTTATACACTGTAAATAAATTATCAAAAATTTCAGTAAATATATATTACATACTGTACATAAAATATCAAAAAGTACACCAAATATGTGTTATATATACTGTAAATAAACTATCAAAACTACACTAATTATATTTAATATACTGTACATAAAATATCAAAAATTACACCAAATATATATTATTTACTGTTAAGAAAATACCAAAAAGTACAGTAAATATATATTACACACCCTATGTAAAATATCACAAACTACACCAAATATATATTATATAATTTCCATAAAATATCAAAAGGACACCAAATATATCTTATATACTGAACATGAAATATCAAAATGTACATTAAATATATTTCATATATTGTACATATAATATTAACTAAAAGTACACCAAATACATTTTATATACTGTAAATAAAATAACAAAATGTACAGTAAATATATATTACATTCTGTACATAAAATATCAAAAAGTACACCAAATTTGTGTTTTATATACTGTAAATAAACTATCAAAAACTGCAGTAATTATATTTTATATACTGTACATAAAATATCAAAAATTAAACCAAATGTATATTATTTACTGTGAATAAAATATCAAGAAGTACAGTAAATATATCTTACACACCCTATGTAAAATATCACAATCTACACCAAATATATATTATATAATTTACATAAAATATCAAAAGGACACCAAATATATCTTATATAGTGTACATAAAATATCAAAATGTACAGTAAATATATTTCCTATATTGTACATATAACATTAACTAAAAGTACACCAAATACATTTTATATACTGTAAATAAAATATCAAAAATACAGTAAATATAAATTACATACTGTACATAAATTATCAAAAAGTACACCAAATATGTGTAATATATACTGTAAATAAAGTATCAAAAACTACAGTAATTATATTTAATATATTGTACATAAAATATCAAAAATTACACCAAATGTATATTATATACTGTAAATAAAATATCAAAAAGTACAGTAAATATATATTACACACCCTATGTAAAATATCACAAACTTCACCAAATATATATTATATAATTTACATAAAATATCAAAAGGACACCAAATATATCTTCTATACTGTACATAAAATATCAAAATGTACAGTAAATATATTTCATATATTGTATATATAATATTAACTAAAAGTACACCAAATACATTTTATATACTGTAAATAAATTATCAAAAATTACAGTAAATATATATTACATATTCTGCATAAAATATCAAAAAGTATACCAAATATGTGTTATATATACTGTAAATAAACTATCAAAACTACACTAATTATATTTAATATACTGTACATAAAATATCAAAAATTACACCAAATATATATTATTTACTGTACAGAAAATACCAAAATGTACAGTAAATATATATTACACACCCTATGTAAAATATCACAAACTACACCAAATATATATTATATAATTTACATAAAATATCAAAAGGACACCAAATATATCTTATATACTGAACATGAAATATCAAAATGTACAGTAAATATATTTCATATATTGTACATATAATATTAACTAAAAGTACACCAAATACATTTTATATACTGTAGATAAAATATGAAAATGTACAGTAAATATATATTACATTCTGTACATAAAATATCAAAAAGTACACCAAATTTGTGTTTTATATACTGTAAATAAACTATCAAAAACTGCAGTAATTATATTTAATATAATGTACATAAAATATCAAAAATTAAACCAAATGTATATTATTTACTGTAAATAAAATATCAAAAAGTACAGTAAATATATATTACACACCCTATGTAAAATATCACAATCTACACCAAATATATATCATATAATTTACATAAAATATCAAAAGGACACCAAATATATCTTCTATACTGTACATAAAATATCAAAAACTACAGTAAATATATTTCATATATTGTACATATAATATTAACTAAAAGTACACCAAATACATTTTATATACTGTAAATACATTATCAAAAATTACAGCAAACATATATTACATACTGTACATAAAATATCAAAAAGTACACCAAATATGTGTTATATATACTGTAAATAAACTATCAAAACTACACTAATAATATTTAATATACTGTACATAAAATATCAAAAATTACACCAAATGTATATTATATACTGTAAATAAAATATCAAAAAGTACAGTAAATATATATTACACACCCTATGTAAAATATCACAAACTTCACCAAATATGTATTATATAATTTACATAAAATATCAAAAGGACACCAAATATATCTTCTATACTGTACATAAAATATCAAAATGTACAGTAAATATATTTCATATATTGTATATATAATATTAACTAAAAGTACACCAAATTCATTTTATATACTGTAAATAATCAAATATTACAGTAAATATATATTACATACTGTACATAAAATATCAAAAAGTACACCAAATATGTGTTATATATACTGTAAATAAACTATCAAAACTACACTAATTATTTTTAATATACTGTACATAAAATATCAAAAATTACACCAAATATATATTATTTACTGTAAAGAAAATACCAAAAAGTACAGTAAATATATATTACACACCATATGTAAAATATCACAATCTACACCAAATATATATTATATAATTTACATAAAATATCAAAAGGACACCAAATATACATTATATACTGTACATAAAATATCAAAAAGTACAGTAAATATATTTCATATATTGTACATATAATATTAACTAAAAGTACACCAAATACATTTTATATACAGTAAATAAATTATCAAAAATTACAGTAAATATATATTACATACTGTACATAAAATACCAAAAAGTACACCAAATATGTGTTATATATACTGTAAATAAACTATCAAAACTACACTAATTATATTTAATATACTGTACATAAAATATCAAAAATTACATCAAATATATATTATTTACTGTAAAGAAAATACCAAAAATACAGTAAATATATATTACACACCCTATGTAAAATATCACAAACTACACCAAATATATATTATATAATTTACATAAAATATCAAAAGGACACCAAATATATCTTATATACTGAACATGAAATATCAAAATGTACAGTAAATATATTTCATATATTCTACATATAATATTAACTAAAAGTACACCAAATACATTTCATATACTGTAAATAAATTATCAAAATGTACAGTAAATATATATTACTTTCTGTACATAAAATATCAAAAAGTACACCAAATTTGTGTTTTATATACTGTAAATAAACTATCAAACCTGCAGTAATTATATTTAATATACTGTACATAAAATATCAAAAATTAAACCAAATGTATATTATTTACTGTAAATAAAATATCAAAAAGTACAGTAAATATATATTACACACCCTATGTAAAAAATCACAATCTACACCAAATATATATTATATAATTTACATAAAATATCAAAAGGACACAAAATATATCTTATATACTGTACATAAAATATCAAAATGTACAGTAAATATATTTCATATATTGTACATATAATATTAACTAAAAGTACACCAAATACATTTTATATACTGTAAATAAATTATCAAAAATTACAGTAAATCTATATTACATACTGTACAAAAAATATCAAAAAGTACACCAAATATATGTTATATATACCGTAAATAAACTATTAAAACTACACTAATTATATTAAATATACTGTATATAAAATATAAAAAATTACACCGAATGTATATTATATATTGTAAATAAAATATCAAAAAGTACAATAAATATATATTACACACCCTATGAAAAATATCACAAACTTCACCAAATATATAATATATCATTTACATAAAATATCAAAAGGACACCAAATATATCTTCTATACTGTACATAAAATATCAAAATGTACAGTAAATATATTTCATATATTGTATATATAATATTAACTAAAAGTACAACAAATTCATTTTATATACTGTAAATAAAATATCAAAAATTACAGTAAATATATATTACATACTGTACATAAAATATCAAAAAGTACACCAAATATGTGTTATATATACTGTAAATAAACTATCAAAACTTCACTAATTATATTTAATAAACTGTACATAAAATATCAAAAATTACACCAAATATATATTATTTACTGTAAAGAAAATACCAAAAAGTACAGTAAATATATATTACACACCCTATGTAAAATATCACAAACTACACCAAATATATATTATATAATTTACATAAAATATCAAAAGGCCACCAAATATATCTTCTATACTGTACAAAAAATATCAAAAAGTACAGTAAATGTATTTCATATATTGTACATATAATATTAACTAAAAGTACACCAAATACATTTTATATACTGTAAATACTATATCAAAAAGTACAGTAAATATATATTACATGCTGTACATAATATATCAAAAAGTACACCAAATATGTGTTATATATACTATAAATAAACTATCAAAACTACAGTAATTATATATAATATACTGTACATAAAATATCAAAAATTATACCAAATGTATATTATATACTGTAAATAAAATATCAAAAAGTACAGTAAATATATATGACACACCCTATGTAAAATATCACAAACTACACCAAATATATATTATATAATTTACATAAAATATCAAAAGGACACCAAATATATCTTATGTACTGTACATAAAATATCAAAATGTACAGTAAATATATTTCGTATATTGCACATATAATATTAACTGATAGTACACCAAATACATTTTATATACTGTAAATAAAATATCAATTAGTACAGTAAATATATATTACATACTGTACATAAAATATGAAAAAGTACACCAAATATGTGTTATATATACTGTAAATAAACTATCAAAACTACACTAATTATATTTAATATACTGTACATAAAATATCAAAAATTACACCAAATATATATTATTTACTGTAAATAAAATATCAAAAAGTACAGTAAATATATATTACACACCCTATGTAAAATATCAGAAACTACACCATATATATATTATAGAATTTACATAATATATCAAAAGGACGCCAAATATACCTTATATACTGAACACGAAATATCAAAATGTACAGTAAATATATTTCATATATTGTATATATAACATTAACTAAAAGTACACCAAATACATTTTATATACTGTAAATAAAATATCAAAAAGTACAGTAAATATATATTACATAGTGTACATAAAATATCAAAAAGTACTCCAAATATGTGTAATATATACTGTAAATAAACTATTAAAAACTACAGTAATTATATTTATTATACTGTACATAAAATATCAAAAATTACACCAAATGTATATTATATACTGTAAATAAAATATCAAAAAGTACAGTAAATATATATTACACACCCTATGTAAAATATCACAAACTACACCAAATATATATTATGTAATTTACATAAAATATCAAAAGGACACCAAATATATCTTCTATACTGTACATAAAATATCAAAATTTACAGTAAATATATTTCATATATTCTACATCTAATATTAACTAAAAGTACACCAAATACATTTTATATACTGTAAATAAAATATCCAAAAGTACAGTAAATATATATTACATTCTGTACATAAAATATCAAAAAGTACACCAAATATGTGTTATATATACTCTAAATAAACTATCAAAAATCTGCAGTAATTATATTTAATATACTGTACATAAAATATCAAAAATTACACCAAATGTATATTATTTACTGTAAATAAAATATCAAAAAGTACAGTAAATATATCTTACACACCATATGTAAAATATCACAATCTACACCAAATATATATTATATAATTTACATAAAATATCAAAAGGACACCAAATATATCTTCTATACTGTACATAAAATATCAAAATGTACAGTAAATATATTTCATATATCGTACATATAATATTAACTAAAAGTACACCAAATACATTTTGTATACTGTAAATAAAATATCAAAAAGTACAGTAAATATATATTACATACTGTACATAAAATATCAAAAAGTACAACAAATATGTGTTATATATACTGTAAATAAACTATAAAATACTACAGTAATTATATTTAACATACTGTACATAAAATATCAAAAATTACACCAAATGTATATTATTTACTGAAAATAAAATACCAAAAAGTACAGTAAATATATATTGCACACCATATGTAAAATATCACAATCTACACCAAATATATATTATATAATTTACATAAAATATCAAAAGGACACCAAATATATCTTCTATACTGTACATAAAATATCAAAAAGTACAGTAAATATATTTCATATATTGTACATATAATATTAACTAAAAGTACACCAAATACATTTTGTATACTGTAAATAAATTATCAAAAATTACAGTAAATATATATTACATACTGTACATAAAATATCAAAAAGTACACCAAATATGTGTTATATATACTGTAAATAAACTATCAAAAACTACAGTAATTATATTTAATATACTGTACATAAAATATCAAAAATTACACCAAATGTATATTATTTACTGTAAATAAAATATCAAAATTACAGTAAATATATATTACACACCCTATGTAAAATATCAAAAACTACACCAAATATCTATTATAAAATTCACATAAAATATCAAAAGGACACCAAATATTTATTATATACTGTACATAAAATATCAAAAAGTACAGTAAAGATATATTACACACCCTATGTAAAATATCACAAACTACACCAAATATATATTATATAATTTACATAAAATATCAAAAGGACACCAAATATATCTTCTATACTGTTCATAAAATATCAAAAATTACAGTAAATATATTTCATATATTGTACATATAATATTAACTAAAAGTACACCAAATAGATTTTATATTCTGTAAATAAATTATCAAAAATTACAGTAAATATATATTACAATACTGTACATAAAATATCAAAAAGTACACCAAATATGTGTTGTATATACTGTAAATAAACAATCAAAAACTACAGTAATTATATTTAATATACTGTACATAAAATATCAAAAATTACACCAAATGTATATTATTTACTGTAAATAAAATATCATAAAGTACAGTAAATATATATTACACACCCTATGTAAAATATCACAAACTTCACCAAATATATATTATATAATTTACATAAAATATCAAAAGGACACCAATTATATCTTCTATACTGTACATAAAATATCAAAATGTACAGTAAAAATATTTCATATATTGTATATATAATATTAACTAAAAGTACACCAAATACATTTTATATACTGTAAATAAATTATCAAAAATTACAGTAAATATATATTATATACTGTATATAAAATATCAAAATGTACACCAAATATGTGTTATATATACTGTAAATAAACTATCAAAAACTACAGTAATTATATTTAATATACTGTACATAAAATATCAAAAATTACACCAAATGTATATTATTTACTGTAAATAAAATATCAAAAATTACAGTAAATATATATTACACACCCTATGTAAAATATCAAAAACTACACCAAATATCTATTATAAAATTCACATAAAATATCAAAAGTACACCAAATATTTATTATATACTGTACATAAAATATCAAAAAGTACAGTAAATATATATTACACACCCTATGTAAAATATCACAAACTACACCAAATATATATTATATAATTGACATAAAATATCAAAAGGAAACCTAATATATCTTCTATACTGTTCATAAAATATCAAAAATTACAGTAAATATATTTCATATATTGTACATATAATATTAACTAAAAGTACACCAAATACATTTTATATACTGTAAATAAATTATCAAAAATTACATTAAACATATATTACATACTGTACATAAAATATCAAAAAGTACACCAAATATGTGTTATATATACTGTAAATAAACAATCAAAAACTACAGTAATTATATTTAATGTACTGTACATAAAATATCAAAAATTACACCAAATGTATATTATTTACTGTAAATAAAATATCAAAAATTACAGTAAATATATATTACACACCCTATGTAAAATATCAAAAACTACACCAAATATATATTATAAAATTCACATAAAATATCAAAAGGACACCAAATATATCTTATATACTGTACATAAATTATCAAAGGTACAGTAAATATATTTCATATATTGTACATATAATATTAACTAAAAGTACACCAAATACATTTTATATAGTGTAAATAAAATATCAAAATGTACAGTAAATATATATTACACACCCTATGTAAAATATCACAATCTACACCAAATATATATTATATAATTTACATAAAATATCAAAAGGACACCAAATATATCTTATATAGTGTACATAAAATATCAAAATGTACAGTAAATATATTTCATATATTGTACATATAACATTAACTAAAAGTACACCAAATACGTTTTATATACAGTAAATAAAATATCAAAAAGTACAGTAAATATATATTACATACTGTACATAAAATATCAAAAATACACCAAATATGTGTTATATATACTGTAAATATCAAAAACTACAGTAATCATATTCAATGTACTGTATATAAAATATCAAAAATTACACCAAATATAAATTAAATACTGTAAATGAAATATCAAAAAGGACAGTAAATATATACTACACACCCTATGTAAAATATGAAAAATTACACCAAATATATATTATATAATTTACATAGAATATAAAAAGGACACCAAATATATCTTATATATTGTACATAAAATATCAAAAAGTACAGTATATATATTTCATACATTGTACATATATTATTAACTAAATGTACACCAAATACATTTTGTATACTGAAAATAAAATATCAAAAAGTACAGTAAATCTATATTACATACTGTACATAAAATATCAAAAAGTACACCAAATATGTGTTATATATACTGTAAATAAACTATCAAAAACTACAGTAATTATATTTAATATACTGTACATAAAATATCAAAAATTACACCAAAGGAATGTTATTTACTGTAAATAAAATATCAAAAAGTACAGTAAATATATCTTACACTCCCTATGTAAAATATCACAATCTACACCAAATATATATTATATAATTTACATAAAATATCAAAAGGACACCAAATATATCTTATATAGTGTACATAAAATATCAAAATGTAGAGTAAATATATTTCCTATATTGTACATATAATATTAACTGAAAGTACACCAAATACATTTTATATACTGTAAATAAAATATCAAAAATACAGTAAATATATATTACATACTGTACATAAAATATCAAAAAGTACACCAAATTTGTGTAATATATACTGTAAATAAACTATCAAAACTACACTAATTACATTTAATATACTGTACATAAAATATCAAAAATTACACCAAACATATATTATTTACTGTAAAGAAAATACCAAAAAGTACAGTAAATATATATTACACACCCTATGTAAAATATCACAAACTACACCAAATATATATTATATAATTTACATAAAATATCAAAAGGACACCAAATATACCTTATATACTGAACATGAAATATCAAAAAGTACAGTAAATATATTTCATATATTGTACATATAATATTAACTAAATGTACACCAAATACATTTTATATACTGTAAATAAAATATCAAAGTTACAGTAAATATATATTACATTCAGTACATAAAATATCAAAAAGTACACCAAATATGTGTTATATATACTGTAAATAAACTATCAAAAACTGCAGTAATTATGTTTAATATACTGTACATAAAATATCAAAAATTACACCAAATGTATATTATTTACTGTAAATAAAATATCAAAAAGTACAGTAAATATATCTTACACACCCTATGTAAAATATTACAATCTACACCAAATATATATTATATAATTTACATAAAATATCAAAAGGACACCAAATATATCTTATATAGTGTACATAAAATATCAAAATGTACAGTAAATATATTTCATATATTGTACATATAATATTAACTAAAAGTACACCAAATACATTTTATATACAGTAAATAAAATATCAAAAAGTACAGTAAATATGTATTACATACTGTACATAAAATATCAAAAAGTACACCATATATGTGTAATATATACTGTAAATAAACTATCAAAAACTACTGTAATTATATTTAATATACTGTACATAAAATATCAAAAATTAAACCAAATGTATATTATATACTGTAAATAAAATATCATCAAGTACAGTAAATATATATTACACACCCTATGTAAAATATCACAAACTTCACCAAATATATATTATAAAATTTACATAAAATATCAAAAGGACACCACTTATATCTTCTATACTGTACATAAAATATCAAAATGTACAGTAAATATATTTCATATATTGTATATATAATATTAACTAAAAGTACACCAAATACATTTTATATACTGTAAATAAATTATCAAAAATTACAGTAAATATATATTACATACTGTATATAAAATATCAAAAAGTACACCGTATATGTGTTATATATACTGTAAATAAACTATTAAAGACTACAGTAATTATATTTAATATACTGTATATAAAATATCAAAAATTACACCAAATGTATATTATTTACTGTAAATAAAATATCAAAAATTACAGTAAATATATATTACACACCCTATGTAAAATATCAAAAACTACACCAAATATCTATTATAAAATTCACATAAAATATCAAAAGGACACCAAATATTTATTATATACTGTACATAAAATATCAAAAAGTACAGTAAATATATTTCATATAGTGTACATATAATATTAACTAAAAGTACACCAAATACATTTCATATACTGTAAATAAAATATCAAAAAGTACAGTAAATATATATTACATACTGTACATAAAATATCAAAAAGTACACCAAATATGTGTTATATATACTGTGAATAAACTATCAAATATACAGTAATTATATATAATATACTGTACAAAAAATATCAAAAATTACACCAAATGTATATTATATACTGTAAATAAAATATCAAAATGTACAGTAAATATATATGGCATACCCTATGTAAAATATCAAAAACTACACCAAATATATATTATATAATTTACAGAAAATATCAAAAGGACACCAAATATATATTCTATACTGTACACAAAATATCAAAAAGTACAGTAAATATATTTCATATATCTTACATATAATATTAACTAAAAGTACACCAAATGCATTTTATATACTGTAAATAAAATATCAAAAAGTACAGTAAACATATATTACATACTGTACATAAAATATCAAAAAGTACACCAAATATGTGTTATATATACTGTAAATATCAAAAACTACAGTAATCATATTCAATGTACTGTATATAAAATATCAAAAATTACACCAAATATAAATTAAATACTGTAAATAAAATATCAAAAAGGACAGTAAATATATACTACACACCCTATGTAAAATATCAAAAATTACACCAAATATATATTATATAATTTACACAGAATATAAAAAGGACACCAAATATATCTTATATATTGTACATAAAATATCAAAAAGTACAGTATATATATTTCATACATTGTACATATATTATTAACTAAAAGTACACCAAATACATTTTGTATACTGAAAATAAAATATCAAAAAGTACACCAAATATGTGTTATATATACTGTAAATAAACTATCAAAAACTGCAGTAATTATGTTTAATATACTGTACATAAAATATCAAAAATTACACCAAATGTATATTATTTACTGTAAATAAAATATCAAAAAGTACAGTAAATATATCTTACACACCCTATGTAAAATATTACAATCTACACCAAATATATATTATATAATTTACATAAAATATCAAAAGGACACCAAATATATCTTATATAGTGTACATAAAATATCAAAATGTACAGTAAATATATTTCACATATTGTACCTATAATATTAACTAAAAGTACACCAAATACATTTTATATACAGTAAATAAAATATCAAAAAGTACAGTAAATATGTATTACATACTGTACATAAAATATCAAAAAGTACACCATATATGTGTAATATATACTGTAAATAAACTATCAAAAACTACTGTAATTATATTTAATATACTGTACAGAAAATATCAAAAATTAAACCAAATGTATATTATATACTGTAAATAAAATATCATCAAGTACAGTAAATATATATTACACACCCTATGTAAAATATCACAAACTTCACCAAATATATATTATAAAATTTACATAAAATATCAAAAGGACACCACTTATATCTTCTATACTGTACATAAAATATCAAAATGTACAGTAAATATATTTCATATATTGTATATATAATATTAACTAAAAGTACACCAAATACATTTTATATACTGTAAATAAATTATCAAAAATTACAGTAAATATATATTACATACTGTATATAAAATATCAAAAAGTACACCGTATATGTGTTATATATACTGTAAATAAACTATCAAAGACTACAGTAATTATATTTAATATACTGTATATAAAATATCAAAAATTAAACCAAATGTATATTATTTACTGTAAATAAAATATCAAAAATTACAGTAAATATATATTACACACCCTATGTAAAATATCAAAAACTACACCAAATATCTATTATAAAATTCACATAAAATATCAAAAGGACACCAAATATTTATTATATACTGTACATAAAATATCAAAAAGTAAAGTAAATATATTTCATATAGTGTACATATAATATTAACTAAAAGTACACCAAATACATTTCATATACTGTAAATAAAATATCAAAAAGTACAGTAAATATATATTACATACTGTACATAAAATATCAAAAAGTACACCAAATATGTGTTATATATACTGTGAATAAACTATGAAATATACAGTAATTATATATAATATACTGTACAGAAAATATCAAAAGTTACACCAAATGTATATTATATACTGTAAATAAAATATCAAAATGTACAGTAAATATATATGGCATACCCTATGTAAAATATCAAAAACTACACCAAATATATATTATATAATTTACAGAAAATATCAAAAGGACACCAAATATATATTCTATACTGTACACAAAATATCAAAAAGTACAGTAAATATATTTCATATATCTTACATATAATATTAACTAAAAGTACACCAAATGCATTTTATATACTGTAAATAAAATATCAAAAAGTACAGTAAACATATATTACATACTGTACATAAAATATCAAAAAGTACACCAAATATGTGTTATATATACTGTAAATATCAAAAACTACAGTAATCATATTCAATGTACTGTATATAAAATATCAAAAATTACACCAAATATAAATTAAATACTGTAAATAAAATATCAAAAAGGACAGTAAATATATACTACACACCCTATGTAAAATATCAAAAATTACACCAAATATATATTATATAATTTACATAGAATATAAAAAGGACACCAAATATATCTTATATATTGTACATAAAATATCAAAAAGTACAGTATATATATTTCATACATTGTACATATATTATTAACTAAAAGTACACCAAATACATTTTGTATACTGAAAATAAAATATCAAAAGTACAGTAAATCTATATTACCTACTGTACATAAAATATCAAAAAGTACACCAAATATGTGTTATATATACTGTAAATAAACTATCAAAAACTACAGTAATTATATTTAATATACTGTACATAAAATATCAAAAATTACACCAAAGGAATGTTATTTACTGTAAATAAAATATCAAAAAGTACAGTAAATATATCTTACACTCCCTATGTAAAATATCACAATCTACACCAAATATATATTATATAATTTACATAAAATATCAAAAGGACACCAAACATATCTTATATAGTGTACATAAAATATCAAAATGTACAGTAAATATATTTCCTATATTGCACATATAATATTAACTGAAAGTACACCAAATACATTTTATATACTGTAAATAAAATATCAAAAATACAGTAAATATATATTACATACTGTACATAAAATATCAAAAAGTACACCAAATATGTGTAATATATACTGTAAATAAACTATCAAAACTACACTAATTATATTTAATATACTGTACATAAAATATCAAAAATTTCACCAAATATATATTATTTACTGTAAAGAAAATACCAAAAAGTACAGTAAATATATATTACACACCCTATGTAAAATATCACAAACTACACCAAATATATATTATATAATTTACATAAAATATCAAAAGGACACCAAATATACCTTATATACTGAACATGAAATATCAAAAAGTACAGTAAATATATTTCATATATTGTACATATAATATTAACTAAAAGTACACCAAATACATTTTATATACTGTAAATAAAATATCAAAAGTACAGTAAATATATATTACATTCAGTACATAAAATATCAAAAAGTACACCAAATATGTGTTATATATACTGTAAAAAAACTATCAAAAACTGCAGTAATTATATTTAATGTACTGTACATAAAATATCAAAAATTACATCAAATGTATATTATTTACTGTAAATAAAATATCAAAAAGTACAGTAAATATATCTTACACACCCTATGTAAAATATCACAAAGTACACCAAATATATATTATATAATTTACATAAAATATCAAAAGGACACCAAATATACCTTATATACTGAACATGAAATATCAAAATGTACAGTAAATATATTTCATATATTGTACATATAATATTAACTAAAAGTACACCAAATACATTTTATATACTGTAAATAAAATATCAAAAGTACAGTAAGTATATCATACATTCTGTACATAAAATATCAAAAAGTACACCAAATATGTGTTATATATACTGTACATAAACTATCAAAAACTGCAGTAATTATGTTTAATATACTGTACATAAAATATCAAAAATTACACCAAATGCATATTATTTACTGTAAATAAAATATCAAAAAGTACAGTAAATATATCTTACACACCCTATGTAAAATATCACAATCTACACCAAATATATATTATACAATTTACATAAAATATCAAAAGGACACCAAATATATCTTATATACTGTATATAAAATATCAAAATTACAGTAAATAGATTTCATATATTGTACATATAATGTTAACTAAAAGTACACCAAATACATTTTATATACTGTAAATAAAATATCAAAAAGTACAGTAAATATATATTACACACCCTATGTAAAATATCACAAACTTCACCAAATATATATTATATAATTTACATAAAATATCAAAAGGACACCAAATATATCTTCTATACTGTACATAAAATATCAAAATGTACAGTAAATATATTTCATATATTGTATATATAATATTAACTAAAAGTACACCAAATACATTTTATATACTGTAAATAAATTATCAAAAATTACAGTAAATTTATATTACATACTGTTCATAAAATATCAAAAAGTACACCAAATATGTGTTATATATACTGTAAATAAACTATCAAAACTACACTAATTATATTTAATATACTGTACATAAAATATCAAAAATTACACCAAATATATATTATTTACTGTAAAGAAAATACCAAAAAGTACAGTAAATATATATTACACACCCTATGTAAAATATCACAAACTACACCAAATATATATTATATAATTTACATAAAATATCAAAAGGACACCAAATATATCTTATATACTGAACATGAAATATCAAAATGTACAGTAAATATATTTCATATATTGTACATATAATATTAACTAAAAGGACACCAAATACATTTTATATACTGTAAATTAAATATCAAAATGTACAGTAAATATATATTACATTCTGTTCATAAAATATCAAAAAGTACACCAAATTTGTGTTTTATATACTGTAAATAAACTATCAAAAACTGCAGTAATTATATTTAATATACTGTACATAAAATATCAAAAATTAAACCAAATGTATATTATTTACTGTAAATAAAATATCAAAAAGTACAGTAAATATATCTTACACACCCTATGTAAAATATCACAAAGTACACCAAATATATATTATATAATTTACATAAAATGTCAAAAGGACACCAAATATACCTTATATACTGAACATGAAATATCAAAATGTACAGTAAATATATTTCATATATTGTACATATAATATTAACTAAAAGTACACCAAATACATTTTATATACTGTAAATAAAATATCAAAAGTACAGTAAATATATCATACATTCTGTACATAAAATATCAAAAAGTACACCAAATATGTGTTATATATACTGTAAATAAACTATCAAAAACTGCAGTAATTATGTTTAATATACTGTACATAAAATATCAAATATTACACCAAATGTATATTATTTACTGTAAATAAAATATCAAAAAGTTCAGTAAATATATCTTACACACCCTATGTAAAATATCACAATCTACACCAAATATATATTATATAATTTACATAAAATATCAAAAGGACACCAAATATATCTTATATACTGTACATAAAATATCAAAATTACAGTAAATATATTTCATATATTGTACATATAATGTTAACTAAAAGTACACCAAATACATTTTATATACTGTAAATAAAATATCAAAAAGTACAGTAAATATATATTACACACCCTATGTAAAATATCACAAACTTCACCAAATATATATTATATAATTTACATAAAATATCAAAAGGACACCAAATATATCTTCTATACTGTACATAAAATATCAAAATATACAGTAAATATATTTCATATATTGTATATATAATATTAACTAAAAGTACTCCAAATACATTTTATATACTGTAAATAAATTATCAAAAATTACAGTAAATATATATTACATACTGTACATAAAATATCAAAAAGTACACCAAATATGTGTTATATATACTGTAAATAAACTATCAAAACTACACTAATTATATTTAATATACTGTACATAAAATATCAAAAATTACACCAAATATATATTATTTACTGTAAAGAAAATACCAAAAAGTACAGTAAATATATATTACACACCCTATGTAAAATATCACAAACTACACCAAATATATATTATATAATTTACATAAAATATCAAAAGGACACCAAATATATCTTATATACTGAACATGAAATATCAAAATGTACAGTAAATATATTTCATATATTGTACATATAATATTAACTAAAAGTACACCAAATACTTTTTATATACTGTAAATTAAATATCAAAATGTACAGTAAATATATATTACATTCTGTTCATAAAATATCAAATAGTACACCAAATTTGTGTTTTATATACTCTAAATAAACTATCAAAAACTGCAGTAATTATATTTAATATACTGTACATAAAATATCAAAAATTACACCAAATGTATGTTATTTACTGTAAATAAAATATCAAAAAGTACAGTAAATATATCTTACACACCCTATGTAAAATATCACAATCTACACCAAATATATATTATATAATTTACATAAAATATCAAAAGGACACCAAATATATCTTCTATACTGTACATAAAATATCAAAATGTACAGTAAATATATTTCATATATCGTACATATAATATTAACTAAAAGTACACCAAATACATTTTGTATACTGTAAATAAAATATCAAAAAGTACAGTAAATATATATTACATACTGTACATAAAATATCAAAAAGTACACCAAATATGTGTTATATATACTGTAAATAAACTCTAAAATACTACAGTAATTATATTTAACATACTGTACATAAAATATCAAAAATTACACCAAATGTATATTATTTACTGAAAATAAAATACCAAAAAGTGCAGTAAATATATATTGCACACCATATGTAAAATATCACAATCTACACCAAATATATATTATATAATTTACATAAAATATCAAAAGGACACCAAATATATCTTCTATACTGTACATAAAATATCAAAAACTACAGTAAATATATTTCATATATTGTACATATAATATTAACTAAAAGTACACCAAATACATTTTGTATACTGTAAATAAATTATCAAAAATTACAGTAAATATATATTACATACTGTACATAAAATATCAAAAAGTACACCAAATATGTGTTATATATACTGTAAATAAACTATCAAAAACTACAGTAATTATATTTAATATACTGTACATAAAATATCAAAAATTACACCAAATGTATATTATTTACTGTAAATAAAATATCAAAATTACAGTAAATATATATTACACACCCTATGTAAAATATCAAAAACTACACCAAATATCTATTATAAAATTCACATAAAATATCAAAAGGACACCAAATATTTATTATATACTGTACATAAAATATCAAAAAGTAAAGTAAAGATATATTACACACCCTATGTAAAATATGACAAACTACACCAAATATATATTATATAATTTACATAAAATATCAAAAGGACACCAAATATATCTTCTATACTGTTCATAAAATATCAAAAATTACAGTAAATATATTTCATATATTGTACATATAATATTAACTATAAGTACACCAAATACATTTTATATACTGTAAATAAATTATCAAAAATTACAGTAAATATATATTACATACTGTACATAAAATATCAAAAAGTACACCAAATATGTGTTGTATATACTGTAAATAAACAATCAAAAACTACAGTAATTATATTTCATATACTGTACATAAAATATCAAAAATTACACCAAATGTATATTATTTACTGTAAATAAAATATCATAAAGTACAGTAAATATATATTACACACCCTATGTAAAATATCACAAACTTCACCAAATATATATTATATAATTTACATAAAATATCAAAAGGACACCAATTATATCTTCTATACTGTACATAAAATATCAAAATGTACAGTAAAAATATTTCATATATTGTATATATAATATTAACTAAAAGTACACCAAATACATTTTATATACTGTAAATAAATTATCAAAAATTACAGTAAATATATATTATATACTGTATATAAAATATCAAAATGTACACCAAATATGTGTTATATATACTGTAAATAAACTATCAAAAACTACAGTAATTATATTTAATATACTGTACATAAAATATCAAAAATTACACCAAATGTATATTATTTACTGTAAATAAAATATCAAAAATTACAGTAAATATATATTACACACCCTATGTAAAATATCAAAAACTACACCAAATATCTATTATAAAATTCACATAAAATATCAAAAGTACACCAAATATTTATTATATACTGTACATAAAATATCAAAAAGTACAGTAAATATATATTACACACCCTATGTAAAATATCACAAACTACACCAAATATATATTATATAATTGACATAAAATATCAAAAGGAAACCTAATATATCTTCTATACTGTTCATAAAATATCAAAAATTACAGTAAATATATTTCATATATTGTACATATAATATTAACTAAAAGTACACCAAATACATTTTATATACTGTAAATAAATTATCAAATATTACATTAAACATATATTACATACTGTACATAAAATATCAAAAAGTACACCAAATATGTGTTATATATACTGTAAATAAACAATCAAAAACTACAGTAATTATATTTAATGTACTGTACATAAAATATCAAAAATTACACCAAATGTATATTATTTACTGTAAATAAAATATCAAAAATTACAGTAAATATATATTACACACCCTATGTAAAATATCAAAAACTACACCAAATATATATTATAAAATTCACATAAAATATCAAAAGGACACCAAATATATCTTATATACTGTACATAAATTATCAAAGGTACAGTAAATATATTTCATATATTGTACATATAATATTAACTAAAAGTACACCAAATACATTTTATATAGGGTAAATAAAATATCAAAATGTACAGTAAATATATATTACACACCCTATGTAAAATATCACAATCTACACCAAATATATATTATATAATTTACATAAAATATCAAAAGGACACCAAATATATCTTATATAGTGTACATAAAATATCAAAATGTACAGTAAATATATTTCATATATTGTACATATAACATTAACTAAAAGTACACCAAATACATTTTATATACAGTAAATGAAATATCAAAAAGTACAGTAAATATATATTACATACTGTACATAAAATATCAAAAATACACCAAATATGTGTTATATATACTGTAAATATCAAAAACTACAGTAATCATATTCTATGTACTGTATATAAAATATCAAAAATTACACCAAATATAAATTAAATACTGTAAATGAAATATCAAAAAGGACAGTAAATATATACTACACACCCTATGTAAAATATCAAAAATTACACCAAATATATATTATATAATTTACATGGAATATAAAAAGGACACCAAATATATGTTATATATTGTACATAAAATATCAAAAAGTACAGTATATATATTTCATACATTGTACATATATTATTAACTAAAAGTACACCAAATACATTTTGTATACTGAAAATAAAATATCAAAAAGTACAGTAAATCTATATTACATACTGTACATAAAATATCAAAAAGTACACCAAATATGTGTTATATATACTGTAAATAAACTATCAAAAACTACAGTAATTATATTTAATATACTGTACATAAAATATCAAAAATTACACCAAAGGAATGTTATTTACTGTAAATAAAATATCAAAAAGTACAGTAAATATATCTTACACTCCCTATGTAAAATATCACAATCTACACCAAATATATATTATATAATTTACATAAAATATCAAAAGGACACCAAATATATCTTATATAGTGTACATAAAATATCAAAATGTACAGTAAATATATTTCCTATATTGTACATATAATATTAACTGAAAGTACACCAAATACATTTTATATACTGTAAATAAAATATCAAAAATACAGTAAATATATATTACATACTGTACATAAAATATCAAAAAGTACACCAAATATGTGTAATATATACTGTAAATAAACTATCAAAACTACACTAATTATATATAATATACTGTACATAAAATATCAAAAATTACACCAAATATATATTATTTACTGTAAAGAAAATACCAAAAAGTACAGTAAATATATATTACACACCCTATGTAAAATATCACAAACTACACCAAATATATATTATATAATTTACATAAAATATCAAAAGGACACCAAATATACCTTATATACTGAACATGAAATATCAAAAAGTACAGTAAATATATTTCATATATTGTACATATAATATTAACTAAAAGTACACCAAATACATTTTATATACTGTAAATAAAATATCAAAAGTACAGTAAATATATATTACTTTCAGTACATAAAATATCAAAAAGTACACCAAATATGTGTTATATATACTGTAAATAAACTATCAAAAACTGCAGTAATTATGTTTAATATACTGTACATAAAATATTAAAAATTACACCAAATGTATATTATTTACTGTAAATAAAATATCAAAAAGTACAGTAAATATATCTTACACACCCTATGTAAAATATCACAATCTACACCAAATATATATTATATAATTTACATAAAATATCAAAAGGACACCAAATATATCTTATATAGTGTACATAAAATATCAAAATGTACAGTAAATATATTTCATATATTGTACATATAATATTAACTAAAAGTACACCAAATACATTTTATATACAGTAAATAAAATATCAAAAAGTACAGTTAATATGTATTACATACTGTACATAAAATATCAAAAAGTACACCATATATGTGTAATATATACTGTAAATAAACTATCAAAAACTACTGTAATTATATTTAATATACTGTACATAAAATATCAAAAATTAAACCAAATGTATATTATATACTGTAAATAAAATATCATCAAGTACAGTAAATATATATTACACACCCTATGTAAAATATCACAAACTTCACCAAATATATATTATAAAATTTACATAAAATATCAAAAGGACACCACTTATATCTTCTATACTGTACATAAAATATCAAAATGTACAGTAAATATATTTCATATATTGTATATATAATATTAACTAAAAGTACACCAAATACATTTTATATACTGTAAATAAATTATCAAAAATTACAGTAAATATATATTACATACTGTATATAAAATATCAAAAAGTACACCATATATGTGTTATATATACTGTAAATAAACTATCAAAGACTACAGTAATTATATTTAATATACTGTACATAAAATATCAAAAATTACACCAAATGTATATTATTTACTGTAAATAAAATATCAAAAATTACAGTAACTATATATTACACACCCTATGTAAAATATCAAAAACTACACCAAATATCTATTATAAAATTCACATAAAATATCAAAAGGACACCAAATATTTATTATATACTGTACATAAAATATCAAAAAGTACAGTAAATATATTTCATATAGTGTACATATAATATTAACTAAAAGTACACCAAATACATTTCATATACTGTAAATAAAATATCAAAAAGTACAGTAAATATATATTACATACTGTACATAAAATATCAAAAAGTACACCAAATATGTGTTATATATACTGTGAATAAACTATCAAAACTACACTAATTATATTTAATATACTGTACAAAAAATATCAAAAATTACACCAAATATATATTATTTACTCTAAAGAAAATACCAAAAAGTACAGTAAATATATATTACACACCCTATGTAAAATATCACAAACTACACCAAATATATATTATATAATTTACATAAAATATCAAAAGGACACCAAATATATCTTATATACTGAAAATGAAATATCAAAATGTACAGTAAATATATTTCATATATTGTGCATATAATATTAACTAAAAGTACACCAAATACATTTTATATACTGTAAATGAAATATCAAAATATACAGTAAATATATTTCATATATTGTGCATATAATATTAACTAAAAGTACACCAAATACATTCTATATACTGTAAATTAAATATCAAAATGTACAGTAAATATATATTACATTCTGTTCATAAAATATCAAATAGTACAACAAATTTGTGTTTTATATACTGTAAATAAACTATCAAAAACTGCAGTAATTACATTTAATATACTGTACATAAAATATCAAAAATTAAAACAAATGTATATTATTTACTGTAAATAAAATATCAAAAAGTACAGTAAATATATCTTACACACCCTATGTAAAATATCACAATCTACACCAAATATATATTATATAATTTACATTAAATATCAAAAGGACACCAAATATATCTTATATACTGTACATAAAATATCAAAATTACAGTAAATATATTTCATATATTGTACATATAATGTTAACTAAAAGTACACCAAATATATTTTATATAGTGTAAATAAAATGTCAAAATGTACAGTAAATATATATTACACACCCTATGTAAAATATCACAATCTACACCAAATTTATATTATGCAATTTACATAAAATATCAAAAGGACACCATATATACCTTATATGCTGAACATAAAATATCAAAATGTACCGTATATATATTTCATATATTGTACATAGAATATTAATTAAAAGTACACCAAATACATTTTATATACTGTAAATAAAATATCAAATAGTAGAGTAAATATATATTACATACTGTACATAAAATATCAAAAAGTACACCAAATATGTGTAATATATACTGTAAATAAACTATCAAATCCACAGTAATTATATATAATATACTGTACATAAAATATCAAAAATTACACCAAATGTATATTATTTACTGTAAATAAAATATCAAAAAGTACAGTAAATATATCTTACACACCCTATGTAAAGTATCACAATCTACACCAAATATATATTATATAATTTACATAAAATATCAAAAGGACACCAAATATACCTTATATACTGAACATGAAATATCAAAATGTACAGTAAATATATTTCCTATATTGTACATATAATATTAACTAAAAGTACACCAAATACATTTTATATACTGTAAATAAAATATCAAAAGTTCAGTAAATATATATTACATTCTGTACATAAAATATCAAAAAGTACACCAAATATGTGTTATATATACTGTAAATAAACTATCAAAAACTGCAGTAATTATGTTTAATATACTGTACATAAAATATCAAAAATTACACCAAATGTATATTATTTACTGTAAATAAAATATCAAAAATTACAGTAAATATATCTTACACACCCTATGTAAAATATCACAATCTACACCAAATATATATTATATAATTTACATAAAATATCAAAAGGACACCAAATATATCTTATATACTCTACATAAAATATCAAAATTACAGTAAATATATTTCATATATTGTACATATAATGTTAACTAAAAGTACACCAAATACATTTTATATACTGTAAATAAAATATCAAAAAGTACAGTAAATATATATTACACACCCTATGTAAAATATCACAAACTTCACCAAATATATATTATATAACTTACATAAAATATCAAAAGGACACCAAATATATCTTCTATACTGTACATAAAATATCAAAATGTACAGTAAATATATTTCATATATTGTATATATAATATTAACTAAAAGTACACCAAATAAATTTTATATACTGTAAATAAATTATCAAAAATTACAGTAAATATATATTACATACTGTACATAAAATATCAAAAAGTACACCAAATATGTGTTATATATAGTGTAAATAAACTATCAAAACTACACTAATTATATTTAATATACTGTACATAACATATCAAAAATTACACCAAATATATATTATTTACTCTAAAGAAAATACCAAAAAGTACAGTAAATATATATTACACACCCTATGTAAAATATCACAAACTACACCAAATATATATTATATGATTTACATAAAATATCAAAAGGACACCAAATATATCTTATATACTGAACATGAAATATCAAAATGTACAGTAAATATATTTCATATATTGTACATATAATATTAACTAAAAGTACACCAAATACATTTTATATACTGTAAATAAAATATCAAAATGTACAGTAAATATATATCACATTCTGTACATAAAATATCAAAAAGTACACCAAATTTGTGTTTTATATACTAGAAATAAACTATCAAAAACTGCAGTAATTATATTTAATATACTGTACATAAAATATCAAAAATTACACCAAATGTATATTATTTACTGTAAATAAAATATCAAAAAGTACAGTAAATATATCTTACACACCATATGTAAAATATCACAATCTACACCAAATATATATTATATAATTTACATAAAATATCAAAAGGACACCAAATATATCTTCTATACTGTACATAAAATATCAAAATGTACAGTAAATATATTTCATATATCGTACATATAATATTAACTAAAAGTACACCAAATACATTTTGTATACTGTAAATAAAATATCAAAAAGTACAGTAAATATATATTACATACTGTACATAAAATATCAAAAAGTACACCAAATATGTGTTATATAAACTGTAAATAAACTATAAAATACCACAGTAATTATATTTAACATTCTGTACATAAAATATCAAAAATTACACCAAATGTATATTATTTACTGAAAATAAAATACCAAAAAGTACAGTAAATATATATTGCACACCATATGTAAAATATCACAATCTACACCAAATATATATTATATAATTTACATAAAATATCAAAAGGACACCAAATATATCTTCTATACTCTACATAAAATATCAAAAAGTACAGTAAATATATTTCATATATTGTACATATAATATTAACTAAAAGTACACCAAATGCATTTTGTATACTGTAAATAAATTATCAAAAATTACAGTAAATATATATTACATACTGTACATAAAATATCAAAAAGTACACCAAATATGTGTTATATATACTGTAAATAAACTATCAGAAACTACAGTAATTATATTTAATATACTGTACATAAAATATCAAAAATTACACCAAATGTATATTATTTATTGTAAATAAAATATCAAAATTACAGTAAATATATATTACACACCCTATGTAAAATATCAAAAACTACACCAAATATGTAATATAAAATTCACATAAAATATCAAAAGGACACCAAATATTTATTATATACTGTACATAAAATATCAAAAAGTACAGTAAAGATATATTACACACCCTATGTAAAATATCACAAACTACACCAAATATATATTATATAATTTACATAAAATATCAAAAGGACACCAAATATATCTTCTATACTGTTCATAAAATATCAAAAATTACAGTAAATATATTTCATATATTGTACATATAATATTAACTAAAAGTACACCAAATACATTTTATATACTGTAAATAAATTATCAAAAATTACAGTAAATATATATTACATACTGTACATAAAATATCAAAAAGTACACCAAATATGTGTTGTATATACTGTAAATAAACAATCAAAAACTACAGTAATTATATTTAATATACTGTACATAAAATATCAAAAATTACACCAAATGTATATTATTTACTGTAAATAAAATATCATAAAGTACAGTAAATATATATTACACAACCTATGTAAAATATCACAAACTTCACCAAATATATATTATATAATTTACATAAAATATCAAAAGGACACCAATTATATCTTCTATACTGTACATAAAATATCAAAATGTACAGTAAAAATATTTCATATATTGTATATATAATATTAACTAAAAGTACACCAAATACATTTTATATGCTGTAAATAAATTATCAAAAATTACAGTAAATATATATTATATACTGTATATAAAATATCAAAATGTACACCAAATATGTGTTATATATACTGTAAATAAACTATCAAAAACTACAGTAATTATATTTAATATACTGTACATAAAATATCAAAAATTACACCAAATGTATATTATTTACTGTAAATAAAATATCAAAAATTACAGTAAATATATATTACACACCCTATGTAAAATATCAAAAACTACACCAAATATCTATTATAAAATTCACATAAAATATCAAAAGTACACCAAATATTTATTATATACTGTACATAAAATATCAAAAAGTACAGTAAATATATATTACACACCCTATGTAAAATATCACAAACTACACCAAATATATATTATATAATTGACATAAAATATCAAAAGGAAACCTAATATATCTTCTATACTGTTCATAAAATATCAAAAATTACAGTAAATATATTTCATATATTGTACATATAATATTAACTAAAAGTACACCAAATACATTTTATATACTGTAAATAAATCATCAAAAATTACAGTAAACATATATTACATACTGTACATAAAATATCAAAAAGTACACCAAATATGTGTTATATATACTGTAAATAAACAATCAAAAACTACAGTAATTATATTTAATGTACTGTACATAAAATATCAAAAATTACACCAAATGTATATTATTTACTGTAAATAAAATATCAAAAATTACAGTAAATATATATTACACACCCTATGTAAAATATCAAAAACTACACCAAATATATATTATAAAATTCACATAAAATATCAAAAGGACACCAAATATATCTTATATACTGTACATAAATTATCAAAAGTACAGTAAATATATTTCATATATTGTACATATAATATTAACTAAAAGTACACCAAATACATTTTATATAGTGTAAATAAAATATCAAAATGTACAGTAAATATATATTACACACCATATGTAAAATATCACAATCTACACCAAATATATATTATATAATTTACATAAAATATCAAAAGGACACCAAATATATCTTATATAGTGTACATAAAATATCAAAATGTACAGTAAATATATTTCATATATTGTACATATAACATTAACTAAAAGTACACCAAATACATTTTATATACAGTAAATAAAATATCAAAAAGTACAGTAAATATATATTACATACTGTACATAAAATATCAAAAATACACCAAATATGTGTTATATATACTGTAAATATCAAAAACTACAGTAATCATATTCAATGTACTGTATATAAAATATCAAAAATTACACCAAATATAAATTAAATACTGTAAATGAAATATCAAAAAGGACAGTAAATATATACTACACACCCTATGTAAAATATCAAAAATTACACCAAATATATATTATATAATTTACATAGAATATAAAAAGGACACCAAATATATCTTATATATTGTACATAAAATATCAAAAAGTACAGTATATATATTTCATACATTGTACATATATTATTAACTAAAAGTACACCAAATACATTTTGTATACTGAAAATAAAATATCAAAAAGTACAGTAAATCTATATTACATACTGTACATAAAATATCAAAAAGTACACCAAATATGTGTTATATATACTGTAAATAAACTATCAAAAACTACAGTAATTATATTTAATATACTGTACATAAAATATCAAAAATTACACCAAAGGAATGTTATTTACTGTAAATAAAATATCAAAAAGTACAGTAAATATATCTTACACTCCCTATGTAAAATATCACAATCTACACCAAATATATATTATATAATTTACATAAAATATCAAAAGGACACCAAATATATCTTATATGGTGTACATAAAATATCAAAATGTATAGTAAATATATTTCCTATATTGTACATATAATATTAACTGAAAGTACACCAAATACATTTTATATACTGTAAATAAAATATCAAAAATACAGTAAATATATATTACATACTGTACATAAAATATCAAAAAGTACACCAAATATGTGTAATATATACTGTAAATAAACTATCAAAACTAAACTAATTATATTTAATATACTGTACATAAAATATCAAAAATTACACCAAATATATATTATTTACTGTAAAGAAAATACCAAAAAGTACAGTAAATATATATTACACACCCTATGTAAAATATCACAAACTACACCAAATATATATTATATAATTTACATAAAATATCAAAAGGACACCAAATATACCTTATATACTGAACATGAAATATCAAAAAGTACAGTAAATATATTTCATATATTGTACATATAATATTAACTAAAAGTACACCAAATACATTTTATATACTGTAAATAAAATATCAAAATTACAGTAAATATATATTACTTTCAGTACATAAAATATCAAAAAGTACACCAAATATGTGTTATATATACTGTAAATAAACTATCAAAAACTGCAGTAATTATGTTTAATATACTGTACATAAAATATTAAAAATTACACCAAATGTATATTGTTTACTGTAAATAAAATATCAAAAAGTACAGTAAATATATCTTACACACCCTATGAAAAATATCACAATCTACACCAAATATATATTATATAATTTACATAAAATATCAAAAGGACACCAAATATATCTTATATAGTGTACATAAAATATCAAAATGTACAGTAAATATATTTCATATATTGTACATATAATATTAACTAAAAGTACACCAAATACATTTTATATACAGTAAATAAAATATCAAAAAGTACAGTAAATATGTATTACATACTGTACATAAAATATCAAAAAGTACACCATATATGTGTAATATATACTGTAAATAAACTATCAAAAACTACTGTAATTATATTTAATATACTGTACATAAAATATCAAAAATTAAACCAAATGTATATTATATACTGTAAATAAAATATCATCAAGTACAGTAAATATATATTACACACCCTATGTAAAATATCACAAACTTCACCAAATATATATTATAAAATTTACATAAAATATCAAAAGGACACCACTTATATCTTCTATACTGTACATAAAATTTCAAAATGTACAGTAAATATATTTCATATATTGTATATATAATATTAACTAAAAGTACACCAAATACATTTTATATACTGTAAATAAATTATCAAAAATTACAGTAAATATATATTACATACTGTATATAAAATATCAAAAAGTACACCATATATGTGTTATATATACTGTAAATAAACTATCAAATACTATAGTAATTATATTTAATATACTGTACATAAAATATCAAAACTTACACCAAATGTATATTATTTACTGTAAATAAAATATCAAAAATTACAGTAAATATATATTACACACCCTATGTAAAATATCAAAAACTACACCAAATATCTATTATAAAATTCACATAAAATATCAAAAGGACACCAAATATTTATTATATACTGTACATAAAATATCAAAAAGTACAGTAAATATATTTCATATAGTGTACATATAATATTAACTAAAAGTACACCAAATACATTTCATATACTGTAAATAAAATATCAAGAAGTACAGTAAATATATATTACATACTGTACATAAAATATCAAAAAGTACACCAAATATGTGTTATATATACTGTGAATAAACTATCAAATATAGAGTAATTATATATAATATACTGTACAAAAAATATCAAAAATTACACCAAATGTATATTATATACTGTAAATAAAATATCAAAAAGTACAGTAAATATATATGGCATACCCTATGTAAAATATCAAAAACTACACCAAATATATATTATATAATTTACAGAAAATATCAAAAGGACACCAAATATATATTCTATACTGTACACAAAATATCAAAAAGTACAGTAAATATATTTCATATATCTTACATATAATATTAACTAAAAGTACACCAAATGCATTTTATATACTGTAAATAAAATATCAAAAAGTACAGTAAACATATATTACATACTGTACATAAAATATCAAAAAGTACACCAAATATGTGTTATATATACTGTAAATATCAAAAACTACAGTAATCATATTCAATGTACTGTATATAAAATATCAAAAATTACACCAAATATAAATTAAATACTGTAAATAAAATATCAAAACGGACAGTAAATATATACTACACACCCTATGTAAAATATCAAAAATTACACCAAATATATATAATATAATTTACATAGAATATAAAAAGGACACCAAATATATCTTATATATTGTACATAAAATATCAAAAAGTACAGTATATATATTTCATACATTGTACATATATTATTAACTAAAAGTACACCAAATACATTTTGTATACTGAAAATAAAATATCAAAAATACAGTAAATCTATATTACCTACTGTACATAAAATATCAAAAAGTACACCAAATATGTGTTATATATACTGTAAATAAACTATCAAAAACTACAGTAATTATATTTAATATACTGTACATAAAATATCAAAAATTACACCAAAGGAATGTTATTTACTGTAAATAAAATATCAAAAAGTACAGTAAATATATCTTACACTCCCTATGTAAAATATCACAATCTACACCAAATATATATTATATAATTTACATAAAATATCAAAAGGACTCCAAATATATCTTATATAGTGTACATAAAATATCAAAATGTACAGTAAATATATTTCCTATATTGTACATATAATATTAACTGAAAGTACACCAAGTACATTTTATATACTGTAAATAAAATATCAAAAATACAGTAAATATATATTACATACTGTACATAAAATATCAAAAAGTACACCAAATATGTGTAATATATACTGTAAATAAACTATCAAAACTACACTAATTATATTTAATATACTGTACATAAAATATCAAAAATTACACCAAATATATATTATTTACTGTAAAGAAAATACCAAAAAGTACAGTAAATATATATTACACACCCTATGTAAAATATCACAAACTACACCAAATATATATTATATAATTTACATAAAATATCAAAAGGACACCAAATATACCTTATATACTGAACATGAAATATCAAAAAGTACAGTAAATATATTTCATATATTGTACATATAATATTAACTAAAAGTACACCAAATACATTTTATATACTGTAAATAAAATATCAAAAGTACAGTAAATATATATTACATTCAGTACATAAAATATCAAAAAGTACACCAAATATGTGTTATATATACTGTAAAAAAACTATCAAAAACTGCAGTAATTATATTTAATGTACTGTACATAAAATATCAAAAATTACACCAAATGTATATTATTTACTGTAAATAAAATATCAAAAAGTACAGTAAATATATCTTACACACCCTATGTAAAATATCACAAAGTTCACCAAATATATATTATATAATTTACATAAAATATCAAAAGGACACCAAATATACCTTATATACTGAACATGAAATATCAAAATGTACAGTAAATATATTTCATATATTGTACATATAATATTAACTAAAAGTACACCAAATACATTTTATATACTGTAAATAAAATATCAAAAGTACAGTAAGTATATCATACATTCTGTACATAAAATATCAAAAAGTACACCAAATATGTGGTATATATACTGTAAATAAACTATCAAAAACTGCAGTAATTATGTTTAATATACTGTACATAAAATATGAAAAATTACACCAAATATATATTATTTACTGTAAATAAAATATCAAAAAGTACAGTAAATATATCTTACACACCCTATGTAAAATATCACAATCTACAGCAAATATATATTATATAATTTACATAAAATATCAAAAGGACACCAAATATGTGTTATATATACTGTAAATATCAAAAACTACAGTAATCATATTCAATGTACTGTATATAAAATATCAAAAATTACACCAAACATAAATTAAATACTGTAAATAAAATATCAAAAAGGACAGTAAATATATACTACACACCCTATGTAAAATATCAAATATTACACCAAATATATATTATTTAATTTACATAGAATATAAAAAGTACACCAAATATATCTTATATATTGTACATAAAATATCAAAAAGTACAGTATATATATTTCATTCATTGTACATATATTATTAACTAAAAGTACACCAAATACATTTTTTATACTGAAAATAAAATATCAAAAAGTACAGTAAATATATATTACATACTGTACAGAAAATATCAAAAAGTACACCAAATATGTGTTATATATACTGTAAATAAACTATCAAGAACTATAGTAATTATATTTAATATACTGTACATAAAATATCAAAAATTACACCAAATGTATATTATATACTGTAAATAAAATATCAAAAAGTACAGTAAATATACATTACACACCCTATGAAATATCACAAACTACACCAAATATATATTATCTAATTTACATAAAATATCAAGAGGACACCAAATATAACTTCTATACTGTACATAAAATATCAAAAAGTACAGTAAATATATTTCATATATTGTATATATAATATTAACTAAAAGTACACCAAATACATTTTATATACTGTAAATAAATTATCAAAAATTACAGTAAATATATATTACATACTGTACATAAAATATCAAAAAGTAGACCAAATATGTGTTATATATACTGTAAATAAACTATAAAATCCACAGTAATTATATATAATATACTGTACATAAAATATCAAAAATTACACCAAATGTATATTATTTACTGTAAATAAAATATCAAAAAGTACAGTAAATATATCTTACACACCCTATGTAAAGTATCACAATCTACACCAAATATATATTATATAATTTACATAAAATATCAAAAGGACACCAAATATACCTTATATACTGAACATGAAATATCAAAATGTACAGTAAATATATTTCCTATATTGTACATATAATATTAACTAAAAGTACACCAAATACATTTTATATACTGTAAATAAAATATCAAAAGTTCAGTAAATATATATTACATTCTGTACATAAAATATCAAAAAGTACACCAAATATGTGTTATATATACTGTAAATAAACTATCAAAAACTGCAGTAATTATGTTTAATATACTGTACATAAAATATGAAAAATTACACCAAATGTATATTATTTACTGTAAATAAAATATCAAAAAGTACAGTAAATATATCTTACACACCCTATGTAAAATATCACAATCTACACCAAATATATATTATATAATTTACATAAAATATCAAAAGGACACCAAATATATCTTATATACTGTACATAAAATATCAAAATTACAGTAAATATATTTCATATATTGTACATATAATGTTAACTAAAAGTACACCAAATACATTTTATATACTGTAAATAAAATATCAAAAAGTACAGTAAATATATATTACACACCCTATGTAAAATATCACAAACTTCACCAAATATATATTATATAATTTACATAAAATATCAAAAGGACACCAAATATATCTTCTATACTGTACATAAAATATCAAAAGGTACAGTAAATATGTTTCATATATTGTATATATAATATTAACTAAAAGTACACCAAATAAATTTTATATACTGTAAATAAATTATCAAAAATTACAGTAAATATATATTACATACTGTACATAAAATATCAAAAAGTACACCAAATATGTGTTATATATACTGTAAATAAACTATCAAAACTACACTAATTATATTTAATATACTGTACATAAAATATCAAAAATTACACCAAATATATATTATTTACTGTAAAGAAAATACCAAAAAGTACAGTAAATATATATTACACACCCTATGTAAAATATCACAAACTACACCAAATATATATTATATGATTTACATAAAATATCAAAAGGACACCAAATATATCTTATATACTGAACATGAAATATCAAAATGTACAGTAAATATATTTCATATATTGTACATATAATATTAACTAAAAGTACACCAAATACTTTTTATATACTGTAAATAAAATATCAAAATGTACAGTAAATATATATTACATTCTGTACATAAAATATCAAAAAGTACACCAAATTTGTTTTTTATATACTAGAAATAAACTATCAAAACTGCAGTAATTATATTTAATATACTGTACATAAAATATCAAAAATTACACCAAATGTATATTATTTACCGTAAATAAAATATCAAAAAGTACAGTAAATATATTTTACACACCCTATGTAAAATATCACAATCTACACCAAATATATATTATATAATTTACATAAAATATCAAAAGGACACCAAATATATCTTATATACTGTACATAAAATATCAAAATTACAGTAAATGTATTTCATATATTGTACATATAATGCTAACTAAAAGTACACCAAATACATTTTATATACTGTAAATAAAATATCAAAAAGTACAGTAAATATATATTACACACCCTATGTAAAATATCACAAACTTCACCAAATATATATTATATAATTTACATAAAATATCAAAAGGACACCAAATATATCTTCTATACTGAACATGAAATATCAAAATGTACAGTAAATATATTTCATAGATTGTACATATAATATTAACTAAAAGTACACCAAATACATTTTATATAGTGTAAATAAAATATCAAAATGTACAGTAAATATATATTACATTCTGTACATAAAATATCAAAAAGTACTCCAAATTTGTGTTTTATATACTGTAAATAAACTATCAAAAACTACAGTAATTATATTTAATATACTGTACATTAAATATCAAAAATTAAACCAAATGTATATTATTTACTGTAAATAAAATATCAAAAAGTACAGTAAATATATCTTACACACCCTATGTAAAATATCACAATCTACAGCAAATATATATTATATAATTTACATAAAATATCAAAAGGACACCAAGTATATCTTATATAGTGTAGATAAAATATCAAAATGTACAGTAAATATATTTCCTATATTGTACATATAATATTAACTAAAAGTACACCAAATACATTTTATATACTGTAAATAAAATATCAAAAATACAGTAAATATATATTACATACTGTACATAAAATATCAAAAAGTACACCAAATATGTGTAATAGATAATGTAAATAAACTATCAAAAACTACAGTAAATATATTGAATTTACTGTACATAAAATATCAAAAATTACACCAAATGTATATTATATACTGTAAATAAAATATCAAAAAGTACAGTAAATATATATTACACACCCTATGTAAAATATCACAAACTTCACCAAATATATATTATATAATTTACAAAAAATATCAAAAGGACACCAAATATATCTTCTATACTGTACATAAAATATCAAAATGTACAGTAAATATATTTCATATATTGTATATATAATATTAACTAAAAGTACACCAAATACATTTTATATACTGTAAATAAATTATCAAAAATTACAGTAAATATATATTACATACTGTACATAAAATATCAAAAAGTACACCAAATATGTGTTATATATACTGTAAATAAACTATCAAAACTACACTAATTATATTTAATATACTGTACATAATATATCAAAAATTACACCAAATATATATTATTTACTGTCAGGAAAATACCAAAAAGTACAGTAAATATATATTACACACCCTATGTAAAATATCACAAACTACACCAAATATATATCATATAATTTACTTAAAATATCAAAAGGACACCAAATATATCTTATATACTGAACATGAAATATCAAAATGTACAGTAAATATATTTCCTATATTGTACATATAATATTAACTAAAAGTACACCAAATACATTTTATATACTGTAAATAAAATATCAAAATGTACAGTAAATATATATTGCATTCTGTACATAAAATATCAAAAAGTACACCAAATTTGTGTTTTATATACTGTAAATGAACTATCAAAAACTGCAGTAATTATATTTTATATACTGTATATAAAATATCAAAAATTAAACCAAATGTATATTATTTACTGTGAATAAAATATCAAAAAGTACAGTAAATATATCTTACACACCCTATGTAAAATATCACAATCTACACCAAATATATATTATATAATTTATATAAAATATCAAAAGGACACCAAATATATCTTATATAGTGTACATAAAATATCAAAATGTACAGTAAATATATTTCCTATATTGTACATATAACATTAACTAAAAGTACACCAAATACATTTTATATACTGTAAATAAAATATCAAAAATACAGTAAATATAAATTACATACTGTACATAAAATATCAATAAGTACACCAAATATGTGTAATATATACTGTAAATAAACTATCAAAAACTACAGTAATTATATTTAATATACTGTACATAAAATATCAAAATGTACAGTAAATATATTTCATATATTGTACATATAATATTAACTAAAAGTACACCAAATACATTTTATATACAGTAAATAAGTTATCAAAAATTACAGTAAATATATATTGCATACTGTACATAAAATATCAAAAAGTACACCAAATATGTGTTATATATACTGTAAATAAACTATCAAAACTACACTAATTATATTTAATATACTGTACATAAAATATAAAAAATTACACCGAATGTATATTATATACTGTAAATAAAATATCAAAAAGTACAATAAATATATATTACACACCCTATGTGAAATATCACAAACTTCACCAAATATATATTATATAATTTACATAAAATATCAAAAGGACACCAAATATATCTTCTATACTGTACATAAAATATCAAAATGTACAGTAAATATATTTCATATATTGTATATATAATATTAACTAAAATTACACCAAATTCATTTTATATACTGTAAAGAAATTATCAAAAATTACAGTAAATATATATTACGTACTGTACATAAAATATCAAAAAGTACACCAAATATGTGTTATATATACCGTAAATAAACTAACAAAACTACACTAATTATATTTAATATACTGTACATTAAATATCAAAAATTACACCAAATATATATTATTTACTGTAAAGAAAATACCAAAAAGTACAGTAAATATATATTACACACCCTATGTAAAATATCACAAACTACAGCAAAGATATATTATATAATTTACATAAAATATCAAAAGGACACCAAATATATCTTGTATACTGAACAAGAAATATCAAAATGTACAGTAAATATATTTCATATATTGTACATATAATATTAACTAAAAGTACACCAAATACATTTTATATACTGTAAATAAAATATCAAAAGTACAGTAAATATATATTACATTCTGTACATAAAATATCAAAAAGTACACCAAATTTGTGTTTTATATACTGTAAATAAACTATCAAAAACTGCAGTAATTATATTTAATATACTGTACATAAAATATCAAAAATTAAACCAAATGTATATTATTTACTGTAAATAAAATATCAAAAAGTACAGTAAATATATCTTACACACCCTATGTAAAATATCACAATCTACACCAAATATATATTATATAATTTACATAAAATATCAAAAGGACACCAAATATATCTTATATACTGTACATAAAATATCAAAATGTACAGTAAATATATTTCATATATTGTATATATAATATTAACTAAAAGTACACCAAATACATTTTATATACTGTATATGAATTATCAAAAATTACAGTAAATATATATTACATGCTGTACATAAAATATCAAAAAGTACACCAAATATGTGTTATATATACTGTAAATAAACTATCAAAACTACACTAATTATATTTAATATACTGTACATAAAATATCAAAAATTACACCAAATATATATTATTTACTGTAAAGAAAATACCAAAAAGTACAGTAAATATATATGACACACCCTATGTAAAATATCACAAACTACACCAAATATATATTATATAATTTACGTAAAATATCAAAAGGACACCAAATATATCTTATGTACTGTACATAAAATATCAAAATGTACACTAAATATATTTCGTATATTGTACATATAATATTAACTGAAAGTACACCAAATACATTTTATATACTGTAAATAAAATATCAAAAATTACAGTAAATATGTATTACATACTGTACATAAGATATCAAAAAGTACACCAAATATGTGTTATATATACTGTAAATAAACTATCAAAAACTACAGTAATTATATTTAACATACTGTACATAAAATATCAAAAATTACACCAAATGTATATTATTTACTGTACATAAAATATCAAAAAGTACAGTAAATATATATTACACACCGTATGTAAAATATCACAATCTACACCAAATATATATTATATAATTTACATAAAATATCAAAATGACACAAAATATATCTTATATACTGTACATAAAATATCAAAAAGTACAGTAAATATATTTCATATATTGTACATATAATATTAACTAAAAGTACACCAAATACATTTTATATAGTGTAAATAAAATATCAAAAAGAACAGTAAATATATATTACACACCATAATTAAAATATCACAATCTACACCAAATATATATTATATAATTTACATAAAATATCAAAAGGACTCCAAATATATCTTATATACTGTACATAAAATAGCAAAAAGTACAGTAAATATATTTCATATATTGTACATATAATATTAACTAAAAGTACACCAAATACATTTTATATAGTGTAAATAAAATACCAAAAATTACAGTGAATATATATTACATACTGTACATAAAATATCAAAAAGTACACCAAATATGTGTTATATATATTGTAAATATACTATCAAACCTACAGTAATTATGTTTAATATACTGTATATAAAATATCAAAAATTACACCAAATATATAATTTACTGTAAAGAAAATACCAAAAAGTACAGTAAATATATATTACACACCCGATGTAAAATATGACAACCTACACCAAATATATATTATATAATTTACATAAAATATCAAAAGGACACGAAATATACCTTATATACTGAACAAGAAATATCAAAATGTACAGTAAATATATTTCATATATTGTACATATAATATTAACTAAAAGTACACCAAATACATTTCATATACTGTAAATAAAATATCAAAAAGTACAGTAAATATATATTACATTCTGTACATAAAATATCAAAAAATACACCAAATATGTGTTATATATACTGTAAATAAACTATCAAAAACTGCAGTAATTATATTTAATATACTGTACATAAAATATCAAAAATTACACCAAATGTATATTATTTACTGTAAATAAAATATCAAAAAGTACAGTAAATATATCTTACACACCCTATGTAAAATATCACAATCTACAGCAAATATATATTATATAATTTACATAAAATATCAAAAGGACACCAAATATGTGTTATATATACTGTAAATATCAAAAACTACAGTAATCATATTCAATGTACTGTATATAAAATATCAAAAATTACACCAAACATAAATCAAATACTGTAAATAAAATATCAAAAAGGACAGTAAATATATACTACACACCCTATGTAAAATATCAAATATTACACCAAATATATATTATTTAATTTACATAGAATATAAAAAGGACACCAAATATATCTTATATATTGTACATAAAATATCAAAAAGTACAGTATATATATTTCATTCATTGTACATATATTATTAACTAAAAGTACACCAAATACATTTTTTATACTGAAAATATTATATCAAAAAGTACAGTAAATATATATTACATACTGTACAGAAAATATCAAAAAGTACACCAAATATGTGTTATATATACTGTAAATAAACTATCAAGAACTATAGTAATTATATTTAATATACTGTACATAAAATATCAAAAATTACACCAAATGTATATTATATACTGTAAATAAAATATCAAAAATTACAGTAAATATATATTACACACCCTATGTAAAATATCAAAAACTACACCAAATATCTATTATAAAATTCACATAAAATATCAAAAGGACACCAAATATTTATTATATACTGTACATAAAATATCAAAAAGTACAGTAAATATATTTCATATAGTGTACATATAATATTAACTAAAAGTACACCAAATACATTTCATATACTGTAAATAAAATATCAAAAAGTACAGTAAATATATATTACATACTGTACATAAAATATCAAAAAGTACACCAAATATGTGTTATATATACTGTGAATAAACTATCAAATATACAGTAATTATATATAATATACTGTACAAAAAATATCAAAAATTACACCAAATGTATATTATATACTGTAAATAAAATATCAAAATGTACAGTAAATATATATGGCATACCCTATGTAAAATATCAAAAACTACACCAAATATATATTATATAATTTACAGAAAATATCAAAAGGACACCAAATATATATTCTATACTGTACACAAAATATCAAAAAGTACAGTAAATATATTTCATATATCTTACATATAATATTAACTAAAAGTACACCAAATGCATTTTATATACTGTAAATAAAATATCAAAAAGTACAGTAAACATATATTACATACTGTACATAAAATATCAAAAAGTACACCAAATATGTGTTATATATACTGTAAATATCAAAAACTACAGTAATCATATTCAATGTACTGTATATAAAATATCAAAAATTACACCAAATATAAATTAAATACTGTAAATAAAATATCAAAAAGGACAGTAAATATATACTACACACCCTATGTAAAATATCAAAAATTACACCAAATATATATTATATAATTTACATAGAATATAAAAAGGACACCAAATATATCTTATATATTGTACATAAAATATCAAAAAGTACAGTATATACATTTCATACATTGTACATATATTATTAACTAAAAGTACACCAAATACATTTTGTATACTGAAAATAAAATATCAAAATGTACACCAAATATGTGTTATATATACTGTAAATAAACTATCAAAAACTGCAGTAATTATGTTTAATATACTGTACATAAAATATCAAAAATTACACCAAATGTATATTATTTACTGTAAATAAAATATCAAAAAGTACAGTAAATATATCTAACACACCCTATGTAAAATATTACAATCTACACCAAATATATATTATATAATTTACATAAAATATCAAAAGGACACCAAATATATCTTATATAGTGTACATAAAATATCAAAATGTACAGTAAATATATTTCATATATTGTACATATAATATTAACTAAAAGTACACCAAATACATTTTATATACAGTAAATAAAATATCAAAAAGTACAGTAAATATGTATTACATACTGTACATAAAATATCAAAAAGTACACCATATATGTGTAATATATACTGTAAATAAACTATCAAAAACTACTGTAATTATATTTAATATACTGTACATAATATATCAAAAATTAAACCAAATGTATATTATATACTGTAAATAAAATATCATCAAGTACAGTAAATATATATTACACACCCTATGTAAAATATCACAAACTTCACCAAATATATATTATAAAATTTACATAAAATATCAAAAGGACACCACTTATATCTTCTATACTGTACATAAAATATCAAAATGTACAGTAAATATATTTCATATATTGTATATATAATATTAACTAAAAGTACACCAAATACATTTCATATACTGTAAATAAATTATCAAAAATTACAGTAAATATATATTACATACTGTACATAAAATATCAAAAAGTACACCAAATATGTGTTATATATACTGTGAATAAACTATCAAATATACAGTAATTATATATAATATACTGTACAAAAAATATCAAAAATTACACCAAATGTATATTATATACTGTAAATAAAATATCAAAAAGTACAGTAAATATATATGGCATACCCTATGTAAAATATCAAAAACTACACCAAATATATATTATATAATTTACAGAAAATATCAAAAGGACACCAAATATATATTCTATACTGTACACAAAATATCAAAAAGTACAGTAAATATATTTCATATATCTTACATATAATATTAACTAAAAGTACACCAAATGCATTTTATATACTGTAAATAAAATATCAAAAAGTACAGTAAACATATATTACATACTGTACATAAAATATCAAAAAGTACACCAAATATGTGTTATATATACTGTAAATATCAAAAACTACAGTAATCATATTCAATGTACTGTATATAAAATATCAAAAATTACACCAAATATAAATTAAATACTGTAAATAAAATATCAAAACGGACAGTAAATATATACTACACACCCTATGTAAAATATCAAAAATTACACCAAATATATATAATATAATTTACATAGAATATAAAAAGGACACCAAATATATCTTATATATTGTACATAAAATATCAAAAAGTACAGTATATATATTTCATACATTGTACATATATTATTAACTAAAAGTACACCAAATACATTTTGTATACTGAAAATAAAATATCAAAAATACAGTAAATCTATATTACCTACTGTACATAAAATATCAAAAAGTACACCAAATATGTGTTATATATACTGTAAATAAACTATCAAAAACTACAGTAATTATATTTAATATACTGTACATAAAATATCAAAAATTACACCAAAGGAATGTTATTTACTGTAAATAAAATATCAAAAAGTACAGTAAATATATCTTACACTCCCTATGTAAAATATCACAATCTACACCAAATATATATTATATAATTTACATAAAATATCAAAAGGACTCCAAATATATCTTATATAGTGTACATAAAATATCAAAATGTACAGTAAATATATTTCCTATATTGTACATATAATATTAACTGAAAGTACACCAAGTACATTTTATATACTGTAAATAAAATATCAAAAATACAGTAAATATATATTACATACTGTACATAAAATATCAAAAAGTACACCAAATATGTGTAATATATACTGTAAATAAACTATCAAAACTACACTAATTATATTTAATATACTGTACATAAAATATCAAAAATTACACCAAATATATATTATTTACTGTAAAGAAAATACCAAAAAGTACAGTAAATATATATTACACACCCTATGTAAAATATCACAAACTACACCAAATATATATTATATAATTTACATAAAATATCAAAAGGACACCAAATATACCTTATATACTGAACATGAAATATCAAAAAGTACAGTAAATATATTTCATATATTGTACATATAATATTAACTAAAAGTACACCAAATACATTTTATATACTGTAAATAAAATATCAAAAGTACAGTAAATATATATTACATTCAGTACATAAAATATCAAAAAGTACACCAAATATGTGTTATATATACTGTAAAAAAACTATCAAAAACTGCAGTAATTATATTTAATGTACTGTACATAAAATATCAAAAATTACACCAAATGTATATTATTTACTGTAAATAAAATATCAAAAAGTACAGTAAATATATCTTACACACCCTATGTAAAATATCACAAAGTTCACCAAATATATATTATATAATTTACATAAAATATCAAAAGGACACCAAATATACCTTATATACTGAACATGAAATATCAAAATGTACAGTAAATATATTTCATATATTGTACATATAATATTAACTAAAAGTACACCAAATACATTTTATATACTGTAAATAAAATATCAAAAGTACAGTAAGTATATCATACATTCTGTACATAAAATATCAAAAAGTACACCAAATATGTGGTATATATACTCTAAATAAACTATCAAAAACTGCAGTAATTATGTTTAATATACTGTACATAAAATATGAAAAATTACACCAAATATATATTATTTACTGTAAATAAAATATCAAAAAGTACAGTAAATATATCTTACACACCCTATGTAAAATATCACAATCTACAGCAAATATATATTATATAATTTACATAAAATATCAAAAGGACACCAAATATGTGTTATATATACTGTAAATATCAAAAACTACAGTAATCATATTCAATGTACTGTATATAAAATATCATAAATTACACCAAACATAAATTAAATACTGTAAATAAAATATCAAAAAGGACAGTAAATATATACTACACACCCTATGTAAAATATCAAATATTACACCAAATATATATTATTTAATTTACATAGAATATAAAAAGGACACCAAATATATCTTATATATTGTACATAAAATATCAAAAAGTACAGTATATATATTTCATTCATTGTACATATATTATTAACTAAAAGTACACCAAATACATTTTTTATACTGAAAATAAAATATCAAAAAGTACAGTAAATATATATTACATACTGTACAGAAAATATCAAAAAGTACACCAAATATGTGTCATATATACTGTAAATAAACTATCAAGAACTATAGTAATTATATTTAATATACTGTACATAAAATATCAAAAATTACACCAAATGTATATTATATACTGTAAATAAAATATCAAAAAGTACAGTAAATATACATTACACACCCTATGAAATATCACAAACTACACCAAATATATATTATCTAATTTACATAAAATATCAAGAGGACACCAAATATAACTTCTATACTGTACATAAAATATCAAAAAGTACAGTAAATATATTTCATATATTGTATATATAATATTAACTAAAAGTACACCAAATACATTTTATATACTGTAAATAAATTATCAAAAATTACAGTAAATATATATTACATACTGTACATAAAATATCAAAAAGTAGACCAAATATGTGTTATATATACTGTAAATAAACTATCAAATCCACAGTAATTATATATAATATACTGTACATAAAATATCAAAAATTACACCAAATGTATATTATTTACTGTAAATAAAATATCAAAAAGTACAGTAAATATATCTTACACACCCTATGTAAAGTATCACAATCTACACCAAATATATATTATATAATTTACATAAAATATCAAAAGGACACCAAATATACCTTATATATTGAACATGAAATATCAAAATGTACAGTAAATATATTTCCTATATTGTACATATAATATTAACTAAAAGTACACCAAATACATTTTATATACTGTAAATAAAATATCAAAAGTTCAGTAAATATATATTACATTCTGTACATAAAATATCAAAAAGTACACCAAATATGTGTTATATATACTGTAAATAAACTATCAAAAACTGCAGTAATTATGTTTAATATACTGTACATAAAATATGAAAAATTACACCAAATGTATATTATTTACTGTAAATAAAATATCAAAAAGTACAGTAAATATATCTTACACACCCTATGTAAAATATCACAATCTACACCAAATATATATTATATAATTTACATAAAATATCAAAAGGACACCAAATATATCTTATATACTGTACATAAAATATCAAAATTACAGTAAGTAGATTTCATATATTGTACATATAATGTTAACTAAAAGTACACCAAATACATTTTATATACTGTAAATAAAATATCAAAAAGTACAGTAAATATATATTACACACCCTATGTAAAATATCACAAACTTCACCAAATATATATTATATAATTTACATAAAATATCAAAAGGACACCAAATATATCTTCTATACTGTACATAAAATATCAAAAGGTACAGTAAATATGTTTCATATATTGTATATATAATATTAACTAAAAGTACACCAAATAAATTTTATATACTGTAAATAAATTATCAAAAATTACAGTAAATATATATTACATACTGTACATAAAATATCAAAAAGTACACCAAATATGTGTTATATATACTGTAAATAAACTATCAAAACTACACTAATTATATTTAATATACTGTACATAAAATATCAAAAATTACACCAAATATATATTATTTACTGTAAAGAAAATACCAAAAAGTACAGTAAATATATATTACACACCCTATGTAAAATATCACAAACTACACCAAATATATATTATATGATTTACATAAAATATCAAAAGGACACCAAATATATCTTATATACTGAACATGAAATATCAAAATGTACAGTAAATATATTTCATATATTGTACATATAATATTAACTAAAAGTACACCAAATACTTTTTATATACTGTAAATAAAATATCAAAATGTACAGTAAATATATATTACATTCTGTACATAAAATATCAAAAAGTACACCAAATTTGTTTTTTATATACTAGAAATAAACTATCAAAACTGCAGTAATTATATTTAATATACTGTACATAAAATATCAAAAATTACACCAAATGTATATTATTTACCGTAAATAAAATATCAAAAAGTACAGTAAATATATTTTACACACCCTATGTAAAATATCACAATCTACACCAAATATATATTATATAATTTACATAAAATATCAAAAGGACACCAAATATATCTTATATACTGTACATAAAATATCAAAATTACAGTAAATGTATTTCATATATTGTACATATAATGCTAACTAAAAGTACACCAAATACATTTTATATACTGTAAATAAAATATCAAAAAGTACAGTAAATATATATTACACACCCTATGTAAAATATCACAAACTTCACCAAATATATATTATATAATTTACATAAAATATCAAAAGGACACCAAATATATCTTCTATACTGTGCATAAAGTATCAAAATGTACAGTAAATATATTTCATATATTGTATATATAATATTAACTAAAAGTACACCAAATACATTTTATATACTGTAAATAAGTTATCAAAAATTTCAGTAAATATATATTACATACTGTACATAAAATATCAAAAAGTACACCAAATATGTGTTATATATACTGTAAATAAACTATCAAAACTACACTAATTATATTTAATATACTGTACATAAAATATCAAAAATTACACCAAATATATATTATTTACTGTAAAGAAAATACCAAAAAGTACAGCAAATATATATTACACACCCTATGTAAAATATCACAAACTACACCAAATATATATTATATAATTTACATAAAATATCAAAAGGACACCAAATATACCTTATATACTGAACATGAAATATCAAAATGTACAGTAAATATATTTCATAGATTGTACATATAATATTAACTAAAAGTACACCAAATACATTTTATATAGTGTAAATAAAATATCAAAATGTACAGTAAATATATATTACATTCTGTACATAAAATATCAAAAAGTACTCCAAATTTGTGTTTTATATACTGTAAATAAACTATCAAAAACTACAGTAATTATATTTAATATACTGTACATTAAATATCAAAAATTAAACCAAATGTATATTATTTACTGTAAATAAAATATCAAAAAGTACAGTAAATATATCTTACACACCCTATGTAAAATATCACAATCTACAGCAAATATATATTATATAATTTACATAAAATATCAAAAGGACACCAAGTATATCTTATATAGTGTAGATAAAATATCAAAATGTACAGTAAATATATTTCCTATATTGTACATATAATATTAACTAAAAGTACACCAAATACATTTTATATACTGTAAATAAAATATCAAAAATACAGTAAATATATATTACATACTGTACATAAAATATCAAAAAGTACACCAAATATGTGTAATAGATAATGTAAATAAACTATCAAAAACTACAGTAAATATATTGAATTTACTGTACATAAAATATCAAAAATTACACCAAATGTATATTATATACTGTAAATAAAATATCAAAAAGTACAGTAAATATATATTACACACCCTATGTAAAATATCACAAACTTCACCAAATATATATTATATAATTTACAAAAAATATCAAAAGGACACCAAATATATCTTCTATACTGTACATAAAATATCAAAATGTACAGTAAATATATTTCATATATTGTATATATAATATTAACTAAAAGTACACCAAATACATTTTATATACTGTAAATAAATTATCAAAAATTACAGTAAATATATATTACATACTGTACATAAAATATCAAAAAGTACACCAAATATGTCTTATATATACTGTAAATAAACTATCAAAACTACACTAATTATATTTAATATACTGTACATAAAATATCAAAAATTACACCAAATATATATTATTTACTGTCAGGAAAATACCAAAAAGTACAGTAAATATATATTACACACCCTATGTAAAATATCACAAACTACACCAAATATATATCATATAATTTACTTAAAATATCAAAAGGACACCAAATATATCTTATATACTGAACATGAAATATCAAAATGTACAGTAAATATATTTCCTATATTGTACATATAATATTAACTAAAAGTACACCAAATACATTTTATATACTGTAAATAAAATATCAAAATGTACAGTAAATATATATTACATTCTGTACATAAAATATCAAAAAGTACACCAAATTTGTGTTTTATATACTGTAAATGAACTATCAAAAACTGCAGTAATTATATTTTATATACTGTATATAAAATATCAAAAATTAAACCAAATGTATATTATTTACTGTGAATAAAATATCAAAAAGTACAGTAAATATATCTTACACACCCTATGTAAAATATCACAATCTACACCAAATATATATTATATAATTTATATAAAATATCAAAAGGACACCAAATATATCTTATATAGTGTACATAAAATATCAAAATGTACAGTAAATATATTTCCTATATTGTACATATAACATTAACTAAAAGTACACCAAATACATTTTATATACTGTAAATAAAATATCAAAAATACAGTAAATATAAATTACATACTGTACATAAAATATCAATAAGTACACCAAATATGTGTAATATATACTGTAAATAAACTATCAAAAACTACAGTAATTATATTTAATATACTGTACATAAAATATCAAAATGTACAGTAAATATATTTCATATATTGTACATATAATATTAACTAAAAGTACACCAAATACATTTTATATACAGTAAATAAGTTATCAAAAATTACAGTAAATATATATTGCATACTGTACATAAAATATCAAAAAGTACACCAAATATGTGTTATATATACTGTAAATAAACTATCAAAACTACACTAATTATATTTAATATACTGTACATAAAATATAAAAAATTACACCGAATGTATATTATATACTGTAAATAAAATATCAAAAAGTACAATAAATATATATTACACACCCTATGTGAAATATCACAAACTTCACCAAATATATATTATATAATTTACATAAAATATCAAAAGGACACCAAATATATCTTCTATACTGTACATAAAATATCAAAATGTACAGTAAATATATTTCATATATTGTATATATAATATTAACTAAAATTACACCAAATTCATTTTATATACTGTAAAGAAATTATCAAAAATTACAGTAAATATATATTACGTACTGTACATAAAATATCAAAAAGTACACCAAATATGTGTTATATATACCGTAAATAAACTAACAAAACTACACTAATTATATTTAATATACTGTACATTAAATATCAAAAATTACACCAAATATATAATATTTACTGTAAAGAAAATACCAAAAAGTACAGTAAATATATATTACACACCCTATGTAAAATATCACAAACTACAGCAAAGATATATTATATAATTTACATAAAATATCAAAAGGACACCAAATATATCTTGTATACTGAACAAGAAATATCAAAATGTACAGTAAATATATTTCATATATTGTACATATAATATTAACTAAAAGTACACCAAATACATTTTATATACTGTAAATAAAATATCAAAAGTACAGTAAATATATATTACATTCTGTACATAAAATATCAAAAAGTACACCAAATTTGTGTTTTATATACTGTAAATAAACTATCAAAAACTGCAGTAATTATATTTAATATACTGTACATAAAATATCAAAAATTAAACCAAATGTATATTATTTACTGTAAATAAAATATCAAAAAGTACAGTAAATATATCTTACACACCCTATGTAAAATATCACAATCTACACCAAATATATATTATATAATTTACATAAAATATCAAAAGGACACCAAATATATCTTATATACTGTACATAAAATATCAAAATGTACAGTAAATATATTTCATATATTGTATATATAATATTAACTAAAAGTACACCAAATACATTTTATATACTGTATATGAATTATCAAAAATTACAGTAAATATATATTACATGCTGTACATAAAATATCAAAAAGTACACCAAATATGTGTTATATATACTGTAAATAAACTATCAAAACTACACTAATTATATTTAATATACTGTACATAAAATATCAAAAATTACACCAAATATATATTATTTACTGTAAAGAAAATACCAAAAAGTACAGTAAATATATATGACACACCCTATGTAAAATATCACAAACTACACCAAATATATATTATATAATTTACGTAAAATATCAAAAGGACACCAAATATATCTTATGTACTGTACATAAAATATCAAAATTTACACTAAATATATTTCGTATATTGTACATATAATATTAACTGAAAGTACACCAAATACATTTTATATACTGTAAATAAAATATCAAAAATTACAGTAAATATGTATTACATACTGTACATAAGATATCAAAAAGTACACCAAATATGTGTTATATATACTGTAAATAAACTATCAAAAACTACAGTAATTATATTTAACATACTGTACATAAAATATCAAAAATTACACCAAATGTATATTATTTACTGTACATAAAATATCAAAAAGTACAGTAAATATATATTACACACCGTATGTAAAATATCACAATCTACACCAAATATATATTATATAATTTACATAAAATATCAAAATGACACAAAATATATCTTATATACTGTACATAAAATATCAAAAAGTACAGTAAATATATTTCATATATTGTACATATAATATTAACTAAAAGTACACCAAATACATTTTATATAGTGTAAATAAAATATCAAAAAGAACAGTAAATATATATTACACACCATAATTAAAATATCACAATCTACACCAAATATATATTATATAATTTACATAAAATATCAAAAGGACTCCAAATATATCTTATATACTGTACATAAAATAGCAAAAAGTACAGTAAATATATTTCATATATTGTACATATAATATTAACTAAAAGTACACCAAATACATTTTATATAGTGTAAATAAAATACCAAAAATTACAGTGAATATATATTACATACTGTACATAAAATATCAAAAAGTACACCAAATATGTGTTATATATACTGTAAATATACTATCAAACCTACAGTAATTATGTTTAATATACTGTATATAAAATATCAAAAATTACACCAAATATATAATTTACTGTAAAGAAAATACCAAAAAGTACAGTAAATATATATTACACACCCGATGTAAAATATGACAACCTACACCAAATATATATTATATAATTTACATAAAATATCAATAGGACACGAAATATACCTTATATACTGAACAAGAAATATCAAAATGTACAGTAAATATATTTCATATATTGTACATATAATATTAACTAAAAGTACACCAAATACATTTCATATACTGTAAATAAAATATCAAAAAGTACAGTAAATATATATTACATTCTGTACATAAAATATCAAAAAATACACCAAATATGTGTTATATATACTGTAAATAAACTATCAAAAACTGCAGTAATTATATTTAATATACTGTACATAAAATATCAAAAATTACACCAAATGTATATTATTTACTGTAAATAAAATATCAAAAAGTACAGTAAATATATCTTACACACCCTATGTAAAATATCACAATCTACAGCAAATATATATTATATAATTTACATAAAATATCAAAAGGACACCAAATATGTGTTATATATACTGTAAATATCAAAAACTACAGTAATCATATTCAATGTACTGTATATAAAATATCAAAAATTACACCAAACATAAATTAAATACTGTAAATAAAATATCAAAAAGGACAGTAAATATATACTACACACCCTATGTAAAATATCAAATATTACACCAAATATATATTATTTAATTTACATAGAATATAAAAAGGACACCAAATATATCTTATATATTGTACATAAAATATCAAAAAGTACAGTATATATATTTCATTCATTGTACATATATTATTAACTAAAAGTACACCAAATACATTTTTTATACTGAAAATATTATATCAAAAAGTACAGTAAATATATATTACATACTGTACAGAAAATATCAAAAAGTACACCAAATATGTGTTATATATACTGTAAATAAACTATCAAGAACTATAGTAATTATATTTAATATACTGTACATAAAATATCAAAAATTACACCAAATGTATATTATATACTGTAAATAAAATATCAAAAATTACAGTAAATATATATTACACACCCTATGTAAAATATCAAAAACTACACCAAATATCTATTATAAAATTCACATAAAATATCAAAAGGACACCAAATATTTATTATATACTGTACATAAAATATCAAAAAGTACAGTAAATATATTTCATATAGTGTACATATAATATTAACTAAAAGTACACCAAATACATTTCATATACTGTAAATAAAATATCAAAAAGTACAGTAAATATATATTACATACTGTACATAAAATATCAAAAAGTACACCAAATATGTGTTATATATACTGTGAATAAACTATCAAATATACAGTAATTATATTTAATATACTGTATATAAAATATCAAAAATTACACCAAATGTATATTATTTACTGTAAATAAAATATCAAAAATTACAGTAAATATATATTACACACCCTATGTAAAATATCAAAAACTACACCAAATATCTATTATAAAATTCACATAAAATATCAAAAGGACACCAAATATTTATTATATACTGTACATAAAATATCAAAAAGTAAAGTAAATATATATTACACACCCTATGTAAAATATCACAAACTACACCAAATATATATTATATAATTTACATAAAATATCAAATGGACACCAAATATATCTTCTATACTGTTCATAAAATATCAAAAATTACAGTAAATATATTTCATATATTGTACATATAATATTAACTAAAAGTACATCAAATACATTTTATATACTGTAAATAAATTATCAAAAATTACAGTAAATATATATTACATACTGTACATAAAATATCAAAAAGTACACCAAATATGTGTTGTATATACTGTAAATAAACAATCAAAAACTACAGTAATTATATTTAATATACTGTACATAAAATATCAAAAATTACACCAAATGTATATTATTTACTGTAAATAAAATATCATAAAGTACAGTAAATATATATTACACACCCTATGTAAAATATCACAAACTTCACCAAATATATATTATATAATTTACATAAAATATCAAAAGGACACCAATTATATCTTCTATACTGTACATAAAATATCAAAATGTACAGTAAAAATATTTCATATATTGTATATATAATATTAACTAAAAGTACACCAAATACATTTTATATACTGTAAATAAATTATCAAAAATTACAGTAAATATATATTATATACTGTATATAAAATATCAAAATGTACACCAAATATGTGTTATATATACTGTAAATAAACTATCAAAAACTACAGTAATTATATTTAATATACTGTACATAAAATATCAAAAATTACACCAACTGTATATTATTTACTGTAAATAAAATATCAAAAATTACAGTAAATATATATTACACACCCTATGTAAAATATCAAAAACTACACCAAATATCTATTATAAAATTCACATAAAATATCAAAAGTACACCAAATATTTATTATATACTGTACATAAAATATCAAAAAGTACAGTAAATATATATTACACACCCTATGTAAAATATCACAAACTACACCAAATATATATTATATAATTGACATAAAATATCAAAAGGAAACCTAATATATCTTCTATACTGTTCATAAAATATCAAAAATTACAGTAAATATATTTCATATATTGTACATATAATATTAACTAAAAGTACACCAAATACATTTTATATACTGTAAATAAATTATCAAATATTACATTAAACATATATTACATACTGTACATAAAATATCAAAAAGTACACCAAATATGTGTTATATATACTGTAAATAAACAATCAAAAACTACAGTAATTATATTTAATGTACTGTACATAAAATATCAAAAATTACACCAAATGTATATTATTTACTGTAAATAAAATATCAAAAATTACAGTAAATATATATTACACACCCTATGTAAAATATCAAAAACTACACCAAATATATATTATAAAATTCACATAAAATATCAAAAGGACACCAAATATATCTTATATACTGTACATAAATTATCAAAGATACAGTAAATATATTTCATATATTGTACATATAATATTAACTAAAAGTACACCAAATACATTTTATATAGTGTAAATAAAATATCAAAATGTACAGTAAATATATATTACACACCCTATGTAAAATATCACAATCTACACCAAATATATATTATATAATTTACATAAAATATCAAAAGGACACCAAATATATATTATATAGTGTACATTAAATATCAAAATGTACAGTAAATATATTTCATATATTGTACATATAACATTAACTAAAAGTACACCAAATACATTTTATATACAGTAAATAAAATATCAAAAAGTACAGTAAATATATATTACATACTGTACATAAAATATCAAAAATACACCAAATATGTGTTATATATACTGTAAATATCAAAAACTACAGTAATCATATTCTATGTACTGTATATAAAATATCAAAAATTACACCAAATATAAATTAAATACTGTAAATGAAATATCAAAAAGGACAGTAAATATATACTACACACCCTATTTAAAATATCAAAAATTACACCAAATATATATTATATAATTTACATAGAATATAAAAAGGACACCAAATATATCTTATATATTGTACATAAAATATCAAAAAGTACAGTATATATATTTCATACATTGTACATATATTATTAACTAAAAGTACACCAAATACATTTTGTATACTGAAAATAAAATATCAAAAAGTACAGTAAATCTATATTACATACTGTACATAAAATATCAAATAGTACACCAAATATGTGTTATATATAGTGTAAATAAACTATCAAAAACTACAGTAATTATATTTAATATACTGTACATAAAATATCAAAAATTACACCAAAGGAATGTTATTTACTGTAAATAAAATATCAAAAAGTACAGTAAATATATCTTACAATCCCTATGTAAAATATCACAATCTACACCAAATATATATTATATAATTTACATAAAATATCAAAAGGACACCAAATATATCTTATATAGTGTACATAAAATATCAAAATGTACAGTAAATATATTTCCTATATTGTACATATAATATTAACTGAAAGTACACCAAATACATTTTATATACTGTAAATAAAATATCAAAAATACAGTAAATATATATTACATACTGTACATAAAATATCAAAAAGTACACCAAATATGTGTAATATATACTGTAAATAAACTATCAAAACTACACTAATTATATTTAATATACTGTACATAAAATATCAAAAATTACACCAAATATATATTATTTACTGTAAAGAAAATACCAAAAAGTACAGTAAATATATATTACACACCCTATGTAAAATATCACAAACTACACCAAATATATATTATATAATTTACATAAAATATCAAAAGGACACCAAATATACCTTATATACTGAACATGAAATATCAAAAAGTACAGTAAATATATTTCATATATTGTACATATAATATTAACTAAAAGTACACCAAATACATTTTATATACTGTAAATAAAATATCAAAAGTACAGTAAATATATATTACATTCAGTACATAAAATATCAAAAAGTACACCAAATATGTGTTATATATACTGTAAATAAACTATCAAAAACTGCAGTAATTATGTTTAATATACTGTACATAAAATATCAAAAATTACACCAAATGTATATTATTTACTGTAAATAAAATATCAAAAAGTACAGTAAATATATCTTACACACCCTATGTAAAATATCACAATCTACACCAAATATATATTATATAATTTACATAAAATATCAAAAGGACACCAAATATATCTTATATAGTGTACATAAAATATCAAAATGTACAGTAAATATATTTCATATATTGTACATATAATATTAACTAAAAGTACACCAAATACATTTTATATACAGTAAATAAAATATCAAAAAGTACAGTAAATATGTATTACATACTGTACATAAAATATCAAAAAGTACACCATATATGTGTAACATATACTGTAAATAAACTATCAAAAACTACTGTAATTATATTTAATATACTGTACATAAAATATCAAAAATTAAACCAAATGTATATTATATACTGTAAATAAAATATCAAAAATTACAGTAAATATATATTACACACCCTATGTAAAATATCAAAAACTACACCAAATATCTATTATAAAATTCACATAAAATATCAAAAGGACACCAAATATTTATTATATACTGTACATAAAATATCAAAACGTACAGTAAATATATTTCATATAGTGTACATATAATATTAACTAAAAGTACACCAAATACATTTCATATACTGTAAATAAAATATCAAAAAGTACAGTAAATATATATTACATACTGTACATAAAATATCAAATAGTACACCAAATATGTGTTATATATACTGTGAATAAACTATCAAATATACAGTAATTATATATAATATACTGTACAAAAAATATCAAAAATTACACCAAATGTATATTATATACTGTAAATAAAATATCAAAAAGTACAGTAAATATATATGGCATACCCTATGTAAAATATCAAAAACTACACCAAATATATATTATATAATTTACAGAAAATATCAAAAGGACACCAAATATATATTCTATACTGTACACAAAATATCAAAAAGTACAGTAAATATATTTTATATATCTTACATATAATATTAACTAAAAGTACACCAAATGCATTTTATATACTGTAAATAAAATATCAAAAAGTACAGTAAACATATATTACATACTGTACATAAAATATCAAAAAGTACACCAAATATGTGTTATATATACTGTAAATATCAAAAACTACAGTAATCATATTCAATGTACTGTATATAAAATATCAAAAATTACACCAAATATAAATTAAATACTGTAAATAAAATATCAAAAAGGACAGTAAATATATACTACACACCCTATGTAAAATATCAAAAATTACACCAAATATATATTATATAATTTACATAGAATATAAAAAGGACACCAAATATATCTTATATATTGTACATAAAATATCAAAAAGTACAGTATATATATTTCATACATTGTACATATATTATTAACTAAAAGTACACCAAATACATTTTGTATACTGAAAATAAAATATCAAAAAGTACAGTAAATCTATATTACATACTGTACATAAAATATCAAAAAGTACACCAAATATGTGTTATATATACTGTAAATAAACTATCAAAAACTACAGTAATTATATTTAATATACTGTACATAAAATATCAAAAATTACACCAAAGGAATGTTATTTACTGTAAATAAAATATCAAAAAGTACAGTAAATATATCTTACACTCCCTATGTAAAATATCACAATCTACACCAAATATATATTATATAATTTACATAAAATATCAAAAGGACACCAAATATATCTTATATAGTGTACATAAAATATCAAAATGTACAGTAAATATATTTCCTATATTGTACATATAATATTAACTGAAAGTACACCAAATACATTTTATATACTGTAAATAAAATATCAAAAATACAGTAAATATATATTACATACTGTACATAAAATATCAAAAAGTACACCAAATATGTGTAATATATACTGTAAATAAACTATCAAAACTACACTAATTATATTTAATATACTGTACATAAAATATCAAAAATTACACCAAATATATATTATTTACTGTAAAGAAAATACCAAAAAGTACAGTAAATATATATTACACACCCTATGTAAAATATCACAAACTACACCAAATATATATTATATAATTTACATAAAATATCAAAAGGACACCAAATATACCTTATATACTTAACATGAAATATCAAAAAGTACAGTAAATATATTTCATATATTGTACATATAATATTAACTAAAAGTACACCAAATACATTTTATATACTGTAAATAAAATATCAAAATTACAGTAAATTTATATTACTTTCAGTACATAAAATATCAAAAAGTACACCAAATATGTGTTATATATACTGTAAATAAACTATCAAAAACTGCAGTAATTATGTTTAATATACTGTACATAAAATATTAAAAATTACACCAAATGTATATTATTTACTGTAAATAAAATATCAAAAAGTACAGTAAATATATCTTACACACCCTATGTAAAATATCACAATCTACACCAAATATATATTATATAATTTACATAAAATATCAAAAGGACACCAAATATATCTTATATAGTGTACATAAAATATCAAAATGTACAGTAAATATATTTCATATATTGTACATATAATATTAACTAAAAGTACACCAAATACATTTTATATACAGTAAATAAAATATCAAAAAGTACAGTTAATATGTATTACATACTGTACATAAAATATCAAAAAGTACACCATATATGTGTAATATATACTGTAAATTAACTATCAAAAACTACTGTAATTATATTTAATATACTGTACATAAAATATCAAAAATTAAACCAAATGTATATTATATACTGTAAATAAAATATCATCAAGTACAGTAAATATATATTACACACCCTATGTAAAATATCACAAACTTCACCAAATATATATTATAAAATTTACATAAAATATCAAAAGGACACCACTTATATCTTCTATACTGTACATAAAATATCAAAATGTACAGTAAATATATTTCATATATTGTATATATAATATTAACTAAAAGTACACCAAATACATTTTATATACTGTAAATAAATTATCAAAAATTACAGTAAATATATATTACATACTGTATATAAAATATCAAAAAGTACACCATATATGTGTTATATATACTGTAAATAAACTATCAAAGACTACAGTAATTATATTTAATATACTGTACATAAAATATCAAAAATTACACCAAATGTATATTATTTACTGTAAATAAAATATCAAAAATTACAGTAAATATATATTACACACCCTATGTAAAATATCAAAAACTACACCAAATATCTATTATAAAATTCACATAAAATATCAAAAGGACACCAAATATTTATTATATACTGTACATAAAATATCAAAAAGTACAGTAAATATATTTCATATAGTGTACATATAATATTAACTAAAAGTACACCAAATACATTTCATATACTGTAAATAAAATATCAAAAAGTACAGTAAATATATATTACATACTGTACATAAAATATCAAAAAGTACACCAAATATGTGTTATATATACTGTGAATAAACTATCAAAACTACACAAATTATATTTAATATACTGTACAAAAAATATCAAAAATTACACCAAATATATATTATTTACTCTAAAGAAAATACCAAAATGTACAGTAAATATATATTACACACCCTATGTAAAATATCACAAACTACACCAAATATATATTATATAATTTACATAAAATATCAAAAGGACACCAAATATATCTTATATACTGAAAATGAAATATCAAAATGTACAGTAAATATATTTCATATATTGTGCATATAATATTAACTAAAAGTACACCAAATACATTTTATATACTGTAAATGAAATATCAAAATATACAGTAAATATATTTCATATATTGTGCATATAATATTAACTAAAAGTACACCAAATACATTCTATATACTGTAAATTAAATATCAAAATGTACAGTAAATATATATTACATTCTGTTCATAAAATATCAAATAGTACAACAAATTTGTGTTTTATATACTGTAAATAAACTATCAAAAACTGCAGTAATTACATTTAATATACTGTACATAAAATATCAAAAATTAAAACAAATGTATATTATTTACTGTAAATAAAATATCAAAAAGTACAGTAAATATATCTTACACACCCTATGTAAAATATCACAATCTACACCAAATATATATTATATAATTTACATTAAATATCAAAAGGACACCAAATATATCTTATATACTGTACATAAAATATCAAAATTACAGTAAATATATTTCATATATTGTACATATAATGTTAACTAAAAGTACACCAAATATATTTTATATAGTGTAAATAAAATGTCAAAATGTACAGTAAATATATATTACACACCCTATGTAAAATATCACAATCTACACCAAATTTATATTATGCAATTTACATAAAATATCAAAAGGACACCATATATACCTTATATGCTGAACATAAAATATCAAAATGTACCGTATATATATTTCATATATTGTACATATAATATTAACTAAAAGTACACCAAATACATTTTATATACTGTAAATAAAATATCAAATAGTAGAGTAAATATATATTACATACTGTACATAAAATATCAAAAAGTACACCAAATATGTGTAATATATACTGTAAATAAACTATCAAATCCACAGTAATTATATATAATATACTGTACATAAAATATCAAAAATTACACCAAATGTATATTATTTACTGTAAATAAAATATCAAAAAGTACAGTAAATATATCTTACACACCCTATGTAAAGTATCACAATCTACACCAAATATATATTATATAATTTACATAAAATATCAAAAGGACACCAAATATACCTTATATACTGAACATGAAATATCAAAATGTACAGTAAATATATTTCCTATATTGTACATATAATATTAACTAAAAGTACACCAAATACATTTTATATACTGTAAATAAAATATCAAAAGTTCAGTAAATATATATTACATTCTGTACATAAAATATCAAAAAGTACACCAAATATGTGTTATATATACTGTAAATAAACTATCAAAAACTGCAGTAATTATGTTTAATATACTGTACATAAAATATCAAAAATTACACCAAATGTATATTATTTACTGTAAATAAAATATCAAAAATTACAGTAAATATATCTTACACACCCTATGTAAAATATCACAATCTACACCAAATATATATTATATAATTTACATAAAATATCAAAAGGACACCAAATATATCTTATATACTCTACATAAAATATCAAAATTACAGTAAATATATTTCATATATTGTACATATAATGTTAACTAAAAGTACACCAAATACATTTTATATACTGTAAATAAAATATCAAAAAGTACAGTAAATATATATTACACACCCTATGTAAAATATCACAAACTTCACCAAATATATATTATATAACTTACATAAAATATCAAAAGGACACCAAATATATCTTCTATACTGTACATAAAATATCAAAAGGTACAGTAAATATATTTCATATATTGTATATATAATATTAACTAAAAGTACACCAAATAAATTTTATATACTGTAAATAAATTATCAAAAATTACAGTAAATATATATTACATACTGTACATAAAATATCAAAAAGTACACCAAATATGTGTTATATATAGTGTAAATAAACTATCAAAACTACACTAATTATATTTAATATACTGTACATAAAATATCAAAAATTACACCAAATATATATTATTTACTGTAAATAAAATATCAAAAAGTACAGTAAATATATCTTACACACCATATGTAAAATATCACAATCTACACCAAATATATATTATATAATTTACATAAAATATCAAAAGGACACCAAATATATCTTCTATACTGTACATAAAATATCAAAATGTACAGTAAATATATTTCATATATCGTACATATAATATTAACTAAAAGTACACCAAATACATTTTATATACTGTAAATAAAATATCAAAATGTACAGTAAATATATATCACATTCTGTACATAAAATATCAAAAAGTACACCAAATTTGTGTTTTATATACTAGAAATAAACTATCAAAAACTGCAGTAATTATATTTAATATACTGTACATAAAATATCAAAAATTACACCAAATGTATATTATTTACTGTAAATAAAATATCAAAAAGTACAGTAAATATATCTTACACACCATATGTAAAATATCACAATCTACACCAAATATATATTATATAATTTACATAAAATATCAAAAGGACACCAAATATATCTTCTATACTGTACATAAAATATCAAAATGTACAGTAAATATATTTCATATATCGTATATATAATATTAACTAAAAGTACACCAAATACATTTTGTATACTGTAAATAAAATATCAAAAAGTACAGTAAATATATATTACATACTGTACATAAAATATCAAAAAGTACAACAAATATGTGTTATATAAACTGTAAATAAACTATAAAATACCACAGTAATTATATTTAACATACTGTACATAAAATATCAAAAATTACACCAAATGTATATTATTTACTGAAAATAAAATACCAAAAAGTACAGTAAATATATATTGCACACCATATGTAAAATATCACAATCTACACCAAATATATATTATATAATTTACATAAAATATCAAAAGGACACCAAATATATCTTCTATACTCTACATAAAATATCAAAAAGTACAGTAAATATATTTCATATATTGTACATATAATATTAACTAAAAGTACACCAAATGCATTTTGTATACTGTAAATAAATTATCAAAAATTACAGTAAATTTATATTACATACTGTACATAAAATATCAAAAAGTACACCAAATATGTGTTATATATACTGTAAATAAACTATCAAAAACTACAGTAATTATATTTAATATACTGTACATAAAATATCAAAAATTACACCAAATGTATATTATTTATTGTAAATAAAATATCAAAATTACAGTAAATATATATTACACACCCTATGTAAAATATCAAAAACTACACCAAATATGTAATATAAAATTCACATAAAATATCAAAAGGACACCAAATATTTATTATATACTGTACATAAAATATCAAAAAGTACAGTAAAGATATATTACACACCCTATGTAAAATATCACAAACTACACCAAATATATATTATATAATTTACATAAAATATCAAAAGGACACCAAATATATCTTCTATACTGTTCATAAAATATCAAAAATTACAGTAAATATATTTCATATATTGTACATATAATATTAACTAAAAGTACACCAAATACATTTTATATACTGTAAATAAATTATCAAAAATTACAGTAAATATATATTACATACTGTACATAAAATATCAAAAAGTACACCAAATATGTGTTGTATATACTGTAAATAAACAATCAAAAACTACAGTAATTATATTTAATATACTGTACATAAAATATCAAAAATTACACCAAATGTATATTATTTACTGTAAATAAAATATCATAAAGTACAGTAAATATATATTACACAACCTATGTAAAATATCACAAACTTCACCAAATATATATTATATAATTTACATAAAATATCAAAAGGACACCAATTATATCTTCTATACTGTACATAAAATATCAAAATGTACAGTAAAAATATTTCATATATTGTATATATAATATTAACTAAAAGTACACCAAATACATTTTATATGCTGTAAATAAATTATCAAAAATTACAGTAAATATATATTATATACTGTATATAAAATATCAAAATGTACACCAAATATGTGTTATATATACTGTAAATAAACTATCAAAAACTACAGTAATTATATTTAATATACTGTACATAAAATATCAAAAATTACACCAAATGTATATTATTTACTGTAAATAAAATATCAAAAATTACAGTAAATATATATTACACACCCTATGTAAAATATCAAAAACTACACCAAATATCTATTATAAAATTCACATAAAATATCAAAAGTACACCAAATATTTATTATATACTGTACATAAAATATCAAAAAGTACAGTAAATATATATTACACACCCTATGTAAAATATCACAAACTACACCAAATATATATTATATAATTGACATAAAATATCAAAAGGAAACCTAATATATCTTCTATACTGTTCATAAAATATCAAAAATTACAGTAAATATATTTCACATATTGTACATATAATATTAACTAAAAGTACACCAAATACATTTTATATACTGTAAATAAATCATCAAAAATTACAGTAAACATAGATTACATACTGTACATAAAATATCAAAAAGTACACCAAATATGTGTTATATATACTGTAAATAAACAATCAAAAACTACAGTAATTATATTTAATGTACTGTACATAAAATATCAAAAATTACACCAAATGTATATTATTTACTGTAAATAAAATATCAAAAATTACAGTAAATATATATTACACACCCTATGTAAAATATCAAAAACTACACCAAATATATATTATAAAATTCACATAAAATATCAAAAGGACACCAAATATATCTTATATACTGTACATAAATTATCAAAAGTACAGTAAATATATTTCATATATTGTACATATAATATTAACTAAAAGTACACCAAATACATTTTATATAGTGTAAATAAAATATCAAAATGTACAGTAAATATATATTACACACCATATGTAAAATATCACAATCTACACCAAATATATATTATATAATTTACATAAAATATCAAAAGGACACCAAATATATCTTATATAGTGTACATAAAATATCAAAATGTACAGTAAATATATTTCATATATTGTACATATAACATTAACTAAAAGTACACCAAATACATTTTATATACAGTAAATAAAATATCAAAAAGTACAGTAAATATATATTACATACTGTACATAAAATATCAAAAATACACCAAATATGTGTTATATATACTGTAAATATCAAAAACTACAGTAATCATATTCAATGTACTGTATATAAAATATCAAAAATTACACCAAATATAAATTAAATACTGTAAATGAAATATCAAAAAGGACAGTAAATATATACTACACACCCTATGTAAAATATCAAAAATTACACCAAATATATATTATATAATTTACATAGAATATAAAAAGGACACCAAATATATCTTATATATTGTACATAAAATATCAAAAAGTACAGTATATATATTTCATACATTGTACATATATTATTAACTAAAAGTACACCAAATACATTTTGTATACTGAAAATAAAATATCAAAAAGTACAGTAAATCTATATTACATACTGTACATAAAATATCAAAAAGTACACCAAATATGTGTTATATATACTGTAAATAAACTATCAAAAACTACAGTAATTATATTTAATATACTGTACATAAAATATCAAAAATTACACCAAAGGAATGTTATTTACTGTAAATAAAATATCAAAAAGTACAGTAAATATATCTTACACTCCCTATGTAAAATATCACAATCTACACCAAATATATATTATATAATTTACATAAAATATCAAAAGGACACCAAATATATCTTATATAGTGTACATAAAATATCAAAATGTATAGTAAATATATTTCCTATATTGTACATATAATATTAACTGAAAGTACACCAAATACATTTTATATACTGTAAATAAAATATCAAAAATACAGTAAATATATATTACTTTCAGTACATAAAATATCAAAAAGTACACCAAATATGTGTTATATATACTGTAAATAAACTATCAAAAACTGCAGTAATTATGTTTAATATACTGTACATAAAATATTAAAAATTACACCAAATGTATATTATTTACTGTAAATAAAATATCAAAAAGTACAGTAAATATATCTTACACACCCTATGAAAAATATCACAATCTACACCAAATATATATTATATAATTTACATAAAATATCAAAAGGACACCAAATATATCTTATATAGTGTACATAAAATATCAAAATGTACAGTAAATATATTTCATATATTGTACATATAATATTAACTAAAAGTACACCAAATACATTTTATATACAGTAAATAAAATATCAAAAAGTACAGTAAATATGTATTACATACTGTACATAAAATATCAAAAAGTACACCATATATGTGTAATATATACTGTAAATAAACTATCAAAAACTACTGTAATTATATTTAATATACTGTACATAAAATATCAAAAATTAAACCAAATGTATATTATATACTGTAAATAAAATATCATCAAGTACAGTAAATATATATTACACAACCTATGTAAAATATCACAAACTTCACCAAATATATATTATAAAATTTACATAAAATATCAAAAGGACACCACTTATATCTTCTATACTGTACATAAAATTTCAAAATGTACAGTAAATATATTTCATATATTGTATATATAATATTAACTAAAAGTACACCAAATACATTTTATATACTGTAAATAAATTATCAAAAATTACAGTAAATATATATTACATACTGTATATAAAATATCAAAAAGTACACCATATATGTGTTATATATACTGTAAATAAACTATCAAATACTATAGTAATTATATTTAATATACTGTACATAAAATATCAAAAATTACACCAAATGTATATTATTTACTGTAAATAAAATATCAAAAATTACAGTAAATATATATTACACACCCTATGTAAAATATCAAAAACTACACCAAATATCTATTATAAAATTCACATAAAATATCAAAAGGACACCAAATATTTATTATATACTGTACATAAAATATCAAAAAGTACAGTAAATATATTTCATATAGTGTACATATAATATTAACTAAAAGTACACCAAATACATTTCATATACTGTAAATAAAATATCAAAAAGTACAGTAAATATATATTACATACTGTACATAAAATATCAAAAAGTACACCAAATATGTGTTATATATACTGTGAATAAACTATCAAATATACAGTAATTATATATAATATACTGTACAAAAAATATCAAAAATTACACCAAATGTATATTATATACTGTAAATAAAATATCAAAAAGAACAGTAAATGTATATGGCATACCCTATGTAAAATATCAAAAACTACACCAAATATATATTATATAATTTACAGAAAATATCAAAAGGACACCAAATATATATTCTATACTGTACACAAAATATCAAAAAGTACAGTAAATATATTTCATATATCTTACATATAATATTAACTAAAAGTACACCAAATGCATTTTATATACTGTAAATAAAATATCAAAAAGTACAGTAAACATATATTACATACTGTACATAAAATATCAAAAAGTACACCAAATATGTGTTATATATACTGTAAATATCAAAAACTACAGTAATCATATTCAATGTACTGTATATAAAATATCAAAAATTACACCAAATATAAATTAAATACTGTAAATAAAATATCAAAACGGACAGTAAATATATACTACACACCCTATGTAAAATATCAAAAATTACACCAAATATATATAATATAATTTACATAGAATATAAAAAGGACACCAAATATATCTTATATATTGTACATAATATATCAAAAAGTACAGTATATATATTTCATACATTGTACATATATTATTAACTAAAAGTACACCAAATACATTTTGTATACTGAAAATAAAATATCAAAAATACAGTAAATCTATATTACCTACTGTACATAAAATATCAAAAAGTACACCAAATATGTGTTACATATACTGTAAATAAACTATCAAAAACTACAGTAATTATATTTAATATACTGTACATAAAATATCAAAAATTACACCAAAGGAATATTATTTACTGTAAATAAAATATCAAAAAGTACAGTAAATATATCTTACACTCCCTATGTAAAATATCACAATCTACACCAAATATATATTATATAATTTACATAAAATATCAAAAGGACTCCAAATATATCTTATATAGTGTACATAAAATATCAAAATGTACAGTAAATATATTTCCTATATTGTACATATAATATTAACTGAAAGTACACCAAGTACATTTTATATACTGTAAATAAAATATCAAAAATACAGTAAATATATATTACCTACTGTACATAAAATATCAAAAAGTACACCAAATATGTGTAATATATACTGTAAATAAACTATCAAAACTACACTAATTATATTTAATATACTGTACATAAAATATCAAAAATTACACCAAATATATATTATTTACTGTAAAGAAAATACCAAAAAGTACAGTAAATATATATTACACACCCTATGTAAAATATCACAAACTACACCAAATATATATTATATAATTTGCATAAAATATCAAAAGGACACCAAATATACCTTATATACTGAACATGAAATATCAAAAAGTACAGTAAATATATTTCATATATTGTACATATAATATTAACTAAAAGTACACCAAATACATTTTATATACTGTAAATAAAATATCAAAAGTACAGTAAATATATATTACATTCAGTACATAAAATATCAAAAAGTACACCAAATATGTGTTATATATACTGTAAAAAAACTATCAAAAACTGCAGTAATTATATTTAATGTACTGTACATAAAATATCAAAAATTACACCAAATGTATATTATTTACTGTAAATAAAATATCAAAAAGTACAGTAAATATATCTTACACACCCTATGTAAAATATCACAAAGTTCACCAAATATATATTATATAATTTACATAAAATATCAAAAGGACACCAAATATACCTTATATACTGAACATGAAATATCAAAATGTACAGTAAATATATTTCATATATTGTACATATAATATTAACTAAAAGTACACCAAATACATTTTATATACTGTAAATAAAATATCAAAAGTACAGTAAGTATATCATACATTCTGTACATAAAATATCAAAAAGTACACCAAATATGTGGTATATATACTGTAAATAAACTATCAAAAACTGCAGTAACTATGTTTAATATACTGTACATAAAATATCAAAAATTACACCAAATGTATATTATTTACTGTAAATAAAATATCAAAAAGTACAGTAAATATGTCTTACACACCCTATGTAAAATATCACAATCTACAGCAAATATATATTATATAATTTACATAAAATATCAAAAGGACACCAAATATGTGTTATATATACTGTAAATATCAAAAACTACAGTAATCATATTCAATGTACTGTATATAAAATATCAAAAATTACACCAAACATAAATTAAATACTGTAAATAAAATATCAAAAAGGACAGTAAATATATACTACACACCCTATGTAAAATATCAAATATTACACCAAATATATATTATTTAATTTACATAGAATATAAAAAGGACACCAAATATATCTTATATATTGTACATAAAATATCAAAAAGTACAGTATATATATTTCATTCATTGTACATATATTATTAACTAAAAGTACACCAAATACATTTTTTATACTGAAAATAAAATATCAAAAAGTACAGTAAATATATATTACATACTGTACAGAAAATATCAAAAAGTACACCAAATATGTGTCATATATACTGTAAATAAACTATCAAGAACTATAGTAATTATATTTAATATACTGTACATAAAATATCAAAAATTACACCAAATGTATATTATATACTGTAAATAAAATATCAAAAAGTACAGTAAATATACATTACACACCCTATGAAATATCACAAACTACACCAAATATATATTATCTAATTTACATAAAATATCAAGAGGACAGCAAATATAACTTCTATACTGTACATAAAATATCAAAAAGTACAGTAAATATATTTCATATATTGTATATATAATATTAACTAAAATTACACCAAATACATTTTATATACTGTAAATAAATTATCAAAAATTACAGTAAATATATATTACATACTGTACATAAAATATCAAAAAGTAGACCAAATATGTGTTATATATACTGTAAATAAACTATCAAATCCACAGTAATTATATATAATATACTGTACATAAAATATCAAAAATTACACCAAATGTATATTATTTACTGTAAATAAAATATCAAAAAGTACAGTAAATATATCTTACACACCCTATGTAAAGTATCACAATCTACACCAAATATATATTATATAATTTACATAAAATATCAAAAGGACACCAAATATACCTTATATACTGAACATGAAATATCAAAATGTACAGTAAATATATTTCATATATTGTACATATAATATTAACTAAAAGTACACCAAATACATTTTATATACTGTAAATAAAATATCAAAATGTACAGTAAATATATATTACATTCTGTACATAAAATATCAAAAAGTACACCAAATTTGTGTTTTATATACTAGAAATAAACTATCAAAACTGCAGTAATTATATTTAATATACTGTACATAAAATATCAAAAATTACACCAAATGTATATTATTTACTGTAAATAAAATATCAAAAAGTACAGTAAATATATTTTACACACCCTATGTAAAATATCACAATCTACACCAAATATATATTATATAATTTACATAAAATATCAAAAGGACACCAAATATATCTTATATACTGTACATAAAATATCAAAATTACAGTAAATGTATTTCATATATTGTACATAGAATGCTAACTAAAAGTACACCAAATACATTTTATATACTGTAAATAAAATATCAAAAAGTACAGTAAATATATATTACACACCCTATGTAAAATATCACAAACTTCACCAAATATATATTATATAATTTACATAAAATATCAAAAGGACACCAAATATATCTTCTATACTGTGCATAAAGTATCAAAATGTACAGTAAATATATTTCATATATTGTATATATAATATTAACTAAAAGTACACCAAATACATTTTATATACTGTAAATAAGTTATCAAAAATTTCAGTAAATATATATTACATACTGTACATAAAATATCAAAAAGTACACCAAATATGTGTTATATATACTGTAAATAAACTATCAAAACTACACTAATTATATTTAATATACTGTACATAAAATATCAAAAATTACACCAAATATATATTATTTACTGTAAAGAAAATACCAAAAAGTACAGCAAATATATATTACACACCCTATGTAAAATATCACAAACTACACCAAATATATATTATATAATTTACATAAAATATCAAAAGGACACCAAATATATCTTATATACTGAACATGAAATATCAAAATGTACAGTAAATATATTTCATAGATTGTACATATAATATTAACTAAAAGTACACCAAATACATTTTATATAGTGTAAATAAAATATCAAAATGTACAGTAAATATATATTACATTCTGTACATAAAATATCAAAAAGTACTCCAAATTTGTGTTTTATATACTGTAAATAAACTATCAAAAACTACAGTAATTATATTTAATATACTGTACATTAAATATCAAAAATTAAACCAAATGTATATTATTTACTGTAAATAAAATATCAAAAAGTACAGTAAATATATCTTACACACCCTATGTAAAATATCACAATCTACAGCAAATATATATTATATAATTTACATAAAATATCAAAAGGACACCAAGTATATCTTATATAGTGTAGATAAAATATCAAAATGTACAGTAAATATATTTCCTATATTGTACATATAATATTAACTAAAAGTACACCAAATACATTTTATATACTGTAAATAAAATATCAAAAATACAGTAAATATATATTACATACTGTACATAAAATATCAAAAAGTACACCAAATATGTGTAATAGATAATGTAAATAAACTATCAAAAACTACAGTAAATATATTGAATTTACTGTACATAAAATATCAAAAATTACACCAAATGTATATTATATACTGTAAATAAAATATCAAAAAGTACAGTAAATATATATTACACACCCTATGTAAAATATCACAAACTTCACCAAATATATATTATATAATTTACAAAAAATATCAAAAGGACACCAAATATATCTTCTATACTGTACATAAAATATCAAAATGTACAGTAAATATATTTCATATATTGTATATATAATATTAACTAAAAGTACACCAAATACATTTTATATACTGTAAATAAATTATCAAAAATTACAGTAAATATATATTACATACTGTACATAAAATATCAAAAAGTACACCAAATATGTGTTATATATACTGTAAATAAACTATCAAAACTACACTAATTATATTTAATATACTGTACATAAAATATCAAAAATTACACCAAATATATATTATTTACTGTCAGGAAAATACCAAAAAGTACAGTAAATATATATTACACACCCTATGTAAAATATCACAAACTACACCAAATATATATCATATAATTTACTTAAAATATCAAAAGGACACCAAATATATCTTATATACTGAACATGAAATATCAAAATGTACAGTAAATATATTTCCTATATAGTACATATAATATTAACTAAAAGTACACCAAATACATTTTATATACTGTAAATAAAATATCAAAATTACAGTAAATATATATTACATTCAGTACATAAAATATCAAAATGTACACCAAATATGTGTTATATATACTGTAAAAAAACTATCAAAAACTGCAGTAATTATATTTAATGTACTGTACATAAAATATCAAAAATTACACCAAATGTATATTATTTACTGTAAATAAAATATCAAAAAGTACAGTAAATATATCTTACACACCCTATGTAAAATATCACAAAGTTCACCAAATATATATTATATAATTTACATAAAATATCAAAAGGACACCAAATATACCTTATATACTGAACATGAAATATCAAAATGTACAGTAAATATATTTCATATATTGTACATATAATATTAACTAAAAGTACACCAAATACATTTTATATACTGTAAATAAAATATCAAAAGTACAGTAAGTATATCATACATTCTGTACATAAAATATCAAAAAGTACACCAAATATGTGGTATATATACTGTAAATAAACTATCAAAAACTGCAGTAACTATGTTTAATATACTGTACATAAAATATCAAAAATTACACCAAATGTATATTATTTACTGTAAATAAAATATCAAAAAGTACAGTAAATATATCTTACACACCCTATGTAAAATATCACAATCTACAGCAAATATATATTATATAATTTACATAAAATATCAAAAGGACACCAAATATGTGTTATATATACTGTAAATAACAAAAACTACAGTAATCATATTCAATGTACTGTATATAAAATATCAAAAATTACACCAAACATAAATTAAATACTGTAAATAAAATATCAAAAAGGACAGTAAATATATACTACACACCCTATGTAAAATATCAAATATTACACCAAATATATATTATTTAATTTACATAGAATATAAAAAGGACACCAAATATATCTTATATATTGTACATAAAATATCAAAAAGTACAGTATATATATTTCATTCATTGTACATATATTATTAACTAAAAGTACACCAAATACATTTTTTATACTGAAAATAAAATATCAAAAAGTACAGTAAATATATATTACATACTGTACAGAAAATATCAAAAAGTACACCAAATATGTGTCATATATACTGTAAATAAACTATCAAGAACTATAGTAATTATATTTAATATACTGTACATAAAATATCAAAAATTACACCAAATGTATATTATATACTGTAAATAAAATATCAAAAAGTACAGTAAATATACATTACACACCCTATGAAATATCACAAACTACACCAAATATATATTATCTAATTTACATAAAATATCAAGAGGACAGCAAATATAACTTCTATACTGTACATAAAATATCAAAAAGTACAGTAAATATATTTCATATATTGTATATATAATATTAACTAAAAGTACACCAAATACATTTTATATACTGTAAATAAATTATCAAAAATTACAGTAAATATATATTACATACTGTACATAAAATATCAAAAAGTAGACCAAATATGTGTTATATATACTGTAAATAAACTATCAAATCCACAGTAATTATATATAATATACTGTACATAAAATATCAAAAATTACACCAAATATATATTATTTACTGTCAGGAAAATACCAAAAAGTACAGTAAATATATATTACACACCCTATGTAAAATATCACAAACTACACCAAATATATATCATATAATTTACTTAAAATATCAAAAGGACACCAAATATATCTTATATACTGAACATGAAATATCAAAATGTACAGTAAATATATTTCCTATATAGTACATATAATATTAACTAAAAGTACACCAAATACATTTTATATACTGTAAATAAAATATCAAAATGTACAGTAAATATATATTACATTCTGTACATAAAATATCAAAAAGTACACCAAATTTGTGTTTTATATACTGTAAATGAACTATCAAAAACTGCAGTAATTATATTTTATATACTGTATATAAAATATCAAAAATTAAACCAAATGTATATTATTTACTGTGAATAAAATATCAAAAAGTACAGTAAATATATCTTACACACCCTATGTAAAATATCACAATCTACACCAAATATATATTATATAATTTACATAAAATATCAAAAGGACACCAAATATATCTTATATAGTGTACATAAAATATCAAAATGTACAGTAAATATATTTCCTATATTGTACATATAACATTAACTAAAAGTACACCAAATACATTTTATATACTGTAACTAAAATATCAAAAATACGGTAAATATAAATTACATACTGTACATAAAATATCAATAAGTACACCAAATATGTGTAATATATACTGTAAATAAACTATCAAAAACTACAGTAATTATATTTAATATACTGTACATAAAATATCAAAAATTACACCAAATGTATATTATATACTGTAAATAAAATATCAAAAAGTACAGTAAATATATATTACACACCCTATGTAAAATATCACAAACTTCACCAAATATATATTATATAATTTACATAAAATATCAAAAGGACACCAAATATGTCTTCTATACTGTACATAAAATATCAAAATGTACAGTAAATATATTTCATATATTGTATATATAATATTAACTAAAAGTACACCAAATACATTTTATATACTGTAAATAAATTATCAAAAATTACAGTAAATATATATTACATATTGTACATAAAATATCAAAAAGTACACCAAGTATGTGTTATATATACTGTAAATAAACAATCAAAACTACACTAATTATATTTAATATACTGTACATAAAATATCAAAAATTACACCAAATATATATTATTTACTGTACAGAAAATACCAAAAAGTACAGTAAATATATATTACACACCCTATGTAAAATATCACAAACTACACCAAATATATGTTATATAATTTACTTAAAATATCAAAAGGACAACAAATATATCTTATATACTGAACATGAAATATCAAAATGTACAGTAAATATATTTCATATATTGTACATATAATATTAACTAAAAGTACACCAAATACATTTTATATACTGTAAATAAAATATCAAAAGTACAGTAAATATATATTACATTCTGTACATAAAATATCAAAAAGTACACCAAATTTGTGTTTTATATACTGTAAATAAACTATCAAAAACTGCAGTAATTATATTTAATATACTGTACATAAAATATCAAAAATTAAACCAAATGTATATTATTTACTGTGAATAAAATATCAAAAAGTACAGTAAATATATATTACACACCCTATGTAAAATATCACAATCTACAAGAAATATATATTATATAATTTACATAAAATATCAAAAGGACACCAAATAAATATTATATACTGTACATAAAATATCAAAAGTACAGTAAATATATTTCATATATTGTACATATAATATTAACTAAAAGTACACCAAATACATTTTATATACAGTAAATAAGTTATCAAAAATTACAGTAAATATATATTGCATACTGTACATAAAATATCAAAAAGTACACCAAATATGTGTTATATATACTGTAAATAAACTATCAAAACTACACTAATTATATTTAATATACTGTACATAAAATATAAAAAATTACACCGAATGTATATTATATACTGTAAATAAAATATCAAAAAGTACAATAAATATATATTACACACCCTATGTGAAATATCACAAACTTCACCAAATATATATTATATAATTTACATAAAATATCAAAAGGACACCAAATATATCTTCTATACTGTACATAAAATATCAAAATGTACAGTAAATATATTTCATATATTGTATATATAATATTAACTAAAATTACACCAAATTCATTTTATATACTGTAAATAAATTATCAAAAATTACAGTAAATATATATTACATACTGTACATAAAATATCAAAAAGTACACCAAATATGTGTTGTATATACTGTAAATAAACTATCAAAACTACACTAATTATATTTAATATACTGTACATTAAATATCAAAAATTACACCAAATATATATTATTTACTGTAAAGAAAATACCAAAAAGTACAGTAAATATATATTACACACCCTATGTAAAATATCACAAACTACACCCAATATATATTATATAATTTACATAAAATATCAAAAGGACACCAAATATATCTTGTATACTGAACAAGAAATATCAAAATGTACAGTAAATATATTTCATATATTGTACATATAATATTAACTAAAAGTACACCAAATACATTTTATATACTGTAAATAAAATATCAAAAGTACAGTAAATATATATTACATTCTGTACATAAAATATCAAAAACTACACCAAATTTGTGTTTTATATACTGTAAATAAACTATCAAAAACTGCAGTAATTATATTTAATATACTGTACATAAAATATCAAAAATTAAACCAAATGTATATTATTTACTGTAAATAAAATATCAAAAAGTACAGTAAATATATCTTACACACCCTATGTAAAATATCACAATCTACACCAAATATATATTATATAATTTACATAAAATATCAAAAGGACACCAAATATATCTTATATACTGTACATAAAATATCAAAATATACACTAAATATATTTCATATATTGTACATTTATTAACTAAAAGTACACCAAATACATTTTATATACTGTAAATAAAATATCAAAAATACAGGAAATATATATTACATACTGTACATAAAATATCAAAAAGTACACCAAATATGTGTAATATATACTGTAAATAAACTATCAAAAACTACAGTAATTATATTTAATATACTGTACATAAAATATCAAAAATGACACCAAATGTATATTATATACTGTAAATAAAATATCAACAGGTACACTAAATATATATTACACACCCTATGTAAAATATCACAAACTTCACCAAATATATATTATATAATTTACATAAAATATCAAAAGGACACCAAATATATCTTCTATACTGTACATAAAATATCAAAATGTACAGTAAATATATTTCATATATTGTATATATAATATTAACTAAAAGTACACCAAATACATTTTATATACTGTATATGAATTATCAAAAATTACAGTAAATATATATTACATACTGTACATAAAATATCAAAAAGTACACCAAATATGTGTTATATATACTGTAAATAAACTATCAAAACTACACTAATTATATTTAATATACTGTACATAAAATATCAAAAATTACACCAAATATATATTATTTACTGTAAAGAAAATACCAAAAAGTACAGTAAATATATATGACACACCCTATGTAAAATATCACAAACTACACCAAATATATATTATATAATTTACGTAAAATATCAAAAGGACACCAAATATATCTTATGTACTGTACATAAAATATCAAAATGTACACTAAATATATTTCGTATATTGTACATATAATATTAACTGAAAGTACACCAAATACATTTTATATACTGTAAATAAAATATCAAAAATTACAGTAAATATGTATTACATACTGTACATAAGATATCAAAAAGTACACCAAATATGTGTTATATATACTGTAAATAAACTATCAAAAACTACAGTAATTATATTTAACATACTGTACATAAAATATCAAAAATTACACCAAATGTATATTATTTACTGTACATAAAATATCAAAAAGTACAGTAAATATATATTACACACCGTATGTAAAATATCACAATCTACACCAAATATATATTATATAATTTACATAAAATATCAAAATGACACAAAATATATCTTATATACTGTACATAAAATATCAAAAAGTACAGTAAATATATTTCATATATTGTACATATAATATTAACTAAAAGTACACCAAATACATTTTATATAGTGTAAATAAAATATCAAAAAGAACAGTAAATATATATTACACACCATAATTAAAATATCACAATCTACACCAAATATATATTATATAATTTACATAAAATATCAAAAGGACTCCAAATATATCCTATATACTGTACATAAAATAGCAAAAAGTACAGTAAATATATTTCATATATTGTACATATAATATTAACTAAAAGTACACCAAATACATTTTATATAGTGTAAATAAAATACCAAAAATTACAGTGAATATATATTACATACTGTACATAAAATATCAAAAAGTACACCAAATATGTGTTATATATACTGTAAATATACTATCAAACCTACAGTAATTATGTTTAATATACTGTATATAAAATATCAAAAATTACACCAAATATATAATTTACTGTAAAGAAAATACCAAAAAGTACAGTAAATATATATTACACACCCGATGTAAAATATGACAAACTACACCAAATATATATTATATAATTTACATAAAATATCAAAAGGACACGAAATATACCTTATATACTGAACAAGAAATATCAAAATGTACAGTAAATATATTTCATATATTGTACATATAATATTAACTAAAAGTACACCAAATACATTTCATATACTGTAAATAAAATATCAAAAAGTACAGTAAATATATATTACATTCTGTACATAAAATATCAAAAAATACACCAAATATGTGTTATATATACTGTAAATAAACTATCAAAAACTGCAGTAATTATATTTAATATACTGTACATAAAATATCAAAAATTACACCAAATGTATATTATTTACTGTAAATAAAATATCAAAAAGTACAGTAAATATATCTTACACACCCTATGTAAAATATCACAATCTACAGCAAATATATATTATATAATTTACATAAAATATCAAAAGGACACCAAATATGTGTTATATATACTGTAAATATCAAAAACTACAGTAATCATATTCAATGTACTGTATATAAAATATCAAAAATTACACCAAACATAAATTAAATACTGTAAATAAAATATCAAAAAGGACAGTAAATATATACTACACACCCTATGTAAAATATCAAATATTACACCAAATATATATTATTTAATTTACATAGAATATAAAAAGGACACCAAATATATCTTATATATTGTACATAAAATATCAAAAAGTACAGTATATATATTTCATTCATTGTACATATATTATTAACTAAAAGTACACCAAATACATTTTTTATACTGAAAATAAAATATCAAAAAGTACAGTAAATATATATTACATACTGTACAGAAAATATCAAAAAGTACACCAAATATGTGTTATATATACTGTAAATAAACTATCAAGAACTATAGTAATTATATTTAATATACTGTACATAAAATATCAAAAATTACACCAAATGTATATTATATACTGTAAATAAAATATCAAAAAGTACAGTAAATATACATTACACACCCTATGAAATATCACAAACTACACCAAATATATATTATCTAATTTACATAAAATATCAAGAGGACACCAAATATAACTTCTATACTGTACATAAAATATCAAAAAGTACAGTAAATATATTTCATATATTGTATATATAATATTAACTAAAAGTACACCAAATACATTTTATATACTGTAAATAAATTATCAAAAATTACAGTAAATATATATTACATACTGTACATAAAATATCAAATAGTTGACCAAATATGTGTTATATATACTGTAAATAAACAATCAAAAACTTCAGTAATTATATTTAATATACTGTACATAAAATATCAAAAATTTCACCAAATGTATAATATTTACTGTAAATAAAATATCAAAAATTACAGTAAATATATATTACACACCCTATGGAAAATATCAAAAACAACACTAAATATATATTATAAAATTCACAAAAAATATCAAAAGGACACCAAATATATATTATATACTGTACATAAAATATCAAAAAGAACAGTAAATATATTTCATATATTGTACATATAATATTAACTAAAAGTACACCAAATACATTTCATGTACTGTAAATAAAATATCAAAAAGTACAGTAAATATATATTACATACTGTACATAAAATATCAAAAAGTACACCAAATATGTGTTATAAATACTGTAAATAAACTATAAAAAACTACAGTAATTATATTTAATATACTGTACATGAAATATCAAAAACTACACCAAATGTAAATTATTTATTGTAAATAAAATATCAAAAAGTACAGTAAATACATATGACATACCCTATGTAAAATATCAAAAGCTACACCAAATATATATTATATAATTTACGTAAAATATCAAAAGGACACAAATTCTATCTTCTATACTGTACAAAAAATATGAAAAAGTACAGTAAATATATTTCATATATTGTATATATAATATTAACGAAAAGAACACCAAATATATTTTATATACTGTAAGTAAATTATCAAAAATTACAGTAAATATATATTACATACTGTACATAAAATATCAAAAACTACATCAAATATGTGTTATATATACTGTAAATAAACTATCAAAAACTACAGTAATTATATTTACTATACTGTTCATAAAATATCAAAAATTACACCAAATGTATATTATATATTGTAAATAAAATATCAAAAAGTACAGTAAATATATATGACACACCCTATGTAAAATATCAAAAACGACACCAAATATATATTATATAATTTACATAAAATAACAAAAGGACACCAAATATATCTTCTATACTGTACACAAAATATCAAAAAGTACAGTAAATATATTTCATATATTGTACATATAATATTAACTAAAAGTACACCTAATACATTTTATATACTCTAAATAAAATATCAAAATTACAGTAAATTTATATTACATACTGTACATAAAACATCAAAAAGTACACCAAATATGTGTTATATATACTGTAAATATCAAAAACTACAGTAATCATATCCAATGTACTGTATATAAAATATCAAAAATTACACCAAATATACATTAAATACTGTAAATAAAATATCAAAAAGGACAGTAAATATATGCTACACACCCTATGTAAAATATCAAAAATTACACCAAATATATATTATATAATTTACATAGAATATAAAAAGGACACCAAATACATCTTATATATTGTACATAAAATATCAAAAAGTACAGTATATATATTTCATACATTGTATATATATTATTAACTAAAAGTACACCAAATACATTTTGTATACTGAAAATAAAATATCAAAAGTACAGTAAATATATATTACATACTGTACAGAAAATATCAAAAAGTACACTATATATGTGTTATATATACTGTAAATAAACTATCAAACACTACAGTAATTATATTTAATATACTGTACATTAAATATCAAAAATTACACGAAATATATATTATATACTGTAAATAAATTATCAAAAAGTACAGTAAGTACACATTACACACCCTATGAAATATCACAAACTACACCAAATATATATTATATAATTTACATAAAATATCAAAAGGACACCAAATATATCTTCTATACTGTACATAAAATATCAAAAAGTACAGTAAATATATTTCATATATTGTATATATAATATTAATTAAAAGTACACCAAACACATTTTATATACTGTAAATAAATTATCAAAAATTACAGTAAATATATATTACATACTGTACATAAAATATCAAAAAGTACACCAAGTATGTGTTATATATACTGTAAATAAACAATCAAAAACTACAGTAATTATATTTAATATACTGTACATAAAATATCAAAAATTACACCAAATGTATATTATTTACTGTAAATGAAATATCAAAAATTACAGTAAATATATATTACACACCCTATGGAAAATATCAAAAACTACATCAAATATATATTATAAAATTCACAAAAATATCAAAAGGACACCAAATATATATTATATACTGTACATAAAATATCAAAAAGTACAGTAAATATATTTCATATATTGTACATGTAATATTAACTAAAAGTACACCAAATACATTTTATATACTGTAAATAAAATATCAAAAAGTACAGTAAATATATATTACATAGTGTACATAAAATATCAAAAAGTACTCCAAATATGTGTAATTTATACTGTAAATAAACTATCAAAAACTACAGTAATTATATTTACTTTACTGTACATAAAATATCAAAAATTACACCAAATGTATATTATATACTGTAAATAAAATATCAAAAAGTACAGTAAATATATCTTACACACCCTATGTAAAATATCACAAACTACACCAAATATATATTATATAATTTACATAAAATATCAAAAGGACACCAAATATATCTTCTATACCGTACATAAAATATCAAAAAGTACAGTAAATATATTTCATATATTGTATATATAATATTAACTAAAAGTACACCAAACACATTTTATATACTGTAAATAAATTATCAAAAACTTCAGTAAATATATATTACATACTGTACATAAAATATCAAAAAGTACACCAAATATGTGTTATATATACTGTAAATAAACAATCAAAAACTACAATAATTATATTTAATATACTGTACATAAAATATCAAAAATTACACCAAATGTATATTATTTACTGTAAATGAAATATCAAAAATTACAGTAAATATATATTACACACCCTATGGAAAATATCACAAACTAAATCAAATATATATTATAAAATTCACAAAAAATATCAAAAGGACACCAAATATATATTATATACTGTACATAAAATATCAAAATGTACAGTAAATATATTTCATATATTGTACATGTAATATTAACTAAAAGTACACCAAATACATTTTATATACTGTAAATAAAATATCAAAAAGTACAGTAAATATATATTACATTCTGTACATAAAATATCAAAAAGTACACCAAATATGTGTTATATATACTGTAAATAAACTATCAAAAACTGCAGTAATTATATTTAATATACTGTACATAAAATATAAAAAATTACACCAAATGTATATTATTTACTGTAAATAAAATATCAAAAAGTACAGTAAATATATATTGCACACCATATGTAAAATATCACAATCTACACCAAATATATATTATATAATTTACATAAAATATCAAAAGGACACCAAATATATCTTCTATACTGTACATAAAATATCAAAAAGTACAGTAAATATATTTCATATATTGTACATATAATATTAACTAAAAGTACACCAAATACATTTTATATACTGTAAATAAATTATCAAAAATTACAGTAAATATATATTACATACTGTACATAAAATATCAAAAAGTACACCAAATATGTGTTATATATACTGTAAATAAACTATCAAAAACTACAGTAATTATATTTAATATACTGTACATAAAATATCAAAAATTACACCAAATGTATATTATTTACTGTAAATAAAATATCAAAAATTACAGTAAATATATATTACACACCCTATGTAAAATATCAAAAACTACACCAAATATATATTATAAAATTCACATAAAATATCAAAAGGACACCAAATATATCTTATATACTGTACATAAATTATCAAAAGTACAGTAAATATATTTCATATATTGTACATATAATATTAACTAAAAGTACACCAAATACATTTTATATAGTGTAAATACAATATCAAAATGTACAGTAAATATATATTACACACCATATGTAAAATATCACAATCTACACCAAATATATATTATATAATTTACATAAAATATCAAAAGGACACCAAATATATCTTAGATAGTGTACATAAAATATCAAAATGTACAGTAAATATATTTCATATATTGTACATATAACATTAACTAAAAGTACACCAAATACATTTTATATACAGTAAATAAAATATCAAAAAGTACAGTAAATATATATTACATACTGTACATAAAATATCAAAAATACACCAAATATGTGTTATATATACTGTAAATATCAAAAACTACAGTAATCATATTCAATGTACTGTATATAAAATATCAAAAATTACACCAAATATAAATTAAATACTGTAAATGAAATATCAAAAAGGACAGTAAATATATACTACACACCCTATGTAAAATATCAAAAATTACACCAAATATATATTATATAATTTACATAGAATATAAAAAGGACACCAAATATATCTTATATATTGTACATATAATATCAAAAAGTACAGTATATATATTTCATACATTGTACATATATTATTAACTAAAAGTACACCAAATACATTTTGTATACTGAAAATAAAATATCAAAAAGTACAGTAAATCTATATTACATACTGTACATAAAATATCAAAAAGTACACCAAATATGTGTTATATATACTGTAAATAAACTATCAAAAACTACAGTAATTATATTTAATATACTGTACATAAAATATCAAAAATTACACCAAAGGAATGTTATTTACTGTAAATAAAATATCAAAAAGTACAGTAAATATATCTTACACTCCCTATGTAAAATATCACAATCTACACCAAATATATATTATATAATTTACATAAAATATCAAAAGGACACCAAATATATCTTATATAGTGTACATAAAATATCAAAATGTACAGTAAATATATTTCCTATATTGTACATATAATATTAACTGAAAGTACACCAAATACATTTTATATACTGTAAATAAAATATCAAAAATACAGTAAATATATATTAAATACTGTACATAAAATATCAAAAAGTACACCAAATATGTGTAATATATACTGTAAATAAACTATCAAAACTACACTAATTATATTTAATATACTGTACATAAAATATCAATAATTACACCAAATATATATTATTTACTGTAAACAAAATACCAAAAAGTACAGTAAATATATATTACACACCCTATGTAAAATATCACAAACTACACCAAATATATATTATATAATTTACATAAAATATCAAAAGGACACCAAATATACCTTATATACTGAACATGAAATATCAAAAAGTACAGTAAATATATTTCATATATTGTACATATAATATTAACTAAAAGTACACCAAATACATTTTATATACTGTAAATAAAATATCAAAATTACAGTAAATATATATTACTTTCAGTACATAAAATATCAAAAAGTACACCAAATATGTGTTATATATACTGTAAATAAACTATCAAAAACTGCAGTAATTATGTTTAATATACTGTACATAAAATATCAAAAATTACACCAAATGTATATTATTTACTGTAAATAAAATATCAAAAAGTACAGTAAATATATCTTACACACCCTATGTAAAATATCACAATCTACACCAAATATATATTATATAATTTACATAAAATATCAAAAGGACACCAAATACATCTTATATAGTGTACATAAAATATCAAAATGTACAGTAAATATATTTCATATATTGTACATATAATATTAACTAAAAGTACACCAAATACATTTTATATACAGTAAATAAAATATCAAAAAGTACAGTAAATATGTATTACATACTGTACATAAAATATCAAAAAGTACACCATATATGTGTAATATATACTGTAAATAAACTATCAAAAACTACTGTAATTATATTTAATATACTGTACATAAAATATCAAAAATTACACCAAATGTATATTATATACTGTAAATAAAATATCAAAAAGTACAGTAAGTACACATTACACACGCTATGAAATATCACAAACTACACCAAATATATATTATATAATTTACATAAAATATCAAAAGGACACCAAATATATCTTCTATACTGTACATAAAATATCAAAAAGTACAGTAAATATATTTCATATATTGTATATATAATATTAACTAAAAGTACACCAAACACATTTTATATACTGTAAATAAATTATGAAAAACTTCAGTAAATATATATTACATACTGTACATAAAATATCAAAAAGTACACCAAATATGTGTTATATATACTGTAAATAAACAATCAAAAACTACAATAATTATATTTAATATACTGTACATAAAATATCAAAAATTACACCAAATGTATATTATTTACTGTAAATGAAATATCAAAAATTACAGTAAATATATATTACACACCCTATGGAAAATATCACAAACTACATCAAATATATATTATAAAATTCACAAAAAATATCAAGAGGACACCAAATATATATTATATACTGTACATAAAATATCAAAAAGTACAGTAAATATATTTCATATATTGTACATGTAATATTAACTAAAAGTACACCAAATACATTTTATATACTGTAAATAAAATATCAAAAAGTACAGTAAATATATATTACATTCTGTACATAAAATATCAAAAAGTACACCAAATATGTGTTATATATACTGTAAATAAACTATCAAAAACTGCAGTAATTATATTTAATATACTGTACATAAAATATCAAAAATTACACCAAATGTATATTATTTACTGTAAATAAAATATCAAAAAGTACAGTAAATATATATTGCACACCATATGTAAAATATCACAATCTACACCAAATATATATTATATAATTTACATAAAATATCAAAAGGACACCAAATATATCTTCTATACTGTACATAAAATATCAAAAATTACAGTAAATATATTTCATATATTGTACATATAATATTAACTAAAAGTACACCAAATACATTTTATATACTGTAAATAAATTATCAAAAATTACAGTAAATATATATTACATACTGTACATAAAATATCAAAAAGTACACCAAATATGTGTTATATATACTGTAAATAAACTATCAAAAACTACAGTGATTATATTTAATATACTGTACATAAAATATCAAAAATTACACCAAATGTATATTATTTACTGTACATAAAATATCAAAAATTACAGTAAATATATATTACACACCCTATGTAAAATATCAAAAACTACACCAAATATATATTATAAAATTCACATAAAATATCAAAAGGACACCAAATATATCTTATATACTGTACATAAATTATCAAAAGTACAGTAAATATATTTCATATATTGTACATATAATATTAACTAAAAGTACACCAAATACATTTTATATAGTGTAAATAAAATATCAAAATGTACAGTAAATATATATTACACACCATATGTAAAATAGCACAATCTACACCAAATATATATTATATAATTTACATAAAATATCAAAAGGACACCAAATATATCTTATATAGTGTACATAAAATATCAAAATGTACAGTAAATATATTTCATATATTGTACATATAACATTAACTAAAAGTACACCAAATACATTTTATATACAGTAAATAAAATATCAAAAATACAGTAAATATATATTACATACTGTACATAAAATATCAAAAATACACCAAATATGTGTTATATATACTGTAAATATCAAAAACTACAGTAAACATATTCAATGTACTGTATATAAAATATCAAAAATTACACCAAATATAAATTAAATACTGTAAATGAAATATCAAAAAGGACAGTAAATATATACTACACACCCTATTTAAAATATCAAAAATTACACCAAATATATATTATATAATTTACATAGAATATAAAAAGGACACCAAATATATCTTATATATTGTACATAAAATATCAAAAAGTACAGTATATATATTTCATACATTGTACATATATTATTAACTAAAAGTACACCAAATACATTTTGTATACTGAAAATAAAATATCAAAAAGTACAGCAAATCTATATTACATACTGTACATAAAATATCAAAAAGTACACCAAATATGTGTTATATATACTGTAAATAAACTATCAAAAACTACAGTAATTATATTTAATATACTGTACATAAAATATCAAAAATTACACCAAAGGAATGTTATTTACTGTAAATAAAATATCAAAAAGTACAGTAAATATATCTTACACACCCTATGTAAAATATCACAATCTACACCAAATATATATTATATAATTTACATAAAATATCAAAAGGACACCAAATATATCTTATATAGTGTACATAAAATATCAAAATGTACAGTAAATATATTTCATATATTGTACATATAATATTAACTAAAAGTACACCAAATACATTTTATATACAGTAAATAAAATATCAAAAAGTACAGTAAATATGTATTACATACTGTACATAAAATATCAAAAAGTACACCATATATGTGTAATATCTACTGTAAATAAACTATCAAAAACTACTGTAATTATATTTAATATACTGTACATAAAATATCAAAAATTAAACCAAATGTATATTATATACTGTAAATAAAATATCATCAAGTACAGTAAACATATATTACACACCCTATGTAAAATATCACAAACTTCACCAAATATATATTATAAAATTTACATAAAATATCAAAAGGACACCACTTATATCTTCTATACTGTACATAAAATATCAAAATGTACAGTAAATATATTTCATATATTGTATATATAATATTAACTAAAAGTACACCAAATACATTTTATATACTGTAAATAAATTATCAAAAATTACAGTAAATATATATTACATACTGTATATAAAATATCAAAAAGTACACCATATATGTGTTATATATACTGTAAATAAACTATCAAAGACTACAGTAATTATATTTAATGTACTGTACATAAAATATCAAAAATTACACCAAATGTATATTATTTACTGTAAATAAAATATCAAAAATTACAGTAAATATATATTACACACCCTATGTAAAATATCAAAAACTACACCAAATATCTATTATAAAATTCACATAAAATATCAAAAGGACACCAAATATTTATTATATACTGTACATAAAATATCAAAAAGTACAGTAAATATATTTCATATAGTGTACATATAATATTAACTAAAAGTACACCAAATACATTTCATATACTGTAAATAAAATATCAAAAAGTACAGTAAATATATATTACATACTGTACATAAAATATCAAAAAGTACACCAAATATGTGTTATATATACTGTGAATAAACTATCAAATATACAGTAATTATATATAATATAATGTACAAAAATATCAAAAATTACACCAAATGTATATTATATACTGTAAATAAAATATCAAAAAGTACAGTAAATATATATGGCATACCCTATGTAAAATATCAAAAACTACACCAAATATATATTATATAATTTACAGAAAATATCAAAAGGACACCAAATATATATTCTATACTGTACACAAAATATCAAAAAGTACAGTAAATATATTTCATATATCTTACATATAATATTAACTAAAAGTACACCAAATGCATTTTATATACTGTAAATAAAATATCAAAAAGTACAGTAAACATATATTACATACTGTACATAAAATATCAAAAAGTACACCAAATATGTGTTATATATACTGTAAATATCAAAAACTACAGTAATCATATTCAATGTACTGTATATAAAATATCAAAAATTACACCAAATATAAATTAAATACTGTAAATAAAATATCAAAAAGGACAGTAAATATATACTACACACCCTATGTAAAATATCAAAAATTACACCAAATATATATTATATAATTTACATAGAATATAAAAAGGACACCAAATATATCTTATATATTGTACATAAAATATCAAAAAGTACAGTATATATATTTCATACATTGTACATATATTATTAACTAAAAGTACACCAAATACATTTTGTATACTGAAAATAAAATATCAAAAAGTACAGTAAATCTATATTACATACTGTACATAAAATATCAAAAAGTACACCAAATATGTGTTATATATACTGTAAATAAACTATCAAAAACTACAGTAATTATATTTAATATACTGTACATAAAATATCAAAAATTACACCAAAGGAATGTTATTTACTGTAAATAAATTATCAAAAAGTACAGTAAATATATCTTACACTCCCTATGTAAAATATCACAATCTACACCAAATATATATTATATAATTTACATAAAATATCAAAAGGACACCAAATATATCTTATATAGTGTACATAAAATATCAAAATGTACAGTAAATATATTTCCTATATTGTACATATAATATTAACTGAAAGTACACCAAATACATTTTATATACTGTAAATAAAATATCAAAAATACAGTAAATATATATTACATACTGTACATAAAATATCAAAAAGTACACCAAATATGTGTAATATATACTGTAAATATACTATCAAAACTACACTAATTATATTTAATATACTGTACATAAAATATCAAAAATTACACCAAATATATATTATTTACTGTAAAGAAAATACCAAAAGTACAGTAAATATATATTACACACCCTATGTAAAATACCACAAACTACACAAAATATATATTATATAATTTACATAAAATATCAAAAGGACACCAAATATACCTTATATACTGAACATGAAATATCAAAAAGTACAGTAAATATATTTCATATATTGTACATATAATATTAACTAAAAGTACACCAAATACATTTTATGTACTGTAAATAAAATATCAAAAGTACAGTAAATATATATTACATTCAGTACATAAAATATCAAAAAGTACACCAAATATGTGTTATATATACTGTAAAAAAACTATCAAAAACTGCAGTAATTATATTTAATGTACTGTACATAAAATATCAAAAATTACACCAAATGTATATTATTTACTGTAAATAAAATATCAAAAAGTACAGTAAATATATCTTACACACCCTATGTAAAATATCACAAAGTACACCAAATATATATTATATAATTTACATAAAATATCAAAAGGACACCAAATATACCTTATATACTGAACATGAAATATCAAAATGTACAGTAAATATATTTCATATATTGTACATATAATATTAACTAAAAGTACACCAAATACATTTTATATACTGTAAATAAAATATCAAATGTACAGTAAGTATATCATACATTCTGTACATAAAATATCAAAAAGTACACCAAATATGTGTTATATATACTGTAAATAAACTATCAAAAACTGCAGTAATTATGTTTAATATACTGTACATAAAATATCAAAAATTACACCAAATGTATATTATTTACTGTAAATAAAATATCAAAAAGTACAGTAAATATATCTTACACACCCTATGTAAAATATCACAATCTACACCAAATATATATTATATAATTTACATAAAATATCAAAAGGACACCAAATATATCTTATATACTGTACATAAAATATCAAAATTACAGTAAATAGATTTCATATATTGTACATATAATGTTAACTAAAAGTACACCAAATACATTTCATATACTGTAAATAAAATATCAAAAAGTACAGTAAATATATATTACATACTGTACATAAAATATCAAAAAGTACACCAAATATGTGTTATATATACTGTAAATAAACTATCAAAACTACACTAATTATATTTAATATACTGTACATAAAATATCAAAAATTACACCAAATATATATTATTTACTGTAAAGAAAATACCAAAAAGTACAGTAAATATATTACACACCCTATGTAAAATATCACAAACTACACCAAATATATATTATATAATTTACATAAAATATCAAAAGGACACCAAATATATCTTATATACTGAACATGAAATATCAAAATGTACAGTAAATATATTTCATATATTGTACATATAATATTAACTAAAAGGACACCAAATACATTTTATATACTGTAAATTAAATATCAAAAGGTACAGTAAATATATATTACATTCTATTCATAAAATATCAAAAAGTACACCAAATTTGTGTTTTACATACTGTAAATAAACTATCAAAAACTGCAGTAATTATATTTAATATACTGTACATAAAATATCAAAAATTAAACCAAATGTATATTATTTACTGTAAATAAAATATCAAAAAGTACAGTAAATATATCTTACACACCCTATGTAAAATATCACAAAGTACACCAAATATATATTATATAATTTACATAAAATGTCAAAAGGACACCAAATATACCTTATATACTGAACATGAAATATCAAAATGTACAGTAAATATATTTCATATATTGTACATATAATATTAACAAAAAGTACACCAAATACATTTTATATACTGTAAATAAAATATCAAAACTACAGTAAATATATCTTACACACCCTATGTAAAATATCACAATCTACACCAAATATATATTATATAATTTACATTAAATATCAAAAGGACACCAAATATATCTTATATACTGTACATAAAATATCAAAATTACAGTAAATATATTTCATATATTGTACATATAATGTTAACTAAAAGTACACCAAATATATTTTATATAGTGTAAATAAAATGTCAAAATGTACAGTAAATATATATTACACACCCTATGTAAAATATCACAATCTACACCAAATTTATATTATGCAATTTACATAAAATATCAAAAGGACACCATATATACCTTATATGCTGAACATAAAATATCAAAATGTACCGTATATATATTTCATATATTGTACATATAATATTAACTAAAAGTACACCAAATACATTTTATATACTGTAAATAAAATATCAAATTGTAGAGTAAATATATATTACATACTGTACATAAAATATCAAAAAGTACACCAAATATGTGTAATATATACTGTAAATAAACTATCAAATCCACAGTAATTATATATAATATACTGTACATAAAATATCAAAAATTACACCAAATGTATATTATTTACTGTAAATAAAATATCAAAAAGTACAGTAAATATATCTTACACACCCTATGTAAAGTATCACAATCTACACCAAATATATATTATATAATTTACATAAAATATCAAAAGGACACCAAATATACCTTATATACTGAACATGAAATATCAAAATGTACAGTAAATATATTTCCTATATTGTACATATAATATTAACTAAAAGTACACGAAATACATTTTATATACTGTAAATAAAATATCAAAAGTTCAGTAAATATATATTACATTCTGTACATAAAATATCAAAAAGTACACCAAATATGTGTTATATATACTGTAAATAAACTATCAAAAACTGCAGTAATTATGTTTAATATACTGTACATAAAATATCAAAAATTACACCAAATGTATATTATTTACTGTAAATAAAATATCAAAAAGTACAGTAAATATATCTTACACACCCTATGTAAAATATCACAATCTACACCAAATATATATTATATAATTTACATAAAATATCAAAAGGACACCAAATATATCTTATATACTGTACATAAAATATCAAAATTACAGTAAATAGATTTCATATATTGTACATATAATGTTAACTAAAAGTACACCAAATACATTTTATATACTGTAAATAAAATATCAAAAAGTACAGTAAATATATATTACACACCCTATGTAAAATATCACAAACTTCACCAAATATATATTATATAATTTACATAAAATATCAAAAGGACACCAAATATATCTTCTATACTGTACATAAAATATCAAAAGGTACAGTAAATATATTTCATATATTGTATATATAATATTAACTAAAAGTACACCAAATAAATTTTATATACTGTAAATAAATTATCAAAAATTACAGTAAATATATATTACATACTGTACATAAAATATCAAAAAGTACACCAAATATGTGTTATATATACTGTAAATAAACTATCAAAACTACACTAATTATATTTAATATACTGTACATAAAATATCAAAAATTACACCAAATATATATTATTTACTGTAAAGAAAATACCAAAAAGTACAGTAAATATATATTACACACCCTATGTAAAATATCACAAACTACACCAAATATATATTATATGATTTACATAAAATATCAAAAGGACACCAAATATATCTTATATACTGAACATGAAATATCAAAATGTACAGTAAATATATTTCATATATTGTACATATAATATTAACTAAAAGTACACCAAATACATTTTATATAGTGTAAATAAAATATCAAAATGTACAGTAAATATATATTACATTCTGTACATAAAATATCAAAAAGTACACCAAATTTGTGTTTTATATACTAGAAATAAACTATCAAAACTGCAGTAATTATATTTAATATACTGTACATAAAATATCAAAAATTACACCAAATGTATATTATTTACCGTAAATAAAATATCAAAAGGTACAGTAAATATATTTTACACACCCTATGTAAAATATCACAATCTACACCAAATATATATTATATAATTTACATAAAATATCAAAAGGACACCAAATATATCTTATATACTGTACATAAAATATCAAAATTACAGTAAATGTATTTCATATATTTTACATATAATGTTAACTAAAAGTACACCAAATACATTTTATATACTGTAAATAAAATATCAAAAAGTACAGTAAATATATATTACACACCCTATGTAAAATATCACAAACTTCACCAAATATATATTATATAATTTACATAAAATATCAAAACGACACCAAATATATCTTCTATACTGTGCATAAAGTATCAAAATATACAGTAAATATATTTCATATATTGTATATATAATATTAACTAAAAGTACACCAAATACATTTTATATACTGTAAATAAATTATCAAAAATTACAGTAAATATATATTACATACTGTACATAAAATATCAAAAAGTACACCAAATATGTGTTATATATACTGTAAATAAACTATCAAAACTACACTAATTATATTTAATATACTGTACATAAAATATCAAAAATTACACCAAATATATATTATTTACTGTAAAGAAAATACCAAAAAGTACAGCAAATATATATTACACACCCTATGTAAAATATCACAAACTACACCAAATATATATTATATAATTTACATAAAATATCAAAAGGACACCAAATATATCTTATATACTGAACATGAAATATCAAAATGTACAGTAAATATATTTCATAGATTGTACATATAATATTAACTAAAAGTACACCAAATACATTTTATATAGTGTAAATAAAATATCAAAATGTACAGTAAATATATATTACATTCTGTACATAAAATATCAAAAAGTACACCAAATATGTGTTTTATATACTGTAAATAAACTATCAAAAACTGCAGTAATTATATTTTATATACTGTACATTAAATATCAAAAATTAAACCAAATGTATATTATTTACTGTAAATAAAATATCAAAAAGTACAGTAAATATATCTTACACACCCTATGTAAAATATCACAATCTACACCAAATATATATTATATAATTTGCATAAAATATCAAAAGGACACCAAATATATCTTATATAGTGTACATAAAATATCAAAATATACAGTAAATATATTTCCTATATTGTACATATAACATTAACTAAAAGTACACCAAATACATTTTATATACTGTAAATAAAATATCAAAAATACAGTAAATATAAATTACATACTGTACATAAAATATCAATAAGTACACCAAATATGTGTAATATATACTGTAAATAAACTATCAAAAACTACAGTAATTATATTTAATATACTGTACATAAAATATCAAAAATTACACCAAATGTATATTATATACTGTAAATAAAATATCAAAAAGTACAGTAAATATATATTACACACCCTATGTAAAATATCACAAACTTCACCAAATATATATTATATAATTTACATAAAATATCAAAAGGACACCAAATATGTCTTCTATACTGTACATAAAATATCAAAATGTACAGTAAATATATTTCATATATTGTATATATAATATTAACTAAAAGTACACCAAATACATTTTATATACTGTAAATAAATTATCAAAAATTACAGTAAATATATATTACATATTGTACATAAAATATCAAAAAGTACACCAAGTATGTGTTATATATACTGTAAATAAACAATCAAAACTACACTAATTATATTTAATATACTGTACATAAAATATCAAAAATTACACCAAATATATATTATTTACTGTACAGAAAATACCAAAAAGTACAGTAAATATATATTACACACCCTATGTAAAATATCACAAACTACACCAAATATATGTTATATAATTTACATAAAATATCAAAAGGACAACAAATATATCTTATATACTGAACATGAAATATCAAAATGTACAGTAAATATATTTCATATATTGTACATATAATATTCACTAAAAGTACACCAAATACATTTTATATACCTTAAATAAAATATCAAAGGTACAGTAAATATATATTACATTCTGTACATAAAATATCAAAAAGTACACCAAATTTGTGTTTTATATACTGTAAATAAACTATCAAAAACTGCAGTAATTATATTTAATATACTGTACATAAAATATCAAAAATTAAAACAAATGTATATTATTTAATGTGAATAAAATATCAAAAAGTACAGTAAATATATCTTACACACCCTATGTAAAATATCACAATCTACAAGAAATATATATTATATAATTTACATAAAATATCAAAAGGACACCAAATATATATTATATACTGTACATAAAATATCAAAAGTACAGTAAATATATTTCATATATTGTACATATAATATTAACTAAAAGTACACCAAATACATTTTATATACAGTAAATAAATTATCAAAAATTACAGTAAATATATATTGCATACTGTACATAAAATATCAAAAAGTACACCAAATATGTGTAATATATACTGTAAATAAACTATCAAAAACTACAGTAATTATATTTAATATACTGTACATAAAATATCAAAAATTACACCAAATGTATATTATATACTGTAAATAAAATATCAACAGGTACAATAAATATATATTACACACCCTATGTAAAATATCACAAACTTCACCAAATATATATTATATAATTTACATAAAATACCAAAAGGACACCAAATATATCTTCTATACTGTACATAAAATATCAAAATGTACAGTAAATATATTTCATATATTGTATATATAATATTAACTAAAAGTACACCAAATACATTTTATATACTGTAAATAAATTATCAAAAATTACAGTAAGTATATATTACATACTGTACATAAAATATCAAAAAGGACACCAAATATGTGTTATATATACTGTAAATATCAAAAACTACAGTAATCATATTCAATGTACTGTATATAAAATATCAAAAATTACACCAAACATAAATTAAATACTGTAAATAAAATATCAAAAAGGACAGTAAATATATACTACACACCCTATGTAAAATATCAAATATTACACCAAATATATATTATTTAATTTACATAGAATATAAAAAGGACACCAAATATATCTTATATATTGTACATAAAATATCAAAAAGTACAGTATATATATTTCATTCATTGTAAATATATTATTAACTAAAAGTACACCAAATACATTTTTTATACTGAAAATAAAATATCAAAAAGTACAGTAAATATATATTACATACTGTACAGAAAATATCAAAAAGTACACCAAATATGTGTTATATATACTGTAAATAAACTATCAAGAACTATGGTAATTATATTTAATATACTGTACATAAAATATCAAAAATTACACCAAATGTATATTATATACTGTAAATAAAATATCAAAAAGTACAGTAAATATACATTACACACCCTATGAAATATCACAAACTACACCAAATATATATTATCTAATTTACATAAAATATCAAGAGGACACCAAATATAACTTCTATACTGTACATAAAATATCAAAAAGTACAGTAAATATATTTCATATATTGTATATATAATATTAAATAAAAGTACACCAAATACATTTTATATACTGTAAATAAATTATCAAAAATTACAGTAAATATATATAACATACTGTACATAAAATATCAAAAAGTAGACCAAATATGTGTTATATATACTGTAAATAAACAATCAAAAACTTCAGTAATTATATTTAATATACTGTACATAAAATATCAAAAATTGCACCAAATGTATAATATTTACTGTAAATAAAATATCAAAAATTACAGTAAATATATATTACACACCCTATGGAAAATATCAAAAACTACACTAAATATATATTATAAAATTCACATAAAATTTCAAAAGGACACCAAATATATATTGTATACTGTACATAAAATATCAAAAAGAACAGTAAATATATTTCATATATTGTACATATAATATTAACTAAAAGTACACCAAATACATTTCATGTACTGTAAATAAAATATCAAAAAGTACAGTAAATATATATTACATACTGTACATAAAATATCAAAAAGTACACCAAATATGTGTTGTAAATACTGTAAATAAAATATAAAAAACTACAGTAATTATATTTAATATACTGTGCATGAAATATCAAAAACTACACCAAATGTAAATTATTTACTGTAAATAAAATATCAAAAAGTACAGTAAATACATATGACATACCCTATGTAAAATATCAAAAGCTACACCAAATATATATTATATAATTTACGTAAAATATCAAAAGGACACCAAATATATCTTCTATACTGTACACAAAATATGAAAAAGTACAGTAAATATATTTCATATATTGTATATATAATATTAACGAAAAGAACACCAAATACATTTTATATACTGTAAGTAAATTATCAAAAATTACAGTAAATATATATTACATACTGTACATAAACTATCAAAAACTACACCAAATATGTGTTATATATACTGTAAATAAACTATCAAAAACTACAGTAATTATATTTACTATACTGTTCATAAAATATCAAAAATTACACCAAATGTATATTATATACTGTAAATAAAATATCAAAAAGTACAGTAAATATATATGACACACCCTATGTAAAATATCAAAAACTACACCAAATATATATTATATAATTTACATAAAATAACAAAAGGACACCAAATATATCTTCTATACTGTACACAAAATATCAAAAAGTACAGTAAATATATTTCATATATTGTACATATAATATTAACTAAAAGTACACCTAATACATTTTATATACTCTAAATAAAATATCAAAATTACAGTAAATTTATATTACATACTGTACATAAAACATCAAAAAGTACACCAAATATGTGTTATATATACTGTAAATATCAAAAACTACAGTAATCATATCCAATGTACTGTATATAAAATATCAATAATTACACCAAATATACATTAAATACTGTAAATAAAATATCAAAAAGGACAGTAAATATATGCTACACACCCTATGTAAAATATCAAAAATTACACCAAATATATATTATATAATTTACATAGAATATAAAAAGGACACCAAATATATCTTATATATTGTACATAAAATATCAAAAAGTACAGTATATATATTTCATACATTGTATATATATTATTAACTAAAAGTACACCAAATACATTTTGTATACTGAAAATAAAATATCAAAAGTACAGTAAATATATATTACATACTGTACAGAAAATATCAAAAAGTACACTAAATATGTGTTATATATACTGTAAATAAACTATCAAACACTACAGTAATTATATTTAATATACTGTACATTAAATATCAAAAATTACACCAAATATATATTATATACTGTAAATAAATTATCAAAAAGTACAGTAAGTACACATTACACACCCTATGAAATATCACAAACTACACCAAATATATATTATATAATTTACATAAAATATCAAAAGGACACCAAATATATCTTCTATACTGTACATAAAATATCAATAAGTACAGTAAATATATTTCATATATTGTATATATAATATTAATTAAAAGTACACCAAACACATTTTATATACTGTAAATAAATTATCAAAAATTACAGTAAATATATATTACATACTGTACATAAAATATCAAAAAGTACACCAAATATGTGTTATATATACTGTAAATAAACAATCAAAAACTACAGTAATTATATTTAATATACTGTACATAAAATATCAAAAATTACACCAAATGTATATTATTTACTGTAAATGAAATATCAAAAATTACAGTAAATATATATTACACACCCTATGGAAAATATCAAAAACTACATCAAATATATATTATAAAATTCACAAAAAATATCAAAAGGACACCAAATATATATTATATACTGTACATAAAATATCAAAAAGTACAGTAAATATATTTCATATATTGTACATGTAATATTAACAAAAAGTACACCAAATACATTTTATATACTGTAAATAAAATATCAAAAATACAGTAAATATATATTACATAGTGTACATAAAATATCAAAAAGTACTCCAAATATGTGTAATATATACTGTAAATAAACTATCAAAAACTACAGTAATTATATTTACTTTACTGTACATAAAATATCAAAAATTACACCAAATGTATATTATACACTGTAAATAAAATATCAAAAAGTACAGTAAATATATATTACACACCCTATGTAAAATATCACAAACTACACCAAATATATATTATATAATTTACATAAAATATCAAAAGGACACCAAATATATCTTCTATACTGTACATAAAATATCAAAAAGTACAGTAAATATATTTCATATATTGTACATATAATATTAACTAAAAGTACACCAAATACATTTTATATACTGTAAATAAAATATCAAAAAGTACAGTAAATATATATTACATTCTGTACATACAACATCAAACAGTACACCCAATATGTGTCATATGTACTGTAAATAAACTATCAAAAACTGCAGTAATTATATTTAATATACTGTACATAAAATATCAAAAATTACACCAAATATATATTTTTTACTGTCACGAAAATACCAAAAAGTACAGTAAATATATATTACACACCCTATGTAAAATATCACAATCTACGCCAAATATATATCATATAATTTACAGAAAATATCAAAAGGACAACAAATATATCTTATATACTGTACATAAAATATTAAAATGTACAGTAAATATATTTCATATGTTGTACATATAATATTAACTAAAAGTACACCAAATACATTTTATATACTGTAAATAAAATGTCAAAAAGTACAGTAAATATATATTACATACTGTACAGAAAATATCAAAAAGTACACCAAATATGTGTTATATATACTGTAAATAAACTATCAAGAACTATAGTAATTATATTTAATATACTGTACATAAAATATCAAAAATTACACCAAATGTATATTATATACTGTAAATAAAATATCAAAAAGTACAGTAAATATACATTACACACCCTATGAAATATCACAAACTACACCAAATATATATTATCTAATTTACATAAAATATCAAGAGGACACCAAATATAACTTCTATACTGTACATAAAATATCAAAAAGTACAGTAAATATATTTCATATATTGTATATATAATATTAACTAAAAGTACACCAAATACATTTTATATACTGTAAATAAATTATCAAAAATTACAGTAAATATATATTACATACTGTACATAAAATATCAAAAAGTAGACCAAATATGTGTTATATATACTGTAAATAAACAATCAAAAACTTCAGTAATTATATTTAATATACTGTACATAAAATATCAAAAATTACACCAAATGTATAATATTTACTGTAAATAAAATATCAAAAATTACAGTAAATATATATTACACACCCTGTGGAAAATATCAAAAACTACACTAAATATATATTATAAAATTGACATAAAATATCAAAAGGACACCAAATATATATTATATACTGTACATAAAATATCAAAAAGAACAGTAAATATATTTCATATATTGTACATATAATATTAACTAAAAGTACACCAAATACATTTCATGTACTGTAAATAAAATATCAAAAAGTACAGTAAATATATATTACATACTGTACATAAAATATCAGAAAGTACACCAAATATGTGTTATAAATACTGTAAATAAACTATCAAAAACTACAGTAATTATATTTAATATACTGTACATAAAATATCAAAAATTACACCAAATGTATACTATTTACTGTAAAGAAAATATCAAAAAGTACAGTAAATATATCTTACACACCCTATGTAAAATATCACAATCTACGCCAAATATATATCATATAATTTACAGAAAATATCAAAAGGACAACAAATATATCTTATATACTGTACATAAAATATTAAAATGTACAGTAAATATATTTCATATATTGTACATATAATATTAACTAAAAGTACACCAAATACATTTTATATACTGTAAATAAAATATCAAAAAGTACAGTAAATATATATTACATACTGTACATAAAATATCAAAAAGTACACCAAATATGTGTTATGTATACTGTAAATAAACTATAAAATACTACAGTAATTATATTTAATATACTGTACATAAAATATCAAAAATTACACCAATTGTATATTATTTACTGTAAATAAAATATCAAAAATACAGTAAATATATCTTACACACCCTATGTAAAATATCACAATCTACACCAAATATATATTATATAACTTACATAAAATATCAAAAGGACACCAAATATATCTTCTATACTGTACATAAAATATCAAAATGTACAGTAAATATATTTCATATATTGTATATATAATATTGACTAAAAGTACACCAAATACATTTTATATTCTGTAAATAAATTATCAAAAATTACAGTAAATATATATTACATACTGTACATAAAATATCAAAAAGTACACCAAATATGTGTTATATAAACTGTAAATACACAATCAAAAACTACAGCAATTATATTTAATATACTGTACCTAAAATATCAAAAATTACACCAAATGTATATTATTTATTGTAAATAAAATATCAAAAATTACAGTAAATATGCATTACACACCCTATGGAAAATATCAAAAACTACACTAAATATATATTATAAAATTCACATAAAATATCAAAAGGACACCAAATATATATTATATACTGTACATAAAATATCAAAAAGTACAGTAAATATATTTCATATATTGTACATAAAATATTAACTAAAAGTACACCAAATACATATCATGAACTGTAAATAAAATATCAAAAAGTACAGTAAATATATATTACATACAGTACATAAAGTATCAAAAAGTACACCAAATATGTGTTACATATACTGTAAATAAACTATAAAAATCTACAGTAATTATATTTAATATACTGTACATAAAATATCAAAAATTACACCAAATGTATATTATTTACTGTAAATAAAATATCAAAAAGTACAGTAAATATATATGACATACCCTATGTAATATATCAAAAACTACACCAAATATATATTATATAATTTACATAAAATATCAAAAGGACACCAAATATATCTTCTATACTCTACACAAAATATCAAAAGTACAGTAAATATATTTCATATATTGTTCATATAATATTAATTAAAAGTACACCAAATACATTTTATATACTATAAATAAAATATCAAAAAGTACAGTAAATATATATTACATACTGTACATAAAATATCAAAAAGTACACCAAATATGTGTTATATATACTGTAAATATCAAAAACTACAGTAATCATATTCAATGTACTGTATATAAAATATCAAAAATTACACCAAATATAAATTAAATACTGTAAATAAAATATCAAAAAGGACAGTAAATATATACTACACACCCTATGTAAAATATCAAAAATTACACCAAATATATATTATATAGTTAACATAGAATATAAAAAGGACACCAAATATATCTTATATATTGTACATAAAATATCAAAAAGTACAGTATATATATTTCATACATTGTACATATATTATTAACTAAAAGTACACCAAATACATTTTGTATACTGAAAATAAAATATCAAAAATACAGTAAATATATATTACATACTGTACAGAAAATATCAAAAAGTACACTAAATATGTGTTATATATACTGTAAATAAACTATCAAAAACTACAGTAATTATATTTAATATACTGTACATAAAATATCAAAAATTACACCAAATGTATATTATATACTGTAAATAAAATATCAAAAAGTACAGTAAGTACACATTACACACCCTATGAAATATCACAAACTACACCAAATATATATTATATAATTTACATAAAATATCAAAAGGACACCAAATATATCTTCTATACTCTACATAAAATATCAAAATGTACAGTAAATATATTTCATATATTGTATATATAATATTAACTAAAAGTACACCAAACACATTTTATATACTGTAAATAAATTATCAAAAACTTCAGTAAATATATATTACATACTGTACATAAAATATCAAAAAGTACACCAAATATGTGTTATATATACTGTAAATAAACAATCAAAAACTACAATAATTATATTTAATATACTGTACATAAAATATCAAAAATTACACCAAATGTATATTATTTACTGTAAATGAAATATCAAAAATTACAGTAAATATATATTACACACCCTATGGAAAATATCACAAACTACATCAAATATATATTATAAAATTCACAAAAAATATCAAAAGGACACCAAATATATATTATATACTGTACATAAAATATCAAAAAGTACAGTAAATATATTTCATATATTGTACATGTAATATTAACTAAAAGTACACCAAATACATTTTATATACTGTAAATAAAATATCAAAAAGTACAGTAAATATATATTACATTCTGTACATAAAATATCAAAAAGTACACCAAATATGTGTTATATATACTGTAAATAAACTATCAAAAACTGCAGTAATTATATTTAATATACTGTACATAAAATATCAAAAATTACACCAAATGTATATTATTTACTGTAAATAAAATATCAAAAATACAGTAAATATATATTGCACACCATATGTAAAATATCACAATCTACACCAAATATATATTATATAATTTACATAAAATATCAAAAGGACACCAAATATATCTTCTATACTGTACATAAAATATCAAAAAGTACAGTAAATATATTTCATATATTGTACATATAATATTAACTAAAAGTACACCAAATACATTTTATATACTGTAAATAAATTATCAAAAATTACAGTAAATATATATTACATACTGTACATAAAATAACAAAAAGTACACCAAATATGTGTTATATATACTGTAAATAAACTATCAAAAACTACAGTAATTATATTTAATATACTGTACATAAAATATCAAAAATTACACCAAATGTATATTATATACTGTAAATAAAATATCAAAAAGTACAGTAAATATACATTACACACCCTATGTAAAATATCACAAACTACACCAAATATATACTATATAATTTACATAACATATCAAAAGGACACCAAATATGTCTTCTATACTGTACATAAAATATCAAAAAGTACAGTAAATATATTTCATATATTGTATATATAATATTAACTAAAAGTACACCAAATACATTTTATATACTGCAAATAAATTATCAAAAATTACAGTAAATATATATTACATACTGTACATAAAATATCAAAAAGTACACCAAATATGTGTAGTATATACTGTAAATAAACAATCAAAAACTACAGTAAATATAATTAATATACTGTACATAAAATATCAAAAATTACACCAAATGTACATTATTTACTGTAAATAAAATATCAAAAATTACAGTAAATATATATTACACACCCTGTGGAAAATATCAAAAACTACACTAAATATATATTATAAAATTCACATAAAATATCAAAAGGGCACCAAATATATATTATATACTGTACATAAAATATCAAAAAGTACAGTAAATATATTTCATATATTGTACATATAATATTAATTAAAAGTACCCCAAATACATTTTATATACTGTAAATAAATTATCAAAAATTACAGTAAATATATATTACATACTGTACATAAAATATCAAAAAGTACAACAAATATGGGTTATACATACTGAAAATAAACTATCAAAATCTACAGTAATTATATTTAATATACTGTACATAAAATATCAAAAATTACACCAAATGTATATTATATACTGTAAATAAAATATCAAAAAGTACAGTAAATATATATTACACACCCTATGTAAAATATCACAAACTACACCAAATATATATTATATAATTTACATAAAATATCAAAAGGACACCAAATATATCTTCTATACTGTACATAAAATATCAAAAAGTACAGTAAATATATTTCATATATTGTACATATAATATTAACTAAAAGTACACCAAATACATTTTATATACTGTAAATAAAATATCAAAAAGTACAGTAAATTTATATTACATTCTGTACATAAAACATCAAAAAGTACACCCAATATGTGTCATATGTACTGTAAATAAACTATCAAAAACTGCAGTAATTATATTTAATATACTGTACATAAAATATCAAAAATTACACCAAATATATATTTTTTACTGTCAGGAAAATACCAAAAAGTACAGTATATATATATTACACACCCTATGTAAAATATCACAATCTACGCCAAATATATATCATATAATTTACAGAAAATATCAAAAGGACAACAAATATATCTTATATACTCTACATAAAATATTAAAATGTACAGTAAATATATTTCATATATTGTACATATAATATTAACTAAAAGTACACCAAATACATTTTATATACTGTAAATAAAATATCAAAAAGTACAGTAAATATATATTACATACTGTACAGAAAATATCAAAAAGTACACCAAATATGTGTTATATATACTGTAAATAAACTATCAAGAACTATAGTAATTATATTTAATATACTGTACATAAAATATCAAAAATTACACCAAATGTATATTATATACTGTAAATAAAATATCAAAAATTACAGTAAATATACATTACACACCCTATGAAATATCACAAACTACACCAAATATATATTATCTAATTTACATAAAATATCAAGAGGACCCCAAATATAACTTCTATACTGTACATAAAATATCAAAAAGTACAGTAAATATATTTCATATATTGTATATATAATATTAACTAAAAGTACAGCAAATACATTTTATATACTGTAAATAAATTATCAAAAATTACAGTAAATATATATTACATACTGTACATAAAATATCAAAAAGTAGACCAAATATGTGTTATATATACTGTAAATAAACAATCAAAAACTTCAGTAATTATATTTAATATACTGTACATAAAATATCAAAAATTACACCAAATGTATAATATTTACTGTAAATAAAATATCAAAAATTACAGTAAATATATATTACACACCCTATGGAAAATATCAAAAACTACACTAAATATATACTATAAAATTGACATAAAATATCAAAAGGACACCAAATATATATTATATACTGTACATAAAATATCAAAAAGAACAGTAAATATATTTCATATATTGTACATATAATATTAACTAAAAGTACACCAAATACATTTCATGTACTGTAAATAAAATATCAAAAAGTACAGTAAATATATATTACATACTGTACATAAAATATCAAAAAGTACACCAAATATGTGTTATAAATACTGTAAATAAACTATAAAAAACTACAGTAATTATATTTAATATACTGTACATGAAATATCAAAAACTACAACAAATATAAATTATTTACTGTAAATAAAATATCAAAAAGTACAGTAAATACATATGACATACCCTATGTAAAATATCAAAAGCTACACCAAATATATATTATATAATTTACGTAAAATATCAAAAGGACACCAAATATATCTTATGTACTGTACATAAAATATGAAAAAGTACAGTAAATATATTTCATATATTGTATATATAATATTAACGAAAAGAACACCAAATACATTTTATATACTGTAAGTAAATTATCAAAAATTACAGTAAATATATATTACATACTGTACATAAAATATCAAAAAGTACAGTAAATATATTTCATATATTGTACATATAATATTAACTAAAAGTACACCAAATACATTTCATGTACTGTAAATAAAATATCAAAAAGTACAGTAAATATATATTACATACTGTACATAAAATATCAGAAAGTACACCAAATATGTGTTATAAATACTGTAAATAAACTATCAAAAACTACAGTAATTATATTTAATATACTGTACATAAAATATCAAAAATTACACCAAATGTATACTATTTACTGTAAATAAAATATCAAAAAGTACAGTAAATATATCTTACACACCCTATGTAAAATATCACAATCTACGCCAAATATATATCATATAATTTACAGAAAATATCAAAAGGACAACAAATATATCTTATATACTGTACATAAAATATTAAAATGTACAGTAAATATATTTCATATATTGTACATATAATATTAACTAAAAGTACACCAAATACATTTTATATACTGTAAATAAAATCTCAAAAAGTACAGTAAATATATATTACATACTGTACATAAAATATCAAAAAGTACACCAAATATGTGTTATGTATACTGTAAATAAACTATAAAATACTACAGTAATTATATTTAATATACTGTACATAAAATATCAAAAATTACACCAATTGTATATTATTTACTGTAAATAAAATATCAAAAATACAGTAAATATATCTTACACACCCTATGTAAAATATCACAATCTACACCAAATATATATTATATAACTTACATAAAATATCAAAAGGACACCAAATATGTCTTCTATACTGTACATAAAATATCAAAATGTACAGTAAATATATTTCATATATTGTATATATAATATTGACTAAAAGTACACCAAATACATTTTATATACTGTAAATAAATTATCAAAAATTACAGTAAATATATATTACATACTGTACATAAAATATCAAAAAGTACACCAAATATGTGTTATATAAACTGTAAATACACAATCAAAAACTACAGCAATTATATTTAATATACTGTACCTAAAATATCAAAAATTACACCAAATGTATATTATTTATTGTAAATAAAATATCAAAAATTACAGTAAATATGCATTACACACCCTATGGAAAATATCAAAAACTACACTAAATATATATTATAAAATTCACATAAAATATCAAAAGGACACCAAATATATATTATATACTGTACATAAAATATCAAAAAGTACAGTAAATATATTTCATATATTGTACATAAAATATTAACTAAAAGTACACCAAATACATATCATGAACTGTAAATAAAATATCAAAAAGTACAGTAAATATATATTACATACAGTACATAAAGTATCAAAAAGTACACCAAATATGTGTTACATATACTGTAAATAAACTATAAAAATCTACAGTAATTATATTTAATATACTGTACATAAAATATCAAAAATTACACCAAATGTATATTATTTACTGTAAATAAAATATCAAAAAGTACAGTAAATATATATGACATACCCTATGTAATATATCAAAAACTACACCAAATATATATTATATAATTTACATAAAATATCAAAAGGACACCAAATATATCTTCTATACTCTACACAAAATATCAAAAGTACAGTAAATATATTTCATATATTGTTCATATAATATTAATTAAAAGTACACCAAATACATTTTATATACTATAAATAAAATATCAAAAAGTACAGTAAATATATATTACATACTGTACATAAAATATCAAAAAGTACACCAAATATGTGTTATATATACTGTAAATATCAAAAACTACAGTAATCATATTCAATGTACTGTATATAAAATATCAAAAATTACACCAAATATAAATTAAATACTGTAAATAAAATATCAAAAAGGACAGTAAATATATACTACACACCCTATGTAAAATATCAAAAATTACACCAAATATATATTATATAGTTAACATAGAATATAAAAAGGACACCAAATATATCTTATATATTGTACATAAAATATCAAAAAGTACAGTATATATATTTCATACATTGTACATATATTATTAACTAAAAGTACACCAAATACATTTTGTATACTGAAAATAAAATATCAAAAATACAGTAAATATATATTACATACTGTACAGAAAATATCAAAAAGTACACTAAATATGTGTTATATATACTGTAAATAAACTATCAAAAACTACAGTAATTATATTTAATATACTGTACATAAAATATCAAAAATTACACCAAATGTATATTATATACTGTAAATAAAATATCAAAAAGTACAGTAAGTACACATTACACACCCTATGAAATATCACAAACTACACCAAATATATATTATATAATTTACATAAAATATCAAAAGGACACCAAATATATCTTCTATACTCTACATAAAATATCAAAATGTACAGTAAATATATTTCATATATTGTATATATAATATTAACTAAAAGTACACCAAACACATTTTATATACTGTAAATAAATTATCAAAAACTTCAGTAAATATATATTACATACTGTACATAAAATATCAAAAAGTACACCAAATATGTGTTATATATACTGTAAATAAACAATCAAAAACTACAATAATTATATTTAATATACTGTACATAAAATATCAAAAATTACACCAAATGTATATTATTTACTGTAAATGAAATATCAAAAATTACAGTAAATATATATTACACACCCTATGGAAAATATCACAAACTACATCAAATATATATTATAAAATTCACAAAAAATATCAAAAGGACACCAAATATATATTATATACTGTACATAAAATATCAAAAAGTACAGTAAATATATTTCATATATTGTACATGTAATATTAACTAAAAGTACACCAAATACATTTTATATACTGTAAATAAAATATCAAAAAGTACAGTAAATATATATTACATTCTGTACATAAAATATCAAAAAGTACACCAAATATGTGTTATATATACTGTAAATAAACTATCAAAAACTGCAGTAATTATATTTAATATACTGTACATAAAATATCAAAAATTACACCAAATGTATATTATTTACTGTAAATAAAATATCAAAAAGTACAGTAAATATATATTGCACACCATATGTAAAATATCACAATCTACACCAAATATATATTATATAATTTACATAAAATATCAAAAGGACACCAAATATATCTTCTATACTGTACATAAAATATCAAAAAGTACAGTAAATATATTTCATATATTGTACATATAATATTAACTAAAAGTACACCAAATACATTTTATATACTGTAAATAAATTATCAAAAATTACAGTAAATATATATTACATACTGTACATAAAATAACAAAAAGTACACCAAATATGTGTTATATATACTGTAAATAAACTATCAAAAACTACAGTAATTATATTTAATATACTGTACATAAAATATCAAATATTACACCAAATGTATATTATATACTGTAAATAAAATATCAAAAAGTACAGTAAATATACATTACACACCCTATGTAAAATATCACAAACTACACCAAATATATACTATATAATTTACATAACATATCAAAAGGACACCAAATATGTCTTCTATACTGTACATAAAATATCAAAAAGTACAGTAAATATATTTCATATATTGTATATATAATATTAACTAAAAGTACACCAAATACATTTTATATACTGCAAATAAATTATCAAAAATTACAGTAAATATATACTACATACTGTACATAAAATATCAAAAAGTACACCAAATATGTGTAGTATATACTGTAAATAAACAATCAAAAACTACAGTAAATATAATTAATATACTGTACATAAAATATCAAAAATTACACCAAATGTACATTATTTACTGTAAATAAAATATCAAAAATTACAGTAAATATATATTACACACCCTGTGGAAAATATCAAAAACTACACTAAATATATATTATAAAATTCACATAAAATATCAAAAGGACACCAAATATATATTATATACTGTACATAAAATATCAAAAAGTACAGTAAATATATTTCATATATTGTACATATAATATTAATTAAAAGTACCCCAAATACATTTTATATACTGTAAATAAATTATCAAAAATTACAGTAAATATATATTACATACTGTACATAAAATATCAAAAAGTACAACAAATATGTGTTATACATACTGTAAATAAACTATCAAAATCTACAGTAATTATATTTAATATACTGTACATAAAATATCAAAAATTACACCAAATGTATATTATATACTGTAAATAAAATATCAAAAAGTACAGTAAATATATATTACACACCCTATGTAAAATATCACAAACTACACCAAATATATATTATATAATTTACATAAAATATCAAAAGGACACCAAATATATCTTCTATACTGTACATAAAATATCAAAAAGTACAGTAAATATATTTCATATATTGTACATATAATATTAACTAAAAGTACACCAAATACATTTTATATACTGTAAATAAAATATCAAAAAGTACAGTAAATTTATATTACATTCTGTACATAAAACATCAAAAAGTACACCCAATATGTGTCATATGTACTGTAAATAAACTATCAAAAACTGCAGTAATTATATTTAATATACTGTACATAAAATATCAAAAATTACACCAAATATATATTTTTTACTGTCAGGAAAATACCAAAAAGTACAGTATATATATATTACACACCCTATGTAAAATATCACAATCTACGCCAAATATATATCATATAATTTACAGAAAATATCAAAAGGACAACAAATATATCTTATATACTCTACATAAAATATTAAAATGTACAGTAAATATATTTCATATATTGTACATATAATATTAACTAAAAGTACACCAAATACATTTTATATACTGTAAATAAAATATCAAAAAGTACAGTAAATATATATTACATACTGTACAGAAAATATCAAAAAGTACACCAAATATGTGTTATATATACTGTAAATAAACTATCAAGAACTATAGTAATTATATTTAATATACTGTACATAAAATATCAAAAATTACACCAAATGTATATTATACACTGTAAATAAAATATCAAAAATTACAGTAAATATACATTACACACCCTATGAAATATCACAAACTACACCAAATATATATTATCTAATTTACATAAAATATCAAGAGGACCCCAAATATAACTTCTATACTGTACATAAAATATCAAAAAGTACAGTAAATATATTTCATATATTGTATATATAATATTAACTAAAAGTACAGCAAATACATTTTATATACTGTAAATAAATTATCAAAAATTACAGTAAATATATATTACATACTGTACATAAAATATCAAAAAGTAGACCAAATATGTGTTATATATACTGTAAATAAACAATCAAAAACTTCAGTAATTATATTTAATATACTGTACATAAAATATCAAAAATTACACCAAATGTATAATATTTACTGTAAATAAAATATCAAAAATTACAGTAAATATATATTACACACCCTATGGAAAATATCAAAAACTACACTAAATATATACTATAAAATTGACATAAAATATCAAAAGGACACCAAATATATATTATATACTGTACATAAAATATCAAAAAGAACAGTAAATATATTTCATATATTGTACATATAATATTAACTAAAAGTACACCAAATACATTTCATGTACTGTAAATAAAATATCAAAAAGTACAGTAAATATATATTACATACTGTACATAAAATATCAAAAAGTACACCAAATATGTGTTATAAATACTGTAAATAAACTATAAAAAACTACAGTAATTATATTTAATATACTGTACATGAAATATCAAAAACTACAACAAATATAAATTATTTACTGTAAATAAAATATCAAAAAGTACAGTAAATACATATGACATACCCTATGTAAAATATCAAAAGCTACACCAAATATATATTATATAATTTACGTAAAATATCAAAAGGACACCAAATATATCTTATGTACTGTACATAAAATATGAAAAAGTACAGTAAATATATTTCATATATTGTATATATAATATTAACGAAAAGAACACCAAATACATTTTATATACTGTAAGTAAATTATCAAAAATTACAGTAAATATATATTACATACTGTACATAAAATATCAAAAACTACACCAAATATGTGTTATATATACTGTAAATAAACTATCAAAAACTACAGTAATTATATTTACTATACTGTTCATAAAATATCAAAAATTACACCAAATGTATATTATATACTGTAAATAAAATATCAAAAAGTACAGTAAATATATATTACACACCCTACGTAAAATATCAAAAACTACACCAAATATATATTATATAATTTACATAAAATAACAAAAGGACACCAAATATATCTTCTATACTGTACACAAAATATCAAAAAGTACAGTAAATATATTTCATATATTGTACATATAATATTAACTAAAAGTACACCTAATACATTTTATATACTCTAAATAAAATATCAAAATTACAGTAAATTTATATTACATACTGTACATAAAACATCAAAAAGTACACCAAATATGTGTTATATATACTGTAAATATCAAAAACAACAGTAATCATATCCAATGTACTGTATATAAAATATCAAAAATTACACCAAATATACATTAAATACTGTAAATAAAATATCAAAAAGGACAGTAAATATATGCTACACACCCTATGTAAAATATCAAAAATTACACCAAATATATATTATATAATTTACATAGAATATAAAAAGGACACCAAATATATCTTATATATTGTACATAAAATATCAAAAAGTACAGTATATATATTTCATACATTGTATATATATTATTAACTAAAAGTACACCAAATACATTTTGTATACTGAAAATAAAATATCAAAAGTACAGTAAATATATATTACATACTGTACAGAAAATATCAAAAAGTACACTATATATGTGTTATATATACTGTAAATAAACTATCAAACACTACAGTAATTATATTTAATATACTGTACATTAAATATCAAAAATTACACCAAATATATATTATATACTGTAAATAAATTATCAAAAAGTACAGTAAGTACACATTACACACCCTATGAAATATCACAAACTACACCAAATATATATTATATAATTTACATAAAATATCAAAAGGACACCAAATATATCTTCTATACTGTACATAAAATATCAATAAGTACAGTAAATATATTTCATATATTGTATATATAATATTAATTAAAAGTACACCAAACACATTTTATATACTGTAAATAAATTATCAAAAATTACAGTAAATATATATTACATACTGTACATAAAATATCAAAAAGTACACCAAATATGTGTTATATATACTGTAAATAAACAATCAAAAACTACAGTAATTATATTTAATATACTGTACATAAAATATCAAAAATTACACCAAATGTATATTATTTACTGTAAATGAAATATCAAAAATTACAGTAAATATATATTACACACCCTATGGAAAATATCAAAAACTACATCAAATATATATTATAAAATTCACAAAAAATATCAAAAGGACAACAAATATATATTATATACTGTACATAAAATATCAAAAAGTACAGTAAATATATTTCATATATTGTACATGTAATATTAACTAAAAGTACACCAAATACATTTTATATACTGTAAATAAAATATCAAAAAGTACAGTAAATATATATTACATAGTGTACATAAAATATCAAAAAGTACTCCAAATATGTGTAATATATACTGTAAATAAACTATCAAGAACTACAGTAATTATATTTACTTTACTGTACATAAAATATCAAAAATTACACCAAATGTATATTATATACTGTAAATAAAATATCAAAAAGTACAGTAAATATATATTACACACCCTATGTAAAATATCACAAACTACACCAAATATATATTATATAATTTACATAAAATATCAAAAGGACACCAAATATATCTTCTATACTGTACATAAAATATCAAAAAGTACAGTAAATATATTTCATATATTGTACATATAATATTAACTAAAAGTACACCAAATACATTTTATATACTGTAAATAAAATATCAAAAAGTACAGTAAATATATATTACATTCTGTACATAAAACATCAAAAAGTACACCCAATATGTGTTATATGTACTGTAAATAAACTATCAAAAACTGCAGTAATTATATTTAATATACTGTACATAAAATATCAAAAATTACACCAAATGTATACTATTTACTGTAAATAAAATATCAAAAAGTACAGTAAATATATCTTACACACCCTATGTAAAATATCACAATCTACACCAAATATATATCATATAATTTACAGAAAATATCAAAAGGACAACAAATATATCTTATATACTGTACATAAAATATTAAAATGTACAGTAAATATATTTCATATATTGTACATATAATATTAACTAAAAGTACACCAAATACATTTTATATACTGTAAATAAAATATCAAAAAGTACAGTAAATATATATTACATACTGTACATAAAATATCAAAAAGAACACCAAATATGTGTTATGTATACTGTAAATAAACTATAAAATACTACAGTAATTATATTTAATATACTGTACATAAAATATCAAAAATTACACCAATTGTATATTATTTACTGTAAATAAATATCAAAAAGTACAGTAAATATACCTTACACACCCTATGTAAAATATCACAATCTACACCAAATATATATTATATAACTTACATAAAATATCAAAAGGACACCAAATATATCTTCTATACTGTACATAAAATATCAAAATGTACAGTAAATATATTTCATATATTGTATATATAATATTGACTAAAAGTACACCAAATACATTTTATATACTGTAAATAAATTATCAAAAATTACAGTAAATATATATTACATACTGTACATAAAATATCAAAAAGTACACCAAATATGTGTTATATAAACTGTAAATACACAATCAAAAACTACAGCAATTATATTTAATATACTGTACCTAAAATATCAAAAATTACACCAAATGTATATTATTTATTGTAAATAAAATATCAAAAATTACAGTAAATATACATTACACACCCTATGGAAAATATCAAAAACTACACTAAATATATATTATAAAATTCACATAAAATATCAAAAGGACACCAAATATATATTATATACTGTACATAAAATATCTAAAAGTATAGTAAATATATTTCATATATTGTACATAAAATATTAACTAAAAGTACACCAAATACATATCATGAACTGTAAATAAAATATCAAAAAGTACAGTAAATATATATTACATACAGTACATAAAGTATCAAAAAGTACACCAAATATGTGTTATATATACTGTAAATAAACTATAAAAATCTACAGTAATTATATTTAATATACTGTACATAAAATATCAAAAATTACACCAAATGTATATTATTTACTGTAAATAAAATATCAAAAAGTACAGTAAATATATATGACATACCCTATGTAATATATCAAAAACTACACCAAATATATATTATATAATTTACATAAAATATCAAAAGGACACCAAATATATCTTCTATACTGTACAAAAAATATGAAAAATACAGTAAATATATTTCATATATTGTATATATAATATTAACTATAAGTACAACAAATACATTTTACATACTGTAAATAAATTATCAAAAATTACAGTAAATATATATTACATACTGTACATAAAATATCAAAAAGTACACCAAATATGTGTTATATATACTGTAAATGATCTATCAAAAACTACAGTATTTATATTTACTATACTGTTCATAAAATATCAAAAATTACACCAAATGTATATTATATACTGTAAATAATATATCAAAAAGTACAGTAAATATATATGACACACCCTATATAAAATATCAAAAACGACACCAAATATATATTATATAATTTACATAAAATATCAAAAGGACACCAAATATATCTTCTATACTGTACACAAAATATCAAAAGTACAGTAAATATATTTCATATATTGTTCATATAATATTAATTAAAAGTACACCAAATACATTTTATATACTGTAAATAAAATATCAAAAAGTACAGTAAATATATATTACATACTGTACATAAAATATCAAAAAGTACACCAAATATGTGTTATATATACTGTAAATATCAAAAACTACAGTAATCATATTCAATGTACTGTATATAAAATATCAAAAATTACACCAAATATAAATTAAATACTGTAAATAAAATATCAAAAAGGACAGTAAATATATACTACACACCCTATGTAAAATATCAAAAATTACACCAAATATATATTATATAGTTAACATAGAATATAAAAAGGACACCAAATATATCTTATATATTGTACATAAAATATCAAAAAGTACAGTATATATATTTCATACATTGTACATATATTATTAACTAAAAGTACACCAAATACATTTTGTATACTGAAAATAAAATATCAAAAATACAGTAAATATATATTACATACTGTACAGAAAATATCAAAAAGTACACTAAATATGTGTTATATATACTGTAAATAAACTATCAAAAACTACAGTAATTATATTTAATATACTGTACATAAAATATCAAAAATTACACCAAATGTATATTATATACTGTAAATAAAGTATCAAAAAGTACAGTAAGTACACATTACACACCCTATGAAATATCACAAACTACACCAAATATATATTATATAATTTACATAAAATATCAAAAGGACACCAAATATATCTTCTATACTGTACATAAAATATCAAAAAGTACAGTAAATATATTTCATATATTGTATATATAATATTAACTAAAAGTACACCAAACACATTTTATATACTGTAAATAAATTATCAAAAACTTCAGTAAATATATATTACATACTGTACATAGAATATCAAAAAGTACACCAAATATGTGTTATATATACTGTAAATAAACAATCAAAAACTACAACAATTATATTTAATATACTGTACATAAAATATCAAAAATTACACCAAATGTATATTATTTACTGTAAATGAAATATCAAAAATTACAGTAAATATATATTACACACCCTATGGAAAATATCACAAACTACATCAAATATATATTATAAAATTCACAAAAAATATCAAAAGGACACCAAATATATATTATATACTGTACATAAAATATCAAAAAGTACAGTAAATATATTTCATATATTGTACATGTAATATTAACTAAAAGTACACCAAATACATTTTATATACTGTAAATAAAATATCAAAAAGTACAGTAAATATATATTACATTCTGTATATAAAATATCAAAAAGTACACCAAATATGTGTTATATATACTGTAAATAAACTATCAAAAACTGCAGTAATTATATTTAATATACTGTACATAAAATATCAAAAATTACACCAAATGTATATTATTTACTGTATATAAAATATCAAAAAGTACAGTAAATATATATTGCACACCATATGTAAAATATCACAATCTACACCAAATATATATTATATAATTTACATAAAATATCAAAAGGACACCAAATATATCTTCTATACTGTACATAAAATATCAAAAAGTACAGTAAATATATTTCATATATTGTACATATAATATTAACTAAAAGTACACCAAATACATTTTATATACTGTAAATAAAATATCAAAAAGTACAGTAAATATATATTACATTCTGTACATAAAACATCAAAAAGTACACCCAATATGTGTTATATGTACTGTAAATAAACTATCAAAAACTGCAGTAATTATATTTAATATACTGTACATAAAATATCAAAAATTACACCAAATGTATACTATTTACTGTAAATAAAATATCAAAAAGTACAGTAAATATATCTTACACACCCTATGTAAAATATCACAATCTACACCAAATATATATCATATAATTTACAGAAAATATCAAAAGGACAACAAATATATCTTATATACTGTACATAAAATATTAAAATGTACAGTAAATATATTTCATATATTGTACATGTAATATTAACTAAAAGTACACCTAATACATTTTATATAGTGTAAATAAAATATCAAAGGTACAGTAAATATATATTACATTCTGTACATAAAATATCAAAAAGTACACGAAATTTGTGTTCTATATACTGTAAATAAACTATCAAAAACTGCAGTAATTATATTTAATATACTGTACATAAAATATCGAAAATTACACCAAATGTATAATATTTACTGTAAATAAAATATCAAAAATTACAGTAAATATATATTACATACTGTACATAAAATATCAAAAAGGACACCGAATATGTGTTACATATACTGTAAATAAACTATGAAATACTACAGTAATTATAATTAATATACTGTACATAAAATATCAAAAATTACACCAAATGTATATTATTTACTGTAAATAAAATATCAAAAAGTACAGTAAATATATATTGCACACCATATGTAAAATATCACAATCTACACCAAATATATATTATATAATTTACATAAAATATCAAAAGGACACCAAATATATCTTCTATACTCTACATAAAATATCAAAAAGTACAGTAAATATATTTCATATATTGTACATATAATATTAACTAAAAGTACACCAAATACATTTTATATACTGCAAATAAATTATCAAAAATTACAGTAAATATATATTACATACTGTACATAAAATATCAAAAAGTACACCAAATATGTGTAATATATACTGTAAATAAACAATGAAAAACTACAGTACTTATAGTTAATATACTGTACATAAAATATCAAAAATTACAACAAATGTATATTATTTACTGTAAATAAAATATCAAAAATTACAGTAAATATATATTACACACCCTGCGGAAAATATCAAAAACTACACTAAATAAATATTATAAAATTCACATAAAATATCAAAAGGACACCAAATATATATTATATACTGTACATAAAATATCAAAAAGTACAGTAAATATATTTCATATATTGTACATATAATATTAACTAAAAGTACACCAAATACATTTTATGTACTGTAAATAAAATATCAAAAACTACAGTAAATATATATTACATACTGTACATAAAATATCAAAAAGTACACCAAATATGTGTTATACATACTGTATATAAACTATAAAAAACTACAGTAATTATATTTAAAATACTGTACATAAAATATCAAAAATTACACCAAATGTATATTATTTACTGTAAATAAAATTTCCAAAAGTTCAGTAAATATATATTGCACACCATATGTAAAATAACACAATCTACACCAAATATATATTATATAATTTACTTAAAATATCCAAAGGACACAAAATATATCTTATATACTGTACATAAATTATCAAAAAGTACAGTAAATATATTTCATATATTGTACATATAATATTAACTAAAAGTACACCAAATACATTTTATATACTGTAAATAAATTATCAAAAATTACAGTAAATATATATTACATACTGTACATAAAATATCAAAAAGTACACCAAATATGTGTTATACATACTGTAAGTAAACTATCAAAATCTACATTAATTATATTTAATATACTGTACATAAAATATCGAAAATTACACCAAATGTATATTATATACTGTAAATAAAATATCAAAAAGTACAGTAAATATATATGACACACGCTATGTAAAATATCAAAAACTACACCAAATATATATTATATAATTTATATAAAATATCAAAAGGATACCAAATATATCTTCTATACTGTACAAAAAATATCAAAAATACAGTAAATATATTTCATATATTGTACATGTAATATTAACTAAAAGTACACCAAATACATTTTATATACTGTAAATAAAATATCAAAAATTACAGTAAATATATATTACATAGTGTAAATAAAATATCAAAATGTACACCAAATATGTGTTATGTATACTGTAAATAAACTAGCAAAAACTGCAGTAATTATATTTAATATACTGTACATAAAATATCGAAAATTACACCAAATGTATAATATTTACTGTAAATAAAATATCAAAAATTACAGTAAATATATCTTACACACCCTATGTAAAATATCACAATCTACACCAAATATATATTATATAACTTACATAAAATATCAAAAGGACACGAATTATATCTTATATACTGTACATAAAATATCAAAATGTATAGTAAATATATTTCATATATGGTACATATAATATTAAATAAAAATACACCAAATATATTTTATATACTGTAAATAAAATATCAAAAAGTACAGTAAATATATATTACATACAGTACATAAAATATCAAAAAGGACACCGAATATGTGTTACATATACTGTAAATAAACTATGAAATACTACAGTAATTATATTTAATATACTGTACATAAAATATCAAAAATTACACCAAATGTATATTATTTACTGTAAATAAAATATCAAAAAGTACAGTAAATATATATTGCACACCATATGTAAAATATCACAATCTACACCAAATATATATTATATAATTTACATAAAATATCAAAAGGACACCAAATATATCTTCTATACTGTTCATAAAATATCAAAAAGTACAGTCAATATATTTCATATATTGTACATATAATATTAACTAAATTACACCAAATACATTTTATATACTGTAAATAAATTATCAAAAATTACAGTATATATATTACATACTGTACATAAAATATCAAAAAGTAAACCAAAGATGTGTTATATATACTGTAAATAAACTATCAAAAACTACAGTAATTATATTTAATATACTGTACATAAAATATCAAATATTACACCAAATGTATATTATATACTGTAAATAAAATATCAAAAAGTACAGTAAATATACATTACACACCCTATGTAAAATATCACAAACTACACCAAATATATACTATATAATTTACATAAAATATCAAAAGGACACCAAATATATCTTCTATACTGTACATAAAATATCAAAATGTACAGTAAATATATTTCATATATTGTATATATATTAACTAAAAGTACACAAAATACATTTTATATACTGCAAATAAATTATCAAAAATTACAGTAAATATATATTACATACTGTACATAAAATATCAAAAAGTACACCAAATATGTGTAATATATACTGTAAATAAACAATGAAAAACTGCAGTAATTATAGTTAATATACTGTACATAAAATATCAAAAATTACAACAAATCTATATTATTTACTGTAAATAAAATATCAAAAATTACAGTAAATATATATTACACACCCTGTGGAAAATATCAAAAACTGCACTAAATATATATTATAAAATTCACATAAAATATCAAAAGGACACCAAATATATATTATATACTGTACATAAAATATCAAAAAGTACAGTAAATATATTTCATATATTGTACATATAATATTAACTAAAAGTACACCAAATACATTTTATGTACTGTAAATAAAATATCAAAAACTACAGTAAATATATATTACATACTGTACATAAAATATCAAAAAGTACACCAAATATGTGTTATACATACTGTATATAAACTATAAAAAACTACAGTAATTATATTTAAAATACTGTACATAAAATATCAAAAATTACACCAAATGTATATTATTTACTGTAAATAAAATTTCCTAAAGTTCAGTAAATATATATTGCACACCATATGTAAAATAACACAATCTACACCAAATATATATTTTATAATTTACTTAAAATATCCAAAGGACACAAAATATATCTTATATACTGTACATAAAATATCAAAAAGTACAGTAAATATATTTCATATTTTGTACATATAATATTAACTAAAAGTACACCAAATACATTTTATATACTGTAAATAAATTATCAAAAATTACAGTAAATATATATTACATACTGTGCATAAAATATCAAAAAGTACACCAAATATGTGTTATACATACTGTAAATAAACTATCAAAATCTACATTAATTATATTTAATATGCTGTACATAAAATATCAAAAATTACACCAAATGTATATTATATACTGTAAATAAAATATCAAAAAGTACAGTAAATATATATGACACACCCTATGTAAAATATCAAAAACTTCACCAAATATATATTATATAATTTACATGAAATATCAAAAGGACACCAAATATATCTTCTATACTGTACAAAAAATATCAAAAAGTACAGTAAATATATTTCATATATTGTACATATAATATTAACTAAAATACACCAAATACATTTTATATACTGTAAATAAAATATCAAAAAGGACAGTAAATATATATTACATACTGTGCATAAAATATCAAAAAGCACACCACATATGTGTTATATATACTATAAATATCAAAAACTACAGTAATCATATTCAATGTACTGCATATAAAATATCAAAAATTACACCAAATATAAATTAAATACTGTAAATAAAATATCAAAAAGGACAGTAAATATATACTACACACCCTATGTAAAATATCAAAAATTACACCAAATATATATTATATAATTTACATACAATATAAAAAGGACACCAAATATATATTATATACTGTACATAAAATATCAAAAAGTACAGTAAATATATTTCATATATTGTACATGAAATATTAACAAAAAGTACACCAAATACATTTTATATACTGTAAATAAAATATCAAAAAGTACAGTAAATATATATTACATAGTGTACATAATATATCAAAAAGTACCCCAAATATGTGTAATATATACTGTAAATAAACTATCAAAAACTGCAGTAATTATATTTACTATACTGTACCTAAAATATCAAAAATTACACCAAATGTATATTATATACTGTAAATAAAATATCAAAAAGTACAGTAAATATATATTGCACACCCTATGTAAAATATCACAAACTACACCAAATATATATTATATAATTTACATAAAATATCAAAAGGACACCAAATATATCTTCTATACTGTACAAAAAATATGAAAAATACAGTAAATATATTTCATATATTGTATATATAATATTAACTAAAAGTACACCAAATACATTTTACATACTGTAAATAAATTATCAAAAATTACAGTAAATATATATTACATAATGTACATAAAATATCAAAAAGTACACCCAATATGTTTTATATATACTGTAAATAAACTATCAAAAACTACAATAATTATATTTAATATACTGTACATAAAATATCAAATATTACACCAAATGTATATTATATACTGCAAATAGAATATCAAAAAGTACAGTAAATATACGTTACACACCCTATGTAAAATATCACAAACTACACCAAATATATATTATATAATTTACATAAAATAACAAAAGGACACCAAACATATCTTCTATACTGTACATAAAATATGAAAAAGTACAGTAAATATATTTCATATATTGTACATGTAATATTAACTAAAAGTACACCAAATACATTTTATATACTGTAAATAAAATATCAAAAATTACAGTAAATATATATTACATAGTGTACATAAAATATCAAAATGTACACCAAATATGTGTTATATATACTGTAAATAAACTATCAAAAACTGCAGTAATTATATTTAATATACTGTACATAAAATATCGAAAATTACACCAAATGTATAATATTTACTGTAAATAAAATATCAAAAATTACAGTAAATATATATTACATACTGTACATAAAATATCAAAAAGGACACCGAATATGTGTTACATATACTGTAAATAAACTATGAAATACTACAGTAATTATATTTAATATACTGTACATAAAATATCAAAAATTACACCAAATGTATATTATTTACTGTAAATAAAATATCAAAAAGTACAGTAAATATATATTGCACACCATATGTAAAATATCACAATCTACACCAAATATATATTATATAATTTACATAAAATATCAAAAGGACACCAAATATATCTTCTATACTGTACATAAAATATCAAAAAGTACAGTAAATATATTTCATATATTGTACATATAATATTAACTAAAAGTACACCAAATACATTTTATATACTGTAAATAAATTATCAAAAATTACAGTATATATATATTACATACTGTACATAAAATATCAAAAAGTACACCAAATATGTGTTATATATACTGTAAATAAACTATCAAAAACTACAGAAATTATATTTAATATACTGTACATAAAATATCAAATATTACACCAAATGTATATTATATACTGTAAATAAAATATCAAATTACAGTAAATATACATTACACACCCTATGTAAAATATCACAAACTACACCAAATATATATTATATAATTTACATAAAATATCAAAAGGACACCAAATATATCTTCTATACTCTACACAAAATATCAAAAGTACAGTAAATATATTTCATATATTGTTCATATAATATTAATTAAAAGTACACCAAATACATTTTATATACTATAAATAAAATATCAAAAAGTACAGTAAATATATATTACATACTGTACATAAAATATCAAAAAGTACACCAAATATGTGTTATATATACTGTAAATATCAAAAACTACAGTAATCATATTCAATGTACTGTATATAAAATATCAAAAATTACACCAAATATAAATTAAATACTGTAAATAAAATATCAAAAAGGACAGTAAATATATACTACACACCCTATGTAAAATATCAAAAATTACACCAAATATATATTATATAGTTAACATAGAATATAAAAAGGACACCAAATATATCTTATATATTGTACATAAAATATCAAAAAGTACAGTATATATATTTCATACATTGTACATATATTATTAACTAAAAGTACACCAAATACATTTTGTATACTGAAAATAAAATATCAAAAATACAGTAAATATATATTACATACTGTACAGAAAATATCAAAAAGTACACTAAATATGTGTTATATATACTGTAAATAAACTATCAAAAACTACAGTAATTATATTTAATATACTGTACATAAAATATCAAAAATTACACCAAATGTATATTATATACTGTAAATAAAATATCAAAAAGTACAGTAAGTACACATTACACACCCTATGAAATATCACAAACTACACCAAATATATATTATATAATTTACATAAAATATCAAAAGGACACCAAATATATCTTCTATACTCTACATAAAATATCAAAATGTACAGTAAATATATTTCATATATTGTATATATAATATTAACTAAAAGTACACCAAACACATTTTATATACTGTAAATAAATTATCAAAAACTTCAGTAAATATATATTACATACTGTACATAAAATATCAAAAAGTACACCAAATATGTGTTATATATACTGTAAATAAACAATCAAAAACTACAATAATTATATTTAATATACTGTACATAAAATATCAAAAATTACACCAAATGTATATTATTTACTGTAAATGAAATATCAAAAATTACAGTAAATATATATTACACACCCTATGGAAAATATCACAAACTACATCAAATATATATTATAAAATTCACAAAAAATATCAAAAGGACACCAAATATATATTATATACTGTACATAAAATATCAAAAAGTACAGTAAATATATTTCATATATTGTACATGTAATATTAACTAAAAGTACACCAAATACATTTTATATACTGTAAATAAAATATCAAAAAGTACAGTAAATATATATTACATTCTGTACATAAAATATCAAAAAGTACACCAAATATGTGTTATATATACTGTAAATAAACTATCAAAAACTGCAGTAATTATATTTAATATACTGTACATAAAATATCAAAAATTACACCAAATGTATATTATTTACTGTAAATAAAATATCAAAAAGTACAGTAAATATATATTGCACACCATATGTAAAATATCACAATCTACACCAAATATATATTATATAATTTACATAAAATATCAAAAGGACACCAAATATATCTTCTATACTGTACATAAAATATCAAAAAGTACAGTAAATATATTTCATATATTGTACATATAATATTAACTAAAAGTACACCAAATACATTTTATATACTGTAAATAAATTATCAAAAATTACAGTAAATATATATTACATACTGTACATAAAATAACAAAAAGTACACCAAATATGTGTTATATATACTGTAAATAAACTATCAAAAACTACAGTAATTATATTTAATATACTGTACATAAAATATCAAATATTACACCAAATGTATATTATATACTGTAAATAAAATATCAAAAAGTACAGTAAATATACATTACACACCCTATGTAAAATATCACAAACTACACCAAATATATACTATATAATTTACATAACATATCAAAAGGACACCAAATATGTCTTCTATACTGTACATAAAATATCAAAAAGTACAGTAAATATATTTCATATATTGTATATATAATATTAACTAAAAGTACACCAAATACATTTTATATACTGCAAATAAATTATCAAAAATTACAGTAAATATATACTACATACTGTACATAAAATATCAAAAAGTACACCAAATATGTGTAGTATATACTGTAAATAAACAATCAAAAACTACAGTAAATATAATTAATATACTGTACATAAAATATCAAAAATTACACCAAATGTACATTATTTACTGTAAATAAAATATCAAAAATTACAGTAAATATATATTACACACCCTGTGGAAAATATCAAAAACTACACTAAATATATATTATAAAATTCACATAAAATATCAAAAGGACACCAAATATATATTATATACTGTACATAAAATATCAAAAAGTACAGTAAATATATTTCATATATTGTACATATAATATTAATTAAAAGTACCCCAAATACATTTTATATACTGTAAATAAATTATCAAAAATTACAGTAAATATATATTACATACTGTACATAAAATATCAAAAAGTACAACAAATATGTGTTATACATACTGTAAATAAACTATCAAAATCTACAGTAATTATATTTAATATACTGTACATAAAATATCAAAAATTACACCAAATGTATATTATATACTGTAAATAAAATATCAAAAAGTACAGTAAATATATATTACACACCCTATGTAAAATATCACAAACTACACCAAATATATATTATATAATTTACATAAAATATCAAAAGGACACCAAATATATCTTCTATACTGTACATAAAATATCAAAAAGTACAGTAAATATATTTCATATATTGTACATATAATATTAACTAAAAGTACACCAAATACATTTTATATACTGTAAATAAAATATCAAAAAGTACAGTAAATTTATATTACATTCTGTACATAAAACATCAAAAAGTACACCCAATATGTGTCATATGTACTGTAAATAAACTATCAAAAACTGCAGTAATTATATTTAATATACTGTACATAAAATATCAAAAATTACACCAAATATATATTTTTTACTGTCAGGAAAATACCAAAAAGTACAGTATATATATATTACACACCCTATGTAAAATATCACAATCTACGCCAAATATATATCATATAATTTACAGAAAATATCAAAAGGACAACAAATATATCTTATATACTCTACATAAAATATTAAAATGTACAGTAAATATATTTCATATATTGTACATATAATATTAACTAAAAGTACACCAAATACATTTTATATACTGTAAATAAAATATCAAAAAGTACAGTAAATATATATTACATACTGTACAGAAAATATCAAAAAGTACACCAAATATGTGTTATATATACTGTAAATAAACTATCAAGAACTATAGTAATTATATTTAATATACTGTACATAAAATATCAAAAATTACACCAAATGTATATTATATACTGTAAATAAAATATCAAAAATTACAGTAAATATACATTACACACCCTATGAAATATCACAAACTACACCAAATATATATTATCTAATTTACATAAAATATCAAGAGGACCCCAAATATAACTTCTATACTGTACATAAAATATCAAAAAGTACAGTAAATATATTTCATATATTGTATATATAATATTAACTAAAAGTACAGCAAATACATTTTATATACTGTAAATAAATTATCAAAAATTACAGTAAATATATATTACATACTGTACATAAAATATCAAAAAGTAGACCAAATATGTGTTATATATACTGTAAATAAACAATCAAAAACTTCAGTAATTATATTTAATATACTGTACATAAAATATCAAAAATTACACCAAATGTATAATATTTACTGTAAATAAAATATCAAAAATTACAGTAAATATATATTACACACCCTATGGAAAATATCAAAAACTACACTAAATATATACTATAAAATTGACATAAAATATCAAAAGGACACCAAATATATATTATATACTGTACATAAAATATCAAAAAGAACAGTAAATATATTTCATATATTGTACATATAATATTAACTAAAAGTACACCAAATACATTTCATGTACTGTAAATAAAATATCAAAAAGTACAGTAAATATATATTACATACTGTACATAAAATATCAAAAAGTACACCAAATATGTGTTATAAATACTGTAAATAAACTATAAAAAACTACAGTAATTATATTTAATATACTGTACATGAAATATCAAAAACTACAACAAATATAAATTATTTACTGTAAATAAAATATCAAAAAGTACAGTAAATACATATGACATACCCTATGTAAAATATCAAAAGCTACACCAAATATATATTATATAATTTACGTAAAATATCAAAAGGACACCAAATATATCTTATGTACTGTACATAAAATATGAAAAAGTACAGTAAATATATTTCATATATTGTATATATAATATTAACGAAAAGAACACCAAATACATTTTATATACTGTAAGTAAATTATCAAAAATTACAGTAAATATATATTACATACTGTACATAAAATATCAAAAACTACACCAAATATGTGTTATATATACTGTAAATAAACTATCAAAAACTACAGTAATTATATTTACTATACTGTTCATAAAATATCAAAAATTACACCAAATGTATATTATATACTGTAAATAAAATATCAAAAAGTACAGTAAATATATATTACACACCCTACGTAAAATATCAAAAACTACACCAAATATATATTATATAATTTACATAAAATAACAAAAGGACACCAAATATATCTTCTATACTGTACACAAAATATCAAAAAGTACAGTAAATATATTTCATATATTGTACATATAATATTAACTAAAAGTACACCTAATACATCTTATATACTCTAAATAAAATATCAAAATTACAGTAAATTTATATTACATACTGTACATAAAACATCAAAAAGTACACCAAATATGTGTTATATATACTGTAAATATCAAAAACAACAGTAATCATATCCAATGTACTGTATATAAAATATCAAAAATTACACCAAATATACATTAAATACTGTAAATAAAATATCAAAAAGGACAGTAAATATATGCTACACACCCTATGTAAAATATCAAAAATTACACCAAATATATATTATATAATTTACATAGAATATAAAAAGGACACCAAATATATCTTATATATTGTACATAAAATATCAAAAAGTACAGTATATATATTTCATACATTGTATATATATTATTAACTAAAAGTACACCAAATACATTTTGTATACTGAAAATAAAATATCAAAAGTACAGTAAATATATATTACATACTGTACAGAAAATATCAAAAAGTACACTATATATGTGTTATATATACTGTAAATAAACTATCAAACACTACAGTAATTATATTTAATATACTGTACATTAAATATCAAAAATTACACCAAATATATATTATATACTGTAAATAAATTATAAAAAGTACAGTAAGTACACATTACACACCCTATGAAATATCACAAACTACACCAAATATATATTATATAATTTACATAAAATATCAAAAGGACACCAAATATATCTTCTATACTGTACATAAAATATCAATAAGTACAGTAAATATATTTCATATATTGTATATATAATATTAATTAAAAGTACACCAAACACATTTTATATACTGTAAATAAATTATCAAAAATTACAGTAAATATATATTACATACTGTACATAAAATATCAAAAAGTACACCAAATATGTGTTATATATACTGTAAATAAACAATCAAAAACTACAGTAATTATATTTAATATACTGTACATAAAATATCAAAAATTACACCAAATGTATATTATTTACTGTAAATGAAATATCAAAAATTACAGTAAATATATATTACACACCCTATGGAAAATATCAAAAACTACATCAAATATATATTATAAAATTCACAAAAAATATCAAAAGGACAACAAATATATATTATATACTGTACATAAAATATCAAAAAGTACAGTAAATATATTTCATATATTGTACATGTAATATTAACTAAAAGTACACCAAATACATTTTATATACTGTAAATAAAATATCAAAAAGTACAGTAAATATATATTACATAGTGTACATAAAATATCAAAAAGTACTCCAAATATGTGTAATATATACTGTAAATAAACTATCAAGAACTACAGTAATTATATTTACTTTACTGTACATAAAATATCAAAAATTACACCAAATGTATATTATATACTGTAAATAAAATATCAAAAAGTACAGTAAATATATATTACACACCCTATGTAAAATATCACAAACTACACCAAATATATATTATATAATTTACATAAAATATCAAAAGGACACCAAATATATCTTCTATACTGTACATAAAATATCAAAAAGTACAGTAAATATATTTCATATATTGTACATATAATATTAACTAAAAGTACACCAAATACATTTTATATACTGTAAATAAAATATCAAAAAGTACAGTAAATATATATTACATTCTGTACATAAAACATCAAAAAGTACACCCAATATGTGTTATATGTACTGTAAATAAACTATCAAAAACTGCAGTAATTATATTTAATATACTGTACATAAAATATCAAAAATTACACCAAATGTATACTATTTACTGTAAATAAAATATCAAAAAGTACAGTAAATATATCTTACACACCCTATGTAAAATATCACAATCTACACCAAATATATATCATATAATTTACAGAAAATATCAAAAGGACAACAAATATATCTTATATACTGTACATAAAATATTAAAATGTACAGTAAATATATTTCATATATTGTACATATAATATTAACTAAAAGTACACCAAATACATTTTATATACTGTAAATAAAATATCAAAAAGTACAGTAAATATATATTACATACTGTACATAAAATATCAAAAAGAACACCAAATATGTGTTATGTATACTGTAAATAAACTATAAAATACTACAGTAATTATATTTAATATACTGTACATAAAATATCAAAAATTACACCAATTGTATATTATTTACTGTAAATAAATATCAAAAAGTACAGTAAATATACCTTACACACCCTATGTAAAATATCACAATCTACACCAAATATATTTTATATAACTTACATAAAATATCAAAAGGACACCAAATATATCTTCTATACTGTACATAAAATATCAAAATGTACAGTAAATATATTTCATATATTGTATATATAATATTGACTAAAAGTACACCAAATACATTTTATATACTGTAAATAAATTATCAAAAATTACAGTAAATATATATTACATACTGTACATAAAATATCAAAAAGTACACCAAATATGTGTTATATAAACTGTAAATACACAATCAAAAACTACAGCAATTATATTTAATATACTGTACCTAAAATATCAAAAATTACACCAAATGTATATTATTTATTGTAAATAAAATATCAAAAATTACAGTAAATATACATTACACACCCTATGGAAAATATCAAAAACTACACTAAATATATATTATAAAATTCACATAAAATATCAAAAGGACACCAAATATATATTATATACTGTACATAAAATATCTAAAAGTATAGTAAATATATTTCATATATTGTACATAAAATATTAACTAAAAGTACACCAAATACATATCATGAACTGTAAATAAAATATCAAAAAGTACAGTAAATATATATTACATACAGTACATAAAGTATCAAAAAGTACACCAAATATGTGTTATATATACTGTAAATAAACTATAAAAATCTACAGTAATTATATTTAATATACTGTACATAAAATATCAAAAATTACACCAAATGTATATTATTTACTGTAAATAAAATATCAAAAAGTACAGTAAATATATATGACATACCCTATGTAATATATCAAAAACTACACCAAATATATATTATATAATTTACATAAAATATCAAAAGGACACCAAATATATCTTCTATACTGTACAAAAAATATGAAAAATACAGTAAATATATTTCATATATTGTATATATAATATTAACTATAAGTACAACAAATACATTTTACATACTGTAAATAAATTATCAAAAATTACAGTAAATATATATTACATACTGTACATAAAATATCAAAAAGTACACCAAATATGTGTTATATATACTGTAAATGATCTATCAAAAACTACAGTATTTATATTTACTATACTGTTCATAAAATATCAAAAATTACACCAAATGTATATTATATACTGTAAATAATATATCAAAAAGTACAGTAAATATATATGACACACCCTATATAAAATATCAAAAACGACACCAAATATATATTATATAATTTACATAAAATATCAAAAGGACACCAAATATATCTTCTATACTGTACACAAAATATCAAAAGTACAGTAAATATATTTCATATATTGTTCATATAATATTAATTAAAAGTACACCAAATACATTTTATATACTGTAAATAAAATATCAAAAAGTACAGTAAATATATATTACATACTGTACATAAAATATCAAAAAGTACACCAAATATGTGTTATATATACTGTAAATATCAAAAACTACAGTAATCATATTCAATGTACTGTATATAAAATATCAAAAATTACACCAAATATAAATTAAATACTGTAAATAAAATATCAAAAAGGACAGTAAATATATACTACACACCCTATGTAAAATATCAAAAATTACACCAAATATATATTATATAGTTAACATAGAATATAAAAAGGACACCAAATATATCTTATATATTGTACATAAAATATCAAAAAGTACAGTATATATATTTCATACATTGTACATATATTATTAACTAAAAGTACACCAAATACATTTTGTATACTGAAAATAAAATATCAAAAATACAGTAAATATATATTACATACTGTACAGAAAATATCAAAAAGTACACTAAATATGTGTTATATATACTGTAAATAAACTATCAAAAACTACAGTAATTATATTTAATATACTGTACATAAAATATCAAAAATTACACCAAATGTATATTATATACTGTAAATAAAGTATCAAAAAGTACAGTAAGTACACATTACACACCCTATGAAATATCACAAACTACACCAAATATATATTATATAATTTACATAAAATATCAAAAGGACACCAAATATATCTTCTATACTGTACATAAAATATCAAAAAGTACAGTAAATATATTTCATATATTGTATATATAATATTAACTAAAAGTACACCAAACACATTTTATATACTGTAAATAAATTATCAAAAACTTCAGTAAATATATATTACATACTGTACATAGAATATCAAAAAGTACACCAAATATGTGTTATATATACTGTAAATAAACAATCAAAAACTACAACAATTATATTTAATATACTGTACATAAAATATCAAAAATTACACCAAATGTATATTATTTACTGTAAATGAATTATCAAAAATTACAGTAAATATATATTACACACCCTATGGAAAATATCACAAACTACATCAAATATATATTATAAAATTCACAAAAAATATCAAAAGGACACCAAATATATATTATATACTGTACATAAAATATCAAAAAGTACAGTAAATATATTTCATATATTGTACATGTAATATTAACTAAAAGTACACCAAATACATTTTATATACTGTAAATAAAATATCAAAAAGTACAGTAAATATATATTACATTCTGTATATAAAATATCAAAAAGTACACCAAATATGTGTTATATATACTGTAAATAAACTATCAAAAACTGCAGTAATTATATTTAATATACTGTACATAAAATATCAAAAATTACACCAAATGTATATTATTTACTGTATATAAAATATCAAAAAGTACAGTAAATATATATTGCACACCATATGTAAAATATCACAATCTACACCAAATATATATTATATAATTTACATAAAATATCAAAAGGACACCAAATATATCTTCTATACTGTACATAAAATATCAAAAAGTACAGTAAATATATTTCATATATTGTACATATAATATTAACTAAAAGTACACCAAATACATTTTATATACTGTAAATAAAATATCAAAAAGTACAGTAAATATATATTACATTCTGTACATAAAACATCAAAAAGTACACCCAATATGTGTTATATGTACTGTAAATAAACTATCAAAAACTGCAGTAATTATATTTAATATACTGTACATAAAATATCAAAAATTACACCAAATGTATACTATTTACTGTAAATAAAATATCAAAAAGTACAGTAAATATATCTTACACACCCTATGTAAAATATCACAATCTACACCAAATATATATCATATAATTTACAGAAAATATCAAAAGGACAACAAATATATCTTATATACTGTACATAAAATATTAAAATGTACAGTAAATATATTTCATATATTGTACATGTAATATTAACTAAAAGTACACCTAATACATTTTATATAGTGTAAATAAAATATCAAAGGTACAGTAAATATATATTACATTCTGTACATAAAATATCAAAAAGTACACGAAATTTGTGTTCTATATACTGTAAATAAACTATCAAAAACTGCAGTAATTATATTTAATATACTGTACATAAAATATCGAAAATTACACCAAATGTATAATATTTACTGTAAATAAAATATCAAAAATTACAGTAAATATATATTACATACTGTACATAAAATATCAAAAAGGACACCGAATATGTGTTACATATACTGTAAATAAACTATGAAATACTACAGTAATTATAATTAATATACTGTACATAAAATATCAAAAATTACACCAAATGTATATTATTTACTGTAAATAAAATATCAAAAAGTACAGTAAATATATATTGCACACCATATGTAAAATATCACAATCTACACCAAATATATATTATATAATTTACATAAAATATCAAAAGGACACCAAATATATCTTCTATACTGTACATAAAATATCAAAAAGTACAGTAAATATATTTCATATATTGTACATATAATATTAACTAAAAGTACACCAAATACATTTTATATACTGTAAATAAATTATCAAAAATTACAGTATATATATATTACATACTGTACATAAAATATCAAAAAGTACACCAAATATGTGTTATATATACTGTAAATAAACTATCAAAAACTACAGTAATTATATTTAATATACTGTACATAAAATATCAAATATTACACCAAATGTATATTATATACTGTAAATAAAATATCAAAAAGTACAGTAAATATACATTACACACCCTATGTAAAATATCACAAACTACACCAAATATATACTATATAATTTCCATAAAATATCAAAAGGACACCAAATATATCTTCTATACTGTACATAAAATATCAAAAAGTACAGTAAAAATATTTCATATATTGTATATATAATATTAACTAAAAGTACACCAAATACATTTTATATACTGCAAATAAATTATCAAAAATTACAGTAAATATATATTACATACTGTACATAAAATATCAAAAAGTACACCAAATATGTGTAATATATACTGTAAATAAACAATGAAAAACTACAGTACTTATAGTTAATATACTGTACATAAAATATCAAAAATTACAACAAATGTATATTATTTACTGTAAATAAAATATCAAAAATTACAGTAAATATATATTACACACCCTGCGGAAAATATCAAAAACTACACTAAATAAATATTATAAAATTCACATAAAATATCAAAAGGACACCAAATATATATTATATACTGTACATAAAATATCAAAAAGTACAGTAAATATATTTCATATATTGTACATATAATATTAACTAAAAGTACACCAAATACATTTTATGTACTGTAAATAAAATATCAAAAACTACAGTAAATATATATTACATACTGTACATAAAATATCAAAAAGTACACCAAATATGTGTTATACATACTGTATATAAACTATAAAAAACTACAGTAATTATATTTAAAATACTGTACATAAAATATCAAAAATTACACCAAATGTATATTATTTACTGTAAATAAAATTTCCAAAAGTTCAGTAAATATATATTGCACACCATATGTAAAATAACACAATCTACACCAAATATATATTATATAATTTACTTAAAATATCCAAAGGACACAAAATATATCTTATATACTGTACATAAATTATCAAAAAGTACAGTAAATATATTTCATATATTGTACATATAATATTAACTAAAAGTACACCAAATACATTTTATATACTGTAAATAAATTATCAAAAATTACAGTAAATATATATTACATACTGTACATAAAATATCAAAAAGTACACCAAATATGTGTTATACATACTGTAAGTAAACTATCAAAATCTACATTAATTATATTTAATATACTGTACATAAAATATCGAAAATTACACCAAATGTATATTATATACTGTAAATAAAATATCAAAAAGTACAGTAAATATATATGACACACGCTATGTAAAATATCAAAAACTACACCAAATATATATTATATAATTTATATAAAATATCAAAAGGATACCAAATATATCTTCTATACTGTACAAAAAATATCAAAAATACAGTAAATATATTTCATATATTGTACATGTAATATTAACTAAAAGTACACCAAATACATTTTATATACTGTAAATAAAATATCAAAAATTACAGTAAATATATATTACATAGTGTAAATAAAATATCAAAATGTACACCAAATATGTGTTATGTATACTGTAAATAAACTAGCAAAAACTGCAGTAATTATATTTAATATACTGTACATAAAATATCGAAAATTACACCAAATGTATAATATTTACTGTAAATAAAATATCAAAAATTACAGTAAATATATCTTACACACCCTATGTAAAATATCACAATCTACACCAAATATATATTATATAACTTACATAAAATATCAAAAGGACACGAATTATATCTTATATACTGTACATAAAATATCAAAATGTATAGTAAATATATTTCATATATGGTACATATAATATTAAATAAAAATACACCAAATATATTTTATATACTGTAAATAAAATATCAAAAAGTACAGTAAATATATATTACATACAGTACATAAAATATCAAAAAGGACACCGAATATGTGTTACATATACTGTAAATAAACTATGAAATACTACAGTAATTATATTTAATATACTGTACATAAAATATCAAAAATTACACCAAATGTATATTATTTACTGTAAATAAAATATCAAAAAGTACAGTAAATATATATTGCACACCATATGTAAAATATCACAATCTACACCAAATATATATTATATAATTTACATAAAATATCAAAAGGACACCAAATATATCTTCTATACTGTTCATAAAATATCAAAAAGTACAGTCAATATATTTCATATATTGTACATATAATATTAACTAAATTACACCAAATACATTTTATATACTGTAAATAAATTATCAAAAATTACAGTATATATATTACATACTGTACATAAAATACCAAAAAGTAAACCAAAGATGTGTTATATATACTGTAAATAAACTATCAAAAACTACAGTAATTATATTTAATATACTGTACATAAAATATCAAATATTACACCAAATGTATATTATATACTGTAAATAAAATATCAAAAAGTACAGTAAATATACATTACACACCCTATGTAAAATATCACAAACTACACCAAATATATACTATATAATTTACATAAAATATCAAAAGGACACCAAATATATCTTCTATACTGTACATAAAATATCAAAATGTACAGTAAATATATTTCATATATTGTATATATATTAACTAAAAGTACACAAAATACATTTTATATACTGCAAATAAATTATCAAAAATTACAGTAAATATATATTACATACTGTACATAAAATATCAAAAAGTACACCAAATATGTGTAATATATACTGTAAATAAACAATGAAAAACTGCAGTAATTATAGTTAATATACTGTACATAAAATATCAAAAATTACAACAAATCTATATTATTTACTGTAAATAAAATATCAAAAATTACAGTAAATATATATTACACACCCTGTGGAAAATATCAAAAACTGCACTAAATATATATTATAAAATTCACATAAAATATCAAAAGGACACCAAATATATATTATATACTGTACATAAAATATCAAAAAGTACAGTAAATATATTTCATATATTGTACATATAATATTAACTAAAAGTACACCAAATACATTTTATGTACTGTAAATAAAATATCAAAAACTACAGTAAATATATATTACATACTGTACATAAAATATCAAAAAGTACACCAAATATGTGTTATACATACTGTATATAAACTATAAAAAACTACAGTAATTATATTTAAAATACTGTACATAAAATATCAAAAATTACACCAAATGTATATTATTTACTGTAAATAAAATTTCCTAAAGTTCAGTAAATATATATTGCACACCATATGTAAAATAACACAATCTACACCAAATATATATTTTATAATTTACTTAAAATATCCAAAGGACACAAAATATATCTTATATACTGTACATAAAATATCAAAAAGTACAGTAAATATATTTCATATTTTGTACATATAATATTAACTAAAAGTACACCAAATACATTTTATATACTGTAAATAAATTATCAAAAATTACAGTAAATATATATTACATACTGTGCATAAAATATCAAAAAGTACACCAAATATGTGTTATACATACTGTAAATAAACTATCAAAATCTACATTAATTATATTTAATATGCTGTACATAAAATATCAAAAATTACACCAAATGTATATTATATACTGTAAATAAAATATCAAAAAGTACAGTAAATATATATGACACACCCTATGTAAAATATCAAAAACTTCACCAAATATATATTATATAATTTACATGAAATATCAAAAGGACACCAAATATATCTTCTATACTGTACAAAAAATATCAAAAAGTACAGTAAATATATTTCATATATTGTACATATAATATTAACTAAAATACACCAAATACATTTTATATACTGTAAATAAAATATCAAAAAGGACAGTAAATATATATTACATACTGTGCATAAAATATCAAAAAGCACACCACATATGTGTTATATATACTATAAATATCAAAAACTACAGTAATCATATTCAATGTACTGCATATAAAATATCAAAAATTACACCAAATATAAATTAAATACTGTAAATAAAATATCAAAAAGGACAGTAAATATATACTACACACCCTATGTAAAATATCAAAAATTACACCAAATATATATTATATAATTTACATACAATATAAAAAGGACACCAAATATATATTATATACTGTACATAAAATATCAAAAAGTACAGTAAATATATTTCATATATTGTACATGAAATATTAACTAAAAGTACACCAAATACATTTTATATACTGTAAATAAAATATCAAAAAGTACAGTAAATATATATTACATAGTGTACATAATATATCAAAAAGTACCCCAAATATGTGTAATATATACTGTAAATAAACTATCAAAAACTGCAGTAATTATATTTACTATACTGTACCTAAAATATCAAAAATTACACCAAATGTATATTATATACTGTAAATAAAATATCAAAAAGTACAGTAAATATATATTGCACACCCTATGTAAAATATCACAAACTACACCAAATATATATTATATAATTTACATAAAATATCAAAAGGACACCAAATATATCTTCTATACTGTACAAAAAATATGAAAAATACAGTAAATATATTTCATATATTGTATATATAATATTAACTAAAAGTACACCAAATACATTTTACATACTGTAAATAAATTATCAAAAATTACAGTAAATATATATTACATAATGTACATAAAATATCAAAAAGTACACCAAATATGTTTTATATATACTGTAAATAAACTATCAAAAACTACAGTAATTATATTTAATATACTGTACATAAAATATCAAATATTACACCAAATGTATATTATATACTGCAAATAGAATATCAAAAAGTACAGTAAATATACGTTACACACCCTATGTAAAATATCACAAACTACACCAAATATATATTATATAATTTACATAAAATAACAAAAGGACACCAAACATATCTTCTATACTGTACATAAAATATGAAAAAGTACAGTAAATATATTTCATATATTGTACATGTAATATTAACTAAAAGTACACCAAATACATTTTATATACTGTAAATAAAATATCAAAAATTACAGTAAATATATATTACATAGTGTACATAAAATATCAAAATGTACACCAAATATGTGTTATATATACTGTAAATAAACTATCAAAAACTGCAGTAATTATATTTAATATACTGTACATAAAATATCGAAAATTACACCAAATGTATAATATTTACTGTAAATAAAATATCAAAAATTACAGTAAATATATATTACATACTGTACATAAAATATCAAAAAGGACACCGAATATGTGTTACATATACTGTAAATAAACTATGAAATACTACAGTAATTATATTTAATATACTGTACATAAAATATCAAAAATTACACCAAATGTATATTATTTACTGTAAATAAAATATCAAAAAGTACAGTAAATATATATTGCACACCATATGTAAAATATCACAATCTACACCAAATATATATTATATAATTTACATAAAATATCAAAAGGACACCAAATATATCTTCTATACTGTACATAAAATATCAAAAAGTACAGTAAATATATTTCATATATTGTACATATAATATTAACTAAAAGTACACCAAATACATTTTATATACTGTAAATAAATTATCAAAAATTACAGTATATATATATTACATACTGTACATAAAATATCAAAAAGTACACCAAATATGTGTTATATATACTGTAAATAAACTATCAAAAACTACAGAAATTATATTTAATATACTGTACATAAAATATCAAATATTACACCTAATGTATATTATATACTGTAAATAAAATATCAAATTACAGTAAATATACATTACACACCCTATGTAAAATATCACAAACTACACCAAATATATAGTATATAATTTACATAAAATATCAAAAGGACACCAAATATATCTTCTATACTGTACATAAAATATCAAAAATTACAGTAAATATATTTCATATATTGTATATATAATATTAACTAAAAATACACCAAATACATTTTATATACTGTAAATAAATTATCGAAAATTTCAGTAAATATATATTACATAATGTACATAAAATATCAAAAAGTACACCAAATATGTTTTATATATACTGTAAATAAACTATCAAAAACTACAGTAATTATATTTAATATACTGTACATAAAATATCAAATATTACACCAAATGTATATTATATACTGCAAATAGAATATCAAAAAGTACAGTAAATATACGTTACACACCCTATGTAAAATATCACAAACTACACCAAATATATATTATATAATTTACATAAAATAACAAAAGGACACCAAACATATCTTCTATACTGTACATAAAATATGAAAAAGTACAGTAAATATATTTCATATATTGTACATGTAATATTAACTAAAAGTACACCAAATACATTTTATATACTGTAAATAAAATATCAAAAATTACAGTAAATATATATTACATAGTGTACATAAAATATCAAAATGTACACCAAATATGTGTTATATATACTGTAAATAAACTATCAAAAACTGCAGTAATTATATTTAATATACTGTACATAAAATATCGAAAATTACACCAAATGTATAATATTTACTGTAAATAAAATATCAAAAATTACAGTAAATATATATTACATACTGTACATAAAATATCAAAAAGGACACCGAATATGTGTTACATATACTGTAAATAAACTATGAAATACTACAGTAATTATATTTAATATACTGTACATAAAATATCAAAAATTACACCAAATGTATATTATTTACTGTAAATAAAATATCTAAAAGTACAGTAAATATATATTGCACACCATATGTAAAATATCACAATCTACACCAAATATATATTATATAATTTACATAAAATATCAAAAGGACACCAAATATATCTTCTATACTGTACATAAAATATCAAAAAGTACAGTAAATATATTTCATATATTGTACATATAATATTAACTAAAAGTACACCAAATACATTTTATATACTGTAAATAAATTATCAAAAATTACAGTATATATATATTACATACTGTACATAAAATATCAAAAAGTACACCAAATATGTGTTATATATACTGTAAATAAACTATCAAAAACTACAGAAATTATATTTAATATACTGTACATAAAATATCAAATATTACACCAAATGTATATTATATACTGTAAATAAAATATCAAATTACAGTAAATATACATTACACACCCTATGTAAAATATCACAAACTACACCAAATATATACTATATAATTTCCATAAAATATCAAAAGGACACCAAATATATCTTCTATACTGTACATAAAATATCAAAAAGTACAGTAAAAATATTTCATATATTGTATATATAATATTAACTAAAAGTACACCAAATACATTTTATATACTGCAAATAAATTATCAAAAATTACAGTAAATATATATTACATACTGTACATAAAATATCAAAAAGTACACCAAATATGTGTAATATATACTGTAAATAAACAATGAAAAACTACAGTACTTATAGTTAATATACTGTACATAAAATATCAAAAATTACAAAAAATGTAAATTATTTACTGTAAAAAAATATCAAAAATTACAGTAAATATATATTACACACCCTGCGGAAAATATCAAAAACTACACTAAATATATATTATAAAATTCACATAAAATATCAAAAGGACACCAAATATATATTATATACTGTACATAAAATATCAAAAAGTACAGTAAATATATTTCATATATTGTACATATAATATTAACTAAAAGTACACCAAATACATTTTATGTACTGTAAATAAAATATCAAAAACTACAGTAAATATATATTACATACTGTACATAAAATATCAAAAAGTACACCAAATATGTGTTATACATACTGTATATAAACTATAAAAAACTACAGTAATTATATTTAAAATACTGTACATAAAATATCAAAAATTACACCAAATGTATATTATTTACTGTAAATAAAATTTCCAAAAGTTCAGTAAATATATATTGCACACCATATGTAAAATAACACAATCTACACCAAATATATATTATATAATTTACTTAAAATATCCAAAGGACACAAAATATATCTTATATACTGTACATAAATTATCAAAAAGTACAGTAAATATATTTCATATATTGTACATATAATATTAACTAAAAGTACACCAAATACATTTTATATACTGTAAATAAATTATCAAAAATTACAGTAAATATATATTACATACTGTACATAAAATATCAAAAAGTACACCAAATATGTGTTATACATACTGTAAATAAACTATCAAAATCTACATTAATTATATTTAATATACTGTACCTAAAATATCAAAAATTACACCAAATGTATTTTATATACTGTAAATAAAATATCAAAAAGTACAGTAAATATATATTGCACACCCTATGTAAAATATCACAAACTACACCAAATATATATTATATAACTTACATAAAATATCAAAAGGACACCAAATATATCTTCTATACTGTACACAAAATATCAAAAAGTACAGTAAATATATTTCATATATTGCACATATAATATAACTAAAAGTACACCAAATACATTTTATATACTGTAAATAAAATATCAAAATGTACAGTAAATATATATTACATACTGTGCATAAAATATCAAAAAGTACACCAACTATGTGTTATATATACTGTAAATATCAAAAACTACAGTAATCATATTCAATGTACTGTATATAAAATATCAAAAATTACACCAAATATAAATTAAATACTGTAAATAAAATATCAAAAAGGACAGTAAATATATACTACACACCCTATGTAAAATATCAAAAATTACACCAAATATATATTATATAATTTACATAGAATATAAAAAGGACACCAAATATATATTATATACTGTACATAAAATATCAAAAAGTACAGTAAATATATTTCATATATTGTACATGAAATATTAACTAAAAGTACACCAAATACATTTTATATACTATAAATAAAATATCAAAAAGTACAGTAAATATATATTACATAGTGTACATAATATATCAAAAAGTACTCCAAATATGTGTAATATATACTGTAAATAAACTATCAAAAACTACAGTAATTATATTTACTATACTGTACATAAAATATCAAAAATTACACCAAATGTATATTATATACTGTAAATAAAATATCAAAGAGTACAGTAAATTTATATTACACACCCTATGTAAAATATCAGAAACTACGCCAAATATATATTATATAATTTACATAAAATATCAAAAGGACACCAAATATATCTTCTATACTGTACATAAAATATCAAAAGGTACAGTAAATATATTTCATATATTGTACATATAATATTAAATAAAAGTACACCAAATACATTTTATATACTGTAAATAAAATATCAAAAAGTACAGTAAATATATATTACATATTCTACATAAAATATCAAAAAGTACACCAAATATGTGTTATATATACTGTAAATAAACTATGAAATACTACAGTAATTATATTTAATATACTGTACATAAAATATCAAATATTACACCAAATGTATATTATACACTGTAAATAAAATATCAAAAAGTACAGTAAATATACATTACACACCCTATGTAAAATATCACAAACTACACCAAATATATACTATATAATTTACATAAAATATCAAAAGGACACCAAATATATCTTCTATACTGTATATAAAATATCAAAAAGTACAGTAAATATATTGCATATATTGTATATATAATATTAACTAAAAGTACACCAAATACATTGTATATACTGCAAATAAATTATAAAAAATTACAGTAAATATATATTACATACTGTTCATAAAATATCAAAAAGTACACCAAATATGTGTAATATATACTGTAAATAAACAATGAAAAACTACAGTAATTATAGTTAATATACTGTACATAAAATATCAAAAATTACACCAAATGTATATTATTTACTGTAAATAATATATGAAAAATTACAGTAAATATATATTACACACCCTATGGAAAATATCAAAAACTACACTAAATATATATTATAAAATTCACATAAAATATCAAAAGGACACCAAATATATATTATATACTGTACATAAAATATCAAAAAGTACAGTAAATATATTTCTTATATTGTACATATAATATTAACTAAAAGTACACCAAATACATTTTATATACTGTAAATAAAATATCTAAAATTACAGTAAATATGTATTACATAATGTACATAAAATATCAAAAAGTACACCAAATATGTGTTATATATACTGTAAATAAACTATCAAAAACTACAGTAATTGTATTTAATATACTGTACATAAAATATCAAAAATTACACCAAATGTATAATATTTACTGTAAATAAAATATCAAAAACTACAGTAAATATATATTTCACACCATATGTAAAATATCACAATCTACTCCAAATATATATTATATAATTTACATAAAATATCAAAATGACACCAAATATATCTTCTATACTGTACATAAAATATCAAAATGTACACTAAATATATTTCATATATTGTACATATAATATTAGCTAAAAGTACACCAAATACATTTTATATAGTGTAAATAAAATATCAAATAGTACAGTAAATATATATTACACAAAATATGTAAAATATCACAATCTACACAAAATATATATTATATAATTTACTTAAAGTATCAAAAGGACTCCAAATATATCTTATATACTGTACCTAAAGTATAAAAAAGTACAGTAAATATATTTCATATATGGTACATATAATATTAACCAAAAGTACACCAAATACATTTTATATAGTGTAAATAAAATATCAAAAAGTACAGTAAATATATATTTCACATCTTATGTAAAATATCACAATCTACACCAAATATATAGTATATAATTTACATAAAATATCAAAAGGACACCAAATATATCTTCTATACTGTACATAAAATATCAAAAATTACAGTAAATATATTTCATATATTGTATATATAATATTAACTAAAAATACACCAAATACATTTTATATACTGTAAATAAATTATCGAAAATTTCAGTAAATATGTATTACATACTGTACATAAAATATCAAAAAGTACACCAAATATGTGTTATATATACTGTAAGTAAACAATCAAAAACTACAGTAATTATATTTAATATACTGTACATAAGATATCAAAAATTCCACCAAATGTATATTATTTACTGTAAATACAATATCAAATATTACAGTATATATATATTACACACCCTATGTAAAATATCAAAAACTACACCAAATATATATTATAAAATTCAGATAAAATAACAAAAGGCCACCAAGTATATATTATATACTGTACATAAAATATCAAAATGTACAGGAAATATATTTCATATATTGTACATATAATATTAACTAAAAGTACACCAAATACATTTTATATACTGTAAATAATATATCAAATAGTACAGTAAATATATATTACATACTGTACATAAAATATCAAAATACACCAAATAAGTGTTATATATACTATAAATAAACTATCAAATCTACAGTAATTATATATAATATACTGTACATAAAATATCAAAAATTACACCAAATGTATATTATATAATGTAAATAAAATCTCAAAAATTACAGTAAATATATATGACACACCCTATGTAAAATATCAAAAACTACACCAAATATATATTATATAATTTACATAAAATATCAAAAGGACACCAAATATATCTTATGTATTGTACATAAAATATCAAAAGGTACAGTAAATATATTTCATATATTGTACATATAATGTTACCTGAAAGTACACCAAATACATTTTATATACTGTAAATAAAATATCAAAAATTAAAGTAAATATGTTTTACATACTGTACATAAAATATCAAAAAGCACACCAAATATGTGTTATATATACTGTAAATAAACTATCAAAAACTACAGTAATTATATTTAATATACTGTACATAAAATATCAAAAATTACACCAAATGTATATTATCTACTGTAAATAAAATATCAAAAAGTACAGTAAATATATATTACACACCTTATGTAAAATATCACAATCTACACCAAATATATATTATATAATTTACGTAAAATATCAAAATGACACCAAATATATCTTATATACTGAACATAAAATATCAAAATGTACAGTAAATATATTTCATATATTGTACATATAATACTAACTAAAAGTACACCAAATACATTTTATATACCGTAAATAAAATATCAAAGTTACAGTAAATATATATTACACACCATATGTAAAATATCACAATATACACCAAATATATATTATATAATTTACATAAAATATCAAAAGGACACCAAATATATCTTATATACTGTACATAAAATATCAAAATGTACATTAAATATATTTCATATATTGTACATATAATATTAACTAAAAGTACACCAAATACATTTTATATACTGTAAATAAAATATCAAAAAGTACAGTAAATATACATTACATACTGTATATAAAATATCAAAAAGTACACCAAATATGTGTTATATATACTGTAAATAAACTATAAAAAACTACAGTAGTTATATTTAATATACTGTACATAAAATATCAAAAATTACACCAAATGTATATTATATACTGTAAATAATATTTCAAAAAGACAGTGAATATATATGACACACACTATGTAAAATATCAAAAACTACACCAAATATATATTATATAATTTACAAAAAATATCAAAAGGACACCAAATATATCTTATATCCTGTACATAAAATATCAAAAATTACAGTAAATATATTTCATATATTGTACATATAATACTAAATAAAAGTACACCAAATACATTTTATATACTGTAAATAAATTATCAAAAAGTACAGTAAATATATATTACATTCTGTACATAAAATATCAAAAAGTACACCAAATATGTGTTATATATACTGTAAATAAACTATCAAAAACTGCCTTAATTATATTTAATATACTGTACATAAAATATCATAAATTACACCAAATGTATATTATTTACTGTAAATAAAATATCAAAAAGTACAGTAAATATATCTTACACTCCCTATGTAAAATATCACAATCTACACCAAATATATATTATATAATTTACATAAAATAACAAAAGGACACCAAATATATCTTATATAGTGTACATAAAATATCAAAATGTACAGTAAATATATTTCATATATTGTACATATAATATTAAATAAAAGTACATCAACTACATTTTATATACTGTAAATAAATTATCAAAAATTACAGTAAATATAAATTACATACTGTACATAAAATATCAAAAATTACACCAAATATGTGTTATATATACTGTAAATAAACTATCAAAAACTACATTAATTATATTTAATATACTGTACATAAAATATCAAAAATTACACCAAATGTATATTATTTACTGTAAATAAAATATCAAAAATTACAGTAAATATATATTACACACCCTATGTAAAATATCACAATCTACACCAAATATATATTATATAATTTACATAAAATATCAAAAGGACATCAAATATATCATATATACTGTACATAAAATATCAAAATGTACTGTAAATATATTTCATATGTTGTACATATAATGTTAACTAAAAGTACACCAAATACATTTTATATAGTGTAAATAAAATATCCAAAATTACAGTGAATATATATTACATACTGTACATAAAATATCAAAAAGTACACCAAATATGTGTTATATATACTGTAAATAAACTATCAAAACTACACTAATTATATATAATATACTGTGCATAAAATATCAAAAATTACACCAAATGTATATTATATACTGTAAATAAAATATCAAAAAGTACAGTAAATGTATATGACACACCCTATGTAAAATATCAAAAACTACACCAAATATATATTATATAATATACATAAAATATCAAAAGGACACCAAATATATCTTCTATACTGTACAAAAAATATCAAAAAGTACAGTAAATATATTTCTTATATTGTATATATAATATTAACTAAAAGTACACCAAATACATTTTATATACTGTAAATAAATTATCAAAAATTACAGTAAATATATATTACATACTGTACATAAAATATCAAAAGGTACACCAAATATGTGTTATATATACTGTAAATAAACTATCAAAAACTACAGTAATTATATTTAATATACTGTACATAAAATATCAAAAATTTCACCAAATGTATATTATATACTGTAAATAAAATATCAAAAAGTACAGTAAATATATATGACACACACTATGTAAAATATCAGAAACTACACGAAATATATATTATATAATTTACATAAAATATCAAAAGGACACCAAATCTACCTTATATACTGTACATAAAATACCAAAATGTACAGTAAATATATTTCATATATTGTACATATAATATTAACTAAAAGTACACCAAATACATTTTATATACTATAAATAAAATATCAAAAAGAACAGTAAATTTATATTACATACTGTACATAAAATATCAAATAGTAAAACACATATGTGTTAAATACACTGTAAATAAACTATCAAAATCTACAGTAATTAAATTTAATATACTGTACATAAAATATCAAAAATTACACCAAATGTATATTATTTACTGTAAATAAAATATCAAAATGTACAGTAAATATATATTACACACCATATGAATAATATCACAATCTACACCAAATATATATTATATAATTTACATAAAATATCAAAAGGACACCAAACATATCTTATATACTGAACATAAAATATCAAAAATTAGAGTAAATATATTTCATATATTGTACATATAATATTAACTAAAAGTACACCAAATACATTTTATATCGTGTAAATAAAATTTCAAAAAGTACAGTAAATATATATTACACACCATATGTAAAATATCACAATCTACACCAAATATATATTATATAATTTACATATAATATCAAAAGGACACCAAATATATCCTATATACTGTACATAAAATATCAAAAAGTACAGTAAATATATTTCATATATTGTACATATAATATTAACTAAAAGTACACCAAATACATTTTATACACTGTAAATAAGATATCAAAACGTACAGTAAATATATATTACATACTGTACATAAAATATCAAAAAGTACACCAAATATGTCTTATATATACCGTAAATTAACTATCAAAAACTACAGTAATTATATTTAATATACTGTACATAAAATATCAAAAATTACACCAAATGTATATTATAAACTGTAAATAATATATCAGAAAGGACAGTAAATATGTACTACACACACTATGTAAAATATCAAAAACTACACCAAATATATATTATATAACTTACATAAAATATCAAAAGGACACAAAATATATCTTATATACTGTACATAAAATATCAAAAAGTACAGTAAATACATTTCATATATTGTACTTATAATATTAACTAAAAGTACACCAAACACATTTTATATACTCTAAATAAAATATCAAAAATTACAATAAATATATATTACATACTGTACATAATATATCAAAAACTATACCAAATATGTGTTATATATACTGTAAATAAACTATCAAAAACTACAGTAATTATATTTAGTATACTGTACATAAAATATTCAAAATTACACCAAATATATATTATATACTGTAAATAAAATATCAAAAAGGACAGTAAATATATATGACACACCCAATGTAAAATATCAAATACTACACCAAATATATATTATATAATTTACATAAAATATCAAAAGGACACCAAATATATCTTATATACTGTACATAAAATATCAAAAAGTACAGTAAATGTATTTCATATACTGTATATATAAAATTAACTAAAAGTACACCATATACATTTTATATACTGTAAATAAAATATCAAAAAGTACAGTAATTATATCACATACTGTACATAAAATATCAAAAAGTAGACCAAATATGTTTTATGTATACTGTAAATAATCTATCAAAAACTACAGTAACTATATTGAATATACTGTATATAAAATATCAAAAATTACACCAAATGTATATTATATAGTCTTAATAAAATATGATAAAGGACAGTAAATGTATGTTACACTCTACGTAAATTATCAAAAACTACACCAAATATATATTATATGATTCACATAAAATATGAAAAGGACACCAAATATATCTTATATACTGTACATAAAAAATCAAAAAGTACAGTAAATATATTTCATATGTTGTACATATAATATTAACTAAAAGTACACCAAATACATTTTATATACTGTAAATAAAATATCAAAAACTACAGTAAATATATATTACATACAGTACATAAAATACCAAAAAGTACACCAAGTATGTGTTATATATACTGTAAATAAACTATCAAAAACTACAGTAATTATATTTAATATACTGTACATGAAATATCAAAAATTACACCAAATGTTTATTATATACTGAAAAAAAATATCAAAAAGTACAGTAAATATATATTACACTCTATGTAAAATATCAAAAACTGCACCAGATATATATTTTATAATTTACACAAAATATCAGAAGTACACCAAATATATCTTATATACTGTACATAAAATATCAAAAAGTACAGTAAATATATTTCATATATTGTACATATAATATTAACTAAAAGTACACCAAATTCATTTTATATACAGTAAATAAAATACCAAATATACAGTAAATATATATTACATAATATACATAAAACATCAAAAAGTACACCAAATATGTGTTATATATACTGTAAATAAACTATCAAAAACTACAGTAATTATATTTAATATACTGTACATAAAATATCAAAAATTACACCAAAAGTATATTATATACTGTAAATAAAATATCAAAAAGTACAGTAAATATATATTACACAACCTATGTAAAATATCAAAAACTACACCAAATATATATTATATAATTCACATAATATATCAAAAGGACACTAAATATATATTATATGCTGTACATAAAATATTAAAAAGTACAGTAAATATATTTCATATCTTGTATATATAATATTAACTAAAACTTCACCAAATACATTTTATACACTGTAAATAAAATATCAAAATGTACAGTAAATATATATTACATACTGTACATAAAATATCAAAAAGTACACCAAATATGTGTTATATATACTGTAAATAAACTATCAAATCTACAGTAATAATATTTAATATACTGTACATAAAATATCAAAAATTACACCAAATGTATATTATATACTGTAAATAAGATATCAAAAAGTAGAGTAAATATATATTACACACACTATGTAAAATATCACAAACTACACCAAATATATATTATATAATTTACATAAAATATCAAAAGGACACTAAATATATCTTATATACTGTACATAAAATATCAAAAACTACAGTAAATATATTTCATATATTGTACTTATAATATTAACTAAAAGTACACCAAATACATTTTATAAACTGTAAATAAAATATCAAAAATTACAGTAAATATATATTACATACTGTACATAAAATATCAAAAATTACAGTAAATATATATTACATACTGTACATAAAATATCAAAAAGTACACCAAATATGTGTTATATATACTGTAAACTATCAAAAACTACAGTAATTATATTTAATATACTGTACATAAAATTTCAAAAATCACACCAAATGTATATTATATACCGTAAATAAATTATCAAAAAGGACAGTGAATATATATGACACACACTATGTAAAATATCAAAAACTACACCAAGTATATATTTTATAATTTACAATAAATATCAAAGGACACAAAATATATCTCATATACTGTACATAAAATATCAAAAAGTACAGTAAATATATTTCATATATTGTACATATAATATTAACTAAAAGTACACCAAATACATTTTATATACTGTAAATAAAATATCAAAATACAGTAAATATATATTACATACTGTACATAAAATATCAAAAAGTACACCAAATATGTTTTATATATACTGTAAATAAACTATCAAAAACTACAGTAATTATATTTAATATACTGTACATAAAATGTCAAAAATTACTCCAAATGTACATTATATTGTGTAAATAATATATCCAAAATACAGTAAATATGTATTACACACCCTATGTAAAATATCAAATATTACACCAAATATACATTATATAATTTACAAAAAATATCGGAAGGACACCAAATATATCCTATATACTGTACGTAAAATATCAAAAACTACAGTAAATATATTTCATATATTGTACATATAATATTAACTAAAAGTACACCAAATACATTTTATATATTGTAAATAAAATATCAAAAAGTACAGTAAATATATATAACATACTGTACATAAAATATCAAAATGTACACCAAATATGTGTTATATATAGTGTAAATAAACTATCACAAACTACAGTAATTATATTTAATATACTGTACATAAAATATCAAAAATTACACCAAATGTATGTTATTTACTGTAAATAAAATATCAAAAATACAGTAAATATATATTACACACCATATGTAAAATATCACAATCTACACAAAATATATATCATATAATTTATATAAAATATCAAAAGGACACCAAATATATCTTATATACTCTACATAAAATATCAAAATGTACAGTAAATATATTTCATATATTGTACATGTAATATTAACTAAAAGTACACCAAATACATTTTATATACTGTAAATAAAATATCAAAAATTTCAGTAAATATATATTACGTACTGTACATAAAATATCAATAAGTACACCATATATGTGTTATATATACTGTAAATAAACTATCAAAAACTACAGCAATTATAATTAATATACTGTACATAAAATATCAAAAATTACACCATATGTATGTTATTTAGTGTAAATAAAATATCAAAAAGTACAGTAAATATATATTGCACACCATATGTAAAATATCACAATCTCAACCAATATATATTATATAATTTACATAAAATATCATAAGGACACCAATTATATCTTATATACTTTACATAAAATATCAAAAACTACAGTAAATATATTTCATATATTGTACATATAATATTAACTAAAAGTACACCAAATACATTTTATATACTGTAAATAAAGTATCAAAAAGTACAGTAAATATATATTACACACCATATGTAAAATATCACAATATACAACAAATATATATTATATAATTTACATAAAATATCAAAAGGACACAAAATATATCTTATATACTGTACATAAAATATCAAAAATTACAGAAAATATATTTCATATATTGTACATATTATCTTAACTAAAAGTACACCAAATACATTTTATATACTGTAAATAAAATATTAAAATTACAGTAAATATATATTACATACTGTACATAAAATATCAAAAAGTACACCAAATATGTGTTATATATACTGTAAATGAACTATCAAAAACTACAGTAATTATATTTCATATACTGTACATAAAATATCAAAAATTACACCAAATGTATATTATATAGTGTAAAGAAAATATAAAAAAGGACGGTAAATATATATTACACACCCTATGTAAAATATCAAAAACTACACCAAATATATATTATATAATTTACATAAAATATCAAAAGGACACCAAATATACCTTATATACTGTACATAAAATATCAAAAAGTACAGTAAATATGTTTCATATATTGCACATAAAATATTAACTAAAAGTAGACCAAATACACTTTATATACTGTAAATAAAATATCAAAAACTACAGTAAATATATATTACATACTGTACATAAAATATCAAAAAGTACACCTAATTTGTGTTATATATACTGTAAATAAACTATCAAAAACTACAGTAATTATATTTAATATACTGTACATAAAATATCAAAAATTTCACTAAATGTATATTATATACTGTAAATAAAATATCAAAAAGGACAGTAAATATATATTACACTCTATGTAAAATATCAAAAACTACACCAAATATATATTATATAATTTACATAAAATATCATAAGGACACCAAATATATCTTATATACTGTACATAAAATATCAAAAATACAGTAAATATGTTTCATATATTGTACCTATAATATTAACTAAAAGTACACCAAATACATTTTATATACTGTATATAAAATATCAAAAAGTACAGTAAATATATTTCATATAGTGTACATATAATATTAACTAAAAGTACACCAAATACATTTTATATATTGTAAATAAAATATCAAAAAGTACAATAAATATATATAACATACTGTACATAAAATATCAAAATGTACACCAAATATGTGTAATACATACTGTAAATAAACTATCAAAAACTACAGTAATTATATTTAATATACTATAAATAAAATATCAAAAATTACACCAAATGTATATTATTTACTGAAAATAAAATATCAAAAAGTACAGTAAATATGTATTACACACACTATGTAAAATATCAAAAACTACACCAAATATATATTATATAATTTACAAAAAATATCAAAAGGACACCAAATATACCTTATATACTGTACTTAAAATATCAAAATGTACAGTAAATATATTTCATATATTGTACATATAATATTAACTAAAAGTACACGAAATACATTTTATATACTGTAAATAAAACATGAAAAATTATAGTAAATATATATTACATACCGTATATAACATATCAAGAAGTACACCAAATATGTGTTATATATACTGTAAATGAACTATCAAAAACTACAGTAATAATATTTAATATACTGTACATAAAATATCAAAAATTACACCAAATGTATATTATGTACTGTAAATAAAATATCAAAAAGTACAGTAAATATATATTACACACCATATGTAAAATGTCACAATCTACACCAAATATATATTATATAATTTACATAAAATATCAAAAGGACACCTAATATATCTTAAATACTGTACATAAAATATCAAATGTACAGTAAATATTTTTCATATATTGTACATATAATACTAACTAAAAGTACACCAAATACATTTTATATTGTGTAAATAAAATATCAAAAAGCACAGTAAATATGTATTACATACTGTACATAAAATATCACAAAGTACACCAAGTATGTGTTATATATACTGTAAATAAACTATCAAAAACTACAGTAATTATATTTAATATACTGTATATTAAATATCAAAAATTACACTAAATGTATGTTATATATTGTATATAAAATATCAAAAAGGACAGTAAATATATACTGCACACCCTATGTAAAATATCAAAAACTACACCAAATATATATTATATAATTTACATAAAATATCAAAAATTACACCAAATATATATTATATACTGAAAATAAAATATCAAAAAGGACAGTAAATATATATTACACTCTATGAAATATATCAAAAAATACAAATATATATTAAATTTACATAAAATATCAAAAGGATCCCAAATATATCTTATATACCGTACATAAAATATCAAAAAGTACAGTAAATATATTTCATATATTGTGCACATAATATTAACTAAAAGTACACCAAATACATTTTATGTACTGTAAGTAAAATATCAAAAAGTTCAGTAAACTTATATTACATACTGTACATTAAATATCGAAAAGTACACCAAATTTGTGTTATATATACTGTAAATAAACTATCAAAAACTACAATAATTATATTTAATATACTCTACATAAAATATAAAAAATTACACCAAATATATAATATACTGTAAATAAAATATCAAAAAGTACAGTAAATATACATTACACACCCTATGTAAATTATCACAAACTACACCAATTATATGTTATATAATTTACATAAAATATCAAAAGGGCACCAAATATATCTTATATACTGTACATAAAATATCAAAATGTACAGTAAATATATTTCATATATTGTACATATAATATTAACTAAAATTACAACAAATACATTTTATATACTGGAAATAAAATATCAAAAAGTACAGTAAATATATATTACATAGTCTACATAAAATATCAAAAAGTACACCAAATATGTGTTATATATACTGTAAATAAACTATCAAAAACGACAGTAATTATATTTAATATTTTGTACATAAAATATCAAAAATTACACCAAACGTATATTATATACTGTAAATAAAATATCAAACAGGAAAGTAAATATATACTACACACCCCATGTAAAATATCACAAACTTCACCAAATATATATTATATAGTTTACATAAAATATCAAAAGGACACCAAATATATCTTATATACTGTATATAAAATATCAAAATTTACAGTAAATAAATTTCATATATTGTGCATATAATATTAACTAAAAGTACACCAAATACATTTTATGAACTGTAAATAAAACATCAAAATGTACAGCAAATATATATTACATACTGTACATAAAATATAAAAATGTACACCAAATATGTGTTATATATACTGTAAATAAACTATCAAAAACTACAGTTATTATATTTAATATACTGTACATAAAATGTCAAAAATTTCACCAAATGTATAATATACTGTAAATAAAATATCGAAAAGAACAGTAAATATATATTACACACCCTATGTAAAATATCACAAACTACACCAAATATATATTATATAATTTACATGAAATAGCAAAAGGACACCAAATATATCTTATATACTGTACATAAAATATCGAAAATTACAGTAAATATATTTCATATATTGTACATATAATATTAACTAAAAGTACACCAAATACTTTTTATATACTGCAAATAAAATATCAGAATGTACAGTAAATATATATTACATACTGTACATAAAATATCAAAAAGTACACCAAATATGTGTTATATATACTGTAAATAAACTATCAAATACTACAGTAATTATATTTACTATACTGTATATAAAATATCAAAAATTACACCAAATGTATATTATATACTGTAAGTAAAATATCAAAAAGGACAGTAAATATATTATACACACCCTATGTAAAATATCAAACACTACACCAAATATATATTATATAATTTACATAAAATATCAAAAGGACACCAAATATATATCATATACTGTACATAAAATATCAAAATGTTCAGTAAATATATTTCATATATTGTACATATAATATTAACTAAAAGTACACCAAATACCTTTCATATACTGTAAATAAAATAACCAAAATACAGTAAATATATATTACATACTGTACTTAAAATATCAAAAAGTACACCAAATATGTGTTATATATTCTGTAAATAAACTATCAAAAACTACAGTTATTATGTTTAATATACTGCACATTAAATATCAAAAATTACACCAAATGTTTATTATATACTGTAACTAAAATATGAAAAAGTACAGTAAATATATATTACACTCTATGTAAAATATCAATAACTACACCAAATATATATGATATAATTTACATAAAATATCAAAAGGACACCAAATATATGTTATATACTGTACATAAAATATCAAATAGTACAATAAATATGTTTCATATTTTCCACATATAATATTAACTAAAACTACACCAAGTACACTTTATATACAGTAAATAAAATATCAAAAAGTACAGTAAATATATATTACATACTGTACATAACATATCAAAAAGTACACCTAATATGTGTTATATATACTGTAAATAAACTATCAAAAACTACAGTAATTATATTTAATATACTGTACATAAAATATCAAAAATTACACTAAATGTATAATATAAACTGTAAATAAAATATCCAAAAGTACAGTAAAGATATATTACACTCTATGTAAAATATCAAAAACTGCACCAAATATATATTCTATAATTTACATAAAATATCTAAAGGACACCAAATATATCTCATATACTGTATATAAAAGATCAAAAAGTACAGTAAATATATTTCATATATTGTACATATAATATTAACTAAAAGTACACCAAATGCATTTTATATACTGTAAATAAATTATCAAAAATTACAGTAAATATATATTACATACTGTGCATAAAATATCAAAAAGTACACCAAATACGTGTTATATATACTGTAAATAAACTATAAAAACTACAGTAATTATATTTAATATACTGTACATAAAATATCAAAAATTTCACCAAATGTATTTTATATACTGTAAACAAAATATCAAAAATTACAGTAAAAATATATTACACACCCTATGTAAAATATCAAAAACTACACCAAATATATATTATATAATTTACATAAAATATCAAAAGGACACCAAATATATCTTATATACTGTACATAAAATATCAAAAAGTACAGTAAAAATATTTCATACATTGTACATATAATATTAAATAAAAGTACACCAAATACATTTTATATACTGCAAATAAAATATCAAAAAGTACAGTAAAATTACATTACATACTGTACATAAAATATCAAAAAGTACACCCAAAGTATATTACATACTGTAAATAAAATATCAAAAAGTACAGTAATTATATACTACACAACATATGTACAATATCAAAAACTACACCAAGTATATATTATATAATTTACATAAAATAAAAAAAGGCCACCAAATATATCTTATATACTGTACATAAAATATCAAAAAGTACAGTAAATATATTTCATATATTGTACATATAATATTAACTAAAAGTACACCATATACATTTTATATACTGTAAATAAAATATCAAAAAGTACGGTAAATATATATTACATACTGCACATAACATATCAAAAAGTACACCAAATATGTGTTATATATACTGTAAATAAACTATCAAAAACTACAGTAATCATATTTAATATACTGTACATAAAGTATCAAAAATTACACCAAATGTATATAACATACTGTAAATAAAATATCAAAAAGGACAGTAAATATATACTACACACCCTATGTAAAATATCAAAAACTACACCAAATATATATTATATAATTTACATTGAATATCAAAAGGCCACCAAATATATCTTATATACTGTACATAAAATATCAAAAAGTACAGTACATATATTTCATATATTGTACATATAATATTAACTAAAAGTACACCAAATACATTTTATATACTGCAAATAAAATATCAAAAATGCAGCAAAAATTTATTACATACTGTACATAATATATGAAAAAGTACACCAAATATTTGTTATATATATTTTAAATAAACTATCAAAAACTACAGTAATTATATTTAATACACTGTACATAAAATATCAAAAATTACACCAAATGAATATTACACACTGTAAAGAAAATATCAAAAAGTATAGTAAATATATACTACACACCCTATGTAAAATGTCAAAAACTACACCAAATACATATTTTGTAATTTACATAAATAAATAAGGCCACCAAATATATCTTATATACTGTACATAAAATATCAAAAAGTACAGTAAACATATTTCATATATTGTACATATAATATTAACTAAAAGTACACCAAATACATTTTATATACTCTAAATAAAATATCAAAAATTACAGTAAATATATATTACATACTGTACATAAAATATCCAAAAGTAAACCAAATATGTGTTATATATACTGTAAATAAACTATCAAAAACTACAGTAATTATATTTAATATACTGTATATTAAATATCAAAAATTACACCAAATGTATGTTATATATTGTATATAAAATATCAAAAAGGACAATAAATATATACTGCACACCCTATGTAAAATATCAAAAACTACACCAAATATATATTATATAATTTACATAAAATATCAAAAATTACACCAAATATATATTATATATTGAAAATAAAATATCAAAAAGGAGAGTAAATATATATTACACTCTATGTAAAATATCAAAAACTACAAATATATATTAAATTTACATAAAATATCAAAAGGACCCCAAATATATCTTATATACCGTACATAAAATATCAAAAAGTACAGTAAATATATTTCATATATTGTGCACTTAATATTAATTAAAAGTACACCAAATACATTTTATGTACTGTAAATAAAATATCAAAAAGTACAGTAAACATATATTACATACTGTACATTAAATATCGAAAAGTACACCAAATATGTGTTATATATACTGTAAATAAACTATCAAAAACTACAATAATTATATTTAATAAACCCTACATAAAATATAAAAAATTACACCAAATATATATTATACTGTAAATAAAATATCAAAAAGTACAGTAAATATATATTACACACCCTATTTAAATTATCAAAAACTACACCAAATATATTTTATATAATTTACATAAAATATCAAAAGGACACCAAATATATCTTATATACTGTACATAAAATATCAAAATGCACAGTAAATATATTTAATATATTGTACATATAATATTAACTAAAATTACACCAAATACATTTTATATACTGGAAATAAAATATCAAAAAGTACAGTGAATATATATTACATACTGTATATAAATTATCAAAAAGTACAGCAAATATGTGTTATATATAGTGTAAATAAACTATCAAAAACTACAGTAATTATATTTAATATACTCTACATAAAATATCAAAAATTACACCAAATGTATATTATTTACTGTAAATAAAATACTAAAAAGTACAGTAAATATATATTACACACCCTATGTAAAATATCACAAACTACACCAAATATATATTATATAATTTACATAAAATATCAAAAGGTCACCAAATATACCTTATATACTGTACATAAAATATCAAAATGTACAGTAAATATATTTCATAAATTTTACATATAATATTAACTAAAAGTACACCAAATACATTTTATGTACTCTAAATAAAATATCAAAAATTACAGTAAATATATATTACATACTGTACATAAAATATCCAAAAGTAAACCAAATATGTGTTATATATACTGTAAATAAACTATCAAAAACTACAGTAATTATATTTAATATACTGTATATTAAATATCAAAAATTACACAAAATGTATGTTATATATTGTATATAAAATATCAAAAAGGACAGTAAATATATACTGCACACCCTATATAAAATATCAAAAACTACACCAAATATATATTATATAATTTACATAAAATATCAAAAATTACACCAAATATATATTATATACTGAAAATAAAATATCAAAAAGCAGAGTAAATATATATTACACTCTATGTAAAATATCAAAAACTACAAATATATATTAAATTTACATAAAATATCAAAAGGACCCCAAATATATCTTATATAACGTACATAAAATATCAAAAAGTACAGTAAATATATTTCATATATTGTGCACATAATATTAACTAAAAGTACACCAAATACATTTTATGTACTGTAAATAAAATATCAAAAAGTACAGTAAACATATATTATATACTGTACATTAAATATCGAAAAGTACACCAAATATGTGTTATATATACTGTAAATAAACTATCAAAAACTACAATAATTATATTTAATATACTCTACATAAAATATAAAAAATTACACCAAATATATAATATACTGTAAACAAAATATCAAAAAGTACAGTAAATATATATTACACACCCTATGTAAATTATCACAAACTACACAAAATATATATTATATAATTTACATAAAATATCAACAGGACACCAAATATATCTTATATACTGTACATAAAATATCAAAATGCACAGTAAATATATTTAATATATTGTACATATAATATTAACTAAAATTACACCAAATACATTTTATATACTGGAAATAAAATATCAAAAAGTACAGTAAGTATATATTACATAGTCTACATAAAATATCAAAAAGTACAACAAATATGTGTTATATATACTGTAAATAAACTATCAAAAACTACAGTAATTATATTTAATATACTGTACATAAAATATAAAAAATTACACCAAAAGTATGTTATTTACTGTAAATAAAATATCAAAAATACAGTAAATATATATTACACACCATATGTAAAATATCACAATCTACACTATATATATTATATAATTTACAAAAAATATCAAAAGGACACCAAGTATATCTTATGTACTGTACATAAAATATCAAAATGTACAGTAAATATATTTCATATATTCTACATATAATATTAACTAAAAGTACACCAAATACATTATATATATTGTAAATAAAATATCAAAATGTACAGTAAATATATATTACATACAGTACATAAAATATCAAAAAGTACACCAAATATGTGTTATATATACTGTAAATAAACTATCAAAAACTACAGTAATTATATTTAATATACTGTACATAAAATATCAAAAATTACACCCAATGTATATTATATACTGTAAATAAAATATCAAACAGGACAGTAAATATATACTACACAACCTATGTAAAATATCAAAAACTACACCAAATATATATTATATCATTTATATAAAATATCAAAAGGACACCAAATATATCTTATATACTGTACATAAAATATCAAAAAGTATAGTAAATATATTTCATATGTTGTACATATAATATTTACTAAAAGTACACCAAATACATTTTATATACTGTAAATAAAATATCAAAAACTACAGTAAATATACATTAGATATTGTACATAATATATCAAAAAGTACACCAAATATGTGTTATATGTACTGTAAATAAACTATCAAAGTCTACAGTAATTATGTTTAATATACGGTACATAAAATATCAAAAATTACACCAAAAGTATATTATATACTGTAAATAAAATATCAAAAATTACAGTAAATATATATTACATACTGTACATAAAATATCAAAAAGTACACCACATATGTGTTATATATACTGTAAATATCAAAAACTACAGTAATTATATTCAATATACGGTATATAAAATATCAGAAATTACACCAAATGTAAATTATATGCTGTAAATAAAATATCAAAAAGGACAGTAAATATATACTACACACCCTATGTAAAATATCAAAAACTACATCAAATATATATTATATAATTTACATAAAATATAAAAAGGACACCAAATATATATTATATACTGTAGATAAAATATCAAAATGTACAGTACATATATTTCATATATTGTGCATATAATATTAACTAAAAGTACACCAAATACATTTTATGTACTGTAAATAGAATATCAAAAAGTACAGTAAATATATATTACATATTGTTCATAAAATATCAAAAAGTACACCAAATACGTGTTATATATACTGTAAATAAACTATCACAAACTACAGTAATTATATTTAATATACTGTACATAAAATATCAAAAATTACACCAAATGTATATTATATACTCTAAAATATCAAAAATTACAGTAAATATATATTACACACCCTATGTAAAATATCAAAAACTACACCAAATATATATTATATAATTTACAAAAATATCAAAAGGACACTAAATATGTCTTATATACTGTACATAAAATATCAAAAAGTACAGTAAATATATTTCATATATTGTGCATATAATATTAACTAAAAGTACACCAAATACATTTTATGTACTGTAAATAGAATATCAAAAAGTACAGTAAATATATATTACATACTGTACATAAAATATCAAAAAGTACACCAAATATGTGTTATATATACTGTAAATAAACTATCACAAACTACAGTAATTATATTTAATATACTGTACATAAAATATCAAAAATTACACCAAATGTATGTTATTTACAGTTAATAAAATATCAAAAATACAGTAAGTATATATTACACACCATATGTAAAATATCACAATCTACACAAAATATATATTATATAATTTACATAAAATATCAAAAGGACACCAAATATATCTTATATACTGTTCATAAAATATCAAAAATTACAGTAAACATATTTCATATATTGTATATATAATATTAAATAAAAGTACACCAAATACATTATATATATTGTAAATAAAATATCAAAAGGTACAGTAAATATATATTACAAACAGTACATAAATTATCAAAAAGTACACCAAATATGTGTTATATATACTGTAAATAAACTATCAAAAACTACAGTAATTATATTTAATATACTGTACATAAAATATCAAAAATTACACGAAATGTATATTATATACTGTAAATAAAATAACAAACAGGACAGTAAATATATAGTACACACCCTATGTAAAATATCAAGAACTACACCAAATATATATTATATAATTTACATAAAATATCAAAAGGACACCAAATATATCTTATATACTGTAAATAAAATATCAAAAAGTACAGTAAATATACATTACATATTGTACATAATATATCAAAAAGTACACCAAATCTGTGTTATATATACTGTAAATAAACTATCAAAAACTACAATAATTATATTTAATATACTCTACATAAAATATAAAAAATTACACCAAATATATAATATACTGTAAACAAAATATCAAAAAGTACAGTAAATATATATTACACACCCTATGTAAATTATCACAAACTACACAAAATATATATTATATAATTTACATAAAATATCAACAGGACACCAAATATATCTTATATACTGTACATAAAATATCAAAATGCACAGTAAATATATTTAATATATTGTACATATAATATTAACTAAAATTACACCAAATACATTTTATATACTGGAAATAAAATATCAAAAAGTACAGTAAGTATATATTACATAGTCTACATAAAATATCAAAAAGTACACCAAATATGTGTTATATATACTGTAAATAAACTATCAAAAACTACAGTAATTATATTTAATATACTGTACATAAAATATAAAAAATTACACCAAAAGTATGTTATTTACTGTAAATAAAATATCAAAAATACAGTAAATATATATTACACACCATATGTAAAATATCACAATCTACACTATATATATTATATAATTTACAAAAAATATCAAAAGGACACCAAGTATATCTTATGTACTGTACATAAAATATCAAAATGTACAGTAAATATATTTCATATATTCTACATATAATATTAACTAAAAGTACACCAAATACATTATATATATTGTAAATAAAATATCAAAATGTACAGTAAATATATATTACATACAGTACATAAAATATCAAAAAGTACACCAAATATGTGTTATATATACTGTAAATAAACTATCAAAAACTACAGTAATTATATTTAATATACTGTACATAAAATATCAAAAATTACACCCAATGTATATTATATACTGTAAATAAAATATCAAACAGGACAGTAAATATATACTACACAACCTATGTAAAATATCAAAAACTACACCAAATATATATTATATCATTTATATAAAATATCAAAAGGACACCAAATATATCTTATATACTGTACATAAAATATCAAAAAGTATAGTAAATATATTTCATATGTTGTACATATAATATTTACTAAAAGTACACCAAATACATTTTATATACTGTAAATAAAATATCAAAAACTACAGTAAATATACATTAGATATTGTACATAATATATCAAAAAGTACACCAAATATGTGTTATATGTACTGTAAATAAACTATCAAAGTCTACAGTAATTATGTTTAATATACGGTACATAAAATATCAAAAATTACACCAAAAGTATATTATATACTGTAAATAAAATATCAAAAATTACAGTAAATATATATTACATACTGTACATAAAATATCAAAAAGTACACCACATATGTGTTATATATACTGTAAATATCAAAAACTACAGTAATTATATTCAATATACGGTATATAAAATATCAGAAATTACACCAAATGTAAATTATATGCTGTAAATAAAATATCAAAAAGGACAGTAAATATATACTACACACCCTATGTAAAATATCAAAAACTACATCAAATATATATTATATAATTTACATAAAATATAAAAAGGACACCAAATATATATTATATACTGTAGATAAAATATCAAAATGTACAGTACATATATTTCATATATTGTGCATATAATATTAACTAAAAGTACACCAAATACATTTTATGTACTGTAAATAGAATATCAAAAAGTACAGTAAATATATATTACATATTGTTCATAAAATATCAAAAAGTACACCAAATACGTGTTATATATACTGTAAATAAACTATCACAAACTACAGTAATTATATTTAATATACTGTACATAAAATATCAAAAATTACACCAAATGTATATTATATACTCTAAAATATCAAAAATTACAGTAAATATATATTACACACCCTATGTAAAATATCAAAAACTACACCAAATATATATTATATAATTTACAAAAATATCAAAAGGACACTAAATATGTCTTATATACTGTACATAAAATATCAAAAAGTACAGTAAATATATTTCATATATTGTGCATATAATATTAACTAAAAGTACACCAAATACATTTTATGTACTGTAAATAGAATATCAAAAAGTACAGTAAATATATATTACATACTGTACATAAAATATCAAAAAGTACACCAAATATGTGTTATATATACTGTAAATAAACTATCACAAACTACAGTAATTATATTTAATATACTGTACATAAAATATCAAAAATTACACCAAATGTATGTTATTTACAGTTAATAAAATATCAAAAATACAGTAAGTATATATTACACACCATATGTAAAATATCACAATCTACACAAAATATATATTATATAATTTACATAAAATATCAAAAGGACACCAAATATATCTTATATACTGTTCATAAAATATCAAAAATTACAGTAAACATATTTCATATATTGTATATATAATATTAAATAAAAGTACACCAAATACATTATATATATTGTAAATAAAATATCAAAAGGTACAGTAAATATATATTACAAACAGTACATAAATTATCAAAAAGTACACCAAATATGTGTTATATATACTGTAAATAAACTATCAAAAACTACAGTAATTATATTTAATATACTGTACATAAAATATCAAAAATTACACGAAATGTATATTATATACTGTAAATAAAATAACAAACAGGACAGTAAATATATAGTACACACCCTATGTAAAATATCAAGAACTACACCAAATATATATTATATAATTTACATAAAATATCAAAAGGACACCAAATATATCTTATATACTGTAAATAAAATATCAAAAAGTACAGTAAATATACATTACATATTGTACATAATATATCAAAAAGTACACCAAATATGTGTTATATATACTGTAAATAAACTATCAAAATCTACAGTAATTATGTTTAACATACAGTACATAAAATATCAAAAATTACACCAAAAGTATATTATATACTGTAAATAAAATATCAAAAATTACAGTAAATATATATTACATACTGTACATAAAATATCAAAAAGTACACCACATATGTGTTATATATACCGTAAATATCAAAAACTACAGTAATTATATTCAATGTACGGTATATAAAATATCAGAAATTACACCAAATGTAAATTATATGCTGTAAATAAAATATCAAATAGGACAGTAAATATATACTACACACCCTATGTAATATATCAATAACTACATCAAATATATATTATATAATTTACATAAAATATCAAAAGGACACCAAATATATCTTATATACTGTAGATAAAATATCAAAACGTACAGTAAATATATTTCATATATTGTGCATATAATATTAACTAAAAGTACACCAAATACATTTTATGTACTGTAAATAGAATATCAAAAAGTACAGTAAATATATTTTACATACTGTACATAAAATATCAAAAAGTACACCAAATATGTGTTATATATACTGTAAATAAACTATCACAAACTACAGTAATTATATTTAATATACTGTACATAAAATATCAAAAATTACACCAAATGTATGTTATCTACTGTAAATAAAATATCAAAAATACAGTAAATATATATTACACACCATATGTAAAATATCACAATCTACACAAAATATATATCATATAATTTATATAAAATATCAAAAGGACACCAAATATATCTTATATACTGTACATAAAATATCAAAATGTACAGTAAATATATTTCATATATTGTACATGTAATATTAACTAAAAGTACACCAAATACATTTTATATACTGTAAATAAAATATCAAAAATTTCAGTAAATATATATTACGTACTGTACATAAAATATCAATAAGTACACCATATATGTGTTATATATACTGTAAATAAACTATCAAAAACTACAGTAATTATAATTAATATACTGTACATAAAATATCAAAAATTACACCATATGTATGTTATTTAGTGTAAATAAAATATCAAAAAGTACAGTAAATATATATTGCACACCATATGTAAAATATCACAATCTCAACCAATATATATTATATAATTTACATAAAATATCATGACACCAATTATATCTTATATACTTTACATAAAATATCAAAAACTACAGTAAATATATTTCATATATTGTACATATAATATTAACTAAAAGTACACCAAATACATTTTATATACTGTAAATAAAGTATCAAAAAGTACAGTAAATATATATTACACACCATATGTAAAATATCACAATATACAACAAATATATATTATATAATTTACATAAAATATCAAAAGGACACCAAATATATCTTATATACTGTACATAAAATATCAAAATGTACAGTAAATATATTTCATATATTGTATATATAATATTAACTAAAAGTACACCTAATACATATTATATAGTGTAAATAAAATATCAAAAATTACAGTGAATATATATTACATACTGTATATAAATTATCAAAAAGTACACCAAAGATGTGTTATATATAGTGTAAATAAACTATCAAATACTACAGTAATTATATTTAATATATTCTACATAAAATATCAAAAATTACACCAAATGTATATTATTTACTGTAAATAAAATACTAAAATGTACAGTAAATATATATTACACACCCTATGTAAAATATCACAAACTACACCAAATATATATTATATAATTTACATAAAATATCAAAAGGTCACCAAATATACCTTATATACTGTACATAAAATATCAAAATGTACAGTAAATATATTTCATATATTTTACATATAATATTAACTAAAAGTACACCAAATACATTTTATATACTCTAAATAAAATATCAAAAATTACAGTAAATATATATTACATACTGTACATAAAATATCCAAAAGTAAACCAAATATGTGTTATATATACTGTAAATAAACTATCAAAAACTACAGTAATTATATTTAATATACTGTATATTAAATATCAAAAATTACATCAAATTTATGTTATATATTGTATATAAAATATCAAAAAGGACAGTAAATATATACTGCACACCCTATGTAAAATATCAAAAACTACACCAAATATATATTATATAATTTACATAAAATATCAAAAATTACACCAAATATATATTATATACTGAAAATAAAATATCAAAAAGGAGAGTAAATATATATTACACTCTATGTAAAATTTCAAAAACTACAAATATATATTAAATTTACATAAAATATCAAAAGGACCCCAAATATATCTTATATAACGTACATAAAATATCAAAAATTACAGTAAATATATTTCATATATTGTGCTCATAATATTAACTAAAAGTACACCAAATACATTTTATGTACTGTAAATAAAATATCAAAAAGTACAGTAAACATATATTATATACTGTACATTAAATATCGAAAAGTACACCAAATATGTGTTATATATACTGTAAATAAACTATCAAAAACTACAATAAATATATTTAATATACTCTACATAAAATATCAAAAATTACACCAAATGTATATTATATATTCTAAATAAAATATCAAAAATTACAGTAAAAATATATTACACACCCTATGTAAAATATCACAAACTACACCAAATATATATTATATAATTTACATAAAATATCAAAAGGACACCAAATATACCTTATATACTGTACATAAAATATCAAAATATACAGTAAATATATTTCATATATTGTACATATAATATTAGCTAAAAGTACACCAAATACATTATATATATTGTAAATAAAATATCAAAAAGTACAGTAAATATATATTACATACAGTACATAAAATATCAAAAAGTACACCAAATATGTGTTATATATACTGTAAATAAAGTATGAAAAACTACAGTAATTATATTTAATATACTGTATGTAAAATATCAGAAATTACACCAAATGTATATTATATACTGTAAATAAAATATCAAACAGGACAGTAAATATATACTTCACACCCTATGTAAAATATCAAAAACTACACCAAATATATATTATATAATTTACATAAAATATCAAAAGGACACCAAATATATCTTATATACTCAACAGAAAACATCAAAAATTACAGTAAATATATTTCATATATTGTGCATATAATATTAACTAAAAGTACACCAAATACATTTTATGTACTGTAAATAGAATATCAAAAAGTACAGTAAATATATATTACATACTGTACATAAAATATCAAAAAGTACACCAAATATGTGTTATATATAGTGTAAATAAACTATCACAAACTACAGTAATTATATTTAATATACTGTACATAAAATATCAAAAATTACACCAAATGCATGTTATTTAGTGTAAATAAAACATCAAAAAGTACAGTAAATATGTATTGCACACCATATGTAAAATATCACAATCTCTACCAATATATATTATATAATTTACATAAAATATCATAAGGACACCAATTATATCTTATATACTTTACATAAAATATCAAAAAGTACAGTAAATATATTTCATATATTGTACATATAATATTAACTAAAAGTACACCAAATACATTTTATATACTGTAAATAAAGTATCAAAAATTACAGTAAATACATATTACATACTGTACATAAAATATCAAAAAGTACACCAAATACGTGTTATATATACTGTAAATAAACTATCAAAAACTACAGTAATTATATTTAATATACTGTACATAAAATATCAAAAATTACACCAAATGTATATTATATACCATTAAATATCAAAAATTACAGTAAATATATATTACACACCCTATGTAAAATATCAAAAACTACACCAAATATATATTATATAATTTACATAAAATATCAAAAGGACACTAAATATAGCTTATATACTGTACATAAAATATCAAAAAGTACAGTAAATATATTTCATATGTTGTGCATATAATATTAACTAAAAGTACACCAAATACATTTTATGTACTGTAAATAGAATATCAAAAAGTACAGTAAATATATATTACATACTGTACATAAAATATCAAAAAGTACACCAAATATGTGTTATTTATACGGTAAATATACTATCACAAACTACAGTAATTATATTTAATATACTGTAGATAAAATATCAAAAATTACACCAAATGTATGTTATTTACTATAAATAAAATATCAAAAATACAGTAAATATATATTACACACCATATGTAAAATATCACAATCTACACAAAATATATATTATATAATTTATATAAAATATCAAAAGGACACCAAATATATCTTATATACTGTACATAAAATATCAAAAAGTACAGTAAATATATTTCATATATTGTACATATAATATTAACTAAAAGTACACCTAATACATTATATATATTGTAAATAAAATATCAAAAGGTACAGTAAATATATATTACATACAGTACATAAAATATCAAAAAGTACACCAAATATGTGTTATATATACTGTAAATAAACTATCAAAAACTACAGTAATTATAATTAATATACTCTAAATAAAATATCAAAAACTACAGTAAATATACATTACATATTGTACATAATATATCAAAAAGTACACCAAATATGTGTTATATATACTGTAAATAAACTATCAAAGTCTACAGTAATTATGTTTAATATACAGTACAAAAAATATCAAAAATTACACCAAAAGTATATTATATACTGTACATAAAATATCAAAAATTACACCTCATATGTGTGATATATACTGTAAACATCAAAAACTACAGTAATTATATTCAATGTACGGTATATAAAATATCAGAAATTACACCAAAGGTAAATTATATGCTGCAAATAAAATATCAAAAAGGACATTAAATATATACTACACACCCTATGTAAAATATCAAAAACTACATCAAATATATAGTATATAATTTACATAAAATATAAAAAGGACACCAAATATATCTTATATACTGTAGATAAAATATCAAAATATACAGTAAATATGTTTCATATATTGTGCATATAATATTAACTAAAAGTACACCAAATACATTTTATATACTGTAAATAGAATATCAAAAAGTACAGTAAATATATATTACATACTGTACATAAAATATCAAAAAGTACACCAAATATGTGTTATATATACTGTAAATAAACTATCAAAAACTACAGTAATTATAATTAATATACTGTACATAAAATATCAAAAATTACACCATATGTATGTTATTTAGTGTAAATAAAATATCAAAAAGTACAGTAAATATGTATTGCACACCATATGTAAAATATCACAATCTCAACCAATATATATTATATAATTTACATAAAATATCATAAGGACACCAATTATATCTTATATACTTTACATAAAATATCAAAAAGTACAGTAAATATATTTCATATATTGTACATATAATATTAACTAAAAGTACACCAAATACATTTTATATACTGTAAATAAAGTATCAAAAAGTACAGTAAATACATATTACATACTGTACATAAAATATCAAAAAGTACACCAAATACGTGTTATATATACTGTAAATAAACTATCAAAAACTACAGTAATTATATTTAATATACTGTACATAAAATATCAAAAATTACACCAAATGTATATTATATACCCTTAAATATAAAAAATTACAGTAAATATATATTACACACCCTATGTAAAATATCAAAAACTACACCAAATATATATTATATAATTTACATAAAATATCAAAAGGACACTAAATATAGCTTATATACTGTACATAAAATATCAAAAAGTACAGTAAATATATTTCATATATTGTGCATATAATATTAAATAAAGTACACCAAATACATTTTATGTACTGTAAATAGAATATCAAAAAGTACAGTAAATATATATTACATACTGTACATAAAATATCAAAAAGTACACCCAATATGTGTTATATATACGGTAAATATACTATCACAAACTACAGTAATTATATTTAATATACTGTACATAAAATATCAAAAATTACACCAAATGTATGTTATTTACTATAAATAAAATATCAAAAATACAGTAAATATATATTACACACCATATGTAAAATATCACAATCTACACAAAATATATATTATATAATTTATATAAAATATCAAAAGGACACCAAATATATCTTATATACTGTACATAAAATATCAAAATGTACAGTAAATATATTTCATATATTGTACATATAATATTAACTAAAAGTACACCTAATACATTATATATAGTAAATAAAATATCAAAATGTACAGTAAATATATATTACATACAGTACATAAAATATCAAAAAGTACACCAAATATGTGTTATATATACTGTAAATAAACTATCAAAAACTACAGTAATTATATTTAATATACTGTACATAAAATATCAAAAATTACACCAAATGTAAATTATATGCTGTAAATAAAATATCAAACACGACAGTAAATATATACTACACACCCTACGTAAAATATCAAAAACTACACCAAATATATATTATATAATTTACATAAAATATAAAAAGGACACCAAATATATCTTATATACTGTAGATAAAATATCAAAATGTACAGTAAATATATTTCATATATTGTGCATATAATATTAACTAAAAGTACACCAAATACATTTTATATACTGTAAACAGAATATCAAAAAGTACAGTAAATATATATTACATACTGTACATAAAATATCAAAAAGTACACCAAATATGTGTTATATATACTGTAAATAAACTATCACAAACTACAGTAATTATATTTAATATACTGTACATGAAATATCAAAAATTACACCAAATGTATATTATATACTGTAAATAAAATATCAAAAAGGACAGTAAATATATATGACACACCCTATGTAAAATCTCAAACTACACCAAATATATATTATATAATTTTCATAAAATATCAAAAGGACACCAAATATATCTCATATACTGTATATAAAATATCAAAAAGTACAGTAAATATATTTCATATATTGTACATATAATATTAACTAAAAGTACACCAAATACATTTTATGTACTGTAAATAAAATATCAAAAATTACAGTAAATATATATTACATACTGTACATAAAATATCAAAAAGTACACCAAATACGTGTTATATATACTGTAAATAAACTATAAAAACTGCAGTAATTATATTTAATATACTGTACATAAAATATCAAAAATTTCACCAAATGTATTTTATATACTGTAAACAAAATATCAAAAATTACAGTAAAAATATATTACACACCCTATGTAAAATATCAAAAACTACACCAAATATATATTATATAATTTACATAAAATAACAAAAGGACACAAAATATATCTTATATACAGTACATAAAATATCAAAAATTACAGTGAATACATTTCATGTATTGTACATATAATATTAACTAAAAGTACACCAAATACATTTTATATTCTGTAAATAATATATCAAAAATTACAGTAAATATATATTACATACTGTACATAAAATATCAAAAAGTGTACCACATATGTGTTATATATACTGTAAATATCAAAAACTACATTAATTATATTCAATGTACTGTATATAAAATATCAAAAATTACACCAAATGTAAATTATATGCTGTAAATAAAATATCAAAAAGGACAGTAAATATATACTACACAGCCTAGGTAAAATATCAAAAACTAGATCATATATATATTATATAATTTACATAAAATATAAAAAGGACAACAAATATATCTTATATACTGTAGATAAAATATCAAAAATACAGTATATATATTTCATATATTGTACATATATTATTAATTAAAATTACACCAAATACATTTTTTATACTTTACATAAAATAATAAAAATTTCCGTAAATATATATTACATACTGTACATAAAATATCGAAAAGTACAGTAAATATATTTCATATATTGTACATATAATATTAACTAAAATTACACCAAATACATTTTATATACTGTAAATAAAATATCAAAAAGTACAGTAAATATATATAACATAGTGTACATAAAATATAAAAAAGTACACCAAATATGTGTTATATATACTGTAAATAAACTATCAAAAACTACAGTAATTATATTTAATATACTGTACATGAAATATCAAAAATTACACCAAATGTATATTATTTACTGAAAATAAAATATCAAAATGTACAGTAAATATATATTACACACCCTATGTAAAATATCAAAAACTACACCAAATATATATTATATAATTTACATAAAATATCAAAAGGACACCAAATAAACCTTATATACTGTACTTAAAATATCAAAATGTACAGTAAATATATTTCATATATTGTACATATAATATTAACTAAAAGTACACCAAATACATTTTATATACTGTAAATAAAATATCAAAAATTATAGTAAATATATATTACATACTGTACATAACATATCAAGAAGTACACCAAATATGTGTTATATATACTGTAAATAAACTATCAAAAACTACAGTAATTATATTAAATATACTGTACATAAAATATCAAAAATTACACCAAATGTATATTATGTACTGTAAATAAAATATCAAAAGGTACAGTAAATATATATTACACACCATATGTAAAATATCACAATCTACACCAAATATATATTATATAATTTACATAAAATATCAAAAGGACACCAAATATATCTTATATACTGTACATAAAATATCAAAAAGTACAGTAAATATATTTCTTATGTTGTACATATAATGTTAAGTAAAAGTACACCAAATACATTTTATATAGTGTAAATAAAATATCAAAAAGTACAGTAAATACATATTACACACCATATGTAAAATATCACAATATACAAAAAATATATATTATATAATTTACATAAAATATCAAAAGGACATCAAATATATCTTATATACTGTACATAAAGTATCAAAAAGTACAGTAAATATATTTCATATATTGTACATATAATATTAACTAAAAGTACACCAAATACATTTTATATACTGTGAATAAAATATCAAAAAGTACAGTAAATATATATTACATACTCTACATAAAATATCAAAAAGTACACCAAATATGTGTTATATATACAGTAAATAAACTATGAAAAACTACAGTAATTATATTTAATATACTGTACATAAAATACAAAAATTACACCAAATGTATATTTTATACTGTAAATAAAATGTCAAAAAGGACAGTAAATATATATTACACTCTATGTAAAATATCAAAAACTAAAAATATATATTATATAAATTACATAAAATATCAAAAGGACACCAAATATATCTTATATACTCTACATAAAATATCAATATGTACAGTAAATATATTTCATATATTGTATATATAATATTAACTAAAATTACACAAAATGCATTTTATACACTGTAAATAAAATATGAAGAAGTACAGTAAATATATATTACATAGTCTACACAAAATATCAAAAAATACACCAATTTTGTGTTATATATACTGTAAATAAACTATCAAAAACTACAGTAATTATATTGAATATACTGTACATAAAATATCAAAAATTACACCAAATGTATATTATATACTGTAAATAAAATATCAAAAAGAACAGTAAATATGTATTACATACTGTACATAAAATATCAAAAAGTACACCAAATATGTGTTATATATACTGTAAATAAACTATAAAATCTACAGTAATTATATCTAATATACTGTACATAAAATATCAAAAATTACACCAAATGTATATTATATACTGTAAATAAAATATCAAAAAGTACAGTAAATATATATTAAACACCATATGTAAAATATCACAATGTAAACCATATAAATATTATATAATTTACATAAAATATCAAAAGGACACCAAATATATCTTATATACTGTACATAAAATATCAAAAAGTACAGTAAATATATTTCATATATTGTGCATATAATATTAACTAAAAGTACACCAAATACATTTTATATAGTGTAAATAAAATATCAAAAGTTACAGTAAATATATATTACATACTGTAAATAAAATATCAAATAGTACACCAAATGTGTATCATATATACTGTAAATACGCTATCAAAAACTACAGTAATTATATTTAATATACTGTAAGTAAAATATCAAAAATTACACCAAATGTATACTATATACTGTAAATAAAATATCAAAAAGTACAGTAAATATATATTACACACCCTATGTTAATTATCACAAACTACACCAAATATATAGTATATCATTTACATAAAATATCAAAAGGATACAAAATATATCTTATATACAGTACATAAAATATCAAAAATTACAGTGAATACATTTCATGTATTGTACATATAATATTAACTAAAAGTACACCAAATACATTTTATATTCTGTAAATAAAATAACAAAAATTACACTAAATATATATTACATAGTGTAAATAAAATATCAAAAAGTATACCACCTATGTGTTATATATACTGTAAATATCAAAAACTACATTAATTATATTCAATGTACTGTATATAAAATATCAAAAATTACACCAAATGTAAATTATATGCTATAAATAAAATATCAAATGGACAGTAAATATATACTACACAGCCTAGGTAAAATATGAAAAACTAGATCATATATATATTATATAATTTACATAAAATATAAAAAGGACACCAAATATATCTTATATACTGTAGATAAAATATCAAAAATACAGTATATATATTTCATATATTGTACATATATTATTAATTAAAAGTACACCAAATACATTTTTTATACTTTAAATAAAATAATAAAAAATTCCGTAAATATATATTACATACTGTACATAAAATATCGAAAAGCACAGTAAATATATTTCATATATTGTACATATAATATTAACTAAAAGTACACCAAATACATTTTATATACTGTAAATAAAATATCAAAAAGTACAGTAAATATATATAACATAGTGTACATAAAATATAAAAAAGTACACCAAATATGTGTTATGTATACTGTAAATAAACTATCAAAAACTACAGTAATTATATTTAATATACTGTACATGAAATATCAAAAATTATACCAAATGTATATTATTTACTGAAAATAAAATATCAAAATGTACAGTAAATATATATTACACACCCTATGTAAAATATCAAAAACTACACCAAATATATATTATATAATTTACATAAAATATCAAAAGGACACCAAATATACCTTATATACTGTACTTAAAATATCAAAATGTACAGTAAATATATTTCATATATTGTACATATAATATTAACTAAAAGTACACCAAATACATTTTATATACTGTAAATAAAATATCAAAAATTACAGTAAATATATATTACATACTGTACATAAAATATCACAAAGTACACCAAATATGTGTTATATATACTGTAAATAAACTATCAAAAACTACAATAATTATATTAAATATACTGTACAATAAATATAAAAAATTACACCAAATGTGTAATATACTGTAAATAAAATATCAAAAAGTACAGTAAATATATATTACACACCCTATGTTAATTATCACAAACTACACCAAATATATATTATATAATTTACATAAAATATCAAAAGGACACAAAATATATCTTATATACTGTACATAAAATATCAAAAATTACAGTAAATATATTTCATATATTGTACATATAATATTAAGTAAAAGTACACCAAATACATTTTATATACTGTAAATAAAATATCAAATTTACAGTAAATATATATTACATACTGAACATAAAATATCAAAAAGTACACCAAATATGTGTTATATATACTGTAAATGAACTATCAAAAACTACAGTAATTATATTTAATATACTGTACATAAAATATCAAAAATTACACCAAATGTATATTATATAGTGTAAAGAAAATATAAAAAAGACGGTAAATATATATTACACACCCTATGTAAAATATCAAAAACTACACCAAATATATATTATATAATTTACATAAAATATCAAAAGGACACCAAATATACCTTATATACTGCACATAAAACTTCAAAAAGTACACCAGAAATCTGTTATATGTACTGTACATATCAAAAACTACAGTAATTATATTCAATGCACTGTATATAAAATATAAAAATTACACCAAATGTAAATTTTATAGTGTAAATAAAATATCAAAAAGGACAGTAAATGTATACTACACACCCTAGGTAAAATATCAAAAACTACACCAAATATATATTATATAATTTACATAAAATATCAAAAGGACACCAAATATATCTTATATAGTGTACATAAAATATCAAAATGTACAGTATATATATTTCATATATTGTACATATATTATTAACTAAAAGTACACCAAATACATTTTATATACTGTAAATAAAATATCAAAAAGTACAGTAAATATATATTACATAGTGTACATAAAATATCAAAAAGTACACGAAATATGTGTTATATATACTGTAAATAAACTATCAAAAACTACAGTAAATATGTTTAATATACTGTACATAAAATATCAAAAATTACTCCAAATGTACATTATATAGTGTAAATAAAATATCAAAAATACAGTAAATATATATTACACACCCTATGTAAAATATCAAAAATTTCACCAAATATATATTATATAATTTACATAAAATATCAAAAGGACACCAAATATATCTCATATACTGTACGTAAAATATCAAAAACTACAGTAAATATATTTCACATATTGTACAAATAATATTAACTAAAAGTACACCAAATACATTTTATATACTGTAAATAAAATATCAAAAAGTACAGTAAATATATATTACATACTGTACATAAAATATCAAAAAGTACACGAAATATTTGTTATATATACTGTAAATTAACTATCAAAAACTACAGTAATTATATTTTATATACTGTACATAAAATATAAAAATTACACCAAATGTATATTATTTACTGTAAATAAAATATCAAAAAGTACAGTAAATATATATTACACACCATATGTAAAATATCACAATCTACACCAAATATATATTATATAATTTACAAAAAATATCAAAAGTACACCACATATATCTTATATACTGTACATAAAATATCAAAATATACAGTAAATATATTTCATATATTGTACATATAATATAAACTAAAAGTACACCAAATACATTTTATATAGTGTAAATAAAATATCAAATAGTACAGTAAATATATATTAAACACCATCTGTAAAATATCACAATCTACACCAAATATATATTATATAATTTACATAAAATATCAAAAGGACACCAAATATATTTTATATACTGTACATAAAATATCAAAAAGTACAGTAAATATATTTCTTATGTTGTACATATAATGTTAAGTAAAAGTACACCAAATACATTTTATATAGTGTAAACAAAATATCATAATGTACAGTAAATATATATTACACACCATATGTAAAATATCACAATATACAAAAAATATATATTATATAATTTACATAAAATATCAAAAGGACATCAAATATATCTTATATACTGTACATAAAGTATCAAAAAGTACAGTAAATATATTTCATATATTGTACATATAATATTAACTAAAAGTACACTAAATACATTTTATATACTGTGAATAAAATATCAAAAAGTACAGTAAATATATATTACATACTCTACATAAAATATCAAAAAGTACACCAAATATGTGTTATATATACAGTAAATAAACTATGAAAAACTACAGTAATTATATTTAATATACTGTACATAAAATACAAAAATTACACCAAATGTATATTATATACTGTAAATAAAATGTCAAAAAGGACAGTAAATATATATTACACTCTATGTAAAATATCAAAAACTAAAAATATATATTATATAAATTACATAAAATATCAAAAGGACACCAAATATATCTTATATACTCTACATAAAATATCAATATGTACAGTAAATATATTTCATATATTGTATATATAATATTAACTAAAATTACACAAAATGCATTTTATACACTGTAAATAAAATATGAAGGAGTACAGTAAATATATATTACATAGTCTACACAAAATATCAAAAAATACACCAATTTTGTGTTATATATACTGTAAATAAACTATCAAAATCTACAGTAATTATATTGAATATACTGTACATAAAATATCAAAAATTACACCAAATGTATATTATATACTGTAAATAAAATATCAAAAAGAACAGTAAATATGTATTACATACTGTACATAAAATATCAAAAAGTACACCAAATATGTGTTATATATACTGTAAATAAACTATAAAATCTACAGTAATTATGTTTAATATACAGTACATAAAATATCAAAAATTACACCAAATATATCTTATATACTGTAAATAAAATATCAAAAAGTACAATAAGTATACATTACATATTGTACATAATATATCAAAAAGTACACCATATATGTGTTATATATACTGTAAATAAACTATCAAAATCTACAGTAATTATGTTTAATATACAGTACATAAAATATCAAAAATTACACCAAAAGTATATTATATACTGTAAATAATATATCAAAAATTACAGTAAATATATATTACATACTGTACATAAAATATCAAAAAGTACAGCACATATGTGTTATATATACTGTAAATATCAAAAACTACAGTAATTATATTCAATGTACGGTATATAAAATATCAGAAATTACACCAAATATAAATTATATGCTGTAAATAAAATATCAAAAAGGACAGTAAATATATACTACACACCCTATGTAAAATATCAATAACTACATCAAATATATATTATATAATTTACATAAAATATAAAAAGGACACCAAATATATCTTATATACTGTAGATAAAATATCAAAATGTACAGTAAATATATTTCATATATTGTGCATATAATATTAATTAAAAGTACACCAAATACATTTTATGTACTGTAAATAGAATATAAAAAGTACAGTAAATATATATTACATACTGTACATAAAATATCAAAAAGTACACCAAATATGTGTTATATAGAGTGTAAATAAACTATCACAAACTACAGTAATTATATTTAATATACTGTACATAAAATATCAAAAATTACACCAAATGTATGTTATTTACTGTAAATAAAATATCAAAAATACAGTAAATATATATTACACACCATATGTAAAATATCACAATCTACACAAAATATATATTATATAATTTATATAAAATATCAAAAGGACACCAAATATATCTTATATACTGTACATAAAATATCAAAATGTACAGTAAATATATTTCATATATTGTACATATAATATTAACTAAAAGTACACCAAATACATTTTATATACTGTAAATAAAATATCAAAAATTTCTGTAAATATATATTACGTACTGTACATAAAATATCAATAAGTACACCATATATGTGTTATATATACTGTAAATAAACTATCAAAAACTACAGTAATTATAATTAATATACTGTACATAAAATATCAAAAATTACAACATATGTATGTTATTTAGTGTAAATAAAATATCAAAAAGTACAGTAAATATATATTGCACACCATATGTAAAATATCACAATCTCAACCAATATATATTATATAATTTACATAAAATATCATAAGGACACCAGTTATATCTTATATACTTTACATAAAATATCAAAAACTACAGTAAATATATTTCATATATTGTACATATAATATTAACTAAAAGTACACCAAATACATTTTATATACTGTAAATAAAGTATCAAAAAGTACAGTAAATACATATTACATACTGTACATAAAATATCAAAAAGTACACCAAATACGTGTTATATATACTGTAAATAAACTATCAAAAACTACAGTAATTATATTTAATATACTGTACATAAAATATCAAAAATTACACCAAATGTATATTATATACTCTTAAATATCAAAAATTACAGTAAATATATATTACACACCCTATGTAAAATATCAAAAACTACAACAAATGTATATTATATAATTTATATAAAATATCAAAAGGACACTAAATATATCTTATATACTGTACATAAAATATCAAAAAGTACAGTATATATATTTCATATGTTGTACATATAATATTAACTAAAAGTACACCAAATACATTTTATGTATTGTAAATAGAATATCAAAAAGTACAGTAAATATATATTACATACTGTACATAAAATATCAAAAAGTACACCAAATATTTGTTATATATACTGTAAATAAACGATCACAAACTACAGTAATTATATTTAATATACTGTACATAAAATATCAAAAATTACACCAAATGTATGTTATTTACTGTAAATAAAATATCAAAAATACAGTAAATATATATTACACACCATATGTAAAATATCACAATCTACACAAAATATATATTATATAATTTACATAAAATATCAAAAGGACACCAAATATATATTATATACTGTTCATAAAATATCAAAAATTACAGTAAATATATTTCATATGTTGTACATATAATATTAACTAAAAGTACACCAAATACATTATATATATTGTAAATAAAATATCAAAAGGTACAGTAAATTTATATTACATACAGTACATAAAATATCAAAAAGTACACCAAATATGTGTTATATATACTGTAAATAAACTATTAAAAACTACAGTAATTATATTTAATATACTGTACATAAAATATCAAAAATTACACCAAATGTATATTATATACTGTAAATAAAATATCAAACAGGACAGTAAATATATACTACACACCCTATGTAAAATATCAAAAACTACACCAAATATATATTATATAATTTATATAAAATAACAAAGGACACCAAATATATCTTATATACTGTACATAAAATATCAAAAAGTATAGTAAATATATTTCATATGTTGTACATATAATATTTACTAAAAGTACACCAAATACATTTTATATACTGTAAATAAAATATCAAAAACTACAGTAAATATACATTAGATATTGTACATAATATATCAAAAAGTACACCAAATATGTGTTATATATACTGTAAATAAACTATCAAAGCCTACACTAATTATGTTTAATATACGGTACATAAAATATCAAAAATTACACCAAAAGTATATTATATACTGTAAATAAAATATCAAAAATTACAGTAAATATATATTACATACTGTACATAAAATATCAAAAAGTACACCACATATGTGTTATATATACTGTAAATATCAAAAACTACAGTAATTATATTCAATATACGGTATATAAAATATCAGAAATTACACCAAATGTAAATTATATGCTGTAAATAAAATATCAAAGAGGACAGTAAATATATACTACACACCCTATGTAAAATATCAAAAACTACATCAAATATATATTATATAATTTACATAAAATATAAAAAGGACACCAAATATATCTTATATACTGTAGATAAAATATCAAAATGTACAGTAAATATATTTCATATATTGTGCATATAATATTAACTAAAAGTACACCAAATACATTTTATGTACTGTAAATAGAATATCAAAAAGTACAGTAAATATATATTACATATTGTTCATAAAAATCAAAAAGTACACCAAATACGTGTTATATATAGTGTAAATAAACTATCACAAACTACAGTAATTATATTTAATATACTGTACATAAAATATCAAAAATTACACCAAATGTATACTATATACTCTAAAATATCAAAAATTACAGTAAATATATATTACACACCCTATGTAAAATATCAAAAACTACACCAAATATATATTATATATTTTACATAAAATATCAAAAGGACACTAAATATATCTTATATACTGTACATAAAATATCAAAAAGTACAGTAAATATATTTCATATATTGTGCATATAATATTAACTAAAAGTACACCAAATACATTTTATGTACTGTAAATAGAATATCAAAAAGTACAGTAAATATATATTACATACTGTACATAAAACATCAAAAAGTACACCAAATATGTGTTATATATACTGTAAATAAACTATCACAAACTACAGTAATTATATTTAATATACTGTACATAAAATATCAAAAATTACACCAAATGTATGTTATTTACTGTAAATAAAATATCAAAAATACAGTAAGTATATATTACACACCATATGTAAAATATCACAATCTACACAATATATATATTATATAATTTACATAAAATATCAAAAGGACACCAAATATATCTTATATACTGTTCATAAAATATCAAAAATTACAGTAAATATATGTCATATATTGTACATATAATATTAACTAAAAGTACACCAAATACATTATATATATTTTAAATAAAATATCAAAGGGTACAGTAAATATATATTACATACAGTACATAAAATATCAAAAAGTACACCAAATATGTGTTATATATACTGTAAATAAACTATCAAAAACTACAGTAATTATATTTAATATACTGTACATAAAATATCAAAAATTACACGAAATGTATATTATAAACTGTAAATAAAATATCAAACATGACAGTAAATATATACTACACACCCTATGTAAAATATCAAAAACTACACCAAATATATATTATATAATTTACATAAAATATCAAAAGGACACCAAATATATCTTATATACTGTAAATAAAATATCAAAAAGTACAGTAAGTATACATTACATATTGTACATAATATATCAAAAAGTACACCAAATATGTGTTATATATACTGTAAATAAACTATCAAAATCTACAGTAATTATGTTTACTATACAGTACATAAAATATCAAAAATTACACCAAAAGTATATTATATACTGTAAATAATATATCAAAAATTACAGTAAATATATATTACATACTGTACATAAAATATCAAAAAGTACACCACATATGTGTTATATATACTGTAAATATCAAAAACTACAGTAATTATATTCAATGTACGGTATATAAAATATCAGAAATTACACCAAATATAAATTATATGCTGTAAATAAAATATCTAAAAGGACAGTAAATATATACTACACACCCTATGTAAAGTATCAATAACTACATCAAATATATATTATATAATTTACATAAAATATAAAAAGGACACCAAATATATCTTATATACTGTAGATAAAATATCAAAATGTACAGTAAATGTATTTCATATATTGTGCATATAATATTAATTAAAAGTACACCAAATACATTTTATGTACTGTAAATAGAATATCAAAAAGTACAGTAAATATATATTACATACTGTACATAAAATATCAAAAAGTGCACCAAATATGTGTTATATATACTGTAAATAAACTATCACAAACTACAGTAATTATATTTAATATACTGTACATAAATTATCAAAAATTACACCAAATGTATGCTATTTACTGTAAATAAAATATGAAAAATACAGTAAATATATATTACACAGCATATGTAAAATATCACAATCTACACAATATATATATTATATAATTTACATAAAATATCAAAACGACACCAAATATATTTTATATACTCTACATAAAATATCAAAATGTACAGTAAATATATTTCATATATTATACATATAATATTAACTAAAAGTACACCAAATACATTTTATATACTGTAAATAAAATATCAAAAAGTACAGTAAATATACATTACATAATGTACATAATATATCAAAAAGTACACCAAATATGTGTTATATATACTGTAAATAAACTATCAAAATCTACAGTAATTATGTTTAATATACAGTACATAAAATATCAAAAATTACACCAAAAGTATATTATATACTGTAAATAAAATATCAAAAATTACAGTAAATATATATTACATACTGTACATAAAATATCAAAAAGTACACCACATATGTGTTATATATACTGTAAATATCAAAAACTACAGTAATTATATTCAATGTACGGTATATAAAATATCAGAAATTACACCAAATGTAAATTATATGCTGTAAATAAAATATCAAAAAGGACAGTAAATATATACTACACACCCTATGTAAAATATCAATAACTACATAAAATATATATTATATAATTTACATAAAATATAAAAAGGACACCAAATATATCTTATAGACTGTAGATAAAATATCAAAATGTACAGTAAATATATTTCATATATTGTGCATATAATATTAACTAAAAGTACACCAAATACATTTTATTTACTGTAAATAGAATATCAAAAAGTACAGTAAATATACATTACATACTGTACATAAAATATCAAAAAGTACACCAAATATGTGTTATATATACTGTAAATAAACTATCACAAACTACAGTAATTATATTTAATATACTGTACATAAAATATCAAAAATTACACCAAAAGTATGTTATTTACTGTAAATAAAATATCAAAAATACAGTAAATATATATTACACATCATATGTAAAATATCACAATCTACACAAAATATATATGATATAATTTACATAAAATATCAAAAGGACACCAAATATATCTTATATACTGTACATAAAATATCAAAATATACAGTAAATATATTTCATATATTGTACATATAATATTAACTAAAAGTACACCAAATACGTTTTATATACTGTAAATAAAATATCAAAAATTTCAGTAAATATATATTACATACTGTACATAAAATATCAATAAGTACACCATATGTGTTATATATACTGTAAATAAACTATCAAAAACTACAGTAATTATAATTAATATACTGTACATAAAATATCAAAAATTACACCATATCTATGTTATTTAGTGTAAATAAAATATCAAAAAGTACAGTAAATATATATTGCACACCATATGTAAAATATCCCAATCTCAACCAATATATATTATATAATTTACATAAAATATCATAAGGACACCAATTATATCTTATATACATTACATAAAATATCAAAAAGTACAGTAAATATATTTCATATATTGTACATATAATATTAACTAAAAGTACACCAAATACATTTTATATACTGTAAATAAAGTATCAAAAAGTACAGTAAATACATATTACATACTGTACATAAAATATCAAAAAGTACACCAAATACGTGTTATATATACTGTAAATAAACTATCAAAAACTACAGTAATTATATTTAATATACTGTACATAAAATATCAAAAGTTACACCAAATGTATATTATATACTCTTAAATATCAAAAATTACAGGAAATATATATTACACACCCTATGTAAAATATCAAAAACTACACCAAATATATATTATATAATTTACATAAAATATCAATAGGACACTAAATATATCTTATATACTGTACATAAAATATCAAAAAGTACAGTAAATATATTTCATATATTGTGCATATAACATTAACTGAAAGTACACCAAATACATTTTATGTACTGTAAATAGAATATCAAAAAGTACAGTAAATATATATTACATACTGTACATAAAATATCAAAAAGTACACCAAATATGTGTTATATATACTGTAAATAAACTATCACAAACTACAGTAATTATATTTAATATACTGTACATAAAATATCAAAAATTACACCAAATGTGTGTTATTTACTGTAAATAAAATATCAAAAATACAGTAAATATATATTACACACCATATGTAAAATATCACAATCTACACAAAATATATATTATATAATGAATATAAAATATCAAAAGGACACCAAATATATTTTATATACTGTACATAAAATATCAAAATGTACAGTAAATATATTTCATATATTGTACATATAATATTAACTAAAAGTACACCTAATACATTATATATATTGTAAATAAAATATCAAAATGTACAGTAAATATATATTACATACAGTACATAAAATATCAAAAAGTACACCAAATATGTGTTATATATACTGTAAATAAAATATCAAAAACTACAGTAATTATATTTAATATACTGTACATAAAATATCAAAAATTACACGAAATGTATATTATATACTGTAAATAAAATAACAAACCGGACAGTAAATATTTACTACACACCCTATGTAAAATATCAAAAACTACATCAAATATATATTATATAATTTACATAAAATATCAAAAGGACACCAAATATATCTTATATACTGTACATAAAATATCAAAAAGTACAGTAAATATATTTCATATATTGTACATATAATATTAACTAAAAGTACACCAAATACATTTTATATACTGTAAATAAAGTATCAAAAAGTACAGTAAATACATATTACATACTGTACATAAAATATCAAAAAGTACACCAAATAAGTGTTATATATACTGTAAATAAACTATCAAAAACTACAGTAATTATATTTAATATACTGTACATAAAATATCAAAAATTACACCAAATGTATATTATATACTCTTAAATATCAAAAATTACAGGAAATATATATTACACACCCTATGTAAAATATCAAAAACTACATCATATATATATTATATAATTTACATAAAATATAAAAAGGACACCAAATATATCTTATATACTTTAGATAAAATATCAAAAATACAGTATATATATTTCATATATTGTACATATATTATTAATTAAAAGTACACCAAATACATTTTGTATACTTTAAATAAAATAATAAAAAATTCCGTAAATATATATTACATACTGTACATAAAATATCGAAATGTACAGTAAATATATTTCATATATTGTACATATAATATTAACTAAAAGTTCACCAAATACATTTTATATACAGTAAATAAAATATCAAAAATTATAGTAAATATATATAACATAGTGTACGTAAAATATAAAAAAGTACACCAAATATGTGTTATATATACTGTAAATAAACTATCAAAAACTACAGTAATTATATTTAATATACTGTACATGAAATATCAAAAATTACACCAAATGTATATTATATAGTGTAAATAAAATATCAAAAAGGACAGTAAATATATATGACACACCCTATGTAAAATATCAAAAACTACACCAAATATATATTATTTAATTTACATAAAATATCAAAAGGACACCAAATATATCTTATATACTATACATAAACTATCAAAATGTACAGTAAATATATTTCATATATTGTACATATAATATTAACTAAAAGTACACCAAATACATTTTATATATTGTAAATAAAATATCAAAAAGTACAGTAAATATGTATAACATACTGTACATAAAATATCAAAAAGTACACCAAATATGTGTTATATATACTGTAAATAAACTATCAAAAACTACAGTAATTATATTTAATATACCCTAAATAAAATATCAAAAATTACACCAAATGTATATTATTTACTGAAAATAAAATATCAAAATGTACAGTAAATAAATATTACACACCCTATATAAAATATCAAAAACTACACCAAATATATATTATATAATTTACATAAAATATCAACAGGACACCAAATATACCTTATATACTGTACTTAAAATATCAAAATGTACAGTAAATATATTTCATATATTGTACATGTAATATTAACTAAAAGTACACCAAATACATTTTATATACTGTAAATAAAATATCAAAAATTATAGTAAATATATATTACATACTGTACATAACATATCAAGAAGTACACCAAATATGTGTTATATATACTGTAAATAAATTATCAAAAACTACAGTAATTACATTAAATATACAGTACATAAAATATCAAAAATTACACCAAATGTATATTATGTACTCTAAATAAAATATCAAAAAGTACAGTAAATATATATTACACACCATATGTAAAATATCACAATCTACACCAAATATATATTATATAATTTACATAAAATATCAAAAGGACACCAAATATATCTTATATACTGTACATAAAATATCAAATGTACAGTAAATATATTTCATATATTGTATATATAATACTAACTAAAATTACACCAAATAGATTTTATATTGTGTAAATAAATTATCAAAAAGTACAGTAAATATGTATTACATACTGTACATAATATATCACAAAGTACACCAAATATGTGTTATATATACTGTAAATAAACTATCAAAAACTACAATAATTATATTTAATATACTGTACAATAAATATAAAAAATTACACCAAATGTGTAATATACTGTAAATAAAATATCAAAAAGTACAGTAAATAGATATTACACACCATATGTTAATTATCACAAACTACACCAAATATATATTATGTAATTTACATAAAATATCAAAAGGACACAAAATATATCTTATATACTGTACATAAAATATGAAAAATTACAGAAAATATATTTCATATATTGTACATATAATATTAACTAAAAGTACACCAAATACATTTTATATACTGTAAATAAAATATCAAAATTACAGTAAATATCTATTACATACTGTACATAAAATATCAAAAAGTACACCAAATATGTGTTATATATACTGTAAATGAACTATCAAAAACTACAGTAATTATATTTAATATACTGTACATAAAATATCAAAAATTACACCAAATGTATATTATATAGTGTAAAGAAAATATAAAAAAGTACGGTAAATATATATTACACACCCTATGTAAAATATCAAAAACTACACCAAATGTATATTATATAATTTACATAAAATATCAAAAGGACATCAATTATACCTTATATACTGTACATAAAATATCAAAAAGTACAGTAAATATGTTTCATATATTGCACATAAAATATTAACTAAAAGTACACCAAATACACTTTATATACTGTAAATAAAATATCAAAAACTACAGTAAATTTATATTACATACTGTACATAAAATATCAAAAAGTACACCTAATTTGTGTTATATATACTGTAAATAAACTATCAAAAACTACAGTAATTATATTTAATATACTGTACATAAAATATCAAAAATTTCACTAAATGTATATTATATACTGTAAATAAAATATCAAAAAGGACAGTAAATATATATTACACTCTATGTAAAATATCAAAAACTACACCAAATATATATTATATAATTTACATAAAATATCAAAAGGACACTAAATATATCTTATATACTGTACATAAAATATCAAAATGTACAGTAAATATATTTCATATGTTGTGCATATAATATTAACTAAAAGTACACCAAATACATTTTATGTACTGTAAATAGAATATCAAAAAGTACAGTATATATATTACATACTGTACATAAAATATCAAAAAGTACACCAAATATGTGTTATATATACATTAAATAAACTATCACAAACTACAGTAATTATATTTAATATACTGTATATAAAATATCAAAAATTACACCAAATGTATGTTATTTACTGTAAATAAAATATCAAAAATACAGTAAATATATATTACACACCATATGTAAAATATCACAATCTACACAAAATATATATTATATAATTTATATAAAATATCAAAAGGACACCAAATATATCTTATATACTGTACATAAAATATCAAAATGTACAGTAAATATATTTCATATATTGTACATATAATATTAACTAAAAGTACACCTAATACATTATATATATTGTAAATAAAATATCAAAAGGTACAGTAAATATATATTACATACAGTACATAAAATATCAAAAAGTACACCAAATATGTGTTATATATACTGTAAATAAACTATCAAAAACTACAGTAATTATATTTAATATACTGTACATAAAATATCAAAAATTACACGAAATGTATATTATATACTGTAAATAATATATCGAACAGGACAGTAAATATATACTACACACCCTATGTAAAATATCAAAAACTACACCAAATATATCTTATATAATTTACATAAAATATCAAAAGGACACCAAATATATCTTATATACTGTACATAAAATATCAAAAAGTATAGTAAATATATTTCATATGTTGTACATATAATATTTACTAAAAGTACACCAAATACATTTTATATACTGTAAATAAAATATCAAAAACTACAGTAAATATACATTACATATTGTACATAATATATCAAAAAGTACACCAAATATGTGTTATATATAGTGTAAATAAACTATCAAAGTCTACAGTAATTATGTTTATTATACAGTATGTAAAATATCAAAAATTACACCAAAAGTATATTATATACTGTAAATAAAATATCAAAAATTACAGTAAATATATATTACATACTGTACATAAAATATCAAAAAGTACACCACATATCTGTTATATATACTGTAAATATCAAAAACTACAGTAATTATATTCAATGTACGGTATATAAAATACCAGAAATTACACCAAATGTAAATTACATGCTGCAAATAAAATATCAAAAAGGACAGTAAATATATAATACACACCCAATGTAAAATATCGAAAACTACCTCAAATATATAGTATATAATTTACATAAAATATAAAAAGGACACCAAATATATCTTATATACTGTAGATAAAATATCAATATGTACAGTAAATATATTTCATATATTGTGCATATAATATTAACTAAAAGTACACCAAATATATTTATGTACTGTAAATAGAATATCAAAAAGTTCAGTAAATATATATTACATACTGTACATAAAATATCAAAAAGTACACCAAATATGTGTTATATATAGTGTAAATAAACTATCACAAACTACAGTAATTATATTTAATATACTGTACATAAAATATCAAAAATTACACCAAATGTACGTTATTTACTGTAAATAAAATATCAAAAATACAGTAAATATATATTACACACCATATGTAAAATATCACAATCTACACAAAATATATATTATATAATTTATATAAAATATCAAAAGGACACCAAATATATCTTATATACTGTACATAAAATATCAAAATGTACAGTAAATATATTTCATATATTGTACATATAATATTAACTAAAAGTACACTAAATACATTATATATATTGTAAATAAAATATCAAAAAGTACAGTAAATATATATTACATACAGTACATAAAATATCAAAAAGTACACCAAATATGTGTTATATATACTGTAAATAAACTATCAAAAACTACAGTAATTATATTTAATATACTGTACATAAAATATCAAAAATTACACCAAATGTATATTATATACTGTAAATAAAATATCAAACAGGACAGTAAATATATACTACACACCCTATGTAAAATATCAAAAACTACACCAAATATATATTATATAATTTATATAAAATAACAAAAGGACACCAAATATATCTTATATACTGTACATAAAATATCAAAAAGTATAGTAAATATATTTCATATGTGGTACATATAATATTTACTAAAAGTACACCAAATACATTTTATATACTGTAAATAAAATATCAAAAACTACAGTAAATATACATTAGATATTGTACATAATATATCAAAAAGTACACCAAATATGTGTTATATATACTGTAAATAAACTATCAAAGTCTACAGTAATTATGTTTAATATACGGTACAAAAAATATCAAAAATTACACCAAAAGTATATTATATACTGTAAATAAAATATCAAAAATTACAGTAAATATATATTACATACTGTACATAAAATATCAAAAAGTACACCACATATGTGTTATATATACTGTAAATATCAAAAACTACAGTAATTATCTTCAATATACGGTATATAAAATATCAGAAATTATACCAAATATAAATTATATGCTGTAAATAAAATATCAAAAAGGACAGTAAATATATTCTACACACCCTATGTAAAATATCAAAAACTACATCAAATATATATTATATAATTTACATAACATATAAAAAGGACACCAAATATATCTTATATACTGTAGATAAAATATCAAAATGTACAGTAAATATATTTCATATATTGTGCATATAATATTAACTAAAAGTACACCAAATACATTTTATGTACTGTAAATAGAATATCAAAAAGTACAGTAAATATATATTACATACTGTACATAAAATATCAAAAAGTACACCAAATATGTGTTATATATAGTGTAAATAAACTATCACAAACTACAGTAATTATATTTAATATACTGTACATGAAATTACACCAAATGTATGTTATTTACTGTAAATAAAATATGAAAAATACAGTAAGTATATATTACACACCATATGTAAAATATCACAATCTACACAATATATATATTATATAATTTACATAAAATATCAAAAGGACACCAAACATATCTTATATACTGTTCATAAAATATCAAAAATTACAGTAAATATATTTCATATATTGTACATATACTATTAACTAAAAGTACACCAAATACATTTTATATACTGTAAATAAAATATCAAAAATTTCAGTAAATATATATTACGTACTGTACATAAAATATCAATAAGTACACCATATATGGGTTATATATACTATAAATAAGCTATCAAAAACTACAGTAATTATAATTAATATACTGTACATAAAATATCAAAAATTACACCATATGTATGTTATTTAGTGTAAATAAAATATGGAAAAGTACAGTAAATATGTATTGCCCACCATATGTAAAATATCACAATCTCAACCAATATATATTATATAATTTACATAAAATATCATAAGCACACCAATTATATCTTATATACTTTACATAAAATATCAAAAAGTACAGTAAAGATATTTCATATATTGTACGTATAATATTAACTAAAAGTACACCAAATACATTTTATATACTGTAAATAAAGTATCAAAAAGTACAGTAAATACATATTACATACTGTACATAAAATATCAAAAAGTACACCAAATATGTGTCATATATAGTTTAAATAAACTATCACAAACTACAGTAATTATATTTAATATACTGTACATAAAATATCAAAAATTACACCAAATGTATGTTATTTACTGTAAATAAAATATCAAAAATACAGTAAATATATATTACACACCCTATGTAAAATATCACAATCTACACAAAATATATATTATATAATTTACATAAAATAGCAAAAGGACACCAAATATATCTTATATACTGTACATAAAATGTCAAAATGTACAGTAAATATATTTCATATATTGTACATATAATATTAACTAAAAGTACACCAAATACATTTTATATACTGTAAATAAAATATCAAAAATTTCAGTAAATATATATTACATACTGTACATAAAATATCAAAAAGTACACCAAATATGTGTTATATATACTGTAAATGAACTATCAAAAACTACAGTAATTATATTTAATATACTGTACATAAAATATCAAAAACTACACCAAATGTATATTATATAGTGTAAAGAAAATATAAAAAAGACGGTAAATATATATTACACACCCTATGTAAAATATCAAAAACTACACCAAATATATATTATATAATTTACATAAAATATCAAAAGGACACCAAATATACCTTATATACTGCACATAAAACATCAAAAAGTACACCAAAAATCTGTTATATGTACTGTACATATCAAAAACTACAGTAATTATATTCAATGCACCGTATATAAAATATAAAAATTACACCAAATGTAAATTTTATAGTGTAAATAAAATATCAAAAAGGAGAGTAAATATATACTACACACCCTAGGTAAAATATCAAAAACTACACCAAATATATATTATATAATTTACATAAAATATCAAAAGGACACCAAATATATCTTATATAGTGTACATAAAATATCAAAATCTACAGTATATATATTTCATATATTGTACATATATTATTAACTAAAAGTACACCAAATACATTTTATATACTCTAAATAAAATATCAAAAAGTACAGTAAATATATATTACATAGTGTACATAAAATATCAAAAAGTACACGAAATATGTGTTATATATACTGTAAATAAACTATCAAAAACTACAGTAAATATGTTTAATATACTGTACATAAAATATCAAAAATTACTCCAAATGTACATTATATAGTGTAAATAAAATATCAAAAATACAGTAAATATGTATTACACACCCTATGTAAAATATCAAAAATTTCACCAAATATATATTATATAATTTACATAAAATATCAAAAGGACACCAAATATATCTCATATACTGTACGTAAAATATCAAAAACTACAGTAAATATATTTCACATACTGTACAAATAATATTAACTAAAAGTACACCAAATACATTTTATATACTGTAAATAAAATATCAAAAATTACAGTAAATATATATTACATACTGTACATAAAATATCAAAAAGTACACGAAATATGTGTTATATATACTGTAAATTAACTATCAAAAACTACAGTAATTATATTTTATATACTGTACATAAAATATAAAAAATTACACCAAATGTATATTATTTACTGTAAATTAAATATCAAAAAGTACAGTAAATATATATTACACACCATAAGTAAAATATCACAATCTACACCAAATATATATTATATAATTTACAAAAAATATCAAAAGGATACCAAATATATCTTATATACTGTACATAAAATATCAAAATGTACAGTAAATATATTTCATATATTGTACATATAATATAAACTAAAAGTACACCAAATATATTTTATATAGTGTAAATAAAATATCAAATAGTACAGTAAATATATATTACACACCATCTGTAAAATATCACAATCTACACCAAATATACATTATATAATTTACATAAAATATCAAAAGGACACAACATATATCTTATATACTGTACATAAAATATCAAAAAGTACAGTAAATATATTTCTTATGTTGTACATATAATGTTAACTAAAAGTACACCAAATACATTTTATATAGTGTAAATAAAATATCAAAAAGTACAGTAAATATATAATACACACCATATGTAAAATATCACAATATACAAAAAATATATATTATATAATTTACATAAAATAACAAATGGACACCAAATATATCTTATATACTCTACATAAAATATCAAAATGTACAGTAAATATATTTCATATATTGTACATATAATGCTAACTAAAAGTACACCAAATACATTTTATATACTGTAAATAAAATATGAAAAATTATAGTAAATATATATTACATACTGTACATAACATATCAAGAAGTACACCAAATATGTGTTATATATACTGTAAATAAACTATCAAAAACTACAGTAATTATATTTAATATACTGTACATAAAATATCAAAAATTACACCAAAAGTATATTATGTACTGTAAATAAAATATCAAAAAGTACAGTAAATATATACTACACACCATATGTAAAATATCACAATCTACCCCAAATTTATATTATATAATTTACATAAGATATCAAAAGGACACCAAATATATCTTATATACTGTACATAAAATATCAAATATACAGTAAATATATTTCATATATTGCACATATAATACTAACTAAAAGTACACCAAATACATTTTATATTGTGTAAATAAAATATCAAAAACTACAGTAAATTTGTATTACATACTGTACATAAAATATCACAAAGTACACCAAATATGTGTTATATATACTGTAAATAAACTATCAAAAAATACAATAATTATATTTAAAATACTGTACATAAAATATAAAAAATTACTCCAAATGTGTAATATACTGTAAATAAAATATCAAAAGTACAGTAAATATATATTACACACCCTATGTTAATTATAACAAACTACACCAAATATATAGTATATCATTTACATAAAATATCAAAAGGACACAAAATATCTTATATACAATACATAAAATATCAAAAATTACAGTGAATACATTTCATGTATTGTACATATAATATTAACTAAAAGTACACCAAATACATTTTATATTCTGTAAATAAAATATCAAAAATTACAGTAAATATATATTACATTCTGTACATAAAATATCAAAAAGTATACCACATATGTGTTCTATATACTGTAAATATCAAAAACTACATTAATTATATTCAATGTACTGTATATAAAATATCAAAAATTACACCAAATGTAAATTATATGCTGTAAATAAAATATCAAAAAGGACAGTAAATATATACTACACAGCCTAGGTAAAATATCAAAAACTACATCATATATATATTATATAATTTACATAAAATATAAAAAGGACACCAAATATATCTTATATACTTTAGATAAAATATCAAAAATACAGTATATATATTTCATATATTGTACATATATTATTAATTAAAAGTACACCAAATACATTTTGTATACTTTAAATAAAATAATAAAAAATTCCGTAAATATATATTACATACTGTACATAAAATATCGAAAAGTACAGTAAATATATTTGATATATTGTACATATAATATTAACTAAAAGTACACCAAATACATTTTATATACAGAAAATAAAATATCAAAAATTATAGTAAATATATATAACATAGTGTACGTAAAATATAAAAAAGTACACCAAATATGTGTTATATATACTGTAAATAAACTATCAAAAACTACAGTAATTATATTTAATATACTGTACATGAAATATCAAAAATTACACCAAATGTATATTATATAGTGTAAATAAAATATCAAAAAGGACAGTAAATATATATGACACACCCTATGTAAAATATCAAAAACTACACCAAATATATATTATTTAATTTACATAAAATATCAAAAGGACACCAAATATATCTTATATACTATACATAAACTATCAAAATGTACAGTAAATATATTTCATATATTGTACATATAATATTAACTAAAAGTACACCAAATACATTTTATATATTGTAAATAAAATATCAAAAAGTACAGTAAATATGTATAACATACTGTACATAAAATATCAAAAAGTACACCAAATATGTGTTATATATACTGTAAATAAACTATCAAAAACTACAGTAATTATATTTAATATTCCCTAAATAAAATATCAAAAATTACACCAAATGTATATTATTTACTGAAAATAAAATATCAAAATGTACAGTAAATAAATATTACACACCCTATATAAAATATCAAAAACTACACCAAATATATATTATATAATTTACATAAAATATCAACAGGACACCAAATATACCTTATATACTGTACTTAAAATATCAAAATGTACAGTAAATATATATCATATATTGTACATGTAATATTAACTAAAAGTACACCAAATACATTTTATATACTGTAAATAAAATATCAAAAATTATAGTAAATATATATTACATACTGTACATAACATATCAAGAAGTACACCAAATATGTGTTATATATACTGTAAATAAATTATCAAAAACTACAGTAATTATATTAAATATACAGTACATAAAATATCAAAAATTACACCAAATGTATATTATGTACTGTAAATAAAATATCAAAAAGTACATTAAATATATATTACACACCATATGTAAAATATCACAATCTACACCAAATATATATTATATAATTTACATAAAATATCAAAAGGACACCAAATATATCTTATATACTGTACATAAAATATCAAATGTACAGTAAATATATTTCATATATTGTACATATAATACTAATTAAAAGTACACCAAATAGATTTTATATTGTGTAAATAAATTATCAAAAAGTACAGTAAATATGTATTACATACTGTACATAATATATCACAAAGTACACCAAATATGTGTTATATATACTGTAAATAAACTATCAAAAACTACAATAATTATATTTAATATACTGTACAATAAATATAAAAAATTACACCAAATGTGTAATATACTGTAAATAAAATATCAAAAAGTACAGTAAATATATATTACACACCATATGTTAATTATCACAAACTACACCAAATATATATTATATAATTTACATAAAATATCAAAAGGACACAAAATATATCTTATATACTGTACATAAAATATCAAAAATTACAGAAAATATATTTCATATATTGTACATATAATATTAACTAAAAGTACACCAAATACATTTTATATACTGTAAATAAAATATCAAAATTACAGTAAATATATATTACATACTGTACATAAAATATCAAAAAGTACACCAAATATGTGTTATATATACTGTAAATGAACTATCAAAAACTACAGTAATTATATTTAATATACTGTACATAAAATATCAAAAATTACACCAAATGTATATTATATAGTGTAAAGAAAATATAAAAAAGGACGGTAAATATATATTACACACCCTATGTAAAATATCAAAAACTACACCAAATGTATATTATATAATTTACATAAAATATCAAAAGGACACCAAATATACCTTATTTACTGTACATAAAATATCAAAAAGTACAGTAAATATGTTTCATATATTGCACATAAAATATTAACTAAAAGTACACCAAATACACTTTATATACTGTAAATAAAATATCAAAAACTACAGTAAATATATATTACATACTGTACATAAAATATCAAAAAGTACACCTAATTTGTGTTATATATACTGTAAATAAACTATCAAAAACTACAGTAATTATATTTAATATACTGTACATAAAATATCAAAAATTTCACTAAATGTATATTATATACTGTAAATAAAATATCAAAAAGGACAGTAAATATATATTACACTCTATGTAAAATATCAAAAACTACACCAAATATATATTATATAATTTACATAAAATATCAAAAGGACACTAAATATATCTTATATACTGTACATAAAATATCAAAATGTACAGTAAATATATTTCATATGTTGTGCATATAATATTAACTAAAAGTACACCAAATACATTTTATGTACTGTAAATAGAATATCAAAAAGTACAGTATATATATTACATACTGTACATAAAATATCAAAAAGTACACCAAATATGTGTTATATATACATTAAATAAACTATCACAAACTACAGTAATTATATTTAATATACTGTATATAAAATATCAAAAATTACACCAAATGTATGTTATTTCCTGTAAATAAAATATCAAAAATACAGGAAATATATATTACACACCATATGTAAAATATCACAATCTACACAAAATATATATTATATAATTTATATAAAATATCAAAAGGACACCAAATATATCTTATATACTGTACATAAAATATCAAAATGTACAGTAAATATATTTCATATATTGTACATATAATATTAACTAAAAGTACACCTAATACATTATATATATTGTAAATAAAATATCAAAAGGTACAGTAAATATATATTACATACAGTACATAAAATATCAAAAAGTACACCAAATATGTGTTATATATACTGTAAATAAACTATCAAAAACTACAGTAATTATATTTAATATACTGTACATAAAATATCAAAAATTACACGAAATGTATATTATATACTGTAAATAATATATCAAACAGGACAGTAAATATATACTACACACCCTATGTAAAATATCAAAAACTACACCAAATATATCTTATATAATTTACATAAAATATCAAAAGGACACCAAATATATCTTATATACTGTACATAAAATATCAAAAAGTATAGTAAATATATTTCATATGTTGTACATATAATATTTACTAAAAGTACACCAAATACATTTTATATACTGTAAATAAAATATCAAAAACTACAGTAAATATACATTACATATTGTACATAATATATCAAAAAGTACACCAAATATGTGTTATATATAGTGTAAATAAACTATCAAAGTCTACAGTAATTATGTTTAATATACAGTATGTAAAATATCAAAAATTACACCAAAAGTATATTATATACTGTAAATAAAATATCAAAAATTACAGTAAATATATATTACATACTGTACATAAAATATCAAAAAGTACACCACATATCTGTTATATATACTGTAAATATCAAAAACTACAGTAATTATATTCAATGTACGGTATATAAAATACCAGAAATTACACCAAATGTAAATTACATGCTGCAAATAAAATATCAAAAAGGACAGTAAATATATAATACACACCCTATGTAAAATATCGAAAACTACCTCAAATATATAGTATATAATTTACATAAAATATAAAAAGGACACCAAATATATCTTATATACTGTAGATAAAATATCAATATGTACAGTAAATATATTTCATATATTGTGCATATAATATTAACTAAAAGTACACCAAATATATTTATGTACTGTAAATAGAATATCAAAAAGTTCAGTAAATATATATTACATACTGTACATAAAATATCAAAAAGTACACCAAATATGTGTTATATATAGTGTAAATAAACTATCACAAACTACAGTAATTATATTTAATATACTGTACATAAAATATCAAAAATTACACCAAATGTACGTTATTTACTGTAAATAAAATATCAAAAATACAGTAAATATATATTACACACCATATGTAAAATATCACAATCTACACAAAATATATATTATATAATTTATATAAAATATCAAAAGGACACCAAATATATCTTATATACTGTACATAAAATATCAAAATGTACAGTAAATATATTTCATATATTGTACATATAATATTAACTAAAAGTACACTAAATACATTATATATATTGTAAATAAAATATCAAAAAGTACAGTAAATATATATTACATACAGTACATAAAATATCAAAAAGTACACCAAATATGTGTTATATATACTGTAAATAAACTATCAAAAACTACAGTAATTATATTTAATATACTGTACATAAAATATCAAAAATTACACCAAATGTATATTATATACTGTAAATAAAATATCAAACAGGACAGTAAATATATACTACACACCCTATGTAAAATATCAAAAACTACACCAAATATATATTATATAATTTATATAAAATAACAAAAGGACACCAAATATATCTTATATACTGTACATAAAATATCAAAAAGTATAGTAAATATATTTCATATGTGGTACATATAATATTTACTAAAAGTACACCAAATACATTTTATATACTGTAAATAAAATATCAAAAACTACAGTAAATATACATTAGATATTGTACATAATATATCAAAAAGTACACCAAATATGTGTTATATATACTGTAAATAAACTATCAAAGTCTACAGTAATTATGTTTAATATACGGTACAAAAAATATCAAAAATTACACCAAAAGTATATTATATACTGTAAATAAAATATCAAAAATTACAGTAAATATATATTACATACTGTACATAAAATATCAAAAAGTACACCACATATGTGTTATATATACTGTAAATATCAAAAACTACAGTAATTATATTCAATATACGGTATATAAAATATCAGAAATTATACCAAATATAAATTATATGCTGTAAATAAAATATCAAAAAGGACAGTAAATATATTCTACACACCCTATGTAAAATATCAAAAACTACATCAAATATATATTATATAATTTACATAACATATAAAAAGGACACCAAATATATCTTATATACTGTAGATAAAATATCAAAATGTACAGTAAATATATTTCATATATTGTGCATATAATATTAACTAAAAGTACACCAAATACATTTTATGTACTGTAAATAGAATATCAAAAAGTACAGTAAATATATATTACATACTGTACATAAATTATCAAAAAGTACACCAAATATGTGTTATATATAGTGTAAATAAACTATCACAAACTACAGTAATTATATTTAATATACTGTACATGAAATTACACCAAATGTATGTTATTTACTGTGAATAAAATATGAAAAATACAGTAAGTATATATTACACACCATATGTAAAATATCACAATCTACACAATATATATATTATATAATTTACATAAAATATCAAAAGGACACCAAACATATCTTATATACTGTTCATAAAATATCAAAAATTACAGTAAATATATTTCATATATTGTACATATACTATTAACTAAAAGTACACCAAATACATTTTATATACTGTAAATAAAATATCAAAAATTTCAGTAAATATATATTACGTACTGTACATAAAATATCAATAAGTACACCATATATGGGTTATATATACTATAAATAAGCTATCAAAAACTACAGTAATTATAATTAATATACTGTACATAAAATATCAAAAATTACACCATATGTATGTTATTTAGTGTAAATAAAATATGGAAAAGTACAGTAAATATGTATTGCCCACCATATGTAAAATATCACAATCTCAACCAATATATATTATATAATTTACATAAAATATCATAAGCACACCAATTATATCTTATATACTTTACATAAAATATCAAAAAGTACAGTAAAGATATTTCATATATTGTACATATAATATTAACTAAAAGTACACCAAATACATTTTATATACTGTAAATAAAGTATCAAAAAGTACAGTAAATACATATTACATACTGTACATAAAGTATCAAAAAGTACACCAAATATGTGTCATATATAGTTTAAATAAACTATCACAAACTACAGTAATTATATTTAATATACTGTACATAAAATATCAAAAATTACACCAAATGTATGTTATTTACTGTAAATAAAATATCAAAAATACAGTAAATATATATTACACACCCTATGTAAAATATCACAATCTACACAAAATATATATTATATAATTTACATAAAATAGCAAAAGGACACCAAATATATCTTATATACTGTACATAAAATGTCAAAATGTACAGTAAATATATTTCATATATTGTACATATAATATTAACTAAAAGTACACCAAATACATTTTATATACTGTAAATAAAATATCAAAAATTTCAGTAAATATATATTACATACTGTACATAAAATATCAAAAAGTACAGCAAATATGTGTTATATATACTGTAAATGAACTATCAAAAACTACAGTAATTATATTTAATATACTGTACATAAAATATCAAAAACTACACCAAATGTATATTATATAGTGTAAAGAAAATATAAAAAAGACGGTAAATATATATTACACACCCTATGTAAAATATCAAAAACTACACCAAATATATATTATATAATTTACATAAAATATCAAAAGGACACCAAATATACCTTATATACTGCACATAAAACATCAAAAAGTACACCAAAAATCTGTTATATGTACTGTACATATCAAAAACTACAGTAATTATATTCAATGCACTGTATATAAAATATAAAAATTACACCAAATGTAAATTTTATAGTGTAAATAAAATATCAAAAAGGAGAGTAAATATATACTACACACCCTAGGTAAAATATCAAAAACTACACCAAATATATATTATATAATTTACATAAAATATCAAAAGGACACCAAATATATCTTATATAGTGTACATAAAATATCAAAATCTACAGTATATATATTTCATATATTGTACATATATTATTAACTAAAAGTACACCAAATACATTTTATATACTCTAAATAAAATATCAAAAAGTACAGTAAATATATATTACATAGTGTACATAAAATATCAAAAAGTACACGAAATATGTGTTATATATACTGTAAATAAACTATCAAAAACTACAGTAAATATGTTTAATATACTGTACATAAAATATCAAAAATTACTCCAAATGTACATTATATAGTGTAAATAAAATATCAAAAATACAGTAAATATGTATTACACACCCTATGTAAAATATCAAAAATTTCACCAAATATATATTATATAATTTACATAAAATATCAAAAGGACACCAAATATATCTCATATACTGTACGTAAAATATCAAAAACTACAGTAAATATATTTCACATATTGTACAAATAATATTAACTAAAAGTACACCAAATACATTTTATATACTGTAAATAAAATATCAAAAATTACAGTAAATATGTATTACATACTGTACATAAAATATCAAAAAGTACACGAAATATGTGTTATATATACTGTAAATTAACTATCAAAAACTACAGTAATTATATTTTATATACTGTACATAAAATATAAAAAATTACACCAAATGTATATTATTTACTGTAAATTAAATATCAAAAAGTACAGTAAATATATATTACACACCATAAGTAAAATATCACAATCTACACCAAATATATATTATATAATTTACAAAAAATATCAAAAGGATACCAAATATATCTTATATACTGTACATAAAATATCAAAATGTACAGTAAATATATTTCATATATTGTACATATAATATAAACTAAAAGTACACCAAATATATTTTATATAGTGTAAATAAAATATCAAATAGTACAGTAAATATATATTACACACCATCTGTAAAATATCACAATCTACACCAAATATACATTATATAATTTACATAAAATATCAAAAGGACACAAAATATATCTTATATACTGTACATAAAATATCAAAAAGTACAGTAAATATATTTCTTATGTTGTACATATAATGTTAACTAAAAGTACACCAAATACATTTTATATAGTGTAAATAAAATATCAAAAAGTTCAGTAAATATATAATACACACCATATGTAAAATATCACAATATACAAAAAATATATATTATATAATTTACATAAAATAACAAAAGGACACCAAATATATCTTATATACTCTACATAAAATATCAAAATGTACAGTAAATATATTTCATATATTGTACATATAATGCTAACTAAAAGTACACCAAATACATTTTATATACTGTAAATAAAATATGAAAAATTATAGTAAATATATATTACATACTGTACATAACATATCAAGAAGTACACCAAATATGTGTTATATATACTGTAAATAAACTATCAAAAACTACAGTAATTATATTTAATATACTGTACATAAAATATCAAAAATTACACCAAAAGTATATTATGTACTGTAAATAAAATATCAAAAAGTACAGTAAATATATACTACACACCATATGTAAAATATCACAATCTACCCCAAATTTATATTATATAATTTACATAAGATATCAAAAGGACACCAAATATATCTTATATACTGTACATAAAATATCAAATATACAGTAAATATATTTCATATATTGCACATATAATACTAACTAAAAGTACACCAAACACATTTTATATTGTGTAAATAAAATATCAAAAAGTACAGTAAATTTGTATTACATACTGTACATAAAATATCACAAAGTACACCAAATATGTGTTATATATACTGTAAATAAACTATCAAAAAATACAATAATTATATTTAAAATACTGTACATAAAATATAAAAAATTACTCCAAATGTGTAATATACTGTAAATAAAATATCAAAAGTACAGTAAATATATATTACACACCCTATGTTAATTATAACAAACTACACCAAATATATAGTATATCATTTACATAAAATATCAAAAGGACACAAAATATCTTATATACAATACATAAAATATCAAAAATTACAGTGAATACATTTCATGTATTGTACATATAATATTAACTAAAAGTACACCAAATACATTTTATATTCTGTAAATAAAATATCAAAAATTACAGTAAATATATATTACATTCTGTACATAAAATATCAAAAAGTATACCACATATGTGTTCTATATACTGTAAATATCATAAACTACATTAATTATATTCAATGTACTGTATATAAAATATCAAAAATTACACCAAATGTAAATTATATGCTGTAAATAAAATATCAAAAAGGACAGTAAATATATACTACACAGCCTAGGTAAAATATCAAAAACTACATCATATATATATTATATAATTTACATAAAATATAAAAAGGACACCAAATATATCTTATATACTTTAGATAAAATATCAAAAATACAGTATATATATTTCATATATTGTACATATATTATTAATTAAAAGTACACCAAATACATTTTGTATACTTTAAATAAAATAATAAAAAATTCCGTAAATATATATTACATACTGTACATAAAATATCGAAAAGTACAGTAAATATATTTGATATATTGTACATATAATATTAACTAAAAGTACACCAAATACATTTTATATACAGAAAATAAAATATCAAAAATTATAGTAAATATATATAACATAGTGTACGTAAAATATAAAAAAGTACACCAAATATGTGTTATATATACTGTAAATAAACTATCAAAAACTACAGTAATTATATTTAATATACTGTACATGAAATATCAAAAATTACACCAAATGTATATTATATAGTGTAAATAAAATATCAAAAAGGACAGTAAATATATATGACACACCCTATGTAAAATATCAAAAACTACACCAAATATATATTATTTAATTTACATAAAATATCAAAAGGACACCAAATATATCTTATATACTATACATAAACTATCAAAATGTACAGTAAATATATTTCATATATTGTACATATAATATTAACTAAAAGTACACCAAATACATTTTATATATTGTAAATAAAATATCAAAAAGTACAGTAAATATGTATAACATACTGTACATAAAATATCAAAAAGTACACCAAATATGTGTTATATATACGGTAAATAAACTATCAAAAACTACAGTAATTATATTTAATATTCCCTAAATAAAATATCAAAAATTACACCAAATGTATATTATTTACTGAAAATAAAATATCAAAATGTACAGTAAATAAATATTACACACCCTATATAAAATATCAAAAACTACACCAAATATATATTATATAATTTACATAAAATATCAACAGGACACCAAATATACCTTATATACTGTACTTAAAATATCAAAATGTACAGTAAATATATATCATATATTGTACATGTAATATTAACTAAAAGTACACCAAATACATTTTATATACTGTAAATAAAATATCAAAAATTATAGTAAATATATATTACATACTGTACATAACATATCAAGAAGTACACCAAATATGTGTTATATATACTGTAAATAAATTATCAAAAACTACAGTAATTATATTAAATATACAGTACATAAAATATCAAAAATTACACCAAATGTATATTATGTACTGTAAATAAAATATCAAAAAGTACATTAAATATATATTACACACCATATGTAAAATATCACAATCTACACCAAATATATATTATATAATTTACATAAAATATCAAAAGGACACCAAATATATCTTATATACTGTACATAAAATATCAAATGTACAGTAAATATATTTCATATATTGTACATATAATACTAATTAAAAGTACACCAAATAGATTTTATATTGTGTAAATAAATTATCAAAAAGTACAGTAAATATGTATTACATACTGTACATAATATATCACAAAGTACACCAAATATGTGTTATATATACTGTAAATAAACTATCAAAAACTACAATAATTATATTTAATATACTGTACAATAAATATAAAAAATTACACCAAATGTGTAATATACTGTAAATAAAATATCAAAAAGTACAGTAAATATATATTACACACCATATGTTAATTATCACAAACTACACCAAATATATATTATATAATTTACATAAAATATCAAAAGGACACAAAATATATCTTATATACTGTACATAAAATATCAAAAATTACAGAAAATATATTTCATATATTGTACATATAATATTAACTAAAAGTACACCAAATACATTTTATATACTGTAAATAAAATATCAAAATTACAGTAAATATATATTACATACTGTACATAAAATATCAAAAAGTACACCAAATATGTGTTATATATACTGTAAATGAACTATCAAAAACTACAGTAATTATATTTAATATACTGTACATAAAATATCAAAAATTACACCAAATGTATATTATATAGTGTAAAGAAAATATAAAAAAGGACGGTAAATATATATTACACACCCTATGTAAAATATCAAAAACTACACCAAATGTATATTATATAATTTACATAAAATATCAAAAGGACACCAAATATACCTTATATACTGTACATAAAATATCAAAAAGTACAGTAAATATGTTTCATATATTGCACATAAAATATTAACTAAAAGTACACCAAATACACTTTATATACTGTAAATAAAATATCAAAAACTACAGTAAATATATATTACATACTCTACATAAAATATCAAAAAGTACACCTAATTTGTGTTATATATACTGTAAATAAACTATCAAAAACTACAGTAATTATATTTAATATACTGTACATAAAATATCAAAAATTTCACTAAATGTATATTATATACTGTAAATAAAATATCAAAAAGGACAGTAAATATATATTACACTCTATGTAAAATATCAAAAACTACACCAAATATATATTATATAATTTACATAAAATATCAAAAGGACACTAAATATATCTTATATACTGTACATAAAATATCAAAATGTACAGTAAATATATTTCATATGTTGTGCATATAATATTAACTAAAAGTACACCAAATACATTTTATGTACTGTAAATAGAATATCAAAAAGTACAGTATATATATTACATACTGTACATAAAATATCAAAAAGTACACCAAATATGTGTTATATATACATTAAATAAACTATCACAAACTACAGTAATTATATTTAATATACTGTATATAAAATATCAAAAATTACACCAAATGTATGTTATTTACTGTAAATAAAATATCAAAAATACAGTAAATATATATTACACACCATATGTAAAATATCACAATCTACACAAAATATATATTATATAATTTATATAAAATATCAAAAGGACACCAAATATATCTTATATACTGTACATAAAATATCAAAATGTACAGTAAATATATTTCATATATTGTACATATAATATTAACTAAAAGTACACCTAATACATTATATATATTGTAAATAAAATATCAAAAGGTACAGTAAATATATATTACATACAGTACATAAAATATCAAAAAGTACACCAAATATGTGTTATATATACTGTAAATAAACTATCAAAAACTACAGTAATTATATTTAATATACTGTACATAAAATATCAAAAATTACACGAAATGTATATTATATACTGTAAATAATATATCAAACAGGACAGTAAATATATACTACACACCCTATGTAAAATATCAAAAACTACACCAAATATATCTTATATAATTTACATAAAATATCAAAAGGACACCAAATATATCTTATATACTGTACATAAAATATCAAAAAGTATAGTAAATATATTTCATATGTTGTACATATAATATTTACTAAAAGTACACCAAATACATTTTATATACTGTAAATAAAATATCAAAAACTACAGTAAATATACATTACATATTGTACATAATATATCAAAAAGTACACCAAATATGTGTTATATATAGTGTAAATAAACTATCAAAGTCTACAGTAATTATGTTTAATATACAGTATGTAAAATATCAAAAATTACACCAAAAGTATATTATATACTGTAAATAAAATATCAAAAATTACAGTAAATATATATTACATACTGTACATAAAATATCAAAAAGTACACCACATATCTGTTATATATACTGTAAATATCAAAAACTACAGTAATTATATTCAATGTACGGTATATAAAATACCAGAAATTACACCAAATGTAAATTACATGCTGCAAATAAAATATCAAAAAGGACAGTAAATATATAATACACACCCTATGTAAAATATCGAAAACTACCTCAAATATATAGTATATAATTTACATAAAATATAAAAAGGACACCAAATATATCTTATATACTGTAGATAAAATATCAATATGTACAGTAAATATATTTCATATATTGTGCATATAATATTAACTAAAAGTACACCAAATATATTTATGTACTGTAAATAGAATATCAAAAAGTTCAGTAAATATATATTACATACTGTACATAAAATATCAAAAAGTACACCAAATATGTGTTATATATAGTGTAAATGAACTATCACAAACTACAGTAATTATATTTAATATACTGTACATAAAATATCAAAAATTACACCAAATGTACGTTATTTACTGTAAATAAAATATCAAAAATACAGTAAATATATATTACACACCATATGTAAAATATCACAATCTACACAAAATATATATTATATAATTTATATAAAATATCAAAAGGACACCAAATATATCTTATATACTGTACATAAAATATCAAAATGTACAGTAAATATATTTCATATATTGTACATATAATATTAACTAAAAGTACACTAAATACATTATATATATTGTAAATAAAATATCAAAAAGTACAGTAAATATATATTACATACAGTACATAAAATATCAAAAAGTACACCAAATATGTGTTATATATACTGTAAATAAACTATCAAAAACTACAGTAATTATATTTAATATACTGTACATAAAATATCAAAAATTACACCAAATGTATATTATATACTGTAAATAAAATATCAAACAGGACAGTAAATATATACTACACACCCTATGTAAAATATCAAAAACTACACCAAATATATATTATATAATTTATATAAAATAACAAAAGGACACCAAATATATCTTATATACTGTACATAAAATATCAAAAAGTATAGTAAATATATTTCATATGTGGTACATATAATATTTACTAAAAGTACACCAAATACATTTTATATACTGTAAATAAAATATCAAAAACTACAGTAAATATACATTAGATATTGTACATAATATATCAAAAAGTACACCAAATATGTGTTATATATACTGTAAATAAACTATCAAAGTCTACAGTAATTATGTTTAATATACGGTACAAAAAATATCAAAAATTACACCAAAAGTATATTATATACTGTAAATAAAATATCAAAAATTACAGTAAATATATATTACATACTGTACATAAAATATCAAAAAGTACACCACATATGTGTTATATATACTGTAAATATCAAAAACTACAGTAATTATATTCAATATACGGTATATAAAATATCAGAAATTATACCAAATATAAATTATATGCTGTAAATAAAATATCAAAAAGGACAGTAAATATATTCTACACACCCTATGTAAAATATCAAAAACTACATCAAATATATATTATATAATTTACATAACATATAAAAAGGACACCAAATATATCTTATATACTGTAGATAAAATATCAAAATGTACAGTAAATATATTTCATATATTGTGCATATAATATTAACTAAAAGTACACCAAATATATTTTATGTACTGTAAATAGAATATCAAAAAGTACAGTAAATATATATTACATACTGTACATAAAATATCAAAAAGTACACCAAATATGTGTTATATATAGTGTAAATAAACTATCACAAACTACAGTAATTATATTTAATATACTGTACATGAAATTACACCAAATGTATGTTATTTACAGTAAATAAAATATGAAAAATACAGTAAGTATATATTACACACCATATGTAAAATATCACAATCTACACAATATATATATTATATAATTTACATAAAATATCAAAAGGACACCAAACATATCTTATATACTGTTCATAAAATATCAAAAATTACAGTAAATATATTTCATATATTGTACATATACTATTAACTAAAAGTACACCAAATACATTTTATATACTGTAAATAAAATATCAAAAATTTCAGTAAATATATATTACGTACTGTACATAAAATATCAATAAGTACACCATATATGGGTTATATATACTATAAATAAGCTATCAAAAACTACAGTAATTATAATTAATATACTGTACATATAATATCAAAAATTACACCATATGTATGTTATTTAGTGTAAATAAAATATGGAAAAGTACAGTAAATATGTATTGCCCACCATATGTAAAATATCACAATCTCAACCAATATATATTATATAATTTACAAAAATATCATAAGCACACCAATTATATCTTATATACTTTACATAAAATATCAAAAAGTACAGTAAAGATATTTCATATATTGTACATATAATATTAACTAAAAGTACACCAAATACATTTTATATACTGTAAATAAAGTATCAAAAAGTACAGTAAATACATATTACATACTGTACATAAAGTATCAAAAAGTACACCAAATATGTGTCATATATAGTTTAAATAAACTATCACAAACTACAGTAATTATATTTAATATACTGTACATAAAATATCAAAAATTACACCAAATGTATGTTATTTACTGTAAATAAAATATCAAAAATACAGTAAATATATATTACACACCCTATGTAAAATATCACAATCTACACAAAATATATATTATATAATTTACATAAAATAGCAAAAGGACACCAAATATATCTTATATACTGTACATAAAATGTCAAAATGTACAGTAAATATATTTCATATATTGTACATATAATATTAACTAAAAGTACACCAAATACATTTTATATACTGTAAATAAAATATCAAAAATTTCAGTAAATATATATTACATACTGTACATAAAATATCAAAAAGTACACCAAATATGTGTTATATATACTGTAAATGAACTATCAAAAACTACAGTAATTATATTTAATATACTGTACATAAATTATCAAAAACTACACCAAATGTATATTATATAGTGTAAAGAAAATATAAAAAAGACGGTAAATATATATTACACACCCTATGTAAAATATCAAAAACTACACCAAATATATATTATATAATTTACATAAAATATCAAAAGGACACCAAATATACCTTATATACTGCACATAAAACATCAAAAAGTACACCAAAAATCTGTTATATGTACTGTACATATCAAAAACTACAGTAATTATATTCAATGCACTGTATATAAAATATAAAAATTACACCAAATGTAAATTTTATAGTGTAAATAAAATATCAAAAAGGAGAGTAAATATATACTACACACCCTAGGTAAAATATCAAAAACTACACCAAATATATATTATATAATTTACATAAAATATCAAAAGGACACCAAATATATCTTATATAGTGTACATAAAATATCAAAATCTACAGTATATATATTTCATATATTGTACATATATTATTAACTAAAAGTACACCAAATACATTTTATATACTCTAAATAAAATATCAAAAAGTACAGTAAATATATATTACATAGTGTACATAAAATATCAAAAAGTACACGAAATATGTGTTATATATACTGTAAATAAACTATCAAAAACTACAGTAAATATGTTTAATATACTGTACATAAAATATCAAAAATTACTCCAAATGTACATTATATAGTGTAAATAAAATATCAAAAATACAGTAAATATGTATTACACACCCTATGTAAAATATCAAAAATTTCACCAAATATATATTATATAATTTACATAAAATATCAAAAGGACACCAAATATATCTCATATACTGTACGTAAAATATCAAAAACTACAGTAAATATATTTCACATATTGTACAAATAATATTAACTAAAAGTACACCAAATACATTTTATACACTGTAAATAAAATATCAAAAATTACAGTAAATATATATTACATACTGTACATAAAATATCAAAAAGTACACAAAATATGTGTTATATATACTGTAAATTAACTATCAAAAACTACAGTAATTATATTTTATATACTGTACATAAAATATAAAAAATTACACCAAATGTATATTATTTACTGTAAATTAAATATCAAAAAGTACAGTAAATATATATTACACACCATAAGTAAAATATCACAATCTACACCAAATATATATTATATAATTTACAAAAAATATCAAAAGGATACCAAATATATCTTATATACTGTACACAAAATATCAAAATGTACAGTAAATATATTTCATATATTGTACATATAATATAAACTAAAAGTACACCAAATATATTTTATATAGTGTAAATAAAATATCAAATAGTACAGTAAATATATATTACACACCATCTGTAAAATATCACAATCTACACCAAATATACATTATATAATTTACATAAAATATCAAAAGGACACAAAATATATCTTATATACTGTACATAAAATATCAAAAAGTACAGTAAATATATTTCTTATGTTGTACATATAATGTTAACTAAAAGTACACCAAATACATTTTATATAGTGTAAATAAAATATCAAAAAGTACAGTAAATATATAATACACACCATATGTAAAATATCACAATATACAAAAAATATATATTATATAATTTACATAAAATAACAAAAGGACACCAAATATATCTTATATACTCTACATAAAATATCAAAATGTACAGTAAATATATTTCATATATTGTACATATAATGCTAACTAAAAGTACACCAAATACATTTTATATACTGTAAATAAAATATGAAAAATTATAGTAAATATATATTACATACTGTACATAACATATCAAGAAGTACACCAAATATGTGTTATATATACTGTAAATAAACTATCAAAAACTACAGTAATTATATTTAATATACTGTACATAAAATATCAAAAATTACACCAAAAGTATATTATGTACTGTAAATAAAATATCAAAAAGTACAGTAAATATATACTACACACCATATGTAAAATATCACAATCTACCCCAAATTTATATTATATAATTTACATAAGATATCAAAAGGACACCAAATATATCTTATATACTGTACATAAAATATCAAATATACAGTAAATATATTTCATATATTGCACATATAATACTAACTAAAAGTACACCAAATACATTTTATATTGTGTAAATAAAATATCAAAAAGTACAGTAAATATTTATTACATACTGTACATAAAATATCACAAAGTACACCAAATATGTGTTATATATACTGTAAATAAACTATCAAAAAATACAATAATTATATTTATAATACTGTACATAAAATATAAAAAATTACTCCAAATGTGTAATATACTGTAAATAAAATATCAAAAGTACAGTAAATATATATTACACACCCTATGTTAATTATAACAAACTACACCAAATATATAGTATATCATTTACATAAAATATCAAAAGGACACAAAATATCTTATATACAATACATAAAATATCAAAAATTACAGTGAATACATTTCATGTATTGTACATATAATATTAACTAAAAGTACACCAAATACATTTTATATTCTGTAAATAAAATATCAAAAATTACAGTAAATATATATTACATTCTGTACATAAAATATCAAAAAGTATACCACATATGTGTTCTATATACTGTAAATATCAAAAACTACATTAATTATATTCAATGTACTGTATATAAAATATCAAAAATTACACCAAATGTAAATTATATGCTGTAAATAAAATATCAAAAAGGACAGTAAATATATACTACACAGCCTAGGTAAAATATCAAAAACTACATCATATATATATTATATAATTTACATAAAATATAAAAAGGACACCAAATATATCTTATATACTTTAGATAAAATATCAAAAATACAGTATATATATTTCATATATTGTACATATATTATTAATTAAAAGTACACCAAATACATTTTGTATACTTTAAATAAAATAATAAAAAATTCCTTAATATATATTACATACTGTACATAAAATATCGAAAAGTACAGTAAATATATTTGATATATTGTACATATAATATTAACTAAAAGTACACCAAATATATTTTATATACAGAAAATAAAATATCAAAAATTATAGTAAATATATATAACATAGTGTACGTAAAATATAAAAAAGTACACCAAATATGTGTTATATATACTGTAAATAAACTATCAAAAACTACAGTAATTATATTTAATATACTGTACATGAAATATCAAAAATTACACCAAATGTATATTATATAGTGTAAATAAAATATCAAAAAGGACAGTAAATATATATGACACACCCTATGTAAAATATCAAAAACTACACCAAATATATATTATTTAATTTACATAAAATATCAAAAGGAAACCAAATATATCTTATATACTATACATAAACTATCAAAATGTACAGTAAATATATTTCATATATTGTACATATAATATTAACTAAAACTACACCAAATACATTTTATATATTGTAAATAAAATATCAAAAAGTACAGTAAATATGTATAACATACTGTACATAAAATATCAAAAAGTACACCAAATATGTGTTATATATACTGTAAATAAACTATCAAAAACTACAGTAATTATATTTAATATTCCCTAAATAAAATATCAAAAATTACACCAAATGTATATTATTTACTGAAAATAAAATATCAAAATGTACAGTAAATAAATATTACACACCCTATATAAAATATCAAAAACTACACCAAATATATATTATATAATTTACATAAAATATCAACAGGACACCAAATATACCTTATATACTGTACTTAAAATATCAAAATGTACAGTAAATATATATCATATATTGTACATGTAATATTAACTAAAAGTACACCAAATACATTTTATATACTGTAAATAAAATATCAAAAATTATAGTAAATATATATTACATACTGTACATAACATATCAAGAAGTACACCAAATATGTGTTATATATACTGTAAATAAATTATCAAAAACTACAGTAATTATATTAAATATACAGTACATAAAATATCAAAAATTACACCAAATGTATATTATGTACTGTAAATAAAATATCAAAAAGTACATTAAATATATTTTACACACCATATGTAAAATATCACAATCTACACCAAATATATATTATATAATTTACATAAATTATCAAAAGGACACCAAATATATCTTATATACTGTACATAAAATATCAAATGTACAGTAAATATATTTCATATATTGTACATATAATACTAATTAAAAGTACACCAAATAGATTTTATATTGTGTAAATAAATTATCAAAAAGTACAGTAAATATGTATTACATACTGTACATAATATATCACAAAGTACACCAAATATGTGTTATATATACTGTAAATAAACTATCAAAAACTACAATAATTATATTTAATATACTGTACAATAAATATAAAAAATTACACCAAATGTGTAATATACTGTAAATAAAATATCAAAAAGTACAGTAAATGTATATTACACACCATATATTAATTATCACAAACTACACCAAATATATATTATATAATTTACATAAAATATCAAAAGGACACAAAATATATCTTATATACTGTACATAAAATATCAAAAATTACAGAAAATATATTTCATATATTGTACATATAATATTAACTAAAAGTACACCAAATACATTTTATATACTGTAAATAAAATATCAAAATTACAGTAAATATATATTACATACTGTACATAAAATATCAAAAAGTACACCAAATATGTGTTATACATACTGTAAATGAACTATCAAAAACTACAGTAATTATATTTAATATACTGTACATAAAATATCAAAAATTACACCAAATGTATATTATATAGTGTAAAGAAAATATAAAAAAGGACGGTAAATATATATTACACACCCTATGTAAAATATCAAAAACTACACCAAATGTATATTATATAATTTACATAAAATATCAAAAGGACACCAAATATACCTTATATACTGTACATAAAATATCAAAAAGTACAGTAAATATGTTTCATATATTGCACATAAAATATTAACTAAAAGTACACCAAATACACTTTATATACTGTAAATAAAATATCAAAAACTACAGTAAATATATATTACATACTGTACATAAAATATCAAAAAGTACACCTAATTTGTGTTATATATACTGTAAATAAACTATCAAAAACTACAATAATTATATTTAATATACTGTACATAAAATATCAAAAATTTCACTAAATGTATATTATATACTGTAAATAAAATATCAAAAAGGACAGTAAATATATATTACACTCTATGTAAAATATCAAAAACTACACCAAATATATATTATATAATTTACATAAAATATCATAAGGACACCAAATATATCTTATATACTTTACATAAAATATCAAAAATACAGTAAATATGTTTCATATGTTGTACCTATAATATTAACTAAAAGTACACCAAATACATTTTATATACTGTATATAAAATATCAAAAAGTACAGTAAATATATTTCATATATTGTACATATAATATTAACTAAAAGTACACCAAATACATTTTATATATTGTAAATAAAATATCAAAAAGTACAGTAAATATATATAACATACTGTACATAAAATATCAAAATGTACACCAAATATGTGTAATACATACTGTAAATAAACTATCAAAAACTACAGTAATTATATTTAATATACTATAAATAAAATATCAAAAATTACACCAAATGTATATTATTTACTGAAAATAAAATATCAAAAAGTACAGTAAATATGTATTACACACACTATGTAAAATATCAAAAACTACACCAAATATATATTATATAATTTACATAAAATATCAAAAGGACACCAAATATACCTTATATACTGTACTTAAAATATCAAAATGTACAGTAAATATATTTCATATATTGTACATATAATATTAAGTAAAAGTACACGAAATACATTTTATATACTGTAAATAAAACATGAAAAATTATAGTAAATATATATTACATACTGTATATAACATATCAAGAATTACACCAAATATGTGTTATATATACTGTAAATAAACTATCAAATACTACAGTAATTATATTTAATATACTGTATATAAAATATCAAAAATTACACCAAATGTATATTATATACTGTAAGTAAAATATCAAAATGACAGTAAATATATTATACACACCCTATGTAAAATATCAAATACTACACCAAATATATATTATATAATTTACATAAAATATCAAAAGGACACCAAATATATATCATATACTGTACATAAATTATCAAAAAGTTCAGTAAATATATTTCATATATTGTACATATAATATTAACTAAAAGTACACCAAATACCTTTCATATACTGTAAATAAAATAACAAAAATACAGTAAATATATATTACATACTGTACTTAAAATATCAAAAAGTACACCAAATATGTGTTATATATAGTGTAAATAAACTATCACAAACTACAGTAATTATATTTAATATACTGTACATAAAATATCAAAAATTACACCAAATGTATGTTATTTACTGTCAATAAAATATCAAAAATACAGTAAATATATATTACACACCATATGTAAAATATCACAATCTACACAAAATTTATATTATATAATTTACATAAAATATCAAAAGGACACCAAATATATCTTATATACTCTACATAAAATATCAAAATGTACAGTATATATATTTCATATATTGTACATATAATATTAACTAAAAGTACACCAAATACATTTTATATACTGTAAATAAAATATCAAAAACTACAGTAAATATATATTACATATTGTACATAATATATCAAAAAGTACACCAAATATGTGTTATATATACTGTCAATAAACTATCAAAATCTACAGTAATTATGTTTAATATACAGTACATAAAATATCAAAAATTACACCAAAAGTATATTATATACTGTAAATAAAATATCAAAAATTACAGTAAATATATATTACATACTGTACATAAAATATCAAAAGTACACCACATATGTGTTATATATACTGTAAATATCAAAAACTACAGTAATTATATTCAATGTACGGTATATAAAATATCAGAAATTACACCAAATGTAAATTATATGCTGTAAGTAAAATATCAAAAAGGACAGTAAATATATACCACACACCCTATGTAAAATATCAATAACTACATCAAATATGTATTGTATAATTTACATAAAATATAAAAAGGACACCAAATATATCTTATATACTGTAGATAAAATATCAAAATGTACAGTAAATATATTTCATATATTGTGCATATAATATTAACTAAAAGTACACCAAATACATTTTATTTACTGTAAATAGAATATCAAAAATACAGTAAATATATATTACATACTGTACATAAAATATCAAAAAGTACACCAAATATGTGTTATATATACTGTAAATAAACTATCACAAACTACAGTAATTATATTTAATATACTGTATATAAAATATCAAAAATTACACCAAATGTATGTTATTTACTGTAAATAAAATATCAAAAATACAGTAAATATATATTACACACCATATGTAAAATATCACAATCTACACAAAATATATATGATATAATTTACATAAAATATCAAAAGGACACCAAACATATCTTATATACTGTACATAAAATATCAAAATGTACAGTAAATATATTTCATATATTGTACATATAATATTAACTAAAAGTACACCAAATACATTTTATATACTGTAAATAAAATATCAAAAATTTCAGTAAATATATATTACATACTGTACATAAAATATCAATAAGTACACCATATATGTGTTACATATACTGTAAATAAACTATCAAAAACTACAGTAATTATAATTAATATACTGTACATACAATATCAAAAATTACACCATATGTATGTTATTTAGTGTAAATAAAATATCAAAAAGTACAGTAAATATTTATTGCACACCACATGTAAAATATCACAATCTCAACCAATATATATTATATAATTTACATAAAATATCATAAGGACACAAATTATATCTTATATACTTTACATAAAATATCAAAAAGTACAGTAAATATATTTCATATATTGTATATATAATATTAACTAAAAGTACACCAAATACATTTTATATACTGTAAATAAAGTATCAAAAAGTACAGTAAATACATATTAAATACTGTACATAAAATATCAAAAAGTACACCGAATACGTGTTATATATACTGTAAATAAACTGTCAAAAACTACAGTAATTATATTTAATATACTGTACATAAAATATCAAAAATTACACCAAATGTATATTATATACTATTAAATATCAAAAATTACAGTAAATATATATTACACACCCTATGTAAAATATCAAAAACTACACCAAATATATATTATATAATTTACATAAAATATCAAAAGGACACTAAATATATCTTATATACTGTACATAAAATATCAAAAAGTACAGTAAATATATTTCATATGTTGTGCATATAATATTAACTAAAAGTACACCAAATACATTTTATGTACTGTAAATAGAATATCAAAAACTACAGTAAATATATATTACATACTGTACATAAAATATCAAAAAGTACACCAAATATGTGTTATATATACTGTAAATAAACTATCACAAACTACAGTAATTATATTTAATATACTGTACATAAAATATCAAAAATTACACCAAATGTATGTTATTTACTGTAAATAAAATATCAAAAATACAGTAAGTATATATTACACACCATATGTAAAATATCACAATCTACACAAAATATATATTATATAATTTACATAAAATATCAAAAGGACACCAAATATATCTTATATACTGTTCATAAAATATCAAAAATTACAGTAAATATGATTTCATATATTGTACATATAATATTAACTAAAAGTACACCAAATACATTATATATATTGTAAATAAAATATCAAAAGTTACAGTAAATATATGTTACATACAGTACATAAAATATCAAAAAGTACACCAAATATGTGTTATATATACTGTAAATAAACTATCAAAAACTACAGTAATTATATTTAATATACTGTACATAAAATATCAAAAATTACACGAAATGTATATTATATACTGTAAATAAAATATCAAAAAGGACAGTAAATATATACTACACACCCTATGTAAAATATCAAAAACTACACCAAATATATATTATATAATTTACATAAAATATCAAAGGGACACCAAATATATCTTATATACTGTACATAAAATATCAAAAAGTATAGTAAATATATTTCATATGTTGTACATATAATATTTACTAAAAGTACACCAAATACATTTTATATACTGTAAATAAAATATCAAAAACTACAGTAAATATACATTACATATTGTACATAATATATCAAAAAGTACACCAAATATGTGTTATATATACTGTAAATAAACTATCAAAGTCTACAGTAATTATGTTTAATATACAGTATATAAAATATCAAAATTACACCAAAAGTATATTATATACTGTAAATAAAATATCAAAAATTACAGTAAATATATATTACATACTGTACATAAAATATCAAAAAGTACACCACATATGTGTTATATATACTGTAAATATCAAAAACTACAGTAATTATATTCAATGTACGTTATATAAAATATCAGAAATTACACCAAATGTAAATTATATGCTGCAAATAAAATATCAACAAGGACAGTAAATATATACTACACACCCTATGTAAAATATCAAAAACTACATCAAATATATAGTATATAATTTACATAAAATATAAAAAGGACACCAAATATATCTTATATACTGTAGATAAAATATCAAAATGTACAGTAAATATATTTCATATATTGTGCATATAATATTAACTAAAAGTACACCAAATACATTTTATGTACTGTAAATAGAATATCAAAAAGTACAGTAAATATATATTACATACTGTACATAAAATATCAAAAAGTACACCAAATATGTGTTATATATAGTGTAAATAAACTATCACAAACTACAGTAATTATATTTAATATACTGTACATAAAATATCAAAAATTACACCAAATGTATGTTATTTACTGTAAATAATATATCAAAAAGTACAGTAAATATATATTACACACCATATGTAAAATATCACAATCTACACCAAATATATATTATATAATTTACATAAAATATCAAAAGGACACCAAATATATCTTATATACTGTACATAAAATATCAAATGTACAGTAAATATATTTCATATATTGTACATATAATACTAACTAAAAGTACACCAAATAGATTTTATATTGTGTAAATAAATTATCAAAAAGTACAGTAAATATGTATTACATACTGTACATAAAATATCACAAAGTACACCAAATATGTGTTATATATACTGTAAATAAACTATCAAAAACTACAATAATTATATTTAATATACTGTACAATAAATATAAAAAATTACACCAAATGTGTAATATACTGTAAATAAAATATCAAAAAGTACAGTAAATATATATTACACACCATATGTTAATTATCACAAACTACACCAAATATATATTATATAATTTACATAAAATATCAAAAGGACACCAAATATATCTTATATACTGTACATAAAATATCAAAAATTACAGAAAATATATTTCATATATTGTACATATAATATTAACTAAAAGTACACCAAATACATTTTATATACTCTAAATAAAATATCAAAATTACAGTAAATATATATTACATACTGTACATAAAATATCAAAAAGTACACCAAATATGTGTTATATATACTGTAAATGAACTATCAAAAACTACAGTAATTATATTTAATATACTGTACATAAAATATCAAAAATTACACCAAATGTATATTATATAGTGTAAAGAAAATATAAAAAAGGACGGTAAATATATATTACACACCCTATGTAAAATATCAAAAACTACACCAAATGTATATTATATAATTTACATAAAATAACAAAAGGACACCAAATATACCTTATATACTATACATAAAATATCAAAAAGTACAGTAAATATGTTTCATATATTGCACATAAAATATTAACTAAAAGTACACCAAATACACTTTATATACTGTAAATAAAATATCAAAAACTACAGTAAATATATATTACATACTGTACATAAAATATCAAAAAGTACACCTAATTTGTGTTATATATACTGTAAATAAACTATCAAAAACTACAGTAATTATATTTAATATACTGTACATAAAATATCAAAAATTACACCAAATGTATGTTATTTACTGTAAATAAAATATCAAAAATACAGTAAATATATATTACACACCATATGTAAAATATCACAATCTACACAAAATATATATGATATAATTTACATAAAATATCAAAAGGACACCAAATATAACTTATATACTGTACATAAAATATCAAAATGTACAGTAAATATATTTCATATATTGTACATATAATATTAACTAAAAGTACACCAAATACATTTTATATACTGTAAATAAAATATCAAAAATTTCAGTAAATATATATTACATACTGTACATAAAATATCAATAAGTACACCATATATGTGTTACATATACTGTAAATAAACTATCAAAAACTACAGTAATTATAATTAATATACTGTACATACAATATCAAAAATTACACCATATGTATGTTATTTAGTGTAAATAAAATATCAAAAAGTACAGTAAATATATATTGCACACCACATGTAAAATATCACAATCTCAACCAATATATATTATATAATTTACATAAAATATCATAAGGACACAAATTATATCTTATATACTTTACATAAAATATAAAAAGTACAGTAAATATATTTCATATATTGTATATATAATATTAACTTAAAGTACACCAAATACATTTTATATACTGTAAATAAAGTATCAAAAAGTACAGTAAATACATATTAAATACTGTACATAAAATATCAAAAAGTACACCAAATACGTGTTATATATACTGTAAATAAACTGTCAAAAACTACAGTGATTATATTTAATATACTGTACATAAAATATCAAAAATTACACCAAATGTATATTATATACTATTAAATATCAAAAATTACAGTGAATATATATTACACACCCTATGTAAAATATCAAAAACTACACCAAATATATATTATATAATTTACATAAAATATCAAAAGGACACTAAATATATCTTATATACTGTACATAAAATATCAAAAAGTACAGTAAATATATTTCATATGTTGTGCATATAATATTAACTAAAAGTACACCAAATATATTTTATGTACTGTAAATAGAATATCAAAAAGTACAGTAAATATATATTACATACTGTACATAAAATATCAAAAAGTACACCAAATATGTGTTATATATACTCTAAATAAACTATCACAAACTACAGTAATTATATTTAATATACTGTACATAAAATATCAAAAATTACACCAAATGTATGTTATTTACTGTAAATAAAATATCAAAAATACAGTAAGTATATATTACACACCATATGTAAAATATCACAATCTACACAAAATATATATTATATAATTTACATAAAATATCAAAAGGACACCAAATATATCTTATATACTGTTCATAAAATATCAAAAATTACAGTAAATATATTTCATATATTGTACATATAATATTAACTAAAAGTACACCAAATACATTATATATAGTAAATAAAATATCAAAAGGTACAGTAAATATATGTTACATACAGTACATAAAATATCAAAAAGTACACCAAATATGTGTTATATATACTGTAAATAAACTATCAAAAACTACAGTAATTATATTTAATATACTGTACATAAAATATCAAAAATTACACGAAATGTGTATTATATACTGTAAATAAAATATCAAAAAGGACAGTAAATATATACTACACCCCCTATGTAAAATATCAAAAACTACACCAAATATATATTATATAATTTACATAAAATATCAAAGGGACACCAAATATATCTTATATACTGTACATAAAATATCAAAATGTATAGTAAATATATTTCATATGTTGTACATATAATATTTACTAAAAGTACACCAAATACATTTTATATACTGTAAATAAAATATCAAAAACTACAGTAAATATACATTACATATTGTACATAATATATCAAAAAGTACACCAAATATGTGTTATATATACTGTAAATAAACTATCAAAGTCTACAGTAATTATGTTTAATATACAGTATATAAAATATCAAAATTACACCAAAAGTATATTATATACTGTAAATAAAATATCAAAAATTACAGTAAATATATATTACATACTGTACATAAAATATCAAAAAGTACACCACATATGTGTTATATATACTGTAAATATCAAAAACTACAGTAATTATATTCAATGTACGTTATATAAAATATCAGAAATTACACCAAATGTAAATTATATGCTGCAAATAAAATATCAAAAAGGACAGTAAATATATACTACACACCCTATGTAAAATATCAAAAACTACATCAAATATATAGTATATAATTTACATAAAATATAAAAAGGACACCAAATATATCTTATATACTGTAGATAAAATATCAAAATGTACAGTAAATATATTTCATATATTGTGCATATAATATTAACTAAAAGTACACCAAATACATTTTATGTACTGTAAATAGAATATCAAAAAGTACAGTAAATATATATTACATACTGTACATAAAATATCAAAAAGTACACCAAATATGTGTTATATATAGTGTAAATAAACTATCACAAACTACAGTAATTATATTTAATATACTGTACATAAAATATCAAAAATTACACCAAATGTATGTTATTTACTGTAAATAAAATATCAAAAAGTACAGTAAATATATATTACACACCATATGTAAAATATCACAATCTACACCAAATATATATTATATAATTTACATAAAATATCAAAAGGACACCAAATATATCTTATATACTGTACATAAAATATCAAAAGTACAGTAAATATATTTCATATATTGTACATATAATACTAACTAAAAGTACACCAAATAGATTTTATATTGTGTAAATAAATTATCAAAAAGTACAGTAAATATGTATTACATACTGTACATAAAATATCACAAAGTACACCAAATATGTGTTATATATACTGTAAATAAACTATCAAAAACTACAATAATTATATTTAATATACTGTACAATAAATATAAAAAATTACACCAAATGTGTAATATACTGTAAATAAAATCTCAAAAAGTACAGTAAATATATATTACACACCATATGTTAATTATCACAAACTACACCAAATATATATTATATAATTTACATAAAATATCAAAAGGACACCAAATATATCTTATATACTGTACATAAAATATCAAAAATTACAGAAAATATATTTCATATATTGTACATATAATATTAACTAAAAGTACACCAAATACATTTTATATACTCTAAATAAAATATCAAAATTACAGTAAATATATATTACATACTGTACATAAAATATCAAAAAGTACACCAAATATGTGTTATATATACTGTAAATGAACTATCAAAAACTACAGTAATTATATTTAATATACTGTACATAAAATATCAAAAATTACGCCAAATGTATATTATATAGTGTAAAGAAAATATAAAAAAGGACGGTAAATATATATTACACACCCTATGTAAAATATCAAAAACTACACCAAATGTATATTATATAATTTACATAAAATATCAAAAGGACACCAAATATACCTTATATACTGTACATAAAATATCAAAAAGTACAGTAAAGATGTTTCATATATTGCACATAAAATATTAACTAAAAGTACACCAAATACACTTTATATACTGTAAATAAAATATCAAAAACTACAGTAAATATATATTACATACTGTACATAAAATATCAAAAAGTACACCTAATTTGTGTTATATATACTGTAAATAAACTATCAAAAACTACAGTAATTATATTTAATATACTGTACATAAAATATCAAAAATTTCAATAAATGTATATTATATACTGTAAATAAAATATCAAAAAGGACAGTAAATATATATTACACTCTATGTAAAATATCAGAAACTACACCAAATATATATTATATAATTTACATAAAATATCATAAGGACACCAAATATATCTTATATACTGTACATAAAATATCAAAAATACAGTAAATATGTTTCATATATTGTACCTATAATATTAACTAAAAGTACACCAAATGCATTTTATATACTGTATATAAAATATCAAAAAGTACAGTAAATATATTTCATATATTGTACATATAATATTAACTAAAAGTACACCAAATACATTTTATATATTGTAAATAAAATATCAAAAAGTACAGTAAATATATATAACATACTGTACATAAAATATCAAAATGTACACCAAATATGTGTAATACATACTGTAAATAAACTATCAAAAACTACAGTAATTATATTTAATATACTATAAATAAAATATCAAAAATTACACCAAATGTATATTATTTACTGAAAATAAAATATCAAAAAGTACAGTAAATATGTATTACACACACTATGTAAAATATCAAATACTACACCAAATATATATTATATAATTTACATAAAATATCAAAAGGACACCAAATATACCTTATATACTGTACTTAAAATATCAAAATGTACAGTAAATATATTTCATATATTGTACATATAATATTAACTAAAAGTACACGAAATACATTTTATATACTCTAAATAAAACATGAAAAATTATAGTAAATATATATTACATACTGTATATAACATATCAAGAAGTACACCAAATATGTGTTATATATACTGTAAATAAACTATCAAAAACTACAGTAATTATATTTAATATACTGTACATAAAATATCAAAAATTACACCAAATGTATATTATGTACTGTAAATAAAATATCAAAAAGTACAGTAAATATATATTACACACCATATGTAAAATGTCACAATCTACACCAAATATATATTATATAATTTACATAACATATCAAAAGGACACCAAATATATCTTAAATACTGTACATAAAATATCAAATGTACAGTAAATATTTTTCATATATTGTACATATAATACTAACTAAAAGTACACCAAATACATTTTATATTGTGTAAATAAAATATCAAAAAGCACAGTAAATATGTATTACATACTGTACATAAAATATCACAAAGTACACCAAGTATGTGTTATATATACTGTAAATAAACTATCAAAAACTACAGTAATTATATTTAATATACTGTACATTAAATATCAAAAATTACACAAAATGTATGTTATATATTGTATATAAAATATCAAAAAGGACAGTAAATATATACTGCACACCCTATGTAAAATATCAAAAACTACACCAAATATATATTATATAATTTACATAAAATATCAAAAATTACACCAAATATATATTATATACTGAAAATAAAATATCAAAAAGGACAGTAAATATATATTACACTCTATGAAATATATCAAAAAATACAAATATATATTAAATTTACATAAAATGCAAAAGGATCCCAAATATATCTTATATACCGTACATAAAATATCAAAAAGTACAGTAAATATATTTCATATATTGTGCACATAATATTAACTAAAAGTACACCAAATACATTTTATGTACTGTAAGTAAAATATCAAAAAGTTCAGTAAACTTATATTACATACTGTACATTAAATATCGAAAAGTACACCAAATTTGTGTTATATATACTGTAAATAAACTATCAAAAACTACAATAATTATATTTAATATACTCTACATAAAATATAAAAAATTACACCAAATATATAATATACTGTAAATAAAATATCAAAAAGTACAGTAAATATACATTACACACCCTATGTAAATTATCACAAACTACACCAATTATATGTTATATAATTTACATAAAATATCAAAAGGACACCAAATATATCTTATATACTGTACATAAAATATCAAAATGTACAGTAAATATATTTAATATATTGTACATATAATATTAACTAAAATTACACCAAATACATTTTATATACTGGAAATAAAATATCAAAAAGTACAGTAAATATATATTACATAGTCTACATAAAATATCAAAAAGTACACCAAATATGTGTTATATATACTGTAAATAAACTATCAAAAACGACAGTAATTATATTTAATATTTTGTACATAAAATATCAAAAATTACACCAAATGTATATTATATACTGTAAATAAAAAATCATAAAGGACAGTAAACATATATCACACTCTATGTAAAATATCAAAAACTATAAATATATATTATATAATTTACATAAAATATCAAAAGGACACCAATTACATCTTATATACTGTACATAAAATATCAAAAAGTACAGTAAATATATTTCATATATTGTACATGTAATATTAACTAAAAGTACACCAAATACATTTTATGTACTGTAAAAAAAGTATCAAAAATTACAGTAAATACGTATTACATACTGTACATAAAATATCAAAAAGTACACCAAATACGAGTTATATATACTGTAAATAAACTATCACAAACTACAGTAATTATATTTAATATACTGTACATAAAATATCAAAAATTACACCAAATGTATATTATATACTCTAAATAAAATATCAAAAATTACAGTAAATATATATTACACACCCTATGTAAAATATCACAAACTACACCAAATATATATTATATAATTTCCATAAAATATCAAAAGGACACCAAATATACCTTATATACTGTACATAAAATATCAAAATATACAGTAAATATATTTCATATTTTGCACATATAATATTAACTAAAAGTACACCAAATACACTTTATATACTGTAAATAAAATATCAAAAATTACAGTAAATATATATTACATACTGTACATAACATATCAAAAAGTACACCTAATATGTGTTATATATACTGTAAATAAACTATCAAAAACTACAGTAATTATATTTAATGTACTGTATATAAAATATGAAAAATTACACCAAACGTATATTATATACTGTAAATAAAATATCAAACATGAAAGTAAATATATACTACACACCCCATGTAAAATATCACAAACTACACCAAATATATATTATATAGTTTACATAAAATATCAAAAGGACACCAAATATATCTTATATACTGTATATAAAATATCAAAATTTACAGTAAATAAATTTCATATATTATGCATATAATATTAACTAAAAGTACACCAAATACATTTTATGAACTGTAAATAAAACATCAAAATGTACAGTAAATATATATTACATACTGTACATAAAATATAAAAATGTACACCAAATATGTGTTATATATACTGTAAATAAACTATCAAAAACTACAGTTATTATATTTAATATACTGTACATAAAATGTCAAATATTTCACCAAATGTATAATATACTGTAAATAAAATATCAAAAAGAACAGTAAATATATATTACACACCCTATGTAAAATATCACAAACTACACCAAATATATATTATATAATTTACATGAAATAGCAAAAGGACACCAAATATATCTTATATACTGTACATAAAATATCAAAAATTACAGTAAATATATTTCATATATTGTACATATAATATTAACTAAAAGTACACCAAATACATTTTCTATACTGCAAATAAAATATCAGAATACACAGTAAATATATATTACATACTGTACATAAAATATCAAAAAGTACACCAAATATGTGTTATATATACTGTAAATAAACTATCAAATACTACAGTAATTATATTTAATATACTGTATATAAAATATCAAAAATTACACCAAATGTATATTATATACTGTAAGTAAAATATCAAAAAGGACAGTAAATATATTATACACACCCTATGTAAAATATCAAACACTACACCAAATATATATTATATAATTTACATAAAATATGAAAAGGACACCAAATATATATCATATACTGTACATAAAATATCAAAAAGTTCAGTAAATATATTTCATATATTGTACATATAATATTAACTAAAAGTACACCAAATACCTTTCATATACTGTAAATAAAATAACCAAAATACAGTAAATATATATTACATACTGTACTTAAAATATCAAAAAGTACACCAAATATGTGTTATATATTCTGTAAATAAACTATCAAAAACTACAGTTATTATGTTTAATATACTGCACATTAAATATCAAAAATTACACCAAATGTTTATTATATACTGTAACTAAAATATGAAAAACTACAGTAAATATATATTACACTCTATGTAAAATATCAATAACTACACCAAATATATATGATATAATTTACATAAAATATCAAAAGGACACCAAATATATGTTATATACTGTACATAAAATATCAAATAGTACAGTAAATATGTTTCATATTTTCCACATATAATATTAACTAAAACTACACCAAGTACACTTTATATACTGTAAATAAAATATCAAAAAGTACAGTAAATATATATTACATACTGTACATAACATATCAAAAAGTACACCTAATATGTGTTATATATACTGTAAATAAACTATCAAAAACTACAGTAATTATATTTAATATACTGTACATAAAATATCAAAAATTACACTAAATGTATAATATAAACTGTAAATAAAATATCCAAAAGTACAGTAAAGATATATTACACTCTATGTAAAATTTCAAAAACTGCACCAAATATATGTTATATAATTTACATAAAATATCTAAAGGACACCAAATATATCTCATATACTGTATATAAAAGATCAAAAAGTACAGTAAATATATTTCATATATTGTACATATAATATTAACTAAAAGTACACCAAATGCATTTTATATACTGTAAATAAAATATCAAAAATTACAGTAAATATATATTACATACTGTGCATAAAATATCAAAAAGTACACCAAATACGTGTTATATATACTGTAAATAAACTATAAAAAATACAGTAATTATATTTAATATACTGTACATAAAATATCAAAAATTTCACCAAATGTATTTTATATACTGTAAACAAAATATCAAAAATTACAGTAAAAATATATTACACACCCTATGTAAAATATCAAAAACTACACCAAATATATATTATATAATTTACATAAAATATCAAAAGGACACCAAATATATCTTATATACTGTACATAAAATATCAAAAAGTACAGTAAAAATATTTCATACATTGTACATATAATATTAAATAAAAGTACACCAAATACATTTTATATACTGCAAATAAAATACCAAAAGTACAGTAAAATTACATTACATACTGTACATAAAATATCAAAAAGTACACCCAAAGTATATTTCATACTGTAAATAAAATATCAAAAAGTACAGTAAATATATACTACACAACCTATGTACAATATCAAAAACTACACCAAGTATATATTATATAATTTACATAAAATAAAAAAAGGCCACCAAATATATCTTATATACTGTACGTAAAATATCAAAAAGTACAGTAAATATATTTCATATATTGTACATATAATATTAACTAAAAGTACACCATATTCATTTTATATACTGTAAATAAAATATCAAAAAGTACGGTAAATATATATTACATACTGCACATAACATATCAAAAAGTACACCAAATATGTGTTATATATACTGTAAATAAACTATCAAAAACTACAGTAATCATATTTAATATACTGTACATAAAGTATCAAAAATTACACCAAATGTATATAACATACTGTAAATAAAATATCAAAAAGGACAGTAAATATATACTACACACCCTATGTAAAATATCAAAAACTACACCAAATATATATTATATAATTTACATTGAATATCAAAAGGCCACCAAATATATCTTATATACTGTACATAAAATATCAAAAAGTACAGTACATATATTTCATATATTGTACATATAATATTAACTAAAAGTACACCAAATACATTTTATGTACTGTAAATAGAATATCAAAAATTACAGTAAATATATTTTACATACTGTACATAAAATATCAAAAAGTACACCAAATATGTGTTATATATAGTGTAAATAAACTATCACAAACTACAGTAATTATATTTAATATACTGTACATAAAATATCAAAAATTACACCAAATGTATGTTATTTACTGTAAATAAAATATCAAAAATACAGTAAATATATATTACACACCATATGTAAAATATCACAATCTACACAAAATATATATCATATAATTTATATAAAATATCAAAAGGACACCAAATATATCTTATATACTGTACATAAAATATCAAAATGTACAGTAAATATATTTCATATATTCTACATGTAATATTAACTAAAAGTACACCAAATACATTTTATATACTGTAAATAAAATATCAAAAATTTCAGTAAATATATATTACGTACTGTACATAAAATATCAATAAGTACACCATATATGTGTTATATATACTGTAAATAAACTATCAAAAACTACAGTAATTATAATTAATATACTGTACATAAAATATCAAAAATTACACCATATGTATGTTATTTAGTGTAAATAAAATATCAAAAAGTACAGTAAATATATATTGCACACCATATGTAAAATATCACAATCTCAACCAATATATATTATATAATTTACATAAAATATCATAAGGACACCAATTATATCTTATATAATTTACATAAAATATCAAAAACTACAGTAAATATATTTCATATATTGTACATATAATATTAACTAAAAGTACACCAAATACATTTTATATTCTGTAAATAAAGTATCAAAAAGTACAGTAAATATATATTACACACCATATGTAAAATATCACAATATACAACAAATATATATTTTATAATTTACATAAAATATCAAAAGGACACCAAATATATCTTATATACTGTACATAAAATATCAAAATGTACAGTAAATATATTTCATATATTGTATATATAATATTAACTAAAAGTACACCTAATACATATTATATAGTGTAAATAAAATATCAAAAATTACAGTGAATATATATTTCATACAGTATATAAATTATCAAAAAGTACACCAAAGATGTGTTATATATAGTGTAAATAAACTATCAAAAACTACAGTAATTATATTTAATATATTCTACATAAAATATCAAAAATTACACCAAATGTATATTATTTACTGTAAATAAAATACTAAAATGTACAGTAAATATATATTACACACCCTATGTAAAATATCACAAACTACACCAAATATATCTTATATAATTTACATAAAATATCAAAAGGTCACCAAATATACCTTATATACTGTACATAAAATATCAAAATGTACAGTAAATATATTTCATATATTTTACATATAATATTAACTAAAAGTACACCAAATACATTTTATATACTCTAAATAAAATATCAAAAATTACAGTAAATATATATTACATACTGTACATAAAATATCCAAAAGTAAACCAAATATGTGTTATATATACTGTAAATAAACTATCAAAAACTACAGTAATTATATTTAATATACTGTATATTAAATATCAAAAATTACAACAAATGTATGTTATATATTGTATATAAAATATCAAAAAGGACAGTAAATATATACTGCACACCCTATGTAAAATATCAAAAACTACACCAAATATATATTATATAATTTACATAAAATATCAAAAATTACACCAAATATATATTATATACTGAAAATAAAATATCAAAAAGGAGAGTAAATATATATTACACTCTATGTAAAATATCAAAAACTACAAATATATATTAAATTTACATAAAATATCAAAAGGACCCCAAATATATCTTATATAACGTACATAAAATATCAAAAATTACAGTAAATATATTTCATATATTGTGCACATAATATTAACTAAAAGTACACCAAATACATTTTATGTACTGTAAATAAAATATCAAAAAGTACAGTAAACATATATTATATACTGTACATTAAATATCGAAAAGTACACCAAATATATGTTATATATACTGTAAATAAACTATCAAAAACTACAATAATTATATTTAATATACTCTACATAAAATATAAAAAATTACACCAAATATATAATATACTGTAAATAAAATATCAAAAATTACAGTAAATATATATTACACACCCTATGTAAAATATCACAAACTACACCAAATATATATTATATAATGTACATAAAATATCAAAAGGACACCAAATATACCTTATATACTGTACATAAAATATCAAAATATACAGTAAATATATTTCATATATTGTACATATAATATTAGCTAAAAGTACACCAAATACATTATATATATTGTAAATAAAATATCAAAAAGTACAGTAAATATATATTACATACAGTACATAAAATATCAAAAAGTACACCAAATATGTGTTATATATACTGTAAATAAAGTATGAAAAACTAGAGTAATTATATTTAATATACTGTATGTAAAATATCAGAAATTACACCAAATGTATATTATATACTGTAAATAAAATATCAAACAGGACAGTAAATATATACTACACACACTATGTAAAATATCAAAAACTACACCAAATATATATTATATAATTTACATAAAATATCAAAAGGACACCAAATATATCTTATATACTCAACAGAAAACATCAAAAATTACAGTAAATATATTTCATATATTGTGCATATAATATTAACTAAAAGTACACCAAATACATTTTATGTACTGTAAATAAAATATCAAAAAGTACAGTAAATATATATTACATACAGTACATAAAATATCAAAAAGTACACCAAATATGTGTTATATATACTGTAAATACTCTATCAAAAACTACAGTAATTATATTTAATATACTGTACATAAAATATCAAAAATTACACCAAATGTATATTATATATTCTAAATAAAATATCAAAAATTACAGTAAATATATATTACACACCCTATGTAAAATATCACAAACTACACCAAATATATATTATATAATTTACATAAAATATCAAAAGGACACCAAATATACCTTATATACTGTACATAAAATATCAAAATATACAGTAAATATATTTCATATATTGTACATATAATATTAGCTAAAAGTACACCAAATACATTATATATATTGTAAATAAAATATCAAAAGTACAGTAAATATATATTACATACAGTACATAAAATATCAAAAAGTACACCAAATAGGTGTTATATATACTGTAAATAAAGTATGAAAAACTACAGTAATTATATTTAATATACTGTATGTAAAATATCAGAAATTACACCAAATGTATATTATATACTGTAAATAAAATATCAAACAGGACAGTAAATATATACTACACACCCTATGTAAAATATCAAAATCTACACCAAATATATATTATATAATTTACATAAAATATCAAAAGGACACCAAATATATCTTATATACTCAACAGAAAACATCAAAAATTACAGTAAAGATATTTCATATATTGTGCATATAATATTAACTAAAAGTACACCAAATACATTTTATGTACTGTAAATAAAATATCAAAAAGTACAGTAAATATATATTACATACTGTACACAAAATATGAAAAAGTACACCAAATATGTGTTATGTATACTGTAAATAAACTATCAAAAACTACAGTAATTATATTTAATATACTGTACATAAAATATAAAAAATTACACCAAATGTATAATATACTGTGAATAAAATATCAAAAAGTACAGTAAATATATATTAAACACCATATGTAAAATATCACAATCTACACACATTATATAATTTACATAAAATATCAAAAGGACACCAAATATATCTTATATACTGTATATAAAATATCAAAATGTTCAGTAAAAATATTTCATATATTGTACATATAATATTAACTAAAAGTACACCAAATACATTATATATAGTAAATAAAATATCAAAAATTACAGTAAATATATATTACATACAGTACATAAAATATCAAAAAGTACACCAAATATGTGTTATATATACTGTAAATAAACTATCAAAAACTACAGTAATTATATTTAATTTACTGTATATAAAATATCAGAAATTACACCAAATGTATATTATATACTGTAAATAAAATATCAAACAGGACAGTAAATATATACTACACACCCTATGTAAAATATCAAAAACTACACCAAATATATATTATATAATTTACATAAAATATCAAAAGGACCCCAAATATATCTTATATACCGTACATAAAATATCAAAATGTACAGTAAATATATTTCATATATTGTACATATAATATTAACTAAAAGTACACCAAATACATTTTATATACTGTAAATAAAATATCAAAAGGTTCAGTAAATATACATTACATATTGTACATAATATATCAAAAAGTACACCAAATATGAGTTATATATACTGTAAATAAACTATCAAAATCTACAGTAATTGTGTTTAATATACAGTGCATAAAATATAAAAATTACACCAAAACTATATTATATACTGTAAATAAAATATCAAAAATTACAGTAAATATATATTACATACTGTACATAAAATATCAAAAAGTACACCACATATGTGTTATATATACTGTAAATATCAAAAACTACAGTAATTATATTCAATGTACGGTATATAAAATATCAGAAATTACACCAAATCTAAATTATATGTTGTAAATAAAATATCAAAAAGGACAGTAAATAAATACTACACACCCTATGTCAAATATCAAAAACTACATCAAATATATATTATATAATTTACATAAAATATAAAAAGTACACCAAATATATCTTATATACTGTAGATAAAATATCAAAATGTACAGTAAATATATTTCATATATTGTGCATATAATATTAACTAAAAGTACACCAAATACATTTTATGTACTGTAAATAGAATATCAAAAAGTACAGTAAATATATATTACATACTGTACATAAAATATCAAAAAGTACACCAAATATGTGTTATAAATACTGTAAATAAACTATCACAAACTACAGTAATTATATTTAATATACTGTACATAAAATATCAAAAATTACACCAAAAGTATGTTATTTACTGTAAATAAAATATCAAAAATACAGTAAATATATATTACACACCATATGTAAAATATCACAATCTACACTATATATATTATATAATTTACAAAAAATATAAAAGGACACCAAGTATATCTTATATACTGTACATAAAATATCAAAATGTACAGTAAATATATTTCATATATTGTACATATAATATTAACTAAAAGTACACCAAATACATTATATATATTGTAAATAAAATATCAAAAGGTACAGTAAATATATATTACATACAGTACATAAAATATCAAAAAGTACACCAAATATGTGTTATATATACTTTAAATAAACTATCAAAAACTACAGTAATTATATTTAATATACTGTACATAAAATATCAAAAATTACACCAAATGTATGTTATTTACTGTAAATAAAATATCAAACAGGACAGCAAATATATACTACACACCCTATGTAAAATATCAAAAACTACACCAAATATAAATTATATAATTTATATAAAATATCAAAAGGACACCAAATATATCTTATATACTGTACATAAAATATCAAAATGTACAGTAAATATATTTCATATATTGTACATGTAATATTAACTAAAAGTACACCAAATACATTTTATATACTGTAAATAAAATATCAAAAATTTCAGTAAATTTATATTACGTACTGTACATAAAATATCAATAAGTACACCATATATGAGTTATATATACTGTAAATAAACTATCAAAAACTACAGTAATTATAATTAATATACTGTACATAAAATATCAAAAATTACACCAAATGCATGTTATTTAGTGTAAATAAAATATCAAAAAGTACAGTAAATATGTATTGCACACCATATGTAAAATATCACAATCTCTACCAATATATATTATATAATTTACATAAAATATCATAAGGACACCAATTATATCTTATATACTTTACATAAAATATCAAAAAGTACAGTAAATATATTTCATATATTGTACATATAATATTAACTAAAAGTACACCAAATACATTTTATATACTGTAAATAAAGTATCAAAAAGTACAGTAAATACATATTACATACTGTACATAAAATATCAAAAAGTACACCAAATACGTGTTATATATACTGTAAATAAACTATCAAAAACTACAGTAATTATATTTAATATACTGTACATAAAATATCAAAAATTACACCAAATGTATATTATATACCATTAAATATCAAAAATTACAGTAAATATATATTACACACCCTAAGTAAAATATCAAAAACTACACCAAATATATATTATATAATTTACATAAAATATCAAAAGGACACTAAATATAGCTTATATACTGTACATAAAATATCAAAATGTACAGTAAATATATTTCATATGTTGTGCATATAATATTAACTAAAAGTACACCAAATACATTTTATGTACTGTAAATAGAATATCAAAAAGTACATTAAATATATTTCATATGTTGTGCATATAATATTAACTAAAAGTACACCAAATACATTTTATGTACTGTAAATAGAATATCAAAAAGTACAGTAAATATATATTACATACTGTACATAAAATATCAAAAAGTACACCAAATATGTGTTATATATACTGTAAATAAACTATCACAAACTACAGTAATTATATTTAATATACTGTACATAAAATATCAAAAATTACACCAAATGTATGTTATTTACTGTAAATAAAATATCAAAAATACAGTAAATATATATTACACACCATATGTAAAATATCACAATCTACACAAAATATATATTATATAATTTATATAAAATATCAAAAGGACACCAAATATATCTTATATACTGTACATAAAATATCAAAAGGTACAGTAAATATATTTCATATATTGTACATATAATATTAACTAAAAGTACACCAAATACATTTTATATACTGTAAATAAAATATCAAAAATTTCAGTAAATATATATTACGTACTGTACATAAAATATCAATAAGTACACCATATATGTGTTATATATACTGTAAATAAACTATCAAAAACTACAGTAATTATAATTAATATACTGTACATAAAATATCAAAAATTACACCATATGTATGTTATTTAGTGTAAATAAAATATCAAAAAGTACAGTAAATATGTATTGCACACCATATGTAAAATATCACAATCTCAACCAATATATATTATATAATTTACATAAAATATCATAAGGACACCAATTATATCTTATATACTCTACATAAAATATCAAAAAGTACAGTAAATATATTTCATATATTGTACATATAATATTAACTAAAAGTACACCAAATACATTTTATATACTGTAAATAAAGTATCAAAAAGTACAGTAAATACATATTACATACTGTACATAAAATATCAAAAAGTACACCAAATACGTGTTATATATACTGTAAATAAACTATCAAAAACTATAGTAATTATATTTAATATACTGTACATAAAATATCAAAAATTACACCAAATGTATATTATATACCCTTAAATATCAAAAATTACAGTAAATATATATTACACACCCTATGTAAAATATCAAAAACTACACCAAATATATATTATATAATTTACATAAAATATCAAAAGGACACTAAATATAGCTTATATACTGTACATAAAATATCAAAAAGTACAGTAAATATATTTCATATGTTGTGCATATAATATTAACTAAAAGTACACCAAATACATTTTATATACTGTAAATAGAATATCAAAAAGTACAGTAAATATACATTACATACTGTACATAAAATATCAAAAAGTACACCAAATATGTGTTATATATACTGTAAATATACTATCACAAACTACAGTAATTATATTTAATATACTGTACATAAAATATCAAAAATTACACCAAATGTATGTTATTTACTGTAAATAAAATATCAAAAATACAGTAAATATATATTACACACCATATGTAAAATATCACAATCTACACAAAATATATATTATATAATTTACATAAAATATCAAAAGGACACCAAATATATCTTATATACTGTTCATAAAATCTCAAAAATTACAGTAAATATATTTCATACATTGTACATATAATATTACTAAAAGTACACCAAATACATTATATATATTGTAAATAAAATATCAAATTGTACAGTAAATATATATTACATACAGTACATAAAATATCAAATGTACTATATTACATACAGTACATAAAATATCAAAAAGTACACCAAATAGGTGTTATATATACTGTAATTATGTAATTACACGAAATGTATATTATATACTGTAAATAAAATATCAAACAGGACAGTAAATATATACTACACACCCTATGTAAAATATCAAAAACTACACCAAATATATATTATATAATTTACATAAAATATCAAAAGGACACCAAATATATCATATATACTGTACATTTAATATCAGAAAGTATAGTAAATATATTTCATATGTTGTACATATAATATTTACTAAAAGTACACCAAATACATTTTATATACTGTAAATAAAATATCAAAAACTACAGTAAATATACATTACATATTGTACATAATATATCAAAAAGTACACCAAATATGTGTTATATATACTGTAAATAAACTATCAAAGTCTACAGTAATTATGTTTAATATACAGTACATAAAATATCAAAAATTACACCAAATGTATATTATATACTGTAAATAAAATATCAAAACTTACAGTAAGTATATATTACATACTGTACATAAAATATCAAAAAGTACACCAAATATGTGTTATATATACTGTAAATAAACTATCACAAACTACAGTAATTATATTCAATATACTGTACATAAAATATCAAAAATTACACCAAATGTATGTTATTTACTGTAAATAAAATATCAAAAAAACAGTAAATATATATTACACACCATATGTAAAATATCACAATCAACACAAAATATATATGATATAATTTACATAAAATATCAAAAGGACACCAAATATATCTTATATACTCTACATAAAATATCAAAATGTACAGTAAATATATTTCATATATTGTACATATAATATTAACTAAAAGTACACCAAATACATTTTATATACTGTAAATAAAATATCAAAAATTTCAGCAAATATATATTACGTACTGTACATAAAATATCAATAAGTACACCATATATGTGTTATATATACCGTAAATAAACTATCAAAAACTACAGTAATTATAATTAATATACTGTACATAAAATATCAAAAATTACACCATATGTATGTTATTTAGTGTAAATAAAATATCAAAAAGTACAGTAAATATATATTGCACACCATATGTAAAATATCACAATCTCAACCAATATAGATTATATAATTTACATAAAATATCATAAGGACACCAATTATATCTTATATACTTTACATAAAATATCAAAAAGTACAGTAAATATATTTCATATATTGTACATATAATATTAACTAAAAGTACACCAAATACATTTTATATACTGTAAATAAAGTATCAAAAAGTACAGTAAATACATATTACATACTGTACATAAATTATCAAAAAGTACACCAAATACGTGTTTTATATACTGTAAATAAACTATCAAAAACTACAGTAATTATATTTAATATACTGTACATAAAATATCAAAAATTACACCAAATGTATATTATATACTCTTAAATATCAAAAATTACAGTAAATATATATTACACACCCTATGTAAAATATCAAAAACTACACCAAATATATATTATATAATTTACAAAAAATATCAAAAGGACACTAAATACATCTTATATACTGTACATAAAATATCAAAAAGTACAGTAAATATATTTCATATGTTGTGCATATAATATTAACTAAAAGTACACCAAATACATTTTATGTACTGTAAATAGAATATCAAAAAGTACAGTAAATATATATTACATACTGTACATAAAATATCAAAAAGTACACCAAATATGTGTTATATATACTGTAAATAAACTATCACAAACTACAGTAATTATATTTAATATACTGTACATAAAATATCAAAAATTACACCAAATGTATGTTATTTACTGTAAATAAAATATCAAAAATACAGTAAATATATATTACACACCATATGTAAAATATCACAATCTACACAAAATATATATTATACAATTTATATAAAATATCAAAAGGACACCAAATATATCTTTTATACTGTACATAAAATATCAAAATGTACAGTAAATATATTTCATATATTGTACATACATTATTAACTAAAAGTACACCAAATACATTATATATATTGTAAATAAAATATCAAAAGTTACAGTAAATATATATTACATACAGTACATAAAATATCAAAAAGTACACCAAATATGTGTTATATATACTGTAAATAAACTATCAAAAACTACAGTAATTATATTTAATATACAGTACATAAAATATCAAAAATTACACCAAATGTATGTTATTTACTGTAAATAAAATATCAAAAATACAGTAAATATATATTACACACCATATGTAAAATATCACAATCTACACAAAATATATATTATATAATTTACATAAAATATCAAAAGGACACCAAATATATCTTATATACTGTTCATAAAATATCAAAAATTACAGTAAATATATTTCATATATTGTACATATAATATTAACAAAAGTACACCAAATACATTATATATAGTAAATAAAATATCAAAAGGTACAGTAAATATATATTACATACAGTACATAAAATATCAAAAAGTACACCAAATATGTGTTATATATACTGTAAATAAACTATCAAAAACTACAGTAATTATATTTAACATACTGTACATAAAATATCAAAAATTACACCAAATGTATATTATATACTGTAAATAAAATATCAAACAGGACAGTAAATATATACTACACACGCTATGTAAAATATCAAAAACTACACCAAATATATATTATATAATTTACATAAAATATCAAAAGGACACCAAATATATCTTATATACTGTACATAAAATATCAGAAAGTATAGTAAATATATTTCATATGTTGTACATATAATATTTACTAAAAGTACACCAAATACATTTTATATACTGTAAATAAAATATCAAAAAGTACAGTAAATATACATTACATATTGTACATAATATATCAAAAAGTACACCAAATATGTGTTATATATACTGTATATAATCTTTCAAAATCTACAGTAATTATGTTTAATATACAGTAAATAAAATATCAAAAATTACACCAAATGTATATTATATACTGTAAATAGAATATCAAAAAGTACAGTAAATATATATTACACACCATATGTAAAATATCACAATCTACACAAAATATATATGATATAATTTACATAAAATATCAAAAGGACACCAAATATATCTTATATACTGTACATAAAATATCAAAATGTACAGTAAATATATTTCATATATTGTACATATAATATTAACTAAAAGTACACCAAATACATTTTATATACTGTAAATAAAATATCAAAAATTTCAGTAAATATATATTACGTACTGTACATAAAATATCAATAAGTACACCATATATGTGTTATATATACCGTAAATAAACTATCAAAAACTACAGTAATTATAATTAATATACTGTACATAAAATATCAAAAATTACACCATATGTATGTTATTTAGTGTAAATAAAATATCAAAAAGTACAGTAAATATTTATTGCACACCATATGTAAAATATCACAATCTCAACCAATATATATTATATAATTTACATAAAATATCATAAGGACACCAATTATATCTTATATACTTTACATAAAATATCAAAAAGTACAGTAAATATATTTCATATATTGTACATATAATATTAACTAAAACTACACCAAATATATTTTATATACTGTAAATAAAGTATCAAAAAGTACAGTAAATACATATTACATACTGTACATAAAATATCAAAAAGTACACCAAATACGTGTTATATATACTGTAAATATACTATCAAAATCTACAGTAATTATGTTTAATATACAGTACATAAAATATCAAAAATTACACCAAAAGTATATTATATACTGTAAATAAAATATCAAAAATTACAGTAAATATATATTACATACTGTACATAAAATATCAAAAAGTACACCACATATGTGTTATATATACTGTAAATATCAAAAACTACAGTAATTATATTCAATGTACGGTATGTAAAATATCAGAAATTACACCAAATGTAAATTATATGCTGTAAATAAAATATCAAAAAGGACAGTAAATATATACTACACACCCTATGTAAAATATCAAAAACTACATCAAATATATATTATATAATTTACATAAAATATAAAAAGGACACCAAATATATCTTATATACTGTAGATAAAATATCAAAATGTACAGTAAATATATTTCATATATTGTGCATATAATATTACCTAAAAGTACACCAAATACATTTTATGTACTATAAATAGAATATCAAAAAGTACAGTAAATATATATTACATATTGTTCATAAAATATCAAAAAGTACACCAAATACGTGTTATATATACTCTAAATAAACTATCACAAACTACAGTAATTATATTTAATATACTGTACATAAAATATCAAAAATTACACCAAATGTATATTATATACTCTAAAATATCAAAAATAACATTAAATATATATTACACACCCTATGTAAAATATCAAAAACTACACCAAATATATATTATATAATTTAGATAAAATATCAAAAGGACACTAAATATATCTTATATACTGTAAATAAAATATCAAAAAGTACAGTAAATATATTTCATATATTGTGCATATAATATTAACTAAAAGTACACCAAATACATTTTATGTACTGTAAATAGAATATCAAAAAGTACAGTAAATATATATTACATACTGTACATAAAATATCAAAAAGTACACCAAATACGTGTTATATATACTGTAAATAAACTATCACAAACTACACTAATTATATTTAATATACTGTACATAAAATATCAAAAATTACACCAAATGTATGTTATTTACTGTAAATAAAATATCAAAAATACAGTAAGTATATATTACACAACATATGTAAAATATCACAACCTACACAAAATATATATTATAAATTTACATAAAATATCAAAAGGACACCAAATATATCTTATATAATGTTCATAAAATATCAAAAATTACAGTAAATATATTTCGTATATTGTACATATAATATTAACTAAAAGTACACCAAATACATTATATATATTGTAAATAAAATATCAAAAGGTACAGTAAATATATATTACATAGAGTACATAAAATATCAAAAAGTACACCAAATATGTGTTATATATACTGTAAATAAACTATCAAAAACTACAGTAATTATATTTAATATACTGTACATAAAATATCCAAAATTACACGAAATGTATATTATATACTGTAAATAAAATATCAAACAGGACAGTAAATATATACTACACACCCTATGTAAAATATCAAAAACTACACCAAATATATATTATATAATTTACATAAAATATCAAAAGGACACCAAATATATCTTATATACTGTACATAAAATATCAGAAAGTATAGTAAATATATTTCATATGTTGTACATATAATATTTACTAAAAGTACACCAAATACATTTTATATACTGTAAATAAAATATCAAAAACTACAGTAAATATACATTACATATTGTACATAATATATCAAAAAGTACACCAAATATGTGTTATATATACTGTAAATAAACTATCAAAGTCTACAGTAATTATGTTTAATATACAGTACATAAAATATCAAAAATTACACCAAAAGTATATTATATACTCTAAATAAAATATCAAAAATTTCAGTAAATATATATTACATACTGTACATAAAATATCAAAATACACCACATATGTGTTATATATACTGTAAATATCAAAAACTACAGTAATTATATTCAATATACGGTATATAAAATATCAGAAATTACACCAAATGTAAATTATATGCTGTAAATAAAATATCAAAAAGGACAGTAAATATATACTACACACCCTATGTAAAATATCAAAAACTACATCAAATATATATTATATAATTTACATAAAATATAAAAAGGACACCAAATATATCTTATATACTGTAGATAAAATATCAAAATGTACAGTAAATATATTTCATATATTGTGCATATAATCTTAACTAAAAGTACACCAAATACATTTTATGTAGTGTAAATAGAATATCAAAAAGTACAGTAAATATATATTACATACTGTACATAAAATATCAAAAAGTACACCAAATATGTGTTATATATACTGTAAATAAACTATCACAAACTACAGTAATTATATTTAATATACTGTACATAAAATATCAAAAGTTACACCAAATGTATGTTATTTACTGTAAATAAAATATCAAAAATACAGTAAATATATATTACACACCATATGTAAAATATCACAATCTACACAAAATATATATGATATAATTTACATAAAATATCAAAAGGACACCAAATATATCTTATATACTGTACATAAAATATCAAAATGTACAGTAAATATATTTCATATATTGTACATATAATATTAACTAAAAGTACACCAAATACATTTTATATACTGTAAATAAAATATCAAAAATTTCAGTAAATATATATTACGTACTGTACATAAAATATCAATAAGTATACCATATATGTGTTATATATACTGTAAATAAACTATCAAAAACTACAGTAATTATAATTAATATACTGTACATAAAATATCAAAAATTACAGCATATGTATGTTATTTAGTGTAAATAAATTATCAAAATGTACAGTAAATATATATTGCATACCATATGTAAAATATCACAATCTCAACCAATATATATTATATAATTTTCATAAAATATCATAAGGACACCAATTATATCTTATATACTTTACATAAAATATCAAAAAGTACAGTAAATATATTTCATATATTGTACATATAATATTAACTAAAAGTACACCAAATACATTTTATATACTGTAAATAAAGTATCAAAAAGTACAGTAAATACATATTACATACTGTACATAAAATATCAAAAAGTACACCAAATACGTGTTATATATACTGTAAATAAACTATCAAAAACTACAGTAATTATATTTAATATACTGTACATAAAATATCAAAAATTACACCAAATGTATATTATATACTCTTAAATATCAAAAATTACAGTAAATATATATTACACACCCTATGTAAAATATCAAAAACTACACCAAATATATATTATATAATTTACATAAAATATCAAAAGGACACTAAATATATCTTATATACTGTACATAAAATATCAAAAATACAGTAAATATATTTCATATGTTGTGCATATAATATTAACTAAAAGTGCACCAAATACATTTTATGTACTGTAAATAGAATATCAAAAAGTACAGTAAATATATATTACATACTGTACATAAAATATCAAAAAGTACACCAAATATGTGTTATATATACTGTAAATAAACTATCACAAACTGCAGTAATTATATTTAATATACTGTACATAAAATATCAAAAATTATACCAAATGTATGTTATTTACTGTGAATAAAATATCAAAAATACAGTAAATATATATTACACACCATATGTAAAATATCACAATCTACACAAAATATGTATTATATAATTCATATAAAATATCAAAAGGACACCAAATATATCTTATATACTGTACATAAAATATCAAAATGTACAGTAAATATATTTCATATATTGTACATATAATATTAACTAAAAGTACACCTAATACATTATATATATTGTAAATAAAATATCAAAAGGTACATTAATATATTTTACATACAGTACATAAAATATCAAAAAGTACACCAAATATGTGTTATATATACTGTAAATAAACTATCAAAAACTACAGTAATTATATTTAATATACTGTACATAAAATATCAAAAATTACACGAAATGTATATTATATACTGTAAATAAAATATCAAACAGGACAGTAAATATATACTACACACCCTATGTAAAATATCAAAAACTACACCAAATATATATTATATAATTTACATAAAATATCAAAAGGACACCAAATATATCTTATATACTCTACATAAAATATCAAAAAGTATAGTAAATATATTTCATATGTTGTACATATAATATTTACTAAAAGTACACCAAATACATTTTATATACTGTAAATAAAATATCAAAAACTACAGTAAATATACATTACATATTGTACATAATATATCAAAAAGTACACCAAATATGTGTTATATATACTGTAAATAAACTATCAAAGTCTATAGTAATTATGTTTAATATACAGTATATAAAATATCAAAAATTACACCAAAGTATATTATATACTGTAAATAAAATATCAAAAATTACAGTAAATATATATTACATACTGTACATAAAATATCAAAAAGTACACCACATATGTGTTATATATACTGTAAATATCAAAAACTAGAGAAATTATATTCAATGTACGGTATATAAAATATCAGAAATTACACCAAATGTAAATTATATGCTGCAAATAAAATATGAAAAAGGACAGTAAATATATACTACACACCCTATGTAAAATATCAAAAACTACATCAAATATATAGTATATAATTTACATAAAATATAAAAGGGACACCAAATATATCTTATATACTGTAGATAAAATATCAAAATGTACAGTAAATATATTTCATATATTGTGCATATAATATTAACTAAAAGTACACCAAATACATTTTATGTACTATAAATAGAATATCAAAAAGTACAGTAAATATATATTACATACTGTACATAAAATATCAAAAAGTACACCAAATATGTGTTATATATAGTGTAAATAAGCTATCACAAACTACAGTAATTATATTTAATATACTGTACATAAAATATCAAAAATTACACCAAATGTATGTTATTTACTGTAAATAAAATATCAAAAATACAGTAAATATATATTACACACCATATGTAAAATATCACAATCTACACAAAATATATATGATATAATTTACATAAAATATCAAAAGGACACCAAATATATCTTATATACTGTACATAAAATATCAAAATGTACAGTAAATATATTTCATATATTGTACATATAATATTAACTAAAAGTACACCATATACATTTTATATAGTGTAAATAATATATCAAAAATTTCAGTAAATATATATTACGTACTGTACATAAAATATCAATAAGTACACCATATATGTGTTATATATACTGTAAATAAACTATCAAAAATTACAGTAATTATAATTAATATACTGAACATAAAATATCAAAAATTACACCATATGTATGTTATTTAGTGTAAATAAAATATCAAAAAGTACAGTAAATATATATTGCACACCATATGTAAAATATCACAATCTCAACCTATATATTATATAATTTACATAAAATAGCATAAGGACACCAATTATATCTTATATACTTTACATAAAATATCAAAAAGTACAGTAAATATATTTCATATATTGTACATATAATATTAACTAAAAGTACACCAAATACATTTTATATACTGTAAATAAAGTATCAAAAAGTACAGTAAATACATATTACATACTGTACATAAAATATCAAAAAGTACACCAAATACGTGTTATATATACTGTAAATAAACTATCAAAAACTACAGTAATTATATTTAATATACTGTACATAAAATATCAAAAATTACACCAAATGTATATTATATACTCTTAAATATCAAAAATTACAGTAAATATATATTACACACCCTATGTAAAATATCAAAAACTACACCAAATATATATTATATAATTTACATAAAATATCAAAAGGACACTAAATATATCTTATATACTGTACATAAAATATCAAAAAGTACAGTAAATATATTTCATATATTGTGCATATAATATTAACTAAAAGTACACCAAATACATTTTAGGTACTGTAAATAGAATATCAAAACGTACAGTAAATATATATTACATACTGTACATAAAATATCAAAAAGTACACCAAATATGTGTTATATACACTGTAAATAAACTATCACAAACTACAGTAATTATATTTAATATACTGTACATAAAATATCAAAAATTACACCAAATGTATGTTATTTACTGTAAATAAAATATCAAAAATACAGTAAATATATATTACACACCATATGTAAAATATCACAATCTACACAAAATATATATTATATAATTTACATAAAATATCAAAAGGACACCAAATATATCTTATATACTGTTCATAAAATCTCAAAAATTACAGTAAATATATTTCGTATATTGTACATATAATATTAACTAAAAGTACACCAAATACATTATATATATTGTAAATAAAATATCAAAAGGTACAGTAAATATATATTACATACAGTACATAAAATATCAAAAAGTACACCAAATATGTGTTATATATACTGTAAATAAACTATCAAAAACTACAGTAATTATATTTAATATACTGTACATAAAATATCAAAAATTACACGAAATGTATATTATATACTGTGAATAAAATATCAAACAGGACATTAAATATATACTACACACCCTATGTAAAATATCAAAAACTACACCAAATATATATTATATAATTTACATAAAATATCAAAAGGACACCAAATATATCTTATATACTGTACATTTAATATCAGAAAGTATAGTAAATATATTTCATATGTTGTACATATAATATTTACTAAAAGTACACCAAATACATTTTATATACTGTAAATAAAATATCAAAAACTACAGTAAATATACATTACATATTGTACATAATATATCAAAAAGTACACCAAATATGTGTTATATATACTGTAAATAAACTATCAAAGTCTACAGTAATTATGTTTAATATACAGTACATAAAATATCAAAAATTACACCAAAAGTATATTGTATACTGTAAATAAAATATCAAAAATTACAGTAAATATATATTACATACTGTACATAAAATATCAAAAAGTACACCACATATGTGTTATATATACTGTAAATATCAAAAACTACAGTAATTATATTCAATATACGGTATATAAAATACCAGAATTTACACCAAATGTAAATTATATGCTGTAAATAAAATATCAAAAAGGACAGTAAATATATAATACACACCCTATGTAAAATATCAAAAACTACATGAAATATATATTATATAATTTACATAAAATATAAAAAGGACACCAAATATATCTTATATACTGTAGATAAAATATCAAAATGTACAGTAAATATATTTCATATATTGTGCATATAATATTAACTAAAAGTACACCAAATACATTTTATGTACTGTAAATAGAATATCAAAAAGTACAGTAAATATATTTTACATATTGTACATAAAATATCAAAAAGTACACCAAATACGTGTTATATATACTGTAAATAAACTATCACAAACTACAGTAATTATATTTAATATACTGTACATAAAATATCAAAAATTACACCAAATGTATATTATATACTCTAAAATATCAAAATTACAGTAAATATATATTACACACCCTATGTAAAATATCAAAAACTACACCAAATATATATTATATAATTTACATAAAATATCAAAAGGACACTAAATATATCTTATATACTGTACATAAAATATCAAAAAGTACAGTAAATATATTTCATATATTGTGCATATAATATTAACTAAAAGTACACCAAATACATTTTATGTACTGTAAATAGAATATCAAAAAGTACAGTAAATATATATTACATACTGTACATAAAATATCAAAAAGTACACCAAATATGTGTTATATATACTGTAAATAAACTATCACAAACTACAATAATTATATTTAATATACTGTACATAAAATATCAAAAATTACACCAAATGTATGTTATTTACTGTAAATAAAATATCAAAAATACAGTAAATATATATTACACACCATATGTAAAATATCACAATCTACACAAAATATATATTATATAATTTACATAAAATATCAAAAGGACACCAAATATATCTTATATACTGTTCATAAAATATCAAAAATTACAGTAAATATATTTCATATATTGTACATATAATATTAACTAAAAGTACACCAAATACATTATATATATTGTAAATAAAATATCAAAAGGTACAGTAAATATATATTACATACAGTACATAAAATATCAAAAAGTACACCAAATATATGTTATATATACTGTAAATAAACTATCAAAAACTACAGTAATTATATTTAATATACTGTACATAAAATATCAAAAATTACACGAAATGTATATTATATACTGTAAATAAAATATCAAACAGGACAGTAAATATATACTACACACCCTATGTAAAATATGAAAAACTACACCAAATATATATTATATAATTTACATAAAATATCAAAAGGACACCAAATATATCTTATTTACTGTACATAAAATATCAGAAAGTATAGTAAATATATTTCATATGTTGTACATATAATATTTACTAAAAGTACACCAAATACATTTTATATACTGTAAGTAAAATATCAAAAAGTACAGTAAATATACATTACATATTTTACATAATATATCAAAAAGTACACCAAATATGTGTTATATATACTGTAAATAAACTTTCAAAATCTACAGTAATTATGTTTAATATACAGTACATAAAATATCAAAAATTACACCAAAAGTATATTATATACTGTAAATAAAATATCAAAAATTGCAGTAAGTATATATTACATACTGTATATAAAATATCAAAAAGTACACCAAATATGTGTTATATATACTGTAAATAAACTATCACAAACTACAGTAATTATATTTAATATACTGTACATAAAATATCAAAAATTACACCAAATGTATGCTATTTACTGTAAATAAAATATCAAAAATACAGTAAATATATATTACACACCATATGTAAAATATCACAATCTACACAAAATATATATTATATAATTTACATAAAATATCAAAAGGACACAAAATATATCTTATATACTCTACATAAAATATCAAAAAGTACAGTAAATATATTTCATATATTGTACATATAATATTAACTAAAAGTACACCTAATACATTTTATGTACTGTAAATAGAATTTCAAAATGTACAGTAAATATATATTACATATTGTTCATAAAATATCAAAAAGTACACCAAATACGTGTTATATATACTGTAAATAAACTATCACAAACTACAGTAATTATATTTAATATACTGTACATAAAATATCAAAAATTACACCAAATGTATATTATATACTATTAAATATCAAAAATTACATTAAATATATGTTACACACCCTATGTAAAATATCAAAAACTACACCAAATATATATTATATAATTTAGATAAAATATCAAAAGGACACTAAATATATCTTATATACTGTACATAAAATATCAAAAAGTACAGTAAATATATTTCATATATTGTGCATATAATATTAACTAAAAGTACACCAAATACATTTTATGTACTGTAAATAGAATATCAAAAATTACAGTAAATATATATTACATACTGTACATAAAATATCAATAAGTACACCAAATACGTGTTATATATACTGTAAATAAACTATCACAAACTACAGTAATTATATTTAATATACTGTACATAAAATATCAAAAATTACACCAAATGTATGTTATTTACTGTAAATAAAATATCAAAAATACAGTAAATATATATTACACACCATATGTAAAATATCACAATCTACACAAAATATATATGATATAATTTACATAAAATATCAAAAGGACACCAAATATATCTTATATACTGTACATAAAATATCAAAATGTACAGTAAATATATTTCATATATTGTACATATAATATTAACTAAAAGTACACCAAATACATTTTATATACTGTAAATAAAATATCAAAAATTTCAGTAAATATATATTACGTACTGTACATAAAATATCAATAAGTACACCATATATGTGTTATATATACTGTAAATAAACTATCAAAAACTACAGTAATTATAATTAATATACTGTACACAAAATATCAAAAATTACACCATATGTATGTTCTTTAGTGTAAATAAAATATCAAAAAGTACAGTAAATATATATTGCACACCATATGTAAAATATCACCATCTCAACCAATATATATTATATAATTTACATAAAATATCATAAGGACACCAATTATATCTTATATACTTTACATAAAATATCAAAAAGTACAGTAAATATATTTCATATATTGTACATATAATATTAAATAACAGTACACCAAATACATTTTATATACTGTAAATAAAGTATCAAAAAGTACAGTAAATACATATTACATACTGTACATAAAATATCAAAAAGTACACCAAATACGTGTTATGTATACTGTAAATAAACTATCAGAAACTACAGTAATTATATTTAATATACTGTACATAAAATATCAAAAATTACACCAAAAGTATATTATATACTCTTAAATATCAAAAATTACACTAAATATATATTACACACCCTATGTAAAATATCAAAAACTACACCAAATATATATTATATAATTTACATAAAATATCAAAAGGACACTAAATATATCTTATATACTGTACATAAAATATCAAAAAGTACAGTAAATATATTTCATATGTTGTGCATATAATATTAACTAAAAGTACACCAAATACATTTTATGTACTGTAAATAGAATATCAAAAAGTACAGTAAATATATATTACATACTGTACATAAAATATCAAAAAGTACACCAAATATGTGTTATATATACTGTAAATAAACTATCACAAACTACAGTAATTATATTTAATATACTGTACATAAAATATCAAAAATTACACGAAATGTATATTATTTACTGTAAATAAAATATCAAAAAGTACTGTAAATATATATTACTCACCCTATGTAAAATATCACAAACTACACCAAATATATATTATATAATTTACATAAAATATCTAAAGGACACCAAATATGCCTTATATACTGTACATAAAATATCAAAATGTACAGTAAATATATTTCATATATTGTACATATAATATTAACTAAATGTACACCAAATACATTTTATATAGTGTAAATAAAAGATCAAAAATTTCAGTAAATATATATTACATACTGTACATAAATTACCAAAAATTACACCAAATATGTGTTATATATAGTCTAAATAAACTATCAAAAACTACAGTAATTATATTTAATATACTGTACATAAAATATCAAAAATTACACCAAATGTATGTTATTTACTGTAAATAAAATATCAAAAAGTACAGTAAATATATATTACACACCACATGTAAAATATCACAATCTACACAAAATATATATTATATAATTTACAAAACATATCAAAAGGACACCAAATATATCTTATATACTGTTCATAAAATATCAAAAAGTACAGTAAATAAATTTCATATATTGTACATATAATATTAACTAAAAGTACACCAAATACATTTTATATAGTGTAAATAAAATATCAAAAATTACAGTAAATATATATTACATACTGTACATAAAATATCAAAAAGTACACCAAATATGTTTTATATATACTGTAAATAAACTATCAAAAACTACAGTAATTATATTTAATATACTGTACATAAAATATCAAAAATTACACCAAATGTATATTATTTACCGTAAATAAAATACCAAAATGTACAGTAAATATATATTACACACCCTGTGTAAAATATCACAAACTACACCATATATATTATATAATTTACATAAAATATCAAAAGGACACCAAATATACCTTATATACTGTACATAAAATATCAAATTGTACGGTAAATATATTTCATATATTTTACATATAATATTAACTAAAAGTACACCAAATAGATTTTATATACCGTAAATAAAACATCAAAAATTACAGTAAATATATATGATATACTGTACCTAAAATATCAAAAAGTGCACCAAATATGTGTTATATATACTGTAAATTAACTATCAAAAACTTCAGTAATTATATTTAATATAGTGTACATAAAATATCAAAAATTACACCAAATGTATATTATTTACTGTAAATAAAATATCAAAAATACAGTACATATATATTACACACCATATGTAAAATATCACAATCTACACCAAATATATATTATATAATTTACATAAAATATCAAAAGGACACCAAATATATCTTATATACTGTACATAAAATATCAAAAAGTACAGTAAATATATTTCATATATTGTACATATAATATTAACTAAAAGTACACCAAATACATTTTATATAGTGTAAATAAAATATCAAAACGTACAGTAAATATATATTACACACCTTATGTAAAATATCACAATCTACGACAAATATATATTATATAATTTACATAAAATATCAAAAGGACACAAATATATCTTATATACTGTACATAAAACATCAAAAGTACAGTAAATATATTTCATATATTGTACATATAATATTAAATAAAAGTACACCAAATAAATTTTATATAGTGTATATAAAATATCAAAAATTACAGTGAATATATATTACATACTGTACATAAAATATCAAAAAGTACACCAAGTATGTGTTATATATACTGTAAATAAACTATCAAAAACTACAGTAATTTTACTTAATATATTGTACATAAAATATAAAAAATTACACCAAATGTATATTATTTACTGTAAATAAAATATCAAAAAGTACAGTACATATATATTACACGCCATATGTAAAATATCACAATCTACACCAAATATATATTATATAATTTACATAAAATATCAGAAGGACCCCAAATATATCTTATATACTGTACATAAAGTATCAAAAAGCACAGTAAATATATTTCATATATTGTACATATAATATTAACTAAAAGTACACCAAACACATTGTATATACTGTAAATTAAATATCAAAAAGTACAGTAAATATATATTACATACTGTACATAAAATATCAAAAAGTACACCAAATATGTGTTATATATACTGTAAATAAACTATCAAAAGCTACAGAAATTATATTTAATATAATGTAAATAAAATATCAAAGATTACACCAAATGTATATTATTTACTGTAAATAAAATATCAAAAAGTACAGTAAATATATATTACTCACCCTATGTAAAATATCACAAACTACACCAAATACATATTATATAATTTACATAAAATATCAAAAGGACACCAAATATACCTTATATACTGTACATAAAATATCAAATTGTACAGTAAATATATTTCATATATTTTACATATAATATTAACTAAAAGTACACCAAATAGATTTTATATACCGTAAATAAAACATCAAAAATTACAGTAAATATATATTACATACTGTACCTAAAATATCAAAAAGTGCACCAAATATGTGTTATATATACTGTAAATTAACTATCAAAAACTTCAGTAATTATATTTAATATAGTGTACATAAAATATCAAAAATTACACCAAATGTATATTATTTACTGTAAATAAAATATCAAAAATACAGTACATATATATTACACACCATATGTAAAATATCACAATCTACACCAAATATATATTATATAATTTACATAAAATATCAAAAGGACACCAAATATATCTTATATACTGTACATAAAATATCAAAAAGTACAGTAAATATATTTCATATAGTGTACATATAATATTAACTAAAAGTACACCAAATACATTTTATATAGTGTAAATAAAATATCAAAAAGTACAGTAAATATATATTACACACCATATGTAAAATATCACAATCTACGACAAATATATATTATATAATTTACATAAAATATCAAAAGGACACAAATATATCTTATATACTGTACATTTAACATCAAAAAGTACAGTAAATATATTTCATATATTGTACATATAATATTAACTAAAAGTACACCAAATACATTTTAGGTACTGTAAATAGAATATCAAAAAGTATAGAAAATATATATTACATACTGTACATAAAATATCAAAATGTACACCAAATATGTGTTATATATACTGTAAATAAACTATCACAAACTACAGTAATTATATTTAATATACTGTACATAAAATATCAAAAATTACACCAAATGTATGTTATTTACTGTAAATAAAATATCAAAAATACAGTAAATATATATTACACACCATATGTAAAATATCACAATCTACACAAAATATATATTATATAATTTATATAAAATATCAAAAGGACACCAAATATATCTTATATACTGTACATAAAATATCAAAATGTACAGTAAATATATTTCATATATTGTACATATAATATTAACTAAAAGTACACCAAATACATTATATATATTGTAAATAAAATATCAAAAGGTACAGTAAATATATATTACATACAGTACATAAAATATCAAAAAGTACACCAAATATGTGTTATATATACTGTAAATAAACTATCAAAAACTACAGTAATTATATTTAATATACTGTACATAAAATATCAAAAATTACACGAAATGTATATTATATACTGTAAATAAAATATCAAACAGGACAGTAAATATATACTACACACCCTATGTAAAATATGAAAAACTACACCAAATATATATTATATAATTTACATAAAATATCAAAAGCACACCAAATATATCTTATTTACTGTACATAAAATATCAGAAAGTATAGTAAATATATTTCATATGTTGTACATATAATATTTACTAAAAGTACACCAAATACATTTTATATACTGTAAATAAAATATCAAAAACTACAGTAAATATACATTACATATTGTACATAATATATCAAAAAGTACACCAAATATGTGTTATATATACTGTAAATAAACTTTCAAATCTACAGTAATTATGTTTAATATACAGTACATAAAATATCAAAAATTACACCAAAAGTATATTATATACTGTAAATAAAATATCAAAAATTACAGTACGTATATATTACATACTGTACATAAAATATCAAAAAGTACACCAAATATGTGCTATATATACTGTAAATAAACTATGACAAACTACAGTAATTATATTTAATATACTGTACATAAAATATCAAAAATTACACCAAATGTATGCTATTTACTGTAAATAAAATATCAAAAATACAGTAAATATATATTACACACCATATGTAAAATATCACAATCTACACAAAATATATATTATATAATTTACATAAAATATCAAAAGGACACCAAATATATCTTATATACTCTACATAAAATATCAAAATGTACAGTAAATATATTTCATATATTGTACATATAATATTAACTAAAAGTACACCAAATACATTTTATGTACTGTAAATAGAATATCAAAATGTACAGTAAATATATATTACATATTGTTCATAAAATATCAAAAAGTACACCAAATACGTGTTATATATACTGTAAATAAACTATCACAAACTACAGTAATTATATTTAATATACTGTACATAAAATATCAAAAATTACACCAAATGTATATTATATACTATTAAATATCAAAAATTACATTAAATATATGTTACACACCCTATGTAAAATATCAAAAACTACACCAAATATATATTACATAATTTACATAAAATATCAAAAGCACACTAAATATATCTTATATACTGTACATAAAATATCAAAAAGTACAGTAAATATATTTCATTTATTGTGCATATAATATTAACTAAAAGTACACCAAATACATTTTATGTACTGTAAATAGATTATCAAAAAGTACAGTAAATATATATTACATACTGTACATAAAATATCAAAAAGTACACCAAATACGTGTTATATATACAGTAAATAAACTATCACAAACTACAGTAATTATATTTAATATACTGTACATAAAATATCAAAAATTACACCAAATGTATGTTATTTACTGTAAATAAAATATCAAAAATACAGTAAATATATATTACACACCATATGTAAAATATCACAATCTACACAAAATATATATGATATAATTTACATAAAATATCAAAAGGACACCAAATATATCTTATATACTGTACATAAAATATCAAAATGTACAGTAAATATATTTCATATATTGTACATATAATATTAACTAAAAGTACACCAAATACATTTTATATACTGTAAATAAAATATCAAAAATTTCAGTAAATATATATTACGTACTGTACATAAAATATCAATAAGTACACCACATATGTGTTATATATACTGTAAATAAACTATCAAAAACTACAGTAATTATAATTAATATACTGTACACAAAATATCAAAAATTACACCATATGTATGTTCTTTAGTGTAAATAAAATATCAAAAAGTACAGTAAATATATATTGCACACCATATGTAAAATATCACCATCTCAACCAATATATATTATATAATTTACATAAAATATCATAAGGACACCAATTATATCTTATATACTTTACATAAAATATCAAAAAGTACAGTAAATATATTTCATATATTGTACATATAATATTAAATAACAGTACACCAAATACATTTTATATACTGTAAATAAAGTATCAAAAAGTACAGTAAATACATATTACATACTGTACATAAAATATCAAAAAGTACACCAAATACGTGTTATATATACTGTAAATAAACTATCAGAAACTACAGTAATTATATTTAATATACTGTACATAAAATATCAAAAATTACACCAAAAGTATATTATATACTCTTAAATATCAAAAATTACACTAAATATATATTACACACCCTATGTAAAATATCAAAAACTACACCAAATATATATTATATAATTTACATAAAATATCAAAAGGACACTAAATATATCTTATATACTGTACATAAAATATCAAAAAGTACAGTAAATATATTTCATATGTTGTGCATATAATATTAACTAAAAGTACACCAAATACATTTTATGTACTGTAAATAGAATATCAAAAAGTACAGTAAATATATATTACATACTGTACATAAAATATCAAAAAGTACACCAAATATGTGTTATATATACTGTAAATAAACTATCACAAACTACAGTAATTATATTTAATATACTGTACATAAAATATCAAAAATTACACGAAATGTATATTATTTACTGTAAATAAAATATCAAAAAGTACTGTAAATATATATTACTCACCCTATGTAAAATATCACAAACTACACCAAATATATATTATATAATTTACATAAAATATCTAAAGGACACCAAATATGCCTTATATACTGTACATAAAATATCAAAATGTACAGTAAATATATTTCATATATTGTACATATAATATTAACTAAATGTACACCAAATACATTTTATATAGTGTAAATAAAAGATCAAAAATTTCAGTAAATATATATTACATACTGTACATAAATTACCAAAAATTACACCAAATATGTGTTATATATAGTCTAAATAAACTATCAAAAACTACAGTAATTATATTTAATATACTGTACATAAAATATCAAAAATTACACCAAATGTATGTTATTTACTGTAAATAAAATATCAAAAAGTACAGTAAATATATATTACACACCACATGTAAAATATCACAATCTACACAAAATATATATTATATAATTTACAAAACATATCAAAAGGACACCAAATATATCTTATATACTGTTCATAAAATATCAAAAAGTACAGTAAATAAATTTCATATATTGTACATATAATATTAACTAAAAGTACACCAAATACATTTTATATAGTGTAAATAAAATATCAAAAATTACAGTAAATATATATTACATACTGTACATAAAATATCAAAAAGTACACCAAATATGTTTTATATATACTGTAAATAAACTATCAAAAACTACAGTAATTATATTTAATATACTGTACATAAAATATCAAAAATTACACCAAATGTATATTATTTACCGTAAATAAAATACCAAAATGTACAGTAAATATATATTACACACCCTGTGTAAAATATCACAAACTACACCATATATATTATATAATTTACATAAAATATCAAAAGGACACCAAATATACCTTATATACTGTACATAAAATATCAAATTGTACGGTAAATATATTTCATATATTTTACATATAATATTAACTAAAAGTACACCAAATAGATTTTATATACCGTAAATAAAACATCAAAAATTACAGTAAATATATATGATATACTGTACCTAAAATATCAAAAAGTGCACCAAATATGTGTTATATATACTGTAAATTAACTATCAAAAACTTCAGTAATTATATTTAATATAGTGTACATAAAATATCAAAAATTACACCAAATGTATATTATTTACTGTAAATAAAATATCAAAAATACAGTACATATATATTACACACCATATGTAAAATATCACAATCTACACCAAATATATATTATATAATTTACATAAAATATCAAAAGGACACCAAATATATCTTATATACTGTACATAAAATATCAAAAAGTACAGTAAATATATTTCATATATTGTACATATAATATTAACTAAAAGTACACCAAATACATTTTATATAGTGTAAATAAAATATCAAAACGTACAGTAAATATATATTACACACCTTATGTAAAATATCACAATCTACGACAAATATATATTATATAATTTACATAAAATATCAAAAGGACACAAATATATCTTATATACTGTACATAAAACATCAAAAGTACAGTAAATATATTTCATATATTGTACATATAATATTAAATAAAAGTACACCAAATAAATTTTATATAGTGTATATAAAATATCAAAAATTACAGTGAATATATATTACATACTGTACATAAAATATCAAAAAGTACACCAAGTATGTGTTATATATACTGTAAATAAACTATCAAAAACTACAGTAATTTTACTTAATATATTGTACATAAAATATAAAAAATTACACCAAATGTATATTATTTACTGTAAATAAAATATCAAAAAGTACAGTACATATATATTACACGCCATATGTAAAATATCACAATCTACACCAAATATATATTATATAATTTACATAAAATATCAGAAGGACCCCAAATATATCTTATATACTGTACATAAAGTATCAAAAAGCACAGTAAATATATTTCATATATTGTACATATAATATTAACTAAAAGTACACCAAACACATTGTATATACTGTAAATTAAATATCAAAAAGTACAGTAAATATATATTACATACTGTACATAAAATATCAAAAAGTACACCAAATATGTGTTATATATACTGTAAATAAACTATCAAAAGCTACAGTAATTATATTTAATATAATGTAAATAAAATATCAAAGATTACACCAAATGTATATTATTTACTGTAAATAAAATATCAAAAAGTACAGTAAATATATATTACTCACCCTATGTAAAATATCACAAACTACACCAAATACATATTATATAATTTACATAAAATATCAAAAGGACACCAAATATACCTTATATACTGTACATAAAATATCAAATTGTACAGTAAATATATTTCATATATTTTACATATAATATTAACTAAAAGTACACCAAATAGATTTTATATACCGTAAATAAAACATCAAAAATTACAGTAAATATATATTACATACTGTACCTAAAATATCAAAAAGTGCACCAAATATGTGTTATATATACTGTAAATTAACTATCAAAAACTTCAGTAATTATATTTAATATAGTGTACATAAAATATCAAAAATTACACCAAATGTATATTATTTACTGTAAATAAAATATCAAAAATACAGTACATATATATTACACACCATATGTAAAATATCACAATCTACACCAAATATATATTATATAATTTACATAAAATATCAAAAGGACACCAAATATATCTTATATACTGTACATAAAATATCAAAAAGTACAGTAAATATATTTCATATAGTGTACATATAATATTAACTAAAAGTACACCAAATACATTTTATATAGTGTAAATAAAATATCAAAAAGTACAGTAAATATATATTACACACCATATGTAAAATATCACAATCTACGACAAATATATATTATATAATTTACATAATATATCAAAAGGACACAAATATATCTTATATACTGTACATTTAACATCAAAAAGTACAGTAAATATATTTCATATATTGTACATATAATATTAACTAAAAGTACACCAATTACATTTTATATACTGTAAATAAAATATCAAAAATTTCAGTAAATATATATTACGTACTGTACATAAAATATCAATAAGTACACCATATATGTGTTATATATACTGTAAATAAACTATCAAAAACTACAGTAATTATAATTAATATACTGAACATAAAATATCAAAAATTACACCATATGTATGTTATTTAGTGTAAATAAAATATCAGAAAGTACAGTAAATATATATTGCACACCATATGTAAAATATCACAATCTCAACCTATATATTATATAATTTACATAAAATATCATAAGGACACCAATTATATCTTATATACTTTACATAAAATATCAAAAAGTACAGTAAATATATTTCATATATTGTACATATAATATTAACTAAAAGTACACCAAATACATTTTATATACTGTTAATAAAGTATCAAAAAGTACAGTAAATACATATTACATACTGTACATAAAATATCAAAAAGTACACCAAATACGTGTTATATATACTGTAAATAAACTATCAAAAACTACAGTAATTATATTTAATATACTGTACATAAAATATCAAAAATTACACCAAATGTATATTATATACTCTTAAATATCAAAAATTACAGTAAATATATATTACACACCCTATGTAAAATATCAAAAACTACACCAAATATATATTATATAATTTACATAAAATATCAAAAGGACACTAAATATATCTTATATACTGTACATAAAATATCAAAAAGTACAGTAAATATATTTCATATGTTGTGAATATAATATTAACTAAAAGTACACCAAATACATTTTAGGTACTGTAAATAGAATATCAAAAAGTATAGTAAATATATATTACATACTGTACATAAAATATCAAAATGTACACCAAATATGTGTTATATATACTGTAAATAAACTATCACAAACTACAGTAATTATATTTAATATACTGTACATAAAATATCAAAAATTACACCAAATGTATGTTATTTACTGTAAATAAAATATCAAAAATACAGTAAATATATATTACACACCATATGTAAAATATCACAATCTACACAAAATATATATTATATAATTTATATAAAATATCAAAAGGACACCAAATATATCTTATATACTGTACATAAAATATCAAAATGTACAGTAAATATATTTCATATATTGTACATATAATATTAACTAAAAGTACACCAAATACATTATATATATTGTAAATAAAATATCAAAAGGTACAGTAAATATATATTACATACAGTACATAAAATATCAAAAAGTACACCAAATATGTGTTATATATACTGTAAATAAACTATCAAAAACTACAGTAATTATATTTAATATACTGTACATAAAATATCAAAAATTACACGAAATGTATATTATATACTGTAAATAAAATATCAAACAGGACAGTAAATATATACTACACACCCTATGTAAAATATGAAAAACTACACCAAATATATATTATATAATTTACATAAAATATCAAAAGCACACCAAATATATCTTATTTACTGTACATAAAATATCAGAAAGTATAGTAAATATATTTCATATGTTGTACATATAATATTTACTAAAAGTACACCAAATACATTTTATATACTGTAAATAAAATATCAAAAACTACAGTAAATATACATTACATATTGTACATAATATATCAAAAAGTACACCAAATATGTGTTATATATACTGTAAATAAACTTTCAAATCTACAGTAATTATGTTTAATATACAGTACATAAAATATCAAAAATTACACCAAAAGTATATTATATACTGTAAATAAAATATCAAAAATTACAGTACGTATATATTACATACTGTACATAAAATATCAAAAAGTACACCAAATATGTGCTATATATACTGTAAATAAACTATGACAAACTACAGTAATTATATTTAATATACTGTACATAAAATATCAAAAATTACACCAAATGTATGCTATTTACTGTAAATAAAATATCAAAAATACAGTAAATATATATTACACACCATATGTAAAATATCACAATCTACACAAAATATATATTATATAATTTACATAAAATATCAAAAGGACACCAAATATATCTTATATACTCTACATAAAATATCAAAATGTACAGTAAATATATTTCATATATTGTACATATAATATTAACTAAAAGTACACCAAATACATTTTATGTACTGTAAATAGAATATCAAAATGTACAGTAAATATATATTACATATTGTTCATAAAATATCAAAAAGTACACCAAATACGTGTTATATATACTGTAAATAAACTATCACAAACTACAGTAATTATATTTAATATACTGTACATAAAATATCAAAAATTACACCAAATGTATATTATATACTATTAAATATCAAAAATTACATTAAATATATGTTACACACCCTATGTAAAATATCAAAAACTACACCAAATATATATTACATAATTTACATAAAATATCAAAAGCACACTAAATATATCTTATATACTGTACATAAAATATCAAAAAGTACAGTAAATATATTTCATTTATTGTGCATATAATATTAACTAAAAGTACACCAAATACATTTTATGTACTGTAAATAGATTATCAAAAAGTACAGTAAATATATATTACATACTGTACATAAAATATCAAAAAGTACACCAAATACGTGTTATATATACAGTAAATAAACTATCACAAACTACAGTAATTATATTTAATATACTGTACATAAAATATCAAAAATTACACCAAATGTATGTTATTTACTGTAAATAAAATATCAAAAATACAGTAAATATATATTACACACCATATGTAAAATATCACAATCTACACAAAATATATATGATATAATTTACATAAAATATCAAAAGGACACCAAATATATCTTATATACTGTACATAAAATATCAAAATGTACAGTAAATATATTTCATATATTGTACATATAATATTAACTAAAAGTACACCAAATACATTTTATATACTGTAAATAAAATATCAAAAATTTCAGTAAATATGTATTACGTACTGTACATAAAATATCAATAAGTACACCATATATGTGTTATATATACTGTAAATAAACTATCAAAAACTACAGTAATTATAATTAATATACTGTACATACAATATCAAAAATTACACCATATGTATGTTCTTTCGTGTAAATAAAATATCAAAAAGTACAGTAAATATATATTGCACACCATATGTAAAATATCACAATCTCAAACAATATATATTATATAATTTACATAAAACATCATAAGGACACCAATTATATCTTATATACTTTACATAAAATATCAAAAAGTACAGTAAATATATTTCATATATTGTACATATAATATTAACTAACAGTACACCAAATACATTTTATATACTGTAAATAAAGTATCAAAAAGTACAGTAAATACATATTACATACTGTACATAAAATATCAAAAAGTACACCAAATACGTGTTATATATACTGTAAATAAACTATCAAAAACTACAGTAATTATATTTAATATACTGTACATAAAATATCAAAAATTACACCAAATGTATATTATATACTCTTAAATATCAAAAATTACAGTAAATATATATTACACACCCTATGTAAAATATCAAAAACTACACCAAATATATATTATATAATTTACATAAAATATCAAAAGGACACTAAATATATCTTATATACTGTACATAAAATATCAAAAAGTACAGTAAATATATGTCATATGTTGTGAATATAATATTAACTAAAAGTACACCAAATACATTTTAGGTACTGTAAATAGAATATCAAAAAGTATAGTAAATATATATTACATACTGTACATAAAATATCAAAAAGTACACCAAATATGTGTTATATATACTGTAAATAAACTATCACAAACTACAGTAATTATATTAAATATACTGTACATAAAATATCAAAAATTACACCAAATGTATGTTATTTACTGTAAATAAAATATCAAAAATACAGTAAATATATATTACACACCATATGTAAAATATCACAATCTACACAAAATATATATTATATAATTTATATAAAATATCAAAAGGACACCAAATATATCTTATATACTGTACATAAAATATCAAAATGTACAGTAAATATATTTCATATATTGTACATATAATATTAACTAAAAGTACACCAAATACATTATATATATTGTAAATAAAATATCAAAAGGTACAGTAAATATATATTACATACAGTACATAAAATATCAAAAAGTACACCAAATATGTGTTATATATACTGTAAATAAACTATCAAAAACTACAGTAATTATATTTAATATACTGTACATAAAATATCAAAAATTACACGAAATGTATATTATATACTGTAAATAAAATATCAAACAGGACAGTAAATATATACTACACACCCTATGTAAAATATGAAAAACTACACCAAATATATATTATATAATTTACATAAAATATCAAAAGCACACCAAATATATCTTATTTACTGTACATAAAATATCAGAAAGTATAGTAAATATATTTCATATGTTGTACATATAATATTTACTAAAAGTACACCAAATACATTTTATATACTGTAAATAAAATATCAAAAACTACAGTAAATATACATTACATATTGTACATAATATATCAAAAAGTACACCAAATATGTGTTATATATACTGTAAATAAACTTTCAAATCTACAGTAATTATGTTTAATATACAGTACATAAAATATCAAAAATTACACCAAAAGTATATTATATACTGTAAATAAAATATCAAAAATTACAGTAAGTATATATTACATACTGTACATAAAATATCAAAAAGTACACCAAATATGTGCTATATATACTGTAAATAAACTATGACAAACTACAGTAATTATATTTAATATACTGTACATAAAATATCAAAAATTACACCAAATGTATGCTATTTACTGTAAATAAAATATCAAAAATACAGTAAATATATATTACACACCATATGTAAAATATCACAATCTACACAAAATATATATTATATAATTTACATAAAATATCAAAAGGACACCAAATATATCTTATATACTCTACATAAAATATCAAAATGTACAGTAAATATATTTCATATATTGTACATATAATATTAACTAAAAGTACACCAAATACATTTTATGTACTGTAAATAGAATATCAAAATGTACAGTAAATATATATTACATATTGTTCATAAAATATCAAAAAGTACACCAAATACGTGTTATATATACTGTAAATAAACTATCACAAACTACAGTAATTATATTTAATATACTGTACATAAAATATCAAAAATTACACCAAATGTATATTATATACTAGTAAATATCAAAAATTACATTAAATATATGTTACACACCCTATGTAAAATATCAAAAACTACACCAAATATATATTACATAATTTACATAAAATATGAAAAGGACACTAAATATATCTTATATACTGTACATAAAATATCAAAAAGTACAGTAAATATATTTCATTTATTGTGCATATAATATTAACTAAAAGTACACCAAATACATTTTATGTACTGTAAATAGAATATCAAAAAGTACAGTAAATGTATATTACATACTGTACATAAAATATCAAAAAGTACACCAAATACGTGTTATATATACAGTAAATAAACTATCACAAACTACAGTAATTATATTAAATATACTGTACATAAAATATCAAAAATTACACCAAATGTATGTTATTTACTGTAAATAAAATATCAAAAATACAGTAAATATATATTACACACCATATGTAAAATATCACAATCTACACAAAATATATATGATATAATTTACATAAAATATCAAAAGGACACCAAATATATCTTATATACTGTACATAAAATATCAAAATGTACAGTAAATATATTTCATATATTGTACATATAATATTAACTAAAAGTACACCAAATACATTTTATATAGTGTAAATAAAATATCAAAAATTTCAGTAAATATGTATTACGTACTGTACATAAAATATCAATAAGTACACCATATATGTGTTATATATACTGTAAATAAACTATCAAAAACTACAGTAATTATAATTAATATACTGTACATACAATATCAAAAATTACACCATATGTATGTTCTTTCGTGTAAATAAAATATCAAAAAGTACAGTAAATATATATTGCACACCATATGTAAAATATCACAATCTCAAACAATATATATTATATAATTTACATAAAACATCATAAGGACACCAATTATATCTTATATACTTTACATAAAATATCAAAAAGTACAGTAAATATATTTCATATATTGTACATATAATATTAACTAACAGTACACCAAATACATTTTATATACTGTAAATAAAGTATCAAAAAGTACAGTAAATACATATTACATACTGTACATAAAATATCAAAAAGTACACCAAATACGTGTTATATATACTGTAAATAAACTATCAGAAACTACAGTAATTATATTTAATATACTGTACATAAAATATCAAAAATTACACCAAATGTATATTATATACTCTTAAATATCAAAAATTACAGTAAATATATATTACACACCCTATGTAAAATATCAAAAACTACACCAAATATATATTATATAATTTACATAAAATATCAAAAGGACACTAAATATATCTTATATACTGTACATAAAATATCAAAAAGTACAGTAAATATATTTCATATGTTGTGCATATAATATTAACTAAAAGTACACCAAATACATTTTATGTACTGTAAATAGAATATCAAAAAGTACACTAAATATATATTACATACTGTACATAAAATATCAAAAAGTACACCAAATATGTGTTATATATACTGTAAATAAACTATCACAAACTACAGTAATTATATTTAATATACTGTACATAAAATATCAAAAATTACACCAAATGTATATTATATACTCTTAAATATCAAAAATTACAGTAAATATATATTACACACCCTATGTAAAATATCAAACACTACACCAAATATATATTATATAATTTACATAAAATATCAAAAGGACACTAAATATATCTTATATACTGTACATAAAATATCAAAAAGTACAGTAAATATATTTCATATGTTGTGCATATAATATTAACTAAAAGTACACCAAATACATTTTATGTACTGTAAATATAATATCAAAAATACAGTAAATATATATTACATACTGTACATAAAATATCAAAATGTACACCCAATATGTCTTATATATACTGTAAATAAACTATCACAAACTACGGTAATTATATTTAATATACTGTACATAAAATATCAAAAGTTACACCAAAGGTATGTTATTTACTGTAAATAAAATGTCAGAAATACAGTAAATATATATTACACACCATATGTAAAATATCACAATCTACACAAAATATATATTATATAATTTATATAAAATATCAAAAGGACACCAAATATATCTTCTATACTGTACATAAAATATCAAAATGTACAGTAAATATATTTCATATATTGTACATATAATATTAACTAAAAGTACACCTAATACATTATATATGTTGTAAATAAAATATCAAAAGGTACAGTAAATATATATTACATACAGTACATAAAATATCAAAAAGTACACCAAATATGTGTTATATATACTGTAAATGAACTATCAAAAACTACAGTAATTATATTTAATATACTGTACATAAAATATCAAAAATTACACGAAATGTATATTATATACTGTAAATAAAATATCAAACAGGACAGTAAATATATACTACACACCCTATGTAAAATATCAAAAACTACACCAAATATATTATATAATTTACATAAAATATCAAAAGGACACCAAATATATCTTATATACTGTACATAAAATATCAAAAAGTACAGTAAATATATTTCATATATTGTACATATAATATTAACTAAAAGTACACCAAATACATTTTATATACTGTAAATAAAGTATCAAAAAGTACAGTAAATACATATTACATACTGTACATAAAATATCAAAAAGTACACCAAATACGTGTTATATATACTGTAAATAAACTATCAAAAACTACAGTAATTATATTTAATATACTGTACATAAAATATCAAAAACTACACCAAATGTATGTTATTTACTGTAAATGAAATATCAAAAATACAGTAAATATATATTACACACCATATGTAAAATATCACAATCTACACAAAATATATATTATATAATTTATATAAAATATCAAAAGGACACCAAATATATCTTATATACTGTACATAAAATATCAAAATGTAGAGTAAATATATTTCATATATTGTACATATAATATTAACTAAAAGTACACCTAATACATTATATATATTGTAAATAAAATATCAAAAGGTACAGTAAATATATATTACATACAGTACATAAAATATCAAAAAGTACACCAAATATGTGTTATATATACTGTAAATAAACTATCAAAAACTACAGTAATTATATTTAATATACTGTACATAAAATATCAAAAATTACACGAAATGTATATTATATACTGTAAATAAAATATCAAACAGGACAGTAAATATATACTACACACCCTATGTAAAATATCAAAAACTACACCAAATATATATTATATAATTTACATAAAATATCAAAAGGACACCAAATATATCTTATATACTGTACATAAAATATCAAAAAGTATAGTAAATATATTTCATATGTTGTACATATAATATTTACTAAAAGTACACCAAATACATTTTATATACTGTAAATAAAATATCAAAAACTACAGTAAATATACATTAGATATTGTACATAATATATCAAAAAGTACACCAAATATGTGTTATATATACTGTAAATAAACTATCAAAGTCTACAGTAATTATGTTTAATATACAGTACATAAAATATCAAAAATTACACCAAAAGTATATTATATACTGTAAATAAAATATCAAAAATTCCAGTAAATATATATTACATACTGTACATAAAATATCAAAAAGTACACCACATATGTGTTATATATACTGTAAATATCAAAAACTACAGTAATTACATTCAATATACCGTATATAAAATATCAGAAATTACACCAAATGTAAATTATATGCTGTAAATAAAATATCAAAAAGGACAGTAAATATGTACTACACACCCTATGTAAAATATCAAAAACTACATCAAATATATATTATATAATTTACATAAAATATAAAAAGGACACGAAATATATCTTATATACTGTAGATAAAATATCAAAATGTACAGTAAATATATTTCACATATTGTGCATATAATATTAACTAAAAGTACACCAAATACATTTTATGTACTGTAAATAGAATATCAAAAAGTACAGTAAATATATATTACATATTGTACATAAAATATCAAAAAGTACACCAAATACGTGTTATAAATACTGTGAATAAAGTATCACAAACTACAGTAATTATATTTAATATACTGTACATAAAATATCAAAAATTACACCAAATGTATATTATATACTCTAAAATATCAAAAATTACAGTAAATATATATTACACACCCTATGTAAAAGATCAAAAACTACACCAAATATATATTATATAATTTACATAAAATATCAAAAGGACACTAAATATATCTTATATACTGTACATAAAATATCAAAAATTACAGTAAATATATTTCATATATTGTGCATATAATATTAACTAAAAGTACACCAAATACATTTTATGTACTGTAAATAGAATATCAAAAATACAGTAAATATATAGTACCTATTGTACATAAAATATCAAAAAGTACACCAAATACGTGTTATATATACTGTAAATAAACTATCACAAACAAAAGTAATTATATTTAATATACTGTACATAAAATATCAAAAATTACACCAAATGTATATTATATACTCTAAAATATCAAAAATTACAGTAAATATATATTACACACCCTATGTAAAATATCAAAAACTACACCAAATATATATTATATAATTTATATAAAATATCAAAAGGACACCAAATATATCTTATATACTGTTCATAAAATATCAAAAATTACAGTAAATATATTTCATATATTGTACATATAATATTAACTAAAAGTACACCAAATACATTATATATATTGTAAATAAAATATCAAATGGTACAGTAAATATATATTACATACAGTACATAAAATATCAAAAAGTACACCAAATATGTGTTATATATACTGTAAATAAACTATCAAAAACTACAGTAATTATATTTAATATACTGTACATAAAATGTCAAAAATTACACGAAATGTATATTATATACTGTAAATAAAATATCAAACAGGACAGTAAATATATACTACACACCCTATGTAAAATATCAAAAACTACACCAAATATATGTTATATAATTTACATAAAATATCAAAAGGACACCAAGTATATCTTATATACTGTACATAAAATATCAAAAAGTATAGTAAATATATTTCATATGTTGTACATATAATATTTACTAAAAGTACACCAAATACATTTTATATACTGTAAATAAAATATCAAAAACTACAGTAAATATACATTACATATTGTACATAATATATCAAAAAGTACACCAAATATGTGTTATATATACTGTAAATAAACTATCAAAGTCTACAGTAATTATGTTTAATATACAGTATATAAAATATCAAAAATTACACCAAAAGTATATTATATACTGTAAATAAAATATCAAATATTACAGTAAATATATATTACATACTGTACATAAAATATCAAAAAGTACACCACATATGTGTTATATATACTGTAAATACCAAAAACTACAGTAATTATATTCAATGTACGGTATATAAAATATCAGAAACTACACCAAATGTAAATTATATGCTGCAAATAAAATATCAAAAAGGACAGTAAATATATACTACACATCCTATGTAAAATATCAAAAACTACATCAAATATATAGTATATAATTTACATAAAATATAAAAAGGACACCAAATATATCTTATATACTGTAGATAAAATATCAAAATGTACAGTAAATATATTTCATATATTGTGCATATAATATTAACTAAAAGTACACCAAATACATTTTATGTACTCTAAATAGAATATCAAAAATACAGTAAATATATATTACCTATTGTACATAAAATATCAAAAAGTACACCAAATAAGTGTTATATATACTGTAAATAATCTATCACAAACTACAGTAATTATATTTAATATACTGTACATAAAATATCACAAATTACACCAAATGTATATTATATACACTAAAATATCAAAAATTACACTAAATATATATTACACACCCTATGTAAAATATCAAAAACTACACCAAATATATATTATATAATTTACATAAAATATCAAAAGGACACTAAATATATCTTATATACTGTACATAAAATATCAAAAAGTACAGTAAATATATTTCATATATTGTGCATATAATATTAACTAAAAGTACACCAAATACATTTTATGTACTGTAAATAGAATATCAAAAAGTACAGTAAATATATATTACATACTGTACATAAAATATCAAAAAGTACACCAAATATGTGTTATATATACTGTAAATAAACTATCACAAACTACAGTAATTATATTTAATATACTGTACATAAAATATCAAAAATTACACCAAATGTATGTTATTTACTGTAAATAAAATATCAAAAATACAGTAAATATATATTACACACCATATGTAAAATATCACAATCTACACAAAATATATATTATATAATTTACATAAAATATCAAAAGGACACCAAATATATCTTATATACTGTTCATAAAATATCAAAAATTACAGTAAATATATTTCATATATTGTACATATAATATTAACTAAAAGTACACCAAATACATTATATATATTGTAAATAAAATATCAAATTGTACAGTAAATATATATTACATACAGTACATAAAATATCAAAAAGTACACCAAATATGTGTTATATATACTGTAAATAAACTATCAAAAACTACAGTAATTATATTTAATATACTGTACATAAAATATCAAAAATTACACGAAATGTATATTATATACTGTAAATAAAATATCAAACAGGACAGTAAATATATACTACACACCCTATGTAAAATATCAAAAACTACACCAAATATATATTATATAATTTACATAAAATATCAAAAGGACACCAAATATATATTATATACTGTACATTTAATATCAGAAAGTATAGTAAATATATTTCATATGTTGTACATATAATATTTACTAAAAGTACACCAAATACATTTTATATACTGTAAATAAAATATCAAAAACTACAGTAAATATACATTACATATTGTACATAATATATCAAAAAGTACACCAAATATGTGTTATATATACTGTAAATAAACTATCAAAGTCTACAGTAATTATGTTTAATATACAGTACATAAAATATCAAAAATTACACCAAAAGTATATTGTATACTGTAAATAAAATATCAAAAATTACAGTAAATATATATTACATACTGTACATAAAATATCAAAAAGTACACCACATATGTGTTATATATACTGTAAATATCAAAAAATACAGTAATTATATTCAATATACGGTATATAAAATATCAGAAATTACACCAAATGTAAATTATATGCTGTAAATAAAATATGAAAAAGGACAGTAAATATATAATACACACCCTATGTAAAATATCAAAAACTACATCAAATATATATTACATAATTTACATAAAATATAAAAAGGACACCAAATATATCTTATATACTGTAGATAAAATATCAAAATGTACAGTAAATATATTTCATATATTGTGCATATAATATTAATTAAAAGTACACCAAATACATTTTATGTACTGTAAATAGAATATCAAAAAGTACAGTAAATATATATTACATATTGTACATAAAATATCAAAAAGTACACCAAATACGTGTTATATATACTGTAAATAAACTATCACAAACTACAGTAATTATATTTAATATACTGTACATAAAATATCAAAAATTACACCAAATGTATATTATATACTCTTAAATATCAAAAATTACAGTAAATATATATTACACACCCTATGTAAAATATCAAAAACTACACCAAATATATATTATATAATTTACATAAAATATCAAAAGGACACTAAATATATCTTATATACTGTACATAAAATATCAAAAAGTACAGTAAATATATTTCATATGTTGTGCATATAATAATAACTAAAAGTACACCAAATACATTTTATGTACTGTAAATATAATATCAAAAAGTACAGTAAATATATATTACATACTGTACATAAAATATCAAAAAGTACACCAAATAGGTCTTATATATACTGTAAATAAACTATCACAAACTACAGTAATTATATTTAATGTACTGTACATAAAATATCAAAAGTTACACCAAAGGTATGTTATTTACTGTAAATAAAATGTCAAAAATACAGTAAATATATATTACACACCATATGTAAAATATCACAATCTACACAAAATATATATTATATAATTTATATAAAATATCAAAAGGACACCAAATATATCTTATATACTGTACATAAAATATCAAAATGTACAGTAAATATATTTCATATATTGTACATATAATATTAACTAAAAGTACACCTAATACATTATATATGTTGTAAATAAAATATCAAAAGGTACAGTAAATATATATTACATACAGTACATAAAATATCAAAAAGTACACCAAATATGTGTTATATATACTGTAAATTAACTATCAAAAACTACAGTAATTATATTTAATATACTGTACATAAAATATCAAAAATTACACGAAATGTATATTATATACTGTAAATAAAATATCAAACAGGACAGTAAATATATACTACACACCCTATGTAAAATATCAAAAACTACACCAAATATATATTATATAATTTACATAAAATATCAAAAGGACACCAAATATATCTTATATACTGTACATAAAATATCAAAAAGTACAGTAAATATATTTCATATATTGTACATATAATATTAACTAAAAGTACACCAAATACATTTTATATACTGTAAATAAAGTATCAAAAAGTACAGTAAATACATATTATACTGTACATAAAATATCAAAAAGTACAACAAATACGTGTTATATATACTGTAAATAAACTATCAAAAACTACAGTAATTATATTTAATATACTGTACATAAAATATCAAAAATTACACCAAATGTATATTATATACTCTTAAATATCAAAAATTACAGTAAATATATATTACACACCCTATGTAAAATATCAAAAACTACACCAAATGTATATTATATAATTTACATAAAATATCAAAAGGACACTAAATATATCTTATATACTGTACATAAAATATCAAAAATACAGTAAATATATTTCATATGTTGTGCATATAATATTAACTAAAAGTACACCAAATACATTTTATGTACTGTAAATAGAATATCAAAAAGTACAGTAAATATATATTACATACTGTACATAAAATATCAAAAAGTACACCAAATATGTGTTATATATTCTGTAAATAAACTATCACAAACTACAGTAATTATATTTAATATACTGTACATAAAATATCAAAAATTACACCAAATGTATGTTATTTACTGTAAATAAAATATCAAAAATACAGTAAATATATATTACACACCATATGTAAAACATCACAATCTACACGAAATATACATTATATAATTGATATAAAATATCAAAAGGACACCAAATATATCTTATATACTGTACATAAAATATCAAAATGTACAGTAAATATATTTCATATATTGTACATATAATATTAACTAAAAGTACACCTAATACATTATATATAGTAAATAAAATATCAAAAGGTACAGTAAATATATATTACATACAGTACATAAAATATCAAAAAGTACACCAAATATGTGTTATATATACTGTAAATAAAATATCAAAAACTACAGTAATTATATTTAATATACTGTACATAAAATATGAAAAATTACACGAAATGTATATTATATACTGTAAATAAAATATCAAACAGGACAGTAAATATATACTACACACCCTATGTAAAATATCAAAAACTACACCAAATATATAGTATATAATTTACATAAAATATCATAAGGACACCAAATATATCTTATATACTGTACATAAAATATCAAAAATTATAGTAAATATATTTCATATGTTGTACATATAATATTTACTAAAAGTACACCAAATACATTTTATATACTGTAAATAAAATATCAAAAACCACAGTAAATATACATTACATATTGTACATAATATATCAAAAAGTACACCAAATATGTGTTATATATACTGTAAATAAACTATCAAAGTCTACAGTAATTATGTTTAATATACAGTATATAAAATATCAAAAATTACACCAAAAGTATATTATGTACTGTAAATAAAATATCAAAAATTACAGTAAATATATATTACATACTGTACATAAAATATCAAAAAGTACACCACATATGTGTTATATATACTGTAAATATCAAAAACTACAGTAATTATATTCAATGTGCGGTATATAAAATATCAGAAATTACACCAAATATAAATTATATGCTGCAAATAAAATATCAAAAAGGACAGTAAATATATACTACACACCCTATGTAAAATATCAAAAACTACATCAAATATATAGTATATAATTTACATAAAATATAAAAGGGACACCAAATATATCTTATATACTGTAGATAAAATATCAAAATGTACAGTAAATATATTTCATATATTGTGCATATAATATTAACTAAAAGTACACCAAATGCATTTTATGCACTGTAAATAGAATATCAAAAAGTACAGTAAATATATATTACATACTGTACATAAAATATCAAAAAGTACACCAAATATGTGTTATATATAGCGTAAATAAACTATCACAAACTACAGTAATTATATTTAATATACTGTACATAAAATATCAAAAATTACACCAAATGTATGTTATTTACTGTAAATAAAATATCAAAAATACAGTAAATATATATTACACACCATATGTAAAATATCACAATCTACACAAAATATATATTATATAATTTACATAAAATATCAAAAGGACAGCAAATATATCTTATATACTGTACATAAAATGTCAAAATGTACAGTAAATATATTTCATATATTGTACATATAATATTAACTAAAAGTACACCAAATACATTTTATATACTGTAAATAAAATATCAAAAATTTCAGTAAATATATATTACGTACTGTACATAAAATATCAATAAGTACACCATATATGTGTTATATATACTGTAAATAAACTATCAAAAACTACAGTAATTACAATTAATATACTGTACATAAAATATCAAAAATTACACCATATATGTTATTTAGTGTGAATAAAATATCAAAAAGTACAGTAAATATATATTGCACACCATATGTAAAATATCCCAATCTCAACCAATATGTATTATATAATTTACATAAAATAACATAAGGACACCAATTATATCTTATATACTTTACATAAAATATCAAAAAGTACAGTAAATATATTTCATATATTGTATATATAATATTAACTAAAAGTACACCAAATATATTTTATATACTGTAAATAAAGTATCAAAATGTACAGTAAATACATATTACATACTGTACATAAAATATCAAAAAGTACACCAAATACGTGTTATATATACTGTAAATAAACTATCAAAAACTACAGTAATTATATTTAATATACTGTACATAAAATATCAAAAATTACACCAAATGTATATTATATACTCTTAAATATCAAAAATTACACTAAATATATATTACACACCCTATGTAAAATATCAAAAACTACACCAAATATATATTATATAATTTACATAAAATATCAAAAGGACACTAAATATATCTTATATACTGTACATAAAATATCAAAAAGTACAGTAAATACATTTCATATGTTGTGCATATAATATTAACTAAAAGTGCACCAAATACATTTTATGTACTGTAAATAGAATATCAAAAAGTACAGTAAATATATGTTACATACTGTACATAAAATATCAAAAAGTACACCAAATATGTGTTATATATACTGTAAATAAACTATCACAAACTACAGTAATTATATTTAATATACTGTACATAAAATATCAAAAATTACACCAAATGTATGTTATTTACTGTAAATAAAATATCAAAAATACAGTAAATATATATTACACACCATATGTAAAATATCACAATCTACACAAAATATATATTATATAATTTACATAAAATATCAAAAGGACACCAAATATATCTTATATACTGTTCATAAAATATCAAAAATTACAGTAAATATATTTCATATATTGTATATATAATATTAACTAAAAGTACACCAAATACATTATATATATTGTAAATAAAATATCAAAAGGTACAGTAAATATATATTACATACAGTACATAAAATATCAAAAAGTACACCAAATATGTGTTATATATACTGTAAATAAACTATCAAAAACTACAGTAATTATATTTATTATACTGTACATAAAATGTCAAAAATTACACGAAATGTATATTATATACTGTAAATAAAATATCAAACAGGACAGTAAATATATACTACACACCCTATGTAAAATATCAAAAACTACACCAAATATATGTTATATAATTTACATAAAATATCAAAAGGACACCAAATATATCTAATATACTGTACATAAAATATCAAAAAGTATAGTAAATATATTTCATATGTTGTACATATAATATTAACTAAAAGTACACCAAATACATTTTATGTACTGTAAATAGAATATCAAAAAGTACAGTAAATATATATTACATACTGTACATAAAATATCAAAAAGTACACCAAATATGTGTTATATATACTGTAAATAAACTATCACAAACTACAGTAATTATATTCAATATACTGTACATAAAATATCAAAAATTACACCAAATGTATGTTATTTACTGTAAATAAAATATCAAAAATACAGTAAATATATATTACACACCATATGTAAAATATCACAATCTACACAAAATATATATTATTTAATTTATATAAAATATCAAAAGGACACCAAATGTATCTTATATACTGTACATAAAATATCAAAATGTACAGTAAATATATTTCATATATTGTACATATAATATTAACTAAAAGTACACCAAATACATTATATATATTGTAAATAAAATATCAAATTTACACTAAATATATATTACATACAGTACATAAAATATCAAAAAGTACACCAAATATGTGTTATATATACTGTAAATAAACTATCAAAAACTACAGTAATTATATTTAATATACTGTAAATAAAATATAAAAATTACACCAAATGTATATTATATACTGTAAATAAAATATCAAACAGGACAGTAAATATATACTACACACCCTATGTAAAATATCAAAAACTACACGAAATATATATTATATAATTTATATAAAATATCAAAAGGAAACCAAATATATCTTATATACTGTACATAAAATATCAAAAAGTATAGTAAATATATTTCATATGTTGTACATATAATATTTACTAAAAGTACACCAAATACATTTTATATACTGTAAATAAAATATCAAAAACTACAGTAAATATACATTAGATATTGTACATAATATATCAAAAAGTACACCAAATATGTGTTATATATACTGTAAATAAACTATCAAAGTCTACAGTAATTATGTTTAATATACAGTACATAAAATATCAAAAATTACACCAAAAGTATATTATATACTGTAAATAAAATATCAAAAATTACAGTAAATATATATTACATACTGTACATAAAATATCAAAAAGTAAACCATATATGTTTTATATATACAGTAAATATCAAAAACTACAGTAATTATATTCAATATACGGTATATAAAATATCAGAAATTACACCAAATGTAAATTATATGCTGTAAATAAAATATCAAAAAGGACAGTAAATATATACTACACACCCTATGTAAAATATCAAAAACTACATCAAATATATATTATATAATTTACATAAAATATAAAAAGGACACCAAATATATCTTATATACTGTAGATGAAATATCAAAATGTACAGTAAATATATTTCATATATTGTGCATATAATATTAACTAAAAGTACACCAAATACATTTTATGTACTTTAAATAGAATATCAAAAATACAGTAAATATATAGTACCTATTGTACATAAAATATCAAAAAGTACACCAAATAAGTGTTATATATACTGTAAATAAACTATCACAAACTACAGTAATTATATTTAATATACTGTACATAAAATATCAAAAATTACACCAAATGTATATTATATACACTAAAATATCAAAAATTACAGTAAATATATATTACACACCCTATGTAAAATATCAAAAACTACACCAAATATATATTATATAATTTACATAAAATATCAAAAGGACACTAAATATATCTTATATACTGTACATAAAATATCAAAATGTACAGTAAATATATTTCATATATTGTGCATATAATATTAACTAAAAGTACACCAAATACATTTTATGTACTGTAAATAGAATATCAAAAAGTACAGTAAATATATATTACATACTGTACATAAAATATTAAAAAGTACACCAAATATGTGTTATATATACTGTAAATAAACTATCACAAACTACAGTAATTATATTTAATATACTGTACATAAAATATCAAAAATTACACCAAATGTATGTTATTTACTGTAAATAAAATATCAAAAATACAGTAAATATATATTACACACCATATGTAAAATATCACAATCTACACAAAATATATATTATATAATTTACATAAAATATCAAAAGGACACCAAATATATCTTATATACTGTTCATAAAATCTCAAAAATTACAGTAAATATATTTCATATATTGTACATATAATATTAACTAAAAGTACACCAAATACATTATATATATTGTAAATAAAATATCAAATTGTACAGTAAATATATATTACATACAGTACATAAAATATGAAAAAGTACACCAAATATGTGTTATATATACTGTAAATAAACTATCAAAAACTACAGTAATTATATTTAATATACTGTACTTAAAATATCAAAAATTACACGAAATGTATATTATATACTGTAAATAAAATATCAAACAGGACAGTAAATATATACTACACACCCTATGTAAAATATCAAAAACTACACCAAATATATATTATATAATTTACATAAAATATCAAAAGGACACCAAATATATCTTATATACTGTACATTTAATATCAGAAAGTATAGTAAATATATTTCATATGTTGTACATATAATATTTACTAAAAGTACACCAAATACATTTTATATACTGTAAATAAAATATCAAAAACTACAGTAAATATACATTACATATTGTACATAATATATCAAAAAGTACACCAAATATGTGTTATATATACTGTAAATAAACTATCAAAGTCTACAGTAATTATGTTTAATATACAGTACATAAAATATCAAAAATTACACCAAAAGTATATTGTATACTGTAAATAAAATATCAAAAATTACAGTAAATGTATATTACATACTGTACATAAAATATCAAAAAGTACACCACATATGTGTTATATATACTGTAAATATCAAAAAATACAGTAATTATATTCAATATACGGTATATAAAATATCAGAAATTACACCAAATGTAAATTATATGCTGTAAATAAAATATCAAAAAGGACAGTAAATATATAATACACACCCTATGTAAAATATCAAAAACTACATCAAATATATATTACATAATTTACATAAAATATAAAAAGGACACCAAATATATCTTATATACTGTAGATAAAATATCAAAATGTACAGTAAATATATTTCATATATTGTGCATATAATATTAACTAAAAGTACACCAAATACATTTTATGTACTGTAAATAGAATATCAAAAAGTACAGTAAATATATAGTACCTATTGTACATAAAATATCAAAAAGTACACCAAATAAGTGTTATATATACTGTAAATAAACTATCACAAACTACAGTAATTATATTTAATATACTGTACATAAAATATCAAAAATTACACCAAATGTATATTATATACACTAAAATATCAAAAATTACAGTAAATATATATTACACACCCTATGTAAAATATCAAAAACTACACCAAATATATATTATATAATTTACATAAAATGTCAAAAGGACACTAAATATATCTTATATACTGTACATAAAATATCAAAAAGTACAGTAAATATATTTCATATATTGTGCATATAATATTAACTAAAAGTACACCAAATACATTTTATGTACTGTAAATAGAATATCAAAAAGTACAGTAAATATATATTACATACTGTACATAAAATATCAAAAAGTACACCAAATATGTGTTATATATACTGTACATAAACTATCACAAACTACAGTAATTATATTTAATATACTGTACATAAAATATCAAAAATTACACCAAATGTATGTTATTTACTGTAAATAAAATATCTAAAACACAGGAAATATATATTACACACCATATGTAAAATATCACAATCTACACAAAATATATATTATATAATTTACATAAAATATCAAAAGGACACCAAATATATCTTATATACTGTTCATAAAATCTCAAAAATTACAGTAAATATATTTCATATATTGTACATATAATATTAACTAAAAGTACACCAAATACATTATATATATTGTAAATAAAATATCAAATTGTACAGTAAATATATATTACATACAGTACATAAAATATCAAAAAGTACACCAAATATGTGTTATATATACTGTAAATAAACTATCAAAAACTACAGTAATTATATTTAATATACTGTACATAAAATATCAAAAATTACACGAAATGTATATTATATACTGTAAATAAAATATCAAACAGGACAGTAAATATATACTACACACCCTATGTAAAATATCAAAAACTACACCAAATATATATTATATAATTTACATAAAATATCAAAGGACACCAAATATATCTTATATACTGTACATTTAATATCAGAAAGTATATTAAATATATTTCATATGTTGTACATATAATATTTACTAAAAGTACACCAAATACATTTTATATACTGTAAATAAAATATCAAAATCTACAGTAAATATACATTACATATTGTACATAATATATCAAAAAGTACACCAAATATGTGTTATATATACTGTAAATAAACTATCAAAGTCTACAGTAATTATGTTTAATATACAGTACATAAAATATCAAAAATTACACCAAAAGTATATTGTATACTGTAAATAAAATATCAAAAATTACAGTAAATATATATTACATACTGTACATAAAATATCAAAAAGTACACCACATATGTGTTATATATACTGTAAATATCAAAAACTACAGTAATTATATTCAATATACGGTATATAAAATATCAGAAATTACACCAAATGTAAATTATATGCTGTAAATAAAATATCAAAAAGGACAGTAAATATATACTACACACCCTATGTAAAATATCAAAAACTACATCAAATATATATTATATAATTTACATAAAATATAAAAAGGACACGAAATATATCTTATATACTGTAGATAAAATATCAAAATGTACAGTAAATATATTTCATATATTGTGCATATAATATTAACTAAAAGTACACCAAATACATTTTATGTAGTGTAAATAGAATATCAAAAAGCACAGTAAATATATATTACATACTGTACATAAAATATCAAAAAGTACACCAAATATGTGTTATATATACTGTAAATAAACTATCACAAACTACAGTAATTATATTTAATATACTGTACATAAAATATCAAAAATTACACCAAATGTATGTTATTTACTGTAAATAAAATATCAAAAATACAGTAAATATATATTACACACCATATGTAAAATATCACAATCTACACAAAATATATATGATATAATTTACATAAAATATCAAAAGGACACCAAATATATCTTATATACTGTACATAAAATATCAAAATGTACAGTAAATATATTTCATATATTGTACATATAATATTAACTAAAAGTACACCAAATACATTTTATATACTGTAAATAAAATATCAAAAATTTCAGTAAATATATATTACGTACTGTACATAAAATATCAATAAGTACACCATATATGTGTTATATATACTGTAAATAAACTATCAAAAACTACAGTAATTATAATTAATATACTGTACATAAAATATCAAAAATTACACCATATGTATGTTCTTTAGTGTAAATAAAATATCAAAAATACAGTAAATATATATTGCACACCATATGTAAAATATCACAATCTCAACCAATATATATTATATAATTTACATAAAATATCATAAGGACACCAATTATATCTTATATACTTTACATAAAATATCAAAAAGTACAGTAAATATATTTCATATATTGTACATATAATATTAACTAACAGTACACCAAATACATTTTATATACTGTAAATAAAGTATCAAAAAGTACAGTAAATACATATTACATACTGTACATAAAATATCAAAAAGTACACCAAATACGTGTTATATATACTGTAAATAAACTATCAGAAACTTCAGTAATTATATTTAATATACTGTACATAAAATATCAAAAATTACACCAAAAGTATATTACATACTCTTAAATATCAAAAATTACAGTAAATATATATTACACACCCTATGTAAAATATCAAAAACTACACCAAATATATATTATATAATTTACATAAAATACCAAAAGGACACTAAATATATCTTATATACTGTACATAAAATATCAAAAAGTACAGTAAATATATTTCATATGTTGTGCATATAATATTAACTAAAAGTACACCAAATACATTTTATGTACTGTAAATAGAATATCAAAAAGTACAGTAAATATATATTACATACTGTACATAAAATATCAAAAAGTACACCAAATATGTGTTATATATACTGTAAATAAACTATCACAAACTACAGTAATTATATTTAATATACTGTACATAAAATATCAAAAATTACACGAAATGTATATTATTTACTGTAAATAAAATATCAAAAAGTACTGTAAATATATATTACTCACCCTATGTAAAATATCACAAACTACACCAAATATATATTATATAATTTACATAAAATATCAAAAGGACACCAAATATGCCTTATATACTGTACATAAATTATCAAAATGTACAGTAAATATATTTCATATATTGTACATATAATATTAACTAAATGTACACCAAATACATTTTATATAGTGTAAATAAAAGATCAAAAATTTCAGTAAATATATATTACATACTGTACATAAATTACCAAAAATTACACCAAATATGTGTTATATATAGTCTAAATAAACTATCAAAAACTACAGTAATTATATTTAATATACTGTACATAAAATATCAAAAATTACACCAAATGTATGTTATTTACTGTAAATAAAATATCAAAAAGTACAGTAAATATATATTACACACCATATGTAAAATATCACAATCTACACAAAATATATATTATATAATTTACAAAACATATCAAAAGGACACCAAATATATCTTATATACTGTTCATAAAATATCAAAAAGTACAGTAAATAAATTTCATATATTGTACATATAATATTAACTAAAAGTACACCAAATACATTTTATATACTGTAAATAAAATATCAAAAATTACAGTAAATATATATTACATACTGTACATAAAATATCAAAAAGTACACCAAATATGTTTTATATATACTGTAAATAAACTATCAAAAACTACAGTAATTATATTTAATATACTGTACATAAAATATCAAAAATTACACCAAATGTATATTATTTACCGTAAATAAAGTACCAAAAAGTACAGTAAATATATATTACACACCCTGTGTAAAATATCACAAACTACACCATATATATTATATAATTTACATAAAATATCAAAAGGACACCAAATATACCTTATATACTGTACATAAAATATCAAATTGTACAGTAAATATATTTCATATATTTTACATATAATATTAACTAAAAGTACACCAAATAGATTTTATATACCGTAAATAAAACATCAAAAATTACAGTAAATATATATTATATACTGTACCTAAAATATCAAAAAGTGCACCAAATATGTGTTATATATACTGTAAATTAACTATCAAAAACTTCAGTAATTATATTTAATATAGTGTACATAAAATATCAAAAATTACACCAAATGTATATTATTTACTGTAAATAAAATATCAAAAATACAGTACATATATATTACACACCATATGTAAAATATCACAATCTACACCAAATATATATTATATAATTTACATAAAATATCAAAAGGACACCAAATATATCTTATATACTGTACATAAAATATCAAAAAGTACAGTAAATATATTTCATATATTGTACATATAATATTAACAAAAAGTACACCAAATACATTTTATATAGTGTAAATAAAATATCTAAAAGTACAGTAAATATATATTACACACCGTATGTAAAATATCACAATCTACCACAAATATATATTATATAATTTACATAAAATATCAAAAGGACACAAATATATCTTATATACTGTACATAAAACATCAAAAAGTACAGTAAATATATTTCATATATTGTACATATAATATTAACTAAAAGTACACCAAATAAATTTTATATAGTGTATATAAAATATCAAAATTACAGTGAATATATATTACATACTGTACATAAAATATCAAAAAGTACACCAAGTATGTGTTATATATACTGTAAATAAACTATCAAAAACTACAGTAATTTTACTTAATATACTGTACATAAAATATAAAAAATTACACCAAATGTATATTATTTACTGTAAATAAAATATCAAAAAGTACAGTACATATATATTACACGCCATATGTAAAATATCACAATCTACACCAAATATATATTATATAATTTACATAAAATATCAGAAGGACCCCAAATATATCTTATATACTGTACATAAAGTATCAAAAAGTACAGTAAATATATTTCATATATTGTACATATAATATTAACTAAAAGTACACCAAACACATTGTATATACTGTAAATTAAATATCAAAAAGTACAGTAAATATATATTACATACTGTACATAAAATATCAAAAAGTACACCAAATATGTGTTATATATACTGTAAATAAACTATCAAAAGCTACAGTAATTATATTTAATATAATGTAAATAAAATATCAAAGATTACACCAAATGTATATTATTTACTGTAAATAAAATATCAAAAAGTACAGTAAATATATATTACTCACCCTATGTAAAATATCACACACTACACCAAATACATATTATATAATTTACATAAAATATCAAAAGGACACCAAATATACCTTATATACTGTACATAAAATATCAAATTGTACAGTAAATATATTTCATATATTTTACATATAATATTAACTAAAAGTACACCAAATAGATTTTATATACCGTAAATAAAACATCAAAAATTACAGTAAATATATATTACATACTGTACCTAAAATATCAAAAAGTGCACCAAATATGTGTTATATATACTGTAAATTAACTATCAAAAACTTCAGTAATTATATTTAATATAGTGTACATAAAATATCAAAAATTACACCAAATGTATATTATTTACTGTAAATAAAATATCAAAAATACAGTACATATATATTACACACCATATGTAAAATATCACAATCTACACCAAATATATATTATATAATTTACATAAAATATCAAAAGGACACCAAATATATCTTATATACTGTACATAAAATATCAAAAATACAGTAAATATATTTCATATAGTGTACATATAATATTAACTAAAAGTACACTAAATACATTTTATATAGTGTAAATAAAATATCAAAAATTACAGTAAATATATATTACACACCATATGTAAAATATCACAATCTACGACAAATATATATTATATAATTTACATAAAATATCAAAAGGACACAAATATATCTTATATACTGTACATTTAACATCAAAAAGTACAGTAAATATATTTCATATATTGTACATATAATATTAACTAAAAGTACACCAATTACATTTTATATACTGTAAATAAAATATCAAAAATTTCAGTAAATATCTATTACGTACTGTACATAAAATATCAATAAGTACACCATATATGTGTTATATATACTGTAAATAAACTATCAAAAACTACAGTAATTATAATTAAGATACTGAACATAAAATATCAAAAATTACACCATATGTATGTTATTTAGTGTAAATAAAATATCAGAAAGTACAGTAAATATATATTGCACACCATATCTAAAATATCACAATCTCAACCTATATATTATATAATTTACATAAAATATCATAAGGACACCAATTATATCTTATATACTTTACATAAAATATCAAAAAGTACAGTAAATATATTTCATATATTGTACATATAATATTAACTAAAAGTACACCAAATACATTTTATATACTGTTAATAAAGTATCAAAAAGTACAGTAAATACATATTACATACTGTACATAAAATATCAAAAAGTACACCAAATACGTGTTATATATACTGTAAATAAACTACCAAAAACTACAGTAATTATATTTAATATACTGTACATAAAATATCAAAAATTACACCAAATTATTATATACTCTTAAATATCAAAAATTACAGTAAATATATATTACACACCCTATGTATAATATCAAAAACTACACCAAATATATATTATATAATTTACATAAAATATCAAAAGGACACTAAATATATCTTATATACTGTACATAAAATATCAAAAAGTACAGTAAATATATTTCATATGTTGTGAATATAATATTAACTAAAAGTGCACCAAATACATTTTAGGTACTGTAAATAGAATATCAAAAAGTATAGTAAATATATATTACATACTGTACATAAAATATCAAAAAGTACACCAAATATGTGTTATATATACTATAAATAAACTATCACAAACTACAGTAATTATATTTAATATACTGTACATAAAATATCAAAAATTACACCAAATGTATGTTATTTACTGTAAATAAAATATCAAAAATACAGTAAATATATATTACACACCATATGTAAAATATCACAATCTACACAAAATATATATTATATAATTTATATAAAATATCAAAAGGACACCAAATATATCTTATATACTGTACATAAAATATCAAAATGTACAGTAAATATATTTCATATATTGTACATATAATATTAACTAAAAGTACACCAAATACATTATATATATTGTAAATAAAATATCAAATTTACAGTAAATATATATTACATACAGTACATAAAATATCAAAAAGTACACCAAATATGTGTTATATATACTGTAAATAAACTATCAAAAACTACAGTAATTATATTTAATATACTGTAAATAAAATATCAAAAATTACACGAAATGTATATTATATACTGTAAATAAAATATCAAACAGGACAGTAAATATATACTACACACCCTATGTAAAATATCAAAAACTACACCAAATATATATTATATAATTTATATAAAATATCAAAAGGACACCAAATATATCTTATATACTGTACATAAAATATCAAAAAGTATAGTAAATATATTTCATATGTTGTACTTATAATATTTACTAAAAGTACACCAAATACATTTTATATACTGTAAATAAAATATCAAAAACTACAGTAAATATACATTAGATATTGTACATAATATATCAAAAAGTACACCAAATATGTGTTATATATACTGTAAATAAACTATCAAAGTCTACAGTAATTATGTTTAATATACAGTACATAAAATATCAAAAATTACACCAAAAGTATATCATATACTGTAAATAAAATATCAAAAATTACAGTAAATATATATTACATACTGTACATAAAATATCAAAAAGTACACCACATATGTGTTATATATACTGTAAATATCAAAAACTACAGTAATTATATTCAATATACGGTATATAAAATATCAGAAATTACACCAAATGTAAATTATATGCTGTAAATAAAATATCAAAAAGGACAGTAAATATATACTACACACCCTATGTAAAATATCAAAAACTACATCAAATATATATTATATAATTTACATAAAATATAAAAAGGACACCAAATATATCTTATATACTGTAGATAAAATATCAAAATGTACAGTAAATATATTTCATATATTGTGCATATAATATTAACTAAAAGTACACCAAATACATTTTATGTACTGTAAATAGAATATCAAAAATACAGTAAATATATATTACATATTGTACATAAAATATCAAAAAGTACACCAAATACGTGTTATATATACTGTAAATAAACTATCACAAACTACAGTAATTATATTTAATATACTCTACATAAAATATCAAAAATTACACCAAATGTATATTATATACCCTAAAATACCAAAAATTACAGTAAATATATATTACACACCCTATGTAAAATATCAAAAACTACACCAAATATATATTATATAATTTACATAAAATATCAAAAGGACACTAAATATATCTTATATACTGTACATAAAATATCAAAAAGTACAGTAAATATATTTCATATATTGTGCATATAATATTAACTAAAAGTACACCAAATACATTTTATGTACTGTAAATAGAATATCAAAAAGTACAGTAAATATATATTACATACTGTACATAAAATATCAAAAAGTACACCAAATATGTGTTATATATACTGTAAATAAACTATCACAAACTACAGTAATTATATTTAATATACTGTACATAAAATATCAAAAATTACACCAAATGTATGTTATTTACTGTAAATAAAATATCAAAAATACAGTAAATATATATTACACACCATATGTAAAATATCACAATCTACACAAAATATATATTATATAATTTACATAAAATATCAAAAGGACACCAAATATATCTTATATACTGTTCATAAAATCTCAAAAATTACAGTAAATATATTTCATATATTGTACATATAATATTAACTAAAAGTACACCAAATACATTATATATATTGTAAATAAAATATCAAAAGGTACAGTAAATATATATTACATACAGTACATAAAATATCAAAAAGTACACCAAATATGTGTTATATATACTGTAAATAAACTATCAAAAACTACAGTAATTATATTTAATATACTGTACATAAAATATCAAAAATTACACCAAATGTATATTATATACTGTAAATAAAATATCAAACAGGACATTAAATATATACTACACACCCTATGTAAAATATTAAAAACTACACCAAATATATATTATATAATTTACATAAAATATCAAAAGGACACCAAATATATCTTATATACTGTACATTTAATATCAGAAAGTATAGTAAATATATTTCATATGTTGTACATATAATATTTACTAAAAGTACACCAAATACATTTTATATACTGTAAATAAAATATCAAAAACTACAGTAAATATACATTACATATTGTACATAATATATCAAAAAGTACACCAAATATGTGTTATATATACTGTAAATAAACTATCAAAGTCTACAGTAATTATGTTTAATATACAGTACATAAAATATCAAAAATTACACCAAAAGTATATTGTATACTGTAAATAAAATATCAAAAATTACAGTAAATATATATTACATACTGTACATAAAATATCAAAAAGTACACCACATATGTGTTATATATACTGTAAATATCAAAAACTACAGAAATTATATTCAATATACGGTATATAAAATACCAGAATTTACACCAAATGTAAACTATATGCTGTAAATAAAATATCAAAAAGGACAGTAAATATATAATACACACCCTATGTAAAATATCAAAAACTACATGAAATATATATTATATAATTTACATAAAATATAAAAAGGACACCAAATATATCTTATATACTGTAGATAAAATATCAAAATGTACAGTAAATATATTTCATATATTGTGCATATAATATTAACTAAAAGTACACCAAATACATTTTATGTACTGTAAATAGAATATCAAAAAGTACAGTAAATATATATTACATATTGTACATAAAATATCAAAAAGTACACCAAATACGTGTTATATATACTGTAAATAAACTATCACAAACTACAGTAATTATATTTAATATACTGTACATAAAATATCAAAAATTCCACCAAATGTATATTATATACTCTAAAATATCAAAAATTACAGTAAATATATATTACACACCCTATGTAAAATATCAAAAACTACACCAAATATATATTATATAATTTACATAAAATATCAAAAGGACACTAAATATATCTTATATACTGTACATAAAATATCAAAAAGTACAGTAAATATATTTCATATATTGTGCATATAATATTAACTAAAAGTACACCAAATACATTTTATGTACTGTAAATAGAATATCAAAAAGTACAGTAAATATATATTACATACTGTACATAAAATATCAAAAAGTACACCAAATATGTGTTATATATACTGTAAATAAACTATCACAAACTATAGTAATTATATTTAATATACTGTACATAAAATATCAAAAATTACACCAAATGTATGTTATTTACTGTAAATAAAATATCAAAAATACAGTAAATATATATTACACACCATATGTAAAATATCACAATCTACACAAAATATATATTATATAATTTACATAAAATAACAAAAGGACACCAAATATATCTTATATACTGTTCATAAAATCTCAAAAATTACAGTAAATATATTTCATATATTGTACATATAATATTAACTAAAAGTACACCAAATACATTATATATATTGTAAATAAAATATCAAAAGGTACAGTAAATATATATTACATACAGTACATAAAATATCAAAAAGTACACCAAATATGTGTTATATATACTGTAAATAAACTATCAAAAACTACAGTAATTATATTTAATATACTGTACATAAAATATCAAAAATTACACGAAATGTATATTATATACTGTAAATAAAATATCAAACAGGACAGTAAATATATACTACACACCCTATGTAAAATATGAAAAACTACACCAAATATATATTATATAATTTACATAAAATATCAAAAGGACACCAAATATATCTTATTTACTGTACATAAAATATCAGAAAGTATAGTAAATATATTTCATATGTTGTACATATAATATTTACTAAAAGTACACCAAATACATTTTATATACTGTAAATAAAATATCAAAAAGTACAGTAAATATACATTACATATTGTACATAATATATCAAAACGTACACCAAATATGTGTTATATATACCGTAAATAAACTTTCAAATCTACAGTAATTATGTTTAATATACAGTACATAAAATATCAAAAATTACACCAAAAGTATATTATATACTGTAAATAAAATATCAAAAATTACAGTAAGTATATATTACATACTGTACATAAAATATCAAAAAGTACACCAAATATGTGTTATATATACTGTAAATAAACTATCACAAACTACAGTAATTATATTTAATATACTGTACATAAAATATCAAAAATTACACCAAATGTATGCTATTTACTGTAAATAAAATATCAAAAATACAGTAAATATATATTACACACCATATGTAAAATATCACAATCTACACAAAATATATATTATATAATTTACATAAAATATAAAAAGGACACCAAATATATCTTATATACTCTACATAAAATATCAAAATGTACAGTAAATATATTTCATATATTGTGCATATAATATTAACTAAAAGTACACCAAATACATTTTATGTACTGTAAATAGAATATCAAAATGTACAGTAAATATATATTACATATTGTTCATAAAATATCAAAAAGTACACCAAATACGTGTTATATATACTGTCAATAAACTATCACAAACTACAGTAATTACATTTAATATACTGTACATAAAATATCAAAAATTACACCAAATGTATATTATATACTATTAAATATCAAAAATTACATTAAATATATGTTACACACCCTATGTAAAATATCAAAAACTACACCAAATATATATTATATAATTTACATAAAATATCAAAAGGACACTAAATATATCTTATATACTGTACATAAAATATCAAAAAGTACAGTAAATATATTTCATTTATTGTGCATATAATATTAACTAAAAGTACACCAAATACATTTTATGTACTGTAAATAGAATATCAAAAAGTACAGTAAATATATATTACATACTGTACATAAAATATCAAAAAGTACACCAAATACGTGTTATATATACAGTAAATAAACTATCACAAACTACATTAATTATATTTAATATACTGTACATAAAATATCAAAAATTACACCAAATGTATGTTATTTACTGTAAATAAAATATCAAAAATACAGTAAATATATATTACACACCATATGTAAAATATCACAATCTACACAAAATATATATGATATAATTTACATAAAATATCAAAAGGACACCAAATATATCTTATATACTGTACATAAAATATCAAAATGTACAGTAAATATATTTCATATATTGTACATATAATATTAACTAAAAGTACACCAAATACATTTTATATACTGTAAATAAAATATCAAAAATTTCAGTAAATATATATTACGTACTGTACATAAAATATCAATAAGTACACCATATATGTGTTATATATACTGTAAATAAACTATCAAATCTACAGTAATTATAATTAATATACTGTACATAAAATATCAAAAATTACACCATATGTATGTTCTTTAGTGTAAATAAAATATCAAAAAGTACAGTAAATATATATTGCACACCATATGTAAAATATCACAATCTCAAACAATATATATTATATAACTTACATAAAACATCATAAGGACACCAATTATATCTTATACACTTTACATAAAATATCAAAAAGTACAGTAAATATATTTCATATATTGTACATATAATATTAATTAACAGTACACCAAATACATTTTATATACTGTAAATAATCAAAAAGTACAGTAAATACATATTACATACTGTACATAAAATATCAAAAAGTACACCAAATACGTGTTATATATACTGTAAATAAACTATCAGAAACTACAGTAATTATATTTAATATACTGTACATAAAATATCAAAAATTACACCAAATGTATATTATATACTCTTAAATATCAAAAATTACAGTAAATATATATTACACACCCTATGTAAAATATCAAAAACTACACCAAATATATATTATATAATTTACATAAAATATCAAAAGGACACTAAATATATCTTATATACTGTACATAAAATATCAAAAAGTACAGTAAATATATTTCATATGTTGTGCATATAATATTAACTAAAAGTACACCAAATACATTTTATGTACTGTAAATAGAATATCAAAAAGTACAGTAAATATATATTACATACTGTACATAAAATATCAAAAAGTACACCAAATATGTGTTATATATACTGTAAATAAACTATCACAAACTACAGTAATTATATTTAATATACTGTACATAAAATATCAAAAATTACACCAAATGTATATTATATACTCTTAAATATCAAAAATTACAGTAAATATATATTACACACCCTATGTAAAATATCAAAAACTACACCAAATATATATTATATAATTTACATAAAATATCAAAAGGACACTAAATATATCTTATATACTGTACATAAAATATCAAAAAGTACAGTAAATATATTTCATATGTTGTGCATATAATATTAACTAAAAGTACACCAAATACATTTTATGTACTGTAAATATAATATCAAAAATACAGTAAATATATATTACATACTGTACATAAAATATCAAAAAGTACACCAAATATGTCTTATATATACTGTAAATAAACTATCACAAACTACGGTAATTATATTTAATGTACTGTACATAAAATATCAAAAGTTACACCAAAGGTATGTTATTTACTGTAAATAAAATGTCAGAAATACAGTAAATATATATTACACACCATATGTAAAATATCACAATCTACACAAAATATATATTATATAATTTATATAAAATATCAAAAGGACACCAAATATATCTTCTATACTGTACATAAAATATCAAAATGTACAGTAAATATAATTCATATATTGTACATATAATATTAACTAAAAGTACACCTAATACATTATATATGTTGTAAATAAAATATCAAAAGGTACAGTAAATATATATTACATACAGTACATAAAATATCAAAAAGTACACCAAATATGTGTTATATATACTGTAAATAAACTATCAAAAACTACAGTAATTATATTTAATATACTGTACATAAAATATCAAAAATTACACGAAATGTATATTATATACTGTAAATAAAATATCAAACAGGACAGTAAATATATACTACACACCCTATGTAAAATATGAAAAACTACACCAAATATATATTATATAATTTACATAAAATATCAAAAGGACACCAAATATATCTTATTTACTGTACATAAAATATCAGAAAGTATAGTAAATATATTTCATATGTTGTACATATAATATTTACTAAAAGTACACCAAATACATTTTATATACTGTAAATAAAATATCAAAAAGTACAGTAAATATACATTACATATTGTACATAATATATCAAAAAGTACACCAAATATGTGTTATATATACCGTAAATAAACTTTCAAATCTACAGGAATTATGTTTAATATACAGTACATAAAATATCAAAAATTACACCAAAAGTATATTATATACTGTAAATAAAATATCAAAAATTACAGTAAGTATATATTACATACTGTACATAAAATATCAAAAAGTACACCAAATATGTGTTATATATACTGTAAATAAACTATCACAAACTACAGTAATTATATTTAATATACTGTACATAAAATATCAAAAATTACACCAAATGTATGCTATTTACTGTAAATAAAATATCAAAAATACAGTAAATATATATTACACACCATATGTAAAATATCACAATCTACACAAAATATATATTATATAATTTACATAAAATATAAAAAGGACACCAAATATATCTTATATACTCTACATAAAATATCAAAATGTACAGTAAATATATTTCATATATTGTGCATATAATATTAACTAAAAGTACACCAAATACATTTTATGTACTGTAAATAGAATATCAAAATGTACAGTAAATATATATTACATATTGTTCATAAAATATCAAAAAGTACACCAAATACGTGTTATATATACTGTCAATAAACTATCACAAACTACAGTAATTACATTTAATATACTGTACATAAAATATCAAAAATTACACCAAATGTATATTATATACTATTAAATATCAAAAATTACATTAAATATATGTTACACACCCTATGTAAAATATCAAAAACTACACCAAATATATATTATATAATTTACATAAAATATCAAAAGGACACTAAATATATCTTATATACTGTACATAAAATATCAAAAAGTACAGTAAATATATTTCATTTATTGTGCATATAATATTAACTAAAAGTACACCAAATACATTTTATGTACTGTAAATAGAATATCAAAAAGTACAGTAAATATATATTACATACTGTACATAAAATATCAAAAAGTACACCAAATACGTGTTATATATACAGTAAATAAACTATCACAAACTACATTAATTATATTTAATATACTGTACATAAAATATCAAAAATTACACCAAATGTATGTTATTTACTGTAAATAAAATATCAAAAATACAGTAAATATATATTACACACCATATGTAAAATATCACAATCTACACAAAATATATATGATATAATTTACATAAAATATCAAAAGGACACCAAATATATCTTATATACTGTACATAAAATATCAAAATGTACAGTAAATATATTTCATATATTGTACATATAATATTAACTAAAAGTACACCAAATACATTTTATATACTGTAAATAAAATATCAAAAATTTCAGTAAATATATATTACGTACTGTACATAAAATATCAATAAGTACACCATATATGTGTTATATATACTGTAAATAAACTATCAAAAACTACAGTAATTATAATTAATATACTGTACATAAAATATCAAAAATTACACCATATGTATGTTCTTTAGTGTAAATAAAATATCAAAAAGTACAGTAAATATATATTGCACACCATATGTAAAATATCACAATCTCAAACAATATATATTATATAACTTACATAAAACATCATAAGGACACCAATTATATCTTATATACTTTACATAAAATATCAAAAAGTACAGTAAATATATTTCATATATTGTACATATAATATTAATTAACAGTACACCAAATACATTTTATATACTGTAAATAATCAAAAAGTACAGTAAATACATATTACATACTGTACATAAAATATCAAAAAGTACACCAAATACGTGTTATATATACTGTAAATAAACTATCAGAAACTACAGTAATTATATTTAATATACTGTACATAAAATATCAAAAATTACACCAAATGTATATTATATACTCTTAAATATCAAAAATTACAGTAAATATATATTACACACCCTATGTAAAATATCAAAAACTACACCAAATATATATTATATAATTTACATAAAATATCAAAAAGACACTAAATATATCTTATATACTGTACATAAAATATCAAAAAGTACAGTAAATATATTTCATATGTTGTGCATATAATATTAACTAAAAGTACACCAAATACATTTTATGTACTGTAAATAGAATATCAAAAAGTACAGTAAATATATATTACATACTGTACATAAAATATCAAAAAGTACACCAAATATGTGTTATATATACTGTAAATAAACTATCACAAACTACAGTAATTATATTTAATATACTGTACATAAAATATCAAAAATTACACCAAATGTATATTATATACTCTTAAATATCAAAAATTACAGTAAATATATATTACACACCCTATGTAAAATATCAAAAACTACACCAAATATATATTATATAATTTACATAAAATATCAAAAGGACACTAAATATATCTTATATACTGTACATAAAATATCAAAAAGTACAGTAAATATATTTCATATGTTGTGCATATAATATTAACTAAAAGTACACCAAATACATTTTATGTACTGTAAATAGAATATCAAAAATACAGTAAATATATATTACATACTGTACATAAAATATCAAAAAGTACACCAAATATGTCTTATATATACTGTAAATAAACTATCACAAACTACGGTAATTATATTTAATATACTGTACATAAAATATCAAAAGTTACACCAAAGGTATGTTATTTACTGTAAATAAAATGTCAGAAATACAGTAAATATATATTACACACCATATGTAAAATATCACAATCTACACAAAATATATATTATATAATTTATATAAAATATCAAAAGGACACCAAATATATCTTCTATACTGTACATAAAATATCAAAATGTACAGTAAATATAATTCATATATTGTACATATAATATTAACTAAAAGTACACCTAATACATTATATATGTTGTAAATAAAATATCAAAAGGTACAGTAAATATATATTACATACAGTACATAAAATATCAAAAAGTACACCAAATATGTGTTATATATACTGTAAATGAACTATCAAAAACTACAGTAATTATATTTAATATACTGTACATAAAATATCAAAAATTACACGAAATGTATATTATATACTGTAAATAAAATATCAAACAGGACAGTAAATATATACTACACACCCTATGTAAAATATCAAAAACTACACCAAATATATATTATATAATTTACATAAAATATCAAAAGGACACCAAATATATATTATATACTGTACGTAAAATATCAAAAAGTACAGTAAATATATTTCATATATTGTACATATAATATTAACTAAAAGTACACCAAATACATTTTATATACTGTAAATAAAGTATCAAAAAGTACAGTAAATACATATTACATACTGTACATAAAATATCAAAAAGTACACCAAATACGTGTTATATATACTGTAAATAAACTATCAAAAACTACAGTAATTATATTTAATATACTGTACATAAAATATCAAAAACTACACCAAATGTATGTTATTTACTGTAAATGAAATATCAAAAATACAGTAAATATATATTACACACCATAAGTAAAATATCACAATCTACACAAAATATATATTATATAATTTATATAAAATATCAAAAGGACACCAAATATATCTTATATACTGTACATAAAATATCAAAATGTACAGTAAATATATTTCATATATTGTACATATAATATTAACTAAAAGTACACCTAATACATTATATATATTGTAAATAAAATATCAAAAGGTACAGTAAATATATATTACATACAGTACATAAAATATCAAAAAGTACACCAAATATGTGTTATATATACTGTAAATAAACTATCAAAAACTACAGTAATTATATTTAATATACTGTACATAAAATATCAAAAATTACACGAAATGTATATTATATACTGTAAATAAAATATCAAACAGGACAGTAAATATATACTACACACCCTATGTAAAATATCAAAAACTACACCAAATATATATTATATAATTTACATAAAATATCAAAAGGACACCAAATATATCTTATATACTGTACATAAAATATCAAAAAGTATAGTAAATATATTTCATATGTTGTACATATAATATTTACTAAAATACACCAAATACATTTTATATACTGTAAATAAAATATCAAAATCTACAGTAAATATACATTAGATATTGTACATAATATATCAAAAAGTACACCAAATATGTGTTATATATACTGTAAATAAACTATCAAAGTCTACAGTAATTATGTTTAATATACAGTACATAAAATATCTAAAATTACACCAAAAGTATATTATATACTGTAAATAAAATATCAAAAATTCCAGTAAATATATATTACATACTGTACATAAAATATCAAAAAGTACACCACATATGTGTTATATATACTGTAAATATCAAAAACTACAGTAATTATATTCAATATACCGTATATAAAATATCAGAAATTACACCAAATGTAAATTATATGCTGTAAATAAAATATCAAAAAGGACAGTAAATATATACTACACACCCTATGTAAAATATCAAAAACTACATCAAATATATATTATATAATTTACATAAAATATAAAAAGGACACGAAATATATCTTATATACTGTAGATAAAATATCAAAATGTACAGTAAATATATTTCATATATTGTGCATATAATATTAACTAAAAGTACACCAAATACATTTTATGTACTGTAAATAGAATATCAAAAAGTACAGTAAATATATATTACATATTGTACATAAAATATCAAAAAGTACACCAAATACGTGTTATATATACTGTGAATAAAGTATCACAAACTACAGTAATTATATTTAATATACTGTACATAAAATATCAAAAATTACACCAAATGTATATTATATACTCTAAAATATCAAAAATTACAGTAAATATATATTACACACCCTATGTAAAATATCAAAAACTACACCAAATATATATTATATAATTTACATAAAATATCAAAAGGACACTAAAAATATCTTATATACTGTACATAAAATATCAAAAAGTACAGTAAATATATTTCATATATTGTGCATATAATATTAACTAAAAGTACACCAAATACATTTTATGTACTGTAAATAGAATATCAAAAATACAGTAAATATATAGTACCTATTGTACATAAAATATCAAAAAGTACACCAAATACGTGTTATATATACTGTAAATAAACTATCACAAACAAAAGTAATTATATTTAATATACTGTACATAAAATATCAAAAATTACACCAAATGTATATTATATACTCTAAAATATCAAAAATTACAGTAAATATATATTACACACCCTATGTAAAATATCAAAAACTACACCAAATATATATTATATAATTTACATAAAATATCAAAAAGACACTAAATATATCTTATATACTGTACATAAAATATCAAAAAGTACAGTAAATATATTTCATATATTGTGCATATATTAACTAAAAGTACACCAAATACATTTTATGTACTGTAAATACAATATCAAAAAGTACAGTAAATATATATTACATACTGTACATAAAATATCAAAAAGTACACCAAATATGTGTTATATATGCTGTAAATAAACTATCACAAACTACAGTAATTATATTTAATATACTGTACATAAAATATCAAAAATTACACCAAATGTATGTTATTTACTGTAAATAAAATATCAAAAATACAGTAAATATATATTACACACCATATGTAAAATATCACAATCTACACAAAATATATATTATATAATTTACATAAAATATCAAAAGGACACCAAATATATCTTATATACTGTTCATAAAATATCAAAAATTACAGCAAATATATTTCATATATTGTACATATAATATTAACTAAAAGTACAACAAATACATTATATATATTGTAAATAAAATATCAAATTGTACAGTAAATATATATTACATACAGTACATAAAATATCAAAAAGTACACCAAATATGTGTTATATATACTGTAAATAAACTATCAAAAACTACAGTAATTATATTTAATATACTGTAATAAAATATCAAAAATTACACGAAATGTATATTATATACTGTAAATAAAATATCAAACAGGACAGTAAATATATACTACACACCCTATGTAAAATATCAAAAACTACACCAAATATATATTATATAATTTACATAAAATATCAAAAGGACACCAAATATATCTTATATACTGTACATTTAATATCAGAAAGTATAGTAAATATATTTCATATGTTGTACATATAATATTTACTAAAAGTACACCAAATACATTTTATATACTGTAAATAAAATATCAAAAACTACAGTAAATATACATTACATATTGTACATAATATATCAAAAAGTACACCAAATATGTGTTATATATACTGTAAATAAACTATCAAAGTCTACAGTAATTATGTTTAATATACAGTACATAAAATATCAAAAATTACACCAAAAGTATATTGTATACTGTAAATAAAATATCAAAAATTACAGTAAATATATATTACATACTGTACATAAAATATCAAAAAGTACACCACATATGTGTTACATATACTGTAAATATCAAAAACTACAGTAATTATATTCAATATACGGTATATAAAATATCAGAAATTACACCAAATGTAAATTATATGCTGTAAATAAATTATCAAAAAGGACAGTAAATATATAATACACACCCTATGTAAAATATCAAAAACTACATCAAATATATATTATATAATTTACATAAAATATAAAAAGGACACCAAATATATCTTATATACTGTAGATAAAATATCAAAATGTACAGTAAATATATTTCATATATTGTGCATATAATATTAACTAAAAGTACACCAAATACATTTTATGTACTGTAAATAGAATATCAAAAAGTACAGTAAATATATATTACATATTGTACATAAAATATCAAAAAGTACACCAAATACGTGTTATATATACTGTGAATAAAGTATCACAAACTACAGTAATTATATTTAATATACTGTACATAAAATATCAAAAATTACACGAAATGTATATTATATACTGTAAATAAAATATCAAACAGGACAGTAAATATATACTACACACCCTATGTAAAATATCAAAAACTACACCAAATATATATTATATAATTTACATAAAATATCAAAAGGACACCAAATATATCTTATATACTGTACATAAAATATCAGAAAGTATAGTAAATATATTTCATATGTTGTACATATAATATTTACTAAAAGTAAACCAAATACATTTTATATACTGTAAATAAAATATCAAAAAGTACAGTAAATATACATTACATATTGTACATAATATATCAAAAAGTACACCAAATATGTGTTATATATACTGTAAATAAACTTTCAAAATCTACAGTAATTATGTTTAATATACAGTACATAAAATATCAAAAATTACACCAAATGTATATTATATACTGTAAATAAAATATCAAAAATTACAGTAAGTATATATTACATACTGTACATAAAATAACAAAAAGTACACCAAATATGTGTTACCTATACTGTAAATAAACTATCACAAACTACAGTAATTATATTTAATATACTGTACATAAAATATCAAAAATTACACCAAATGTATGCTATTTACTGTAAATAAAATATCAAAAATACAGTAAGTATATATTACACACCATATGTAAAATATCACAATCTACACAAAATATATATTATATAATTTACATAAAATATCAAAAGGACACCAAATATAACTTATATACTCTACATAAAATATCAAAATGTACAGTACATATATTTCATATATTGTACATATAATATTAACTAAAAGTACACCAAATACATTTTATATACTGTAAATAAAATATCAAAAAGTACAGTAAATATACATTACATATTGTACATAATATATCAAAAAGTACACCAAATATTTGTTATATATACTGTAAATAAACTAACAAAATCTACAGTAATTATGTTTAATATACAGTACATATAATATCAAAAATTACACCAAAAGTATATTGTATACTGTAAATAAAATATCAAAAATTACAGTAAATATATATGACATACTGTACATAAAATATCAAAAAGTACACCACATATGTGTTATATATACTGTAAATATCAAAAACTACAGTAATTATATTCAATGTACGGTATATAAAATATCAGAAATTACACCAAATATAAATTATACGCTGTAAATAAAATATCAAAAAGGACAGTAAATATATACTACACACCCTATGTAAAATATGAAAAACTACATCAAATATATATTATATAATTTACATAAAATATAAAAAGGACACCAAATATATCTTATATACTGTAGATAAAATATCAAAATGTACAGTAAATATATTTCATATATTGTGCATATAATATTAACTAAAAGTACACCAAATACATTTTATGTACTGTAAACAGAATATCAAAAAGTACAGTAAATATATATTACATACAGTACATAAAATATCAAAAAGTACACCAAATATGTGTTATATATACTGTAAATAAACTATCAAAAACTACAGTAATTATATTTAATATACTGTATATAAAATATCAGAAATAACACCAAATGTATATTATATACTGTAAATAAAATATCAAACAGGACAGTAAATATATACTACACACCCTATGTAAAATATCAAAAAGTACACCAAATATATATTATATAATTTACATAAAATATTAAAAGGACACCAAATATATCTTATATACTGTACATAAAATATCAAAAAGTATAGTAAATATATTTCATATGTTGTACATATAATATTTACTAAAAGTACACCAAATACATTTTATATACTGTAAATAAAATATCAAAAACTACAGTAAATATACATTACATATTGTACATAATATATCAAAAAGTACACCAAATATGAGTTATATATACTGTAAATAAACTATCAAAATCTACAGTAATTATGTTTAATATACAGTACATAAAATATCAAAAATTACACCAAATGTATATTATATACTGTAAATAAAATATCAAAAATTTCAGTAAGTATATATTACATACTGTACATAAAATATCAAAAAGTACACCACATATGTGTTATATATACTGTAAATATCAAAAACTACAGTAATTATATTCAATGTACGGTATATAAAATATCAGAAATTACACCAAATGTAAATTATATGCTGTAAATAAAATATCAAAAAGGACAGTAAATATATACTACACACCCTATGTAAAATATCAAAAACTACATCAAATATATATTATATAATTTACATAAAATATAAAAAGGACAAAAATATATCTTATATACTGTAGATAAAATATCAAAATGTACAGTAATTATATTTCATATATTGTGCATATAATATTAACTAAAAGTACACCAAGTACATTTTATATACCGTAAATAAAATATCAAGTTGTACAGTAAATATACATTACATACTGTACATAAAATATCTAAAATTACACCAAATAAGTGTTATATATACTGTAAATAAACTATGAAAAACTACAGTAATTATATTTAATATACTGTACATAAAATATCAAAAATTACACTAAATGTATATTATATACTGTAAATAAAATATGAAAAAGTACAGTAAAGCTTTATTACACTCTATGTAAAATATCAAAAACTACACCAAATATATATTATATAATTTACATAAAATATCAAAAGGACACCAAATATATCTTTTATACGGTACATAAAATGTCAAAAAGTACAGTAAATATATTTCATATATTGTACATATAATATTAACTAAAAGTACACCAAATACGTTTTATATACTGTAAATAAATTATCAAAAAGTGCAGTAAATATATATTACATACAGTACATAAAATATCAAAAAGTACACCAAATATGTGTTATATATACTGTAAATAAACTATAAAAAACTACCGTAATTATATTTAAAATACTGTACATAAAATATCAAAAATTACACCAAATGTATATTATATACTGTAAATAAAATATCAAACAAGACACTAAATATATATGACACACCCTATGTAAAATATCAAAAACTACACCAAACATATATTATATAATTTACATAAAATATCAAAAGGACACCAAATATATATTATATACTGTACATAAAATATCAAAAAGTACAGTAAATATATTTCATGTATTGTACATATAATATTAACTAAAACTACACCAAATACATTTTATATACCGTAAATAAAATATCAAATAGTACAGTAAATGTACATTACATACTGTACATAAAATATCAAAAAGTACACCAAATATGTGTTATATATACTGTAAATATACTATGAAAAACTACAGTAATTATATTTAATATACTGCACATAAAATATCAAAAAATTTATTAAAATGTATATTATATACTGTAAATAAAATATCAAAAAGTACAGTAAATATATACTACATACTGTACATAAAATATCAAAATGTACACCAAATATGTGTTATAAATACTGTAAATATACTATCAAAAACTACAGTAATTATATTTAATATACTGTATATAAAATATAAAAATTACACCAAATGTATATTTTATAGTGTAAAGAAAATATCAAAAAGGACGGTAAATACATATTACACACCCTATGTATAATATCAAAAACTACACCAAATATATATTATATAATTTTCATAAAATATCAAAAGGACACCAAATATATCTTATATACTGTACATAAAATATCAAAAAGTACAGTAAATATGTTTCATATATTGTACATATAATATTATCTAAAAGTACAGCAAAGACATTTTATATACTGTAAATAAAATTTCAAAAATTTCCTTAAATATATATTACATACAGTACATAAAATATCAAAAAGTACACCAAATATGTGTTATATATACTGTAAATAAACTATCAAAAACTACAGTAATTATATTTAATATACTGTACATAAAATATCAAAAATTACACGAAATGTATATTATATACTGTAAATAAAATATCAAACAGGACAGTAAATATATACTACACACCCTATGTAAAATATCAAAAACTACACCAAATATATATTATATAATTTACATAAAATATCAAAAGGACACCAAATATATCTTCTATACTGAACATAAATATCAAAAAGTACAGTAAATATATTTCATATATTGTACATATAATATTAACTAAAAGTACACCAAATACATTTTATATACTGTAAATAAAATATCAAAATGTACAGTAAATATACATTAGATACTGTACAAAATATATCAAAAAGTACACGAAATATGTGTAATATATACGGTAAATAAACTATCAAAAACTACAGTAATTATATTTAATATGCTGTACATAAAATATCAAAACTTACACCAAATGAATATTATATACTCTAAATAACATATCAAAAAGTACAGTAAATATATATTACACACCCTATGGAAAATATCAAAAACTACACCAAATATATATTATATAAATTACATAAAATATCAAAAGTACACCAAGTATATATTACATACTGTACATAAAATATCAAAATGTACAGTAAATATGGCTCATATATTGTATATATATTATTAACTAAAAGTACACCAAATACATTTTATATACTCTAAATAAAATATCAAACAGTACAGTAAATATATATTATATACTGTACATAAAATATCAAATAGTACACCAAATATGTGTTATGTATACTGTAAATAAACTATCAAAAACTACAGTAAATATGTTTAATATACTGTACATAAAATATCAAAAATTACTCCAAATGTACATTATATAGTGTCAATAAAATATCAAAAAAACAGTAAATATATATTACACACCCTATGTAAAATATCAAAAATTTCACCAAATATATATTACATAATTTACATAAAATATCAAAAGGACACCAAATATATCTCATATACTGTACGTAAAATATCAAAAACTACAGTAAATATATTTAACATATTGTACAAATAATATTACCTAAAAGTACACCAAATACATTTTATATAGTGTAAATAAAATATCAAAAAGTACAGTAAATATATATTACATACTGTACTTAAAATATCAAAAAGTACACGAAATATGTGTTATATATACTGTAAATTAACTATCAAAAACTACAGTAATTATATTTTAAATACTGTACATAAAATATAAAAAATTACACCAAATGTATATTATTTACTGTAAATAAAATATCAAAAAGTACAGTAAATATATATTACACACCATATGTAAAATATCACAATCTACACCAAATATATATTATATAATTCACAAAAAATATCAAAAGGACACCAAATATATCTTATATACTGTACATAAAGTATCAAAATGTACAGTAAATATATTTCATATATTGTACATATAATATAAACTAAAAGTACACCAAATACATTTTATATAGTGTAAATAAAATATCAAATAGTACAGTAAATATATATTACACACCATCTGTAAAATATGACAATCTACACCAAATATATATTATATTATTTACATAAAATATCAAAAGGACACCAAATATATATTATATACTGTACATAAAATATCAAAAAGTACAGTAAATATATTTCATATGTTGTACATATAATATTAACTAAAAGTACACCAAATACATTTTATATAGTGTAAATAAAATATCAAAAAGTACAGTAAATATATATTGCACCCCATATGTAAAATATCACAATATACAACAAATATATATTATATAATTTACATAAAATATCAAAAGGACACCAAATATATCTTATATACTGTACATAAAATATCAAAATGTACAGTAAATATATTTCATATATTGTATAAATAATATTAACTAAAAGTACACCTAATACATATTATATAGTTTAAATAAAATATCAAAAATTACAGTGAATATATATTACATACTGTATATAAATTATCAAAAAGTACACCAAATATGTGTTATATATAGTGTAAATAAACTATCAAAAACTACAGTAATTTTATTTAATATACTGTACATAAAATATCAAAAATTACACCAAATGTATATTATATACTGTAAATAAAATATCAAACAGGACAGTAAATATATACTACACACCCTATGTAAAATATCAAAAACTACACCAAATATATATTATATAATTTACATAAAATATCAAAAGGACACCAAATATATCTTATATACTGTACATTTAATATCAGAAAGTATAGTAAATATATTTCATATGTTGTACATATAATATTTACTAAAAGTACACCAAATACATTTTATATACTGTAAATAAAATATCAAAAACTACAGTAAATATACATTACATATTGTACATAATATATCAAAAAGTACACCAAATATGTGTTATATATACTGTAAATAAACTATCAAAGTCTACAGTAATTATGTTTAATATACAGTACATAAAATATCAAAAATTACACCAAAAGTATATTGTATACTGTAAATAAAATATCAAAAATTACAGTAAATATATATTACATACTGTACATAAAATATCAAAAAGTACACCACATATGTGTTACATATACTGTAAATATCAAAAACTACAGTAATTATATTCAATATACGGTATATAAAATATCAGAAATTACACCAAATGTAAATTATATGCTGTAAATAAATTATCAAAAAGGACAGTAAATATATAATACACACCCTATGTAAAATATCAAAAACTACATCAAATATATATTATATAATTTACATAAAATATAAAAAGGACACCAAATATATCTTATATACTGTAGATAAAATATCAAAATGTACAGTAAATATATTTCATATATTGTGCATATAATATTAACTAAAAGTACACCAAATACATTTTATGTACTGTAAATAGAATATCAAAAAGTACAGTAAATATATATTACATATTGTACATAAAATATCAAAAAGTACACCAAATACGTGTTATATATACTGTGAATAAAGTATCACAAACTACAGTAATTATATTTAATATACTGTACATAAAATATCAAAAATTACACGAAATGTATATTATATACTGTAAATAAAATATCAAACAGGACAGTAAATATATACTACACACCCTATGTAAAATATCAAAAACTACACCAAATATATATTATATAATTTACATAAAATATCAAAAGGACACCAAATATATCTTATATACTGTACATAAAATATCAGAAAGTATAGTAAATATATTTCATATGTTGTACATATAATATTTACTAAAAGTAAACCAAATACATTTTATATACTGTAAATAAAATATCAAAAAGTACAGTAAATATACATTACATATTGTACATAATATATCAAAAAGTACACCAAATATGTGTTATATATACTGTAAATAAACTTTCAAAATCTACAGTAATTATGTTTAATATACAGTACATAAAATATCAAAAATTACACCAAATGTATATTATATACTGTAAATAAAATATCAAAAATTACAGTAAGTATATATTACATACTGTACATAAAATAACAAAAAGTACACCAAATATGTGTTACCTATACTGTAAATAAACTATCACAAACTACAGTAATTATATTTAATATACTGTACATAAAATATCAAAAATTACACCAAATGTATGCTATTTACTGTAAATAAAATATCAAAAATACAGTAAGTATATATTACACACCATATGTAAAATATCACAATCTACACAAAATATATATTATATAATTTACATAAAATATCAAAAGGACACCAAATATAACTTATATACTCTACATAAAATATCAAAATGTACAGTACATATATTTCATATATTGTACATATAATATTAACTAAAAGTACACCAAATACATTTTATATACTGTAAATAAAATATCAAAAAGTACAGTAAATATACATTACATATTGTACATAATATATCAAAAAGTACACCAAATATTTGTTATATATACTGTAAATAAACTAACAAAATCTACAGTAATTATGTTTAATATACAGTACATATAATATCAAAAATTACACCAAAAGTATATTGTATACTGTAAATAAAATATCAAAAATTACAGTAAATATATATGACATACTGTACATAAAATATCAAAAAGTACACCACATATGTGTTATATATACTGTAAATATCAAAAACTACAGTAATTATATTCAATGTACGGTATATAAAATATCAGAAATTACACCAAATATAAATTATACGCTGTAAATAAAATATCAAAAAGGACAGTAAATATATACTACACACCCTATGTAAAATATGAAAAACTACATCAAATATATATTATATAATTTACATAAAATATAAAAAGGACACCAAATATATCTTATATACTGTAGATAAAATATCAAAATGTACAGTAAATATATTTCATATATTGTGCATATAATATTAACTAAAAGTACACCAAATACATTTTATGTACTGTAAACAGAATATCAAAAAGTACAGTAAATATATATTACATACAGTACATAAAATATCAAAAAGTACACCAAATATGTGTTATATATACTGTAAATAAACTATCAAAAACTACAGTAATTATATTTAATATACTGTATATAAAATATCAGAAATAACACCAAATGTATATTATATACTGTAAATAAAATATCAAACAGGACAGTAAATATATACTACACACCCTATGTAAAATATCAAAAAGTACACCAAATATATATTATATAATTTACATAAAATATTAAAAGGACACCAAATATATCTTATATACTGTACATAAAATATCAAAAAGTATAGTAAATATATTTCATATGTTGTACATATAATATTTACTAAAAGTACACCAAATACATTTTATATACTGTAAATAAAATATCAAAAACTACAGTAAATATACATTACATATTGTACATAATATATCAAAAAGTACACCAAATATGAGTTATATATACTGTAAATAAACTATCAAAATCTACAGTAATTATGTTTAATATACAGTACATAAAATATCAAAAATTACACCAAATGTATATTATATACTGTAAATAAAATATCAAAAATTTCAGTAAGTATATATTACATACTGTACATAAAATATCAAAAAGTACACCACATATGTGTTATATATACTGTAAATATCAAAAACTACAGTAATTATATTCAATGTACGGTATATAAAATATCAGAAATTACACCAAATGTAAATTATATGCTGTAAATAAAATATCAAAAAGGACAGTAAATATATACTACACACCCTATGTAAAATATCAAAAACTACATCAAATATATATTATATAATTTACATAAAATATAAAAAGGACAAAAATATATCTTATATACTGTAGATAAAATATCAAAATGTACAGTAATTATATTTCATATATTGTGCATATAATATTAACTAAAAGTACACCAAGTACATTTTATATACCGTAAATAAAATATCAAGTTGTACAGTAAATATACATTACATACTGTACATAAAATATCTAAAATTACACCAAATAAGTGTTATATATACTGTAAATAAACTATGAAAAACTACAGTAATTATATTTAATATACTGTACATAAAATATCAAAAATTACACTAAATGTATATTATATACTGTAAATAAAATATGAAAAAGTACAGTAAAGCTTTATTACACTCTATGTAAAATATCAAAAACTACACCAAATATATATTATATAATTTACATAAAATATCAAAAGGACACCAAATATATCTTTTATACGGTACATAAAATGTCAAAAAGTACAGTAAATATATTTCATATATTGTACATATAATATTAACTAAAAGTACACCAAATACGTTTTATATACTGTAAATAAATTATCAAAAAGTGCAGTAAATATATATTACATACAGTACATAAAATATCAAAAAGTACACCAAATATGTGTTATATATACTGTAAATAAACTATAAAAAACTACCGTAATTATATTTAAAATACTGTACATAAAATATCAAAAATTACACCAAATGTATATTATATACTGTAAATAAAATATCAAACAAGACACTAAATATATATGACACACCCTATGTAAAATATCAAAAACTACACCAAACATATATTATATAATTTACATAAAATATCAAAAGGACACCAAATATATATTATATACTGTACATAAAATATCAAAAAGTACAGTAAATATATTTCATGTATTGTACATATAATATTAACTAAAACTACACCAAATACATTTTATATACCGTAAATAAAATATCAAATAGTACAGTAAATGTACATTACATACTGTACATAAAATATCAAAAAGTACACCAAATATGTGTTATATATACTGTAAATATACTATGAAAAACTACAGTAATTATATTTAATATACTGCACATAAAATATCAAAAAATTTATTAAAATGTATATTATATACTGTAAATAAAATATCAAAAAGTACAGTAAATATATACTACATACTGTACATAAAATATCAAAATGTACACCAAATATGTGTTATAAATACTGTAAATATACTATCAAAAACTACAGTAATTATATTTAATATACTGTATATAAAATATAAAAATTACACCAAATGTATATTTTATAGTGTAAAGAAAATATCAAAAAGGACGGTAAATACATATTACACACCCTATGTATAATATCAAAAACTACACCAAATATATATTATATAATTTTCATAAAATATCAAAAGGACACCAAATATATCTTATATACTGTACATAAAATATCAAAAAGTACAGTAAATATGTTTCATATATTGTACATATAATATTATCTAAAAGTACAGCAAAGACATTTTATATACTGTAAATAAAATTTCAAAAATTTCCTTAAATATATATTACATACAGTACATAAAATATCAAAAAGTACACCAAATATGTGTTATATATACTGTAAATAAACTATCAAAAACTACAGTAATTATATTTAATATACTGTACATAAAATATCAAAAATTACACGAAATGTATATTATATACTGTAAATAAAATATCAAACAGGACAGTAAATATATACTACACACCCTATGTAAAATATCAAAAACTACACCAAATATATATTATATAATTTACATAAAATATCAAAAGGACACCAAATATATCTTCTATACTGAACATAAATATCAAAAAGTACAGTAAATATATTTCATATATTGTACATATAATATTAACTAAAAGTACACCAAATACATTTTATATACTGTAAATAAAATATCAAAATGTACAGTAAATATACATTAGATACTGTACAAAATATATCAAAAAGTACACGAAATATGTGTAATATATACGGTAAATAAACTATCAAAAACTACAGTAATTATATTTAATATGCTGTACATAAAATATCAAAACTTACACCAAATGAATATTACATACTCTAAATAACATATCAAAAAGTACAGTAAATATATATTACACACCCTATGGAAAATATCAAAAACTACACCAAATATATATTATATAAATTACATAAAATATCAAAAGTACACCAAGTATATATTACATACTGTACATAAAATATCAAAATGTACAGTAAATATGGCTCATATATTGTATATATATTATTAACTAAAAGTACACCAAATACATTTTATATACTCTAAATAAAATATCAAACAGTACAGTAAATATATATTATATACTGTACATAAAATATCAAATAGTACACCAAATATGTGTTATGTATACTGTAAATAAACTATCAAAAACTACAGTAAATATGTTTAATATACTGTACATAAAATATCAAAAATTACTCCAAATGTACATTATATAGTGTCAATAAAATATCAAAAAAACAGTAAATATATATTACACACCCTATGTAAAATATCAAAAATTTCACCAAATATATATTACATAATTTACATAAAATATCAAAAGGACACCAAATATATCTCATATACTGTACGTAAAATATCAAAAACTACAGTAAATATATTTAACATATTGTACAAATAATATTACCTAAAAGTACACCAAATACATTTTATATAGTGTAAATAAAATATCAAAAAGTACAGTAAATATATATTACATACTGTACTTAAAATATCAAAAAGTACACGAAATATGTGTTATATATACTGTAAATTAACTATCAAAAACTACAGTAATTATATTTTAAATACTGTACATAAAATATAAAAAATTACACCAAATGTATATTATTTACTGTAAATAAAATATCAAAAAGTACAGTAAATATATATTACACACCATATGTAAAATATCACAATCTACACCAAATATATATTATATAATTCACAAAAAATATCAAAAGGACACCAAATATATCTTATATACTGTACATAAAGTATCAAAATGTACAGTAAATATATTTCATATATTGTACATATAATATAAACTAAAAGTACACCAAATACATTTTATATAGTGTAAATAAAATATCAAATAGTACAGTAAATATATATTACACACCATCTGTAAAATATGACAATCTACACCAAATATATATTATATTATTTACATAAAATATCAAAAGGACACCAAATATATATTATATACTGTACATAAAATATCAAAAAGTACAGTAAATATATTTCATATGTTGTACATATAATATTAACTAAAAGTACACCAAATACATTTTATATAGTGTAAATAAAATATCAAAAAGTACAGTAAATATATATTACACCCCATATGTAAAATATCACAATATACAACAAATATATATTATATAATTTACATAAAATATCAAAAGGACACCAAATATATCTTATATACTGTACATAAAATATCAAAATGTACAGTAAATATATTTCATATATTGTATAAATAATATTAACTAAAAGTACACCTAATACATATTATATAGTTTAAATAAAATATCAAAAATTACAGTGAATATATATTACATACTGTATATAAATTATCAAAAAGTACACCAAATATGTGTTATATATAGTGTAAATAAACTATCAAAAACTACAGTAATTTTATTTAATATACTGTACATAAAATATCAAAAATTACACCAAATGTATATTATTTCCTGTAAATAAAATACCAAATAGAACAGTAAATATATATTACACACCCTATGTAAAATATCACAAACTACACCAAATATATATTATATAATTTACATAAAATATCAAAAGGACACCAAATATATCTTATATACTGTACATAAAATATCAAAAAGTATAGTAAATATATTTCATATGTTGTACATATAATATTTACTAAAAGTTCACCAAATACATTTTATATACTGTAAATAAAATATCAAAAACTACAGTAAATATACATTACATATTGTACATAATATATCAAAAAGTACACCAAATATGTGTTATATATACTGTAAATAAACTATCAAAGTCTACAGTAATTATGTTTAATATACAGTACATAAAATATCAAAAATTACACCAAAAGTATATTATATACTGTAAATAAAATATCAAAAATTACGGTAAATATATATTACATACTGTACATAAAATATCAAAAAGTACACCACATATGTGTTATTTATACTGTAAATATCAAAAACTACAGTAATTATATTCAATGTACGGTATATAAAATATCAGAAATTACACCAAATGTAAATTATATGCTGTAAATAAAATATCAAAAAGGACAGTAAATGTATACTACACACCCTATGTAAAATATCAAAAACTACATCAAATATATATTATATAATTTACATAAAATATAAAAAGGACACCAAATATATCTTATATACTGTAGATAAAATATCAAAATGTACAGTAAATATATTTCATATATTGTGCATATAATATTAACTAAAAGTACACCAAATACATTTTATGTACTGTAAATAGAATATCAAAAAGTACAGTAAATATATATTACATACTGTACATAAAATATCAAAAAGTACACCAAATATGTGTTATATATACTGTAAATAAACTATCACAAACTACAGTCATTATATTTAATATACTGTACATTAAATATCAAAAATTACACCAAATGTATGTTATTTACCGAAAATAAAATATCAAAAATACAGTAAATATATATTACACACCATATGTAAAATATCAAAATCTACACAAAATATATATTATATAATTTACATAAAATATCAAAAGGACACAAAATATATCTTATATACTGTACATAAAATGTCAAAATGTACAGTAAATATATTTCATATATTGTACATATAATATTAACTAAAAGTACACCAAATACATTTTATATACTGTAAATAAAATATCAAAAATTTCAGTAAATATATATTACGTACTGTACATAAAATATCAATAAGTACACCATATATGTGTTATATATACTGTAAATAAACTATCAAAAACTACAGTAATTATAATTAATATACTGTACATAAAATATCAAAAATTACACCATATGTATGTTATTTAGTGTAAATAAAATATCAAAAATTACAGTAAATATATATTGCACACCATATGTAAAATATCACAATCTCAACCAATATATATTATATAATTTACATAAAATATCATAAGGACACCAATTATATCTTACATACTTTACATAAAATATCAAAAAGTACAGTAAATATATTTCATATATTGTACATATAATATTAACTAAAAGTACACCAAATACATTTTATATACTGTAAATAAAGTATCAAAAAGTACAGTAAATACATATTACATACTGTACATAAAATATCAAAAAGTACACCAAATACGTGTTATATATACTGTAAATAAACTATCAAAAACTACAGTAATTATATTTAATATACTGTAAATAAAATATCAAATATTACACCAAATGTATATTATATACTCTAAAATATCAAAAATTCCAGTAAATATATATTACACACCGTATGTAAAATATCAAAAACTACACCAAATATATATTATATAATTTACATAAAATATCAAAAGGACACTAAATATATCTTATATGCTGTACATAAAATATCAAAAAGTACAGTAAATATATTAAATATATTTTGCATATAATATTAACTAAAAGTATACCAAATACATTTTATGTACTGTAAATAGAATATCAAAAAGTACAGTAAATATATATTACATACTGTACATAAAATATCAAAAAGTACACCAAATATGTGTTATATATACTGTAAATAAACTATCACAAACTACAGTAATTATATTTAATATAGTGTACATAAAATATCAAAAATTACACCAAATGTATGTTATTTACTGTAAATAAAATATCAAAAATGCAGTAAATATATATTACACACCATATGCAAAATATCACAATCTACACAAAATATATATTATATAATTTATATAAAATATCAAAAGGACACCAAATATATCTTATATACTGTACATAAAATATCAAAATGTACAGTAAATATATTTCATATATTGTACATATAATATTAACTAAAAGTACACCTAATACATTATATATAATGTAAATAAAATATCAAAAGGTACAGTAAATATATATTACATACAGTACATAAAATATCAAAATGTACAGTAAATATATTTAATATGTTGTACATATAATATTTACTAAAAGTACACCAAATACATTTTATGTATTGTAAATAGAATATCAAAATGTACAGTAAATATATATTACATACTGTACATAAAATATCAAAAAGTACACCAATTAGGTGTTATATATAGTGTAAATAAACTATCAAAATCTACAGTAATTATGTTTAATATACAGTACATAAAATATCAAAAATTACACCAAAAGTATATTATATACTGTAAATAAAATATCAAAAATTACAGTAAATATATATTACATAATGCACATAAAATATCAAAAAGTACACCAAATATGTGTTATATATACTGTAAATAAACTATCACAAGCTACAGTAATTATATTTAATATACTGTACATAAAATATCAAAAATTAAACCAAATGTATGTTATTTACTGTAAATAAAATATCAAAAATACAGTAAATATATATTACACACCATATGTAAAATATCACAATCTACACAAAATATATATTATATAATTTACATAAAATATCAAAAGGACACCAAATATATCTTATATATTGTACATAAAATATCAAAAATTACAGTAAATATGTTTCATATATTGTACATATAATATTCACTAAAAGTACAGGAAATACATTTTATATACTGTAAATAAAATTTCAAAATTTCCTTAAATATATATTACATACTGTATATAAAATATCAAAAAGTACACCAAATATGTGTTATATATACTGTAAATAAACTATCAAAAACTACAGCAATTATATTTAATATACTGTACATAAAATATCAAAAATTACACCAAATGTATATTATATACACTAAATAAAATATGAAAAAGGACAGTAAATATATATTACACTCTATGTAAAATATCAAAAACTACACCAAATATATATTATATAATTTACATAAAATATCAAAATGACACCAAATATATCTTATATACTGTACATAAATATCAAAAAGTACAGTAAATATATTTCATATATTGTACATATAATATTAACTGAAAGTACACCAAATACATTTTATATACTGTAAATAAAATATCACAAGGTACAGTAAATATACATTAGATACTGTACTTAATATATAAAAAAGTGCACGAAATATGTGTAATATACACGGTAAATAAACTATCAAAAACTACAGTAATTATATTTAATATACTGTACATAAAATATCAAAAATTACACCAAATGAATATTATATACTCTAAATAAAATATCAAAAAGTACAGTAAATATATATTACACACCCTATGGAAAATATCAAAAACTACACCAAATATATATTATATAACTTACATAAAATATCAAAAGTACAACAAGTATATATTATATAATGTATATAAAATATCAAAAAGTACAGTAAATATGGCTCATATATTGTACATATAATATTAACTAAAAGTACACCAAATACATTTCATATACTGTAAATGAAATATCAAAAACTACAGTAAATATATATTACATACAGTTCATAAAATATCAAAAAGTACACCAAATATGTCTTATATATACTGTAAATAAACTATCAAAAACTACATTAATTATATTTAATATACTGTATTTAAAATATCAAAAATTACACCAAATGTGTATTATAGACTGTAAATAAAATATCAAAAAGGACAGTAAATATATATGACACACCCTATGTAAAATATCAAAAACTACACCAAACATATATTATATAATTTACATAAAATATCATAAGGACACAAAATATATCTTATATACTGTACATGAAATATCAAAAGGTACAGTAAATATATTTCATATATTGTACATATAATATTAACTAAAAGTACACCAAACACATTTTATATACCGTAAATAAATTATCAAAAATACAGTAAATATACATTACATACTGTTCATAAAATGTCAAAAATTACACCAAATATGTGTTACATATTCTGTAAATAAACTATGAAAAACTACAGAAATTATATTTAATATAATGTACATAAAATATCAAAAATTACAACAAATGTATATTATATAGTGTAAAGAAAATATCAAAAAGATGGTAAATATATATTACACACCCTATGTAAAATATCAAAAACTACACCAAATATATATTATATAATTTATATAAAATATCAAAAAGCCACCAAATATATCTTATATACTGTACATAAATTATCAAAATGTACAGTAAATATGTTTCATATATTGTACATATAATATTAACCAAAATTACAGCAAATACATTTTATATACTGTAAATAAAATTTCAAAAATTTCAGTAAATATATATTACATACTGTACATAAAATATCAAAAAGTACACCAAATATGTGTTATGTATACTGTAAATAAACTATCAAAAACTACAGTAATTATAATTAATATACTGTACATAAAATATCAAAAATTACACCAAATGTATATTATATACTCTAAATAAAATATGAAAAAGGACAGTAAATATATATTACACTCTACGTAAATTATCAAAAACTACACAAAATATATATTATATAATTTACATAAAACAACAAAAGGACACCAAATATATCTTATATACTGTACATAAAATATCAAAAAGTATATTATATATATTTCATATATTGTACATATAATATTAATTAAAAGTACACCAAATACATTTTATATACCGTAAATAAAATATCAAAATGTACAGTAAATATACATTACATAATGTACATAATATGTCAATAATTACACCAAATATGTGTTATATATACTGTAAATAAACTATAAAAAACTACAGTAATTATATTTAATATACTGTACATTAAATATCAAGAATTACACCAAATGTATATTATATACTCTAAATAATATATCAAAAATTACAGTAGATATATATTACACACCCTATTGAAAATATCAAAAACTACACCAAATATATATTATATAACTTACATAAAATATCAAAAGTACACCAAGTATATATTATATAATGTATATAAAATATCAAAAAGTACAGTAAATATGGCTCATATATTGTACATATAATATTAACTAAAAGTACACCAAATACATTTCATATACTGTAAATAAAATATCAAAAACTACAGTAAATATATATTACATACAGTTCATAAAATATCAAAAAGTACACCACATATGTGTTATATATACTGTAAATAAACTATCAAAAACTACATTAATTATAATTAATATACTGTATATAAAATATCAAAAATTACACCAAATGTGTATTATAGACTGTAAATAAAATATCAAAAAGGACAGTAAATATATATGACACACCCTATGTAAAATATCAAAAATTACACCAAATATATATTATATAATTTACATAAAATATCAAAAGGACACAAAATATATCTTATATACTGTACATGAAATATCAAAAGGTACAGTAAATATATTTCATATATTGTACATATAATATTAACTAAATGTACACCAAATACATTTTATATACCGTAAATAAATTATCAAAAATACAGTAAATATACATTACATACTGTTCATAAAATATCAAAAATTACACCAAATATGTGTTATATATTCTTTAAATAAACTATGAAAACTACAGTAATTATATTTAATATAATGTACATAAAATATCAAAAATTACACCAAATGTATATTATATAGTGTAAAGAAAATATCAAAAAGATGGTAAATATATATTACACACCCTATGTAAAATATCAAAAACTACACCAAATATATATTTTATAATTAATATAAAATATCAAAAGGCCACCAAATATATCTTATATACTGTACATAAATTATCAAAAACTACAGTAAATATGTTTCATATATTGTACATATAATATTAACCAAAATTGCAGCAAATACATTTTATATACTGTAAATAAAATTTCAAAATTTCAGCAAATATATATTACATACTGTACATAAAATATCGAAAAGTATACTAAATATATTTCATATTTTGTACATATAATATTTACTAAAAGTACACCAAATACATTTTATATACTGTAAATAAAATATAAAAATGTACACTAAATATACATTACATATTGTACATAATATATCAAAAAGTACACCAAATATGTGTTATATATACTGTAAATAAAGTATAAAAAACTACAGTAATTATATTTAATATACTGTACATAAAATATCAAAAATTACACCAAATGTATATTATATACTGTAAAAAAAATCAAAAATTACAGTAAATATATATTACACAACTTATGTAAAATATCACAAACTACACCAAATATATATTATATAATTTACATAAAATATTATAAGGACACCAAATATATCTTATATACTGTACAGAAAATATCGAAAGTACACAAAATATGTTTCATATATTGTACATATAATATTAACTAAAAGTACACCAAATAGATTTTTTATACCGTAAATAAATTGTCAAAAATACAGTAAATATACATTACATACTGTACATAAAATATCAAAAATTACACCAAATATGTGTTATATATACTGTAAAATAATTATGAAAAACTACAGTAATTATATTTAAAATAATGTACATAAAATATCAAAAATTACACTAAATGAATATTATATACTGTAAATAAAATATCAAAAATACAGTAAAGTTATATTACACTCTATGTAAAATATCAAAAACTACACAAAATATATATTATATAATTTATATAAAATATCAAAAGGACACCAAATATATCTTATATACTGTACATAAAATACCAAAAAGTACAGTAAATATATTTCATATATTCAACATATAATATTAACTAAAAGTACACCAAATACATTTTACATACCGTAAATAAAATATCAAAAATTACGTAAATATACATTACATACCGTACATAAAATATCAAAAATTACACGAAATATGTGTTATATATACTGTAAATAAACTGTGAAAAACTACAGTAATTATTTTTAATATACTGTACATAAAATATCAAAAATTACACTAAATGTATATTATATACTGTAAATAAAATATCAAATAGTACAGTAAAGATATATTACACTCTATGTAAAATATCAAAAACTACACCAAATATATATTATATAATTTACATAAAATATCAAAAGGACACCAAATATGTCTTATATACTGTACATAAAATATCAAAAGGTACAGTAAATATATTTCATATATTGAACTTATAATATTAACTAAAGTACACCAAATACATTTTATATACTGTAAATAAAATATCAAAAAGTACAGTAAATATATATTACATACTGTACATAAAATATCAAAATGTACACCAAATATGTGTTATATATACTGTAAATAAACTATCAAAAACTACAGTAATTATATTTAATATACTGTACATAAAATATCAAAAATTACACCAAATGCATATTATATAGTGCAAAGAAAATATCAAAAAGACGGTAAATATATATTACACACCCAATGTAAAATATCAAAAACTACACCAAATATATATAATATAATTTACATAAAATATCAAAAGGACACCAAATATGTCTTATATACTGTACATAAAATATCAAAAAGTACAGTAAATATATTTCATATATTGTACATATAATATTAACTAAAGTACACCAAATACATTTTATATACTGTAAATAAAATATCAAAAAGTACAGTAAATATATATTACATAATGTACATAAAATATCAAAAAGTACACCAAATATGTGTTATATATACTGTAAATAAACTATCAAAAACTACAGTAATTATATTTAGTATACTGTACATAAAATATCAAAAATTACACCAAATGTATATTATATACTGTAAAAAAGATATCAAAAATTACACTAAATATATATTACACAACCTATGTAAAATATCACAAACTACACCAAATATATATTATATAATTTACATAAAATATCAAAAGGACACCAAATATATCTTATATACTGTACATAAAATATCAAAAATTACAGTAAATATGTTTCATATATTTCACATATAATATAAACTAAAAGTACACCAAATACATTTTATATACTGTAAATAAAATATCAAAAATTACAGTAAATATATATTACATACTGTACATAAATATCAAAAAGAACACCACATATGTGTTATATATACTGTAAATATCAAAAACTACTTTAATTATATTCAATGTACTGTATATAAAATATCAAAACTTACACCAAATGTAAATTATATGCTGTAAATAAAATATCAAAAAGGACAGTAAATATATACTACACACCCTAGGTAAAATATCAAAAACTACATCAAATATATATTATATAATTTACATAAAATATAAAAAGGACGCACAATATATCTTAAATACTGTAGATAAAATATCAAAAAGTACAGTATATATATTTCATATATTGTACATATATTATTAAATAAAAGTACACCAAATACATTTTGTATACTTTAAATAAAATATCAAAATACAGTAAATATATATTACATACTGTACATAAAACATCGAAAAGTACACCAAATATGTGTCATATATACTGTAAATAAACTATCAAAAACTACAGTAATTATATTTACTATACTGTACATAAAATATCAAAAATTACACCAAGTATATATTATACACTGTAAATAAAATATCAAAAATTACAGTAAATATATATTACACACCCTATGTAAAATATCACAAACTACACCAAATATATATTATATAATTTACATAAATATCAAAAGGACACCAAATATATCTTCTATACTGTACATAAAATATCAAAAAGTACAGTAAAAATATTTCATATATTGTATATATAATATTAACTAAAAGTACACCAAATACATTTTATATACTCTAAATAAATTATCAAAAATTACAGTAAATATATATTACATACTGTACATAAAATATAAAAAAGTACACCAAATATGTGTTATATATACTGTAAATAAACTATCAAAAACTACAGTAATTATATTTAATATGCTGTACCTAAAATATCTAAAATTACACCAAATGTATATTATTAACTGTAAATAAAATATGAAAAATTACAGTAAATACATATTACACACCCTATGTAAAATATCAAAAACTACACCAAATATATATTATAGAATTCACATAAAATATCAAAAGGACACCAAATATATATTATACACTGTATATAAAATATCAAAAATACAGTAAATATATTTCATATATTGTACATATAATATTGACTAAAAGTACACCAAATACATTTTATATATTGTAAATAAAATATCAAAAATTACAGTGAATATATATTACATACTGTAGATAAAATATCAAAAAGTACACCAATTATGTGTTATATATACTGTAAATAAACTATCAAAAACTACAGTAATTATATTTAATATACTGTATATTAAATATCAAAAATTACACCAAATGTATGTTATATACTGTATATAAAATATCAAAAAGGACAGTAAATATGTACTGCACCCCCTATGTAAAATATCAAAAACTACACCAAATATATATTATATACTGTAAATAAAATATCAAAAAGGACAGTAAATATATATTACACTCTATGTAAAATATCAAACACTACAAATATATATTAAATTTACATAAAATATCAAAAGGACACCAAATATATCTTATATACTGTATTTAAAATATGAAAAAGTACAGTAAATATATTTCATATATTGTGCATATATTAACTAAAAGTACCCCAAACACATTTTTTGTACTGTAAATAAAATATCAAAAAGTACAGTAAACATATATTACATAATGTACATTAAATATCGAAAAGTTCACCAAATATGTGCTATATATACTGTAAATAAACTGTCAAAAACTACAATAAATATATTTAATATACTGTACATGAAATATGAAAAATTACACCAAATATATAATATAGTGTAAATAAAATATCAAAAAGTACAGTAAATATATATTACACACCCTATGTAAATTATCACAAACTACACCAATTATATATTATACAATTTACATCAAATATCAAAAGGACACCAAATATATCTTATATACTGTACATAAGATATCAAAATGTACAGTAAATATATTTAATATATTGTACATATAATATTAACTAAAATTACACCAAATACAATTTATATACTGTAAATAAAATATCAAAAATACAGTAAATATATATTACATAGTCGACATAAAATATCAAAATTACACCAAATATGTGTTATATATACTTTAAACAAACTATCAAAAACTACAGTAATTATATTTAATATACTGTACATATAATATCAAAAATTACACCAAATGTATATTGTATACTGTAAATAAAAAATCAGAAAGCACAGTAAATATATATCACACTCTATATAAAGTATCAAAAACTAAAAATATATAATATATAATTTACATAAAATATCAAATAGACACCAAATATATCTCATATACTGTACATAAAATATCAAAAATTACAGTAAATATATTTCATATATTGTACATATAATATTAACTAAAAGTACACCAAATATATTTTATATACTGTAAATAAATTATCAAAAAATTCAGTAAATATATATAACATACTGTACATAAAATATCAAAAAGTACACCAAATATGTGTTATATATACTGTAAATAAATTATCAAAAACTACAGTAAATTCATTTAATATACTGTACGTAAAATATCAAATATTACACCAAATATATATTATATACTCTAAATAAAATATGAAAAAGACAGTAAATATATATTACACACCCTATGTAAAATATCAAAAACTACACCAAATATATATTATATAATTTACGTAAAATATGAAAAATACAACAAATATGTATTATATACTGTACATAAAATATCAAAAAATACAGTAAATATATTTCTTATATTGTACATATAATATTAATTAAAAGTACACCAAATACATTTTATATAGTGTAAATAAAATATCAAAAAGTACAGTAAATATATATTATATACAGTACATAAAATATAAAATGTACAACAAATATGTGTTATATATACGGTAAAAAAACTATCAAAATCTACAGCAATTATATTTAATATACCGTATATAAAATATCAAAAATTACACCAAATGTATATTATATACTGTAAATAAAATATCAAAAATGACAGTAAATATATACTACACACCCTATGTAAAATATCAAAAACTACACCAAATATATATTATATAATTTACATAAAATATGTAAAGGACACCAAATTTATCTTATATACTGTATATACAATATCAAAAATACAGTAAATATATTTCATATATTGTGCATATAATATTAACTAAAAGTTCAACAAATACATTTTATGTACTGTAAATAAAATATCTAAAAGTACAGTAAATATATATTACATGCTGTACATAAAATATCAAAATGTACACCAAATATGTGTTATATATACTGTAAATAAACTATCAAAAACTAAAATAATTATATTTAATATACTGTACATGAAATATAAAAAATTACACCAAGGTTATAATATACTGTAAATAAAGTATCAAAAAGTACAGTAAATATATATTACACACCCTATGTAAAATATCACAAACTACAACAAATATATATTATATAATTTACATGAAATAGCAAAATTACACCAAATATATATGTTATATACTGTACATAAAATATAAAAATGTACAGTAAATATATTTCATGTATTGTACATATCTTATTAACTAAAAGTACACCAAATACATTTTATATAGTGTAAATAAAATATCAAATATTACAGTAAACATATATTACATACTGTACATAAAATATCAAAAAGTACACCAAATATGTGTTAAATATACTGTAAATAAACTATAAAAACTACAGTAATTATACTTAATATACTGTACATACAATATCAAAAATGACACCAAATGTATATTATATACTATAAATAAAATATCAAAAAGGACAGTAAATATATATTACACTCTATGTAAAATATCAAAAACTAAAAACATATATTTTATAATTTACATAAAATATCAAAACACACCAAATATATCTTATATACTGTTCATAAAATGTCAAAATTTCAGTAAATATATTTCATATATTGTACATATAATATTAACTAAAAGTACACCAAATACATTTTATATACTGTAAATAAAATATCAAAATGTACAGTAAATATATATAACATACTGTACATAAAATATCAAAAAGTACAACAAATATGTGTTATATATACTGTAAATAAATTATCAAAATCTACAGTAATTACATTTAATATACTGTACGTAAAATATCAAAAATTACACCAAATGTATATTATATACTCTAAATAAAATATGAAAAAGGACAGTGAATATTTATTACTCACCCTATGTAAAATATCAAAAACTACACCAAATATATATTATATAATTTACATAAAATATCAGAAGTACAAGAAATATATATTATATACTGTACATAAAATATCAAAAACTACAGTAAATATACTTCATATATTGTATGTATAGTATTAATTAAAAGTACACCAAATACACTTTATAAAGTGTAATTAAAATATCAAAAAGTACAGTAAATATATATTACATACAGTACATAAAATATAAAAAAGTACACCAAATATGTGTTATATATACTGTAAATAAACTATCAAAAACTACAGCAATTATATTTAATATACTGTATATAAAATATCTAAAATTACACCAAATGTATATTATATACTGTAAATATAATATCAAAAAGGACAGTAAATATATACTACACACCCTATGTAAAATATCAAAAACTACACAAAATATATATTACATAATTTACATAAAATATCAAAACGACACCAAATATATCTTATATACTGTACATAAAATATCAAAATTACAGTAAATATATTTCATATATTGTGCATATAATATTAACTAAAATACAACAAATACATTTTATGTACTGTAAATAAAACATCAAAAAGTACAGTAAATATATATTACATAATGTACATAAAATATAAAAATGTACACCAAATATGTGTTATATATACTGTAAATAAACTATCAAAAACTAAAATAATTATATTTAATATACTGTACATAAAATATAAAAAATTACACCAAAGGTATAATATACTGTAAATAAAATATCAAAAAGAACAGTAAATATATATTACACACTCTATGTATAATATCACAAACTACACCAAATATATATTATATAATTTACGTGAAATAGCAAAAGGACACTAAATATATCTTATATACTGTACATAAAATATCAAAATGTACAGTAAATATATGTCATATATTGTACATATAATATTAACTAAAAGTACACCAAATACATTTTATATACTGTAAATAAAACATCAAATATTTCAGTAAATATATGTTACATACTGTACATAAAATATCAAAGGTACACCAAATATGTGTTATATATACTGTAAATAAACTATCAAAAACTACAGCAATTATATTCAATATACTGTATATAAAATATCAAAAATTACACCAAATGTATGTTATTTACTGTAAATAAAATATCAAAATGTACAGTAAATATATATTGCACACCTTATGTAAAATACCACAATCTCCCCCAATATATATTATATAATTTACATGAAATATCAAAAGGACACCAAATATATCTTATAGACTGTACATAATACATCAAATAGTAGAGTAAATATATTTCATATATTGAAAATATAATATTAACTAAAAGTACACCAAATACATTTTATATACTGTAAATAAATTATCAAAAAGTACAGTAAATATACATTACATACTGTACATAATATATCAAAAAGTACACCAAATATGTGTTATATATACTGTAAATAAACTATCAAAAACTACAGTAATTATGTTTAATATACAGTAGATAAAATATCAAAAATTACACCAAATGTATATTATATACTGTAAATAAAATATCAAAAATGACAGTAAATATATATGACACACGGTATGTAAAATATCAAAGACTACAACAAATATATATTCTATAATTTACATAAAATATCTAAAGGACAACAAATATATCTTATATACTGTACATAAAATATCAAAAAGTACAGTAAACATGTTTCATATATTGTACATATAATATTAACTAAAAGTACACCAAATACTTTTTATATAATGTAAATAAAATATCAAAATACAGCAATTATATATTTCATACTCTACATAAAATATCAAAAAGTACACCAAATATGTGTTATATATACTGTAAATAAACTATCAAAAACCAGTAATTATATTTCATATATTGTACATATAATATTAACTAAAAGTACACCAAATATATTTTATATACAGTAAATTAAATATCAAATGTACAGTAAATATATACTACATATTGTACATAAAATATCAAAAAATACACCAAATATGTCTTATATATACTGTACATAAACTATCAAAAACTACAGTAATTATATTTAATATACGGTACATAAAATATCAAAAATTACACCAAATGTATATTATATAGTGTAAATAAAATATGAAAAATTAATGTGAATATATATGACACACCCTATGTAAAATATCAAAAACTACACCAAATATATATTATATAATTTATATAAAATATCAAAACGCCACTAAATATATCTTACATTCTGTACATAAAATATCTAAAATTACAGTAAATATGTTTCATATATTGTAAATATAATATAAACGAAAAGTACACCAAATACATTTTATATACTGTAAATAAAATTTCAAAAAGTACTGTAAATATAAATTACATACTGTACATAAAATATCAAAAATTACACCAAATATGTGTTTTATATACTGTAAATAAAATATCAAAAATACAGTACATATATATTACACACCATATGTAAAATATCACAATCTACACCAAATATATATTATATAATTTACATAAAATATCAAAAGGACACCAAATATATCTTATATACTGTACATAAAATATCAAAAAGTACAGTAAATATATTTCATATATTGTACATATAATATTAACTAAAATTACACCAAATACATTTTATATAGTTTAAATAAAATATCAAAAAGTACAGTAAATATATATTACACACCATATGTAAAATATCACAATCTACCCCAAATATATGTTATATAATTTACATAAAATATCAAAAGGACACAAATATATCTTATATACTGTACATAAAACATCAAAAAGTACAGTAAATATATTTCATATATTGTACATATAATATTAACTAACAGTACACCAAATAAATTTTATATAGTGTAAATAAAATATCAAAAATTACAGTGAATATATATTACATACTGTACATAAAATATCAAAAAGTACACCAAATATGTGTTATATATACTGTAAATAAACTATCAAAAACTAGTTATTATACTTAATATACTGTACATAAAATATCAAAAATTACACCAAATGTATATTATTTACTGTAAATAAAATATCACAGTACAGTACATATATATTACACACCATATGTAAAATATCACAATCTACACCAAATATATATTATATAATTTACATAAAATATCAGAAGGACACCAAATATATCTTATATACTGTACATAAAGTATCAAAATGTACAGTAAATATATTTCATATATTGTACATATAATATTAACTAAAAGTACACCAAACACATTGTATATAATGTAAATTAAATATCAAAAAGTACAGTAAATATATATTACATACTGTACATAAAATATCAAAAAGTACACCAAATATGTGTTATATATACTGTAAATAAACTATCAAAAGCTACAGTAATTATATTTAATATAATGTAAATAAAATATCAAAGATTACACCAAATGTATATTATTTACTGTAAATAAAATACCAAAAAGTACAGTAAATATATATTACTCACCCTATGTAAAATATCACAAACTACACCAGATATATATTATATAATTTACATAAAATATCAAAAGGACACAAAATATACCTTATATACTGTACATAAAATATCAAAAAGTACAGTAAATATATTTCATATATTGTACATATAATATTAACTAAATGTACACCAAATACATTTTATATAGTGTAAATAAAAGATCAAAAATTTCAGTAAATATATATTACATACTGTACATAAATTACCAAAAAGTACACCAAATATGTGTTATATATACTCTAAATAAACTATCAAAACTACAGTAAATATTTTTAATATACTGTACATAAAATATCAAAAATTACACCAAATGTATGTTATTTACTGTAAATAAAATATCAAAAAGTACAGTAAATATAAATTACACACCATAGGTAAAATATCACAATCTACACAAAATAGATATTACATAATTTACATAAAATATCAAAAGGACACCAAATATATCTTATATACTGTACATGAAATATCAAAAACTACAGTAAATATATTTCATGTATTGTACATATAATATTAACTAAAAGTACACCAAATACATTTTATATACTGTAAATAAAATATCAAAAAGTACAGTAAATATATATTACATGGTTTACATAAAATATCAAAAAGTACACCAAATATGTGTTATATATACTATAAATAAACTATCAAAAACTACAGTAATTATATTTAATATACAGTAAATATAATATCAAAAATTACACCAAATGTATATTATTTACTGTAAATAAATTATCAAATATTACAGTAAATATACATTACACACCCTGTGTAAAATATCACAAACTTCACCAAATATATATTATTTAATTTACATAAAATATCAAAAGGACACCAAATATACCTTATATACTATACATAAAATATCAAAAATTACAGTAATTATATTTCATATATTGTACATATAATATTAACAAAAAGTACACCGAATACATTTTATATACTGTAAATAAAATATCAAAAATTACAGTAAATATATATTACATACTGTACATAAATTATCAAAAAGTACACCAAATATGTGTTATATATACTCTAAATAATCTATCAAAAACTACAGTAATTATATTTAATATACTGTACATAAAATATCAAAAATTACACCAAATATATCTTATTTACTGCAAATAAAATATCAAAAACTACAGTAAATATATATTATAAATCCATATATAAAATATCACCGTCTATACCAAATATATATTATATAATTTACATAAAATGTCAAAATGACACCAAATATATCTTATATACTGTACATAAAATATCAAAAAGTACAGTGAATATATTTCATATATTGTACATATAATATTAACTAAAAGTACGCCAAATACATTTTACATAGTGTAAATAAAATATCAAATATTACAGTAAATATATATTACGTACTGTACATAAAATATCAAAAAGTACACCAAATATGTGTTATATATACTGTAAATAAACCATCAAAAACTACAGTGATTATATTTAATATACTGTACATAAAATATTCAAAAATTACACCGAATGTACATTATTTACTGTAAAAAAAATACCAAAAAGTGCAGTAAATATATATTACACACCCTATGTAAAATACCACAAACTACACCATATATATATTATATAATTTACATAAAATATCAAAAGGACAACAAATATACCTTATATGCTGTACATAAAATATCAAAATGTACAGTAAATATATTTCATATATTGTACATATAATATTAACTAAAAGTACACCAAATACATTTTATATACTGTAAATAAAATATTAAAAATTACCGTAAATATATATTACATACTGTACATAAAATATCAAAAAGTACACCAAATATGTTATATATACTGTAAATAAACTATCAAAAACTACAGTAATTATATGTAATATACTGTACATAAAGTATCAAAAATTACACCAAATGTATATTATTTACTGTAAATAAAATATCAAAAAATGCAGTAAATATATATTACACACCCTATGTAAAATACCACAATCTACACCAAATATATATTATATAATTTACATAAAATATCAAAGGGACACAAAATATATCTTATATAATGTACATAAAATATCAAAAATACAGTAAATATATTTCATATATTGTACATAAAATATTAACTAAAAGTACACCAAATACATTTTATATAGTGTAAATAAAATATCAAAAATTACAGTAAATATATATTACATACTGTACATAAAATATCAAAAAGTACACCAAATATGTGTTATATATACTGTAAATAAACTATCAAAACTTCAGTGAATATATTTAATATACTGTACATAAAATATCAAAAATTACACCAAATGTACATTATTTACTGTAAATAAAATACCAAAAAGTGCAGTAAATATATATTACACACCCTATGTAAAATACCACAAACTACACCATATATATATTATATAATTTACATAAAATATCAAAAGGACAACAAATATACCTTATATACTGTACATAAAATATCAAAATGTACAGTAAATATATTTCATATATTGTGAATATAATATTAACTAAAAGTACACCGAATACATTTTATATACTGTAAATAAAATATCAAAAATTACAGTAAATATATATTACATACTGTACATAAATTATCAAAAAGTACACCAAATATGTGTTATATATACTCTAAATAAACTATCAAAAACTACAGTAATTATATTTAATATACTGTACATAAAATGTCAAAAATTACACCAAATATATATTTCCTGCAAATAAAATATCAAAAAGTACAGTAAATATATATTACACACCATATGTAAAATATCACCATCTATAGCAAATATATATTATATAATTTATATAAAATGTCAAAATGACACCAAATATATCCTATATACTGTACATAAAATATCAAAATGTACAGTAAATATATTTCATATATTGTACATGTAACATTAACTAAAAGTACACCAAATACAATTTATATAGTGTAAATAAAATATCAAAAATTACAGTAAATATATATTACGTACTGTACATAAAATATCAAAAAGTACACCAAATATGTGTTATATATACTGTATATAAACTATCAAAAACTACAGTGATTATATTTAATATACTGTACATAAAGTATCAAAAATTACACCAAATGTATATTATTTACTGTAAATAAAATATCAAAAAGTACAGTACATATATAATACACACCATATGTAAACTATCATAATCTACAACAAATATATATTATGTAATTTACATAAAATATCAAAGGGACACCAAATATATCTTATATGCTGTACATAAAATATCAAAAAATACAGTAAATATATTTCATATATTGTACATATAATATTAACTAAAAGTACACCAAATACATTTTATATAGTGTAAATAAAATATCAAAATGTACAGTAAATATATATTACACACCATATGTAAAATATCACCATCTATACCAAATATATATTATATAATTTACATAAAATGTCGAAATGACACCAAATATATCTTATATACTGTACATAAAATATCAAAAAGTACAGTAAATATATTTCATATGTTGTACATATAATATTAACTAAAAGTACACCAACTACATTTTATATAGTGTAAATAAAATATCAAAAATTACAATAAATATATATTATGTACTGTACATAAAATATCAAAAAGTGTACCAAATATGTGTTATATATACTGTAAATAAACTATCAAAAACTACAGTGATTATATTTAATATACTGTACATTAAATATCACAAATTAAACCAAATGTACATTATTTACTGTAAATAAAATACCAAAAAGTGCAGTAAATATATATTAAACACCCTATGTAAATTATCACAAGCTACACCATATATATGTTATATAATTTACATAAAATATCAAAAGGACACACAATATACATTATATACTGTACATAAAATATCAAAATGTACAGTAAATATATTTCATATGCTGTACATATAATTTTAACTAAAAGTACACCAAATACATTTTATATACTGTAAATAAAATATCAAAAATTACAGTAAATATATATTACATACTGTACATAAAATATCAAAAAGTACACCAAATACGTGTTATATATACTGTAAATAAACTATCAAAAACTACAGTAATTATATTTAATATACTGTACATAAAGTTTCAAAAATTACACCAAATGTATATTATTTACTGTAAATAAAATATCAAAAAGTACAGTACATATATATTACACACCATATGAAAAATATCACAATCTACACCAAATATATATTATATAATTTACATAAAATATCAAAAGGACACCAAATATATCTTATATACTGTACATGAAATATCAAAAATTACAGTAAATATATTTCATATATTTTACATATAATATTAACTAAAAGTACACCAGATACATTTTATATAGTTTAAATCAAATATCAAAAAGTACAGTAAATATGTATAACATACTGTGTATAAAATATCAAAAAGTACACCAAATATGTGTTATATATACTGTAAAAAAACTATAAAAAACTACAGTAATTGTATTTAATATACTGTACATAAAATATCAAAAATTACACCAAATGTATATTATATACTGTAAATAAAATATCAAAAAGGACAGTAAATATATATTACACTCTATGTAAAATATCAAAAATTACAAATATATATTATATAATTTACATAAAATATCAAAAGGACAAAAATTATATCTTATATACTGTACATAAGATATCAAAAAGTACAGTAAATATATTTCATATATTGTACATATAATATTAACTAAAAGTACACCAAATACATTTTATATACTGTAAATAAAATATCAAAAAGTACAGTAAATATATACTGTATACTGTACATAAAATATCAAAAAGTACAGAAAAGATGTGTTATATATACTGTAAATAAACCATCAAAAACTACAGTAATTACATTTAGTGTACTGAACATAAAATATCAAAATTTACACCAAATGTGTATTATATACTGTAAATAAAATGTGAAAAAGGGCAGTAAATATATATTACGCACCCTATGTAAAATATCAAAAACTACACCAAATATATATTATATAATTTACATAAAATATCAAAAGTAAAACAAATATATATTATATACTGTACATAACCTATCAGAAAGTAAAGTTAATACATTTCATATATTGTACATATAATATTAACTAAAAGTACACCAAATACATTTTATATACAATAAATAAATTATCAAAAAGTACAGTAAATATATATTACATACAGTACATAAAATATAAAAAGTACACCAAATATCTGTTATATATAATATAAATATACTATCAAAAACTACAGTAATTATATTTAATATACTGTATATAAAATATCGAAAATTACACCAAATGTATGTTATATACAGTATATAAAATATCAAAAAGGACAGTAAATATATATTACACACCCTATGTATAATATCAAAAACTACACCAAATATATATTATATAATTTACATAAAATATCTAAAGGTCACCAAATATATCTTTTATACTGTACATAAAATATCAAAAATTACAGTAAATATATTTCATATATTGTGCATATAATATTAACTAAAAGTACAACAAATACATTTTATGTACTGTAAATAAAATATCAAAGGTACAGTAAATATATATTACATACTGCACATAAAATATCAAAATGTACACCAAATATGTGTTATATATACTGTGAATAAACTATCAAAAACTACAGTAATTATATTTAATATACTGTACATAAAGTATCAAAAATTACACCAAATGTATATTATTTACTGTTAATAATATATCAAAAAGTACAGTACATATATATTACACACCATATGTAAAATATCACAATCTACACCAAATATATATTATATAATTTACATAAAATATCAAAGCGACAACAAATATATCTTATATACTGTACATAAAATATCAAAAATTACAGTAAATATATTTCATATATTGTACATATAATATTAACTAAAAGTACACCAAATACATTTTATGGAGTGTAAATAAAATATCAAAAATACAGTAAATATATATTACACACCATATATAATATATCACAATCTACGCCAAATATATATTATATAATTTACATAAAATATCAAAAGGACACCAAATATATCTTATATACTGTACATAAAATATCAAAAATTACAGTAAGTATATTTCATATATTGTACATATAATATTAACTAAAAGTACACCAAATACATTTTATATAGTGTAAATAAAATATCAAAAAGTACAGTAAATATGTATTACATAGTGTACATAAAATATCAAAAAGTACACCAAATATGTGTTATATATACTGTAAATAAACTATCAAAAACTACAGTAATTATATTTAATATACTGTACATATAATATAAAAATTACACCAAATGTATATTATATACTGTAAATAAAATGTCAAAAAGGACAGTAAATATATATTACACTCTATGTAAAATATCAAAAACTAAAAATATATATTATATAATTTACATAAAATATCAAAAGGACACCAAATATATCTTATATACTGTACATTAAATATCAAATACTACAGTAAATATATTTCATGTATTGTACATATAATATTAACTAAAAGTACACCAAATACATTTTATGTACTGTAAATAAAATATCAAAAAGTACAGTAAATATATATTACATAGTTTACATAAAATATCAAAAAGTACACCAAATATGTGTTATATATACTGTAAATATACTATCAAAAACTACAGTAATTATATTTAATATACAGTAAATATAATATCAAAAATTACACCAAATGTATATTATTTACTGTAAATAAATTATCAAATATTACAGTAAATATACATTACACACCCTGTGTAAAATATCACAAACTTCACCAAATATATATTATATAATTTACATAAAATATCAAAAGGACACCAAATATACCTTATATACTGTACATAAAATATCAAAAATTAAAGTAATTATATTTCATATATTGTACATATAATATTAACAAAAAGTACACCGAATACATTTTATATACTGTAAATAAAATATCAAAAATTACAGTAAATATATATTACATACTGTACATAAATTATCAAAAAGTACACCAAATATGTGTTATATATACTCTAAATAATCTATCAAAAACTACAGTAATTATATTTAATATACTGTACATAAAATATCAAAAATTACACCAAATATATCTTATTTACTTCAAATAAAATATCAAAAACTACAGTAAATATATATTATAAATCCATATGTAAAATATCACCGTCTATACCAAATATATATTATATAATTTACATAAAATGTCAAAATGACACCAAATATATCTTATATACTGTACATAAAATATCAAAAAGTACAGTGAATATATTTCATATATTGTACATATAATATTAACTAAAAGTACACCAAATACATTTTACATACTGTAAATAAAATATCAAAAATTACAGTAAATATATATTACGTACTGTACATAAAATATCAAAAAGTACACCAAATATGTGTTATATATACTGTAAATAAACCATCAAAAACTACAGTGATTATATTTAATATACTGTACATAAAATATCAAAAATTACACCGAATGTACATTATTTACTGTAAAAAAAATACCAAAAAGTGCAGTAAATATATATTACACACCCTATGTAAAATACCACAAACTACACCATATATATATTATATAATTTACATAAAATATCAAAAGGACAACAAATATACCTTATATGCTGTACATAAAATATTAAAATGTACAGTAAATATATTTCATATATTGTACATATAATATTAACTAAAAGTACACCAAATACATTTTATATACAGTAAATAAAATATTAAAAATTACCGTAAGTATATATTACATACTGTACATAAAATATCAAAAAGTACACCAAATATGTGTTATATATACTGTAAATAAACTATCAAAAACTACAGTAATTATATGTAATATACTGTACATAAAGTATCAAAAATTACACCAAATGTATATTATTTACTGTAAATAAAATATCAAAAAATGCAGTAAATATATATTACACACCCTATGTAAAATACCACAATCTACACCAAATATATATTATATAATTTACATAAAATATCAAAGGGACACAAAATATATCTTATATAATGTACATAAAATATCAAAAATACAGTAAATATATTTCATATATTGTACATAAAATATTAACTAAAAGTACACCAAATACATTTTATATAGTGTAAATAAAATATCAAAAATTACAGTAAATATATATTACATACTGTACATAAAATATCAAAAAGTACACCAAATATGTGTTATATATACTGTAAATAAACTATCAAAACTTCAGTGAATATATTTAATATACTGTACATAAAATATCAAAAATTACACCAAATGTACATTATTTACTGTAAATAAAATACCAAAAAGTGCAGTAAACATATATTACACACCCTATGTAAAATACCACAAACTACACCATATATATATTATATAATTTACATAAAATATCAAAAGGACAACAAATATACCTTATATACTGTACATAAAATATCTAAATGTACAGTAAATATATTTCATATATTGTGAATATAATATTAACTAAAAGTACACCGAATACATTTTATATACTGTAAATAAAATATCAAAAATTACAGTAAATATATATTACATACTGTACATAAATTATCAAAAAGTACACCAAATATGTGTTATATATACTCTAAATAAACTATCAAAAACTACAGTAATTATATTTAATATACTGTACATAAAATGTCAAAAATTACACCAAATATATGTTATTTCCTGCAAATAAAATATCAAAAAGTACAGTAAATATATATTACACACCATATGTAAAATATCACCATCTATACCAAATATATATTATATAATTTACATAAAATGTCGAAATGACACAAAATATATCTTATATACTGTACATAAAATATCAAAAAGTACAGTAAATATATTTCATATATTGTACATATAATATTAACTAAAAGTACACCAACTACATTTTATATAGTGTAAATAATATATCAAAAATTACAGTAAATATATATTACGTACTGTACATAAAATATCAAAAAGTGTACCAAATATGTGTTATATATACTGTAAATAAACTATCAAAAACTACAGTGATTATATTTAATATACTGTACATTAAATATCAAAAATTACACCAAATGTACATGATTTACTGTAAATAAAACACCAAAAATGCAGTAAATATATATTAAACACCCTATGTAAATTATCACAAGCTACACCATATATATGTTATATGATTTACATAAAATATCAAAAGGACAAAAAATATACATTATATACTGTACATAAAATATCAAAATGTACAGTAAATATATTTCATATGTTGTACATATAATTTTAACTAAAAGTACACCAAATACATTTTATATACTGTAAATAAAATATCAAAAATTACAGTAAATATATATTACATACTGTACATAAAATATCAAAAAGTACACCAAATACGTGTTATATATACTGTAAATAAACTATCAAATACTACAGTAATTATATTTAATATACTGTACATAAAGTTTCAAAAATTACACCAAATGTATATTATTTACTGTAAATAAAATATCAAAAAGTACAGTACATATATATTACACACCATATGAAAAATATCACAATCTACACCAAATATATATTATATAATTTACATAAAATATCAAAAGGACACCAAATATATCTTATATACTGTAAATGAAATATCAAAAAGTACAGTAAATATATTTTATATATTGTATATATAATATTAACTAAAAGTACACCAAATACATTTTATATACTCTAAATAAAATATCAAAAAGTACAGTAAATATATATTACATAGTGTACATAAAATATCAAAAAGTACACCAAATATGTGTTATATATACTGTAAATAAGCTATCAAAAACTACAGTAATTATATTTAATATACAGTAAATAAAATATCAAAAATTACACCAAATGTATATAATTTACTGTAAATAAAATATCAAAAAGTACAGTAAATATATATTACACACCCTGTGTAAAATATCACCAACTACACCGAATATATATTATATAATTTACATAAAATATCAAAAGGACACCAATTATACCTTATATACTCTACATAAAATATCAAAAAGTACAGTAAATATATTTCATATATTGTACATATAATATTAACTAAAAGTACACCGAATACATTTTATATACTGTAAATAAAATATCAAAAATTACAGTAAATATATATTACATACTGTATATAAATTATCAAGAAGTACACCAAATATGTGTTATATATACTCTAAATAAACTATCAAAAACTACAGTAATTATATTAAATATACAGTACATAAAATATCAACAATTACACCAAATATATGTTATTTACTGCAAATAAAATATCAAAAAGTACAGTAAATATATATTACACACCATATGTAAAATATCACCATCTATACCAAATATATATTATATAATTTACATAAAATGTCAAAATGACACCAAATATATCTTATATACTGTACATAAAATATCAAAAAGTACAGTAAATATATTTCATATATTGTACATATAATATTAACTAAAAGTACACCAAATACATTTTATATAGTGTAAATAAAATATCAAAAATTACAGTAAATATGTATTATATACTGTACATAAAATAGCAAACCGTACACCAAATATGTGTTATATATACTATAAATAAAAGATAAAATCTACAGTAATTATATTTAATATATTGTACATAAAATATCAAAAATTACACCAAATGAATATTATACACTGTAAATAAAATATCAAAATTTACACCAAATATATATTATTTACTGTAAATAAAATATCAAAAAGTACAGTAAACATATATTACACACCCTATGTAAAATATCACAATCTACACCAAATGTATATTATATAATTTACATAAAATATCAAAAGGACACCAAATATACCTTATATACTGTACATAAAATATCAAAATGTACAGTAAATATATTTTATATATTGTATTTATAATATTAACTAAAAGTACACCAAATATATTTTATGTACTGTAAATAAAATATCAAAAATTACAGTAAATATATATTACATACTGTACATAAAATATCAAAAAGTACACCAAATATATGTTATATATACTGTAAATATACTATAAAAAACTACAGTAATTATATTTAATTTACTGTACATAAAATATCAAAAATTACACCAAATGTATATTATATACTCTAAATAAAAGATGAAAAATGACAGTAAATATATGTTACACTCTGTGTGAAATATCAAAAACTACACCAATTATATACTATATAATTTACATAAAATATCAAAAGGACACCAAATATAGATTATATACTGTACATAAAATATCAAAAAGTACAGCAAATGTATTTCATATATTGTACACATAATATTAACTAAAAGTACACCAAATATATTTTATATAGTGTAAATAAAACATCAAAAAGTACAGTAAATATATATTACATACTGTACATAACCTATCAAAAAGTACACCAAATATCTGTTATATATACTGTGAATAAACGATCAAAAACTGCAGTAATTATATGTAATATAATGTACATAAAATGTCAAAAATTACACCAAATATATATTATATACTGTAAATAAAATATCAAAATTACAGTAAATATATATTACATACACTACATAAAATATCAAAAAGTACAACAAATATATGTTATATATACTTTAAATAAACTATCAAAAACTACAGTAATTATATTTAATATACTGTACATAAAATATCGAAAATTACACCAAATGTGTATCATATACTGTAAATAACATAGCAAAAAGTACAGTAAGTATATACTACACTCCCTATGTAAAATATCAAAAACTACACCAAATATATATTATATAATTTACATAAAATACCAAAAGGACACCAAATATATATTATATACTGTACATAATATATCGAAAAGTACAGTAAATATATTTCATATATTCTACATGTAATATTAACTAAAAGTACACCAAATACATTTTATATACTGTAAATAATATATCAAAAAGTACAGTAAATATATATTACATACTGTACATAAAATATCAAATAGTACACCAAATATGTGTTATATATACTGTAAATAAACTATCAAAATCTACACTAATTATATTTAATATACTGTACATAAAATATCAAAAATTACACCAAATGTATATTATATACTGTAAATAAAATATCAAAAAGGAAACTAAATATATAGTACACACCCTATGTAAAATATCAAAAACTACACCAAATATATATTATATAATTTACATAAAATACCAAAAGGACAACAAATATATATTATATACTGTACATAATATATCAAAATGTTCAGTAAATACATTTCATATATTGTGCATATAATATTAACTAAAAGTACACCAAATACACTTTATATACTGTAAATAAAATATCAAAAAGGATAGTAAATATATATTACATACTGTACATAAAATATCAAAAAGTACACCAAATATGTGTTATATATACTGTAAATAAACTATCAAAAACTACAGAAATTATATTTCATATATTGTACATATAATATTAACTAAAAGTACACCAAATACATTTTATATACTGTAAATAAAATATCATAAAGTACAGTAAGTATATATTACATACACTACATAAAATATCAAAAAGTAAAACAAATATGTGTTACATATACTCTAAATAAACTATCAAAAACTACAGTAATTATATTTAATATACTCTACATAAAATATCAAAAATTACACCAAATATGTGTTATATATACTGTAAATAAACTATCAAAAACTACAGTAATTATATTTAATATAATGTACAGAAAATATAAAAAATTACACCAAAATAATATTATATACTGTAAATAAAATATCAAAAAGATAGTAAATATATATGACACACCCTATGTAAAATATAAAAATCTACACATAATATATATTATATAATTTACATAAAATATCAAAAGTACACCAATTATATATTATATACTGTACATAAAATATCAAAATTTAGAGTTAATGTATTTCATATATTGTATATATAATATTAACTAAAAGTAAACCAAATACATTTTATATACTGTAAATAAAATATCAAAATACAGTAAATATATATAACATACACTACATAAAATATCAAAAAGTACACCAAATATGTGTTTTATACACTGTAAATAAACTATCAAAAGCTACAGTAATTATATTTAATATACTGTACATAAAATATCAAAAATTACACCAAATGTATATTATATACTGTAATTAAATTATCAAAAAGTACAGTAAATATATATTACACTACCTATGTAAAATATCAAAAACTACACCAAATATATATTATATAATTTACATAAAATATCAAAAGGCCACCAAATATATCTTATATACTGTACATAAAATATCAAAATGTACAGTAAATATGTTTCATATATTGTACATATAATATTAACTAAAAGTACACCAAATATATTTTATATACTGTAAATAAAATTTCAAAATGTACAGTAAATATATATTACATACTGTACATAAAATATCAAAAAGTACACCAAATATGTGTTATATATATAGTGTAAATAAAGTATAAATACTACAGTAATTATATTTAATATACTGTACATAGAATATCAAAAATTACACCAAATGTATATTATATACTGTAATTAAAATATCAAAAAGTACAGTAAATATATATTACACACCCTGTGTAAAATATGAAAAACTACACCAAATATATATTATATAATTTACATAAAATATCAAAAGACCACCAAATATGTCTTATATACTGTAGATAAAATATCAAAAACTACAGTAAATATGTTTCATATATTGTACATATAATATTAACTAAAAGTACACCAATTGCATTTTATATACTGTAAATAAAATTTCAAAAAGTACAGTAAATATATATTTCATACTCTATGTAAAATATCAAAAAGTACACCAAATATGTGTTATACATACTGTAAATAAACTATCAAAAACTACAGTAATTATATTTAATATGCTGTACATAAAATATCAAAAATTACACCAAATGTACATTATATACTCTAAATAAATATGAAAAAGGACAGTAAATATATATTACACAATATGCAAAATATCAAAAACTACACCAAATATATATTATATAATTTACATAAAATATCAAAAGGACACCAAATATAGATTATATACTGTACATAATATATCAAAAAGTACATTAAATATATTTCATATATTGTACATATGATATTAACTAAAGTACACCAAATACATTTTATATACTGTAAATAAAATATCAAAAAGTACAGTAAATATATATTACATACAGTACATAAAATATCAAGTAGTACACCAAATATGTGTTATATATACTGTAAATAAACTATCAAAAACTACAGTAATTATATTTCATATATTGTATATATAATATTAATTAAAAGAACACCAAATACATTTTATATACTGTAAATAAAATATCAAAAAGCACAGTAAATATATATTACATACACTACATAAAATATCAAAAAGTACACCAAATATGTGTTATATATACTGCAAATAAACTATCAAAAACTACAGTAATTATATTTAATATACTGTACATAGAATATCAAAAATTACACCAAATGTATATTATATACTGTAAATAAAATATCAAAAAGGACAGTAAATATATACTATACACCCTATGTTAAATATCAAAAAGTACAGCAAATATATATTATATAATTTACATAAAATACCAAAAGGACACCAAATATATATTATATACTGTACATAAAATATCGAAAAGTACTGTAAATATATTTCATATATTCTACATGTAATATTAAATAAAAGTACACCAAATACATTTTATATACTGTAAATAAAATATCAAAAAGTACAGTAAATATATATTACATACTCTACATAAAATATCAAATGGTACACCAAATATGTGTTATATATAGTGTAAATAAACTATCAAAATCTACAGTAATTATATTTAATATACTGTACATAAAATATCAAAACTTACACGAAATTTATATTATATACTGTAATTAAATTATCAAAATGTACAGTAAATATATATTACACACCCTATGTAAAATATCAAAAACTACACCAAATATATATTATATAATTTACATAAAATATCAAAAGGCCACCAAATATATCTTATATACTGTACATAAAATATCAAAAAGTACAGTAAATATGTTTCATATATTGTACATATAATATTAACTAAAAGTACACCAAATACATTTTATATAGTGTAAATAAAATTTCAAATGTACAGTAAATATATATTACATACTGTACATAAAATATCAAAAAGTACACCAAGTATGTGTTATATATACTGTAAATAAAGTATCAAAAACTAGAGTAATTATATTTAATATACTGTACATAAAATACCAAAAATTACACCAAATGTATATTATATACTGTAAATAAAATATCAGAAATGACACTAAATATATACTACACACCCTACGTAGAATATCAAAAACTACACCAAATATATATTATATAATTTACATAAAATATCAAAAGGTCACAAAATATATCTTATACACCGTACATAAAATATCAAAAAGTACAGTAAATATATTTCATATATTGTACATATAATATTAAATAAAGTACACCAAATACATTTTATATACTGTAAATAAAATATGAAAAAGTACAGTAAATATATATTACATACAGTACATAAAATATCAAGAATACACCAAATATTTGTTATATATACTGTAAATAAACTATCAAAAACTACAGTAATTATATTTCATATATTGTACATATAATATTAACTAAAAGTACACCAAATACATTTTATATACTGTAAATAAAATATCAAAAAGTTCAGTAAATATATATTACATACACTACATAAAATATCAAAAAGTACACCAAATATGTGTTATATATACTGTAAATAAACTATCAAAAACTACAGTAATTATATTTAATATACTGTAAATAAAATATCAAAAATTACACCAAATGTATATTATATACTGTAAATAAAATATCAAAAAGGACAGTAAATATATACTACACACCCTATGTAAAATATCAAAAACTACACCAAATACATATTATATAATTTACATAAAATATCAAAAGGACAACAAATATATATTATATACTGTACATAAAATATCGAAAAGAACAGTAAATATATTTCATATATTCTACATGTAATATTAACTAAAAGTACACCAAATACATTTTATATACTGTAAATAAAATATCAAAAATACAGTAAATATATATTACATACTGTACATAAATTATCAAATAGTACACCAAATATGTGTTATATATACTGTAAATAAACTATCAAAATCTACAGTAATTATATTTAATATACTGCACATAAAATATCAAAAATTACACCAAATGTGTATTTTAGACTGTAAATAAAATATCAAAAAGGAAAGTAAATATATAGTACACACCCTATGTAAAATATCAAAAACTACACCAAATTTATGTTCTATAATTAACATAAAATATGAAAAGGACACCAAATATATCTTATATACGGTAGATAAAATATCAAAAAGAACAGTAAATATAATTCATATATTGTACATATAATATTAACTAAAAGTACACCATATACATTTTATATACTGTGAATAAAATATCAAAAAGTACTGTAAATGTATATTACATACTGTACATAAAATATCAAAAAGTACACCAAATATGTGTTTTACATACTGTAAATAAACTATCAAAAAATACAGTAATTATATTTAATATACTGTACATAAAATATCAAAAATTATACCAAATGTACATTATATAGTGTAAATAAAATATTAAAAAGGACAGTAAATATATATGACACACACTATGTAAAATATCAAAGTCTACACCAAATATATATTATATAATTTACATAAAATATCAAAAGTACACCAAATATATATTATATACAGTACATAAAATATCAAAATGTACAGTAAATATATTTCATATATTGTACATATAATATTAAGAAAAAGTACACAAAATTCATTTTATATACTGTAAACAAAATATCAAAATACAGTAAATATATATTACATACTCTACATAAAATATCAAAAAGTACACCAAATATGTGTTATATATACTGTAAATAAACTATCAAAAAATACAGTTATTATATTTAATATACTGTACATAAAATATCAAAAATTACACCAAATGTATATTATATACTGTAAATAAACTATCAAAAAGGAAAGTAAATATATACTACACACCCTATGTAAAATATCAAAATCTACACCAAATATATATTATATAATTTACATAAAATATCAAAATGTCACCAAATATATCTTATACACCGTACATAAAATATCAAAAAGTACAGTAAATATATTTCATATATTGTACATATAATATTAAATAAAGTACACCAAATACATTTTATATACTGTAAATTAAATATCAAAAAGTACAGTAAATATATATTACAGACAGTACATAAAATATCAAGAAGTACACCAAATATGTGTTATGTACACAGTAAATAAAATATCAAAAATTACAGTAATTATATTTCGTATATTGTACATATAATATTAACTAAAAGTACACGAAATACAGTTTATATACTGTAAATAAAATATCAAAAAGTACAGTAAATATATATTACATACACTACATAAAATATCAAAAAGTAGACCAAATATGTGTTACAGATACTGTAAATAAACTATCAAAAACTACAGTAATTATATTTAATATAATGTACATAAAATATCAAAAATTACACCAAATGTACATTATATACTGTAAATAAAATATCAAAAAGACAGTAAATATATACTACAAACCCTATGTAAAATATCAAAAACCACACCAAGTACATATTATATAATTTACATAAAATAACAAAAGGACACCAAATATATATTATATACTGTACATAAAATATTGAAAAGTACAGTAAATATATTTCATATATTCTACATGTAATATTAACTAAAAGTACACCAAATACATTTTATATACTGTAAATAAAATATCAAAAAGTACAGTAAATATATATTACATACTGTACATAAAATATCAAATAGTACACCAAATATGTGTTATATATACTGGAAATAAACTATCAAAATCTACAGTAATTATATTTAATATACTGTACAAAAAATATCAAATATTACACCAAATGTACATTATATACTGTAAATAAAATATTAAAAACGACAGTAAATATATAAGACACACACTATGTAAAATATCAAAATCTACACCAAATATATATTATATAATTTACATAAAATATCAAAAGGTCACCAAATATATATTATATACTGTACATAAAATATCAAAAAGTACTGTAAATATATTTCATATATTGTACATATAATATTAACTAAAAGTACACAAAATACATTTTATATACTGTAAATAAAATATCAAAATACAGTAATTATATATTACATACTGTACATAAAATATCAAAAAGTACACCAAATATGTGTTATATATACTGTAAATAAACTACCATAAACCACAGTAATTTTATTTAATATACTGTACATAAAATATCAAAAATTACACCAAAGGTATATTATATACTGTAAATAAAATATCAAAAAGTGCAGTAAATATATATTATACAACCAATGTAAAATATCACAAACTACACCAAATATATATTATATAATTTACATAAAATATCAAAAGGACACCAAATATACCTTATATACTGTACATAAAATATCAAAAAGTATAGTAAATATATTTCATATATTGTACATATAATATTAACTAAAAGTACACCAAATACATTTTCTATACTGTAAATAAAATTTCAAAAAGTACAGTAAAGATACATTACATACTGAACATAAAATATCAAAAAGTACACCAAATATGTGTTATATATTCTGTAAATACACTATCAAAAACTACAGTAATTATATTTAATATACTGTACATAAAATATCAAAAATTACACCAAATGTATATTATATACTCTAAATAAAATATGAAAAACGACAGTAAATATATATTACACACCCTATGTAAAATATCAAAAACTACACGAAATATATATTATATAATTTACATAAAATATCAAAAGGACACCAAATATATCTTATATACTCTACATAAAATATAAAAATGTACAGTAAATATATTTAATATATTGTACATATAATATTAACTAAAAGTACACCAAATACATTTTATATTCTGTAAATAAAATATCAAAATGTACAGTAAATATATATTACATACTGTACATAAAATATCAATAAGTTCACCAAATATTTGTTATATATACTGTAAATAAAGTATGAAAATCTACAGTAATTATATTTAATATACTGTACATAAAATATCAAAAATTACACCAAATGTATATTATATACTGTAAATAAAATATCAAAAAGGACAGTAAATATATATTACACACCCAATGTAAAATATCACAAACTACACCAAATATATATTATATAATTTACATAAAATATCAAAAGGACACCAAATATATCTTATATACTGTACATAAAATATCAAAAAGTATACTAAATATATTTCATATATTGTACATATAATATTAACTAAAAGTACACCAAATACATTTTCTATACTGTAAATAAAATTTCAAAAAGTACAGTAAAGGTATATTACATACTGAACATAAAATATCAAAAAATACACCAAATATGTGTTATGTATACTGTAAATACACTATCAAAAACTACAGTAATTATATTTAATATAGTGTACATAAAATATCAAAAATTACACCAAATGTATATTATATACTCGAAATAATATATGAAAAAGGACAGTAAATATATATTACACACCCTATGTAAAATATCAAAAACTATACCAAATATATATTATATAATTTACATAAAATATCAAATGGACTCCAAATATATCTTATATACTCTACATAAAATATCAAAAAGTACAGTAAATATATTTCATATATTGTACAGATAATATTAACTAAAAGTACACCAAATACATTTTATATTCTGTAAATAAAATATCAGAATGTACAGTAAATATATATTACATACTGTACATAAAAAATCAAAAAGTACACCAAATATGTGTTATATATACTGTAAATAAACTATGAAAATCTACAGTAATTATATTTAATATACTGTACATATAATATCAAAAATTACACCAAATGTATATTATATACTGTAAATAAAATATCAAAATCTACAGTAAATATATATTACACACCCAATGTAAAATATCAAAAACTACACCAAATATATATTATATAATTTACATAAAATATCAAAAGGACACCAAATATATCTTATATACTGTACATAAAATATCAAAAAGTATAGTAAATATATTTCATATATTGTACATATAATATTAACTAAAAGTACACCAAATACATTTTCTATACTGCAAATAAATTTTCAAAAAGTACAGTAAAGTTATATTACATACTGAACATAAAATATCAAAAAGTACACCAAATATGTGTTATATATACTGTAAATACACTATCAAAAACTACAGTAATTATATTTAATATACTGTACATAAAATATCAAAAATTACACCAAATGTATATTATATACTCTAAATAAAATATGAAAAAGGACAGTAAATATATATTACACACCCTATGTAAAATATCAAAAACTACACCAAATATATATTATATAATTTACATAAAATATCAAAAGGACACCAAATATATCTTATATACTCTACATAAAATATCAAAAAGTACAGTAAATATATTTCATATATTGTACAGATAATATTAACTAAAAGTACACCAAATACATTTTATATTCTGTAAATAAAATATCAAAATGTACAGTAAATAGATATTACATACTGTACATAAAATATCAAAAAGTACACCAAATATGTGTTATATATACTGTAAATAAACTATGATAATCTACAGTAATTATATTTAATATACTGTACATATAATATCAAAAATTACACCAAATGTATATTATATACTGTAAATAAAATATCAAAATGTACAGTAAATATATATTACACACCCAATGTAAAATATCAAAAACTACACCAAATATATATTATATAATTTACATAAAATATCAAAAGGACACCAAATATATCTTATATACTGTACATAAAATATCAAAAATTATACTAAATATATTTCATATATTGTAAATATAATATTAACTAAAAGTACTCCAAATACATTTTCTATACTGCAAATAAAATTTCAAAAAGTACAGTAAAGTTATATTACATACTGAACATAAAATATCAAAAAGTACACCAAATATGTGTTATATATACTGTAAATACACTATCAAAAACTACAGTAATTATATTTAATATACTGTACATAAAATATCAAAAATTACACCAAATGTATATTATATACTCTAAATAAAATATGAAAAAGGACAGTAAATATATATTACACACCCTATGTAAAATATCAAAAACTACACCAAATATATATTATATAATTTACATAAAATATCAAAAGGACACCAAATATATCTTATATACTGTACATAAAATATCAAAAAGTACAGTAAATATATTTCATATATTGTACAGATAATATTAACTAAAAGTACACCAAATACATTTTATATTCCGTAAATAAAATATCAAAAAGGACAGTAAATATATATTACATACTGTACATAAAATATCAAAAAGTACACCAAATATGTGTTATACATACTGTAAATAAAGTATCAAAAACTACAGTAATAATATTTCATATATTGTACATATAATATTAACTAAAAGTACACCAAATACATTTTATATACTGTAAATAAAATATCATAAAGTACAGTAAATATATATTACATACACTACATAAAATATCAAAAAGTACTCCAAATATGTGTTATATATACTGTAAATAATCTATCAAAAACTACAGAAATTATATTTAATATACTGTAGATAAAATATCAAAAATTACACCAAATGTATATTATATACTGTAAATAAAATATCAAAAATTACAGTAAATATATACTACACACCCTATGTAAAATATCAAAAACTACACCAAATACATATTATATAATTTACATAAAATAACAAAAGGACAACAAATATATATTACATACTGTACATAAAATATCGAAAAGTACAGTAAATATATTTCATATATTCTACATGTAATATTAACTAAAAGTACACCAAATACATTTTATATACTGTAAATAAAATATCAAAAATACAGTAAATATATAGTACATACAGTACGTAAATTATCAAATAGTACACCAAATATGTGTTATATATACTGTAAATAAACTATCAAAATCTACAGTAATTATATTTAATATACTGTACATAAAATATCAAAAATTACACCCAATGTGTATTTTAGACTGTAAATAATATATCAAAAAGGAAAGTAAATATATAGTACACACCCTATATAAAATATCAAAAACTACCCCAAATTTATGTTATATAATTAACATAAAATATGAAAAGGACACAAAATATATCTTATATACGGTACATAAAATGTCAAAAAGTACAGTAAATATAATTCATATATTGTACATATAATATTAACTAAAAGTACACCAAATACATTTTATATACTGTGAATAAAATGTCAAAAAGTACTGTAAATGTATATTACATACTGTACATAAAATATCAAACAGTGCACCAAATATGTGTTATATATACTGTAAATAAACTATCAAAAACTACAGTAATTATATTTAATATACTGTACATAAAATATCAAAAATTACAAATGTACATTATATAATGTAAATAATACATTAAAAAGGACAGTAAATATATATGACACACCCTATGTAAAATATCAAAATCTACACCAAATATATATTATATAATTTACATAAAATATCAAAATTACACCAAATATATATTATACACCGTACATAAAATATCAAAAATTACAGTAAATAGATTTCAGATATTGTACATATAATATTAAATAAAGTACACCAAATACATTTTATATACTGTAAATAAAATATGAAAAAGTACAGTAAATATATATTAGATACAGTATATAAAATATCAAGAAGTACACCAAACATGTGTTATATATACTGTAAATAAACTATCAAAAACTACAGTAATTATATTTCATATATTGTACATATAATATTAACTAAAAGTACACCAAATACATTTTATATACTGTAAATAAAATATCAAAAATACAGTAAATATATATTACATACTGTACATAAAATATCAAATAGTACACCAAATATGTGTTATATATACTGTAAATAAACTATCAAAAACTACAGTAATTATATTTAATATACTGTCCATAAAATTTCAAAAATTACACCAAATGTATATTATATACTGTAAATAAAATATCAAAAAGACAGTAAATATATACTACACAACCTATGTAAAATATCAAAAACTACACCAAATACATATTATATAATTTACAAAAAATATCAAAAGGTCACCAAATATATCTTATACACCGTACATAAAATATCAAAAAGTACAGTAAATATATTTCATATATTGTACATATAATATTAAATAAAGTAACCCAAATACATTTTATATACTGTGAATAAAATATCAAAAAGTACAGTAAATATATATTACATACAGTACATAAAATATCAAGAAGTACACCAAATATGTGATATATATACTGTAAATAAACTATCAAAAACTACAGTAATTATATTTAATATACTGTACATAAAATATCAAAAATTACACCAAATGTACCTTATATACTGTAAATAAAATATTAAAAAGGACAGTAAATATATATGACACACCCTATGTAAAATATCAAAATCTACACCAAATATATATTATATAATTTACATAAAATATCAAAAGTACACCAAATATATATTATATACGCTACATAAAAAATCAAAAAGTACAGTAAATATATTTCATATATTGTATATATAATATTAACTAAAAGTACACAAAATACATTTTATATATTCTAAATAAAATATCAAAATACAGTAAATATATATTACATACTCTACATAAAATATCAAAAAGTACACCAAATATGTGTTATATATACTGTAAATAAACTATCATAAACTACAGTAAATATATTTAATATACTGTAAAGAAAATATCAAAAATTACACCAAATGTATATTATATACTGTAAATAAAATATGAAAAAGGACAGTAAATATATACTACACACCCTATGTAAAATATCAAAACCTACACCAAATATATATTATATAATTTACATGAAATATCAAAATGTCACCAAATGTATCTTATACACCGTACATAAAATATCAAAAAGTACAGTAAATATATTTCATATATTGTACATATAATATTAAATAAAGTACACCAAATACATTTTATATACTGTAAATTAAATATCAAAAAGTACAGTAAATATATATTACAGACAGTACATAAAATATCAAGAAGTACACCAAATATGTGTTATATATACAGTAAATAAACTATCAAAAACTACAGTAATTATATTTCAAATATTGTACAAATAATATTAACTAAAAGTAGACCAAATACATTTTATATACTGTAAATAAAATATCAAAAAGTACAGTAAATATATATTACATACACTACATAAAATATCAAAAAGTACACCAAATATGTGTTATAGATACTGTAAATAAACTATCAAAAACTACAGTAACTATATTTAATATACTGTACATAAAATATCGAAAATTACACCAAATGTATATTATATACTGTTAAAAACATAGCAAAAAGTACAGTAAGTATATACTACACTCCCTATGTAAAATATCAAAAACTACACCAAATATATATTATATAATTTACATAAAATACCAAAAGGACACCAAATATATATTATATACTGTACATAATATATCGAAAAGTACAGTAAATATATTTCATATATTCTACATTTAATATTAACTAAAAGTACACCAAATACATTTTATATACTGTAAATAAAATATCAAAAAGTACAGTAAATATATATTACATACTGTACATAAAATATCAAATAGTACACCAAATATGTGTTATATATATCCTGTAAATAAACTATCAAAATCTACACTAATTATATTTAATATACTGTACATAAAATATCAAAAATTACACCAAATGTATATTTTAGACTGTAAATAAAATATCAAAAAGGAAAGTAAATATATAGTACACACCCTATGTAAAATATCAAAAACTACACCAAATATATATTATATAATTTACATAAAATACCAAAAGGACACCAAATATATATTATATACTGTACATAATATATCAAAAAGTTCAGTAAATACATTTCATATATTGTGCATATAATATTAACTAAAAGTACACCAAATACACTTTATATACTGTAAATAAAATATCAAAAAGTACAGTAAATATATATTACATACTGTACATAAAATATCAAAAAGTACACCAAATATGTGTTATATATACTCTAAATAAACTATCAAATACTAAAGTGATTATATTAAATATACTCTACATAAAATATCAAAAATTACACCAAATATGTGTTATATATACTGTAAATAAACTATCAAAAAATACAGTAATTATATTTAATATACTCTACAGAAAATATAAAAAATTACACCAAAATAATATTATATACGGTAAATAAAATATCAAAAAGACAGTAAATATATATGACACACCCTATGTAAAATATCAAAATCTACACCTAATATATATTATATAATTTACATAAAATATCAAAAGTACACCAAATATATATTATATACTGTACATAACATATCAAAATTTAGAGTAAATGTATTTCATATATTGTACATATAATATTAACTAAAAGTAAACCAAATACATTTTATATACTGTAAATAAAATATCAAAATACAGTAAATATATATTACATACACTACATAAAATATCAAAAAGTACACCAAATATGTGTTTTATACACTGTAAATAAACTATCAAAAGCTACAGTAATTATATTTAATATACTGTACATAAAATATCAAAAATTACACCAAATGTATATTATATACTGTAATTAAATTATCAAAAAGTACAGTAAATATATATTACACACCCTATGTAAAATATCAAAAACTACACCAAATATATATTATATAATTTACATAAAATATCAAAAGGCCACCAAATATATCTTATATACTGTACATAAAATATCAAAAAATACAGTAAATATGTTTCATATATTGTACATATAATATTAACTAAAAGCACACCAAATATATTTTATATACTGTAAATAAAATTTCAAAATGTACAGTAAATATATATTACATACTGTACATAAAATATCAAAACGTACACCAAATATGTGTTATATATATAGTGTAAATAAAGTATAAAAACTACAGTAATTATATTTAATATACTGTACATAAAATATCAAAAATTACACCAAATGTATATTATATACTGTAATTAAAATATCAAAAAGTATAGTAAATATATATTACACACTCTATGTAAAATATGAAAAACTACACCAAATATATATTATATAATTTACATAAAATATCAAAAGACCACCAAATATATCTTATATACTGTACATAAAATATCAAAAACTACAGTAAATATGTTTCATATATTGTACATATAATATTAACTAAAAGTACACCAATTGCATTTTATATACTGTAAATAAAATTTCAAATGTTCAGTAAATATATATTACATACTCTATGTAAAATATCAAAAAGTACACCAAATATGTGTTATACATACTGTAAATAAACTATCAAAATCTACAGTAATTATATTTAATATACTGTACATAAAATATCAAAAATTACACCAAATGTATATTATATATTATAAATAAATATGAAAAAGGACAGTAAATATATATTACACTCTATGCAAAATATCAAAAACTACACCAAATGTATATTATATAATTTACATAAAATATCAAAAGGACACCAAATATAGATTATATACTGTACATAATATATCAAAAAGTACATTAAATATATTTCATATATTGTACATATGATATTAACTAAAGTACACCAAATACATTTTATATACTGAAAATAAAATATCAAAATGTACAGTAAATATATATTACATACAGTACATAAAAAATCAAGCAGTACACCAAATATGTGTTATATATACTGTAAATAAACTATCAAAAACTACAGTAATTATATTTCATATATTGTACATATAATATTAATTAAAAGAACACCAAATACATTTTATATAATGTAAATAAAATATCAAAAAGCACAGTAAATATATATTACATACACTACATAAAATATCAAAAAGTACACCAAATATGTGTTATATATACTGCAAATAAACTATCAAAAACTACAGTAATTATATTTAATATACTGTACATAAAATATCAAAAATTACACCAAATGTATATTATATACTGTAAATAAAATATCAAAAAGGACAGTAAATATATACTACACACCCTATGTAAAATATCAAAAAGTACAGCAAATATATATTATATAATTTACATAAAATACCAAAAGGACACCAAATATATATTATATACTGTACATAAAATATCGAAAAGTACTGTAAATATATTTCATATATTCTTCATGTAATATTAACTAAAAGTACACCAAATACATTTTATATACTGTAAATAAAATATCAAAAATTACAGTAAATATATATTACATACTGTACATAAAATATCAAATAGTACACCAAATATGTGTTATATATAGTGTAAATAAACTATCAAAATCTACAGTAATTATATTTAATATACTGTATATAAAATATCAAAAATTACACCAAATGTATATTATATACTGTAATTAAATTATCAAAAAGTACAGTAAATATATATTACACACCCTATGTAAAATATGAAAAACTACACCAAATATATATTATATAATTTACATAAAATATCAAAAGACCACCAAATATATCTTATATACTGTACATAAAATATCAAAAACTACAGTAAATATGTTTCATATATTGTACATATAATATTAACTAAAAGTACACCAATTGCATTTTATATACTGTAAATAAAATTTCAAATGTACAGTAAATATATATTACATACTCTATGTAAAATATCAAAAAGTACACCAAATATGTGTTATACATACTGTAAATAAACTATCAAAAACTACAGTAATTATATTTAATATACTGTACATAAAATATCAAAAATTACACCAAATGTATATTATATATTATAAATAAATATGAAAAAGGACAGTAAATATATATTACACTCTATGCAAAATATCAAAAACTACACCAAATGTACATTATATAATTTACATAAAATATCAAAAGGACACCAAATATAGATTATATACTGTACATAATATATCAAAAAGTACATTAAATATATTTCATATATTGTACATATGATATTAACTAAAGTACACCAAATACATTTTATATACTGAAAATAAAATATCAAAAAGTATAGTAAATATATATTACATACAGTACATAAAAAATCAAGTAGTACACCAAATATGTGTTATATATACTGTAAATAAACTATCAAAAACTGCAGTAATTATATGTAATATAGTGTACATAAAATATCAAAAATTACACCAAATATATATTATATACTGTAAATAAAATATCAAAATTACAGTAAATATATATTACATACACTACATAAAATATCAAAAAGTACAACAAATATGTGTTATATATACTGTAAATAAACTATCAAAATCTACAGTAATTATATTTAATATACTGTACATAAAATATCAAAAATTACACCAAATGTATATTTTAGACTGTAAATAAAATATCAAAAAGGAAAGTAAATATATAGTACACACCCTATGTAAAATATCAAAAACTACACCAAATTTATGTTATATAACTAACATAAAATATGAAAATGACACCAAATATATCTTATATACTTTACATAAAATATCAAAAAGTACAGTAAATATAACTCATATATTGTATATATAATATTTACTAAAAGTACACCAAATACATTTTATGTACTGTGAATAAAATACTAAAGTACTGTAACTGTATATTACATACTGTACATAAAATATCAAAAAGTACACCAAATATGTGTTATATATACTGTAAATAAACTATCAAAAACTACAGTAATTATATTTAATATACTGTACATAAAATATCAAAAATTACAACAAATGTACATTATATACGGTAAATAAAATATTAAAAAGGACAGTAAATATATATGACACACCCTATGTAAAATATCAAAATCTACACCAAATATATATTATATAATTTACATAAAATATCAAAAGTACACCAAATATATATTATATACTGTACATAAAATATCAAAAAGTACAGTAAATATATTTCATATATTGTACATATAATATTAACTAAAAGTACACAAAATACATTTTATATACTGTAAATAAAATATCAAAATACAGTAAATATATATTACATACTGTACATAAAATATAAAATAGTACACCAAATATGTGTTATATATACTGTAAATAAACTATCATAAACTACAGTAATTATATTTAATATACTGTACATGAAATATCAAAAATTACACCAAATGTATATTATATACAGTAAATAAAATATCAAAAAGGACAGTAAATATATACTACACACACTATGTAAAATATCAAAAACTTCACGAAATATATATTATATAATTTATATAAAATATCAAAAGGTCACCAAATATATCTTATACACCGTACATAAAATATCAAAAAGTACAGTAAATAGATTTCATATATTGTACATATAATATTAAATAAAGTACACCAAATACATTTTATATACTGTAAATAAAATATCAAAAAGTACAGTAAATATATATCACATACAGTACATAAAATATCAAGAAGTACACCAAATATGTGTTATATATACTGTAAATAAAGTATCAAAAACTACAGTAATTATATTTCATATATTGTACATATAATATTAACTAAAAGTACACCAAATACATTTTATATACTGTAAATAAAATATAAAAAAGTTCAGTAAATATATATTACATACACTACATAAAATATCAAAAAGTACACCAAATATGTGTTATATATACTGTAAATAAACTATCAAAAGCTACAGTAATTATATTTAATATACTGTACATAAAATATCAAAAATTACACCAAATGTATATTATATACTGTAAATAAAATATCAAAAAGGACAGTAAATATATACTACACACCCTATGTAAAATATCAAAATCTACACCAAATACATATTATATAATTTACATAAAATAACAAAAGTACAACAAATATATATTATATACTGTACATAAAATATCGAAAAGAACAGTAAATATATTTCATATATTCTACATGTAATATTAACTAAAAGTACACCAAATACATTTTATATACTGTAAATAAAATATCAAAAATACAGTAAATATATATTACACACTGTACATAAATTATCAAATAGTACACCAAATATGTGTTATATATACTGTAAATAAACTATCAAAATCTACAGTAATTATATTTAATATACTGCACATAAAATATCAAAAATTACACCAAATGTGTATTTTAGACTGTAAATAAAATATCAAAAAGGAAAGTAAATATATAGTACACACCCTATGTAAAATATCAAAAACTACACCAAATTTATGTTATATAATTAACATAAAATATGAAAAGGACACCAAATATATCTTATATACGGTAGATAAAATATCAAAAAGTACAGTAAATATAATTCATATATTGTACATATAATATTAACTAAAAGTACACCATATACATTTTATATACTGTGAATAAAATATCAAAAAGTACTGTAAATGTATATTACATACTGTACATAAAATATCAAAAAGTACACCAAATATGTGTTTTATATACTGTAAATAAACTATCAAAAAATACAGTAATTATATTTAATATACTGTACATAAAATATCAAAAATTATACCAAATGTACATTATATAGTGTAAAAAAAATATTAAAAAGGACAGTAAATATATATGACACACCCTATGTAAAATATCAAAGTCTACACCAAATATATATTATATAATTTACATAAAATATCAAAAGTACACCAAATATATATTATATACAGTACATAAAATATCAAAATGTACAGTAAATATATTTCATATATTGTACATATAATATTAACAAAAAGTACACAAAATACATTTTATATACTGTAAATAAAATATCAAAATACAGTAAATATATATTACATACTCTACATAAAATATCAAAAAGTACACCAAATATGTGTTATATATACTGTAAATAAACTATCGAAAACTACAGTTATTATATTTAATATACTGTACATAAAATATCAAAAATTACACCAAATGTATATTATATACTGTAAATAAACTATCAAAAAGGAAAGTAAATATATACTACACACCCTATGTAAAATATCAAAAACTACACCAAATATATATTATATAATTTACATAAAATATCAAAATGTCACCAAATATATCGTATACACCGTACATAAAATATCAAAATGTACAGTATATATATTTCATATATTGTACATATAATATTAAATAAAGTACACCAAATACATTTTATATACTGTAAATTAAATATTAAAAAGTACAGTAAATATATATTACAGACAGTACATAAAATATCAAGAAGTACACCAAATATGTGTTATGTACACAGTAAATAAAATATCAAAAATTACAGTAATTATATTTCGTATATTGTACATATAATATTAACTAAAAGTACACGAAATACATTTTATATACTGTAAATAAAATATCAAAAAGTACCGTAAATATATATTACATACACTACATAAAATATCAAAAAGTACACCAAATATGTGTTACAGATACTGTAAATAAACTATCAAAAACTACAGTAATTATATTTAATATACTGTACATAAAATATCAAAAATTACACCAAATTTATATTATATACTGTAAATAAAATATCAAAAAGTACAGTAAATATATACTACACACCCTCTGTAAAATATCAAAAACTACACCAAATACGTATTATATAATTTACATAAAATAACAAAAGGACACCAAATATATATTATATACTGTACATAAAATATTGAAAAGTACAGTAAATATATTTCATATATTCTACATGTAATATTAACTAAAAGTACACCAAATACATTTTATATACTGTAAATAAAATATCAAAAAGTACAGTAAATATATATTACATATTGTACATAAAATATCAAATAGAACACCAAATATGTGTTATATATACTGTAAATAAACTATCAAAATCTACAGTAATTGTATTTAATATACTGTACATAAAATATCAAAAATTACAACAAATGTACATTATATACTGTAAATAATACATTAAAAAGGACAGTAAATATATATGACACACCCTATGTAAAATATCAAAATCTACACCAAATATATATCATATAATTTACATAAAATATCAAAATTACACCAAATATATATTATATGCTGTATATAAAATATCAAAAAGTACAGTAAATATATTTCATATATTGTACATATAATATTAACTAAAAGTACACAAAATACATTTTATATACTGTATATAAATTATCAAAATACAGTAAATATATATTACATACTGTACATAAAATATAAAATAGTACACCAAATATGTGTTATATATACTGTAAATAAACTATCATAAACTACAGTAATTATATTTAATATACTGAACATAAAATATCAAAAATTACACCAAATGTATATTATATACCGTAAATAAAATATCAAAAAGGACAGTAAATATATACTACACACCCTATGTAAAATATCAAAAACTACACGAAATATATATTATATAATTTACATAAAATATCAAAAGGTCACCAAATATATCTTATACACCGTACATAAAATATCAAAAAGTACAGTAAATAGATTTCAGATATTGTACATATAAGATTGAATAAAGTACACCAAATACATTTTATATACTGTAAATAAAATATGAAAAAGTACAGTAAATATATATTAGATACAGTACATAAAATATCAAGAAGTACACCAAACATGTGTTATATATACTGTAAATAAACTATCAAAAACTACAGTAATTATATTTCATATATTGTACATATAATATTAACTAAAAGTACACCAAATACATTTTATATACTGTAAATAAAATATCAAAAAGTACAGTAAATATATATTACATACTGTACATAAAATATCAAATAGTACACCAAATATGTGTTATATATACTGTAAATAAACTACCAAAAACTACAGTAATTATATTTAATATACTGTCCATAAAATTTCAAAAATTACACCAAATGTATATTATATACTGTAAATAAAATATCAAAAAGACAGTAAATATATACTACACAACCTATGTAAAATATCAAAAACTACACCAAATACATATTATATAATTTACAAAAAATATCAAAAGGTCACCAAATATATCTTATACACCGTACATAAAATATCAAAAAGTACAGTAAATATATTTCATATATTGTACATATAATATTAAATAAAGTAACCCAAATACATTTTATATACTGTGAATAAAATATCAAAAAGTACAGTAAATATATATTACATACAGTACATAAAATATCAAGAAGTACACCAAATACGTGATATATATACTGTAAATAAACTATCAAAAACTACAGTAATTATATTTAATATACTGTACATAAAATATCAAAAATTACACCAAATGTACCTTATATACTGTAAATAAAATATTAAAAAGGACAGTAAATATATATGACACACCCTATGTAAAGTATCAAAATCTACACCAAATATATATTATATAATTTACATAAAATATCAAAAGTACACCAAATATATATTATATACGCTACATAAAATATCAAAAAGTACAGTAAATATATTTCATATATTGTATATATAATATTAACTAAAAGTACACAAAATACATTTTATATACTGTAAATAAAATATCAAAATACAGTAAATATATATTACATACTCTACATAAAATATCAAAAAGTACACCAAATATGTGTTATATATACTGTAAATAAACTATCATAAACTACAGTAAATATATTTAATATACTGTAAAGAAAATATCAAAAATTACACCAAATGTATATTATATACTGTAAATAAAATATGAAAAAGGACAGTAAATATATACTACACACCCTATGTAAAATATCAAAAACTACACCAAATATATATTATATAATTTACATGAAATATCAAAATGTCACCAAATATATCTTATACACCGTACATAAAATATCAAAAAGTACAGTAAATATATTTCATATATTGTACATATAATATTAAATAAAGTACACCAAATACATTTTATATACTGTAAATTAAATATCAAAAAGTACAGTAAATATATATTACAGACAGTACATAAAATATCAAGAAGTACACCAAATATGTGTTATATATACAGTAAATAAACTATCAAAAACTACAGATATTATATTTCAAATATTGTACAAATAATATTAACTAAAAGTAGACCAAATACATTTTATATACTGTAAATAAAATATCAAAAAGTACAGTAAATATATATTACATACACTACATAAAATATCAAAAAGTACACCAAATATGTGTTATAGATACTGTAAATAAACTATCAAAAACTACAGTAACTATATTTAATATACTGTACATAAAATATCGAAAATTACACCAAATGTATATTATATACTGTTAATAACATAGCAAAAAGTACAGTAAGTATATACTACACTCCCTATGTAAAATATCAAAAACTACACCAAATATATATTATATAATTTACATAAAATACCAAAAGGACACCAAATATATCTTATATACTGTACATAAAATATCAAAAAGTACATTAAATATATTTCATATATTGTACATATGATATTAATTAAGTACACTAAATACATTTTATATACTGAAAATAAAATATCAAAAAGTACAGTAAATATATATTACATACAGTACATAAAAAATCAAGTAGTACACCAAATATGTGTTATATATACTGTAAATAAACTATCAAAAACTACAGTAATTATATTTCATATATTGTACATATAATATTAATTAAAAGAACACCAAATACATTTTATATAATGTAAATAAAATATCAAAAAGCACAGTAAATATATATTACATACACTACATAAAATATCAAAAAGTACACCAAATATGTGTTATATATACTGCAAATAAACTATCAAAAACTACAGTAATTATATTTAATATACTGTACATAAAATATCAAAAATTACACCAAATGTATATTATATACTGTAAATAAAATATCAAAAAGGACAGTAAATATATACTACACACCCTATGTAAAATATCAAAAAGTACAGCAAATATATATTATATAATTTACATAAAATACCAAAAGGACACCAAATATATATTATATACTGTACATAAAATATCGAAAAGTACTGTAAATATATTTCATATATTCTTCATGTAATATTAACTAAAAGTACACCAAATACATTTTATATACTGTAAATAAAATATCAAAAATTACAGTAAATATATATTACATACTGTACATAAAATATCAAATAGTACACCAAATATGTGTTATATATAGTGTAAATAAACTATCAAAATCTACAGTAATTATATTTAATATACTGTATATAAAATATCAAAAATTACACCAAATGTATATTATATACTGTAATTAAATTATCAAAAAGTACAGTAAATATATATTACACACCCTATGTAAAATATGAAAAACTACACCAAATATATATTATATAATTTACATAAAATATCAAAAGACCACCAAATATATCTTATATACTGTACATAAAATATCAAAAACTACAGTAAATATGTTTCATATATTGTACATATAATATTAACTAAAAGTACACCAATTGCATTTTATATACTCTAAATAAAATTTCAAATGTACAGTAAATATATATTACATACTCTATGTAAAATATCAAAAAGTACACCAAATATGTGTTATACATACTGTAAATAAACTATCAAAAACTACAGTAATTATATTTAATATACTGTACATAAAATATCAAAAATTACACCAAATGTATATTATATATTATAAATAAATATGAAAAAGGACAGTAAATATATATTACACTCTATGCAAAATATCAAAAACTACACCAAATGTACATTATATAATTTACATAAAATATCAAAAGGACACCAAATATAGATTATATACTGTACATAATATATCAAAAAGTACATTAAATATATTTCATATATTGTACATATGATATTAACTAAAGTACACCAAATACATTTTATATACTGAAAATAAAATATCAAAAAGTATAGTAAATATATATTACATACAGTACATAAAAAATCAAGTAGTACACCAAATATGTGTTATATATACTGTAAATAAACTATCAAAAACTGCAGTAATTATATGTAATATAGTGTACATAAAATATCAAAAATTACACCAAATATATATTATATACTGTAAATAAAATATCAAAATTACAGTAAATATATATTACATACACTACATAAAATATCAAAAAGTACAACAAATATGTGTTATATATACTGTAAATAAACTATCAAAATCTACAGTAATTATATTTAATATACTGTACATAAAATATCAAAAATTACACCAAATGTATATTTTAGACTGTAAATAATATATCAAAAAGGAAAGTAAATATATAGTACACACCCTATGTAAAATATCAAAAACTACACCAAATTTATGTTATATAACTAACATAAAATATGAAAATGACACCAAATATATCTTATATACTTTACATAAAATATCAAAAAGTACAGTAAATATAATTCATATATTGTATATATAATATTTACTAAAAGTACACCAAATACATTTTATGTACTGTGAATAAAATACTAAAGTACTGTAACTGTATATTACATACTGTACATAAAATATCAAAAAGTACACCAAATATGTGTTATATATACTGTAAATAAACTATCAAAAACTACAGTAATTATATTTAATATACTGTACATAAAATATCAAAAATTACAACAAATGTACATTATATACGGTAAATAAAATATTAAAAAGGACAGTAAATATATATGACACACCCTATGTAAAATATCAAAATCTACACCAAATATATATTATATAATTTACATAAAATATCAAAAGTACACCAAATATATATTATATACTGTACATAAAATATCAAAAAGTACAGTAAATATATTTCATATATTGTACATATAATATTAACTAAAAGTACACAAAATACATTTTATATACTGTAAATAAAATATCAAAATACAGTAAATATATATTACATACTGTACATAAAATATAAAATAGTACACCAAATATGTGTTATATATACTGTAAATAAACTATCATAAACTACAGTAATTATATTTAATATACTGTACATGAAATATCAAAAATTACACCAAATGTATATTATATACAGTAAATAAAATATCAAAAAGGACAGTAAATATATACTACACACACTATGTAAAATATCAAAAACTTCACGAAATATATATTATATGATTTATATAAAATATCAAAAGGTCACCAAATATATCTTATACACCGTACATAAAATATCAAAAAGTACAGTAAATAGATTTCATATATTGTACATATAATATTAAATAAAGTACACCAAATACATTTTATATACTGTAAATAAAATATCAAAAAGTACAGAAAATATATATCACATACAGTACATAAAATATTAAGAAGTACACCAAATATGTGTTATATATACTGTAAATAAAATATCAAAAACTACAGTAATTATATTTCATATATTGTACATATAATATTAACTAAAAGTACACCAAATACATTTTATATACTGTAAATAAAATATCAAAAAGTTCAGTAAATATATATTACATACACTACATAAAATATCAAAAAGTACACCAAATATGTGTTATATATACTGTAAATAAACTATCAAAAACTACAGTAATTATATCTAATATACTGTACATAAAATATCAAAAATTACACCAAATGTATATTATACACTGTAAATAAAATATCAAAAAGGACAGTAAATATATACTACACACCCTATGTAAAATATCAAAATCTACACCAAATACATATTATATAATTTACATAAAATAACAAAAGGACAACAAATATATATTATATACTGTACATAAAATATCGAAAAGAACAGTAAATATATTTCATATATTCTACATGTAATATTAACTAAAAGTACACCAAATACATTTTATATACTGTAAATGAAATATCAAAAATACAGTAAATATATATTACACACTGTACATAAATTATCAAATAGTTCACCAAATATGTGTTATATATACTGTAAATAAACTATCAAAATCTACAGTAATTATATTTAATATACTGCACATAAAATATCAAAAATTACACCAAATGTGTATTTTAGACTGTAAATAAAATATCAAAAAGGAAAGTAAATATATAGTACACACCCTACGTAAAATATCAAAAACTACACCAAATTTATGTTATATAATTAACATAAAATATGAAAAGGACACCAAATATATCTTATATACGGTAGATAAAATATCAAAAAGTACAGTAAATATAATTCATATATTGTACATATAATATTAACTAAAAGTACACCATATACATTTTATATACTGTGAATAAAATATCAAAAAGTACTGTAAATGTATATTACATACTGTACATAAAATATCAAAAAGTACACCAAATATGTGTTTTATATACTGTAAATAAACTATCAAAAAATACAGTAATTATATTTAATATACTGTACATAAAATATCAAAAATTATACCAAATGTACATTATATAGTGTAAAAAAATATTAAAAAGGACAGTAAATATATATGACACACCCTATGTAAAATATCAAAGTCTACACCAAATATATATTATATAATTTACATAAAATATCAAAAGTACACCAAATATATATTATATACAGTACATAAAATATCAAAATGTACAGTAAATATATTTCATATATTGTACATATAATATTAACAAAAAGTACACAAAATACATTTTATATACTGTAAATAAAATATCAAAATACAGTAAATATATATTACATACTCTACATAAAATATCAAAAAGTACACCAAATATGTGTTATATATACTGTAAATAAACTATCGAAAACTACAGTTATTATATTTAATATACTGTACATAAAATATCAAAAATTACACCAAATGTATATTATATACTGTAAATAAACTATCAAAAAGGAAAGTAAATATATACTACACACCCTATGTAAAATATCAAAAACTACACCAAATATATATTATATAATTTACATAAAATATCAAAATGTCACCAAATATATCGTATACACCGTACATAAAATATAAAAAACTACAGTATATATATTTCATATATTGTACATATAATATTAAATAAAGTACACCAAATACATTTTATATACTGTAAATTAAATATTAAAAAGTACAGTTAATATATATTACAGACAGTACATAAAATATCAAGAAGTACACCAAATATGTGTTATGTACACAGTAAATAAAATATCAAAAATTACAGTAATTATATTTCGTATATTGTACATATAATATTAACTAAAAGTACACGAAATACATTTTATATACTGTAAATAAAATATCAAAAAGTACAGTAAATATATATTACATACACTACATAAAATATCAAAAAGTTCACCAAATATGTGTTACAGATACTGTAAATAAAATATCAAAAACTACAGTAATTATATTTAATATACTGTACATAAAATATCAAAAATTACACCAAATTTATATTATATACTGTAAATAAAATATCAAAAAGTACAGTAAATATATACTACACACCCTCTGTAAAATATCAAAAACTACACCAAATACGTATTATATAATTTACATAAAATAACAAAAGGACACCAAATATATATTATATACTGTACATAAAATATTGAAAAGTACAGTAAATATATTTCATATATTCTACATGTAATATTAACTAAAAGTACACCAAATACATTTTATATACTGTAAATAAAATATCAAAAAGTACAGTAAATATATATTACATACTGTACATAAAATATCAACTAGAACACCAAATATGTGTTATATATACTGTAAATAAACTATCAAAATCTACAGTAATTGTATTTAATATACTGTACATAAAATACCAAAAATTACACAAAATGTATATTTTAGACTGTAAATAAAATATCAAAAAGGAAAGTAAATATATAGTACACACCCTATGTAAAATATCAAAAACTACACCAAATTTATGTTATATAATTAACATAAAATATGAAAAGGACACCAAATATATCTTATATACTGTAAATAAAATACGAAAAACTACAGTAAATATAATTCATATATTGTACATATAATATTAACTAAAATTACACCAAATTTCATTTTATGTACTGTGAATAAAATACTAAAAGTACTGTAAATGTATATTATATACTGTACATAAAATATCAAAAAGTACACCAAATATGTGTTATATATACTATAAATAAACTATGAAAAACTACAGTAATTATATTTAATATACTGTACATAAAATATCAAAAATTACAACAAATGTACATTATATACTGTAAATAAAATATTAAAAAGGACAGTAAATATATATGACACACCCTATGTAAAATATCAAAATCTACACCAAATATATATTATATAATTTACATAAAATATCAAAAGTACACCAAATATATATTATATACTGTACATAAAATATCAAAAAGTACAGTAAATATATTTCATGTATTGTACATATAATATTAACTAAAAGTACACAAAATACATTTTATATACTGTAAATAAAATATCAAAATACAGTAAATATATATTACATACTGTACATAAAATATAAAATAGTACACCAAATATGTGTTATATATACTGTAAATAAACTATCATAAACTACAGTAATTATATTTAATATACTGTACATAAAATATCAAAAATTACCCCAAAAGTACATTATATACCGTAAATAAAATATCAAAAAGGACAGTAAATATATACTACACACCCTATGTAAAATATCAAAAACTACACGAAATATATATTATATAATTTACATAAAATATCAAAAGTTCACCAAATATATCTTATACACCGTACATAAAATAACAAAAAGTACAGTAAATAGATTTCATATATTGTACATATAATATTAAATAAAGTACACCAAATACATTTTATATACTGTAAATAAAATATCAAAAAGTACAGTAAATATATATTACATACACTACATAAAATATCAAGAAGTACACCAAATATGTGTTATATATACTGTAAATAAACTATCAAAAACTACAGTAATTATATTTCATATATTGTACATATAATATTAACTAAAAGTACACCAAATACATTTTATATACTGTAAATTAAATATAAAAAAGTACAGTAAATATATATAACATACACTACATAAATTATCAAAAAGTACACCAAATATGTGTTATATATACTGTAAATAAACTATCAAAAACTACAGTAATTATATTTAATATACTGCACATAAAATATCAACAATTACACCAAAAGTATATTTTAGACTGTAAATAAAATATCAAAAAGACAGTAAATATATACTACACACCCTATGTAAAATATCAAAAACTACACCAAATACATATTATATAATTTACAAAAAATAACAAAAGGACACCAAATATATATTATATACTGTACATAAAATATCGAAAAGTACAGTAAATATATTTCGTATATTTTAAATGAAATATTAACTAAAAGTACACCAAATTTCATTTTATATACTGTAAATAAAATATCAAAAAGTACAGTAAATATATATTACATACTGTACATAAAATATCAAATAGTACACCAAATATGTGTTATATATACTGTAAATAAACTATCAAAATCTACAGTAATTATATTTAATATACTGTACATAAAATATCAAAAATTACACCAAATGTATATTTTAGACTGTAAATAAAATATCAAAAAGGAAAGTAAATATATAGTACACACCTTATGTAAAATATCAAAAACTACATCAAATTTATGTTATATAATTAAAATAAAATATGAAATGGACACCAAATATATCTTATATACTGTAAATAAAATATCAAAAAGTACAGTAAACATAATTCATATATTGTACATATAATATTAACTAAAAGTACACCAAATACATTTTATATACTGTGAATAAAATATCAAAATGTACTGTAAATGTATATTACATACTGTACAGAAAATATCAAAAAGTACACCAAATATGTGTTATATATACTGTAAATAAACTATCAAAAACTACAGTAACTATATATAATATACTGTACATAAAATATCAAAAATTACACCAAATGTACATTATATACTGAAAATAAAATATTAAAAAGGACAGAAAATATATATGACATACCCTATGTAAAATATCAAAATCTACACCAAATATATATTATATAATTTACATAAAATATCAAAAGTACACCAATTATATATTATATACTGTATATAAAATATCAAAATTTACAGTAAATATATTTCATATATTGTACATATAAAATTAACTAAAAGTACACAAAATACATTTTATATACTGTAAATAAAATATCAAAATACAGTATATATATTACATACTCTACATAAAATATCAAAAAGTACACCAAATATGTGTTATATATACTGTAAATAAACTATCGAGAACTACAGTAATTATATTTAATATACTGTACATAAAATATAAAAAATTACACAAAATGTATATTATATAACGTAAATAAAATATCAAAAAGGACAGTAAATATATACTACACACCCTATGTAAAATATCAAAAACTACACCAAATATATATTATATAATTTACATAAAATATCAAAATGTCACCAAATATTTCTTATACACCGTACATAAAATATCAAAAAGTACAGTAAATATATTTCATATATTGTACATATAATATTAAATAATGTACACCAAATACATTTTATATACTGTAAATTAAATATCAAAAAGTACAGTAAATATATATTACAGACAGTACATAAAGTATCAAGAAGTACACCAATATGTGTTATATATACAGTAAATAAACTATCAAAAACTACAGTAATTGTATTTCATATATTGTACATATAATATTAACTAAAAGTACGCAAAATACATTTTATATACTCTAAATAAAATATCAAAGTACAGTAAATATATATTACATACTCTACATAAAATATCAATAAGTACACCAAATATGTGTTATATATACTGTAAATAAACTATCATAAACTACAGTAATTATATTTATTATACTGTACAAAAAAATATCAAAAATTACACCAAAAGTATATTATGTACTGTAAATAAACTATCAAAAAGACAGTAAATATATACTACACACCCTATGTAAAATATCAAAAAATTCACCAAATATATATTATATAATATACATAAAATATCAAAAGTTCACCAAATATATCTTATACACCGTACATAAAATATCAAATAGTACAGTAAATATATTTCATATATTGTACATATAATATTAAATAAAGTACACCAAATACATTTTATATACTGTAAATAAAATATCAAATATTCAGTAAATATATATTACATACAGTACATAAAATATCAAGAAGTACACCAAATAAGTGTTATATATACCGTAAATTAACTATCACAAACTACAGTAATTATATTTCATATATTGTACATATAATATTAACTAAAAGTACACCAAACACATTTTATATACTGTAAATAAAATATCAAAAAGTACAGTAAATATATATTACATACGGTACATAAAATATCAAGAAGTACACCAAATATGTGTTATATATACTGTAAATAAACTATCAAAAACTACAGTAATTATATGTAGTATACTGTACATAAAATATCAAAAATTACACCAAATGTATATTATATACTGTAAATAAAATATCAAAAAGTACAGTAAATATATACTACACACCCTATGTAAAATATCATAAACTACACCAAATACATATTATATAATTTACATAAAATAAAAAAAGGACACCAAATATATATTATATACTGTACATAAAATATCGAAAAGTACAGTGAATATATTTCATATATTCTACATGTAATATTAACTAAAAGTACACCAAATACATTTTATATACTGTAATTAAAATATCAAAAAGTACAGTAAATATATATTACATGCTGTACATAAAATATCAAATAGTACACCAAATATGTGTTATATATACTGTAAATAAACTATCAAAATCTACAGTAATTATATTTAATATAATCTATGTAAAATATCAAAAATTACACCAAATGTATATTATATACTATAAATAAAAGATGAAAAAGGACAGTAAATATATATTACACTCTGGGTGAAATATAAAAACTACACCAATTATATATTATATAATTTACATTAAATATCAAAAGGACACCAAATATATCTTATATACTGTACATAAAATATCAAAAAGTACAGTAAATACGTTTCATATATTGTACATATAATAATAACTAAAAGCACACCAAATACATTTTATATACTGTAAATAAAATTTCAAAAAGTACAGTAAATATACATTACGTAGTGTACATAAAATATCAAAAAGTACACCAAATTTGTGTTATATATACTGTAAATAAAGTATAAAAACTACAGTAATTATATTAATACACAGTACATAAAATATCAAAAATTACACCAAATGTATATTATATACTGTAATTAAAATATCAAAAAGTACAGTAAATATATATTAACCACCCTATGTAAAATATCAAAAACTACACCAAATATATATTATATAATTTACATAAAATATCAAAAGGACACCAGATATATCTTATATACTGTACATAAAATATCAAAAAGTACAGTAAATACATTCCATATATTGTGCATACTATATTAACTAAAAGTACACCAAATACATTTTATATACTGTAAATAAAATATCAAAAAGGACAGTAAATATATATTACATACTGTACATAAAATATCAAAAAGTACACCAAATATGTGTTATACATACTGTAAATAAAGTATCAAAAACTACAGTAATTATATTTCATATATTGTACATATAATATTATCTAAAAGTACACCAAATACATTTTATATACTGTAAATAAAATATCATAAAGTACAGTAAATATATATTACATACGCTACATAAAATATCAAAAAGTACACCAAATATGTGTTATATATACTGTAAATAAAGTATCAAAAACTACAGTAATTATATTTAATATACTCTTCATAAAATATCAAAAATTACACCAAATATGTGTTATATATACTGTAAATAAACTATCAAAACTGCAGTAATTATGTTTAATATACTGTACATGAAATTTAAAAAATTACACCAAATGTATATTATATACTGTAAATAAAATATCAAAAAGACAGTAAATATATATGACACACCCTATGTAAAATATCAAAATCTACACCTAATAAATATTATATAATTTACATAAAATATCAAAAGTACACCAATTATATATTATATACTGTACATAAAATATCAAAATTTACAGTAAATGTATTTCATATAATGCACATATAATATTAACTAAAATTAAACGAAATATATTTTATATACTGTAAATAAAATATCAAAATACAGTAAATATATATTATACACTCTACATAAAATATCAAAATGTACACCAAATATGTGTTATATATAGTGTAAATAAACTATCAATAACCTCAGTAATTATATTTAATATACTGTACGTAAAATATCAAAAATTACACCAAATGTATATTATATACTCTAAATAAAAGATGAAAAAGGACAGTAAATATATATTACACTCTGGGTGAAATATCAAAAACTACACCAATTATATATTATATAATTTACAAAAAATATCAAAAGGACACCAAATATATCTTATATACTGTACATAAAATATCAAAAATTACACCAAATATATATTATATACTGTAATTAAAATATCAAAAAGTACAGTAAGTATATATTACACACCCTATGTAAAATATCAAAAACTACACCAAATATATATTATATAATTTACATAAAATATCAAAAGACCACCAAATATATCTTATATACTGTACATAAAATATCAAAAATTCCAGTAAATATGATTCATATATTGTACATAAAATATTAACTAAAAGTACACCAATTACATTTTATATACTGTTAATAAATATGAAAATGTACAGTAAATATATATTACATACTGTACATAAAATTTCAAAAAGTACACCAAATATGTGTTATATATACTGTAAATAAACTATCAAAAACTACAGTAATTATATCTAATATACTGTACATAAAATATCAAAAATTACAAAAAATGTACATTATATACTGTAAATAAAATATAAAAAAGGACAGTAAATATATATGACAAACCGTATGTAAAATATCAAAATCTACACCAAATATATATTATATAATTTACATAAAATGTCAAAAGTACACCAAATATATATTATATACTGTACAAACTATATCAAAAAGTACAGTAAATATATTTCTTATATTGTACATATAATATTAACTAAAAGTACACTAAATATATTTTATATACTGTAAATAACATATCAAAATACAGTAAATATATATTACATACTCTACATAAAATATCAAAAAGTACACCAAATATGTGTTATATATACTGTAAATAAACTATCAAAAACTACAGTAATTATATTTAATATACTCTACATAAAATATCTAAAATTACACCAAATATTTGTTATATATACTGTAAATAAACTATCAAAAACTACAGAAATTATATTTAATATACAGTACATAAAATATAAAAAATTACACCAAATGTATATTATATACTGTAAATAAAATATCGAAAAGGAAAGTTAATATCTATGACACACCCTATGTAAAATATCAAAAACTACACCAAATTTATGTTATATAATTAACATAAAATGTGAATAGGACACCAAATATATCTTATATACTGTAAATAAAATATCAAAAAGTACAGTAAAGATAATTCATATATTGTACATATAATATTAACTAAAAGTACACCAAATACATTTTATATACTGTGAATAAAATATCAAAAAGTACTCTAAATGTATATTACATACTGTACATAAAATATCAAAAAGTACACCAAATATGTGTCATATATACTGTAAATAAACTATCAAAAACTACAGTAATTATATTTAATATACTGTACATAAAATATCAAAAATTACACCAAATGTATATTATATACTGTGAATAAAATATCAAAAAGAACAGTAAATATATATGACACACACTATGTAAAATATCAAAAACTACACCAAACATATATTATATAATTTACATAAAATATCAAAAGGACACCAAATATATTTTATATACTGTAGATAAAATATCAAAAAGTACAGTAAATATGTTTCATATATTGTACATATAATATTAACTAAAAGTACACCAAATACATTTTATATAGTGTAAATAAAATTTCAAAAAGTACAGTAAATATATATTACATACTGTACATAAAATATCAAAAAGTACACCAATTATGTGTTATATATTCTGTAAATAAACTATCAAAAATTACAGTATTTACATTTAATATACTGTACATAAAATTTCAAAAATTACACCAAATGTATATTATACACAGTAAATAAAATATCAAAAAGACAGTAAATATATACAAAACACACCATGTAATATATCAAAAACTACACCAAATATGTATTATATAATTTACATAAAATATCAAAAGGACACCAAATATATTTTATATACTGTAGATAAAATATCAAAAAGTACAGTAAATATATTTCATATATTGTACATATAATATTAACTTAAATTACACCAAATACATTTTATATACTGTAAATAAAATATCAAATAGTACAGTAAATATATATTACATACAGTACATATAATATCAAAAAGTACACCAAATATGTGTCATATATAGTGTAAATAAACTATCAAAAACTACAGAAATTATATATAATATACTGTACATAAAATATCAAAAATTACACCATATGTATATTATATACTCTAAATAAAATATGAAAAAGGACAGTAAATATATATTACACCCTATGTAAAATATCAAAAACTACACCAAATATATATTATATAATTTACATAAAATACCAAAAGGACACGAAATATATCTTATATACTGTACATAAAATATCAAAAAGTACAGTAAATATATTTCATATATTGTTTATATAATATTAACTAAAAGTACACCAAATACATTTTATATACTGTAAATAAAATATCAAAAAGTACAGTAAATATATATTACATACAGTACATAAAATATCAAAAAGTACACCAAATATGTGTTATATATAATGTAAATAAACTATCAAAAACTACAGAAATTATATTTAATATACTGTACATAAAATATCAAAAATTACACCAAATGTATATTATATACTCTAAATAAATATGAAAAAGTACAGTAAATATATATTACACTCTATGTGAAATATCAAAAACTACACCTATATATTATATAATTTACATAAAATATCAAATGTACACCAAATATATATTATATACTCTACATAAAATATCAAAAAGTACAGTAAATATATTTCATATATTGTACATATAATATTAACTAAAAGTACACCAAATACATTTTATATACTGTAAATAAAATATCAAAATGTACAGTAAATATATATTACATACTGTACATAAAATATCAAAGAGTACACCAAATATGTGTTATATATACTGTAAATAAACTATCAAAAACTACAGTAATTATATTTAATATACTATACATAAAATATCAAAAATTACACGAAATGTATATTATATACTGTAAATAAAATATCAAAAAGACAGTAAATATATACTACCCTCCCTATGTAAAATATCAAAATCTACACCAAATATATATTATATAATTCACATAAAATATCAAAAGGCCACCAAATATAACTTATATACTGTACATAATGTATCAAAAAGTAAAGTAAATATGTTTCATATATTGTACATATAATAGTAACTAAAATACACCAAATACATTTTATATAGTGTAAATAAAATTTCAAAAAGTTCAGTAAATATAGATTACATACTGTACATAAAATATCAAAAAGTACACCAAGTATGTGTTATATATACTGTAAATAAACTATAAAAAACGACAGTAATTATGTTTAATATACTGTACATAAAAAATCAAAAATTACACCAAATGTATATTATATACTCTAAATAAATATGAAAAAGGACAGTAAATATATATTACACACTATCCAAAATATCAAAAACTACACGAAATATATATTATATAACTTACATAAAATATCAAAAGGACACCAAATATAGATTATATACTGTACATAAAATATCAAAAAGTACATTAAATATATTTCATATATTGTACATATAATATTAACTAAAAGTACACCAAATACATTTTATATACTGTAAATATATCAAAAATACAGTGAATATATATTACATACAGTACATAAAGTATCAACAAGTACACCAAATATGTGTTATATATACTGTAAATAAACTATCAAAAACTACAGTAATTATATTTAATATACTGTACATAAAATATCAAAAATTACACCAAACGTACATTATACACTGTAAATAAAATATCAAAAAAGACAGTAAATATATATGACACACCCTATGTAAAATATCAAAATGTACACCAAATATATATTTTTTAATTTACATAAAATTTCAAAAGTACACAAAATATATATTATATAGTGTACATAATATATCAAAAAGTACAGTAAATATATTTCATATATTGTACATATAATATTAACTAAAAGTAAACCAAATACATTTTATATACTGTAAATAAAATATCAAAATACAGTAAATATATATTACATACTCTACATAAAATATCAAAAAGTACACCAAATATTTGCTATATATACTGTAAATAAGCTATCAAAAACTACAGTAATTATATTTAATATACTGTACATAAAATATAAAAAATACACCAAGTGTATATTATATACTGTAAATAAATTATCAAAAAGGAAAGTAAATACATATGACACACCCTATGTAAAATATCAAAAACTACACCAAATATATATTATATAATTTATATAAAATATCAAAAGGACACCAGATATATGTTATATACTGTACATAAAATATCAAAAAGTACAGTAAATACATTTCATATATTTTGCATATAATATTAACTGAAAGTACACCAAATACATTTTATATAGTGTAAATAAGGTATCAAAAAGGACAGTAAATAAATATTACATACTGTACATAAAATATCAAAAACTACACCAAATATGTGTTTTATATACTGTAAATAAACTATCAAAATCTACAGTAATTATATTTAATATACTGCACATAAAATATCAAAAATTACACCAAATGTGTATTTTAGACTGTAAATAAAATATCAAAAAGGAAAGTAAATATATTGTACACACCCTATGTAAAATATCAAAAACTACACCAAATTTATGTTATATAATTAACATAAAATATGAAAAGGACACCAAATATATCTTATATACGGTAGATAAAATATCAAAAAGTACAGTAAATATAATTCATATATTGTACATATAATATTAACTAAAAGTACACCATATACATTTTATATACTGTGAATAAAATATCAAAAAGTACTGTAAATGTATATTACATACTGTATATAAAATATCAAAGAGTACACCAAATATTTGCTATATATACTGTAAATAAACTATCAAAAACTACAGTAATTATATTTAATATACTGTACTTAAAATATAAAAAATACACCAAGTGTATATTATATACTGTAAATAAAATATCAAAAAGGAAAGTAAATACATATGACACACCCTATGTAAAATATCAAAAACTACACCAAATATATATTATATAATTTATATAAAATATCAAAAGGACACCAGATATATGTTATATACTGTACATAAAATATCAAAAAGTACAGTAAATACATTTCATATATTTTGCATATAATATTAACTAAAAGTACACCAAATACATTTTATATAGTATAAATAAGGTATCAAAAAGGACAGTAAATAAATATTACATACTGTACATAAAATATCAAAAACTACACCAAATATGTGTTATATATACTGTAAATAAACTATCAAAATCTACAGTAATTATATTTAATATACTGCACATAAAATATCAAAAATTACACCAAATGTGTATTTTAGACTGTAAATAATATATCAAAAAGGAAAGTAAATATATAGTACACACCCTATGTAAAATATCAAAAACTACACCAAATTTATGTTATATAATTAACATAAAATATGAAAAGGACACCAAATATATCTTATATACGGTAGATAAAATATCAAAAAGTACAGTAAATATAATTCATATATTGTATATTTAATATTAACTAAAAGTACACCATATACATTTTATATACTGTGAATAAAATATCAAAAAGTACTGTAAATGTATATTACATACTGTACATAAAATATCAAAAAGTACACCAAATATGTGTTATATATACTGCAAATAAACTATCAAAAAATACAGTAATTATATTTAATATACTGTACATAAAATATCAAAAATTATACCAAATGTATATTTTAGACTGTAAATAAAATATCAAAAAGGAAAGTAAATATATAGTACACACCCTATGTAAAATATCAAAATCTACACCAAATATATATTATATAATTTACATAAAATATCAAAAGGTCACCAAATATATATTATATACTGTACATAAAATTTCAAAAATTACAGTAAATATATTTCATATATTGTACATATAATATTAACTAAAAGTACACAAAATACATTTTATATACTGTAAATAAAATATCAAAATACAGTAAATATATAATACATACTCTACATAAAATATCAAACAGTACACCAAATATGTGTTATATATACTCTAAATAAACTATCATAAACCAAAGTAATTATATTTAATATACTGTACATTAAATATCAAAAATTACACCAAATGTATATTATATACTGTAAATAAAATATCAAAAAGGACAGTAAATATATACTACACATCCTATGTAAAATATCAAAAACTACACCAAATATATATTATATAATTTCCATAAAATATCAAAAGGTCACCAAATATATCTTATACACCGTACATAAAATATCAAAAAGTACAGTAAATATATTTCATATACTGTACATATAATATTAAATAAAGTACACCAAATACATTTTATATACTGTAAATAAAATATCAAAAAGTACACTAAATATATATTACATACAGTACATAAAATATCAAGAAGTACACCAAATATGTGTTATATATACTGTAAATAAACTATGAAAAACTACAGTAATTATATTTCATATATTGTACACATAGTATTAACTAAAAGTACACCAAACACATTTTATATACTCTAAATAAAATATAAAATAGTACAGTAAATATATATTACGTACACTACATAAAATATCAAAAAGTACACAAAATATGTGTTATATATACTGTAAATAAACTATCAAATCTACAGTAATTATATTTAATATACTGTACATAAAATATCTAAAAATTACACCAAATGTATATTATATACTGTAAATAAAATATCAAAAAGTACAGTAAATATATACTACACACCCTATGTAAAATATCAAAAAATACACCAAATACATGATATAATTTACATAAAATAAAAAAAGGACACCAAATATATATTATATACTGTACATAAAATATCGAAAAGTACAGTAAATATATTTCATATATTCTACATGTAATATTAACTAAAAGTACACCAAATACATTTTATATACTGTAAATAAAATATCAAAAAGTACAGTAAATATATATTACATACTGTACATAAAATATCAAATAGTACACCAAATATGTGTTATATATACTGTAAATAAACTATCATAAAGTACAGTAATTATATTTAATATACTGTACATAAAATATCAAAAATTACACCAAATGTATATTATATAGTGTAAATAAAATATCAAAATGGACAGTAAATATATACAACACACCCTATGTAAAATATCAAAAACTACACCAAATATATATTATATAATATACATAAAATATCAAATGGTCACCAAATATATCTTATACACCGTAGATAAAATATCAAAACGTACAGTAAATATATTTCATATATTGTACGTATAATATTAAATAAAGTACACCAAATACATTTTATATACTGTAAATAAAATATCAAAAAGTACAGTAAATATATATTACATACAGTACATAAAATATCAAGAAGTACACCAAATATGTGTTATATATACTGTAAATAAACTATCAAAAACTACAGTAATTATATTCAATATACTGTACATAAAATATCAAAAATTACACCAAATGTATATTATATACTCTAAATAAAAGATGAAAAATGACAGTAAATATATATTACACTCTGTGTGAAATATCAAAAACTACACCAATTATATACTATATAATTTACATAAAATATCAAAAGGACACCAAATATAGATTATATACTGTACATAAAATATCAAAAAGTACAGCAAATGTATTTCATATATTGTACACATAATATTAACTAAAAGTACACCAAATATATTTTATATAGTGTAAATAAAACATCAAAAAGTACAGTAAATATATATTACATACTGTACATAAACTATCAAAAAGTACACCAAATATCTGTTATATATACTGTAAACAAACTATCAAAAACTGCAGTAATTATATGTAATATAATGTACATAAAATGTCAAAAATTACACCAAATATATATTATATACTGTAAATAAAATATCAAAATTACAGTAAATATATATTACATACACTACATAAAATATCAAAAAGTACAACAAATATATGTTATATATACTTTAAATAAACTATCAAAAACTACAGTAATTATATTTAATATACTGTACATAAAATATCGAAAATTACACCAAATGTGTATCATATACTGTAAATAACATAGCAAAAAGTACAGTAAGTATATACTACACTCCCTATGTAAAATATCAAAAACTACACCAAATATATATTATATAATTTACATAAAATACCAAAAGGACACCAAATATATATTATATACTGTACATAATATATCGAAAAGTACAGTAAATATATTTCATATATTCTACATGTAATATTAACTAAAAGTACACCAAATACATTTTATATACTGTAAATAAAATATCAAAAAGTACAGTAAATATATATTACATACTGTACATAAAATATCAAATAGTACACCAAATATGTGTTATATATACTGTAAATAAACTATCAAAATCTACACTAATTATATTTAATATACTGTACATAAAATATCAAAAATTACACCAAATGTATATTTTAGACTGTAAATAAAATATCAAAAAGGAAAGTAAATATATAGTACACACCCTATGTAAAATATCAAAAACTACACCAAATATATATTATATAATTTACATAAAATACCAAAAGGACAACAAATATATATTATATACTGTACATAATATATCAAAAAGTTCAGTAAATACATTTCATATATTGTGCATATAATATTAACTAAAAGTACACCAAATACACTTTATATACTGTAAATAAAATATCAAAAAGGATAGTAAATATATATTACATACTGTACTTAAAATATCAAAAAGTACACCAAATATGTGTTATATATACTGTAAATAAACTATCAAAAACTACAGAAATTATATTTCATATATTGTACATATAATATTAACTAAAAGTACACCAAATACATTTTATATAATGTAAATAAAATATCATAAAGTACAGTAAGTATATATTACATACACTACATAAAATATCAAAAAGTACACCAAATATGTGTTATATATACTCTAAATAAACTATCAAAAACTACAGTAATTATATTTAATATACTCTACATAAAATATGAAAAATTACACCAAATATGTGTTATATATACTGTAAATAAACTATCAAAAACTACAGTAATTATATTTAATATAATGTACAGAAAATATAAAAAATTACACCAAAATAATATTATATACTGTAAATAAAATATCAAAAAGATAGTAAATATATATGACACACCCTATGTAAAATATCAAAATCTACACCTAATATATATTATATAATTTACATAAAATATCAAAAGTACACCAATTATATATTATATACTGTACATAAAATATCAAAATTTAGAGTTAATGTATTTCATATATTGTATATATAATATTAACTAAAAGTAAACCAAATACATTTTATATACTGTAAATAAAATATCAAAATACAGTAAATATATATTACATACACTACATAAAATATCAAAAAGTACACCAAATATGTGTTTTATACACTGTAAATAAACTATCAAAAGCTACAGTAATTATATTATTATACTGTACATAAAATATCAAAAATTACACCAAATGTATATTATATACTGTAATTAAATTATCAAAAAGTACAGTAAATATATATTACACACCCTATGTAAAATATCAAAAACTACACCAAATATATATTATATAATTTACATAAAATATCAAAAGGCCACCAAATATATCTTATATACTGTACATAAAATATCAAAAAGTACAGTAAATATGTTTCATATATTGTACATATAATATTAACTAAAAGTACACCAAATATATTTTATATACTGTAAATAAAATTTCAAAATGTACAGTAAATATATATTACATACTGTACATAAAATATCAAAAAGTACACCAAATATGTGTTATATATATAGTGTAAATAAAGTATAAAAACTACAGTAATTATATTTAATATACTGTACATAGAATATCAAAAATTACACCAAATGTATATTATATACTGTAATTAAAATATCAAAAAGTACAGTAAATATATATTACACACCCTGTGTAAAATATGAAAAACTACACCAAATATATATTATATAATTTACATAAAATATCAAAAGACCACCAAATATATCTTATATACTGTACATAAAATATCAAAAACTACAGTAAATATGTTTCATATATTGTACATATAATATTAACTAAAAGTACACCAATTGCATTTTATATACTGTAAATAAAATTTCAAAAAGTACAGTAAATATATATTACATACTCTATGTAAAATATCAAAAAGTACACCAAATATGTGTTATACATACTGTAAATAAACTATCAAAAACTACAGTAATTATATTTAATATACTGTACATAAAATATCAAAAATTACACCAAATGTATATTATATACTCTAAATAAATATGAAAAAGGACAGTAAATATATATTACACTCTATGTAAAATATCAAAAACTACACCAAATATATATTATATAATTTACATAAAATATCAAATGGACTCCAAATATATCTTATATACTCTACATAAAATATCAAAAAGTACAGTAAATATATTTCATATATTGTACAGATAATATTAACTGAAAGTACACCAAATACATTTTATATTCTGTAAATAAAATATCAAAATGTACAGTAAATATATATTACATACTGTACATAAAAAATCAAAAAGTACACCAAATATGTGTTATATATACTGTAAATAAACTATGAAAATCTACAGTAATTATATTTAATATACTGTACATATAATATCAAAAATTACACCAAATGTATATTATATACTGTAAATAAAATATCAAAATGTACAGTAAATATATACTACACACCCTATGCAAAATATCAAAAACTACACCAAATATATATTATATAATTTACATAAAATATCAAAAGGACACCAAATATAGATTATATACTGTACATAATATATCAAAAAGTACATTAAATATATTTCATATATTGTACATATGATATTAACTAAAGTACACCAAATACATTTTATATACTGTAAATAAAATATCAAAAAGTACAGTAAATATATATTACATGCAGTACATAAAATATCAAGTAGTACACCAAATATGTGTTATATATACTGTAAATAAACTATCAAAAACTACAGTAATTATATTTCATATATTGTATATATAATATTAATTAAAAGAACACCAAATACATTTTATATACTGTAAATAAAATATCAAAAAGCACAGTAAATATATATTACATACACTACATAAAATATCAAAAAGTACACCAAATATGTGTTATATATACTGCAAATAAACTATCAAAAACTACAGTAATTATATTTAATATACTGTACATAGAATATCAAAAATTACACCAAATGTATATTATATACTGTAAATAAAATATCAAAAAGGACAGTAAATATATACTACACACCCTATGTTAAATATCAAAAAGTACAGCAAATATATATTATATAATTTACATAAAATACCAAAAGGACACCAAATATATATTATATACTGTATATAAAATATCGAAAAGTACTGTAAATATATTTCATATATTCTACATGTAATATTAAATAAAAGTACACCAAATACATTTTATATACTGTAAATAAAATATCAAAAATTACAGTAAATATATATTACATACTGTACATAAAATATCAAATGGTACACCAAATATGTGTTATATATAGTGTAAATAAACTATCAAAATCTACAGTAATTATATTTAATATACTGTACATAAAATATCAAATATTACACCAAATGTACATTATATACTGTAAATAAAATATTAAAAACGACAGTAAATATATAAGACACACACTATGTAAAATATCAAAATCTACACCAAATATATATTATATAATTTACATAAAATATCAAAAGGTCACCAAATATATATTATATACTGTACATAAAATATCAAAAAGTACTGTAAATATATTTCATATATTGTACATATAATATTAACTAAAAGTACACAAAATACATTTTATATACTCTAAATAAAATATCAAAATACAGAAATTATATATTACATACTGTACATAAAATATCAAAAAGTACACCAAATATGTGTTATATATACTGTAAATAAACTATCATAAACCACAGTAATTTTATTTAATATACTGTACATAAAATATCAAAAATTACACCAAATGTATATTATATACTGTAAATAAAATATCAAAAAGTACAGTAAATATGTATTACACACCCAATGTAAAATATCACAAACTACACCAAATATATATTATATAATTTACATAAAATATCAAAAGGACACCAAATATATCTTATATACTCTACATAAATTATCAAAAACTACAGTAAATATGTTTCATATATTGTACATATAATATTAACTAAAAGTACACCAAATACATTTTCTATACTGTAAATAAAATTTCAAAAAGTACAGTAAAGATATATTACATACTGAACATAAAATATCAAAAAGTACACCAAATATGTGTTATATATTCTGTAAATACACTATCAAAAACTACAGTAATTATATTTAATATACTGTACATAAAATATCAAAAATTACACCAAATGTATATTATATACTCTAAATAAAATATGAAAAAGGACAGTAAATATATATTACACACCCTATGTAAAATATCAAAAACTACACGAAATTTATATTATATAATTTACATAAAATATCAAAAGGACACCAAATATATCTTATATACTCTACATAAAATATAAAAATGTACAGTAAATATATTTAATATATTGTATATATAATATTAACTAAAAGTACACCAAATACATTTTATATTCTGTAAATAAAATATCAAAATGTACAGTAAATATATATTACATACTGTACATAAAATATCAATAAGTTCACCAAATATTTGTTATATATACTGTAAATAAACTATGAAAATCTACAGTAATTATATTTAATATACTGTACATAAAATATCAAAAATTACACCAAATGTATATTATATACTGTAAATAAAATATCAAAAAGGACAGTAAATATATATTACACACCCAATGTAAAATATCACAAACTACACCAAATATATATTATATAATTTACATAAAATATCAAAAGGACACCAAATATATCTTATATACTGTACATAAAATATCAAAAAGTATACTAAATATATTTCATATATTGTACATATAATATTAACTAAAAGTACACCAAATACATTTTCTATACTGCAAATAAAATTTCAAAAAGTACAGTAAAGTTATATTACATACTGAACATAAAATATCAAAAAGTACACCAAATATGTGTTATATATTCTGTAAATACACTATCAAAAACTACAGTAATTATATTTAATATACTGTACATAAAATATCAAAAATTACACCAAATGTATATTATATACTCTAAATAAAATATGAAAAAGGACAGTAAATATATATTACACACCCTATGTAAAATATCAAAAACTACACGAAATTTATATTATATAATTTACATAAAATATCAAAAGGACACCAAATATATCTTATATACTCTACATAAAATATAAAAATGTACAGTAAATATATTTAATATATTGTATATATAATATTAACTAAAAGTACACCAAATACATTTTATATTCTGTAAATAAAATATCAAAATGTACAGTAAATATATATTACATACTGTACATAAAATATCAATAAGTTCACCAAATATTTGTTATATATACTGTAAATAAACTATGAAAATCTACAGTAATTATATTTAATATACTGTACATAAAATATCAAAAATTACACCAAATGTATATTATATACTGTAAATTAAATATCAAAAAGGACAGTAAATATATATTACACACCCAATGTAAAATATCACAAACTACACCAAATATATATTATATAATTTACATAAAATATCAAAAGGACACCAAATATATCTTATATACTGTACATAAAATATCAAAAAGTATACTAAATATATTTCATATATTGTACATATAATATTAACTAAAAGTACACCAAATACATTTTCTATACTGCAAATAAAATTTCAAAAAGTACAGTAAAGTTATATTACATACTGAACATAAAATATCAAAAAGTACACCAAATATGTGTTATATATACTGTAAATACACTATCAAAAACTACAGTAATTATATTTAATATACTGTACATAAAATATCAAAAATTACACCAAATGTATATTATATACTCTAAATAAAATATGAAAAAGGACAGTAAATATATATTACACACCCTATGTAAAATATCAAAAACTACACCAAATATATATTATATAATTTACATAAAATATCAAAAGGACACCAAATATATCTTATATACTGTACATAAAATATCAAAAAGTACAGTAAATATATTTCATATATTGTACAGATAATATTAACTAAAAGTACACCAAATACATTTTATATTCTGTAAATAAAATATCAAAAAGTACAGTAAACATATATTACATACTGTACATAAAATATCAAAAAGTACACCAAATAAGTGTTATAGATACTGTAAACTATCAAAAACTACAGTAATTATATTTAATATACTGTACATAAAATATCAAAAATCACACCAAATTTATGTTATATACCGTAAATAAAATATCAAAAAGGATAGTGAATATATATGACACACACTATGTAAAATATGAAAAACTACACCAAATATATATTATATAACTTACAATAAATATCAAAAGGACACCAAATATATCTTATATACTGTACATAAAATATCAAAAAGTACAGTAAATATATTTCATATATTGTATATATAATATTAACTAAAAGTACACCAAATACATTTTATATACTGTAAATAAAATATCAAAAAGTACAGTAAATATATATTACATACTGTACATAAAATATAAAAAAGTACACCAAATATGTGTTATATATACTGTAAATAAGCTATGAAAAACTACAGTATTTATATTTAATATACTGTACATAAAATATCAAAAATTACACCAAATGTACATTATATAGTGTAAATAATATATCCAAAATACAGTAAATAAATATTACACACCCTATGTAAAATATCAAAAATTACACTAAATATATATTATATAATTTACAAAAAATATCGGAAGGACACCAAATATATCCTATATACTGTACATAAAATATCAAAAACTACAGTAAATAAATTTCATATATAGTACATATAATATTAACTAAATGTACACCAAATACATTTTATATACTCTAAATAATATACCAAAATTTACAGTAAATATATATTACATACTGTACATAAAATATCAAAAAGTACACCAAATGTGTGTTATATATACTGTAAATAAACTATCAAAAACTACAGTAATTATATTCAATATACTGTACATAAAATATCAAAAATTACTCCAAATGTATATTATATAGTGTAAATAAAATATCCAAACTACAGTAAATATATAACACACCCTTTGTAAAATATCCAAATTTACACCAAAGATATATTATATAATTTACAAAAAATATCGGAAGGACACAAAATATATCTTATATACTGTACGTAAAATATCAAAAACTACAGTAAATATATTCCATATATTGTACATATAATATTAACTAAAAGTACACCAAATACATTTTATATACTGTAAATAAAATATCAAAAATTACAGTAAATACATATTACATACTGTACATAAAATATCAAAAACTACACCAAATATGTGTTATATATACTGTAATTATCAAATACTACAGTAATTATATTTAATATACTGTACATAAAATATCAAAAATTACACCAAATGTGTATTATATACCGTAAATAAAATATCAAAAAGGAAAGTAAATATATATTACACCCTATGTAAAATGTCAAAAACTACGTCAAATATATATTATATAATTTACAAAAAATATTCAAGTACACCAAATATATCTTATATATTCTACATAAAATATCAAAAAGTACTGTAAGTATATTTAATATATTGTACATATAATATAAAGTAAAAGTACACCAAATATATTTTATATACTGTAAATAAATTATCAAAAAGTACAGTAAATATATATTACATACTGTACATACAATATCAAAAAGTACACCAAATATGTGTTATAGATACTGTAAATAAACTATCAAAATCTACAGTAATTATATTTAATATACTGTTTGTAAAATATCAAAAATTACACCAAATGTATATCATGTACTCTAAATAAAATATGAAAAAGGACAGTAAATCTATATTACGCACCCTATGTAAAATATCATAAACTACACCAAATATATATTATATAATTTACATAAAATATGAAAAGGACACCAAATATATCTTAAATACTGTACATGAAGTATCAAAAAGTACAGTAAATATATTTCATATATTGTACATATAATATTAACTAAAAGTACACGAAATACATTTTATATACTGTAAATAAAATATCAAAATATACAGTAAATATATATTACATACTGTACATAAAATATCAAAAAGTACACCAAATATGTGTTATATATACTGTAAATAAACTATCAAATCTACAGTAATTATATTCAATATACTGTACATAAAATATCAAAAATTACACCAAATGTATATTATATACTGTAAATAAAATATCCAAAATACAGTAAATATATATTACACACCCTATGTAAAATATCCAAATTTACACCAAATATCTATTATATAATTTACAAAAAATATCAGAAGGACACCAAATATATCTTATATAGTGTATGTAAAATAAAAAAACTACAGTAAATATATTTCATATATTGTACATATAATATTAACTAAAAGTACACCAAATACATTTTATATTCTGTAAATAAAATATCAAAAATTACAGTAAATATATATTACATACTGTACATAAAATTTCAAAAAGTACACCAAATATGTGTTATATATACTGTAAACTATCAAAAACTTCAGTAATTATATATAATATACTGTACATAAAATAGAAAAAATCACACCAAATGTATATTATATACTGTAAATAAAATATCAAAAAGTACAGTAAATATATTTCATATATTGTACATATAATATTAACTAAAAGTACACCACATACATTTTATACACTGTAAATAAAATATCAAAAAGTACAGTAAATATATATTAGATAAAGTACATAAAATATAAAAAAGTACACCGAATATGTGTTATATATACTGTAAATAAGGTATGAAAAACTACAGTAATTATATTTAATATACTGTACATAAAATATCAAAAATTACTCCAAATGTACATTATATAGTGTAAATAATATATCCAAAATACAGTAAATATATATTACACACCCTATGTAAAATATCAAAAATTACACCAAATATATATTATATAATTTACAAAAAATATCGGAAGGACACCAAATATATCCTATATACTGTACGTAAAATATCAAAAACTACATTAAATAAATTTCATATATTGTACATATAACATTAACTAAAAGTACACCAAATACATTTTATATACTGTAAATAAAATATCAAAAATTTCAGTAAATACATATTACATACTCTACATAAAATATTAAAAATTACACCAAATATGTGTTATATATACTGTAATTATCAGAAACTACAGTAATTATATTTAATATACTGTACATAAAATATCAAAAATTACACCAAATGTATATTATATACTATAAATAAAATATCAAAAAGTACAGTAAATATATATTACACAACCTATGTAAAATATAAAATACTACACCAAATATATATTATATAATTTACATAAAATATCAAAAGGCCAACGAATATCTCTTATATACTGTACATAAAATACCAAAAAGAACAGTAAATAGGTTTCATATATTGTACATATAATATTAACTAAAAGTACAACAAATACATTTCATATAATGTAAATAATATTTCAAAAAGTACAGTAAATATATATTACATACTGTACATAAAATATCAAAAAGTACACCAAATATGTGTTATATATACTCTAAATAATCTATAAAAAACTACAATAATTATATTTAATATACTGTACATAAAATATACAAAATTACACCAAATGTATTATATACTGTAAATAAAATATCAAAAAGTAGAGTAAATATATATTACACACCCTATGTAAAATATCAAAAACTACAGCAAATATATATTATATAATTTGCATAAAATATCAAAAGGACACCAATTATATCTTATATACTGTACATAAAATATCAAAAAGTACAGTATATATATTTCATATATTGTACATATAATATTAACTAAAGTACACCAAATACATTTTATATACTGTAAATAAAATATCAAAAATTTCAGTGAATATATATTACATACTGTACATAAAATATCAAAAAGTACACCAAATATGTGTTATATATACTCTTAATAAACTATCAAAAACTACAGTAATTATATTTAATATACTGTACATAAAATATCAAAAATTACACCAAATGTATATTTTTTATTGTAAATAAAATACCAAAATTTCAGTAAATATGTATTAAACACCTATGTACAATATCACAAACTACACCAAATATATATTATATAATTTACATAAAATATCAAAAGGACACCAAATATACCTTTTATACTGTACATAAAATATCAAAATATACAGTAAATATATTTCATATATTGTACATATAATATTAACTAAAAGTACACCAAATATATTTTATATACTCCAAATAAAATATCAAAAATTACAGTAAATATATATTACATACTATACATAAAATATCAAAAAGTACACCAAATATGTGTTATATATACTGTAAATAAACTATCAAAAACTACGGTAATTATATTTAATATACTGTACATAAAATATCAAAAATTACACCAAATGTATATTATTGACTGTAAATAAAATATCAAAAAGTACAGTAAATATATATTACACAACATATGTAAAATATCACAATCTACACCAAATATATATTATATAATTTACATAAAATACCAAAAGGACACCAAATATATCTTATATACTGTACATAAAATATCAAAAATACAGTAAATATATTTCATATATTGTACATATAATATTAACTGAAACTACACCAAATACATTTTATATAGTGTAAATAAAATATCAAAATACAGTAAATATGTATTATATACTGTACATAAAATATCAAAAAGCTCACCAAATATGTGTTATATATACTCTAAATAAACTATAAAATCTAAAGTAATTATATTTAATATACTGTACATAAAATATCAAAAATTAAACCAAATGTATATTATATACTCTAAATAAAATATGAAAAACTACAGTAAATATATACTACGCACCCTATGTAAAATATCACAAACTCCTCAAAATATATATTATATAATTTACATAAAATATCAAAAGTACACCAAATATATATTATATACTGTACATAAAATATCAAAAAGTACAGAAAATATATTTCATATATTGTATATATAATATTAACTGAAAGTACACCAAATGCATTTTATATACTGTAAATAAAATATCAAAAAGTTCCGTAAATATATATTACATACAGTACATAAAATAAAAAAAAGTACACCAAATATGTGTTATATATAATGTAAATAAACTATCAAAAACTACAGTAATTATATTTAATTTACTGTATATAAAATATCAAAAATTACACCAAATGTATGTTATATACTGTATATAAAATATCAAAAAGGACAGTAAATATATACTGCACACCCTATGTAAAATATCAAAAACTACACCAAATATATATTATATAATTTACATAAAATATCAAAAGGACACCAAGTATATCTTATATACTGTACATAAAATATCAAAAAGTACAGTAAATATATTTCATATATTGTGCATATAATATTAACTAAAATTACACCAAATACATTTTATGTACTGTAAATAGAATATCAAAAATACAGTAAATATATATTACATACTGTACATAAAATATCAAAAAGTACACCAAATATGTGTTATATATACTCTAAATAAACTATAAAAAGCTACAATAATTATATTTAATATACTGTACATAAAATATACAAAATTACACCAAATGTATTATATACTGTAAATAAAATATCAAAAAGTAGAGTAAATATATATTACACACCCTATGTAAAATATCAAAAACTACACCAAATATATATTATGTAATTTGCATAATATATCAAAAGGACACCAAATATATCTTATATACTGTACATAAAATATCTAAATGTACAGTAAATATATTTCATATATTGTACATATAATATTAACTAAAAGTTCACCGAATACATTCTATATACTGTAAATAAAATACCAAATATTACAGTAAATATATATTACATACTGTACATAAAACATCAAATAGTACACCAAATATGTGTTATATATACTCTAAATAATCTATCGAAAACTACAGTAATTATGTTTAATATACTGTACATAAAATATCAAAAATTACACCAAATGTATATTATTTACTGTAAATAAAATATCAAAAATTACAGTAAATATATATTACACACCCTATGTAAAATATCACAAACTACACCAAATATATATAATATAATTTACATAAAATATCAAAAGGACACCAAATAAATCTTATATGCTCTACATAAAATATCAAAATGTACAGTAAATATACTTCATATATTTTACATATAATATTAACTAAAAGTACACCAAATACATTTTATATAGTGTAAATAATATATCAAAAAGTACATTAAATATATATTACATAGTGTAAATAAAATATCAAAAAGTACACCAAATGTGTTTTATATATACTGTAAATAAACTATCAAATCTGCAGTAATTATATTTAATATACTGTACATAAAATATCAAAAATTACACCAAATATATATTATATACTGTAAATAAAATATCAAAAAGGGCAGTAAATATATATTACACACCCAATGTAAAATATCAAAAACTACACTAAATATATATTATACAATTTACATAAAATATCAAAAGGCCACAAAATATATCTTATATACTGTACATAAAATATCAAAAAGTACAGTAAATATATTTCATATATTGTACATATAAAATTAACTAAAAGTACACCAAATACATTTTATATACTGTGAATAAATTATTCAAAAGTACAGTAAATATATATTACATTCTGTACATAAAATATCAAAAAGTACACAAAATATGTGTTATATATACTGTAAATAAGATATCAAAAACTACAGTAATTATATTTAATATACTGTACCTAAAATATCAAAAATTACACAAATTGTATATTATATACTCTAAAAAAAATATGAAAAAGGACAGTAAATATATATTACACTCTATGTAAATTATCAAAAACTACACCAAATATATATTATAAAATTTATATAAAATATCAGAAGGCCACCAAATATATCTTATATACTCTACATAAAATATCAAAAAGTACAGTAAATATGTTTCATATGTTGTACATATAATATTAACTAAAAGTACACCAAATACATTTTATATACTGTAAATAACATATGAAAAATTACAGTGAATATATATTACATAATGTACATAAAATAACAAAAAGTACACCAAATATGTTTTATATGTACTGTAAATAAACTATCAAAAACTACAGTAATTATATATATTATACTGTACATAAAATATCAAAATTTGCACCAAATCTATATTATAAACTGTAAATAATATATCAAAAATACAGTAAATATATATTACACACTGTGCATAAAATATCAAAAACGACACCAAATATATATTATATAATTTACATAAAATATCAAAAGGACACCAAATACATATTATATACAGTACAAAAAATATCAAAATGTACAGTATATATATTTCATATATTGTACATATAAGATTATCTAAAAGTACAGCAAATACATATGATATAATGAAATAAAATATCAAAATTTCAGTAAATATATATTGCATACTGTACATAAAATATCAAAAAATACACCAAATATGTGTTATATATACTCTAAATAAACTATCAAAAACTACAGTAATTATATTTTATATACTGTACAGAAAATATCAAAAATTACACCAAATGTATATTATATATTGTAAATATAATATCAAAAAGTACACTAAATATATATTACACAGTCTATGTAAAATATAAAAAACTACAAAAATATATATTATATAACTTACATAAAATATCAAAAGTACACCAAATATATATTATATACTGTATATAAAATATAACAAAGTACAGTAATTCTATTTCATATATTGTACGTATAATATTATCTAAAAGTTCACCAAATACATTTTATGTACTGTAAATAAATTAAAAAAATTACAGTAAATATATATTACATACTGTACATAAAATATTAAAAGTACACCAAATATGTGTTATATAGTGTAAATAAACTATCAAAAACTACAGTAATTATATTTAATATACTGTACATAAAATATCAAAATTACACCAAATGTATATTATATACTGTAAATAAAATATCAAAAAGTACAGCAAGTATATATTACACACTCTATGTAAAATATCAAAAACAACACCAAATATATATTATATACTTTACATAAAATATCAAAACTACACCATATACATATTATATACTGTACATAATATATCAAAATGTACACTAAATATATTTCATATATTATTCATATAAGATTAGCTAAAAGTACACCAAATACATATTATATACTGTAGATAAAATATCAAAAAGTACAGTAAATATATATAACATACTGTACATAAAATATCAAAAAGTACACCAAATATATGTTATATATACTGTACATAAACTATCAAAAACTACAGTAATTATATTTAATATACTGTACATAAAATGTCAAAAATTACACCAAATGTATATTATTTACTGTAAATAAAATATCAAAAAGGACAGTAAATATATATTACACACCATATGTAAAATATCACAATCTACACCAAATATATATTATATAATTTACATAAAATATCAAAAGTACACCAAATAGATATTATATACTGTACATAAAATATCAAATAGTACAGTAAATATATTTCATATATTGTACACATAATATTAAATAAAAGTACACCAAACACATTTTATATAGTGTAAATAAAATGTCAAAAGGTACAGTAAATATATATTACACACCATATGTAAAATATCACAATCTGCACCAAATATATATTATATAATTTACATAAAATATAAAAAGGACACCAAATATATCTTATATACTGTACATAAAATATCAAAAATTACAGTAAATATATTTCATATATTGTACATATATTATTAACTAAAAGAACACCAAATACATTTTATATAGTGTAAATAATATATCAAATATTACAGTAAGTATATATTACACATTCTATTTAAAATATCAAAAACTACACCAAAAATATATTTTATAATTTACATAAAATATCAAAAGTACACTTAATATATTTTATATACTGTACATAAAATATGAAAATGTACAGTAAATATATTTCATATATTGTACATATATTAAATAAAGTACACCAAATACATTGTATATACTGTAAATAAAATATCCAAAACTAGAGTAAATATATATTACATAATGTACATAAAATATCAAAATGTACACCAAATATGTGTTATATATACTGTAAATAAGCTATCAAAAACTACAGTAATTATATTTAACATACTGTACATAAAATACATACTGTACATAAAATATCAAAAAGTACACCAATTATGTGTTATATATACTGTAAAAAAACTTTAAAATCTACAGTAATTATATTTAATATACTGTACATAAAATATCAAAAATTACACTAAATGCATATTATATACTGTAAATAAAATATCAAATAGAACAGTAAATATTTATTACACACTCTATGTAAAATATCAAATACTACACCATATATGTGTTATATATACTGTAAATAGACAAAAATTACAGTAATTATATTTAATATACTGTACATAAAATATCAAAAATTACACGAAATGTATACTATATACTGTAAAAAAACATCTAAAATTACAGTAAATATATATTACACACTTTATGTAAAATATCAAAATCTACGCCAAATATATATGAGATAATTTACATAAAATATCAAAAGTACACCAAATATATATTATGTACTGTACATAAAATATCAAAAATACCGTAAAAAAATTGTACATATAATATTAACTAAAAGTACACCAAATACATTTTATATACTCTAAATAAAATATCGAAAAGTACAGTAAATATATATTACATACTGTACATAAAATATCAAAAAGTACACCAAATATGTGTTATATATACTGTAAATAAACTATAAAAACTACAGTAATTATATTTAATATAATGTACATAAAATATCAAAAATTACACAAAATGTATATTATATACTGTAAATAAAATATCAAAAATTACAGTAAATATATATTACACATTCTATTTAAAATATCAAAAACTACACCAAAATATATATTATAATTTACATAAAATATCAAAAGTACACTTAATATATTTTATATACTGTACATAAAATATGAAATGTACAGTAAATATATTTCATATATTGTACATATAATATTAAATAAAGTACACCAAATACATTTTATATACTGTAAATAAAATATCCAATAGTACAGTAAATATTACATACTGTACATAAAATATTAAAAAGTACACCAAATATGTGTTATATATACTGTAAATAAACTGTAAAAACTACAGTAATTATATATAATACACTGTACATAAAATATCAAAAATTACACTAAATGCATATTATACACTGTAAATAAAATATCAAATAGTACAGTAAATATTTATTACACACTCGATGTAAAATATCAAAAACTACGCCAAATATATATTATATAATTTGCATAAAATATCAAAAGTACACCAAATATATCTTATATACTGTACATAAAATATCAAAAGTACAGTAAATATATTGCAAATATAGTACATATAATATTAACTAAAAGTACACCAAATACATTTTATATACTGTAAATGAAACATCCAAAATACAGTAAATATATATTACATACTGTACATAAAATATCGAAAAGTACAACAAATATATGTTATATATACCGTAAATAAACTTTAAAAACTACAGTAATTATATCTAATATACTGTACATAAAATATCAAAAACTACACTAAATGAATATGATATACAGTAAATAAAATATCAAACAGTACAGTAAATATTTATTACGCATTATATGTAAAATATCAAAAACTACACCAAATATACGTTATATAATTTACATAAAATATCAAAAGTACGCCAAATATATATTATATACTGTACATAAAATATCAAAATGCACAGTAAATCTATTTCATATATTGTACATATAATATTCATTGAAAGTACACCAAATACATTTTATATACTGTAAATAATATATACAAAAGCACAGTAAATATTTCTTACATACTGTACATAAAATATCAAAAACTACACCAAATATGTGTTATATATACTGTAAATAATCAATCAAAGACTACAGTAATTATATTTAATATACTGTACATAAAATATCAAAAATTACACGAAATGTATACTTTATAGTGTAAAAAAAATCTAAAATTACAGTAAATATATATTACACACTCTATGTAAAATATCAAAAACTAAGTCAAATATATATTATATAATTTACATAAAATATCAAAATTACACCAAATATATATTATATACTCTACATAAAATATCAAAAATTACAGTAAATATATTGCAAATATTGTACATATAATATTTCCTAAAATTACACCAAATACATTTTCTATACTGTAAATAATATATCCAAAAGCACAGTAAATATATATCACATACTGTACATAATGTATCAAAAAGTACACAAAATATGTGTTACATATACTGTAAATAAACAATCAAAAACTACAGTAATTATATTTAATATACTGCACATAAAATATCAAAAATTACAAGAAATGTATACTATATACTATACAAAAAATATCTAAAATTACATTAAATATATATTACACACTCTATGAAAAATATCAAAAACTACACCAAATATATATTATATAATTTACATAAAATATCAAAAGTACACCAAATATATATTACATACTGTACATAAAATAACAAAAAGTACATGAAATATGTGTTATCTATACTGTAAATAAGCTATCAAAAACTACAATAATTATAATTAATATACGGTACATAAAATATCAAAAATTACACTAAATGCATATTATATACTGCAAATAAAATATCAAATAGTACAGTAAATATTTATTACACACTCTATGTTAAATATCTAAAACTACACCAAATATATGTTATATAATTTACATAATATATCAAAAGTACACCAAATATATATTATATACGGTACATAAAATATCAAAATGCACAGTAAATCTATTTCATATATTGTACATATAATATTAACTGAAAGTACACCAAATACATTTTATATACTGTAAATAATATATCCGAAAGCACAGTAAATATATATTACATATGGTACATAAAATATCAAAAAGTATACCAAATATGTGTTATATATACTGTAAATAAACAATCAAAAAATGCAGTAATTATATTTAATATACTGTACATAAAATATCAAAAATTACACGAAATGTATACTATATACTGTAAAAAAAATCTAAAATTACAGTAAATATATGTTACACACCCTATCTAAAATATCAAAAACTACGACAAATATATATTATATAATTTACATAAAATATCAAAAGTACACCAAATAGATATTATATACTGTACATAAAATATCAAAAAGTACAGTATATATATTTCATATATTGTACATATAATATTACCTACAGGTACACCAAATATATTTTATATACTGTAAATAAAATATCCAATAGTACAGTAAATATATACTCTATAAAAAATATCCAATAGTACAGTAAATATATATTACATACTGTACATAAAATATCAAAAAGTACAACAAATATGTGTTATATATACTGTAAATAAAGTATAAAAACTACAGACATTATATTTAATATACTGTACATAAAATATGAAAAATTACACTAAATGCATATTATATACTGTAAATAAAATATCAAATAGTACAGTAAATATTTATTACACACTCTATGTAAAATATCAAAAACTACACCAAATATATCTTATATAATTTACATAAAATATCAAATGTACACCAAATATATATTATATTCTGTACATAAAATATCAAAACGCACATTAAATCTATTTCATATGTTGTACATATAATATTAACTGAAAGTACACCAAATACATTTTTTATATTGTAAATAAAATATCTAAAAGCACAGTAAATATATAATACATACTGTAGATAAAATATCCAAAAGTACACCAAATATGTGTTATATATACTGTAAATAAACAATCAAAAAAACAGTAATTATATTTAATATACTGTACATAAAATATCAAAAATTACACGAAATGTATACTATATACTGTAAAAAAATCTACAATTACATTAAATATATATTACACACTCTATGTAAAATATCAAAAACTACGCCAAATATATATTATATAATTTACATAAAATATCAAAAGTACACCAAATAGATATTATATAGTGTACATAAAACATCAAAATGCACAGTAAATATATTTCACATAATGTACATATATTAACTAAAAGTACACCAAATACATTTTATATACTGTAAATAAAATACCCAAAAGTACAGTAAATATATATTACAAACTGTACATAAAATATCAAAAATTACACCAAATATGTGTTATATTTAGTGTAAATAAACTATAAACTCTACAGTAATTATATTTAATATACTGTACATAAAATATCAAAAATTACACAAAATGTATATTATATACTGTAAATAAAATATCAAAAATTACAGTAAATATATATTACACATTCTATTTAAAATATCAAAAACTACACCAAAAATATATTTTATAATTTACATAAAATATCAAAAGTACACTTAATATACTTTATATACTGTACATAAAATATGAAAATGTACAGAAAATATATTTCATATATTGTACATATAATATTAAATAAAGTACACCAAATACATTTTATATACTGTAAATAAAATATCCAATACTACAGTAAATATTACTTACTGTACATAAAATATTAAAAATTACACCAAATATGTGTTATATACACTGTAAATAAACTCTAAAAACTACAGTAATTATATTTAATACACTGTACATAAAATATCAAATATTACACTAAATGCATATTATATACTGTAAATAAAATATCAAATAGTACAGTAAATATTTATTACGCACTCTATGTAAAATATCAAAAACTACGCCAAATATATATTATATGATTTACATGAAATATCAAAAGTACACCAAATATATATTATATACTGTACATAAAATATGAAAATGTACAGTAAATATATTTCATATATTGTACGTATATTAAATAAAGTACACCAAATACATTGTATATACTGTAAATAAATTATCCAATACTACAGTAAATATATATTACATAATGTACATAAAATATCAAAATGTACACCAAATATGTGTTATATATACTGTAAATAAGCTATCAAATACTACAGTAATTACATTTAATATATTGAACATAAAATACATACTGTACATAAAATATCAAAAAGTACACCAAATATGTGTTATATATACTGTAAAAAAACTATAAAATCTACAGTAATTATATTTAATACACTGTAAATAAAATATCAAAAATTACACTAAAAGCATATTATATACTGTTAATAAAATATCAAATAGTACAGTAAATATTTATTACACACTCTATGTGAAATATCAAAAACTACACCAAATATGTGTTATATATACTGTAAATAAACAATCAAAAATTAGAGTAATTATATTTAATATACTGTACATAAAATATCAAAAATTACACGAAATGTATACTATATACTGTAAAAAAAATCTAAAATTACAGTAAATATATATTACACACTCTATGTAAAATATCAAAAACTATGCCAAATATATATTATATAATTTACATAAAATATCAAAAGTACACCAAATAGATATTATATACAGTACATAAAATATCAAAAATACATTAAATATATTGCAAATTTTGTACATATAATATTAACTAAAAGTACACCAAATACATTTTATATACTGTAAACAAAATATCCAAAAGTACAGTAAATTTATATTACATAATGTACATAAATTATCAAAAAGTACACCAAATATGTGTTATATATACTGTAAATAAACTATAAAAACTACAGTAATTATATTTAAAATACTGTACATAATATATCAAAAATTACACAAAATGTATATTATATACTGTAAATAAAATAACAAAAATTACAGTAAATATATATTACACATTCTATTTAAAATATCAAAACTACACCAAAAATATATTTTATAATTTACATAAAATATCAATAGTACACTTAATATATTTAATATACTGTACATAAAATATGAAAATGTAGAGTAAATATATTTCATATATTGTATATATAATATTAAATAAAGTACACCAAATACATTTTATATACTGTACATAAAATATCCAATAGTACAGTAAATATACATTAAATACTGTGCATAAAATATCAAAAAGTACACCAAATACGTGTTATATATACTCTAAATAAACTATCAAAAACTACAGAAATTATATTTAATATACTGTACATAAAATATCAAAAATTACACTAAATGCATATTATATACTGTAAATAAAATATCAAATAGTACAGGAAATATTTATTACACACTCTATGTAAAATATCAAAAACTACACCAAATATATGTTATGTAATTTACATAAAATATCAAAAGAACACCAAATATATATTATATACTGTACATAAAAAATCAAAATGCACAGTAAATCTATTTCATATATTGTAAATATAATATTAACTGAAAGTACTCCAAATACATTTTATATACTGTAAATAAAATATTCAAAAGCACAGTAAGTATATATTACATACGGTACATAAAGTATCAAAAAGTACACCAAATATGTGTTATACATACTGTAAATAAACAATCAAAAAATGCAGTAATTATATTTAATATACTGTACATAAAATATCAAAAATTACACGAAATGTATACTATATACTGTAAAAAAAATATCTAAAATTACAGTAAATATATGTTACACACTCTATGTAAAATATCGAAAACTACGACAAATGTATATTATATAATTTACATAAAATATCAAAAGTACACCAAATAGATATTATATACTGTACATAAAATATCAAAAAGTAGAGTAAATATATTTCATATATACTAAATATAATATTAACTAAAATTACACCAAATACATTTTATATACTGTAAATAAAATATCCAATAGTACAGTAAATATATATTACATACTGTACATAAAATATCAAAAAGTACACCAAATATGTGTTATATATACTGTAAATAAAGTATAAAAACTACAGTAATTATATTTATTATACTGTACATAAAATATGAAAAATTACACTAAATGCATATTATCTACTGTAAATAAAATATGAAATAGTACAGTAAATATTTATTACACACTCTATGTAAAATATCAAATCTACACCAAATATATGTTATATAATTTACATAAAATATCAAATGTACACCAAATATATATTATATTCTGTACATAAAATATCAAAACGCACAGTAAATCTATTTCATATATTGTACATATAATATTAACTGAAAGTACACCAAATACATTTTATATATTGTAAATAAAATATCCAAAAGCACAGTAAATATATATTACATACTGTAGATAAAATATCCAAAAGTACACCAAATATGTGTTATATATACTGTAAATAAACAATCAAAGAAACAGTAATTATATTTAATATACTGTACATAAAATATCAAAAATTACACGAAATGTATACTATATACTGTAAAAAAAATCTAAAATTACATTAAATATATATTACACACTCTATGTAAAATATCAAAAACTATGCCAAATATATATTATATAATTTACATAAAATATCAAAAGTACACCAAATATATATTATATACCGTACATAAAATATCAAAAAGTACAGTAAATATATTGCAAATATTGTACGTATAATATTAACTAAAAGTACACCAAATACATTTTATATACTGTAAATAAAATACCCAAAAGTACAGTAAATATACATTACAAACTGTACATAAAATATCAAAAAGTACACCAAATATGTGTTATATATACTGTAAATAAACTATAAAATCTACAGTAATTATATTTAATATACTGTACATAAAATATCAAAACTTACACAAAATGTATATTATATACTGTAAATAAAATATCAAAAATTACAGTAAATATATATTACACATTCTATTTAAAATATCAAAAACTACACCAAAAATATATTTTATAATTTACATAAAATATCAAAAGTACACTTAATATATTTTATATACTGTACATAAAATATGAAAATGTACAGTAAATATATTTCATATATTGTACATATAATATTAAATAAAGTACACCAAATACATTTTATATACTGTAAATAAAATATCCAATAGTACAGTAAATATTACATACTGTATATAAAACATTAAAAATTACACAAAATATGTGTTATATACACTGTAAATAAACTGTAAAAACTACAGTAATTATATTTAATACACTGTACATAAAATATCAAATATTACACTAAATGCATATTATAAACTGTAAATAAAATATCAAATAGTACAGTAAATATTTATTACACACTCTATGTAAAATATCAAAAACTACGCCAAATATATATTATATAATTTACATAAAATATCAAAAGTACACCATATATATATTATATATTTTACATAAAATATGAAAATGTACAGTAAATATATTTCATATATTGTACACATATTAAATAAAGTACACCACATACATTGTATATACTGTAAATAAATATCCAATATTACAGTAAATATATATTACATACTGTACATAAAATATCAAAATGTACAACAAATATGTGTTATATATACTGTAAATAAGCTATCAAATACTACAGTAATTATATTTAATATACTGTACATAAAATACATACTGTACATAAAATATCAAAAAGTACACCAAATATGTGTTATATATACTGTAAAAAAACTATAAAATCTACAGTAATTATATTTAATATACTGTACATAAAATATCAAAAATTACACTAAATGCATATTATATACTGTAAATAAAATATCAAATAGTACAGTAAATATTTATTACACACTCTATGTAAAATATCAAAAACTACACCAAATATGTGTTATATATATACTGTAAATAAACAATGAAAAATTAGAGTAATTATATTTAATATACTGTACTTAAAATATCAAAAATTACACGAAATGTATACTATATACTGTAAAAAAAAATCTAAAATTACAGTAAATATATATTACACACCTTATGTAAAATATCAAAAACTACGCCAAATATATATGAGATAATTTACATAAAATATCAAAAGTACACCAAATATATATTATGTACTGTACATAAAATATCAAAAATACAGTAAATATATTGCAAAAATTGTACATATAATATTAACTAAAAGTACACCAAATACATTTTATATACTGTAAATAAAATATCGAAAAGTACAGTACATATATATTACATACTGTACATAAAATGTCAAAAAGTACACCAAGTATGTGTTATAGATACTGTAAATAAACTATAAAAACTACAGTAATTATATTTAATATACTGTACATAAATTATCAAAAATTACACAAAATGTATATTATATACTGTAAATAAAATATCAAAAATTACAGTAAATATATATTACACATTCTATTTAAAATATCAAAAACTACACCAAAAATATATTTTATAATTTACATTAAATATCAAAAGTACACTTAATATATTTTGTATACTGTACATAAAATATGAAAATGTACAGTAAATATATTTCATATATTGTACATATAATATTAAATAAAGTACACCAAATACATTTTATATACTGTAAATAAAATATCCAATAGTACAGTAAATATTACATACTGTACATAAAATATTAAAAAGTACACCAAATATGTGTTATATATACTGTAAATAAACTGTAAAAACTACAGTAATTATATTTATTACACTGTACATAAAATATCAAAAGTTACACTAAATGCATATTATATACTGTAAATAAAATATCAAATAGTACAGTAAATATTTATTACACACTCGATGTAAAATATCAAAAACTACGCCAAATATATATTATATAATTTACATAAAATATCAAAAGTACACCAAATATATATTATATACTGGACATAAAATATCAAAAGTACAGTAAATATATTGCAAATATAGTACATATAATATTAACTAAAAGTACACCAAATACATTTTATATACTGTAAATAAAACATCCAAAAGTACAGTAAATATATATTACATACTGTACATAAAATATCGAAAAGTAGAACAAATATGTGTTATATATACCGTAAATAAACTTTAAAAACTACAGTAATTATATTTAATATACTGTACATAATATATCAAAAATTACACTAAATTAATATGATATACAGTAAATAAAATATCAAACAGTACAGTAAATATTTATTACGCACTCTATGTAAAATATCAAAAACTACGCCAAATATACGTTATATAATTTACATAAAATATCAAAAGTACGCCAAATATATATTATATACTGTACATAAAATATCAAAATGCACAGTAAATCTATTTCATATATTGTACATATAATATTCACTGAAAGTACACCAAATACATTTTATATACTGTAAATAAAATATCCAAAAGCACAGTAAATATTTATTACATACTGTACATAAAATATCAAAAACTACACCAAATATGTGTTATATATACTGTAAATAAACAATCAAAAACTACAGTAATTATATTTAATATACTGTACATAAAATATCAAAAATTACACGAAATGTATACTTTATAGTGTAAAAAAAAATCTAAAATTACAGTAAATATATATTACACACTCTATGTAAAATATCAAAAACTATGTCAAATATGTATTATATAATTTACATAAAATATCAAAAGTACACCAAATATATATTATATACTCTACATAAAATATCAAAAATTACAGTAAATATATTGCAAGTATTGTACATATAATATTTCTTAAAAGTACACCAAATACATTTTCTATACTGTAAATAATATATCCAAAAGCACAGTAAATATATGTCACATACTGTACATAATGTATCAAAAAGTACACCAAATATGTGTTATATATACTGTAAATAAACAATCAAAAACTACAGTAATTATATTTAATATACTGTACATAAAATATCAAAAATTACACGAAATGTATACTATATACTGTACAAAAAATATCTAAAATTACATTATATATATATTACACACTCTATGAAAAATATCAAAATCTACGCCAAATATATATTATATAATTTACATAAAATATGAAAAGTACACCAAATAGATATTACATAGTGTACATAAAATATCAAAATGCACAGTAAATATATTTCATATAATGTACATATATTAACTAAGAGTACACCAAATACATTTTATATACTGTAAATAAAATATCCCATAGTACAGTAAATATATATTACATACTGTACATAAAATATCAAAAAGTACACCAAATATATGTTGTCTATACTGTAAATATGCTATCAAAAACTACAATAATTATAATTAATATACTGTACATAAAATATCAAAAATTACACTAAATGCATATTATATACTGCAAATAAAATATCAAATAGTACAGTAAATATTTATTACACACTCTATGTTAAATATCAAAAACTACACCAAATATGTTATATAATTTACATAAAATATCAAAAGTACTCGAAATATATATTATATAATCTACATAAAATATCAAAATGCACAGTAAATCGATTTCATATATTGTACATATAATATTAACTGAAAGTACACCAAATACATTTTATATACTGTCAATAATATATCCGAAAGCACAGTAAATATATATTACATACGGTACATAAAATATCAAAAAGTATACCAAATATGTGTTATATATACTGTAAATAAACAATCAAAAAATACAGTAATTATATTTAATATACTGTACATAAAATATCAAAAATTAGACGAAATGTATACTATATACTGTAAAAAAAATCTAAAATTACAGTAAATATATGTTACACACTCTATCTAAAATATCAAAAACTACGACAAATATATATTATATAATTTACATAAAATATAAAAAGTACACCAAATAGATATTATATACTGTACATAAAATATCAAAAAGTACAGTATATATATTTCATATATTGTACATATAATATTATCTAAAGGTACACCAAATACATTTTATATACTGTAAATAAAATATCCAATAGTACAGTAAATATATACTCTAAATAAAATATCCAATAGTACAGTAAATATATATTACATACTGTACATAAAATATCAAAAAGTTCACCAAATATGTGTTATATATACTGTAAATAAAGTATAAAAACTACAGTAATTATATTTAATATACTGTACATAAAATATGAAAAATTACACTAAATGCATATTATATACTGTAAATAAAATATCAAATAGTACAGTAAATATTTATTACACACTCTATGTAAAATATCAAATCTACACCAAATATATGTTATATAATTTACATAAAATATCAAATGTACACCAAATATATATTATATTCTGTACATAAAATATCAAAACGCACAGTAAATCTATTTCATATATTGTACATATAATATTAACTGAAAGTACACCAAATACATTTTATATATTGTAAATAAAATATCCAAAAGCACAGTAAATATATATTACATAATGTAGATAAAATATCCAAAAGTACACCAAATATGTGTTATATATACTGTAAATAAACAATCAAAGAAACAGTAATTATATTTAATATACTGTACATAAAATATCAAAAATTACACGAAATGTATACTATATACTGTAAAAAAAATCTAAAATTACATTAAATATATATTACACACTCTATGTAAAATATCAAAAACTATGCCAAATATATATTATATAATTTACATAAAATATCAAAAGTACACCAAATATATATTATATACCGTACATAAAATATCAAAAAGTACAGTAAATATATTGCAAATATTGTACGTATAATATTAACTAAAAGTACACCAAATACATTTTATATACTGTAAATAAAATACCCAAAAGTACAGTAAATATACATTACAAACTGTACATAAAATATCAAAAAGTACACCAAATATGTGTTATATATACTGTAAATAAACTATAAAATCTACAGTAATTATATTTAATATACTGTACATAAAATATCAAAACTTACACAAAATGTATATTATATACTGTAAATAAAATATCAAAAATTACAGTAAATATATATTACACATTCTATTTAAAATATCAAAAACTACACCAAAAATATATTTTATAATTTACATAAAATATCAAAAGTACACTTAATATATTTTATATACTGTACATAAAATATGAAAATGTACAGTAAATATATTTCATATATTGTACATATAATATTAAATAAAGTACACCAAATACATTTTATATACTGTAAATAAAATATCCAATAGTACAGTAAATATTACATACTGTATATAAAACATTAAAAATTACACCAAATATGTGTTATATACACTGTAAATAAACTGTAAAAACTACAGTAATTATATTTAATACACTGTACATAAAATATCAAATATTACACTAAATGCATATTATAAACTGTAAATAAAATATCAAATAGTACAGTAAATACTTATTACACACTCTATGTAAAATATCAAAAACTACGCCAAATATATATTATATAATTTACATAAAATATCAAAAGTACACCATATATATATTATATATTTTACATAAAATATGAAAATGTACAGTAAATATATTTCATATATTGTACACATATTAAATAAAGTACACCACATACATTGTATATACTGTAAATAAATATCCAATATTACAGTAAATATATATTACATACTGTACATAAAATATCAAAATGTACAACAAATATGTGTTATATATACTGTAAATAAGCTATCAAATACTACAGTAATTATATTTAATATACTGTACATAAAATACATACTGTACATAAAATATCAAAAAGTACACCAAATATGTGTTATATATACTGTAAAAAAACTATAAAATCTACAGTAATTATATTTAATATACTGTACATAAAATATCAAAAATTACACTAAATGCATATTATATACTGTAAATAAAATATCAAATAGTACAGTAAATATTTATTACACACTCTATGTAAAATATCAAAAACTACACCAAATATGTGTTATATATATACTGTAAATAAACAATGAAAAATTAGAGTAATTATATTTAATATACTGTACTTAAAATATCAAAAATTACACGAAATGTATACTATATACTGTAAAAAAAAATCTAAAATTACAGTAAATATATATTACACACCTTATGTAAAATATCAAAAACTACGCCAAATATATATGAGATAATTTACATAAAATATCAAAAGTACACCAAATATATATTATGTACTGTACATAAAATATCAAAAATACAGTAAATATATTGCAAAAATTGTACATATAATATTAACTAAAAGTACACCAAATACATTTTATATACTGTAAATAAAATATCGAAAAGTACAGTACATATATATTACATACTGTACATAAAATGTCAAAAAGTACACCAAGTATGTGTTATAGATACTGTAAATAAACTATAAAAACTACAGTAATTATATTTAATATACTGTACATAAATTATCAAAAATTACACAAAATGTATATTATATACTGTAAATAAAATATCAAAAATTACAGTAAATATATATTACACATTCTATTTAAAATATCAAAAACTACACCAAAAATATATTTTATAATTTACATAAAATATCAAAAGTACACTTAATATATTTTGTATACTGTACATAAAATATGAAAATGTACAGTAAATATATTTCATATATTGTACATATAATATTAAATAAAGTACACCAAATACATTTTATATACTGTAAATAAAATATCCAATAGTACAGTAAATATTACATACTGTACATAAAATATTAAAAAGTACACCAAATATGTGTTATATATACTGTAAATAAACTGTAAAAACTACAGTAATTATATTTATTACACTGTACATAAAATATCAAAAGTTACACTAAATGCATATTATATACTGTAAATAAAATATCAAATAGTACAGTAAATATTTATTACGCACTCGATGTAAAATATCAAAAACTACGCCAAATATATATTATATAATTTACATAAAATATCAAAAGTACACCAAATATATATTATATACTGGACATAAAATATCAAAAGTACAGTAAATATATTGCAAATATAGTACATATAATATTAACTAAATGTACACCAAATACATTTTATATACTGTAAATAAAACATCCAAAAGTACAGTAAATATATATTACATACTGTACATAAAATATCGAAAAGTAGAACAAATATGTGTTATATATACCGTAAATAAACTTTAAAAACTACAGTAATTATATTTAATATACTGTACATAATATATCAAAAATTACACTAAATTAATATGATATACAGTAAATAAAATATCAAACAGTACAGTAAATATTTATTACGCACTCTATGTAAATATCAAAAACTACGCCAAATATACGTTATATAATTTACATAAAATATCAAAAGTACGCCAAATATATATTATATACTGTACATAAAATATCAAAATGCACATTAAATCTATTTCATATATTGTACATATAATATTCACTGAAAGTACACCAAATACATTTTATATACTGTAAATAAAATATCCAAAAGCACAGTAAATATTTATTACATACTGTACATAAAATATCAAAAACTACACCAAATATGTGTTATATATACTGTAAATAAACAATCAAAAACTACAGTAATTATATTTAATATACTGTACATAAAATATCAAAAATTACACGAAATGTATACTTTATAGTGTAAAAAAAAATCTAAAATTACAGTAAATATATATTACACACTCTATGTAAAATATCAAAAACTATGTCAAATATGTATTATATAATTTACATAAAATATCAAAAGTACACCAAATATATATTATATACTCTACATAAAATATCAAAAATTACAGTAAATATATTGCAAGTATTGTACATATAATATTTCTTAAAAGTACACCAAATACATTTTCTATACTGTAAATAATATATCCAAAAGCACAGTAAATATATGTCACATACTGTACATAATGTATCAAAAAGTACACCAAATATGTGTTATATATACTGTAAATAAACAATCAAAAACTACAGTAATTATATTTAATATACTGTACATAAAATATCAAAAATTACACGAAATGTATACTATATACTGTACAAAAAATATCTAAAATTACATTATATATATATTACACACTCTATGAAAAATATCAAAAACTACGCCAAATATATATTATATAATTTACATAAAATATGAAAAGTACACCAAATAGATATTACATAGTGTACATAAAATATCAAAATGCACAGTAAATATATTTCATATAATGTACATATATTAACTAAGAGTACACCAAATACATTTTATATACTGTAAATAAAATATCCCATAGTACAGTAAATATATATTACATACTGTACATAAAATATCAAAAAGTACACCAAATATGTGTTGTCTATACTGTAAATATGCTATCAAAAACTACAATAATTATAATTAATATACTGTACATAAAATATCAAAAATTACACTAAATGCATATTATATACTGCAAATAAAATATCAAATAGTACAGTAAATATTTATTACACACTCTATGTTAAATATCAAAAACTACACCAAATATGTTATATAATTTACATAAAATATCAAAAGTACTCGAAATATATATTATATAATCTACATAAAATATCAAAATGCACAGTAAATCGATTTCATATATTGTACATATAATATTAACTGAAAGTACACCAAATACATTTTATATACTGTCAATAATATATCCGAAAGCACAGTAAATATATATTACATACGGTACATAAAATATCAAAAAGTATACCAAATATGTGTTATATATACTGTCAATAAACAATCAAAAAATACAGTAATTATATTTAATATACTGTACATAAAATATCAAAAATTAGACGAAATGTATACTATATACTGTAAAAAAAATCTAAAATTACAGTAAATATATGTTACACACTCTATCTAAAATATCAAAAACTACGACAAATATATATTATATAATTTACATAAAATATCAAAAGTACACCAAATAGATATTATATACTGTACATAAAATATCAAAAAGTACAGTATATATATTTCATATATTGTACATATAATATTATCTAAAGGTACACCAAATACATTTTATATACTGTAAATAAAATATCCAATAGTACAGTAAATATATATTACATACTGTACATAAAATATCAAAAATTACACCAAATATGTGTTATATATACTGTAAATAAGCTATCAAAACTACAGTAATTATATACAATGTACTGTACATAAAATATCAAAAATTACACTAAATGCATATTATATACTGTAAATAAAATATCAAATAGTACAGTAAATATTTATTACAGACGCTATGTAAAATATCAAAAACTACACCAAATATATGTTATATAATTTACATAAAATATCAAAAGTTCACCAAATATATATTATATACTGTACATAAAATATCAAAATGCACAGTAATGTATTTCATATATTGTACATATAATATTAACTGAAAGTACACCAAATACAATTTATATACTGCAAATAAAATATCCAAAAGCACAGTAAATATATATTACATACTGTACATAAAATTTCAAAAAGTACACCAAATATGTGTTATATATACTGTAAATAAACAATCAAAAACTACAGTAATTATATTTAGTATACTGTACATAAAATATCAAAAATTACACGAAATGTATACTATATACTTTAAAAAATATCTAAAATTACAGTAAATATATATTACACACTCTATGTAAAACATCAAAAACTACGCCAAATATATATTATATGATTTACATAAAATATCAAAAGTACACCAAATAGATGTTATATACAGTACATAAAATATGAAAAAGTTCAGTAAATATATTTCATATGTTGTACATATAATATTAACTAAAAGTACACCAAATACATTTTATATAGTGTAAATGAAATATCCAATAGTACAGTAAATATATATTACATACTGTACATAAAATATCAAAAAGTACACCAAATATGTGTTATATATACTGTAAATAAACTATAAAAACTACAGTAATTATATTTAATATACTGTACATAAAATATCATAAATTACACGAAATGCATATTATATACTGTAAATAAAATATCAAATAGTACAGTAAATATTTATTCCACACTCTATGTAAAATATCAAAAACTACACCATATATATGTTATATAATTTACATAAAATATCAAATGTACACCAAATATATATTATATTCTGTACATAAAATATCAAAATGCACAGTAAATCTATTTTATATATTTTACATATAATATTATCTGAAAGTACACCAAATACATTTTATATACTGTAAATAAAATATCCAAAAGCACAGTAAATATATATTACATAGAGTACATAAAATATCAAAAAGTACACCAAATATGTGTTATATATACTGTAAATAAACAATCAAGAAATACACTAATTATATTTAATATACTGTACATAAAATATCAAAAATTACACGAAATGTATACTATATACCGTAAAAAAAATCTAAAATTACAGTAAATATATATTACACACTCCATGTAAAATATCAAAAACTACACCAAATATACATTACATAATTTACATAAAATATCAAATGTACACCAAATAGATATTATATACTGTACATAAAATATCAAAGTGTACAGTAAATATATTTCATATATTGTACATATAATATTAACTAAAAGTACACCAAATACATTTTATATATTGTAAATAAAATATCCAATTGTACAGTAAATATATATTACATACTGTACATAAAATATCAAAAAGTACACCAAATATATGTTATATGTACTGTAAATAAAGTGTCAAAAACTACAGTAATTATATTTAATATACTGTACATAAAATGTCAAAAATTACACCAAATGTATATTATATACTGTAAATAAAATATCAAAAATACAGTAAATATATATTACACACAGTACCGAAAATATAAAAAACTACACCAAATATATATCATATAATTTACAGAAAATATCAAAAGTACACCAAATACATATTATATACTCTACATAAAATATCAAAATGTACATTAAATATATTTCATATATTTTACATATAATATTAACTAAAAGTACACCAAATACCTTTTATATAGTGTAAATAATATATCCAAAATACAGTAAATATATATTACCTACTGTACATAAAAGTATCAAAAAGTACAGCAAATATGTGTTATATATACTCTAAATAAACTATCAAAAACTACAGTAATTATATTTAATATACAGTACATAAAATATCAAAAATTATACAAAATGTATATTATATACTGTAAATAAAATATCAAAGTATAGTAAATATATATTACACAGTCTATGTAAAATATCAAAGACTACACCAAATATATATTATATAATTTATATAAAATATCAAAAGTACACCAAATATATATTATATACTGTACATAAAATATCAAAAAGTACAGTAAATATATTTTATATATTGTATATATGATATTAACTACAAGTACACCAAATACATTTTATATACTGTAAATAAAAAATCCAAAATTCAGTAAATATATATTACACAGTGTACATAAAATATCAAAAGTACACCAAATATGTCTTGTATATACTGTAAATAAAGTATTAAAAACGACAGTAATTATATTCAATATAGTGTACATAAAATATCAAAAATTACACCAAATGTATATTATATACTGTAAATACAATATCAAAAAGTACAGTAAATATATATTACACATTCTATGTAAAATATCAAAAACAACACTAAATATACATTATAAAATTTACATAAAATATCAAAGTACAACAAATATATATTCTATACTGTACATAAAACATCAAAAAGAACAGTAAATATATCGCAAATATTGTACATATAATATTAACAAAAAGTACATGAAATACATTTTATATACTGTAAATAAATATCCAATAGTACAGTAAATATATATTACATACTGTACATAAAATATAAAAGTACACCAAATATGTGTTATATTAAGTGTAAATAAACTATGAAAAACTACAGTAATTATATTCAATATACTGTACATAAAATATCAAAAATTACACTAAATGCATATTATATACTGTAAATAAAATATCAAATAGTACAGTAAATATTTATTACACACTCTATGTAAAATATCAAAAACTACACCAAATATATGTTATATAATTTACATAAAATATCAAAAGCACACCAAATATATATCATATACTGTACATAAAATATCAAAAATTACGTGAAATGTATACTATATACTGTAAAAAAAATCTAAAATTACAGTAAATATATATTACACACTCTATGTAAAATATCAAAAACTACGCCAAATATATATTGTATAATTTACGTAAAATATCAAATGTATAACAAAGATATAGTATATACTGTACATAAAATATCAAAAGGTACAGTATATATATTGCAAATATTGTACATATAATATTAACTAAAAGTACACCAAATGCATTTTATATACTGTAAATAAAATATCCAAAAGTACAGTAAATATATCTTATATACTGTACATAAATTATCAAAAAGTACACCAAATACGTGTTATATATACTGTTAATAAACTATAAAAACTACAGTAATTATATTTAATATACTGTACATAAAATATCAAAAATTACACTAAATGCATATTATATACTGTAAATAAAATATCAAATAGTACAGTAAATATTTATTACACACTCTATGTAAAATATCAAAAACTGCACCATATATATGTATATAATTTACATAAAATATCAAATGTACACCAAATATATATGAAATTCTGTACATAAAATATCAAAATGCACAGTAAATCTATTTCATATATTGTACATATAATATTAACTGAAAGTACACCAAATACACTTTATATACTGTAAATAAAATATCCAACAGCACAGTAAATATATATTACATACTGTACATAAAATATCAAAAAGTACACCAAATATGTGTTATATATACTGTAAATAAACAATCAAAAAATACACTAATTATATTTAATATACTGTACATAAAATATCAAAAATTACACGAAATGTATACTATATACCGTAAAAAAAATCTAAAATTACAGTAAATATATATTACACACTCTATGTAAAATATCAAAAACTACGCCAAATATACATTACATAATTTACATAAAATATCAAAAGTACACCAAATAGATATTATATACTGTACATAAAATGTCAAAGTGTACAGTATATATATTTCATATATTGTACATATAATATTAACTAAAAGTACACCAAATACATTTTATATACTGTAAATAAAATATCCAATAGTACAGTAAATATATATTACATACTGTACATAAAATATAAAAGTACACCAAATATGTGTTATATATACTGTAAGTAAACTGTCAAAAACTACAGTAATTATATTTAATATACTGTACATAAAATGTCAAAAATTACACCAAATGTATATTATATACTGTAAATAAAATATCAAATAGTACACTAAATATTTATTACACACTCTATGTAAAATATCAAAAACTACACCAAATATATGTTATATAATTTACATAAAATATCAAAAGTACACCAAATATATATGATATGCCGTACATAAAATATCAAAATGCACAGTAAATCTATTTCGTATATTGTACATATAATATAAACTGAAAGTACACCATATACATTTTATATACTGTAAATAAAATATCCAAAAGCACAGTAAATTGATATTACATACTGTACATGAAATATCAAGAAGTACACCAAATATGTGTTATATATACTGTAAATAAACTATAAAAAACGACAGTAATTATATTTAATATACTGTACATAAAATATCAAAAATTACACTAAATGCATATTATATACTGTAAATAAAATATCAAATAGTACAGTAAATATTTATTACACAGTCTATGTAAAATATCAAAAACTACACCAAATATATGTTATATAATTTACATAAAATATCAAAAGCACACCATATATATTATATACTGTACATAAAATATCAAAAATTACACGAAATGTATACTATATACTGTAAAAAATATCTAAAATTACAATAAATATATATTACACACACTATGTAAAATATCAAAAACTACGCCAAATATATATTGTATAATTTACGTAAAATATCAAAAGTATACCAAATATATAGCATATACTGTACATAAAATATCAAAAGGTACAGTATATATATTGCAAATATTGTAGATATAATATTAACTAAAAGTACACCAAATGCATTTTATATACTGTAAATAAAATATCCAAAAGTACAGTAAATATATCTTACATACTGTACATAAAATATCAAAAAGTACACCAGATACGTGTTATATATACTGTTAATAAACTATAAAACTACAGTAATTATATTTAATATACTGTACATAAAATATAAAAAATTACACTAAATGCATATTATATACTGTAAATAAAATATCAAACAGTACAGTAAATATTTATTACACACTCTATGTAAAATATCAGAAACTACACCAAATATATGTTATGTAATTTACATAAAATATCAAAAGTACACCAAATATATATTATATACTGTACATAATATATCAAAATGCACAGTAAATCTATTTCATATATTGTACATATAATATTAACTGAAAGTACACCAAATACATTTTATATACTGTAAATAAAATATCCAAAAGCACAGTAAATATATACTACATAATGTACATAAAATATCAAAAAGTACACCAAATATGTGTTATATATACTGTAAATAAGCAATCAAAAAAACAGTAATTATATTTAATATACTGTACATAAAATATCAAAAATTACATGAAATGTATACTATGTACTGTTAAAAAAAATTTAAATTACATTAAATATATATTTCACATTCTATTTAAAATATCAAAAACTACACCAAAAATATATTTTATAATTTACATAAACTATCAAAAGCACACTTAATATATTTTATATACTGTACGTAAAATATGAAAATGTACAGTAAATATATTTCATATATTGTACATATATTAAATAAAGTACACCAAATATATTGTATATACTGTAAATAAAATATCCAAAACTACAGTAAATATATATTACATAATGTACATAAAATATCAAAAAGTACACCAAATATGTGTTATATATACTGTAAATAAGCTATCAAAAACTACAGTAATTATATTTAATATACTGTACATAAAATCCATACTGTACATAAAATATCAAAAAGTACACCAAATATGTGTTATATATACTGTAAATAAACTATCAAAATCTACAGTAATTATATTTAATATACTGTACATAAAATATCAAAAATTACACCAAATGTATATTTTAGACTGTAAATAAAATATCAAAAAGGAAAGTAAATATATAGTACACACCTTATGTTAAATATCAAAAACTACATCAAATTTATGTTATATAATTAAAATAAAATATGAAATGGACACCAAATATATCTTATATACTGTAAATAAAATATCAAAAAGTACAGTAAACATAATTCATATATTGTACATATAATATTAACTAAAAGTACACCAAATACATTTTATATACTGTGAATAAAATATCAAAATGTACTGTAAATGTATATTACATACTGTACAGAAAATATCAAAAAGTACACCAAATATGTGTTATATATACTGTAAATAAACTATCAAAAACTACAGTAACTATATATAATATACTGTACATAAAATATCAAAAATTACACCAAATGTACATTATATACTGAAAATAAAATATTAAAAAGGACAGTAAATATATATGACATACCCTATGTAAAATATCAAAATCTACACCAAATATATATTATATAATTTACATAAAATATCAAAAGTACACCAATTATATATTATATACTGTATATAAAATATCAAAATTTACAGTAAATATATTTCATATATTGTACATATAAAATTAACTAAAAGTACACAAAATACATTTTATATACTGTAAATAAAATATCAAAATACAGTATATATATTACATACTCTACATAAAATATCAAAAAGTACACCAAATATGTGTTATATATACTGTAAATAAACTATCGAAAACTACAGTAATTATATTTAATATACTGTACATAAAATATCAAAAATTACACAAAATGTATATTATATACCGTAAATAAAATATCAAAAAGGACAGTAAATATATACTACACACCCTATGTAAAATATCAAAAACTACACCAAATATATATTATATAATTTACATAAAATATCAAAAGTTCACCAAATATATCTTATACACCGTACATAAAATATCAAATAGTACAGTAAATATATTTCATATATTGTACATGTAATATTAAATAAAGTACACCAAATACATTTTATATACTGTAAATAAAATATCAAAAATTCAGTAAATATATATTACATACAGTACATAAAATATCAAGAAGTACACCAAATAAGTGTTATATATACCGTAAATTAACTATCACAAACTTCAGTAATTATATTTCATATATTGTACATATAATATTAACTAAAAGTACACCAAACACATTTTATATACTGTAAATAAAATATCAAAAAGTACAGTAAATATATATTACATACGGTACATAAAATATCAAGAAGTACACCAAATATGTGTTATATATACTGTAAATAAACTATCAAAAACTACAGTAATTATATGTAGTATACTGTACATAAAATATCAAAAATTACACCAAATGTATATTATATACTGTAAATAAAATATCAAAAAGTACAGTAAATATATACTACACACCCTATGTAAAATATCATAAACTACACCAAATACATATTATATAATTTACATAAAATGTCAAAAGTACACCAAATATATATTATATACTGTACAAAATATATCAAAAAGTACAGTAAATATATTTCTTATATTGTACATATAATATTAACTAAAAGTACACTAAATATATTTTATATACTGTAAATAACATATCAAAATACAGTAAATATATATTACATACTCTACACAAAATATCAAAAAGTACACCAAATATGTGTTATATATACTGTAAATAAACTATCAAAAAGTACAGTAATTATATTTAATATACTCTACATAAAATATCTAAAATTACACCAAATATTTGTTATATATACTGTAAATAAACTAGCAAAAACTACAGAAATTATATTTAATATACAGTACATAAAATATAAAAAATTACACCAAATGTATATTATATACTGTAAATAAAATATCGAAAAGGAAAGTTAATATCTATGACACACCCTATGTAAAATATCAAAAACTACACCAAATTTATGTTATATAATTAACATAAAATGTGAATAGGACACCAAATATATCTTATATACTGTAAATAAAATATCAAAAAGTACAGTAAAGATAATTCATATATTGTACATATAATATTAACTAAAAGTACACCAAATACATTTTATATACTGTGAATAAAATATCAAAAAGTACTCTAAATGTATATTACATACTGTACATAAAATATCAAAAAGTACACCAAATATGTGTCATATATACTGTAAATAAACTATCAAAAACTACAGTAATTATATTTAATATACTGTACATAAAATATCAAAAATTACACCAAATGTATATTATATACTGTGAATAAAATATCAAAAAGAACAGAAAATATATATGACACACACTATGTAAAATATCAAAAACTACACCAAACATATATTATATAATTTACATAAAATATCAAAAGGACACCAAATATATTTTATATACTGTAGATAAGATATCAAAAAGTACAGAAAATATGTTTCATATATTGTACATATAATATTAACTAAAAGTACACCAAATACATTTTATATAGTGTAAATAAAATTTCAAAAACTACAGTAAATATATATTACATACTGTACATAAAATATCAAAAAGTACACCAATTATGTGTTATATATTCTGTAAATAAACTATCAAAAATTACAGTATTTACATTTAATATACTGTACATAAAATATCAAAAATTACACCAAATGTATATTATACACAGTAAATAAAATATCAAAAAGACAGTAAATATATACAAAACACACCATGTAATATATCAAAAACTACACCAAATATGTATTATATAATTTACATAAAATATCAAAAGGACACCAAATATATTTTATATACTGTAGATAAAATATCAAAAAGTACAGTAAATATATTTCATATATTGTACATATAATATTAACTTAAATTACACCAAATACATTTTATATACTGTAAATTAAATATCAAATATTACAGTAAATATATATTACATACAGTACATATAATATCAAAAAGTACACCAAATATGTGTCATATATAGTGTAAATAAACTATCAAAAACTACAGAAATTATATATAATATACTGTACATAAAATATCAAAAATTACACCATATGTATATTATATACTCTAAATAAAATATGAAAAAGGACAGTAAATATATATTACACCCTATGTAAAATATCAAAAACTACACCAAATATATATTATATAATTTACATAAAATACCAAAAGGACACGAAATATATCTTATATACTGTACATAAAATATCAAAAAGTACAGTAAATATATTTCATATATTGTTTATATAATATTAACTAAAAGTACACCAAATACATTTTATATACTGTAAATAAAATATCAAAAAGTACAGTAAATATGTTTCATATATTGTACATATAATATTAACTAAAAGTACACCAAATATATTTTATATACTGTAAATAAAATTTCAAAATGTACAGTAAATATATATTACATACTGTACATAAAATATCAAAAAGTACACCAAATATGTGTTATATATATAGTGTAAATAAAGTATAAAAACTACAGTAATTATATTTAATATACTGTACATAGAATATCAAAAATTACACCAAATGTATATTATATACTGTAATTAAAATATCAAAAAGTACAGTAAATATATATTACACACCCTGTGTAAAATATGAAAAACTACACCAAATATATATTATATAATTTACATAAAATATCAAAAGACCACCAAATATATCTTATATACTGTACATAAAATATCAAAAACTACAGTAAATATGTTTCATATATTGTACATATAATATTAACTAAAAGTACACCAATTGCATTTTATATACTGTAAATAAAATTTCAAAAAGTACAGTAAATATATATTACATACTCTATGTAAAATATCAAAAAGTACACCAAATATGTGTTATACATACTGTAAATAAACTATCAAAAACTACAGTAATTATATTTAATATACTGTACATAAAATATCAAAAATTACACCAAATGTATATTATATACTCTAAATAAATATGAAAAAGGACAGTAAATATATATTACACAATATGCAAAATATCAAAAACTACACCAAATATATATTATATAATTTACATAAAATATCAAAAGGACACCAAATATAGATTATATACTGTACATAATATATCAAAAAGTACATTAAATATATTTCATATATTGTACATATGATATTAACTAAAGTACACCAAATACATTTTATATACTGTAAATAAAATATCAAAAAGTACAGTAAATATATATTACATACAGTACATAAAATATCAAGTAGTACACCAAATATGTGTTATATATACTGTAAATAAACTATCAAAAACTACAGTAATTATATTTCATATATTGTATATATAATATTAATTAAAAGAACACCAAATACATTTTATATACTGTAAATAAAATATCAAAAAGCACAGTAAATATATATTACATACACTACATAAAATATCAAAAAGTACACCAAATATGTGTTATATATACTGCAAATAAACTATCAAAAACTACAGTAATTATATTTAATATACTGTACATAGAATATCAAAAATTACACCAAATGTATATTATATACTGTAAATAAAATATCAAAAAGGACAGTAAATATATACTACACACCCTATGTTAAATATCAAAAAGTACAGCAAATATATATTATATAATTTACATAAAATACCAAAAGGACACCAAATATATATAATATACTGTATATAAAATATCGAAAAGTACTGTAAATATATTTCATATATTCTACATGTAATATTAAATAAAAGTACACCAAATACATTTTATATACTGTAAATAAAATATCAAAAAGTACAGTAAATATATATTACATACTGTACATAAAATATCAAATGGTACACCAAATATGTGTTATATATAGTGTAAATAAACTATCAAAATCTACAGTAATTATATTTAATATACTGTACATAAAATATCAAAACTTACACCAAATTTATATTATATACTGTAATTAAATTATCAAAATGTACAGTAAATATATATTACACACCCTATGTAAAATATCAAAAACTACACCAAATATATATTATATAATTTACATAAAATATCAAAAGGCCACCAAATATATCTTATATACTGTACATAAAATATCAAAAAGTACAGTAAATATGTTTCATATATTGTACATATAATATTAACTAAAAGTACACCAAATACATTTTATATAGTGTAAATAAAATTTCAAATGTACAGTAAATATATATTACATACTGTACATAAAATATCAAAAAGTACACCAAGTATGTGTTATATATACTGTAAATAAAGTATCAAAAACTAGAGTAATTATATTTAATATACTGTACATAAAATACCAAAAATTACACCAAATGTATATTATATACTGTAAATAAAATATCAGAAAGGACACTAAATATATACTACACACCCTACGTAAAATATCAAAAACTACACCAAATATATATTATATAATTTACATAAAATATCAAAAGGTCACCAAATATATCTTATACACCGTACATAAAATATCAAAAAGTACAGTAAATATATTTCATATATTGTACATATAATATTAAATAAAGTACACCAAATACATTTTATATACTGTAAATAAAATATCAAAAAGTACAGTAAATATATATTACATACAGTACATAAAATATCAAGAATACACCAAATATGTGTTATATATACTGTAAATAAACTATCAAAAACTACAGTAATTATATTTCATATATTGTACATATAATATTAACTAAAAGTACACCAAATACATTTTATATACTGTAAATAAAATATCAAAAAGTTCAGTAAATATATATTACATACACTACATAAAATATCAAAAAGTACACCAAATATGTGTTATATATACTGTAAATAAACTATCAAAAACTACAGTAATTATATTTAATATACTGTACATAAAATATCAAAAATTACACCAAATGTATATTATATACTGTAAATAAAATATCAAAAAGGACAGTAAATATATACTACACACCCTATGTAAAATATCAAAAACTACACCAAATACATATTATATAATTTACATAAAATATCAAAAGGACAACAAATATATATTATATACTGTACATAAAATATCGAAAAGAACAGTAAATATATTTCATATATTCTACATGTAATATTAACTAAAAGTACACCAAATACATTTTATATACTGTAAATAAAATATCAAAAATACAGTAAATATATATTACATACTGTACATAAATTATCAAATAGTATACCAAATATGTGTTATATATACTGTAAATAAACTATCAAAATCTACAGTAATTATATTTAATATACTGCACATAAAATATCAAAAATTACACCAAATGTGTATTTTAGACTGTAAATAAAATATCAAAAAGGAAAGTAAATATATAGTACACACCCTATGTAAAATATCAAAAACTACACCAAATTTATGTTCTATAATTAACATAAAATATGAAAAGGACACCAAATATATCTTATATACGGTAGATAAAATATCAAAAAGAACAGTAAACATAATTCATATATTGTACATATAATATTAACTAAAAGTTCACCATATACATTTTATATACTGTGAATAAAATATCAAACAGTACTGTAAATGTATATTACATACTGTACATAAAATATCAAAAAGTACACCAAATATGTGTTTTATATACTGTAAATAAACTATCAAAAAATACAGTAATTATATTTAATATACTGTACATAAAATATCAAAAATTATACCAAATGTACATTATATAGTGTAAATAAAATATTAAAAAGGACAGTAAATATATATGACACACACTATGTAAAATATCAAAGTCTACACCAAATATATATTATATAATTTACATAAAATATCAAAAGTACACCAAATATATATTATATACAGTACATAAAATATCAAAATGTACAGTAAATATATTTCATATATTGTACATATAATATTAAGAAAAAGTACACAAAATACATTTTATATACTGTAAACAAAATATCAAAATACAGTAAATATATATTACATACTCTACATAAAATATCAAAAAGTACACCAAATATGTGTTATATATACTGTAAATAAACTATCGAAAAATACAGTTATTATATTTAATATACTGTACATAAAATATCAAAAATTACACCAAATGTATATTATATACTGTAAATAAACTATCAAAAAGGAAAGTAAATATATACTACACACCCTATGTAAAATATCAAAAACTACACCAAATATATATTATATAATTTACATAAAATATCAAAATGTCACCAAATATATCTTATACACCGTACATAAAATATCAAAAAGTACAGTAAATATATTTCATATATTGTTCATATAATATTAAATAAAGTACACCAAATACATTTTATATACTGTAAATTAAATATCAAAAAGTACAGTAAATATATATTACAGACAGTACATAAAATATCAAGAAGTACACCAAATATGTGTAATGTACACAGTAAATAAAATATCAAAAATTACAGTAATTATATTTCGTATATTGTACATATAATATTAACTAAAAGTACACGAAATACAGTTTATATACTGTAAATAAAATATCAAAAAGTACAGTAAATATATATTACATACACTACATAAAATATCAAAAAGTACACCAAATATGTGTTACAGATACTGTAAATAAACTATCAAAAACTACAGTAATTATATTTAATATAATGTACATAAAATATCAAAAATTACACCAAATGTACATTATATACTGTAAATAAAATATCAAAAAGACAGTAAATATATACTACAAACCCTATGTAAAATATCAAAAACCACACCAAGTACATATTATATAATTTACATAAAATAACAAAAGGACACCAAATATATATTATATACTGTACATAAAATATTGAAAAGTACAGTAAATATATTTCATATATTCTACATGTAATATTAACTAAAAGTACACCAAATACATTTTATATACTGTAAATAAAATATCAAAAAGTACAGTAAATATATATTACATACTGTACATAAAATATCAAATAGTACACCAAATATGTGTTATATATACTGGAAATAAACTATCAAAATCTACAGTAATTATATTTAATATACTGTACAAAAAATATCAAATATTACACCAAATGTACATTATATACTGTAAATAAAATATTAAAAACGACAGTAAATATATAAGACACACACTATGTAAAATATCAAAATCTACACCAAATATATATTATATAATTTACATAAAATATCAAAAGGTCACCAAATATATATTATATACTGTACATAAAATATCAAAAAGTACTGTAAATATATTTCATATATTGTACATATAATAATAACTAAAAGTACACAAAATACATTTTATATACTGTAAATAAAATATCAAAATACAGTAATTATATATTACATACTGTACATAAAATATCAAAAAGTACACCAAATATGTGTTATATATACTGTAAATAAACTATCATAAACCACAGTAATTTTATTTAATATACTGTACATAAAATATCAAAAATTACACCAAATGTATATTATATACTGTAAATAAAATATCAAAAAGTACAGTAAATATATATTACACACCCAATGTAAAATATCACAAACTACACCAAATATATATTATATAATTTACATAAATTATCAAAAGGACACCAAATATATCTTATATACTGTACATAAAATATCAAAAAGTATAGTAAATATATTTCATATATTGTACATATAATATTAACTAAAAGTACACCAAATACATTTTCTATACTGTAAATAAAATTTCAAAAAGTACAGTAAAGATATATTACATACTGAACATAAAATATCAAAAAGTACACCAAATATGTGTTATATATTCTGTAAATACACTATCAAAAACTACAGTAATTATATTTAATATACTGTACATAAAATATCAAAAATTACACCAAATGTATATTATATACTCTAAATAAAATATGAAAAAGGACAGTAAATATATATTACACACCCTATGTAAAATATCAAAAACTACACGAAATATATATTATATAATTTACATAAAATATCAAAAGGACACCAAATATATCTTATATACTCTACATAAAATATAAAAATGTACAGTAAATATATTTTATATATTGTACATATAATATTAACTAAAAGTACACCAAATACATTTTATATTCTGTAAATAAAATATCAAAATGTACAGTAAATATATATTACATACTGTACATAAAATATCAATAAGTTCACCAAATATTTGTTATATATACTGTAAATAAACTATGAAAATCTACAGTAATTATATTTAATATACTGTACATAAAATATCAAAAATTACACCAAATGTATATTATATACTGTAAATAAAATATCAAAAAGGACAGTAAATATATATTACACACCCAATGTAAAATATCACAAACTACACCAAATATATATTATATAATTTACATAAAATATCAAAAGGACACCAAATATATCTTATATACTGTACATAAAATATCAAAAAGTATACTAAATATATTTCATATATTGTACATATAATATTAACTAAAAGTACACCAAATACATTTTCTATACTGTAAATAAAATTTCAAAAAGTACAGTAAAGGTATATTACATACTGAACATAAAATATCAAAAAATACACCAAATATGTGTTATATATACTGTAAATACACTATCAAAAACTACAGTAATTATATTTAATATAGTGTACATAAAATATCAAAAATTACACCAAATGTATATTATATACTCGAAATAAAATATGAAAAAGGACTGTAAATATATATTACACACCCTATGTAAAACATCAAAAACTACACCAAATATATGTTATATAATTTACATAAAATATCAAATGGACTCCAAATATATCTTATATACTCTACATAAAATATCAAAAAGTACAGTAAATATATTTCATATATTGTACAGATAATATTAACTAAAAGTACACCAAATACATTTTATATTCTGTAAATAAAATATGAAAATGTACAGTAAATATATATTACATACTGTACATAAAAAATCAAAAAGTACACCAAGTATGTGTTATATATACTGTAAATAAACTATGAAAATCTACAGTAATTATATTTAATATACTGTACATATAATATCAAAAATTACACCAAATGTATATTATATACTGTAAATAAAATATCAAAATGTACAGTAAATATATATTACACACCCAATGTAAAATATCAAAAACTACACCAAATATATATTATATAATTTACATAAAATATCAAAAGGACACCAAATATATCTTATATACTGTACATAAAATATCAAAAAGTATAGTAAATATATTTCATATATTGTACATATAATATTAACTAAAAGTACACCAAATACATTTTCTATACTGCAAATAAAATTTCAAAAAGTACAGTAAAGTTATATTACATACTGAACATAAAATATCAAAAAGTACACCAAATATGTGTTATATATACTGTAAATACACTATCAAAAACTACAGTAATTATATTTAATATACTGTACATAAAATATCAAAAATTACACCAAATGTATATTATATACTCTAAATAAAATATGAAAAAGGACAGTAAATATATATTACACACCCTATGTAAAATATCAAAAACTACACCAAATATATATTATATAATTTACATAAAATATCAAAAGGACACCAAATATATCTTATATACTCTACATAAAATATCAAAAAGTACAGTAAATATATTTCATATATTGTACAGATAATATTAACTAAAAGTACACCAAATACATTTTATATTCTGTAAATAAAATATCAAAATGTACAGTAAATAGAAATTACAGACTGTACATAAAATATCAAAAAGTACACCAAATATGTGTTATATATACTGTAAATAAACTATGATAATCTACAGTAATTATATTTAATATACTGTACATATAATATCAAAAATTACACCAAATGTATATTCTATACTGTAAATAAAATATCAAAATGTACAGTAAATATATATTACACACCCAATGTAAAATATCAAAAACTACACCAAATATATATTATATAATTTACATAAAATATCAAAAGGACACCAAATATATCTTATATACTGTACATAAAATATCAAAAATTATACTAAATATATTTCATATATTGTACATATAATATTAACTAAAAGTACACCAAATACATTTTCTATACTGCAAATAAAATTTTAAAAATACAGTAAAGTTATATTACATACTGAACATAAAATATCAAAAAGTACACCAAATATGTGTTATATATACTGTAAATACACTATCAAAAACTACAGTAATTATATTTAATATACTGTACCTAAAATATCAAAAATTACACAAATTGTATATTATATACTCTAAAAAAAATATGAAAAAGGACAGTAAATATATATTACACTCTATGTAAATTATCAAAAACTACACCAAATATATATTATATAATTTATATAAAATATCAGAAGGCCACCAAATATATCTTATATACTCTACATAAAATATCAAAAAGTACAGTAAATATGTTTCATATATTGTACATATAATATTAACTAAAAGTACACCAAATACATTTTATATACTGTAAATAACATATGAAAAATTACAGTGAATATATATTACATAATGTACATAAAATAACAAAAAGTACACCAAATATGTTTTATATGTACTGTAAATAAACTATCAAAAACTACAGTAATTATATATATTATACTGTACATAAAATATCAAAATTTGCACCAAATCTATATTATAAACTGTAAATAATATATCAAAAATATAGTAAATATATATTACACACTCTGCATAAAATATCAAAAACGACACCAAATATATATTATATAATTTACATAAAATATCAAAAGGACACCAAATACATATTATATACAGTACAAAAAATATCAAAATGTACAGTATATATATTTCATATATTGTACATATAAGATTATCTAAAAGTACAGCAAATACATATGATATAATGAAATAAAATATCAAAATTTCAGTAAATATATATTGCATACTGTACATAAAATATCAAAAAATACACCAAATATGTGTTATATATACTCTAAATAAACTATCAAAAACTACAGTAATTATATTTTATATGCTGTACAGAAAATATCAAAAATTACACCAAATGTATATTATATATTGTAAATATAATATCAAAAAGTACACTAAATATATATTACACAGTCTATGTAAAATATAAAAAACTACAAAAATATATATTATATAACTTACATAAAATATCAAAAGTACACCAAATATATATTATATACTGTATATAAAATATAACAAAGTACAGTAATTCTATTTCATATATTGTACGTACAATATTATCTAAAAGTTCACCAAATACATTTTATGTACTCTAAATAAATTAAAAAAATTACAGTAAATATATATTACATACTGTACATAAAATATTAAAAGTACACCAAATATGTGTTATATAGTGTAAATAAACTATCAAAAACTACAGTAATTATATTTAATATACTGTACATAAAATATCAAAAATTACACCAAATGTATATTATATACTGTAAATAAAATATCAAAAAGTACAGCAAGTATATATTACACACTCTATGTAAAATATCAAAAACAACACCAAATATATATTATATACTTTACATAAAATATCAAAACTACACCATATACATATTATATACTGTACATAATATATCAAAATGTACACTAAATATATTTCATATATTATTCATATAAGATTAGCTAAAAGTACACCAAATACATATTATATACTGTAGATAAAATATCAAAAAGTACAGTAAATATATATAACATACTGTACATAAAATATCAAAAAGTACACCAAATATATGTTATATATACTGTACATAAACTATCAAAAACTACAGTAATTATATTTAATATACTGTACATAAAATGTCAAAAATTACACCAAATGTATATTATTTACTGTAAATAAAATATCAAAAAGGACAGTAAATATATATTACACACCATATGTAAAATATCACAATCTACACCAAATATATATTATATAATTTACATAAAATATCAAAAGTACACCAAATAGATATTATGTACTGTACATAAAATATCAAATAATACAGAAAGTATATTTCATATATTGTACACATAATATTAAATAAAAGTACACCAAACACATTTTATATAGTGTAAATAAAATGTCAAAAGGTACAGTAAATATATATTACACACCATATGTAAAATATCACAATCTGCACCAAATATATATTATATAATTTACATAAAATATCAAAAGGACACCAAATATATCTTATATACTGTACATAATATATCAAAAATTACAGTAAATATATTTCATATATTGTACATATATTATTAACTAAAAGTACACCAAATACATTTTATATAGTGTAAATAATATATCAAATATTACAGTAAGTATATATTACACATTCTATTTAAAATATCAAAAACTACACCAAAAATATATTTTATAATTTACATAAAATATCAAAAGTACACTTAATATATTTTATATACTGTACATAAAATATGAAAATGTACAGTAAATATATTTCATATATTGTACATATATTAAATAAAGTACACCAAATACATTGTATATACTGTAAATAAATTATCCAAAACTAGAGTAAATATATATTACATAATGTACATAAAATATCAAAATGTACACCAAATATGTGTTATATATACTGTAAATAAGCTATCAAAAACTACAGTAATTATATTTAACATACTGTACATAAAATACATACTGTACATAAAATATCAAAAAGTACACCAATTATGTGTTATATATACTGTAAAAAAACTTCAAAATTTACAGTAATTATATTTAATATACTGTACATAAAATATCAAAAATTACACTAAATGCATATTATATACTGTAAATAAAATATCAAATAGAACAGTAAATATTTATTACACACTCTATGTAAAATATCAAATACTACACCATATATGTGTTATATATACTGTAAATAGACAAAAATTACAGTAATTATATTTAATATACTGTACATAAAATGTCAAAAATTACACGAAATGTATACTATATACTGTAAAAAAACATCTAAAATTACAGTAAATATATATTACACACTTTATGTAAAATATCAAAATCTACGCCAAATATATATGAGATAATTTACATAAAATATCAAAAGTACACCAAATATATATTATGTACTGTACATAAAATATCAAAAATACCGTAAAAAAATTGTACATATAATATTAACTAAAAGTACACCAAATACATTTTATATACTGTAAATAATATATCGAAAAGTACAGTAAATATATATTACATACTGTACATAAAATATCAAAAAGTACACCAAATATGTGTTATATATACTGTAAATAAACTATAGAAACTACAGTAATTATATTTAATATAATGTACATAAAATATCAAAAATTACACAAAATGTATATTATATACTGTAAATAAAATATCAAAAATTACAGTAAATATATATTACACATTCTATTTAAAATATCAAAAACTACACCAAAATATATATTATAATTTACATAAAATATCAAAAGTACACTTAATATATTTTATATACTGTACATAAAATATGAAATGTACAGTAAATATATTTCATATATTGTACATATAATATTAAATAAAGTACACCAAATACATTTTATATACTGTAAATAAAATATCCAATAGTACAGTAAATATTACATACTGTACATAAAATATTAAAAAGTACACCAAATATGTGTTATATATACTGTAAATAAACTGTAAAAACTACAGTAATTATATATAATACACTGTACATAAAATATCAAAAATTACACTAAATGCATATTATATACTGTAAATAAAATATCAAATATTACAGTAAATATTTATTACACACTCGATGTAAAATATCAAAAACTACGCCAAGTATATATTATATAATTTGCATAAAATATCAAAAGTACACCAAATATATCTTATATACTGTACATAAAATATCAAAAGTACAGTAAATATATTGCAAATATAGTACATATAATATTAACTAAAAGTACACCAAATACATTTTATATACTGTAAATAAAACATCCAAAAGTACAGTAAATATATATTACATACTGTACATAAAATATCGAAAAGTACAACAAATATATGTTATATATACCGTAAATAAACTTTAAAAACTACAGTAATTATATTTAATATACTGTACATAAAATATCAAAAACTACACTAAATGAATATGATATACAGTAAATAAAATATCAAACAGTACAGTAAATATTTATTGCGCATTATATGTAAAATATCAAAAACTACACCAAATATACGTTATATAATTTACATAAAATATCAAAAGTACGCCAAATATATATTATATACTGTACATAAAATATCAAAATGCACAGTAAATCTATTTCATATTTTGTACATATAATATTCATTGAAAGTACACCAAATACATTTTATATACTGTAAATAATATATACAAAAGCACAGTAAATATTTCTTACATACTGTACATAAAATATCAAAAACTACACCAAATATGTGTTATATATACTGTAAATAATCAATCAAAGACTACAGTAATTATATTTAATATACTGTACATAAAATATCAAAAATTACACGAAATGTATACTTTATAGTGTAAAAAAAATCTAAAATTACAGTAAATATATATTACACACTCTATGTAAAATATCAAAAACTAAGTCAAATATATATTATATAATTTACATAAAATATCAAAAGTACACCAAATATATATTATATACTCTACATATAATATCAAAAATTACAGTAAATATATTGCAAATATTGTACATATAATATTTCCTAAAATTACACCAAATACATTTTCTATACTGTAAATAATATATCCAAAAGCACAGTAAATATATATCACATACTGTACATAATGTATCAAAAAGTACACAAAATATGTGTTACATATACTGTAAATAAACAATCAAAAACTACAGTAATTATATTTAATATACTGCACATAAAATATCAAAAATTACAAGAAATGTATACTATATACTATACAAAAAATATCTAAAATTACATTAAACATATATTACACACTCTATGAAAAATATCAAAAACTACACCACATATATATTATATAATTTACATAAAATATCAAAAGTACACCAAATATATATTACATACTGTACATAAAATAACAAAAAGTACATGAAATATGTGTTATCTATACTGTAAATAAGCTATCAAAAACTACAATAATTATAATTAATATACGGTACATAAAATATCAAAAATTACACTAAATGCATATTATATACTGCAAATAAAATATCAAATAGTACAGTAAATATTTATTACACACTCTATGTTAAATATCTAAAACTACACCAAATATATGTTATATAATTTACATAATATATCAAAAGTACACCAAATATATATTATATACGGTACATAAAATATCAAAATGCACAGTAAATCTATTTCATATATTGTACATATAATATTAACTGAAAGTACACCAAATACATTTTATATACTGTAAATAATATATCCGAAAGCACAGTAAATATATATTACATATGGTACATAAAATATCAAAAAGTATACCAAATATGTGTTATATATACTGTAAATAAACAATCAAAAAATGCAGTAATTATATTTAATATACTGTACATAAAATATCAAAAATTACACGAAATGTATACTATATACTGTAAAAAAAATCTAAAATTACAGTAAATATATGTTACACACCCTATCTAAAATATCAAAAACTACGACAAATATATATTATATAATTTACATAAAATATCAAAAGTACACCAAATAGATATTATATACTGTACATAAAATATCAAAAAGTACAGTATATATATTTCATATATTGTACATATAATATTACCTACAGGTACACCAAATATATTTTATATACTGTAAATAAAATATCCAATAGTACAGTAAATATATACTCTATAAAAAATATCCAATAGTACAGTAAATATATATTACATACTGTACATAAAATATCAAAAAGTACAATAAATATGTGTTATATATACTGTAAATAAAGTATAAAAACTACAGTCATTATATTTAATATACTGTACATAAAATATGAAAAATTACACTAAATGCATATTATATACTGTAAATAAAATATCAAATAGTACAGTAAATATTTATTACACACTCTATGTAAAATATCAAAAACTACACCAAATATATCTTATATAATTTACATAAAATATCAAATGTACACCAAATATATATTATATTCTGTACATAAAATATCAAAACGCACATTAAATCTATTTCATATGTTGTACATATAATATTAACTGAAAGTACACCAAATACATTTTTTATATTGTAAATAAAATATCCAAAAGCACAGTAAATATATAATACATACTGTAGATAAAATATCCAAAAGTACACCAAATATGTGTTATATATACTGTAAATAAACAATCAAAAAAACAGTAATTATATTTAATATACTGTACATAAAATATCAAAAATTACACGAAATGTATACTATATACTGTAAAAAAAATCTAAAATTACATTAAATATATATTACACACTCTATGTAAAATATCAAAAACTACGCCAAATATATATTATATAATTTACATAAAATATCAAAAGTACACCAAATAGATATTATATAGTGTACATAAAACATCAAAATGCACAGTAAATATATTTCACATAATGTACATATATTAACTAAAAGTACACCAAATACATTTTATATACTGTAAATAAAATACCCAAAAGTACAGTAAATATATATTACAAACTGTACATAAAATATCAAAAATTACACCAAATATGTGTTATATTTAGTGTAAATAAACTATAAAATCTACAGTAATTATATTTAATATACTGTACATAAAATATCAAAAATTACACAAAATGTATATTATATACTGTAAATAAAATATCAAAAATTACAGTAAATATATATTACACATTCTATTTAAAATATCAAAAACTACACCAAAAATATATTTTATAATTTACATAAAATATCAAAAGTACACTTAATATATTTTATATACTGTACATAAAATATGAAAATGTACAGAAAATATATTTCATATATTGTACATATAATATTAAATAAAGTACACCAAATACATTTTATATACTGTAAATAAAATATCCAATAGTACAGTAAATATTACTTACTGTACATAAAATATTAAAAATTACACCAAATATGTGTTATATATACTGTAAATAAACTGTAAAAACTACAGTAATTATATTTAATACACTGTACATAAAATATCAAATATTACACTAAATGCATATTATATACTGTAAATAAAATATCAAATAGTACAGTAAATATTTATTACGCACTCTATGTAAAATATCAAAAACTACGCCAAATATATATTATATGATTTACATAAAATATCAAAAGTACACCAAATATATATTATATACTGTACATAAAATATGAAAATGTACAGTAAATATATTTCATATATTGTACGTATATTAAATAAAGTACACGAAATACATTGTATATACTGTAAATAAATTATCCAATACTACAGTAAATATATATTACATAATGTACATAAAATATCAAAATGTACACCAAATATGTGTTATATATACTGTAAATAAGCTATCAAATACTACAGTAATTACATTTAATATATTGAACATAAAATACATACTGTACATAAATATCAAAAAGTACACCAAATATGTGTTATATATACTGTAAAAAAACTATAAAATCTACAGTAATTATATTTAATACACTGTAAATAAAATATCAAAAATTACACTAAATGCATATTATATACTGTTAATAAAATATCAAATAGTACAGTAAATATTTATTACACACTCTATGTAAAATATCAAAAACTACACCAAATATGTGTTATACATACTGTAAATAAACAATCAAAAATTAGAGTAATTATATTTAATATACTGTACATAAAATATCAAAAATTACACGAAATGTATACTATATACTGTAAAAAAAATCTAAAATTACAGTAAATATATATTACACACTCTATGTAAAATATCAAAAACTATGCCAAATATATATTATATAATTTACATAAAATATCAAAAGTACACCAAATAGATATTATATACAGTACATAAAATATCAAAAATACATTAAATATATTGCAAATTTTGTTCATATAATATTAACTAAACGTACACCAAATACATTTTATATACTGTAAACAAAATATCCAAAAGTACAGTAAATTTATATTACATAATGTACATAAATTATCAAAAAGTACACCAAATATGTGTTATATATACTGTAAATAAACTATAAAAACTACAGTAGTTATATTTAAAATACTGTACATAAAATATCAAAAATTACACAAAATGTATATTATATACTGTAAATAAAATAACAAAAATTACAGTAAATATATATTACACATTCTATTTAAAATATCAAAACTACACCAAAAATATATTTTATAATTTACATAAAATATCAATAGTACACTTAATATATTTAATATACTGTACATAAAATATGAAAATGTAGAGTAAATGTATTTCATATATTGTATATATAATATTAAATAAAGTACACCAAATACATTTTATATACTGTACATAAAATATCCAATAGTACAGTAAATATACATTAAATACTGTGCATAAAATATCAAAAAGTACACCAAATACGTGTTATATATACTCTAAATAAACTATCAAAAACTACAGAAATTATATTTAATATACTGTACATAAAATATCAAAAATTACACTAAATGCATATTATATACTGTAAATAAAATATCAAATAGTACAGGAAATATTTATTACACACTCTATGTAAAATATCAAAAACTACACCAAATATATGTTATGTAATTTACATAAAATATCAAAAGAACACCAAATATATATTATATACTGTACATAAAAAATCAAAATGCACAGTAAATCTATTTCATATATTGTAAATATAATATTAACTGAAAGTACTCCAAATACATTTTATATACTGTAAATAAAATATTCAAAAGCACAGTAAGTATATATTACATACGGTACATAAAATATCAAAAAGTACACCAAATATGTGTTATACATACTGTAAATAAACAATCAAAAAATACAGTAATTATATTTAATATACTGTACATAAAATATCAAAAATTACATGAAATGTATACTATAAACTGTAAAAAAATATCTAAAATTACAGTAAATATATGTTACACACTCTATGTAAAATATCGAAAACTACGACAAATGTATATTATATAATTTACATAAAATATCAAAAGTACACCAAATAGATATTATATACTGTACATAAAATATCAAAAAGTAGAGTAAATATATTTCATATATAGTAAATATAATATTAACTAAAATTACACCAAATACATTTTATATACTGTAAATAAAATATCCAATAGTACAGTAAATATATATTACATACTGTACATAAAATATCAAAAAGTACACCAAATATGTGTTATATATACTGTAAATAAAGTATAAAAACTACAGTAATTATATTTATTATACTGTACATAAAATATGAAAAATTACACTAAATGCATATTATCTACTGTAAATAAAATATGAAATAGTACAGTAAATATTTATTACACACTCTATGTAAAATATCAAAAACTACACCAAATATATGTTATATAATTTACATAAAATATCAAATGTACACCGAATATATATTATATTCTGTACATAAAATATCAAAACGCACAGTAAGTCTATTTCATATATTGTACATATAATATTAACTGAAAGTACACCAAATACATTTTATATATTGTAAATAAAATATCCAAAAGCACAGTAAATATATATTACATAATGTAGATAAAATATCCAAAAGTACACCAAATATGTGTTATATATACTGTAAATAAACAATCAAAGAAACAGTAATTATATGTAATATACTGTACATAAAATATCAAAAATTACACGAAATGTATACTATATACTGTAAAAAAAATCTAAAATTACATTAAATATATATTACACACTCTATGTAAAATATCAAAAACTATGCCAAATATATATTATATAATTTACATAAAATATCAAAAGTACACCAAATATATATTATATACCGTACATAAAATATCAAAAAGTACAGTAAATATATTGCAAATATTGTACGTATAATATTAACTAAAAGTACACCAAATACATTTTATATACTGTAAATAAAATACCCAAAAGTACAGTAAATATATATTACAAACTGTACATAAAATATCAAAAAGTACATCAAATATGTGTTATATATACTGTAAATAAACTATAAAATCTACAGTAATTATATTTAATATACTGTACATAAAATATCAAAACTTACACAAAATGTATATTATATACTGTAAATAAAATATAAAAAATTACAGTAAATATATATTACACATTCTATTTAAAATATCAAAAACTACACCAAAAATATATTTTATAATTTACATAAAATATCAAAAGTACACTTAATATATTTTATATACTGTACATAAAATATGAAAATGTACAGTAAATATATTTCATATATTGTACATATATTATTAAATAAAGTACACCAAATACATTTTATATACTGTAAATAAAATATCCAATAGTACAGTAAATATTACATACTGTATATAAAACATTAAAAATTACACCAAATATGTGTTATATACACTGTAAATAAACTGTAAAAACTACAGTAATTATATTTAATACACTGTACATAAAATATCAAATATTACACTAAATGCATATTATAAACTGTAAATAAAATATCAAATAGTACAGTAAATATTTATTACACACTCTATGTAAAATATCAAAAACTACGCCAAATATATATTATATAATTTACATAAAATATCAAAAGTACACCATATATATATTATATATTTTACATAAAATATGAAAATGTACAGTAAATATATTTCATATATTGTACATATATTAAATAAAGTACACCACATACATTGTATATACTGTAAATAAAATATCCAATACTACAGTAAATATATATTACATACTGTACATAAAATATCAAAATGTACAACAAATATGTGTTATATATACTGTAAATAAGCTATCAAATACTACAGTAATTATATTTAATATACTGTACATAAAATACATACTGTACATAAAATATCAAAAAGTACACCAAATATGTGTTATATATACTTTAAAAAAACTATAAAATCTACAGTAATTATATTTAATATACTGTACATAAAATATCAAAAATTACACTAAATGCATATTATATACTGTAAATAAAATATCAAATAGTACAGTAAATATTTATTACACACTCTATGTAAAATATCAAAAACTACACCAAATATGTGTTATATATATACTGTAAATAAACAATGAAAAATTAGAGTAATTATATTTAATATACTGTACTTAAAATATCAAAAATTACACGAAATGTATACTATATACTGTAAAAAAAATCTAAAATTACAGTAAATATATATTACACACCTTATGTAAAATATCAAAAACTACGCCAAATATATATGAGATAATTTACATAAAATATCAAAAGTACACCAAATATATATTATGTACTGTACATAAAATATCAAAAATACAGTAAATATATTGCAAAAATTGTACATATAATATTAACTAAAAGTACACCAAATACATTTTATATACTGTAAATAAAATATCGAAAAGTACAGTACATATATATTACATACTGTACATAAAATATCAAAAAGTACACCAAATATGTGTTATATATACTGTAAATAAACTATAAAAACTACAGTAATTATATTTAATATACTGTACATAAATTATCAAAAATTACACAAAATGTATATTATATACTGTAAATAAAATATCAAAAATTACAGTAAATATATATTACACATTCTATTTAAAATATCAAAAACTACACCAAAAATATATTTTATAATTTACATAAAATATCAAAAGTACACTTAATATATTTTGTATACTGTACATAAAATATGAAAATGTACAGTAAATATATTTCATATATTGTACATATAATATTAAATAAAGTACACCAAATACATTTTATATACTGTAAATAAAATATCCAATAGTACAGTAAATATTACATACTGTACATAAAATATTAAAAAGTACACCAAATATGTGTTATATATACTGTAAATAAACTGTAAAAACTACAGTAATTATATTTATTACACTGTACATAAAATATCAAAAGTTACACTAAATGCATATTATATACTGTAAATAAAATATCAAATAGTACAGTAAATATTTATTATACACTCGATGTAAAATATCAAAAACTACGCCAAATATATATTATATAATTTACATAAAATATCAAAAGTACACCAAATATATATTATATACTGGACATAAAATATCAAAAGTACAGTAAATATATTGCAAATATAGTACATATAATATTAACTAAAAGTACACCAAATACATTTTATATACTGTAAATAAAATATCCAAAAGTACAGTAAATATATATTACATACTGTACATAAAATATCGAAAAGTACAACAAATATGTGTTATATATACCGTAAATAAACTTTAAAAACTACAGTAATTATATTTAATATACTGTACATAATATATCAAAAATTACACTAAATTAATATGATATACAGTAAATAAAATATCAAACAGTACAGTAAATATTTATTACGCACTCTATGTAAAATATCAAAAACTACACCAAATATACGTTATATAATTTACATAAAATATCAAAAGTACGCCAAATATATATTATATACTGTACATAAAATATCAAAATGCACAGTAAATCTATTTCATATATTGTACATACAATATTCACTGAAAGTACACCAAATACATTTTATATACTGTAAATAAAATATCCAAAAGCACAGTAAATATTTATTACATACTGTACATAAAATATCAAAAACTACACCAAATATGTGTTATATATACTGTAAATAAACAATCAAAAACTACAGTAATTATATTTAATATACTGTACATAAAATATCAAAAATTACACGAAATGTATACTTTATAGTGTAAAAAAAAATCTAAAATTACAGTAAATATATATTACACACTCTATGCAAAATATCAAAAACTACGTCAAATATGTATTATATAATTTACATAAAATATCAAAAGTACACCAAATATATATTATATACTCTACATAAAATATCAAAAATTACAGTAAATATATTGCAAGTATTGTACATATAATATTTCTTAAAAGTACACCAAATACATTTTCTATACTGTAAATAATATATCCAAAAGCACAGTAAATATATGTCACATACTGTACATAATGTATCAAAAGGTACACCAAATATGTGTTATATATACTGTAAATAAACAATCAAAAACTACAGTAATTATATTTAATATACTGTACATAATATATCAAAAATTACACGAAATGTATACTATATACTGTACAAAAAATATCTAAAATTACATTATATATATATTACACACTCTATGAAAAATATCAAAAACTACGCCAAATATATATTATATAATTTACATAAAATATGAAAAGTACACCAAATAGATATTACATAGTGTACATAAAATATCAAAATGCACAGTAAATATATTTCATATAATGTACATATATTAACTAAGAGTACACCAAATACATTTTATATACTGTAAATAAAATATCCCATAGTACAGTAAATATATATTACATACTGTACATAAAATATCAAAAAGTACACCAAATATGTGTTGTCTATACTGTAAATATGCTATCAAAAACTACAATAATTATAATTAATATACTGTACATAAAATATCAAAAATTACACTAAATGCATATTATATACTGCAAATAAAATATCAAATAGTACAGTAAATATTTATTACACACTCTATGTTAAATATCAAAAACTACACCAAATATATATTATATAATTTACATAAAATATCAAAAGTACACCAAATAGATATTATATACTGTACATAAAATATCAAAAAGTACAGTATATATATTTCATATATTGTACATATAATATTATCTAAAGGTACACCAAATACATTTTATATACTGTAAATAAAATATCCAATAGTACAGTAAATATATACTCTAAATAAAATATCCAATAGTACAGTAAATATATATTATATACTGTACATAAAATATCAAAAAGTTCACCAAATATGTGTTATATATACTGTAAACAAAGTATAAAAACTACAGTAATTATATTTAATATACTGTACATAAAATATGAAAAATTACACTAAATGCATATTATATACTGTAAATAAAATATCAAATAGTACAGTAAATATTTATTACACACTCTATGTAAAATATCAAAAACTACACCAAATATATGTTATATAATTTACATAAAATATCAAATGTACACCAAATATATATTATATTCTGTACATAAAATATCAAAATGCACATTAAATCTATTTCATATATTGTACATATAATATTAACTGAAAGTACACCAAATACATTTTATATATTGTATATAAAATATCCAAAAGCACAGTAAATATATATTACATACTGTAGATAAAATATCCAAAAGTACACCAAATAGGTGTTATATATACTGTAAATAAACAATCAAAAAAACAGTAATTATATTTAATATACTGTACATAAAATATCAAAAATTACACGAAATGTATACTATATACAGTAAAAAAAATCTAAAATTACATTAAATATATATTACACACTCTATGTAAAATATCAAAAACTACGCCAAATATATATTATATAATTTACATAAAATATCAAAAGTACACCAAATAGATATTATATAGTGTACATAAAATATCAAAATGCACAGTAAATATATTTCACATAATGTACATATATTAACTAAAAGTACACCAAATACATTTTATATACAGTAAATAAAATATCCAATAGTTCCGTAAATATATATTACATACTGTACATAAAATATCAAAAAGTACACCAAATGTGTGTTACCTATACTGTAAATAAGCTATCAAAAACTACAAAAATTATATTTAATATACTGTACATAAAATATCAAAAATTACACTGAATACATATTATATACTGCAAATAAAATATCAAATAGTACAGTAAATATTTATTACACACTCTATGTTTAATATCAAAAACTACACCAAATATATGTTATGTAATTTACATAAAATATCAAAAGTACACCAAATATATATTATATACTGTACATAAAAAATCAAAATGCACAGTAAATCTATTTCATATATTGTATACATAATATTAACTGAAAGTACTCCAAATACATTTTATATACTGTAAATAAAATATTCAAAAGCACAGTAAGTATATATTATGTACGGTACATAAAATATCAAAAAGTACACCACATATGTGTTATACATACTGTAAATAATCAAAAAATACAGTAATTATATTTAATATACTGTACATAAAATATCAAAAATTACACGAAATGTATACTATGTAATGTAAAAAAAATATCTAAAATTACACTAAATATATGTTACACACACTATGTAAAATATCAAAAACTACGACAAATATATATTATATAGTTTACATAAAATATCAAAAGTACACCAAATAGATATTATATACTGTACATAATATATCAAAAAGTACAGTAAAAATATCGCAAATATTGTACATATAATATTAACAAAAAGTACACCAAATACATTTTATATACTGTAAATAAAATATCCAATAGTACAGTAAATATATATTACATACTGTACATAAAATATCAAAAATTACACCAAATATGTGTTATATATACTGTAAATAAGCTATCAAAACTACAGTAATTATATACAATATACTGTACATAAAATATCAAAAATTACACTAAATGCATATTATATACTGTAAATAAAATATCAAATAGTACAGTAAATATTTATTACAGACGCTATGTAAAATATCAAAAACTACACCAAATATATGTTATATAATTTACATAAAATATCAAAAGTTCACCAAATATATATTATATACTGTACATAAAATATCAAAATGCACAGTAATGTATTTCATATATTGTACATATAATATTAACTGAAAGTACACCAAATACATTTTATATACTGCAAATAAAATATCCAAAAGCTCAGTAAATATATATTACATACTGTACATAAAATTTCAAAAAGTACACCAAATATGTGTTATATATACTGTAAATAAACAATCAAAAACTACAGTAATTATATTTAGTATACTGTACATAAAATATCAAAAATTACACGAAATGTATACTATATACTTTAAAAAATATCTAAAATTACAGTAAATATATATTACACACTCTATGTAAAACATCAAAAACTACGCCAAATATATATTATATGATTTACATAAAATATCAAAAGTACACCAAATAGATGTTATATACAGTACATAAAATATGAAAAAGTTCAGTAAATATATTTCATATGTTCTACATATAATATTAACTAAAAGTACACCAAATACATTTTGTATAGTGTAAATGAAATATCCAATAGTACAGTAAATATATATTACATACTGTACATAAAATATCAAAAAGTACACCAAATATGTGTTATATATACTGTAAATAAACTATAAAAACTACAGTAATTATATTTAATATACTGTACATAAAATATCATAAATTACACGAAATGCATATTATATACTGTAAATAAAATATCAAATAGTACAGTAAATATTTATTCCACACTCTATGTAAAATATCAAAAACTACACCATATATATGTTATATAATTTACATAAAATATCAAATGTACACCAAATATATATTATATTCTGTACATAAAATATCAAAATGCACAGTAAATCTATTTTATATATTTTACATATAATATTATCTGAAAGTACACCAAATACATTTTATATACTGTAAATAAAATATCCAAAAGCACAGTAAATATATATTACATAGAGTACATAAAATATCAAAAAGTACACCAAATATGTGTTATATATACTGTAAATAAACAATCAAGAAATACACTAATTATATTTAATATACTGTACATAAAATATCAAAAATTACACCAAATGTATACTATATACCGTAAAAAAAATCTAAAATTACAGTAAATATATATTACACACTCCATGTAAAATATCAAAAACTACACCAAATATACATTACATAATTTACATAAAATATCAAATGTACACCAAATAGATATTATATACTGTACATAAAATATCAAAGTGTACAGTAAATATATTTCATATATTGTACATATAATATTAACTAAAAGTACACCAAATACATTTTATATACTGTAAATAAAATATCCAATTGTACAGTAAATATATATTACATACTGTACATAAAATATCAAAAAGTACACCAAATATGTGTTATATGTACTGTAAATAAAGTGTCAAAAACTACAGTAATTATATTTAATATACTGTACATAAAATGTCAAAAATTACACCAAATGTATATTATATACTGTAAATAAAATATCAAAAATACAGTAAATATATATTACACACAGTACCGAAAATATAAAAAACTACACCAAATATATATCATATAATTTACAGAAAATATCAAAAGTACACCAAATACATATTATATACTCTACATAAAATATCAAAATGTACATTAAATATATTTCATATATTTTACATATAATATTAACTAAAAGTACACCAAATACATTTTATGTAGTGTAAATAATATATCCAAAATACAGTAAATATATATTACCTACTGTACATAAAAGTATCAAAAAGTACAGCAAATATGTGTTATATATACTCTAAATAAACTATCAAAAACTACAGTAATTATATTTAATATACAGTACATAAAATATCAAAAATTATACAAAATGTATATTATATACTGTAAATAAAATATCAAAGTATAGTAAATATATATTACACAGTCTATGTAAAATATCAAAGACTACACCAAATATATATTATATAATTTATATAAAATATCAAAAGTACACCAAATATATATTATATACTGTACATAAAATATCTAAAAGTACAGTAAATAGATTTTATATATTGTATATATGATATTAACTACAAGTACACCAAATACATTTTATATACTGTAAATAAAAAATCCAAAATTCAGTAAATATATATTACACAGTGTACATAAAATATCAAAAGTACACCAAATATGTGTTGTATATACTCTAAATAAAGTATCAAAAACGACAGTAATTATATTCAATATAGTGTACATAAAATATCAAAAATTACACCAAATGTATATTATATACTGTAAATAAAATATCAAAAAGTACAGTAAATATATATTACACATTCTATGTAAAATATCAAAAACAACACTAAATATACATTATAAAATTTACATAAAATATCAAAGTACAACAAATATATATTCTATACTGTACATAAAACATCAAAAAGGACAGTAAATATATCGCAAATATTGTACATATAATATTAACAAAAAGTACATGAAATACATTTTATATACTGTAAATAAATATCCAATAGTACAGTAAATATATATTACATACTGTACATAAAATATAAAAGTACACCAAATATGTGTTATATTAAGTGTAAATAAACTATGAAAAACTACAGTAATTATATTCAATATACTGTACATAAAATATCAAAAATTACACTAAATGCATATTATATACTGTAAATAAAATATCAAATAGTACAGTAAATATTTATTACACACTCTATGTAAAATATCAAAAACTACACCAAATATATGTTATATAATTTACATAAAATATCAAAAGCACACCAAATATATATCATATACTGTACATAAAATATCAAAAATTACGTGAAATGTATACTATATACTGTAAAAAAAATCTAAAATTACAGTAAATATATATTACACACTCTATGTAAAATATCAAAAACTACGCCAAATATATATTGTATAATTTACGTAAAATATCAAATGTATAACAAAGATATAGTATATACTGTACATAAAATATCAAAAGGTACAGTATACATATTGCAAATATTGTACATATAATATTAACTAAAAGTACACCAAATGCATTTTATATACTGTAAATAAAATATCCAAAAGTACAGTAAATATATCTTATATACTGTACATAAATTATCAAAAAGTACACCAAATACGTGTTATATATACTGTTAATAAACTATAAAAACTACAGTAATTATATTTAATATACTGTACATAAAATATCAAAAATTACACTAAATGCCTATTATATACTGTAAATAAAATATCAAATAGTACAGTAAATATTTATTACACACTCTATGTAAAATATCAAAAACTACACCATATATATGTATATAATTTACATAAAATATCAAATGTACACCAAATATATATGAAATTCGGTACATAAAATATCAAAATGCACAGTAAATCTATTTCATATATTGTACATATAATATTAACTGAAAGTACACCAAATACACTTTATATACTGTAAATAAAATATCCAACAGCACAGTAAATATATATTACATACTGTACATAAAATATCAAAAAGTACACCAAATATGTGTTATATATACTGTAAATAAACAATCAAAAAATACACTAATTATATTTAATATACTGTACATAAAATATCAAAAATTACACGAAATGTATACTATATACCGTAAAAAAAATCTAAAATTACAGTAAATATATATTACACACTCTATGTAAAATATCAAAAACTACGCCAAATATACATTACATAATTTACATAAAATATCAAAAGTACACCAAATAGATATTATATACTGTACATAAAATATCAAAGTGTACAGTATATATATTTCATATATTGTACATATAATATTAACTAAAAGTACACCAAATACATTTTATATACTGTAAATAAAATATCCAATAGTACAGTAAATATATATTACATACTGTACATAAAATATAAAAGTACACCAAATATGTGTTATATATACTGTAAGTAAACTGTCAAAAACTACAGTAATTATATTTAATATACTGCACATAAAATGTCAAAAATTACACCAAATGTATATTATATACTGTAAATAAAATATCAAATAGTACACTAAATATTTATTACACACTCTATGTAAAATATCAAAAACTACACCAAATATATGTTATATAATTTACATAAAATATCAAAAGTACACCAAATATATATGATATACCGTACATAAAATATCAAAATGCACAGTAAATCTATTTCGTATATTGTACATATAATATAAACTGAAAGTACACCATATACATATTATATACTGTAAATAAAATATCCAAAAGCACAGTAAATTGATATTACATACTGTACATGAAATATCAATAAGTACACCAAATATGTGTTATATATACTGTAAATAAACTATAAAAAACGACAGTAATTATATTTAATATACTGTACATAAAATATCAAAAATTACACTAAATGCATATTATATACTGTAAATAAAATATCAAATAGTACAGTAAATATTTATTACACACTCTATGTAAAATATCAAAAACTACACCAAATATATGTTATATAATTTACATAAAATATCAAAAGCACACCATATATATTATATACTGTACATAAAATATCAAAAATTACACGAAAGGTATACTATATACTGTAAAAAATATCTAAAATTACAATAAATATATATTACACACTCTATGTAAAATATCAAAAACTACGCCAAATATATATTGTATAATTTACGTAAAATATCAAAAGTATACCAAATATATAGTATATACTGTACATAAAATATCAAAAGGTACAGTATATATATTGCAAATATTGTAGATATAATATTAACTAAAAGTACACCAAATGCATTTTATATACTGTAAATAAAATATCCAAAAATACAGTAAATATATCTTACATACTGTACATAAAATATCAAAAAGTACACCAGATACGTGTTATATATACTGTTAATAAACTATAAAACTACAGTAATTATATATAATATACTGTACATAAAATATAAAAAATTACACTGAATGCATATTATATACTGTAAATAAAATATCAAACAGTACAGTAAATATTTATTACACACTCTATGTAAAATATCAAAAACTACACCAAATATATGTTATGTAATTTACATAAAATATCAAAAGTACACCAAATATATATTATATACTGTACATAATATATCAAAATGCACAGTAAATCTATTTCATATATTGTACATATAATATTAACTGAAAGTACACCAAATACATTTTATATACTGTAAATAATATATCCAAAAGCACAGTAAATATATACTACATAATGTACATAAAATATCAAAAAGTACACCAAATATGTGTTATATATACTGTAAATAAGCAATCAAAAAAACAGTAATTATATTTAATATACTGTACATAAAATATCAAAAATTACATGAAATGTATACTATGTACTGTTAAAAAAAATTTAAATTACATTAAATATATATTTCACATTCTATTTAAAATATCAAAAACTACACCAAAAATATATTTTATAATTTACATAAACTATCAAAAGCACACTTAATATATTTTATATACTGTACGTAAAATATGAAAATGTACAGTAAATATATTTCATATATTGTACATATATTAAATAAAGTACACCAAATATATTGTATATACTGTAAATAAAATATCCAAAACTACAGTAAATATATATTACATAATGTACATAAAATATCAAAAAGTACACCAAATATGTGTTATATATACTGTAAATAAGCTATCAAAAACTACAGTAATTATATTTAATATACTGTACATAAAATCCATACTGTACATAAAATATCAAAAAGTACACCAAATATGTGTTATATATACTGTAAAAAAACTATAAAATCTACAGAAATTATATTTAATATACTGTACATAAAAAATCAAAAATTACACTAAATGCATATTATATACTGTAAATAAAATATCAAACAGTACAGTTAATATTTATTACACACTCTATGTAAAATATCAAAAACTACACCAAATATGTGTTATATATACAGTAAATAATCAAAAATTACAGTAATTATATGTAATATACTGTACATAAAATATCAAAAATTACACAAAATTCATATTATATACTGTAAATAAAATATCAAATAGTACAGTAAATAATTATTACACACTCTATGGAAAATATCAAAATCTACACCAAATATTTGTTATATAATTTACATAAAATATCAAAAGTACACAAAATATATATTATATACTCTACATAAAATATCAAAATGCACAGTAAATCTATTTCACATATTGTACATATAATATTAACTGAAAGTACACCAACTACATTTTATATACTGTAAATAAAATATCCAATAGTACAGTAAATATATATTCCATACTGTACATAAAATATCAAAAAGTACACCAAATATGTGTTATGTATACTGTAAATAAATTATAAAAAACTGCAGTAATTATATTTAGTATACCGTACATAAAATATCAAAAATTACACCAAATGTATATTATATACTGTAAATAAAGTATCAAAATGTACAGTCAATATATATTACACACTCTATGTAAAATATCAAAAACTACACCAAATATATATTATATAACTTACATAAAATATCAAAAGTACACCAAATATATATTATATAGTGTACATGAAATATCAAAAAGTACAGTAAATATATTTCATATATTGTGCATATAATATTAACTGAAAGTACACCAAATACATTTTATATACTGTTAATTAAATATCCAAATTTCAGTAAATATATATTACATACTGTATCTAAATTATCAAAAAGTACACCAAATATGCGTTATATATTCTGTAAATAAACTATCAAAAACTACAGTAATTATATTTAATATAATGTACATAAAATATCAAAAATTACACCAAATGTATATTATATACTGTATATAATATATTAAATATTACAATAAATATATATTACACACTCTATGTAAAATATCAAAAACTACACCAATTATATATTATAAAATTTACATAAAATATCAAATCTACAACAAATATATATTACATACTGTACATAAATTATCAAAAAGTACAGTAAATATATTTCATATATTGGACATATAATATAAACTAAAAGTACAAAAAATACATTTTATATACTGTAAATAAACTATGCAAAGGTAAAGTAAATCTATATTACATACTGTACATAAAATATCGAATAGTACACCAAATATGTGTTGTATATACTGTATATAAAATATCAAAAACTACAGCAATTGTATTTAACATACTGTATATAAAATATCAAAAATTACACGAAATATATATTATATACACTAAATATAATATCAAAAAGTACAGTAAATATTTATTACACACTCTGTTTAAAATATCAAAAATTACACAAAATATATATTATATAATTTACATAAAATTTCAAAAGTACACCAAATATATATTATATACTGTACATAATATATCAGAAAGTTCTGTAAATATATTTCATATAGTGTACATATAATATTAACTAAAATACACCAAATACATTTTATATACTGTAAACTAAATATTCAAACGTTCAGTAAATATATATTACATACTGTACATAAAATATCAAAAGTACAACAAATATGTGTTATATATACTGTAAATAAACTACCAAACACTACAGTAATCATATTTAATATACTGTACATAAAATATCAAAAGTTACACCAAATGTATATTATATACTGTAAATAAAATATCAAAAATTACAGTAAATATATATTACACACTCTATGTAAATTATCAAAAACTACGCCAAATATATATTATAAAATTTACATAAAATATCAAAAGTACAACAAATATATATTATATATTCTACATAAAATATCAAAATTTACAGTATTTATATTTCGTATATTGTACAGAGAATATTAACTAAAAGTACACCAAATACATTTTATGTACTGTAAATAAAGTACACAAAATTACAGCAAATATATATTACATACTGTACATAAAATATCAAAAAGTACACCAAATATGTGTTATATATACTGTAAATAAGCTATCAAAAACTACAGTAATTATATTTAATATACTGTACATAAAATATCAAAAATTACACTAAATGCATATTATATACTGTAAATAAAATATCAAATAGTACAGTAAATATTTATTAAACACTCTATGTAAAATATCAAAAACTACACCAAACATATGTTATATAATTTACATAAAATATCAAAAGTACACCAAATATATATTATATACTGTACATAAAATATCAAAATGCACAGTAAATCTATTTCATATATTGTACATATAATATTAACTGAAAGTACACCAAATACATTTTATATACTGCAAATAAAATACCTAAAAGCACAGTAAATATATATTACATACTGTACATAAAATATCAAAAAGTACACCAAATCTGTGTTATATGTACTGTAAATAAACAATCAAAAAATACAGTAATTATATTTAATATACTGTAAATAAAATATCAAAAACTACACGAAATGTATACTATATACCGTAAAAAAATATCTAAAATTACAGTAAATATATATTACACACTCTATGTAAAATATCAGAAACTACGCCAAATATATATTATATAATTTATATAAAATATCAAAAGTACACCAAATAGATATTATATACTGTACATAACGTATCAAAAAGTACAGTAAATATATTTCATATATTGTACATATAATATTAACTAAAAGTACACCAAATACATTTTATATACTCTAAATAAAATATCCAATAGTACAGTAAATATATATTACATACTGTACATAAAATATCAAAAAGTACACCAGATATGTGTTATATATACTGTAAATAAATTATAAAAGCTACAGTAATTATATTTAATATAGTGTACATAAAATATGAAAAATTACACTAAATGCATATTATATACTGTAAATAAAATATCAAATAGTACAGTAAATATTTCTTACACACTCTATGTAAAATATCAAAAACTACACCAAATATATGTTATATAATTTACATAAAATATCAAAAGTACAGCAAATATATATTATATACTGTACATAAAATATCAAAAATTACACCAAATGCATATTATATACGGTAAATAACATATCAAAAAGGATAGCAATTATATATTACACACTCCATGTAAAATATCAAAAACTACACCAAATAGATACTATATAATTTACATGAAATATCAAAAGTACACCAAATATATATTATATACTCTACATAAAATATCAAAAAGTACAGTAAATATATTTCATATATTGCACATATAATATTAACTAAAAGTACACAAAATACATTTTATATACTGTAAATAAAATATCAAAAATACAGTAAATATATATTACATACTGTACAAAAAATATCAAAAAGTACACCAAATATGTGTTATATATAGTAAATAAAATATCAAAAAGTACAGTAATTATATTTAATAAACTGTACATAAAATATCAAAAATTACACCAAATGTATAGTATGTACTGTAAATAACATATCAAAAAGTACAGTAAAGATATATTACACATTCTCAGTAAAATATAAAAAACTACACCAAATATATATTATATACATTACATAAAATATCAAAAGTACAGGAAACATATATTATACACTGTACATAAAATATCAAAGTTACAGTAAATATATTCCATATATTGTACATATAATATTAACTAAAAGTACACCAAATACATTTCATATACTGTAAATAAAATATGAAAAACTACAGTAAATATGTATTACATACTGTACATGAAATATCAAAAGAACACCAAATATGTGTTATATATGTTGTAAATAAACTATCAAAAACTACCGTAATGGTATTTAATATACTGTACATAAATTATCAAAAATTACTCCAAATGTACATTATATACTGTAAATAAAATATCAAAAAGTACAGTAAATATATATTACACACCCTATGTAAAATTTCAAAAACTACACCAAATATATATTATATAATTTACATAAAATATCAAAAGGACACGAAATATATCTTATATATTCTACATAAAATATCAAAAATTACAGTAAATATATTTCATATATTGTACAGAGATTATTAACTAAAAGTACACCAAGTACCTTTTATATAGTGTAAATAAAATATCAAAAAGTACAGTAAAAATATATTACACACCATAAGTAAAATATCACAATCTACACCAAGTATATATTACATAATTTACATTAAATATCAAAAGGACACCAAATATACCTTATATACTGTACATAAAATATCAAAATGTACAGTAAATATATTTCATATATTGTACATATATTATTAACTAAAAGTACACCAAATACATTTCATATACTGTAAAGAAAATATGAAAAACTACAGTAAATATATATTACATACTGTACATGAAATATCAAAAGGACACCAAATATGTGTCCTTTATACTGTAAATACTCTATCAAAAACTACCATAATGATATTTAATATACTGTACATAAATTTTCAAAAATTACTCCAAATGTACATTATATACTGTAAATAAAATATCAGAAAGTACAGTAAATATATATTACACACCCTATGTAAAATATCAAAAACTACACCAAATATATATTATATAATTTACATAAAATATCAAAAGTACACCAAATATACCTTATATACTGTACATAAAATATCAAAACGTACAGTAAATATATTTCAAATATTGTACATATAATATTAACTAAAAGTACACCAAATACATTTTATATACTGTAAATAAAATATCAAAAATTACAGTAAATATATATTACATATTGTATATAAAATATCAAAAAGTACACCAAATATGTGTTATATATACTGTAAATAAACTATTAAAAACTACAGTAATTATAATTAATATACTGTACATAAAATATCAAAAATTACACCAAATGTATATTATTTACTGTAAATAAAATATCAAAATGTACAGTAAATATATATTACACACCGTATGTAAAATATAATAATCTACACCAAATATATATTATATAATTCACATAAAATATCAAAAGGACACCAAATATATCTTATATACTTTACATAAAATATCAAAAAGTACAGTAAATATATTTCATATATTTTACATATAATTTTGCCTAAAAGTATACCAAATACATTTTATATCGTGTAAATAAAATTTCAAAATTTCAGTAAATATGTATTACATACTGTACATAAAATATCAAAAAGTACACCAAATATGTGTTATATATACTGTAAATAAACTATAAAAAACTACAGTAATTATATTTAATATACTGTATATAAAATATCAAAAATTACACCAAATGTATATTATATACTGTAAAGAAAATATCAAAAAGGACAGTAAATATATATTACACTCTCTGTAAAATATCAAAAACTACAAATATATATTATATAATTTACATAAAATATCAAAAGGACAAAAAATATATCTTATATACTATACATAAAATATTAAATAGTTCAGTAAATATATTTCTTATATTGTACATATAATATTAACTAAAAGTACACCAAATACATTTTATATACTGTAAATAAAATATCGAAATGTACAGTAAATATATATTACATACTGTACATAAAATATCAAAAAGTACACCAACTATGTGTTATATATACTATAAATAAACTATCAAAAACTGCAGTAATTATATTTAATATACTGTACATAAAATGTCAAAAATTACACCAAAGTTATATTATTTTCTGTAAATAAAATATCAAAAGTACAGTAAATATATCTTACACACCATATGTAAAATATCACAATCTACACCAAATATATATTATATAATTTACATAAAATATCAAAAGGACACCAAATATATATTACATACTTTACATACAATATCAAAATGCACAGTAAATCTATTTCATATATTGTACATATAATATTACCTGAAAGTACACCAAATACAATTTATATATTGTAAATAAAATATCCAAAAGCACAGTACATATGTATTACATACTGTACACAAAATATCAAAAAGTACACCAAATATGTGTTATGTATACTGTAAATAAAAAATCAAAATACACAGTAATTATATTTAATATACTGTACATAAAATATCAAAATTACACGAAATGTATACTATGTACTGTAAAAAAAAATCTAAAATTACAGTAAATATATATTATACACTCTATGTAAAATATCAAAAACTACGCCAAATATATATTATATAATTTACATAAAATATCAAAAGTACACCAAATAGATATTATATACTGTACATAAAATATCAAAATGCACAGTAAATCTATTTCATATATTGTACATATAATATTAACTGAAAGTACACCAAATTCATTTTATATACTCTACATAAAATATCAAAAAGTACACCAAATATGTGTTAAATATACTGTAAATAAAGTATAAAAACTACAGTAATTTTCTTTAATATAGTGTACATAAAATATGAAAAATTACACTAAATGCATATTATATACTGTAAATAAAATATCAAATGGTACAGTAAATATTTATTACACACTCTATGTAAAATATCAAAAATTACACCAAATATATGTTATATACTTTACATAAAATATCAAAAGTACAGGAGATATATATTATACACTGTACATAAAAAATCAAAATTACAGTAAATATATATTACATACTGTACATAAAATATCAAAAAGTACACCAAATATGTGTTATATATACTGTAAATAAACTATCAAAAACTGCAGTAATTATATTTAATATACTGTACATAAAATATCAAAAATTACACCAAAGGTATATTATTTACTGTAAATAAAATACAAAATGTGCAGTAAACATATATTACACACCCTATGTAAAATATTACAAACTACACCAAATATATATTATATAATTTACATAAAATACCAAAAGGACACCAAATATACCTTATATACTGTACACAAAATATAAAAATATACAATAAATATATTTCGTATATTGTAAATATAATATTAACTAAAAGTACACCAAATAAATTTTATATACTGTAAATAAAATATCAAAAAGTACAGTAAATATATATTATATACTGTACATAAAATATCACAAAGTACACCAAATATGTGTTATATATACTGTAAATAAACTATCAAAAACTACAGTAATTACATTTAATATACTGTACATAAAATATCAAAAATTACACCAAATGTATATTATATACTCTAAATAAAATATGAAAAAGGACAGTAAATATATATTACGCACTCTATGTAAAATATCACAATCTACACCAAATATATATTATATAATTTACATAAAATATCAAAAGCACACCAAATACATCTTATATACTGTACATAAAATATCAAAAAGTACAGTAAATATATTTCATATATTGTATATATAATATTAACTAAAAGTACACCAGATACATTTATATACTGAAAATAAAATATCAAAAAGTACAGTAAATATATATTATATACAGTACATAAAATATAAAAAAGGACAGCAAATATGTGTTATATATACTGTAAATACACTATCAAAAACTACAGTAATTATATTTATTATACTGTACATAAAATATCAAAAATTACACAAAATGTATATTATATACGGTAAATAACATATCAAAAAGATAGTAAATATATATTACACACTCCATGTAATATATCAAAAACTACACCAAATAGATATTATATAATTTACATAAAATATCAAAAGTACACAAAATATATGTTTTATACTCTACATAAAATATCAAAAAGTACAGTAATTATATTTCATATATTGTACATATAATATTAACTAAAAGTACACCAAATGTATTTTATATACTGTAAATAAAATATCAAAAATTACAGTAAATATATATTACATACTGTACAAAAAATATCAAAAAGTACACAAAATATGTGTTATATATAGTAAATAAAGTATCAAAAACTACAGTAATTATATTTAATATACTGTACATAAAATATCAAAAATTACTCCAAATGTACATTATATACTGTAAATAAAATATCAAAAAGTACAGTAAATATATATTACACACCCGATGTAAAATATCACAAACTACACCAAATATATATTATATAATTTACATAAAATATCAAAAGTACACCAAATATATATTATGTACTGTACATAAAATATCACAATGTGTAGTAAATATGTTTCATATATTGTACATATAATATTAACTAAAAGTACACCAAATATACTTTATATGCTGTAAATAAAATACCAAAATGTACAGTAAATATATATTACATACTGTACATAAAATATCAGAAAGTACACCAAATATGTGTTATATATACTGTAAATAAACTATCAAAAACTACAGTAATTATATTTAATATACTGTACATAAAATATCAAAAATTACACCAAATGTATAGTATATACTGTAAATAACATATCAAAAAGTACAATAAAGATATATTACGCATTCTCTGTAAAATATAAAAAACTACACCAAATATATATTATATACTTTACATAAAATATCAAAAGTACACCAAATATATGGTATACACTGTACATAAAATATCAAAATTACAGTAAATATATTCCATATATTGTACATATAATATTAACTAAAAGTACACCAAATACATTTCATATACTGTAAATAAAATATGAAAAACTACACTAAATATATATTTCATACTGTACATGAAATATCAAAAGGACACCAAATATGTGTCTTTATACTGTAAATAAACTATCAAAAACTACCGTAATGATATTTAATATACTGTACATAAATTATCAAAAATTAATCCAAATGTAGATAATATAGTGTAAATAAAATATCAAAAAGTACAGTAAATATATATTACACACCCTATTTAAACTATCACAATGAACACTAAGTAGATATTATATAATTTACATAAAATATCAAAAGGGCACCAAATATATCTTATATACTGTACATAAAATATCAAAAATTACAGTAAATATATATTACATACTGTACATAAAATATCAAAAAGAACACCAAATATGTGTTATATATACTGTAAACTATCAAAAACTGCAGTAATTATATTTAAGATACTGTATATAAAATATCAAAAATTAAACCAATGGTATATTATTTACTGTAAATAAAATATCCAAAAGTACAGTAAATATATCTTACACACCATATGTAAAATATCACAATCTACACCAAATGTATATTACATAATTTACATAAAATATAAAAATGACACCAAATATATCTTATATACTGTACATAAAATATCAAAATGTACAGTAAATATATTTCATATAATGAACATATAATATTAACTAAAAGTACACCAAATACATTTTATGTAATGTGAATAAAATATCAAAAAGTTAAGTAAATATATATTACACACTGTACATAAAATATCGAAAAGTACACCAAATATGTGTTATATATACTGTAAATAAACTATCAAAAACTACAATAATTATATTTAATATACTGTACATAAAATATAAAAAATTACCCCAAATATATAATATACTGTAAATAAAATATCAAAAAGTGCAGTAAATATATATTACACACCCTATGTAAATTATCACAAACTACACCAAATATATATTATATAATTTACATAAAATATCAAAAGGACAGCAAATATATCTTATATACTCTACATAAAATTTCAAAATGTACAGTAAATATATTTCATATATTGTACATATAATATTAACTAAAAGTACCCCAAATACATTTTATATACTGTAAACGAAATATCAAAAATTACAGAATATATATATTACATAATGTACAAAAAATATCAAAAAGAACACCAAATATGTGTTATATATACTGTAACTAAACTATCAAAAACTACAGTAATTATATATAATATACTGTAAATAAAATATCAAAAATTACACCAAATGTATACTATTTACTGTAAATAAAATATCAAAAAGGACAGTAAATATATACTACACACCCTATATAAAATATCAAAAACTACACCAAATATATATTATATAATTTACATAAAATAATAAAAGTACACCAAATATATATTATATACTGTACATAAAATAACAAAAGTACAGTAAATATATTTCATATATTGTACATATAATATTAACTTAAAGTACACGAAATACATTTTATATACTTTAAAAAATATCAAAAAGTACAGTAAATATATGTTACACACTGTACTTAAAATATCAAAAAGTACTCCAAATATGTGTTTTATATACTGTAAATTCACTATCAAAATCTACAGTAATTATATTTCTTATACTGTACATAAAATATCAAAAATCACACCAAATGTATATTATATATGGTAAATAACATATCAAAAAGCATAGTAAATATATATTACGCACTCCATGTAAAATATCAAAAACTACACCAAATAGATATTATATAATTTACATAAAATATCAAAGTACACCAAATATATATTATATACTATACATAAAATGTCAAAAAGTACAGTAAATATATATTACATACTGTACATAAAATATCAAATAGTACACCAAATATGTGTTATATATACTGTAAATAAAGTATTAAAAAATACAGTAATTATATTTAATATACTGCACATAAAATATCAAAAATTACACCAAATGTATATCACATACTATAAATAAAATATCAAAAAGACAGTAAATATATACTACACATCCTATGTAAAATATCAAAAACCACACCAAATATATATTATACAATTTACATAAAATATCAAAAGACCACCAAATATATCTTATACACTATACATAAAATATCAAAATATACAGTAAATATATTCATCTATTGTACATATAATATTACATAAAGGTACACAAAATGCATTTCATATACTGTAAATAAAATATCAAAAAGTACAGTAAATATATATTACATACTGTTTATAAAATATCAAAAATTACTCCAAATATGTGTTATATATACTGTAAATAAACTGTCAAAAACTACAGTAATCATATTTAATATACTGTACATAAAATATCAAATAATACACCAAATGTATATTACATACTGTAAATAAAGTATCAAAAAGGACAGTAAATATATTCTACACACCCTATGTAAAATATCAGAAACTACACCAAATATGTATTATATAATTTACATAAAATTTCAAAAGGCCTCCAAATATATCTTATATACTGAACATAAAATATCAAAAAGTACAGTAAATATATATCATATATTGTACATCTAATATTTAATAAAACTACACCAAATACATTTTATATACTGTAAATAAAATATCAAAAAGTACAGTAAATATATATTGTATACTGTAGATAATATATCAAAAAGTACACCAAATATGTGTTATATATACTGTAAATAAACTATCAAAAACTACAGTAATTATATTTAATATACTGTACATAAAATATCAAAAATTACACCAAATGTATATCACATACTGTAAATAAAATATCAAAAAGACAGTAAATATATACTACACATCCTATGTAAAATATCAAAAACTACACCAAATATATATAATACAATTTACATAAAATATCAAAAGGCCACCAAATATATCTTATATACTGTACATAAAATATCAAAATGTACAGTAAATATATTTCATATATTGTACATATAATATTAAATAAAAGTACACCAAATACATTTCATATACTGTAAATAAAGTATCAAAAAGTAGAGTAAATATATATTACATACTGTACATAAAATATCAAAAAGTACACCAAATATGTGTTACATATACGGTAAATAAACTATCAAAAACTACAGTAATCATATTTAATATACTGTACATAAAATATCAAATATTACACCAAATGTATATTACATACTGTAAATAATATATCAGAAAGGACAGTAAATATATACTACACACCCTATGTAAAATATCAAAAACTACACCAAATATGAATTATATAATTTACATAAAATTTCAAAAGGCCACCAAATATATCTTATATACTGTACATAAAATATCAAAAAGTACAGTAAATATATTTCATATATTGTTCATATAATATTAACTAAAAGTACACCAAATACATTTTTTATACTGTAAATAATATATCAAAAATACAGTGAAAATATATTACATACTGTACATTATATATGAAAAGGTACACCAAATATGTGTTATATATATTGTAAATAAATTATCAAAAACTACAGTAATTATATTTAATATACTGTACATAAAATATCAAAAATTACACCAAATGTATATTTTATACTCTAAATAAAATATCAAAAATGACAGTAAATATATATTACACTCTATGTAAAATATCAAAAACTACACCAAATATATATTATATAATTTACATAAAATATCAAAAGTACACCAAATATATATTATATACTGTACATAAAATGTCAAAAAGTACAGTAAATATATATTACATACTGTACATGAAATATGAAAAAGTACACTAAATATATGTTATATATACTGTAAATAAAGTATCAAAAACTACAGTAATTATATTTAATATACTGTACATAAAATATCAGAAATTACACCAAATGTATATTATATAGTGTAAATAAAATATCAAAAACAACAGTAAATATATATTACACACCCTATGTAAAATATCAAAAACTACACTAAATATATATTATATAATATACATAAAATATCAAAAGGCCACCAAATATATCTTATATACTGTACATAAAATATCAAAAAGTACAGTAAATATATTTCATGTATTGTATATATCATATTAACTAAAAGAACACCAAATATATTTTATATACTGTAAACAAATTATCAAAAATACAGTAAAGATATATTACATACTTTACATAAAATATCAAAAAGTACACCAAATATATGTTATATATACTGTAAATAAACTATCAAAAACTACATTAATTATATTTAATATACTGCATATATAATATCAAAAATTACACCAAATGTATATTTTATACACTAAATAAAATATCAAAAAGGACAGTAAATATATATTACACTCTATGTAAAATATGAAAAACTACACCAATTATATATTATATAATTTATATAAAATATCAAAAGTACACCAAATATATATTATATACTGTACATAAAATGTCAAAAAGTACAGTAAATATATTTTATATATTGTACATATAAGATTAACTTAAAGTACACCAAATATATTTTATATACTGTAAATAAAATTTCAAATGTACACTAAATATATATTACATACCGTACATAAAATATCAAAAAGTACACCAAATATGTGTTATATATACTGTAAATAAACTATCAAAAACTACAGTAATTATATTTAATATACTGTACATAAAATATCAAAAATTACACCAAATGTATATTATATACTGTAAATAAATTATCAAAAAACAGTAAATATATACTACACACCCTATGTAAAATATCAAAAACTACACCAAATATATATTTTACAATTTACATAAAATATAAAAAGCCCACAAAATATATATTATATACTGTACATAAAATATCAAAAAGTACAGTAAATATATTTCATATATTGTACATATAAAATTAACTAAAAGTACACCAAATACATTTTATATACTGTAAATAAAATATCAAAAAATTCATTAAATATATATTATGTACTGTACATAATATATCAAAAATTACACCAAATATATATTTTATATACTGTAAATAAACTGTCAAAAACTACAGTAATTATATTTAATATACTGTACATAAAATAACAAAAATTACACCAAACGTATATTTCATACTGTAAATAAAATATCAAAAAGGACAGTAAATATATACTACAAACCCTATGTAAAATATCAAAAACTACACCAAATATTTATTATATAATTTACATAAAATATCAAAAGGCCACCAAATATATCTCATATACTGTACATAAAATATCAAAAAGTACAGTAAATATATTTCATATATTGTACATATAATATTAACTAAAACTACACCAAATACATTTTATATACTGTAAATAAAATATCAAAGTACAGTAAAAATATATTACATACTGTACATAATATATGAAAAAGTACACCAAATATGTGTTATATATATTGTAAATAAACTATCAAAAACTACAGTAATTATATTTAATATACTGTACATAAATTATCAAAAATTACACCAAATCTATATTACATACTGTAAATAAAATATCAAAAAGGACAGTAAATATATACTACACACACTATGTAAAATATCAAAAACTACACCAAATATATATTATATAATTTACATTAAATATCAAAAGGCCACCAAATATATCTTATATACTGTACATAAAATATCAAAAATTGCAGTAAATATATTTCATATATTGTACTTATAATATTAACTAAAAGTACACCAAATACATTTTATATACTGTAAATAAAATATCAAAAATGCAGTAAAAATATATTACATACTGTACATAATATATGAAAAATTACACCAAATATGTGTAATATATATTGGAAATAAACTATCAAATACTACGGTAATTATATTTAATATACTGTACATAAAATATCAAAAATTACACCAAATGAATATTACATACTGTAAATAAAATATCAAAAAGTACAGTAAATATATACTACACACCCTATGTAAAATGTCCAAAACTACACCAAATATACATTATATAATTTACATAAAATAAAAAAGGCCACCAAATATATCTTATATACTGTACATTAAATATCAAAAAGTACAGTAAATATATTTCATATATTGTACATATAATATTAACTAAAAGTACACCAAATACATTTTATATACTGTAAATAAAATATCAAAAAGTATAGTAAATATATATTATGTACTGTACATAATATATCAAAAAGTTCACTAAATATGTGTTATATATACTGTGAATAAACTATCAAAAACTACAGTAATTATATTTAATATACTGTACATAAAATATCAAAAATTACACCAAATGTATATCACATACTGTAAATAAAATATCAAAAAGCACAGTAAACACATACTACACACCCTATGTAAAATATCAAAAACTACACCAAATATATTTTATATAATTTACATACAATATCAAAAGGCCACCAAATATATCTTATATACTGTACATAAAATATCAAAAAGTACAGTAAATATATTTCATATATTGTACATATAATATTAACTAAAACTACACCAAATACATTTTATATACTGTAAATAAAATATCAAAAATACAGTAAATATATATTACATACTGTACATAATATATCAAAAAGTACACCAAATATGTGTTATATATACTGTAAATAAACTATCAAAAACTACAGTAATTATATTTAATATACGGTACATAAAATATCAAAATTTACACCAAATGTATATCACATACCGTAAATAAAATATCAAAATGTACAGTAAATATATACTACACATCCTATGTAAAATATCAAAACTGCACCAAATATATATTATATAATTTACATAAAATATCAAAAGGCCACCAAATATATCTTATATACTGTTCATAAAATATCAAAATGTACAGTAAATACATTTCATATATTGTACATATAATATTAACTAAAAATACACCAAATACATTTTATATACTGTAACTAAAATATCAAAAATTACAGTAAATATATATTACATACTGTACATACTATATCAAGAAGTACACCAAATATGTGTTATATATACTGTAAATAAACTATCAAAAACTACAGTAATTATATTTAATATAATATAGATAAAATATTAAAAAATTACACCAAATGTATATTGCATACTGTAAATAAAATATGAAAAACACAGTAAATATATACTACGCACCCTACGTAAAATATCAAAAACTACACCAAATATATATTATATAATTTAGATAAAATATCAAAAGGCCACCAAATATATCTTATATACTGTACATAAAATGTCAAAAAGTACAGTAAATATATTTCATATATTGTACATATAATATTAACTAAAAGTACACCAAATACATTTTATATACTGTAAATAAAATATCAAAAATACAGTAAATATTTGTTACATAATGTACATGAAATAACAAAATGTACACCAAACAGGTGTTATATATAGTGTAAATAAACTATCAAAAACTACAGTAATTATATTTAATATACTGTACATAAAATATCAAAAATTACACCAAATGTGTATCACATACTGTAAATAATATATCAAAAATTATAGTAAATATATACTACACACCCTATGTAAAATATCAAAAACTACACCAAATATATATTATATAATTTACATAAAATATCAAAAGGACACCAAATATATCTTATATACTGTATATAAAATATCAAAAAATACAGTAAATATATTTCATATATTGTACATATCATATTAACTAAAAGTACATCAAATACATTTTATATACTGTAAATAAATTATCAAAAATTACAGTAAATATATGTTACATACTGTACATAAAATATCAAATAGTACACAAAATATATGTTATATATAGTGTAAATAAACTATCAAAAACTACAGTAATTATATTTAATATACTGCACATATAATATCAAAAATTACACCAAATGTAAATTATATACTGTAAATAAAATATCAAAAATTACAGTAAATATATATTACACTCTATGTAAAATTTCAAAAACTACACCAAATATATATTATAACATTTACATAAAATATGTAAAGGACACCAAATATATCTTATATACTGTACATAAAATATCCAAAAGTACGGTAAATATATTTCATATATTGTATATATAATATTAACTAAAAGTACACAAAATACATTTTATATACTGTAAATAAAGTATCAAAAAGTACAGTAAATATATATTACATATTGTACATAAAATATCAAAATGTACACCAAATATGTGTCATATATACTGTAAATAAACTATCAAAAACTACAGTAATTATATTTAATATACTGTACATAAAATATCTAAATTTACACCAAATGTATATTATATAGTGTAAAGAAAATATCAAAAAGACGGTAAATATATCTTACACACACTATGTAAAATATCAAAAACTACACCAAATATATATTATATAATTTACATAAAATATCAAAAGGCCACCAAATATATCTTATATACTGTACATAAATTATCAAAAAGTACAGTAAATATGTTTCATATATTGTATATATAATATTAACCAAAATTACAGCAAATACATTTTATATACTGTAAATAAAATTTCAAAAATTCAGTAAATATATATTACATACTGTACATAAAATATCAAAAAGTACACCAAATATGTGTTATATATACTGTAAATAAACTATCAAAAACTACAGTAATTATATTTAATATACTGTACATAAAATATCAAAAATTACACCAAATGTATATTATATACTCTAAATAAAATATGAAAAATGACAGTAAATATATATTACACTCTATGTAAATTATCAAAAACTACACAAAATATATATTATATAATTTACATAAAATATCAAAAGGACACCAAATATATCTTATATACTGTACATAAAATATCAAAATGTACAGTAAATATATTTCATATATTGTACAAAAAATATTTACTAAAATTACACCAAATACATTTTATATACTGTAAATAAAATATCAAAAAGTACAGTAAATATATATTACATACTGTACATAAATTATCAAAATGTACACGAAATATGTGTTATATATACTGTAAATAAACTATCAAAAACTACAGTAATGACATTTAATATACTGTACATAAAATATCAAAAATTACACCAAATGTATATTATATAGTGTAAAGAATATATCAAAAAGGCTGTATATATATATTACACACCCTATGTAAAATATCAGAAACTACACCAAATATATATTATATTATTTACATAAAATATCAAAAGGACACCAAATATATCTCATATACTGTACATAAAATATCAAAAGGTACAGTAAATATATTTCATATATTGTACATACAATATTAACTAAAAGTACACCAAATACATTTTATATACTGTAAAAAATATATCCAAAAGTACAGTAAATATATATTACATACTGCACTTAAAATATCAGAGAGTACACCAAATATGTGTTATATATACTGTAAATAAACTATCAAAAACTACAGTAATTATATTTAATATACTGTACATAAAATATGAAAAATTACACCAAATGTATATTATTTACTGTAAATAAAATATCAAAAAGTACAGTAAATATATATGACACACCCTATGTAAAATATCACAATCTACACCAAATATATATTATATAATTTACATAAAATATCAAAAGGACACCAAATATAACTTATATACTGTACATTAAATATCAAAAAGTACAGTAAATATATTTCATATAATGTACATATAATATCAACTAAAAGTACACCAAATTTATTTTATATATTGTAAATAAAATATCAAAAAGTACAGTAAATATGTATTACATACTGTTCATAAAATATCAAAAAGTACACCAAATATGTGTTATAAGTACTGTAAATAAACTATAAAAAGCTACAGTAATTATATTTAATATACTGTACATAAATTATCAAAAATTACACCAAATATTTATTATATACTGTAAATAAGATATCAAAAAGGACAGTAAATATATATTACACTCTATGTAAAATATCAAAATCTACAAATATATATTATATAATTTACATAAAATATCAACAGGACAAAAATTATATCTTATATACTGTACATAAAATATCAAAAATTTCAGTAAATATATTTCATATATTGTACATATAATATTAACTAAAAGTACACCAAATATATTTTATATAGTGTAAAAAATATATCAAAATGTTCAGTAAATATATATTACATATTGTACATAAAATATCAATAAGTACACCATATATGTGTTATATATACTGTAAATAAACTATCAAAAACTTCAGTAATTACATTTAATATACTGTATATAAAATATCATATATTACACCAAATGTATATCATATACTCTAAATAAAATATGAAATAGGACAGTAAATCTATATTACGCACCCTATGTAAAATATCAAAAACTACACAAAATATATATTATATAATTTACATAAAATATCAAAAGTACACCAAATATATATTATATACTGTAAATAAAATATCAAAAAGTAGAGTAAATATATATTACATAGTGTACATAATATAACAAAAAGTACACCAAATATGCGTTATATATACTGTAAATAAACTATCAAAAACTACAGTAATTATATTTAATATACTGTACATAAAATATCAAAAATTACACCAAATGTATAATATATACTCTAAATAAAATATGAAATAGGACAGTAAATATATACGACACACCCTATGTAAAATATCAAAAACTACACCAAATATATGTTATATAATTTACATAAAATATCAAAACGACGCCAAATATATCTGATATACTGTACATAAAATATCAAAAATTAAACCAAATATATGTTATATACTCTAAATAAAATATCAAAAACATAGTAAATATATATGACACACCCTATGTAAAATATCAAAATCTACACCAAATATATATTATATAATTTTCACAAAATATCAAAAGGACACCAAATATATCTTATATAGTGTACATAAAATACCAAAAAGTACAGTAAATATATTTCATATATTGTATATATAATATTAACTAAAAGTACACCAAATACATTTTATATACTCTAAATTAAATATCAAAATGTACAGTGAATATATATTACATACTGTACATAAAATATCAAAAAATACACCAAATATGTGTTATATATACTGTAAATAAACTATCAAAAACTACAGTAATTATGTTGAATATACTGTACATGAAATATCAAAAACTACACCAAATGTATATTATATACTCTAAATAAAATATCAAAAAGGAAATTAAATATATATGACACACCCTATGTAAAATATCAAAAACATCACCAAATATATATTATATAATTTATATAAAATATCAAAAGGCCACCAAATATATCTTATATACTGTACATAAAATATCAAAATGTACAGTAAATATGTTTCATATATTGTAAATATAATATTAACTAAAAGTACACCAAATACATTTTATATACTGTAAATAAGATATCAAAAAGTACAGTAAATATATATTACATACTCTACATAAAATATCAAAAAGTACACCAAATATGTGTTATATATAATGTAAATAAACTATCAAAAACTACAGTACTTTTATTTAATATACTGCACATAAAGTATCAAAAATTACACCAAATGTATATTATATACTGTAAATAAAATATCAGAAAGGACAGTAAATATGTACTACACACCCTATCTGAAATATCAAAACTACACCAAATATATATTATATAATTTTCATAAAATAGCAAAGGGACAGCAAATATATTTTATATACTGTACATAAAATATCAAAATGTACAGTAAGTACATTTCATATATTGTACATATAATATTAAGTAAAAGTACACCAAATACATTTTATATACTGTAAATAAAATATCAAAAATTACAGTAAATATATATTACATAGTGTACATAATATATCAAAAACTACACCAAATATGTGTTATCTACACTGTAAATAAACTATCGAAAACTACAATAATTATATTTAGTATACTGTATATAAAATATTCAAAGTTACACCAAATGTATATTATATACTGTAAATAAAATATCAAAAAGGACAGTAAATATATATGACACACCCTATGTAAAATATCAAAAACTACACCAAATATATATTATATAATTTACATAAAATATCAAAAGGATACCAATATATCTTATATACTGTACATAAAATATCAAAAAGTACAGTAAATATATTTCATATATTGTACATATAATATTAACTAAAAGTACACCAAGTACATTTTATATAGTGTAAATTAAAAATTAAATAGAACAGTAAATGTATATTACATACTGTACATGAAATATCAAAAAGTACACCAAATATGTGTTATATATACTGTAAATAAAGTATCAAAATCTACAGTAATTATATTTAATATACTGTACATAAAATATCAAAAATTACACCAAATGTATATTATATACTCTAAATAAAATATAAAAAATGACAGTAAATATATATTGCACTCTATGAAAAATATCAAAAACTACACCAAATATATATTATATAATTTACATAAAATATCAAAAGGACGACAAATATATGTTATATACTGTACATAAAATATCAAAAAGTACAGTAAATATATTTCATATATTGTAAAAATAATATTAACTAAAAGTACACCACATTTTATATACTGTAAATAAAATATCAAAAATACAGTAAATATATATTATATACTGTACATAAAATATCGAAAAGTTTACCAAATATGTGTTATATATACTGTAAATAAACTATCAAAAACTACAGTACTTGTATTTAATATACTGTACATAAAATATCAAAAATTACACCAAATGTATATTATATACTGTAAATAAAATATCAAAAAGTGCAGTAAATATATATTACACACCCTATGAAAAATATCAAAAACTACACCAAATATATATTATATAATTTACATAAAATATCAAAAGGACACCAAATATATATTATATACTGTACATAAAATATCAAAACGTACAGTAAATATGTTTCATATATTGAACATATAATATTAAATAAAAGTACACCAAATACATTTTATATACTGTAAATAAAATTTCTAAAATTACAGTAAATATATATAACATACTGTACATAAGATATCAAATGTACACCAAATATGTGTTATATATACTGTAAGTAAACTATCAAAAACTACAGTAATTATATTTAATATACTGTACATAAAATATCAAAAATTACACCAAATGTACATTAAATACTCTAAATAAAATATGAAAAAGTACAATAAATATATATTACACACTATGTAAAATATCAAAAACTGCACCAAATATACATAATGTAATTTATATAAAATATCAAAAGTACTCCCCATATATATTATAAACTGTACATAAAATATCAAAAAGTACAGTAAATATATTTCAAATAATGTACACATAATATTAACTAAAAGTACACCAAATACATTTTATATACTGTCAATAAAATTTCAAATATTACAGTTAATATATATTACATACTGTACATAAAATATCAAAAAGTACACCAAATATGTGTTATATATACTCTAAATAAACTATCACAAACTACAGTAATTATATTTAATATACTGTATATAAAATATCAAAAATTACACCAAATGTATATTATATACTCTAAATAAAATATGAAAAAGGACATTGAATATATATTACATTCTATGTAAAATATCAAAAACTACACCAAATATATATTATATAATTTACATAAAATATCAAAAGTACACCAAATATGTATTATATACTGTACATAAAATATCAAAAAGTACAGTAAATATATTTGATATATTGTACATACAATATTAACTAAAAGTACACCAAATACATTTTATATACTGTAAATAAAATATCAAAATATAGTAAATATATATTACATACTGTACATAAAATATCAATAAGGACAGTAAATATATACGACACAACCTATGTAAAATATCAAAAACTACACCAAATATATATTATATAATTTACATAAAATATCAAAAGGACACCAAATATATCTTATATACTGTACATAAAATATCAAAATGTACAGTAAATACATTTCATATATTGTACATATAATATTAACTAAAAGTACACCAAATACATTTTATATACTGTAAATAAAATTTCAAAAGGTACAGTAAATATATATCACATACTGTACATAAAATATCAAAAAGTACACCAAATATGTGTTTTATATACTGTAAATAAACTATGAAAAACTACAGTAATTATATTTAATATACTCAACATAAAATATCAAATGTTACACCATATGTATATTATATACTCAAAATAAAATATCAAATAGTACAGTAAATATATAGTACACACCCTATGTAAAATATGAAAAACTACACCAAACCTATATTAAATAATTTACATAAAATATCAAAGGGACACCAAATATATCTTATATACTGTACTTAAAATATCAAAAAGTACAGTAAATATATTTCAAATATTGTTCATATAATATTAACTAACAATACACCAAATACATTTTATATACTGTAAATAAAATATCAAAAATAGAGTAAATATATATTACATACAGTTCATAAAATATCAAAAAGTACACCAAATTTGTGTTATATATACTGTAAATAAACTATCAAAAACTACAGTAATTATATTTAATATACTGTACATAAAATATCAAAAATTAAACCAAATGTATATTATATACTGTAAATAAAATATCATAAAAAACAGTAAATATATATGACACACCCTATATAAAATATCAAAATCTACACCAAATATATATTATATAATTTACATAAAATATCAAAACGACACCAAATATATCTTATATAATGTACATAAAATATCAAATGTACAGTAAATATGTTTCATATATTGTATATATAATATTAAGTAAAAGTACACCAAATACATATTATATACTGTAAATTAAATATAAAAAAGTACAGTAAATATATATTACATACTGTACATAAAATATCAAAAAGTAAAGTAAATATATTTCATATATTGTACATACAATATTAACTAAAATTACACCAAATACATTTTATATACTGTAAATAAAATATCAAAATACAGTAAATATATATTACATACTGTACATAAAATATCAAAAAAGACAGTAAATACATACGACACACCCTATGTAAAATATCAAAAACTACACCAAATATATATTATAGAATTTACATAAAATATCAAAAGGACACCAAATATATCTTATATACTGTACATAAAATATCAAAAAGTACAGTAAATACATTTCATATATTGTACATATAATATTAAGTAAAAGTACACCAAATACATTTTATATACTGTAAATAAAATTTCAAAAATTACAGTAAATTTATATTACATACTGTACATAAAATATCGAAAAGTACAACAAATATGTGTTATATATAGTGTAAATAAACCATCAAAAATCTACAGTAATTACATTTAATATACTGTACATAAAATAACAAAAATAACACCATATGTATATTATGTACTGTAAATAAAATATCAAATAATACAGTAAATATATATTACACACACTATGTAAAATATCAAAAACTACACCAAATATATATTATATAATTTACATAAAATAATAAATGGACACCAAATATATCTTATATACTGTACATAAAATATCTAATATACAGTAAATATATTTCATATATTGTACATATAATATTAACTAAAAGTACACGTAATACATTTTATATACTGTAAATAAAATATCAAAAAGTACTGAAAATATATATTACATACTGTACATAAAATATCAAAAGGTACACCAAGTATGTGTTATGTATACTGTAAATAAACTATCACAAACTACAGTATTTATATTTAATATACTGTAAATAAAATATCAAAAAGTACACCAAATGTATATTGTATACTCTAAATAAAATATGAAAAAGGACAGTAAATATATATTACACACTATGTAAAATATCAAAAACTACACCAAACATATATATTATAATTTACATAAAATATCAGAAGTACACCAAATATATATTATATACTGTACATAAAATATCAAAAAGTACAGTAAATATATTTCATATATTGTACATATAATATTAACTTAAAGTACACCAAATACATTTTATATACTGTAAATAAAATATCAAAAAGTACAGTAAATATATATTACATACTGTACATAAAATATCAAAAAGTACACCAAATATGTGTTATATATACTGTAAATAAACTATCAAAAACTACAGTAATTATATTTAATATACTGTACATAATATATCAAAAATTACACGAAATGTATATTATATACTCTAAATAAAATATGAAATAGGACAGTAAATATATTACATCCTATGTAAATTATCAAAAACTACAGCAAATATATATTATATAATTTACATAAAATATCAAAAGGACACCAAATATATATTATATACTGTAGAAACAAATCAAAAAGTACAGTAAATATATTTCAAATATTGTACATATAAGTTTAACTAAAAGTACACAAAACACATTTTTATACTGAAAATAATATATCAAAAAGTACAGTAAATATATATTACATAATGTACATAAAATGTCAAAAAGTACAGCAAATATGTGTTATATATACTGTAAATAAACTATGAAAATATACAGAAATTATATTTAATATAATGTACATAAAATATCAAAAATTGCACCAAGTGTATATTATAAATTGTAAATAAACTGTCAAAAATGACAGTAAATATATACCACACACCCTATGTAAAATATCAAAAACTACACCAAATATATATAATATTATTTACATAAAATTTCAAAAGGACACCAAATATATCTTATATACTGTACATAAAATATCAAAATGTACAGTAAATATATTTCATATATTGTATATATAATATTAACTAAAAGTATACCAAATACATTTTATATACTGTAAATAAAATATCAAAAAGTACTGTAAATGTATATTACATACTGTACATAAAATATCAAAAAGTACACCAAATATGTGTTATATATTCTGTAAAATAACTATCACAAACTACAGTGATTTTATTTAATATACTGTACATAAAATATCAAAAATTACACCAAATGTATATTATATACACTAAATAAAATATGAAAAAGGACAGTAAATATATATTACACTCTATGTAAAATATCAAAAACTACACCAAATATATATTATATAATTTACATAAAATATCAGAAGTACACAAAATATATATTATATACTGTACATAAAATATCAAAAAGGACAGTAAATATATTTCATATATTGTACACATAATATTAACTAAAAGTACACCAAATACATTTTATATACTGTAAATAAAATATCAAAACACAGTAAATATATATTACATACTGTACATAAAATATCAAAAAGTACACCAAATATGTGTTATATATACTCTAAATAAACTATCACAAACTACAGTAATTATATTTAATATACTGTACTTAAATTATCAAAAATTACACCAAATGTATATTATATACTGTAAATAAAATGTCAAAAACTACAGTAAATATATATTATACACCCTATGTAAAATATCAAAAACTACACCAAATATATATTATATAATTTACATTAAATATCAAAAGGCCCCCAAATATAACTTATATACTGTAAATAAAATATCAAAAATTACAGTATATATGTTTCATATATTGTATATATAATATTAACTAAAAGTACACCAAATACATTTTATATACTGTAAATAAAATTTCAAAAGTACAGTAAATATATATTACATACTGTACATAAAATATCAAAAAGTACACCAAATATGTGATATATAGTAAATAAACTATCACAAACTACAGTAATTATATTTAATATACTGTACATAAAATATCAAAAAGTACAGTATGTTTCATATATTGTACATATATTATTAAACAAAAGTACACCAAATACATTTGATATACTGTAAATAAAATATCAAAAATTACAGTAAATATATATTACATACTGTACATAAAATACCAAAAAGTACATCAAATATGTGTTATATATACTGTAAAAAAACTATCAAAACTACAGTAAATATATTTAATATACTGTACATAAAATATCAAAAATTACAACAAATGTATATTATATACTGTAAATATGATATCAAAAATACCGTAAATATATATTACACAACCTATGTAAAATATCACAAACTACACCAAATATATATTATATAATTTACAGAAAATATCAAAAGGACACCAAATATATCTTACATACTGTACATAAAATATCAAAAAGTACAGTAAATATATTTCATATATTGTATATATAATATTAATTAAATTACACCAAATACATTTTATATACTGTAAATAAAATATCAAAAATTACAGTAAATATATATTACATACTGTACATAAAATATCAAAAAGTACACCAAATATGAGTTATATATACTGTAAACTATCAAAAACTTCAGTAATTATGTATAATATGCTGTACATAATATATCAAAAATCACACCAAATGTATATTATATACTGTAAATAAAATATCAAAAAGGACACTGAATATACATGACACACACTATGTAAATTATCAAAAACTACACCAAATATATATTATATAATTTACAATAAATATCAAAAGGACACCAAATATATCCTATATACTGTACGTAAAATATCAAAAACTACAGTAAATATATTTCATATATTGTATATATAATATTAACTAAAAGTACACCAAATACTTTTTATATACTGTAAAGAAAATATCAAAAATTACAGTAAATTTATATTACATACTGTACATAAAATATCAAATAGTACAACAAATATGTGTTATATACACTGTAAATAAACTATCAAAAACTACAGTAATTAAATTTAATATACTGTAGATAAAATATCAAAAATTACACCAAATGTATATTATTTACTCTAAATAAAATATCAAAATCTACAGTAAATATATATTACACACCATATGAAAAACATCACAATCTACACCAAATATATATTATATAATTTACATAAAATATCAAAAGGACACCAAACATATCTTATATACTGTACATAAAATATCAAAAACTACAGTAAATATATTTCATATATTGTACATATAATATTAACTAAAAGTCCACCAAATAAACTTTATATAGTGTAAATAAATTACGAAAGATTACAGTGAATATATACTACATACTGTACATAAAATATCAAAAAGTACACCAAATATGTGTTATATATGCTGTAAATAAACTATCAAAAACTACAGTAATTATATTTAATGTACTGTACATAAAATATCAAAAATTACACCAAATGTATATTATTTACTATAAATAAAATACCAAAAAGTACAGTAAATATATATTACACACCATATGTAAAATATCACAATCTACACCAAATATATATTATATAATTTACATAAAATATCAAAAGGACACCAAATATATCTAATATACTGTACATAAAATATCAACAAGTACAGTAAATATATTTCATATATTGTACATATAATATTAACTAAAAGTACACCAAATACATTTTGTATAGTGTAAATAAAATATCAAAAAGTACAGTAAATATATATTACATACAGTACATAAAATATAAAAAAGTACACCAAATATGTGTTTTATATACTGTAAATAAACTATCAAAATCTACAGTAATTATATATAATATACTGTACATAAAATATAAAAATTACACCAAAAGTATATTATTTACTGTAAATAAAATAACAAAAAGTACACTAAATATATATTACACACCATATGTAAAATATCACAATCTACACTAAATATATATTATATAATTTACATATTATATCAAAAGGACACCAAATATATCCTATACACTGTACATAAAATATCAAAAAGTACAGTAAATATATTTCGTATATTGTACATATAATATTAACTAAAAGTACACCAAATACATTTTATATAGTGTAAATAAAATACCAAAAAGTACATAAAGATATATTACATACAGTACATAAAATATCAAGAAGTACACCAAATATGTGTTATATATACTGTAAATAAACTATCAAAAACTACAGTACCTATATTTAATATACTGTACATAAAATATCAAAAATTACACCAAATGTATATTATACACTGTAAATAAAATATCAAAAAGACAGGAAATATATACTACACACCCTATGTAATATATCAAAAACTACACCAAATATATATTATATAATTTACATAAAATATCAAAAGGACACCAAAGATATCTTATATACTGTACATAAAATATCAAAAAGTACAGTAAATACATTTCATATATTGTAGATATATTAACTAAAAGTCCACCAAATACATTTTATATACTGTGAATAAAATATCAAAATGTACTGTAAATATATATTACATACTGTACATAATATATCAAAAAGCACACCAAATATGTGTTATATATCCTGTAAAAAAACTGTCAAAAACTACACTAATTGTATTTAATATTCTTTACATAAAATATCAAAAACTACACCAAATGTATATTATATATTGTAAATAAAATATCAAAAGAAAGTAAATATATATGACACACCCTATGTGAAATATCAAAAACTACACCAAATATATATTATATAATTTACATAAAATATCAAAAGGACACCAAATATATCTTATATATTGTACATAAAATATGAAAAATTACAGTAAATATATTTCATATATTGTACATATAATATTAACTAAAAGTACACCAAATACATTTTATATAGTGTAAATAAACTTTCAAAAAGTACAGTAAATATATATTACACACCATATGTAAAATATCACAATCTACAACAAATATATATTATATAATTTACATATAATATCAAAAGGACACCAAATATATCCTATATACTGTACATAATATATCAAAATGTACAGTAAATATATTTCATATATTGTACATATAATATTAACTAAAAGTACACCAAATAAACTTTATATATATGTAAACCAAATATGAAAAATTACAGTGAATATATACTACATACTGTACATAAAATATCAAAAAGTACACCAAATATGTGATATATAGTAAATAAACTATCACAAACTACAGTAATTATATTTAATATACTGTAAATAAAATATCAAAAATTACACCAAATGTATATTATATACCCTAAATAAAATATGAAAAATGACAGTAAATATATATTTCACTCTATGCAAAATATCAAAAACTACAGCAAATGTATATTATGTAAATTAAATAAAATATCAAAAGGACACCATGTATATATTATATACTGTACAGAAAATATCAAAAAGTACATTAAATATATTTCATATATTGTACATATAATATTAACTAAAAGTACACCAAATACATTTTATATACTATAAATAAATATCAAAATACAGTAAATATATATTACATACTGTACATAAAATATCAAAAAGTACACCAAATATGTGTTATATATTCTGTAAATAAACTATCAAAAACTAAAATAATTATATTTAATATACTGAACATAAAATATCAAAAATTACACGAAATGTATATTATATACTCTAAATAAAATATGAAAAAGGACAGTAAATGTATATTACACTCTATGTAAAATATCAAAAACTACACAAAATATATATTATATAATTTACATAAAATATCAAAAGGACACCAAATATATCTTATATACTGTACATAAAATATCAAAAAGTACAGTAAATATATTTCATATATTGCACATATAATATTAACTAAAAGTACACCAAATGTGTGTTATATATACTGTAAATAAGCTATCAAAAACTACAGTAATAATATTTAATATACTGTACATAAAATATCAAAAAGTACACCCAATATGTGTTATATAAAGTGTAAATAAACTATCAAAAACTTCAGTAATTATATTTAATATACTGTACATAAAATATCAAAAATTACACCAAGTGTATAATATATACTGTAAATAAAATATCAAAAAGGACAGTAAATATATATGACACACCCTATGTAAAATATCAAAATACTACACCAAATATATATTATATAATTTACATAAATTATCAAAAGGACACCAAATATATCTTATATACTGTACGTAAAATATCAAAAATTACAGTAAATATATTTCATGTATTGTACATATAATATTAACCAAAAGTACAGCAAATACATTTTATATAGTGTAAATAAATTATCAAAAAGTACAGTAAATATATATTACACACCATATGTAAAATATCCCAATCTATGCCAAATAAATATTATATAATTTACATAAAATGTCAAAAGGACACCAAATATATCTTATATACTGTACATAAAATATCAAAAAGTACAGTAAATGTATTTCATTTATTGTACATATAATATTAACTAAAAGTACACCAAATACATTTTATATAGTGTAAATAAAATATCAAAAATTACAGTGAATATAAATCACATACTGTACATAAAATATCAAAAAGTACACCAAATATTTGTTATATATACTCTAGATAAACTATCAAAATCTACAATAATTATATTAATATACTGTACATAAAATATCAAAAATTACACCAAATGTATATATTTACTGTAAATAAAATACTAAAAAGTACAGTAAATATATATTACACACCCTATGTAAAATATCACAATATACACCAAATATATATTATATAATTTACATCAAATATGAAAAGGACACCAAATATACCTTATATACTGTACATAAAATATCAAAATATACAGTATATATATTTCATATATTGTACATATAATATTAACTAAAAGTACACCAAATACATTTTATAGACTGTAAATAAATTATCTAAAATTACAGTAAATATATATTACATACTGTACATAAAATATCAAAAAGTACACCAAATATGTGTTATATACACTGTAAATAAACTATCAAAAACTACAGTAATTATATTTAACATACTGTACATAAAACATCAAAAATTACACCAAATGTATGATATTTACTGTAAATAAAACATCAAAAGTACAGTAAATATATATTACACACCATATGTAAAATATCACTATCTACACCAAAAATATATTATATAATTTACATAAAATATTGAAAGGACACCAAATATATCTTATATACTGTACATAAAATATCAAAAAGTACAGTAAATATATTTCATATATTGTAGATATAATATTAAATAAAAGTACACCAAATACATTTTATATAGTGTAAATAAAATATCAAAAATTACAGTAAATATATATTACATACTGTACATAAAATATCAAAAAGTACACCAAATATGTGTTATATATACTGTAAATAAACTATCAAAAACTACAGTAGTTATATTTAATATACTGTACATAAAATATCAAAAATTACACCAAATGTATATTATTTACTTTAAACAAAATATCAAAAAGTACAGTAAATATATATTACACACCCTATGTAAAATATCACAAACTACACCAAATATATATTATATAAATTACATAAAATATCAAAAGGACACCAAATATACCTTATATACTGTACATAAAATATCAAAAGTACAGCAAATATATTTCATATATTGTACATATAATATTAACTAAAAGTACACCAAATACATTTTACAGACTGTAAATAAAATATCAAAAATTACAATAAATATATATTACATACTGTACATAAAATATCAAAAAGTCCATCAAATATGTGTTATATATACTGTAAATAAACTATCAAAAACTACAGTAATTATATTTAATATACTGTACATTTAATATCAAAAATTTACTCCAAATGTATATTTTTTACTGTAAATAAAATATCAAAAAGTACAGTAAATATATATTACACACCATATGTAAAATATCACAATCTACACCAAATATATATTATATAATTCACATAAAATATCAAAAGGACACCAAATATATCTTATATACTGTACATAAAATATCAAAATACAGTAAATATATTTCATATATTGTATATATAATACTAAATAAAGTACACCAAATACATTTTATATAGTGTAAATAAAATATCAAAAAGTACAGTAAATATATATTACACACCATATGTAAAATATCACAATATACACCAAATATATATTATATAATTTACATAAAATATCAAAAGGACACCAAATATATCTTCTATACCGTACATAAAATATCAAAAAGTACAGTAAATATATTTCATATATTGTACGTATAATATTAACTAAAAGTACACCAAATACATTTTATATAGTGTAAATAAAATATCAAAAATTACGATGAATATATATTACATACTGTACATACAATATCAAAAAGTACACCAAATATGTGTTATATACACTCTAAATAAACTATCAAAAACTACAATAATTATATTTAATATACTGTACATAAAATATAAAAAATTACACCAAATGTATAATATACTGCAAATAAAATATCAAAAATACAGTAAATATATATTACACAACCTATGTAAAATATCACAAACTACACCAAATATATATTATATAATTTACATAAAATATCAAAAGGACACCAAATATATCTTATATACTGTACATAAAATATCAAAAAGTACAGTAAATATATTTCATATATTGTACATATAATATTAACTAAAAGTACAGCAAATACATTTTATATAGTGTAAATAAAATATCAAAAAGTTCAGTAAATATATATTACACACCATATGTAAAATATCACAATCTATGCCAAATATAAATTATATAATTTACATAAAATATCAAAAGGACACCAAATATATCTTATACACTGTACATAAAATATCAAAATGTACAGTAAATATATTTCATATATTGTACATATAATATTAACTAAAAGTACAGCAAATACATTTTATATAGTGTAAATAAAATATCAAAAATTACGATGAATATATATTACATACTGTACATACAATGTCAAAAAGTACACCAAATATGTGTTATATATACTGTAAATAAACTATCAAAAACTACAATAATTATGTTTAATATACTGTACATTAAATATAAAAAATTACACCAAATATATAATATACTGCAAATAAAATATCAAAAAGTACAGTAAATATATATTAAACAACCTATGTAAAATATAACAAACTACACCAAATATATATTATATAATTTACATAAAATATCAAAAGGACACCAAATATATCTTATATACTGTACATAAAATATCAAAAAGTACAGTAAATATATTTCATATATTGTACATATAATATTAACTAAAAGTACAGCAAATACATTTTATATAGTGTAAATAAAATATCAAAAAGTACAGTAAATATATATTACACACCATATGTAAAATATCACAATCTATGCCAAATATATATTATATAATTTACATAAAATATCAAAAGGACACCCAATATATCTTATATACTGTACATAAAATATCAAAAAGTACAGTAAATATATTTCATATATTGTACATATTATGTTAACTAAAAGTACACCAAATACATTTTATATAGTGTAAATAAAATATCGAAAATTCCAGTGAATATATATCACATACTGTACATAAAATATCAAAAAGTACACCAAATATTTTTTATATATACTCTAAATAAACTATCAAAATCTACAGTAATTATATTAATATACAGTACATAAAATATCAAAAATTACACAAAATATATATTATATACTGTAAAAAAAATCAAAAAGGACAGTTAATATATGTTACACTCTATGTAAAATATCAAAAACTGCAAATATATATTATATAATATACATAAAATATCAAAAGTACACCAAATATATCTTATATACTGTACATAATATATCAAAATGTACAGTAAATATATTTCATATATTGTACATTTAATATTAACTAAAAGTACACCAAATATATTTTATATACTGTAAATAAAATATCAAAAATACAGTAAATATATATTACAAACTGTACAGAAAATATCAAAAAGTACACCAAATATGTGTTATGGGTACTGTAAATAAACTATCAAAAACTACAGTAATTACATTTAATATAATGTATATAAAATATCAAAAATTACACCAAATGTATATCATATACTCTAAATAAAATATGAAAAAGGACAGTAAATCTATATTACGCACCCTATGTAAAACATCAAAAACTACACCAAATATATATTGTATAATTTACATAAAATATCAAAAGTACACCAAATATATATTGTATACAGTAAATAAAATATCAAAAAATACAGTAAATATATATTACACACACTATGTACAATAACACAAACTACACCAAATATATATTATATAATTTACATATAATATCAAAAGGACACCAAATATATCTTACATACTCTACATAAAATATCAAAATATACAGTAAATATATTTCATATATTGTATATATAATATTAACTAAAACTACACCAAATACATTTTCTATACTCTAAATAAAATATCAAAATGTACAGTAAATATATATTACATACAGTACATAAAATATAAATAATTAAAACAAATATGTGTTATATATACTGTAAATATACTATCAAAAACTACAGTAATTATATTTAATATACTGTATATAAAATATCAAAAATTACACCAAATGTAAATTATATACTGTAAATGAAATATCAAAAAGGACAGTAAATATATATGACACACCCTATGTAAAATATCAAAAACTACTCCAAATATATATTATGTAATTTACATAAAATATCAAAATTACACCAAATATATAATATATACAGTACATAAAATATCAAAAAGTACAGTAAATACTTTTCATATATTGTATATATAATATTAACTAAAAGTACACCAAATACATTTTATATACTGTGAATAAAATATCAAGAAGTACAGTTAATATATATTACATACTGTACATAAAATATCAAAAAGTACACCAAATATGTGTTATATATACTGTAAATAAACTATCAAAAACTTCAGTAATTATATTTAATATACTGTACATAAAATATCAAAAACTACACAAAATGTATATTATATACAGTAAATAAAATGTCAAAAAGGACAGTAAATGTATATTACACTCTATGTATGATATCAAAAACTAAAAATATATATTATATAATTTACATAAAACGTCAAAAGGACACCAAATATATCTTATATACTGTACATGAAATATCAAAAAGTAGAGTAAATATATTTCATATATTGTACATATAATATTAACTAAAAGTACACCAAATACATTTTATATACTGTAAATAAAATATCAAAAACTACAGTAAATATATATTACAGAGTGTACATAAAATATCAAAAAGTACACCAAATATGTGTTATATATACTGTAAATAAACTATCAAAAACTACAGTAATTATATTTAATATACAGTAAATATAATATCAAAAATTATACCAAATGTATATTATTTATGGTAAATAAAATACCAAAATGTACAGTAAATATATATTTCACACTCTGTGTAAAGTATCACAAACTTCACCAAATATATATTATATAATTTACATAAAATATCAAAAGGACACCAAATATACCTTATGTACTGTACATAAAATATCAAAATGTACAGTAAATATATTTCATATATTGTACATGTAATATTAACTAAAAGTACACCGAATACATTTTATATACTGTAAAAAAAATATGAAAATTTACAGTAAATATATATTACATACTGTACATAAATTATCAAAAAGTACACCAAATATGTGTTATATATACTGTAAATAAACTATGAAAAACTACAGTAATTATATTCAATATACTGTACATAAAATATCAAAAATTACACCAAATACATGTTATTTACTGTAAATGAAATATCAAAAAGTACAGTAAATATATATTACACACCATATGTAAAATATCACCATCTATACCAAATATATATTATATAATTTACATAAAATGTCAAAATGTCACCAAATATATCTTATATACTGTACATAAAATATCAAAAAGTACAGTACATATATTTCATATATTGTTCATATAATATTAACTAAAAGTACACCAAATACATTTTATATAGTGTAAATAAAATATCAAAAATTACAGTAAATATATATTACGTACTGTACATAAAATATCAAAAAGTACACCAAATATGTGTTATATATACTGTAAATAAACTATCAAAAACTACAGTGATTATATTTAATATACTGTACATTAAATATCAAAAATTACACCAAATGTACATTATTTACTGTAAATAAAATACCAAAAAGTGCAGTAAATATATATTACACACCCTATGTAAAATATCACAAACTACACCATATATATATTATATAATTTACATAAAATATCAAAAGGACACCAAATATACCTTATATACTTTACATAAAATATCAAAATGTACAGTAAATATATTTCATATGTTGTACATATAATATTAACTAAAAGTACACAAAATACATTTTATATACTGTAAATATAATATCAAAAATTACAGTAAATATATATTACATACTGTACATAAAATATCAAAAAGTACACCAAATATGTGTTATAAATACTGTAAATTATCTATCACAAACTACAGTAATTATATTTAATATACTGTACATAAAATATCAAAAATTACACCAAATGTATATTATATACTCTAAATAAAATATGAAAAAGGACAGTAAATATATATTACACTCTATGTAAAATATCAAAAACTACATCAAATATATATTATATAATTTACATAAAATATCAGAAGAACACCAAATATATATTATATACCGTACATAAAATATCAAAAAGTACACCAAATATATATTATATAATTTACATAACATATCAAAAGGACACCAAATATATCTCATATACTGTACATAAAATATCAAAAAGTACACCAAATATGTGTTATATATACTGTAAATACACTCTCAAAATCTACAGTAATTATATTTAGTATACTGTACATAAAGTATCAAAAATTACACCAAATGTATATTTACTGTAAATAAAATATCAAAAAGTACAGTACATATATATTACACACCATATGTAAAATATCACAATCTACACCAAATATATTATATAATTTACATAAAATATCAAAAGGACACCAAATATATCTTATATACTGTACATAAAATATCAAAAAGTACACCAAATATGTGTTATATATACTGTAAATAAACTATCAAAAACTACAGTAATTATATTTAGTATACTGTACATAAAGTATCAAAAATTACACCAAATGTATATTTACTGTAAATAAAATATCAAAAAGTACAGTACATATATATTACACACCATATGTAAAATATCACAATCTACACCAAATATATTATATAATTTACATAAAATATCAAAAGGACACCAAATATATCTTATATACTGTACATAAAATATCAAAAAGTACAGTAAATATATTTCAAATATTGTACACATAATATTAACTAAAAGTACACCAAATACATTTTATTTAGTGTAAATAAAATATCAAAAATACAGTAAGTATATATTACACAACATATGTAAAATATCACAATCTACGCCAAATATATATTATATAATTTACATAAAATATCAAAAGGACACCAAATATATCTTATATACTGTACATAAAATATCAAAAAGTACAGTAAATATATTTCATATATTGTACATATAATATTAACTAAAAGTACACCAAATACATTTTATATAGTGTAAATAAAATATCAAAAATTACAGTGAATATATATTACATACTGTACATAAAATATCAAAAGGTACACCAAGTATGTGTTATATATACTGTAAATAAACTATCAAAAATACAGTAATTATATTTAATATACTGTACATAAAATATCAAAAATTACACCAAATGTATATCATTTACTGTAAATAAAATATCAAAAAGTACAGTACATATATATTACACGCCATATGTAAAATATCACAATCAACACCAAATATATATTATATAATTTACAAAAAATATCAAAAGGACACCAAATATATCTTATATACTGTACATAAAATATCAAAAAGTTCAGTAAATATATTTCATATATTGTTCATATAATATTAAGTAAAACTACACCAAATACATTTTATATAGTGTAAATAAAATATCAAAAAGTACAGTAAATATGTATTATATACCGTACATAAAATATCAAAACGTACACCAAATATGTGTTATATATACTGTAAATAAACTATAAAATCTACAGTAATTTTATTTAATATACTGTACATAAAATATCAAAAATTACACAAAATGTATATTATTTATTTTGTAAATAAAATATCAAATAGGACACTAAATATACATTACACTCTATGTAAAATATCAAAAACTACAAATATATATTATATAATTTACATAAAATATCAAAACTACACAAAATATATCTTATATACTTTACATAAAATATCAACAAGTACAGTATATATATTTCATATATTGTACATATAATATTAACTAAAAGTACACAAAATACATTTAATATACTGTAAATAATGTATCAAAAAGTACAGTAAATATATATTACATAGTGTACATAAAATATCACAAAGTACACCAAATATGTGTTATATATACTGTAAATAAACTATCAAAAACTACAGTAATTACATTTAATATACTGTACATAAAATATCAAAAAGTACACCAAATATGTGTTATATATACTGTAAATAAACTATAAAATCTACAGTAATTATATTTAATATACTGTACAAGAAATATCAAAAATTACACCAAATGTATATTATATACTGTAAATAAAATAACAAAAAGGACAGTGAATATATGTTACACTCTATGTAAAATATCAAAAACTGCAAATATATATTATATAATATACATAAAATATGAAAAGTACACCAAATATATCTTATATACTGTACATAAAATATCAAATGTACAGTAAATATATTTCATGTATTGTACATATAATATTAACTAAAAGTACACAAAATACATTTTATATAGTGTAAATAAAATATCAAAAATTACAGTAAATATATATTACATACCATATGTAACATATCACAATCTACACCAAATATATATTATGTAATTTACATAAAATATCAAAAGGACACCAAATATATCTTATATACTGAACATAAAATATCGAAAAGTACAGTAAATATATTTCATATATTGTACATATAATATTAACTAAAAGTACACCAAATACATTTTATATAGTGTCAATAAAATATCAAAAATTACAGTAAATATATATTACATACTGTACATAAAATATCAAAAAGTACACCAAATATGTGTTATATATACTGTGAATAAACTATCAAAAATTATACTAATTATATTTAATATACTGTGCATAAAATATCAAAAATTACACCAAATGTATATTATTTACTGTAAATAAAATTCCAAAAATTTCAGTAAATATATATTATACACCTATGTAAAATATCACAATCTACACCAAATATATATTGTATAATTTACATAAAATATCAAAAGGACACCAAATATACCTTATATACTGTACATAAAATATCAAAATGTACAGTAAATATATTTCATATATTGTACATATAATATTAACTAAAAGTACACCAAATGCATTTTATATACTGTAAGTAAAATATCAAAAATTGCAGTAAATATATATTACATACTGTACATAAAATCTCAAAAAGTACACCAAATATGTGTTATATATACTGTAAACAAACTATCAAAAAGTACAGTAATTATATTTAATATACTGGACATAAAATATCAAAAATTACACCAAATGTATACTATTTACTGTAAATAAAATATCAAAAAGTACAGTAAATATATATTACACACCCTATGTAAAATATCACAAACTGCACCAAATATATATTATTTAATTTACATAAAATAACAAAAGGACACCAAATATACCTTATATACTGTACATAAAATATCAAAATATACAGTAAATATATTTCATATATTGTATAAATAATATTACCTAAATGTACATCAAATACATATTTTATACTGTAAATAAAATATCAAAAATTACAGTAAATATGTATTACATACTGTATATAAAATATCAAAAAGTACACCAAATATGTGTTATATATACTGTAAATAAAGTATAAAAAACTACAGAAATTGTATTTAATATACTGTACATAAAATATCAAAAATTACACCAAATGTATATTATATACTGTAAATAAAATATCAAAAAGACAGTAAATATATATTACACTCTATGTAAAATATCAAAAACTACAAATATATATTATATAATTTACTTAAAATATCAAAGGACAAAAAGTATATCTTATATACTGTACATAAAATATCAAAAAGTACAGTAAATATATTTCATATATTGTACATAGAATATTAACTAAAAGTACACCAAATACATTTTAAATACTGTAAATAAAATATCAAAAAGTACAGTAAATATATATTATATACTGTACATAAAATATCAAAAAGTACACCAAATATGTGTTATATATACTGTAAATAAACTATCAAAAACTACAGTAATTATATTTAATATACTGTACATAAAATATCAAAAATTACACCAAATGTATATTATATACTGTAAATAAAATGTCAAAAAGGACAGTAAATATATATTACACTCTATGTAAAATATCAAAAACTAAAAATATATATTATATAATTTACATAAAATATCAAAAGGACACCAAATATATCTTCTATACTGTACATAAAATATCAATATGTACAGTAAATATATTTCATATATTGTACATATAATATGAACTAAAATTACACCAAATTCATTTTATATACTGTAAATAAAATATCAAAAAGTGCAGTAAATATATATTACATAGTTTACATAAAATATCAAAAAATACACCTAATATGTGTTATATATACTGTAAATAAACTATCAAAAACTACAGTAATTATATTGATTATACTGTACATAAAATATCAAAAATTACACCAAATGTATGATATTTACTGTAAATAAAATATCAAAAAGTACAGTAATTATATATTACACACCATATGTAAAATATCAAAATCTACACCAAATATATATTGTATAATTTACATAAAATATCGAAAGGACACCAAATAAATCTTATATACTGTACATAAAATATCAAAAATTACAGTAAATATATTTCATATATTGTACATGTAATATTAACTTAAATACACCAAATACATTTTATATAGTGTAAATAAAATATCAAAAATTACAGTAAATATATATTACATACTGTACATAAAATATCAAAAAGTACACCAAATATGTGTTATATATACTGTAAATAAACTATCAAAAACTACAGTAATTATATTTAATATACTGTATATAAAATATCAAAAATTACACCAAATTTATATTATTTACTTTAAATAAAATATCAAAAAGTACAGTAAATATATATTACACACCCTATGTAAAATATCACAAACTACACCAAATATATATTATATAAATTACATAAAATATCAAAAGGACACCAAATATACCTTATATACTGTACATAAAATATCAAAATATACAGTAAATATATTTCATATATTGTACATATAATATTAACTAAAAGTACAACAAATACATTTTATAGACTGTAAATAAAATATCAAAAATTACAATAAATATATATTACATACTGTACATAAAATATCAAAAAGTCCATCAAATATGTGTTATATATACTGTAAATGAACTATCAAAATCTACAGTAATTTTATTTAATATACTGTACATAAAATATCAAAAATTACACCAAATGTATATAATTTACTGTAAATAAAATATCAAAAAGTACAGTAAATATATATTACACACCATATGTAAAATATCACAATCTACACCAAATATATATTATATAATTCACATAAAATATCAAAAGGACACCAAATATATCTTATATACTGTACATAAAATATCAAAAGTACAGTAAATATATTTCATATATTGTATATATAATACTAACTAAAATTACACCAAATACATTTTATATAGTGTAAACAAAATATCAAAAAGTACAGTAAATATATATTACACACCATATGTAAAATATCACAATATACACCAAATATATATTATATAATTTACATAAAATATCAAAAGGATACCATATATATCTTATATACCGTACATAAAATATCAAAAGGTACAATAAATATATTTCATATATTGTACATATAATATTAACTAAAGTACACCAAATACATTTTATATAGTGTAAATAAAATACCAAAAATTACGATGAATATATATTACATACTGTACATACAATATCAAAAAGTACACCAAATATGTGTTATATATACTCTAAATAAACTATCAAAAACTACAATAATTATATTTAATATACTGTACATAAAATATAAAAAATTACAACAAATGTATAATATACTGCAAATAAAATATCAAAAAGTACAGTAAATATATATTACACAACCTATGTAAAATATCACAAACTACACCAAATATATATTATATAATTTACATAAAATATAAAAAGGACACCAAATATATCTTATATACTGTACATAAAATATCAAAAAGTACAGTAAATATATTTCATATATTGTACATATAATATTAACTAAAAGTACAGCAAATACATTTTATATAGTGTAAATAAAATATCAAAAAGTACAGTAAATATATATTACACACCATATGTAAAATATCACAATCTATGCCAAATATATATTATATAATTTACATAAAATATCAAAAGGACACCAAATATATCTTATATACTGTACATAAAATATCAAAAAGTACAGTAAATATATTTAATATATTGTACATATAATATTACCTAAAAGTACACCAAATACATTTTATATAGTGTAAATAAAATATCGAAAATTACAGTGAATATATATCACATACTGTACATAAAATATCAAAAAGTACACCAAATATTTGTTATATATACTCTAAATAAACTATCAAAATCTACAGTAATTATATTAATATACTGTATATAAAACATCAAAAATTACACCAAATGTATATTATTTACTGTAAATAAAATACCAAAAAGTAGAGTAAATATATATTACACACCCTATGTAAAATATCACAAACTACACCAATTATATATTATATAATTTACATAAAATATCAATAGGACACCAAATATACCTTATATACTGTACATAAAATATCAAAATGTACAGTATATATATTTCATATATTGTACATATAATATTAACTAAAAGTACACCAAATACATTTTATATACTATAAAGAAAATATCAAAAATTACAGTAAATATATATTACATACTGTACATAAAACATCAAAAAGTACACCAAATATGTGTTATATATACTGTAAATAAACTATCAAAAACTACAGTAATTATATTTAATATACTGTACATAAAACATCAAAAATTACACCAAATGTATGATATTTACTGTAAATAAAATATCAAAAAGTACAGTAAATATATATTACACACCATATGTAAAATATCACAATCTTCACCAAATATATATTATATAATTTACATAAAATATCGAAAGGACACAAAATATATCTTATATACTGTACATAAAATATCAAAAAGTACAGTAAATATATTTCATATATTGTACATATAATATTAACTAAAAGTACACCAAATACATTTTATATAGTGTAAATAAAATATCAAAAATTACAGTAAATATATATTACATACTGTACATAAAATATCAAAAAGTACACCAAATATGTGTGATATATACAGTGTAAATAAACTATAAAAAACTACAGTAATTATATTTAATATACTGTACATAAAATATCAAAAATTACAACAAATGTATATTATATACTGTAAATAATATATCAAAAAGGACAGTAAATATATATTACACTCTATGTAAAATATCAAAAACTACAAATATATATTATATAATTTACATTAAATATCAAAAGTACACATTTTATATACTGTAAATAAAAATCAAAAAGTACAGTAAATATATATTACACACCATATGTAAAATATCGCAATCTACGCCAAATATATATAATGTAATTTTCATAAAATATCAAAAGGACACCAAAAATATCTTGTATACTGTACATAAGATATGAAAAAGTACAGTAAATATATTTCATATATTGTACATATAACATTAACTAAAAGTACACCAAATACATTTTATATACTGTAAATAAAATATCAAAAATTACAGTAAATATATATTACATACAGTACATAAAACAGCAAAAAGTACACCAAATATGTGTTATATATACTCTAAATAAACTATCAAAAACTACAGTAATTATATTTAATGTACTGTACATAAAATATCAATAATTACACCAAATGTATATTATTTAGTGTAAATAAAATATCAAAAAGTACAGTTAATATATATTACACACCTTATGTAATATATCACAATCTACACCAAATATATATTATATAATTTACATAAAATATCAAAAGGACACCAAATATATCTTATATAGTGTACATAAAATATCAAAATGTACAGTAAATATATTTCATATATTGTACATATAATACTAACTGAAAGTACACCAAATACATTTTATATAGTGTAAATAAAATATCAAAAAGTACAGTAAATATATATTACACACCATATGTAAAATATCACAATATACACCAAATATATATTAAATAATTTACATAAAATATCAAAAGGACACCAAATATATCTTATATACTGTACATAAAATATCAAAAAGTAGAGTAAATATATTTCATATATTGTACATATAATATTAACTAAAAGTACACCAAATACATTTTATATACTGTAAATAAATTATCAAAAATTACAGTGAATATATATTACATACTGTACATACAATATCAAAAAGTACACCAAATATGTGTTATATATACTGTAAATAAACTATCAAAAACTACAATAATTATGTTTAATATACTGTACATAAAATATAAAAAATTACACCGAATGTATAGTATACTGCAAATAAAATATCAAAAAGTACAGTAAATATATATTACACAACTTATGTAAAATATCACAAACTACACCAAATATATATTATATAATTTACATAATATATCAAAAGGACACCAAATATATCTTATATACTGTACGTAAAATATCAAAATGTACAGTATATATATTTCATATATTGTACATATAATATTAACTAAAAGTACACCAAATACATTTTATATACTGTAAAGAAAATATCAAAAATTACAGTAAATATATATTACATACTGTACATAAAACATCAAAAAGTACACCAAATATGTGTTATATATACTGTAAATAAACTATCAAAAACTACAGTAATTATATTTAATATACTGTACATAAAACATCAAAAATTACACCAAATGTATGATATTTACTGTAAATAAAATATCAAAAGGTACAGTAAACATATATTACACACCATATGTAAAATATCACAATCTTCAACAAATATATATTATATAATTTACATAAAATATCGAAAGGACACAAAATATATCTTATATACTGTACATAAAATATCAAAAATACAGTAAATATATTTCATATATTGTACATATAATATTAACTAAAAGTACACCAAGTACATTTTATATACTGTAAATAAAATATCAAAAACTACAGTAAATATACATTACATATTGTACATAATATATCAAAAAGTACACCAAATATGTGTTATATATACTGTAAATAAACTATCAAAGTCTACAGTAATTATGTTTAATATACAGTACATAAAATATCAAAAATTACACCAAAAGTATATTATATACTGTAAATAAAATATCAAAAATTCAGTAAGTATGTATTACATACTGTACATAAAATATCAAAAAGTACACAAAATATGTGTTATATATACTGTAAATAAACTATCAAAAACTACAGTAATTACATTTAATATACTGTACATAAAACATCAAAAATTACAACAAATGTATATTATATACTCTAAATAAAATATGAAAAACGACAGTAAATATATACTACACACCCTATGTAAAATATCAAAAACTACACCAAATATATACTATATAATTTACATAAAATATCAAAAGGACACCAAATATATCTTATATAGTGTACATAAAATATCAAAATGTACAGTAAATATATTTCATATATTGTACATATAATACTAACTGAAAGTACACCAAATACATTTTTTACAGTGTAAATAAAATATCAAAAAGTACAGTAAATATATTTCATATATTGTATACATAATATTAACTAAAAGTACGCCAAATACATTTTATATACTGTAAATTAAATATCAAAAAGTACAGTAAATATATATTACACACCATTTGTAAAATATCACAATCTACACAAAATATATATTATATAATTTACATAAAATATTAAAAGGACACCAAATATATCTTATATACTGTACGTAAAATATCAAAAAGTACAGTAAATATATTTCATATATTGTATACATAATATTAACTAAAAGTACGCCAAATACATTTTATATACTGTAAATTAAATATCAAAAAGTACAGTAAATATATATTACATTCTGTACATATAATATCAAAAAGTACACCAAATATGTGTTATATATACTCTAAATAAACTATCAAAAGCTACAGTAATTATATTTAATATACTGTAAATAAAATATCAAAAATTAAACCAAATGTATATTATTTACAGTAAATAAAATATCAAAAAGTACAGTAAATATATATTACACACCCTATGTAAAATATCACAAACTACACCAAATATATATTATATAATTTACATAAAATATCAAAAGGACACCAAATATACCTTATATACTGTACATAAAATATCAAGATGTACAGTAAATATATTTCATATATTGTACATATAATATTAACTAAATGTACACCAAATTCATTTTATATACTGTAAATAAAATATCAAAAATTACAGTAAATATATATTACATACAGTACATAAAATATCGAAAAGTACACCAAATATGTGTTATATATATTGTAAATAAACTATCAAAAACTACAGTAATTGTATTTAATATACTGTACATAAAATATCAAAAATTACACCAAATGTATATTATTTACTGTAAATAAAATATCAAAAATACAGTTAATATATATTACACACCATATGTAAAATATCACCATCTACACTAAATATATATTATATAATTTACATAAAATATCAAAAGGACACCAAATATATCTTATATACTGTACATAAAATATCAAAAAGTACAGTAAATATATTTCATATATTGTAAATATAATATTAACTAAAAGTACACCAAATACATTTTATATAGTGTAAATAAAATATCAAAAACTACAGTAAATATGTATTACATACTGTACATAAAATATCAAAAAGTACACCAAATATGTGTTATATAAACTGTAAATAAACTATCAAAAATTACAGTAATTATAATTAATATACTCTACATAAAATATCAAAAATTACACCAAATGTATATTATATACTGTAAATAAAATTTCAAAAAGGAGAGTAAATATATATTATACTGTATGTAAAATATCACAAACTACACCAAATATATATTATATAATTTACATAAAATATCAAAAGGACACCAAATATACCTTATATACTGTACATAAAATATCAAAATGTACAGTAAATATATTTCATATATTGTACATATAATATTAACTAAATGTACACCAAATACATTTTATATACTGTAAATAAGATATCAAAAATTACAGTAAATATATATTACATACAGTACATAAAATATCATAAAGTACACCAAATATGTGTTATATATACTGTAAATAAACTATCAAAAACTGCAGTAATTATATTTAATATACTGTACATAAAATATCAAAAATTACACCAAATATATATTATATACTGTAAATAAAATATCAAAAAGTACATTTAATATATATGACACACCCTATGTAAAATATCAAAAACTACACCAAATATATATTATAGAATATACATAACATATCAAAAGGACACCAAATGTATCTTATATACTGTACATAAAATATCAAGTTCATTAAATATATTTCAAATATTGTACATATAATATTAACTAAAAGTACACCAAATACATTTTATATACTGTAAATAAGATATCAAAATGTTCAGTAAATATATATTACATACAGTACATAAAATATCAAAAAATACACCAAATATGTGTTATGTATACTGTAAATAAACTATCAAAAACTGCAGTAATTATATTTAATATACTGTACATAAAATATCAAAAATTAAACCAAATGTATATTATATACTGAAAATAAAATATCAAAAAGTACAGTAAATATATATTACTCACACTATGTAAAATAACACAAACTACACCAAATATATATTATATAATTTACATAAAATATCAAAAGCACACCAAATATATCTTACATACTGTACATAAAATATCAAAAAGTACAGTAAATATTTTTCATATATTGTACATTTAATATTAACTAAAAGTACCCCAAATACATTTTATATAGTGTAAATAAAATATCAAAAAGTACAGTAAATAGGTATTACATACTGTACATAAAATATCAAAAAGTACACCAAATATGTGTTATATATACTGTAAATAAACTATAAAAAACTACAGTAATTATATTTAATATACTGTACATAAAATATCAAAAATTACACCAAATGTACATTATTTACTGTAAATAAAATACCAAAAAGTGCAGTAAATATATATTACACACCCTATGTAAAATACCACAAACTACACCATATATATATTATATAATTTACATAAAATATCAAAAGGACAAAAAATATACCTTAATTACTGTACATAAAATATCAAAATGTACAGTAAATATATTTCATATATTGTACATATAATATTAACTAAAAGTACACCAAATACATTTTATATACTGTAAATAAAATATCAAAAATTACAGTATATATATATTACATACTGTACATAAAATATCAAAAAGTACACCAAATATGTGTTATATATACTGTAAATAAACTGTCAAAAACTACAGTAATTATATTTAATATACTGTACATAAAGTATCAAAAATTACACCAAATGTATATTATTTACTGTATATAAAATATCAAAAAGTACAGTACATATATATTACACACCATATGTAAGATATCACAATCTACACCAAATATATATTATATAATTTACATAAAATATCAAAAGGACACCAAATATATCTTCTATACTGTACATAAAATATCAAAATGTACAGTAAATATATTTCATATATTGTACATATAATATTAACTAAATGTACACCAAATACATTTTATATAGTGTAAATAAAATATCAATAATACAGTAAATATATATTACACACCTTATGTAAAATATCACAATCTACGCCAAACATATATTATTTAATTTACATAAAATATCAAAAGGACACCAAATATATCTTACATACTGTACATAAAATATCAAAAAGTACAGTAAATATATTTCATATATTGTACATATAATATTAACTAAAAGTACACCAAATACATTTTATATACTGTGAATAAATTATCAAAAAGTACAGTTAATATATATTACATACTGTACATAAAATATCAAAAAGTACACCAAATATGTGTTATATATACTGTAAATAAACTATCAAAAACTACCGTAATTATATTTAATATACTGTACATAAAATATCAAAAATTACACCAAATGTACATTATATACTGTAAATAAAATGTCAAAAAAGACAGTAAATATATATGACACACCCTATGTAAAATATCAAAATGTACACCAAATACATATTTTTTAATTTACATAAACTTTCAAAAGCACACCATATATAATATATAGTGTACATAATATATCAAAAAGTACAGTAAATATATTTCATATATTGTACATATAATATTAACTAAAAGTAAACCAAATACATTTTATATACTGTAAAGTATCAAAATACAGTAAATATATATTACATACTCTACATAAAATATCAATAAGTACACCAAATATATGTTATATATACTGTAAATAAACTGTCAAAAACTACAGTAAGTTTATTTAATACACTGTACATAAAATATAAAAAATTACACCAAATGTATATTATATACTGTAAATAAAATATCAAAAAGGAAAGTAAATACATATGACACACCCTATGTAAAATATCAAAAACTACACCAAATATATATAATATAATTTACAAAAAATATCAAAAGACCACCAAATATATCTTATATACTGTACATAAAATATCAAAAACTACAGTAAATATGTTTCATATATTGTGCATATAATATTAACTAAAAGTACACCAAATACATTTTATATACTGTAAATAAAATTTCATATGTACAGTAAATATATATTACATACTGTATATAAAATATCAAAAAGTACACCAAATATGTGTTATATATACTGTAAATAAACTATCAAAAACTACAGTAATTATATTTAATATACTGTACATAAAATATCAAAAATTACACCAAATGTATATTATATACTCTAAATAAAAGATGAAAAATGACAGTTAGTATATATTACACTCTGTGTGAAATATCAAAAACTACACCAATTATATACTATATAATTTACATAAAATATCAAAAGGACACCAAATATAGATTATATACTGTACATAAAACATCAAAAAGTACAGCAAATATATTTCATATATTGTACATATAATATTAACTAAAAGTACACCAAATATATTTTATATAGTGTAAATAAAACATCAAAAAGTACAATAAATATATATTACATACTGTACATATAATATCAAAAAGTACACCAAATATGTGGTATATATACTGTAAATAAACTATCAAAAACTGCAGTAATTATATTTATTATAATGTACATAAAATATCAAAAATTACACCAAATGTATATTATATACTGTAAATAAAATATCAAAATTACAGTAAATATATATTACATACTCTACATAAAATATCAAAAAGTTCACCAAATATGTGTTATATATACTGTAAATAAACTATCAAAAACTACAGAAATTATATTTAATATACTCTAAATAAAATATCAAAAATTACACCAAATATTTGTTATATATACTGTAAATAAACTATCAAAAATTACAGTAATTATATTTAATATACTGTACATAAAATATAAAAAATTACACCAAATGTATATTAAATACTGTAAATAAAATATCAAAAAGCAAAGTAAATACATATGACACACCCTATGTAAAATATCAAAAACTACACCAAATATATATTATATAATTTATATAAAATATCAAAAGGACACCAGATATATCTTATATACTGTACATAAAATATCAAAAAGTACAGTAAATGCATTTCATATATTGTGCATATAATATTAACTAAAAGTACACCAAATACATTTTATACACTGTAAATAAAATATCAAAAAGGACAGTAAATATATATTACATACTGTACATAAAATATCAAAAAGTACACCAAATATGTGTTATATATACTGTAAATAAACTCTCAAAAACTACAGTAATTATATTTCATATATTGTACATATAATATTAACTAAAAGTACACCAAATACATTTTATATACTGTAAATAAAATATCATAAAATACAGTAAAGATATATTACATACACTACATAAAATATCAAAAAGTTCTCCAAATATGTGTTATATATACTGTAAATAAACTATCAAAAACTACAGAAATTATATTTAATATACTCTAAATAAAATATCAAAAATTACACCAAATATTTGTTATATATACTGTAAATAAACTATCAAAAATTACAGTAATTATATTTAATATACTGTACATAAAATATAAAAAATTACACCAAATGTATATTATATACTGTAAATAAAATATCAAAAAGGAAAGTAAATACATATGACACACCCTATGTAAAATATCAAAAACTACACCAAATATATATTGTATAATATACATAAAATATCAAAAGACCACCAAATATATCTTATATACTGTACATAAAATATCAAAAACTACAGTAAATATGTTTCATATACTGTACATATAATATTAACTAAAAGTACACCAAATACATTTTATATACTGTAAATAAAATTTCAAAATGTACAGTAAATTTATATTACATACTGTATATAAAATATCAAAAAGTACACCAAATATGTGTTATATATACTGTAAATAAACTATCAAAAACTACAGTAATTATATTTAATATACTCTACATAAAATATCAAAAATTACACCAAATCTATATTATATACTCTAAATAAAAGATGAAAAATGACAGTAAATATATATTACACTCTGTGTGAAATATCAAAAACTACACCAATTATATACTATATAATTTACATAAAATATCAAAAGGGCACCAAATATAGATTATATACTGTACATAAAATATCAAAAAGTACAGCAAATATATTTCATATATTGTACATATAATATTAACTAAAAGTATACCAACTATATTTTATATAGTGTAAATAAAACATCAAAATGTACAGTAAATATATATTACATACTGTACATAAAATATCAAAAAGTACACCAAATATGTGTTATAAATACTGTAAATAAACTATCAAAAACTACAGTACCGATATTTAATATACTGTACATAAAATATCAAAAATTACACCAAATGTATATTATATACTGTAAATTACATATCAAAAAGACAGGAAATATATACTACACACCCTATGTAAAATATCAAAAACTGCACCAAATATATATTATATAATTTACATAAAATATCAAAAGGACACCAAATATATCTTATATACTGTACATAAAATATCAAAAAGTTCAGGAAATATATTTCATATATTGAACATATAATATTAACTAAAAGTACACCAAATACATTTTTTATACTGTAAATAAAATATCAAAAAGTACACCAAATATGTGTTATATATACTGTAAATAAACTATCAAAACCTACATTAATTACATTTAATATACTGTACATAAAATATCAAAAATTACACCAAATGTTTATTATATACTCTAAATAAAATATGAAAAAGACAGTAAATATATATTACGCACACTATGTAAAATATCAAAAACTACACCAAATATATATTATATAATTTACATAAAAAATCAAAAGTACACCAAATACATATTATATACTGTACATAAAATATGAAAAATACAGTAAATATATTTCATATATTGTACATATAATATTAACTAAAAGTACACCAAATACATTTTATATACTGTAAATAAAATATCAAAAAGTACAGTAAATATGTATTACATACAGTACATAAAACATAAAAAAGTACACCAAATATATGTTAAAAATACTGTAAATAAACTATCAAAAATTACAGTAATTATATTTAATATACTGTACATAAAATATCAAAAATTACACAAAATGTATATTATATACTCTAAATATAATATCAAAAAGGACAGTAAATACATACTACACACCCTATGTAAAATATCAAGTACTACACCAAATATATATATTATAATTCACATAAAATATCAAAAGGACACCAAATATATCTTATATAATGTACATAAAATATGAAAAAGTACAGTAAATATATTTCATATATTTTAAATATAATATTAACTAAAAGTACACCAAATACATTTTATATACTGTAAATAATATATCCGAAAGTACAGTAAATGTATATTACATACTGTACTTAAATTATCAAAATGTATACCAAATATGTGTTATATATACTGTAAATAAACTATCAAAAAAACAGTAATTATATTTAATATACTGTACATAAAATATCAAAAATTACACCAAATATATATTATATACTGTAAATAAAATATCAAAAAGGACAGTAAATATATATGACACACCCTATGTAATATATCAAAAACTACACCAAATATATATTATATAATTGAGATAAAATATCAAAAGGACACCAAATATATCTTATATAATGTACATAAAATATCAAAAAGTACAGTAAATATATTTCATATATTGTACATATAATATTAACTAAAAGAACACCAAATACATTTTACGTAGTGTAAATAAAATATCAAAAACTACAGTAAATATATATTACATACTGTACATAAAATATCACAAAGGACACCAAATATGTGTTATATATACTGTAAATAAACTATCAAAAACTACAGTAATTATATTTAATATACTGTACATAAAATATGAAAAATTACACCAAATGTATATTATAAACTGTAAATAAAATATCAAAAAGGACAGTAAATATATATGACACTCCCTATGTAAAATATCAAAAACTACACCAATTATATATTATATAATTTACATAAAATATCAAAAGGACACCAAATATATCTTATATACTGTACATAAACTATCAAAAATACAGTAAATATGTTCCATATATAGTACATATAATATTAACTAAAAGTACACCAAATACATTTTATATACTGTAAATAAAATTTCAAAATTACAGTAAATATATTACATACTGTACATAAAATATCAAAAAGTACACCAAATATGTGTTATATATACTGTAAATAAAATATCAAATACTACAGGAATTATATTTAATATACTGTACATAAAATATCAAAAATTACACCAAATGTATATTATATACTGTAAATAAAACATCAAAAAGGACAGTTAATATATATTACACACCCTATGTAAAATATCAAAAACTACACCAAATATGTATTATATAATTTACATAAAATATCAAAAGGACACCAAATGTATCTTATATACTGTACATAAAATATCAAAAAGTACAGTAAATATATTTCATATATTGTACATATAATATTAACTAAAAGTACACCAAACACATTTTATATACTGTAAATAAAATATCAAAAATTTCAGTAAATATATATTACACACTGTACATAAAATATCAAAAAGTACAACAAATATGTGTCATATATACTGTAAATAAACTATCATAAACTACAGTAATTATATTTAATATACTGTACGTAAAATATCAAATATTACACCAAATGTATATTATGTACTGTAAATAAAATATCAAAAAGACAGTAAATATATATGACACACCCTATGTAAAATATCAAAAACTACAACAAATATGTATTATATAATTTACATAAAATATCAAAAGGACACGATAAATATCTTATATACTGTACATAAAATATAAAAAAGTACAGTAAATATATTTCATAGATTGTACATATAATATTAACTACAAGTACACCAAATACATTTTATATACTGTAAATAAAATATCAAAATGTACAGTAAATATATATTACATACTGTACATAAAATATCAAAAAGTACACCAAATATGTGTTATAAATACTGTAAATAAACTATCAAATCTGCAGTAATTATATTTAATATACTGTACATAATATATCAAAAATTACACCAAATGTATATTATATACTGTAAATTACATATCAAAAAGACAGGAAATATATACTACACACCCTATGTAAAATATCAAAAACTACACCAAATATATATTATATAATTTACATAAGATATCAAAAGGACACCAAATGTATCTTATATAGTGTACATAAAATATCAAAAAGTACAGCAAATATGTTTCATATATTGTACATATAATATTAACTAAAAGTACACCAAATACATTTTATATACTGTAAATAAAATATCAAAAATTTCAGTAAATATATATTACATACTGTACATAAAATATCAAAAAGTACACCAAATATGTGTCATATATACTGTAAATAAACTATCAAAAACTACAGTAATTATATATAATATACTGTACATTAAATATCAAAAATGACACCAAATGTATATTACATACTGTAGATAAAATATCAATAATGACAGTAAATATATATGACACACCCTATGTAAAATATCAAAAACTACACCAAATATATAATATTTAATTTACATAAAATATCAAAAGGACACCAAATATATCTTACATACCGTACATAAAATATCCAAAAGTACAGTAAATATATTTCACATATTGTACATGTAATATTAACTAAAAGTACACCGAAAACATTTTATATACTGTAAATAAAATAACAAAATGTGCGGTAAATAAATATTATATACTGTAAATAAAATATCAAAAAGTACACCAAATATATGTTATATATACTGTAAATAAACTATCAAATCTGCAGTAATTATATTTAATATACTGTACATAATATATCAAAAATTACAACAAATGTATATTATATACTGTAAAGAAAATATCAAAATTACATTAAATATATATTACACAGCCTATGTAAAATATCAAAAACTACACCAAATATATATTGTACAATTTACATAAAATATCAAAATTCCACAAAATATATATTTTATACTGTACATAAAATATCAAAAAGTACAGTAAATATGTTTCATATATTGTACATATAATATTAACAAAAATTACACCAAATACATTTAATATACTGTAAATAAAATTTCAAAGTTACAGTAAATATATATTACATACTGTACATAATATATCAAAAAGTACACCAAATATGTGTTATATATACTGTATATAAACTATCAAAAACTACAGTAGTTATATTTAATATACTGTACATAAAATATCAAAAATTACACCAAATGTATATTATATACACTAAATAAAATATGAAAAAGGACACTAAATATATATTACACTCTATGTAAATTATCAAAAACTACACAAAATATATATTATATAATTTACATAAAATATCAAAAGGACACCAAATATATCTTATATACTGTACATAAAATATCAAAAAGTACAGTAAATATATTTCATATATTGTACATATAATATTAACTAAAAATTCACCAAATATATTTTATATACTGTAAATAAAATATCAAAAAGTACAGTATATATATTACATACTTTACATAAAACATCAAAAAGTACATGAAATATGTGTTATATATACTGTAAATAAGCTATCAAAAACTACAGTAATTATATTTAATATACTGTACGTAAAATATCAAAAATTACACTAAATGCATATTATATACTGTAAATAAAATATAAAAAAGGACAGTAAATATATATTCCACCCTAGGTAAAATATCAAAAACTACACCAAATATATATTATATAATTTACATAAAATATCAAAAGGACACCAAATATATATTATATACTGTGCATAAAATATCAAAAAGTACAGTAAATATATTTCATATATTGTACATATAATATTAACGAAAAGTACACCAAATACATTTTATATACTCTAAATAAAATATAAAAAAGTACAGTAAATATATGTTACATTCTGTACATAAAATATCAAAAAGTACACCAAATATGTGCTATATATACTGTAAATAAACTACCAAAAACTACAGTTATTATATTTAATATACTGTACATAAAATATCAAAAATTACACCAAATGTATATTATATACTCTAAATAAAATATGAAAAAGGACAGTAAATATATATCACACTCTATGAAAATTATCAAATCTACACCAAATATATATTATATAATTTACATAAAATATCAAAAGGACACCAAATATATATTATATACTGTTCATATAATATCAAAAAGTACAGTAAATATATATTACATAGTGTACATAAAATATCAAAAAGTACACGAAATATGTGTTATATATACTGTAAATAAACTATCAAAAACTACAATAATTATATTTAATATACTGTACATAAAATATCCAAATTTACACCAAATGTATATTATACACTGTAAATAAAACATAAAAAATGACAGTAAATATATACTACACCCTATGTAAAATATCAAAAACTACACCATATATATATTATATAATTTACGTAAAATATCAAAAGGTCACAAAATATATATTATATACAGTACATAAAATATCAAAAAGCACAGTAAATATATTTCATATAATGTACATATAATATTAAAGAAAAGTGCACCAAATACATTTTATATACTGTAAATAAAATATAAAAAAGTACAGTAAATATATGTTACATACTGTACATAAAATATCAAAAAGTACACCAAATATGTGCTCTATATACTGTAAATAAACTATCAAAACTTCCGTAATTATATTTAATATACTGTACATAAAATATTAAAAATTACACCAAATGTATATTATATACTCTAAAATATGAAAAAGGACAGTAAATATATATTACACTCTATGTTATTTATCAAATCTACACCAAATATATATTATATAATTTACATAAAATATCAAAAGGACACCAAATATATATTATATACTATACATAAAATATCAAATAGTACAGTAAATATATATTACATACTGTACATAAAACATCAAAAAGTTCACCAAATATGTGTTATATATACTGTAAATAAACTATCAAAAACTACAATAGTTATATTTAATATACTGTACATAAAATATCCAAAATTACACCAAATGTATATTATATACTGTAAATAAAATATCAAAAAGGACAGTAAATATATACTACACACCCTATGTAAAATATCACAAACTACACCAAATATATATTATATAATTTACATAAAATATCAAAAGGACACCAAATATATGTTATATACTGTACATAAAATACCAAAATTCAGTAAATATATTTCATATATTGTACATATAATATTAACTAAAAGTACACCAAATACATTTTATATACTGTAAATAAAATATCAAAATGTACAGTAAATATATGCTACATACTGTACATAAAATATCAAAAAGTACACCAAATATGTGTTATATATACTGTAAATAAACTATCAAAAACTACAGTACCTATTCTTAATATAGTGTACATAAAATATCAAAAATGACACCAAATGTATATTATATACGGTAAATAAAATATCAAAAAGAGAGGAAATATATACTACACACCCTATGTAAAATATCAAAAACTACACAAAATATATATTATATAATTTACATAAAATATCAAAAGGACACCAAATATATCTTATATACTGTACATAAAATATCAAATAGTACAGAAAATGTATTTCATATATTGTACATGTAATATTAACTAAAAGTACACCAAATACATTTTATATACTGTAAATAAAATATCAATAATGACAGTAAATATATATGACACACCGTATATAAAATATCAAAAACTACACCAGATATATAATATTTAATTTACATAAAATAACAAAAGGACACCAAATATATCTTAAATACCGTACATAAAATATCAAAAAGTACAGTAAATATATATTACACACCATATGTAAAATATCACAATCTATGCCAAATATATATTATATAATTTACATAAAATATCAAAAGGACACACAATATATCTTATATACTGTACATAAAATATCAAAAAGTACAGTAAATATATTTCATATATTGTACATATTATGTTAACTAAAAGTACACCAAATACATTTTATATAGTGTAAATAAAATATCGAAAATTACAGTGAATATATATCACATACTGTACATAAAATATCAAAAAGTACACCAAATATTTTTTATATATACTCTAAATAAACTATCAAAATCTACAGTAATTATATTAATATACAGTACATAAAATATCAAAAATTACACAAAATATATATTATATACTGTAAAAAAAATCAAAAAGGACAGTTAATATATGTTACACTCTATGTAAAATATCAAAAACTGCAAATATATATTATATAATATACATAAAATATCAAAAGTACACCAAATATATCTTATATACTGTACATAATATATCAAAATGTACAGTAAATATATTTCATATATTGTACATTTAATATTAACTAAAAGTACTCCAAATATATTTTATATACTGTAAATAAAATATCAAAAATACAGTAAATATATATTACAAACTGTACAGAAAATATCAAAAAGTACACCAAATATGTGTTATAGGTACTGTAAATAAACTATCAAAAACTACAGTAATTACATTTAATATAATGTATATAAAATATCAAAAATTACACCAAATGTATATCATATACTCTAAATAAAATATGAAAAAGGACAGTAAATCTATATTACGCACCCTATGTAAAACATCAAAAACTACACCAAATATATATTGTATAATTTACATAAAATATCAAAAGTACACCAAATATATATTTTATACAGTAAATAAAATATCAAAAAATACAGTAAATATATATTACACACACTATGTACAATAACACAAACTACACCAAATATATATTATATAATTTACATATAATATCAAAAGGACACCAAATATATCTTACATACTCTACATAAAATATCAAAATATACAGTAAATATATTTCATATATTGTATATATAATATTAACTAAAACTACACCAAATACATTTTCTATACTCTAAATAAAATATCAAAATGTACAGTAAATATATATTACATACAGTACATAAAATATAAATAATTAAAACAAATATGTGTTATATATACTGTAAATATACTATCAAAAACTACAGTAATTATATTTAATATACTGTATATAAAATATCAAAAATTACACCAAATGTAAATTATATACTGTAAATGAAATATCAAAAAGGACAGTAAATATATATGACACACCCTATGTAAAATATCAAAAACTACTCCAAATATATATTATGTAATTTACATAAAATATCAAAATTACACCAAATATATAATATATACAGTACATAAAATATCAAAAAGTACACTAAATACTTTTCATATATTGTACATATAATATTAACTAAAAGTACACCAAATACATTTTATATACTGTGAATAAAATATCAAGAAGTACAGTTAATATATATTACATACTGTACATAAAATATCAAAAAGTACACCAAATATGTGTTATATATACTGTAAATAAACTATCAAAAACTTCAGTAATTATATTTAATATACTGTACATAAAATATCAAAAACTACACAAAATGTATATTATATACAGTAAATAAAATGTCAAAAAGGACAGTAAATGTATATTACACTCTATGTATGATATCAAAAACTAAAAATATATATTATATAATTTACATAAAACGTCAAAAGGACACCAAATATATCTTATATACTGTACATGAAATATCAAAAAGTAGAGTAAATATATTTCATATATTGTACATATAATATTAACTAAAAGTACACCAAATACATTTTATATACTGTAAATAAAATATCAAAAACTACAGTAAATATATATTACAGAGTGTACATAAAATATCAAAAAGTACACCAAATATGTGTTATATATACTGTAAATAAACTATCAAAAACTACAGTAATTATATTTAATATACAGTAAATATAATATCAAAAATTATACCAAATGTATATTATTTATGGTAAATAAAATACCAAAATGTACAGTAAATATATATTTCACACCCTGTGTAAAGTATCACAAACTTCACCAAATATATATTATATAATTTACATAAAATATCAAAAGGACACCAAATATACCTTATGTACTGTACATAAAATATCAAAATGTACAGTAAATATATTTCATATATTGTACATATAATATTAACTAAAAGTACACCGAATACATTTTATATACTGTAAAAAAAATATGAAAATTTACAGTAAATATATATTACATACTGTACATAAATTATCAAAAAGTACACCAAATATGTGTTATATATACTGTAAATAAACTATGAAAAACTACAGTAATTATATTCAATATACTGTACATAAAATATCAAAAATTACACCAAATACATGTTATTTACTGTAAATGAAATATCAAAAAGTACAGTAAATATATATTACACACCATATGTAAAATATCACCATCTATACCAAATATATATTTTATAATTTACATAAAATGTCAAAATGTCACCAAATATATCTTATATACTGTACATAAAATATCAAAATGTACAGTAAATATATTTCATATATTGTTCATATAATATTAACTAAAAGTACACCAAATACATTTTATATAGTGTAAATAAAATATCAAAATTTACAGTAAATATATATTACGTACTGTACATAAAATATCAAAAAGTACACCAAATATGTGTTATATATACTGTAAATAAACTATCAAAAACTACAGTGATTATATTTAATATACTGTACATTAAATATCAAAAATTACACCAAATGTACATTATTTACTGTAAATAAAATACCAAAAAGTGCAGTAAATATATATTACACACCCTATGTAAAATATCACAAACTACACCATATATATATTATATAATTTACATAAAATATCAAAAGGACACCAAATATACCTTATATACTTTACATAAAATATCAAAATGTACAGTAAATATATTTCATATGTTGTACATATAATATTAACTAAAAGTACTCCAAATACATTTTATATACTGTAAATATAATATCAAAAATTACAGTAAATATATATTACATACTGTACATAAAATATCAAAAAGTACACCAAATATGTGTTATAAATACTGTAAATAAACTATCACAAACTACAGTAATTATATTTAATATACTGTACATAAAATATCAAAAATTACACCAAATATATATTATATACTCTAAATAAAATATGAAAAAGGACAGTAAATATATATTACACTCTATGTAAAATATCAAAAACTACATCAAATATATATTATATAATTTACATAAAATATCAGAAGAACACCAAATATATATTATATACCGTACATAAAATATCAAAAAGTACACCAAATATATATTATATAATTTACATAACATATCAAAAGGACACCAAATATATCTTATATACTGTACATAAAATATCAAAAAGTACACCAAATATGTGTTATATATACTGTAAATAAACTATCAAAAACTACAGTAATTATATTTAGTATACTGTACATAAAGTATCAAAAATTAAACCAAATGTATATTTACTGTAAATAAAATATCAAAAAGTACAGTACATATATATTACACACCATATGTAAAATATCACAATCTACACCAAATATATTATATAATTTACATAAAATATCAAAAGGACACCAAATATATCTTATATACTGTACATAAAATATCAAAAAGTACAGTAAATATATTTCAAATATTGTACACATAATATTAACTAAAAGTACACCAAATACATTTTATTTAGTGTAAATAAAATATCAAAAATACAGTAAATATATATTACACAACATATGTAAAATATCAAAATCTACGCCAAATATATATTATATAATTTACATAAAATATCAAAAGGACACCAAATATATCTTATATACTGTACATAAAATATCAAAAAGTACAGTAAATATATTTCATATATTGTACATATAATATTAACTAAAAGTACACCAAATACATTTTATATAGTGTAAATAAAATATCAAAAATTACAGTGAATATATATTACATACTGTACATAAAATATCAAAAGGTACACCAAGTATGTGTTATATATACTGTAAATAAACTATCAAAAATACAGTAATTATATTTAATATACTGTACATAAAATATCAAAAATTACACCAAATGTATATTATTTACTGTAAATAAAATATCAAAAAGTACAGTACGTATATATTACACGCCATATGTAAAATATCACAATCAACACCAAATATATATTATATAATTTACATAAAATATCAAAAGGACACCAAATATATCTTATATACTGTACATAAAATATCAAAAAGTTCAGTAAATATATTTCATATATTGTTCATATAATATTAAGTAAAACTACACCAAATACATTTTATATAGTGTAAATAAAATATCAAAAAGTACAGTAAATATGTATTATATACCGTACATAAAATATCAAAACGTACACCAAATATGTGTTATATATACTGTAAATAAACTATAAAATCTACAGTAATTTTATTTAATATACTGTACATAAAATATCAAAAATTACACAAAATATATATTATACACTGTAAATAATATATCAAATAGGACACTAAATATACATTACACTCTATGTAAAATATCAAAAACTACAAATATATATTATATAATTTACATAAAATATCAAAACTACACAAAATATATCTTATATACTTTACATAAAATATCAACAAGTACAGTATATATATTTCATATATTGTACATATAATATTAACTAAAAGTACACAAAATACATTTAATATACTGTAAATAATGTATCAAAAAGTACATTAAATATATATTACATAGTGTACATAAAATATCACAAAGTACACCAAATATGTGTTATATATACTGTAAATAAACTATCAAAAACTACAGTAATTACATTTAATATACTGTACATAAAATATCAAAAAGTACACCAAATATGTGTTATATATACTGTAAATAAACTATAAAATCTACAGTAATTATATTTAATATACTGTACAAGAAATATCAAAAATTACACCAAATGTATATTATATACTGTAAATAAAATAACAAAAAGGACAGTGAATATATGTTACACTCTATGTAAAATATCAAAAACTGCAAATATATATTATATAATATACATAAAATATGAAAAGTACACCAAATATATCTTATATACTGTACATAAAATATCAAATGTACAGTAAATATATTTCATATATTGTACATATAATATTAACTAAAAGTACACAAAATACATTTTATATAGTGTAAATAAAATATCAAAAAGTACAGTAAATATACATTACATACCATATGTAAAATATCACAACCTACACCAAATATATATTATGTAATTTACATAAAATATCAAAAGGACACCAAATATATCTTATATACTGAACATAAAATATCGAAAAGTACAGTAAATATATTTCATATATTGTACATATAATATTAACTAAAAGTACACCAAATACATTTTATATAGTGTCAATAAAATATCAAAAATTACAGTAAATATATATTACATACTGTACATAAAATATCAAAAAGTACACCAAATATGTGTTATATATACTGTGAATAAACTATCAAAAATTATACTAATTATATTTAATATACTGTGCATAAAATATCAAAAATTACACCAAATGTATATTATTTACTGTAAATAAAATTCCAAAAATTTCAGTAAATATATATTATATACCTATGTAAAATATCACAATCTACACCAAATATATATTGTATAATTTACATAAAATATCAAAAGGACACCAAATATACCTTATATACTGTACATAAAATATCAAAATGTACAGTAAATATATTTCATATATTGTACATATAATATTAACTAAAAGTACACCAAATGCATTTTATATACTGTAAGTAAAATATCAAAAATTGCAGTAAATATATATTACATACTGTACATAAAATCTCAAAAAGTACACCAAATATGTGTTATATATACTGTAAACAAACTATCAAAAAGTACAGTAATTATATTTAATATACTGGACATAAAATATCAAAAATTACACCAAATGTATACTATTTACAGTAAATAAAATATCAAAAAGTACAGTAAATATATATTACACACCCTATGTAAAATATCACAAACTGCACCAAATATATATTATTTAATTTACATAAAATAACAAAAGGACACCAAATATACCTTATATACTGTACATAAAATATCAAAATATACAGTAAATATATTTCATATATTGTATAAATAATATTACCTAAATGTACATCAAATACATATTTTATACTGTAAATAAAATATCAAAAATTACAGTAAATATGTATTACATACTGTATATAAAATATCAAAATGTACACCAAATATGTGTTATATATACTGTAAATAAAGTATAAAAAACTACAGAAATTGTATTTAATATACTGTACATAAAATATCAAAAATTACACCAAATGTATATTATATACTGTAAATAAAATATCAAAAAGACAGTAAATATATATTACACTCTATGTAAAATATCAAAAACTACAAATATATATTATATAATTTACTTAAAATATCAAAAGGACAAAAAGTATATCTTATATACTGTACATAAAATATCAAAAAGTACAGTAAATGTATTTCATATATTGTACATAGAATATTAACTAAAAGTACACCAAATACATTTTATATACTGTAAATAAAATATCAAAAAGTACAGTAAATATATATTACATACTGTACATAAAATATCAAAAAGTACACCAAATATGTGTTATATATACTGTAAATAAACTATCAAAAACTACAGTAATTATATTTAATATACTGTACATAAAATATCAAAAATTACACCAAATGTATATTATATACTGTAAATAAAATGTCAAAAAGGACAGTAAATATATATTACACTCTATGTAAAATATCAAAAACTAAAAATATATATTATATAATTTACATAAAATATCAAAAGGACACCAAATATATCTTCTATACTGTACATAAAATATCAATATGTACAGTAAATATATTTCATATATTGTACATATAATATGAACTAAAATTACACCAAATACATTTTATATACTGTAAATAAAATATCAAAAAGTGCAGTAAATATATATTACATAGTTTACATAAAATATCAAAAAATACATCTAATGTGTGTTATATATACTGTAAATAAACTATCAAAAACTACAGTAATTATATTGATTATACTGTACATAAAATATCAAAAATTACACCAAATGTATGATATTTACTGTAAATAAAATATCAAAATTACAGTAATTATATATTACACACCATATGTAAAATATCACAATCTACACCAATTATATATTATATAATTTACATAAAATATCGAAAGGACACCAAATAAATCTTATATACTGTACATAAAATATCAAAAATTACAGTAAATATATTTCATATATTGTACATGTAATATTAACTAAAATACACCAAATACATTTTATATAGTGTAAATAAAATATCAAAAATTACAGTAAATATATATTACATACTGTACATAAAATATCAAAAAGTACACCAAATATGTGTTATATATACTGTAAATAAACTATCAAAAACTACAGTAATTATATTTAATATACTGTATATAAAATAGCAAAAATTACACCAAATGTATATTATTTACTTTAAATAAAATATCAAAAAGTACAGTAAATATATATTACACACCCTATGTAAAATATCACAAACTACACCAAATATATATTATATAAATTACATAAAATATCAAAAGGACACCAAATATACCTTATATACTGTACATAAAATATCAAAATATACAGTAAATATATTTCATATATTGTACATATAATATTAACTAAAAGTACACCAAATACATTTTATAGACTGTAAATAAAATATCAAAAATTACAATAAATATATATTACATACTGTACATAAAATATCAAAAAGTCCATCAAATATGTGTTATATATACTGTAAATGAACTATCAAAATCTACAGTAATTTTATTTAATATACTGTACATAAAATATCAAAAATTACACCAAATGTATATAATTTACTGTAAATAAAATATCAAAAAGTACAGTAAATATATATTACACACCATATGTAAAATATCACAATCTACACCAAATATATATTATATAATTCACATAAAATATCAAAAGGACACCAAATATATCTTATATACTGTACATAAAATATCAAAAGTACAGTAAATATATTTCATATATTGTATATATAATACTAACTAAAATTACACCAAATACATTTTATATAGTGTAAACAAAATATCAAAAAGTACCGTAAATATATATTACACACCATATGTAAAATATCACAATCTACACCAAATATATATTATATAATTCACATAAAATATCAAAAGGACACCAAATATATCTTATATACTGTACATAAAATATCAAAAGTACAGTAAATATATTTCATATATTGTATATATAATACTAACTAAAATTACACCAAATACATTTTATATAGTGTAAACAAAATATCAAAAAGTACAGTAAATATATATTACACACCATATGTAAAATATCACAATATACACCAAATATATATTATATAATCTACATAAAATATCAAAAGGATACCATATATATCTTATATACCGTACATAAAATATCAAAGGGTACAATAAATATATTTCATATGTTGTACATATAATATTAACTAAAGTACACCAAATACATTTTATATAGTGTAAATAAAATACCAAAAATTACGATGAATATATATTACATACTGTACATACAATATCAAAAAGTACACCAAATATGTGTTATATATACTCTAAATAAACTATCAAAAACTACAATAATTATATTTAATATACTGTACATAAAATATAAAAAATTACAACAAATGTATAATATACTGCAAATAAAATATCAAAAAGTACAGTAAATATATATTACACAACCTATGTAAAATATCACAAACTACACCAAATATATATTATATAATTTACATAAAATATAAAAAGGACACCAAATATATCTTATATACTGTACATAAAATATCAAAATGTACAGTAAATATATTTCATATATTGAACATATAATATTAACTAAAAGTACAGCAAATACATTTTATATAGTGTAAATAAAATATCAAATAGTACAGTAAATATATATTACACACCATATGTAAAATATCACAATCTATGCCAAATATATATTATATAATTTACATAAAATATCAAAAGGACACCAAATATATCTTATATACTGTACATAAAATATCAAAAAGTACAGTAAATATATGTAATATATTGTACATATAATATTACCTAAAAGTACACCAAATACATTTTATATAGTGTAAATAAAATATCGAAAATTACAGTGAATATATATCACATACTGTACATAAAATATCAAAAAGTACACCAAATATTTGTTACATATACTCTAAATAAACTATGAAAATCTACAGTAATTATATTAATATACTGTACATAAAACATCAAAAATTACACCAAATGTATATTATTTACTGTAAATAAAATACCAAAAAGTAGAGTAAATATATATTACACACCCTATGTAAAATATCACAATCTTCACCAAATATATATTATATAATTTACATAAAATATCGAAAGGACACAAAATATATCTTATATACTGTACATAAAATATCAAAAAGTACAGTAAATATATTTCATATATTGTACATATAATATTAACTAAAAGTACACCAAATACATTTTATATAGTGTAAATAAAATATCAAAAATTACAGTAAATATATATTACATACTGTACATAAAATATCAAAAAGTACACCAAATATGTGTGATATATACAGTGTAAATAAACTATAAAAAACTACAGTAATTATATTTAATATACTGTACATAAAATATCAAAAATTACAACAAATGTATATTATATACTGTAAATAATATATCAAAAAGGACAGTAAATATATATTACACTCTATGTAAAATATCAAAAACTACAAATATATATTATATAATTTACATAAAATATCAAAAGGACAAAAAGTATGTCTTATATACTGTACATAAAATATCAAAAATTTCAGTAAATATATTACACATATTGTACATATAATATTAACTAAACGTACACCAAATAAATTTTATATAGTGTAAATAAAATATCAAAAATTACAGTGAATATATATTACATACTGTACATAAAATATCAAAAAGTACAACAAATATGTGTTATATATTCTGTTAATAAACTGCCAAATCTACATTAATTATATTTAATATAATGTACATAAAATATCAAAAATTACACCAAATGTATATTATTTACTGTAAATAAAATACCAAAAAGTATAGTAGATATATATTACACACCCTATGTAAAATATCACAAACTACACCGAATTTATATTATATAATTTACATAAAATATCAAAAGGACACCAATTATACCTTATATACTGTACATAAAATATCAAAATATACAGTAAATATATTTCATATATTGTAAATATAATATTAACTAAAAGTACACCAAATACATTTTATATACTGTAGGTAAAATATCAAAAATTGCAGTAAATATATATTACATACTGTACATAAAATCTCAAAAAGTACACCAAATATGTGTTATATATACTGTAAACAAACTATCAAAAAGTACAGTAATTATATTTAATATACTGGACATAAAATATCAAAAATTACACCAAATGTATACTATTTACTGTAAATAAAATATCAAAAAGTACAGTAAATATATATTACACACCATATGTAAAATATCACAATCTACACCAAATATATATTATATAATTTACATAAAATATCAAAAGGACAACAAATATATCTTATATACCGTATATAAAATATCAAAAGTACAGTAAATATATTTCATATATTGTACATACAATATTAACTAAAAGTACACCAAATATATTTTATATAGTGTAAATAAAATATCAAAAGTACAGTAAATATGTATTATATACTGTAAATGAAATATCAAAACGTACACCAAATATGTGTTATATATACTGTAAATAAACTTTAAAATCTACAGTAATTATATTTAATATACTGTACAAAAAATATCAAAAATTACACCAAATGTATATTATACACTGTAAATAAAATATCAAAAAGGACAGTAAATATATATTACACTCTATGTAAAATATCAAAAACTACAAATATATATTATATAATTTACATTAAATATCAAAAGTACACATTTTATATACTGTAAATAAAAATCAAAAAGTACAGTAAATATATATTACACACCATATGTAAAATATCGCAATCTACGCCAAATATATATAATATAATTTTCATAAAATATCAAAAGGACACCAAAAATATCTTGTATACTGTACATAAGATATGAAAAAGTACAGTAAATATATTTCATATATTGTACATATAACATTAACTAAAAGTACACCAAATACATTTTATATACTGTAAATAAAATATCAAAAATTACAGTATATATATATTACATACAGTACATAAAACAGCAAAAAGTACACCAAATATGTGTTATATATACTATAAATAAACTATCAAAAACTACAGTAATTATATTTAATGTACTGTACATAAAATATCAATAATTACACCAAATGTATATTATTTACTGTAAATAAAATATCAAAAAGTACAGTTAATATATATTACACACCTTATGTAATATATCACAATCTACACCAAATATATATTATATAATTTACATAAAATATCAAAAGGACACCAAATATATCTTATATAGTGTACATAAAATATCAAAATGTACAGTAAATATATTTCATATATTGTACATATAATACTAACTGAAAGTACACCAAATACATTTTATATAGTGTAAATAAAATATCAAAAAGTACAGTAAATATATATTACACACCATATGTAAAATATCACAATATACACCAAATATATATTAAATAATTTACATAAAATATCAAAAGGACAACAAATATATCTTATATACTGTACATAAAATATCAAAAAGTAGAGTAAATATATTTCATATATTGTACATATAATATTAACTAAAAGTACACCAAATACATTTTATATACTGTAAATAAAGTATCAAAAATTACAGTGAATATATATTACATACTGTACATACAATATCAAAAAGTACACCAAATATGTGTTATATATACTGTAAATAAACTATCAAAAACTACAATAATTATATTTAATATACTGTACATAAAATATAAAAAATTACACCGAATGTATAGTATACTGCAAATAAAATATCAAAAAGTACAGTAAATATATATTACACAACTTATGTAAAATATCACAAACTACACCAAATATATATTATATAATTTACATAATATATCAAAAGGACACCAAATATATCTTATATACTGTACATAAAATATCAAAAATTTCAGTAAATATATTACACATATTGTACATATAATATTAACTAAACGTACACCAAATAAATTTTATATAGTGTAAATAAAATATCAAAAATTACAGTGAATATATATTACATACTGTACATAAAATATCAAAAAGTACAACAAATATGTGTTATATATTCTGTTAATAAACTGCCAAATCTACATTAATTATATTTAATATAATGTACATAAAATATCAAAAATTACACCAAATGTATATTATTTACTGTAAATAAAATACCAAAAAGTATAGTAGATATATATTACACACCCTATGTAAAATATCACAAACTACACCGAATTTATATTATATAATTTACATAAAATATCAAAAGGACACCAATTATACCTTATATACTGTACATAAAATATCAAAATATACAGTAAATATATTTCATATATTGTAAATATAATATTAACTAAAAGTACACCAAATACATTTTATATACTGTAGGTAAAATATCAAAAATTGCAGTAAATATATATTACATACTGTACATAAATTCTCAAAAAGTACACCAAATATGTGTTATATATACTGTAAACAAACTATCAAAAAGTACAGTAATTATATTTAATATACTGGACATAAAATATCAAAAATTACACCAAATGTATACTATTTACTGTAAATAAAATATCAAAAAGTACAGTAAATATATATTACACACCATATGTAAAATATCACAATCTACACCAAATATATATTATATAATTTACATAAAATATCAAAAGGACAACAAATATATCTTATATACCGTATATAAAATATCAAAAGTACAGTAAATATATTTCATATATTGTACATACAATATTAACTAAAAGTACACCAAATATATTTTATATAGTGTAAATAAAATATCAAAAGTACAGTAAATATGTATTATATACTGTAAATGAAATATCAAAACGTACACCAAATATGTGTTATATATACTGTAAATAAACTTTAAAATCTACAGTAATTATATTTAATATACTGTACAAAAAATATCAAAAATTACACCAAATGTATATTATACACTGTAAATAAAATATCAAAAAGGACAGTAAATATATATTACACTCTATGTAAAATATCAAAAACTACAAATATATATTATATAATTTACATTAAATATCAAAAGTACACATTTTATATACTGTAAATAAAAATCAAAAAGTACAGTAAATATATATTACACACCATATGTAAAATATCGCAATCTACGCCAAATATATATAATATAATTTTCATAAAATATCAAAAGGACACCAAAAATATCTTGTATACTGTACATAAGATATGAAAAAGCACAGTAAATATATTTCATATATTGTACATATAACATTAACTAAAAGTACACCAAATACATTTTATATACTGTAAATAAAATATCAAAAATTACAGTAAATATATATTACATACAGTACATAAAACAGCAAAAAGTACACCAAATATGTGTTATATATACTATAAATAAACTATCAAAAACTACAGTAATTATATTTAATGTACTGTACATAAAATATCAATAATTACAGCAAATGTATATTATTTACTGTAAATAAAATATCAAAAAGTACAGTTAATATATATTACACACCTTATGTAATATATCACAATCTACACCAAATATATATTATATAATTTACATAAAATATCAAAAGGACACCAAATATATCTTATATAGTGTACATAAAATATCAAAATGTACAGTAAATATATTTCATATATTGTACATATAATACTAACTGAAAGTACACCAAATACATTTTATATAGTGTAAATAAAATATCAAAAAGTACAGTAAATATATATTACACACCATATGTAAAATATCACAATATACACCAAATATATATTAAATAATTTACATAAAATATCAAAAGGACAACAAATATATCTTATATACTGTACATAAAATATCAAAAAGTAGAGTAAATATATTTCATATATTGTACATATAATATTAACTAAAAGTACACCAAATACATTTTATATACTGTAAATAAAGTATCAAAAATTACAGTGAATATATATTACATACTGTACATACAATATCAAAAAGTACACCAAATATGTGTTATATATACTGTAAATAAACTATCAAAAACTACAATAATTATATTTAATATACTGTACATAAAATATAAAAAATTACACCGAATGTATAGTATACTGCAAATAAAATATCAAAAAGTACAGTAAATATATATTACACAACTTATGTAAAATATCACAAACTACACCAAATATATATTATATAATTTACATAATATATCAAAAGGACACCAAATATATCTTATATACTGTATGTAAAATATCAAAATGTACAGTATATATATTTCATATATTGTACATATAATATTAACTAAAAGTACACCAAATACATTTTATATACTGTAAAGAAAATATCAAAAATTACAGTAAATATATATTACATACTGTACATAAAACATCAAAAAGTACACCAAATATGTGTTATATATACTGTAAATAAACTATCAAAAACTACAGTAATTATATTTAATATACTGTACATAAAACATCAAAAATTACACCAAATGTATGATATTAACTGTAAATAAAATATCAAAAGGTACAGTAAACATATATTACACACCATATGTAAAATATCACAATCTTCACCAAATATATATTATATAATTTACATAAAATATCGAAAGGACACAAAATATATCTTATATACTGTACATAAAATATCAAAAAGTACAGTAAATATATTTCATATATTGTACATATAATATTAACTAAAAGTACACCAAGTACATTTTATATACTGTAAATAAAATATCAAAAACTACAGTAAATATACATTACATATTGTACATAATATATCAAAAAGTACACCAAATATGTGTTATATATACTGTAAATAAACTATCAAAGTCTACAGTAATTATGTTTAATATACAGTACATAAAATATCAAAAATTACACCAAAAGTATATTATATACTGTAAATAAAATATCAAAAATTCAGTAAGTATATATTACATACTGTACATAAAATATCAAAAAGTACACAAAATATGTGTTATATATACTGTAAATAAACTATCAAAAACTACAGTAATTACATTTAATATACTGTACATAAAACATCAAAAATTACACCAAATGTATATTATATACTCTAAATAAAATATGAAAAACGACAGTAAATATATACTACACACCGTATGTAAAATATCAAAATCTACACCAAATATATATTATATAATTTACATAAAATATCAAAAGGACACCAAATATATCTTATATAGTGTACATAAAATATCAAAATGTACAGTAAATATATTTCATATATTGTACATATAATACTAACTGAAAGTACACCAAATACATTTTATACAGTGTAAATAAAATATCAAAAAGTACAGTAAATATATTTCATATATTGTATACATAATATTAACTAAAAGTACGCCAAATACATTTTATATACTGTAAATTAAATATCAAAAAGTACAGTAAATATATATTACACACCATTTGTAAAATATCACAATCTACACAAAATATATATTATATAATTTACATAAAATATTAAAAGGACACCAAATATATCTTATATACTGTACGTAAAATATCAAAAAGTACAGTAAATATATTTCATATATTGTATACATAATATTAACTAAAAGTACGCCAAATACATTTTATATACTGTAAATTAAATATCAAAAGTACAGTAAATATATATTACATTCTGTACATATAATATCAAAAAGTACACCAAATATGTGTTATAAATACTCTAAATAAACTATCAAAAGCTACAGTAATTATATTTAATATACTGTAAATAAAATATCAAAAATTAAACCAAATGTATATTATTTATAGTAAATAAAATATCAAAAAGTACAGTAAATATATATTACACACCCTATGTAAAATATCACAAACTACACCAAATATATATTATATAATTTACATAAAATATCAAAAGGCCACCAAATACACCTTATATACTGTACATAAAATATCAAGATGTACAGTAAATATATTTCATATATTGTATACATAATATTAACTAAAAGTACGCCAAATACATTTTATATACTGTAAATAAAATATCAAAAATTACAGTAAATATATATTACATACTGTACATAAAATATCAAAAAGTACACCAAATATGTGTTATATATACTGTAAATAAACTGTCAAAAACTACAGTAATTATATTTAATATACTGTACATAAAGTATCAAAAATTACACCAAATGTATATTATTTACTGTATATAAAATATCAAAAAGTACAGTACATATATATTACACACCATATGTAAGATATCACAATCTACACCAAATATATATTATATAATTTACATAAAATATCAAAAGGACACCAAATATATCTTCTATACTGTACATAAAATATCAAAATGTACAGTAAATATATTTCATATATTGTACATATAATATTAACTAAATGTACACCAAATACATTTTATATAGTGTAAATAAAATATCAATAATACAGTAAATATATATTACACACCTTATGTAAAATATCACAATCTACGCCAAACATATATTATTTAATTTACATAAAATATCAAAAGGACACCAAATATATCTTACATACTGTACATAAAATATCAAAAAGTACAGTAAATATATTTCATATATTGTACATATAATATTAACTAAAAGTACACCAAATACATTTTATATACTGTGAATAAATTATCAAAAAGTACAGTTAATATATATTACATACTGTACATAAAATATCAAAAAGTACACCAAATATGTGTTATATATACTGTAAATAAACTATGAAAAACTACAGTAATTATATTTAATATACTGTACATAAAATATCAAAAATTACACCAAATGTACATTATATACTGTAAATAAAATGTCAAAAAAGACAGTAAATATATATGACACACCCTATGTAAAATATCAAAATGTACACCAAATACATATTTTTTAATTTACATAAACTTTCAAAAGTACACCATATATAATATATAGTGTACATAATATATCAAAAAGTACAGTAAATATATTTCATATATTGTACATATAATATTAACTAAAAGTAAACCAAATACATTTTATATACTGTAAATAAAGTATCAAAATACAGTAAATATATATTACATACTCTACATAAAATATCAATAAGTACACCAAATATATGTTATATATACTGTAAATAAACTGTCAAAAACTACAGTAAGTTTATTTAATACACTGTACATAAAATATAAAAAATTACATCAAATGTATATTATATACTGTAAATAAAATATCAAAAAGGAAAGTAAATACATATGACACACCCTATGTAAAATATCAAAAACTACACCAAATATATATTATATAATTTACAAAAAATATCAAAAGACCACCAAATATATCTTATATACTGTACATAAAATATCAAAAACTACAGTAAATATGTTTCATATATTGTGCATATAATATTAACTAAAAGTACACCAAATACATTTTATATACTGTAAATAAAATTTCATATGTACAGTAAATATATATTACATACTGTATATAAAATATCAAAAAGTACACGAAATATGTGTTATATATACTGTAAATAAACTATCAAAAACTACAGTAATTATATTTAATATACTGTACATAAAATATCAAAAATTACACCAAATGTATATTATATACTCTAAATAAAAGATGAAAAATGACAGTTAGTATATATTACACTCTGTGTGAAATATCAAAAACTACACCAATTATATACTATATAATTTACATAAAATATCAAAAGGACACCAAATATAGATTATATACTGTACATAAAACATCAAAAAGTACAGCAAATATATTTCATATATTGTACATATAATATTAACTAAAAGTACAACAAATATATTTTATATAGTGTAAATAAAACATCAAAAAGTACAATAAATATATATTATATACTGTACATATAATATCAAAAAGTACACCAAATATGTGGTATATATACTGTAAATAAACTATCAAAAACTGCAGTAATTATATTTATTATAATGTACATAAAATATCAAAAATTACACCAAATGTATATTATATACTGTAAATAAAATATCAAAATTACAGTAAATATATATTACATACTCTACATAAAATATCAAAAAGTTCACCAAATATGTGTTATATATACTGTAAATAAACTATCAAAAACTACAGAAATTATATTTAATATACTCTAAATAAAATATCAAAAATTACACCAAATATTTGTTATATATATTGTAAATAAACTATCAAAAATTACAGTAATTATATTTAATATACTGTACATAAAATATAAAAAATTACACCAAATGTATATTAAATACTGTAAATAAAATATCAAAAAGGAAAGTAAATACATATGACACACCCTATGTAAAATATCAAAAACTACACCAAATATATATTATATAATTTATATAAAATATCAAAAGGACACCAGATATATCTTATATACTGTACATAAAATATCAAAAAGTACAGTAAATGCATTTCATATATTGTGCATATAATATTAACTAAAAGTACACCAAATACATTTTATACACTGTAAATAAAATATCAAAAAGGACAGTAAATATATATTACATACTGTACATAAAATATCAAAAAGTACACCAAATATGTGTTATATATACTGTAAATAAACTCTCAAAAACTACAGTAATTATATTTCATATATTGTACATATAATATTAACTAAAAGTACACCAAATACATTTTATATACTGTAAATAAAATATCATAAAGTACACTAAAGATATATTACATACACTACATAAAATATCAAAAAGTTCTCCAAATATGTGTTATATATACTGTAAATAAACTATCAAAAACTACAGTAATTATATTTAATATACTCTACATAAAATATCAAAAATTACACCAAATATGTGTTATATATACTGTACATAAACTATCAAAATCTGCAGTAATTATATTTAATATACTGTACATAAAATATAAAAAATTACACCAAATGTATATGATATACTGTAATCAAAATATCTAAAAGTACAGTAAATATATATTACACACCCTATGTAAAATATCAAAAACTACACCAAATATATATTGTATAATATACATAAAATATCAAAAGACCAACAAATATATCTTATATACTGTACATAAAATATCAAAAACTACAGTAAATATGTTTCATATATTGTACATATAATATTAACTAAAAGTACACCAAATACATTTTATATACTGTAAATAAAATTTCAAAATGTACAGTAAATATATATTACATACTGTATATAAAATATCAAAAAGTACACCAAATATGTGTTATATATACTGTAAATAAACTATCAAAAACTACAGTAATTATATTTAATATACTCTACATAAAATATCAAAAATTACACCAAATCTATATTATATACTCTAAATAAAAGATGAAAAATGACAGTAAATATATATTACACTCTGTGTGAAATATCAAAAACTACACCAATTATATACTATATAATTTACATAAAATATCAAAAGGGCACCAAATATAGATTATATACTGTACATAAAATATCAAAAAGTACAGCAAATATATTTCATATATTGTACATATAATATTAACTAAAAGTACACCAACTATATTTTATATAGTGTAAATAAAACATCAAAATGTACAGTAAATATATATTACATACTGTACATAAAATATCAAAAAGTACACCAAATATGTGTTATAAATACTGTAAATAAACTATCAAAAACTACAGTACCGATATTTAATATACTGTACATAAAATATCAAAAATTACACCAAATGTATATTATATACTGTAAATTACATATGAAAAAGACAGGAAATATATACTACACACCCTATGGAAAATATCAAAAACTGCACCAAATATATATTATATAATTTACATAAAATATCAAAAGGACACCAAATATATCTTATATACTGTACATAAAATATCAAAAAGTTCAGGAAATATATTTCATATATTGAACATATAATATTAACTAAAAGTACACCAAATACATTTTTTATACTGTAAATAAAATATCAAAAAGTACACCAAATATGTGTTATATATACTGTAAATAAACTATCAAAACCTACAGTAATTACATTTAATATACTGTACATAAAATATCAAAAATTACACCAAATGTTTATTATATACTCTAAATAAAATATGAAAAAGACAGTAAATATATATTACGCACACTATGTAAAATATCAAAAACTATACCAAATATATAATATATAATTTACATAAAAAATCAAAAGTACACCAAATACATATTATATACTGTACATAAAATATGAAAAATACAGTAAATATATTTCATATATTGTACATATAATATTAACTAAAAGTACACCAAATACATTTTATATACTGTAAATAAAGTATCAAAAAGTACAGTAAATACATATTACATACTGTACATAAAATATCAAAAAGTACACCAAATACGTGTTATATATACTGTAAATAAACTATCAAAAACTACAGTAATTATATTTAATATACTGTACATAAAATATCAAAAATTACACAAAATGTATATTATATACTCTAAATATAATATCAAAAAGGACAGTAAATACATACTACACACCCTATGTAAAATATCAAGTACTACACCAAATATATATATTATAATTTACATAAAATATCAAAAGGACACCAAATATATCTTATATAATGTACATAAAATATGAAAAAGTACAGTAAATATATTTCATATATTGTACATATAATATTAACTAAAAGTACACCAAATACATTTTATATACTGTAAATAATATATCCGAAAGTACAGTAAATGTATATTACATACTGTACTTAAATTATCAAAATGTATACCAAATATGTGTTATATATACTGTAAATAAACTATCAAAAAAACAGTAATTATATTTAATATACTGTACATAAAATATCAAAAATTACACCAAATGTATATTATATACTGTAAATAAAATATCAAAAAGGACAGTAGATATATATGACACACCCTATGTAATATATCAAAAACTACACCAAATATATATTATATAATTGAGATAAAATATCAAAAGGACACCAAATATATCTTATATAATGTACATAAAATATCAAAAAGTACAGTAAATATATTTCATATATTGTACATATAATATTAACTAAAAGAACACCAAATACATTTTACGTAGTGTAAATAAAATATCAAAAACTACAGTAAATATATATTACATACTGTACATAAAATATCACAAAGGACACCAAATATGTGTTATATATACTGTAAATAAACTATCAAAAACTACAGTAATTATATTTAATATACTGTACATAAAATATGAAAAATTACACCAAATGTATATTATAAACTGTAAATAAAATATCAAAAAGGACAGTAAATATATATGACACTCCCTATGTAAAATATCAAAAACTACACCAATTATATATTATATAATTTACATAAAATATCAAAAGGACACCAAATATATCTTATATACTGTACATAAACTATCAAAAATACAGTAAATATGTTCCATATATAGTACATATAATATTAACTAAAAGTACACCAAATACATTTTATATACTGTAAATAAAATTTCAAAATTACAGTAAATATATTACATACTGTACATAAAATATCAAAAAGTACACCAAATATGTGTTATATATACTGTAAATAAAATATCAAATACTACAGGGATTATATTTAATATACTGTACATAAAATATCAAAAATTACACCAAATGTATATTATATACTGTAAATAAAACATCAAAAAGTACAGTTAATATATATTACACACCCTATGTAAAATATCAAAAACTACACCAAATATGTATTATATAATTTACATAAAATATCAAAAGGACACCAAATGTATCTTATATACTGTACATAAAATATCAAAAAGTACAGTAAATATATTTCATATATTGTACATATAATATTAACTAAAAGTACACCAAACACATTTTATATACTGTAAATAAAATATCAAAAATTTCAGTAAATATATATTACATACTGTACATAAAATATCAAAAAGTACAACAAATATGTGTCATATATACTGTAAATTAACTATCATAAACTACAGTAATTATATTTAATATACTGTACGTAAAATATCAAATATTACACCAAATGTATATTATGTACTGTAAATAAAATATCAAAAAGACAGTAAATATATATGACACACCCTATGTAAAATATCAAAAACTACAACAAATATGTATTATATAATTTACATAAAATATCAAAAGGACACGATATATATCTTATATACTGTACATAAAATATAAAAAAGTACAGTAAATATATTTCATAGATTGTACATATAATATTAACTACAAGTACACCAAATACATTTTATATACTGTAAATAAAATATCAAAATGTACAGTAAATATATATTACATACTGTACATAAAATATCAAAAAGTACACCAAATATGTGTTATAAATACTGTAAATAAACTATCAAAAACTACAGTACCGATATTTAATATACTGTACATAAAATATCAAAAATTACACCAAATGTATATTATATACTGTAAATTACATATCAAAAAGACAGGAAATATATACTACACACCCTATGTAAAATATCAAAAACTACACCAAATATATATTATATAATTTACATAAAATATCAAAAGGACACCAAATGTATCTTATATAGTGTACATAAAATATCAAAAAGTACAGCAAATATGTTTCATATATTGTACATATAATATTAACTAAAAGTACACCAAATACATTTTATATACTGTAAATAAAATATCAAAAATTTCAGTAAATATATATTACATACTGTACATAAAATATCAAAAAGTACACCAAATATGTGTCATATATACTGTAAATAAACTATCAAAAACTACAGTAATTATATATAATATACTGTACATTAAATATCAAAAATGACACCAAATGTATATTACATACTGTAGATAAAATATCAATAATGACAGTAAATATATATGACACACCCTATGTAAAATATCAAAAACTACACCAAATATATAATATTTAAATTACATAAAATATCAAAAGGACACCAAATATATCTTACATACCGTACATAAAATATCCAAAAGTACAGTAAATATATTTCACATATTGTACATGTAATATTAACTAAAAGTACACCGAATACATTTTATATACTGTAAATAAAATAACAAAATGTGCGGTAAATAAATATTATATACTGTAAATAAAATATCAAAAAGTACACCAAATATATGTTATATATACTGTAAATAAACTATCAAATCTGCAGTAATTATATTTAATATACTGTACATAATATATCAAAAATTACACCAAATGTATATTATATACTGTAAAGAGAATATCAAAATTACATTAAATATATATTACACAGCCTATGTAAAATATCAAAAACTACACCAAATATATATTGTACAATTTACATAAAATATCAAAAATCCACAAAATATATATTTTATACTGTACATAAAATATCAAAAAGTACAGTAAATATGTTTCATATATTGTACATATAATATTAACAAAAATTACACCAAATACATTTAATATACTGTAAATAAAATTTCAAAGTTACAGTAAATATATATTACATACTGTACATAATATATCAAAAAGTACACCAAATATGTGTTATATATACTGTATATAAACTATCAAAAACTACAGTAGTTATATTTAATATACTGTACATAAAATATTAAAAATTACACCAAATGTATATTATATACACTAAATAAAATATGAAAAAGGACACTAAATATATATTACACTCTATGTAAATTATCAAAAACTACACAAAATATATATTATATAATTTACATAAAATATCAAAAGGACCCCAAATATATCTTATATACTGTACATAAAATATCAAAAAGTACAGTAAATATATTTCATATATTGTACATATAATATTAACTAAAAATTCACCAAATATATTTTATATACTGTAAATAAAATATCAAAAAGTACAGTATATATATTACATACTGTACATAAAACATCAAAAAGTACATGAAATATGTGTTATATATACTGTAAATAAGCTATCAAAAACTACAGTAATTATATTTAATATACTGTACGTAAAATATCAAAAATGACACCACATGTATATTATATACTGTAAATAAAATATAAAAAAGACAGTAAATATATATTCCACCCTAGGTAAAATATCAAAAACTACACCAAATATATATTATATAATTTACATAAAATATCAAAAGGACACCAAATATATATTATATACTGTGCATAAAATATCAAAAAGTACAGTAAATATATTTCATATATTGTACATATAATATTAACGAAAAGTACACCAAATACATTTTATATACTCTAAATAAAATATAAAAAAGTACAGTAAATATATGTTACATTCTGTACATAAAATATCAAAAAGTACACCAAATATGTGCTATATATACTGTAAATAAACTACCAAAAACTACAGTTATTATATTTAATATACTGTACATAAAATATCAAAAATTACACCAAATGTATATTATATACTCTAAATAAAATATGAAAAAGGACAGTAAATATATATCACACTCTATGAAAATTATCAAATCTACACCAAATATATATTATATAATTTACATAAAATATCAAAAGGACACCAAATATATATTATATACTGTACATATAATATCAAAAAGTACAGTAAATATATATTACATACTGTACATAAAATATCAAAAAGTACACGAAATATGTGTTATATATACTGTAAATAAACTATCAAAAACTACAATAATTATATTTAATATACTGTACATAAAATATCCAAAATTACACAAATGTATATTATACACTGTAAATAAAATATAAAAAATGACAGTAAATATATACTACACCCTATGTAAAATATCAAAAACTACACCATATATATATTATATAATTTACGTAAAATATCAAAAGGACACAAAATATATATTATATACAGTACATAAAATATCAAAAAGCACAGTAAATATATTTCATATAATGTACATATAATATTAAAGAAAAGTACACCAAATACATTTTATATACTGTAAATAAAATATAAAAAAGTACAGTAAATATATGTTACATACTGTACATAAAATATCAAAAAGTACACCAAATATGTGCTCTATATACTGTAAATAAACTATCAAAAACTTCCGTAATTATATTTAATATACTGTACATAAAATATTAAAAATTACACCAAATGTATATTATATACTATAAAATATGAAAAAGGACAGTAAATATATATTACACTCTATGTTATTTATCAAATCTACACCAAATATATATTATATAATTTACATAAAATATCAAAAGGACACCAAATATATATTATATACTATACATAAAATATCAAATAGTACAGTAAATATATATTACATACTGTACATAAAACATCAAAAAGTTCACCAAATATGTGTTATATATACTGTAAATAAACTATCAAAAACTACAATAGTTATATTTAATATACTGTACATAAAATATCCAAAATTACACCAAATGTATATTATATACTGTAAATAAAATATCAAAAAGGACAGTAAATATATACTACACACCCTATGTAAAATATCAAAAACTACACCAAATATATATTATATAATTTACATAAAATATCAAAAGGACACCAAATATATGTTATATACTGTACATAAAATACCAAAATTCAGTAAATATATTTCATATATTGTACATATAATATTAACTAAAAGTACACCAAATACATTTTATATACTGTAAATAAAATATCAAAATGTACAGTAAATATATGCTACATACTGTACATAAAATATCAAAAAGTACACCAAATATGTGTTATATATACTGTAAATAAACTATCAAAAACTACAGTACCTATTCTTAATATAGTGTACATAAAATATCAAAAATGACACCAAATGTATATTATATACGGTAAATAAAATATCAAAAAGAGAGGAAATATATACTACACACCCTATGTAAAATATCAAAAACTACACAAAATATATATTATATAATTTACATAAAATATCAAAAGGACACCAAATATATCTTATATACTGTACATAAAATATCAAAAAGTACAGAAAATGTATTTCATATATTGTACATGTAATATTAACTAAAAGTACACCAAATACATTTTATATACTGTAAATAAAATATCAATAATGACAGTAAATATATATGACACACCCTATATAAAATATCAAAAACTACACCAGATATATAATATTTAATTTACATAAAATAACAAAAGGACACCAAATATATCTTAAATACCGTACATAAAATATCAAAATGTACAGGAAATATATTTCATATATTGTACATATAATATTAACTAAAAGTACACCAAATACACTTTATATACTGTAAATAAAATATCAAAAAGTACAGTAAATATATATTACACACCCTATGTAAAATATCAAAAACTACACCAAATATATATTATATAATTTACATAAAATATCAAAAGGACACCAAATGTATCTTATATACTGTACATAAAGTATCAAAAATACAGTAAATATATTTCATATATTGTACATATAATATTAACTAAAAGTACACCAAATACATTTTATATACTGTAAATGAAATATCAAAAAGTACAGTAAATATATATTACATAATGTACATAAAATATCAAAAAGTACACCAAGTTTGTGTTATATATACTGTAAATAAACTATCAAACACTACAGTAATTATATTTAATATACTGTACATAAAATATCAAAAATTACACCAAATGTATATTATATACTGTAAATAAAATATCAATAATGACAGTAAATATATATGACACACCCTATGTAAAATATTAAAAACTACACCAAATATATAATATTTCATTTACATAAAATATCAAAAGGACACCAAATATATCTTACATACCGTACATAAATTATCAAAAAGTACAGTAAATATATTTCATATATTGTACATATAATATTAACTAAAAGTACACCGAATACATTTTATATACTGTAAATAAAATATCAAAATGTGCAGTAAATATATATTACATACTGTAAATAAAATATCGAAAAGTACACCAAATATATGTTATATATACTGTAAATAAACTATCAAATCTGCAGTAATTATATTTAATATACTGTACATAAAATATCAAAAATTACACCAAATGTATATTATATACTTTAAATAAAATATCAAAATTACATTAAATATATATTACACACCCTATGTAAAATATCAAAAACTACACCAAATATATATTATACAATTTACATAAAATATCAAAATTCCACAAAATATATATTATATACTGTACATAAAATATCAAAAAGTACAGTAAATATGTTTCATATATTGTACATATAATATTAACAAAAATTACACCAAATATATTTAATATACTGTAAATAAAATTTCAAAGTTACAGCAAATATATATTACATACTGTACATAATATATCAAATAGTACACCAAATATGTGTTATATATACTGTATATAAACTATCAGAAACTACAGTAATTATATTTAATATACAGTACATAAAATATCAAAAATTACACCAAATGTATATTATATACTCTAAATAAAATATGAAAAAGGACAGTAAATATATATTACACTCTATGTAAATTATCAAAAACTACACAAAATATATATAATATAATTTACATAAAATATCAAAAGGACACCAAATATATCTTATATACTGTACATAAAATATCAAAAAGTACAGTAAATATATTTCATACATTGTACATATAATATTAACTAAAAATTCACCAAATATATTTTATATACTCTAAATAAAATATCAAAAAGTACAGTATATATATTACATACTGTACATAAAATATCAAAAATATATGAAATATGTGTTATATATAGTGTCAATAAACTATCAAAAACTACAGTAATTATATTTAATATACTGTACATAAAATATCAAAAATTACACCAAATGTATATTATATACTCTAAATAAAATATGAAAAAGGATAGTAAATGTATATTACACTCTATGTAAATTATCAAATCTGCACCAAATATATATTATATAATTTACATAAAATATCAAAAGGACACCAAATATATCTTATATACTGTACATAAAATATCAAAAGTACAGTAAATATATTTCATATATTGTATATATAATATTAACTAAAAGTACACCAAATACATTTTATATACTATAAATAAAATATCAAGGAGTACAGTAAATATACATTACATAATGTACATAAAATATCAAAAAGTACACCAAATATGTGTTATATATACTGTAAATTAACTATCAAAAACTACAGTACTTATATTTAATATACTGTACATAAAATATCAAAAATTACACCAAATGTATATTATATACTCTAAATAAGTATCAAAATTACATTAAATATATATTACACACCCTATGTAAAATATCAGAAACTACACCAAATATATATTATACAATTTACATAAAATATCGAAAGGCCACAAAATATATCTTATATACTGTACATAAAATATCAAAAAGTACAGTAAATATGTTTCATATATTGTACATATAATATTAACAAAAATTACACCAAATACATTTAATATACTGTAAATAAAATTTCAAAATTACAGTAAATATATATTACATACTGTACACTATATATCAAAAAGTAAACCAATTATGTGTTATATATACTGTATATAAACTATCAAAAACTTCAGTAATTATATTTAATATACTGTACATAAAATATCAAAAATTACACCAAATGTATATTATATACTCTAAATAAAATATGAAAAAGACAGTAAATATATATTACACTCTATGTAAATTATCAAAAACTACACCAAATATATATTATATAATTTACATAAAATATCAAAAGGACACCAAATATAACTTATATACTGTACATAAAATATCAAAAAGTACAGTAAATATATTTCATATATTGTACATATAATATTAACTAAAAGTTCACAAAATACATTTTGTATATCGTAAATAAATTATAAAAAAGTACAGTAAATATATGTTACGTACTGTACATAAAATATCAAAAATTACACCAAATTTGTGCTATATATACTGTAAATAAACTATCAAAACTACAGTAATTATATTTAATATACTGTACATAAAATATCAATAATTACACCAAATGTATATCATATACTCTAAATAAAATATGAAAAAGGACAGTAAATATATATTACACTCTATGTAAATTATCAAATCTACACCAAATATATATTATATAATTTACATAAAATATCAAAAGGACACCAAATATATATTATATACTGTACATAAAATATAAAAAAGAACAGTAAATATATTTCATATATTGTACATATAATATTAACTAAAAGTACACCAAATACATTTTATATACTGTAAATAAAATATCAAAATACAGTAAATATATATTACATACTCTACATAAAATATCAAAAATTACACCAAATATGTGTTATATATAATGTAAATAAACTATCAAAAACTACAGTAATTATATTTAATATACTGTACATAAAATAACAAAAATTACACCAAATGTATATTATATACTGTTAATAAAATATCAAAAAGGACAGTAAACATATACTACAAACCCTATGTAAAATATCAAAAACTACATCAAATATATATTATATAATTTACATAAAATAAAAAAAGGACACCAAATATCTCTTATATACTGTACATAAAATATCAAATTACAGTAAATATATTTCATATAATTTACATATAATATTAACTAAAAGTACACCAAATACATTTTATAAACTGTAAATAAAATATCAAAAAGTACAGTAAATATATATTACATACAGTACATAAAATATCAAAAAGTACACCAAATATGTGTTATATATCGTGTAAATAAACTATCAAAAACTACATTAATTATATTTAATATACTGTACATAAAATATCAAACATTACACCAAAAGTATATTATATACTCTAAATAAATTATGAAAAAGGACAGTAAATATATATTACACTCTATGTAAGTTATCAAAAACTACAAAAAATATATATTATGTAATTTACATAAAATATCAAAAGTACAACAAATATATATTATATACTTTAAATAAACTATCAAAAACTACAGTAATTATATTTCATATACTGTATATATAATATTAACTAAAAGTACACCAAATACATTTTATATACTGTAAATAAAATATCAAAAATTACAGTAAATATATATTACATACACTACATAAAATATCAAAAAGTACACCAAATATGTGTTATATATACTGTAAATAAACTATCAAAAACTACAGTAATTATATTTAGTATACTGTACATAAAATATCAAAAATTACACCAAATGTATATTATATAGTGTAAATAATATATCAAAAAGACAGTAAATATATATGACACACGCTATGTAAACTATCAAAATCTACACCAAATATATATTATATAATTTACATAAAATATCAAAAGGACACCAATTATATATTATATACTGTCCAAAAATATCAAAATTTACAGTAAATGTATTTCATATATTGTACATATAATATTAACCATAAGTACACCAAATACATTTTATATACTGTAAATAAAATATCAAAATACAGTAAATATATATTACATACTCTACATAAAATATCAAAAAGTAGACCAAATATGTGTTATATATACTGTAAATAAACTATCAAAAACTACAGTAATTATATTTAATATCCTGTACATAAAATATCAATAATGACACCAAATGTATACTATATACTGTATATAAAATATCAAAAAGGTCAGTAAATATATATGACACACCCTATGTAAAATATCAAAAACTACACCAAATATATATTATACAATTTATATAAAATAACAAAAGGACACCAGATATATCTTATATACTGTACATAAAATATCAAAAAGTACAGTAAATACATTTCATATATTGTACATATAATATTAACTAAAAGTACACCAAATACATTTTATATACTGTAAATAAAATATCAAAAATACAGTAAATATATATTACATACTGTACATAAAATATCAAAAAGTACACCAAATATGTGTTATATATACTGTAAATAAACTATCAAAAACTACAGTACTGATATTTAATATACTGTACATAAAATATCAAAAATTACACGAAATGTACATTATATACTGTAAATAAAATATCAAATAGTACTGTAAATATATATTACACACCCTATGTAAAATATCAAAAACTACAGCAAATATATATTATATAATTTACATAAATTATCAAAAGGACACAAAATATATCTTATACACTGTACATAAAATATGAAAAAGTACAGTAAATATATTTCATGTATTGTACATATAATATTAACCAAAAGTACACCAAATACATTTTATATACTGTAAATAAAATATCAAAAAGTACAGTAAATATATATTACATACTCTACGTAAAATATCAAAAAGTACACCAAATATGTGTTATATATAGTGTAAATAAACTATCAAAAACTGCAATAATTATATTTAATATACTGTACATAAAATATCAAAAATTACACCAAAAGAATATTATATACTCTAAATAAAATATGAAAAAGAACAGTAAATATATATTACACTCTATGTAAATTATTAAAAAGTACAACAAATATATATTATGTAATTTACATAAAATATCAAAAGGACACAGAATATATATCATATACTGTACATAAAATATCAAAAAGTACGGTAAATATATTTCATATATTGTACATGTAATATTAACTAAAAGTACACCAAATATATGTTATATACTGTACATAAAATATCAAAAGGTACAGTAAATATATTTCATATATTGTACATATAATATTAACTAAAAGTACACCAAATATGTGTCATATATACTGTAAATAATCTATCAAAAACTACAGTAAATATATGTTACATATTGTACATAAAATATCAAAAAGTACACCAAATATGTGTTATACATACTGTAAATAAACTATCAAAACTGCAGCAATTATATTTAATATACTGTACATAAAATATCAAAAATTACACCAAATGTATATTATATACTGTAAATAAAATATCAAATTTACATTAAACATATATTACACACCCTATGTAAAATATCAAAAACTACACCAAATATATATTATACAATGTACATAAAATATCAAAATTCCACAAAATATATCTTATATACTGTAGATAAAATATCAAAAAGTACAGTAAATATGTTTCATATATTGTACATAAAATATTAACAAAAATTACACCAAATAAATTTAATATATTGTAAATAAAATTTCAAAGTTACAGTAAATATATATTACATACTGTACATTATATATCAAAAAGTACACCAAATATGTGTTATATATACTGTATATAAACTATCAAAAACTACAGTAATTATATTTAATATACTGTACATAAAATATCAAAAATTACACCAAATGTATATTATATACTCTAAATAAAATATGAAAAAGACAGTAAATATATATTACACTCTATGTAAATTATCAAAAACTACACAAAATATATATTATATAATTTACATAAAATATCAAAAGGACACCAAATATATCTTATATACTGTACATAAAATATCAAAAAGTACAGTAAATATATTTCATATATTGTACATATAATATTAACTAAAATTTCACCAAATATATTTTATATACTGTAAATAAAATATCAAAAAGTACAGCATATATATTACATACTGTACATAAAATATCAAAAAGTACATGAAATATGTGTAATATATCGTGTAAATAAACTATCAAAAACTACAGTAATTATATTTAATATACTGTACGTAAAATATCAAAAATGACACCAAATGTATATTATATACTGTAAATAAAATATAAAAAAGGACAGTAAATATATATTACAACCTATGTAAAATATCAAAAACTATACCAAATATATATTACATAATTTACATAAAATATCAAAAGGACACCAAATATATATTATATACTCTACATAAAATATCAAAAAGTACAGTAAATATATTTCATATATTGTACATTTAATATTAGCGAAAAGTACACCAAATACATTTTATATACTGTAAATAAAATATAAAAAAGTACAGTAAAAATATGTTACATACTGTACATAAAATATCAAAATGTACACCAAATATGTGCAATATATACTGTAAATAAACTATCAAAAACTACAGTAATTATATTTAATATACTGTACATAAAATATCAAAAATTACACCAAATGTATTATATACTCTAAATAAAATATGAAAAAGGACAGTAAATATATATTACACTCTATGTAAATTATCAAATCTACACCAAATATATATTATATAATTTACATAAAATATCAAAAGGACACCAAATATATATTATATACTGTACATAAAATATCAAAAATACAGGAAATATATTTCATATATAGTACATATAATATTAACTAAAATTACACCAAATACATTTTATATACTGTAAATAAAATATCAAAAAGTACAGTAAATATATATTACACACACTATGTAAAATATCAAAAACTACACAAAATGTATATTATATAATTTTCATAAAATATCAAAAGGACACCAAATGTATCTTATATACTGTACACAAAATATCAAAAATACAGTAAATATGTTTCATATATTGTACATATATTAACTAAAAGTACACCAAATATATTTTATATACGGTAAATAAAATATCAACAAGTACAGTAAATGTATATTACATACTGTACATAAAATATCAAAAAGTACACCAAATATGTGTTATATATACTGTAAATAAACTATCAAAAACTACAGTACTTATATTTAATATACTGTACATAAAATATCAAAAATTACACCAAATGTATATTATATACTCTAAATAAAATATCAAAATTACATTAAATATATATTACACACCCTATGTAAAATAACAAAAACTACACCAAATATATATTATACAATTTAAATAAAATATCAAAAGGCCACAAAATATATCTTATATACTGTACATAAAATATCGAAAAGTACACCAAATATGTCTCATATAAACTGTAAATAAACTATCAAAAACTACAGTAATTATATTTAATATACTGTACATAAAATATCAAAAATTACACCAAATGTATATTATATACTGTAAATAAAACATCAAAAAGTACAGATAATATATACTACACACCCCATGTAAAATATCAAAAACTGCACCAAATATGTATAATATAATTTACATAAAATATCAAAAGGACACCAAATGTATCTTATATACTGTACATAAAATATCAAAAAGTACAGTAAATATATTTCATATATTGTACATATAATATTAACTAAATTACACCAAACACATTTTATATACTGTAAATAAAATATCAAAAGTACAGTAAATATATATTACATACTGTACATAAAATATCAAAAAGTACAACAAATATGTGTCTTATAAACTGTAAATAAACTATCAAAAACTACAGTAATTATATTTAATATACTGTACGTAAAATATCAAAAATTACACCAAATGTATATTATGTACTGTAAATAAAATATCAATAAGACAGTAAATATATATGACACACCCTATGTAAAATATCAAAAACTACACCAAATATGTATTATATAATTTACATAAAATATCAAAAGGACACCATATATATCTTATATACTGTACATAAAATATCAAAAAGTTCAGTAAATATATTTCATATATTGTACATATAATATTAACTACAAGTACACCAAATACATTTTATATACTGTAAATAAAATATCAAAATGTACAGTAAATATATATTACATACTGTACATAAAATATCAAAAAGTACACCAAATATGTGTTATATATACTGTAAATAAACTATCAAAAACTACAGTAACTATATTTAATATACTGTACATAAAATATCAAAAATTACACCAAATGTATATTATATACTGTTAATAAAATATCAAATAGACAGGAAATATATACTACACACCCTATGTAAAATATCAAAAACTACACCAAACATATATTATATCATTTACAGAAAATATCAAAAGGACACCAACTATATCTTATATACTGTACATAAAATATCAAAAAGTACAGGAAACATATTTCATATATTGTACATATAATATTAACTAAAAGTACACCAAATACATTTTATATACTGTAAATAAAATATCAAATAGTACAGTAAATATATATTACACACCATATGTAAAATATCAAAAACTACACCAAATATATATTATATAATTTACATAAAATATCAAAAGGACACCAAAAGCATCTTATATACTTTACATAAAATATCAAAAACTACAGTAAATATGTTTCATATATTGTACATATAATATTAACTAAAAGTACACCAAATACTTTTATATGCTGTAAATAAAATATCAAAATGTTCAGTAAATACATACTATATACTGTAGACAAAATATCAAAAACTACACCAAATATGTGTCATATATACTGTAAATAAACTATCAAATCTGCAGTAATTATATTTAATATACTGTACATAAAATATCAAAAATTACACCAAATATATATTATATACTGTAAATAAAACATCAAAAAGTACAGATAATATATACTACACACCCTATGTAAAATATCAAAAACTACACCAAATATGTATTATATAATTTACATAAAATATCAAAAGGACACCAAATGTATCTTATATACTGTATATAAATTATCAAAAAGTACAGTAAATATATTTCATATATTGTACATATAATATTAACTAAAAGTACACCAAACACATTTTATATACTGTAAATAAAATATCAAAATGTGCAGTAAATATATTTTACATACTGTAAATAAACTATCAAAAAGTACACCAAATATATGTTATATATACTGTAAATAAACTATCAAATCTGCAGTAATTATATTTAATATACTGTACATAAAATATCAAAAATTACACCAAATGTATATTATATACTGTAAATAAAATATCAAAATTACATTAAATATATATTACACACCCTATGTAAAATATCAAAAACTACACCAAATATATATTATACAATTTACATAAAATATCAAAGTTCCACAAAATATATATTATATACTGTACATAAAATATCAAAAAGTACAGTAAATATGTTTCATATATTGTACATATAATATTAACAAAAATTACACCAAATACATTTAAGATACTGTAAATAAAATTTCAAATTTACAGTAAATATATATTACATGCTGTACAGAATATATCAAAAAGTACACCAAATATGTGTTATATATACTGTATATAAACTATCAAAAACTACAGTAATTATATTTAATATACTGTACATAAAATATCAAAAATTACACCAAATGTATATTATATACTCTAAATAAAATATGAAAAAGGACACTAAATATATATTACACTCTATGTAAATTATCAAAAACTACACAAAATATATATTATATAATTTACATAAAATATCAAAAGGACACCAAATATATCTTATATACTGTACATAAAATATCAAAAAGCACGGTAAATATATTTCATATATTGTATATGTAATATTAACTAAAAGTACACCAAATATATCTTATATACTGTACATAAAATATCAAAATGTACAGTAAATGTATTTCATATATTGTACATATAATATTAACTAAAAGTACACCAAATATGTGTCATATATACTGTAAATAAACTATCAAAACTACAGTAAATATATGTTACATATTGTACATAAAATATCAAAAAGTACACCAAATATGTGTTATACATACTGTAAATAAACTATCGAAAACTACAGTACTTATATTTAATATACTGTATATAAAATATCAAAAATTACACCAAATGTATATTATAAACTGTAAATAAAGTATCAAAAAGCACAGTAAATATTTACAACACACCCTAAGTAAAATATCAAAAACTACACCATATATATATTATATAATTTACATAAAATATCAGTAGGACACCAAATATATCTTATTCTACATGTAATATTAACTAAAAGTACACCAAATACATTTTATATACTGTAAATAAAATATCAAAAATACAGTAAATATATATTACATACTGTACATAAATTATCAAATAGTACACCAAATATGTGTTATATATACTGTAAATAAACTATCAAAATCTACAGTAATTATATATAATATACTGCACATAAAATATCAAAAATTACACCAAATGTGTATTTTAGACTGTAAATAAAATATCACAAAGGAAAGTAAATATATACTACACACCCTATGTAAAATATCAAAAACTACACTAAATTTATGTTATATAATTAACATAAAATATGAAAAGGACACCAAATATATCTTATATACGGTAGATAAAATATCAAAAATACAGTAAATATAATTCATATATTGTACATATAATATTAACTAAAAGTACACCATATACATTTTATATACTGTGAATAAAATATCAAAAAGTACTGTAAATGTATATTACATACTGTACCTAAAATATCAAAAAGTACACCAAATATGTGTTATATATACTGCAAATAAACTATCAAAAATTACAGTAATTATATTTAATATACTGTACATAAAATATCAAAAATTATACCAAATGTACATTATATAGTGTAAATAAAATATTAAACAGGACAGTAAATATATATGACACACCCTTTGTAAAATATCAAAGTCTACACCAAAAATATATATTTAAGTACACCAAATATATATTATATACAGTACATAAAATATCAAAATGTACAGTAAATATATTTCAAATATTGTACATATAATATTAACAAAAAGTACACAAAATACATTTTATATACTGTAAATAAAATATCAAAATACAGTAAATATATATTACATACTCTACATAAAATATCAAAAAGTACACCAAATATGTGTTATATACACTGTAAATAAACTATCATAAACTACAGTAATTATATTTAATATACTGTACATAAAATATCAAAAATTACACCAAATGTATATTATACACTGTAAATAAAATATCAAAAAGACAGTAAATATATATAGAACACACCCTATGTAAAATATCAAAAACTACACCAAATATATATTTTATAATTTACATAAAATATCAAAAGTTCACCAAATATATCTTATACACAGTACTTAAAATATCAAATAGTACAGTAAATATATTTAATATATTGTACATATAATATTAAATAAAGTACACCAAATACATTTTATATACTGTAAATAAAATATCAAAAAGTACAGTAAATATATATAACACACAGTACATAAAATATCAAGAAGTACACCCAATATGTGTTATATATACTGTAAATTAACTATCAATAACTACAGTAATTATATTTCATATATTGTACATATAATATTAACTAAAAGTCCACCAAACACATTTTATATACTGTAAATAAAATATCAAAAAGTAGAGTAAATATATATTACATACAGTACATAAAATATCAAGAAGTACACCAAATATGTGTTATATATACTGTAAATAAACTATCAAAAACTACAGTAATTATATTTAATATACTGTACATAAAATATCAAAAATTACACCAAATGTATATTATATACTGTAAATGAAATATCAAAAATACAGTAAATATATTCTACACACCCTATGTAAAATATCAAAAACTACACCAAATACATATTATATAATTTACATAAAATAACAAAAGGACAAAAAATATATATTATATACTGTACATAAAATATCGAAAAGAACAGGAAATATATTTCATATATTCTACATGTAATATTAACTAAAAGTACACCAAATACATTTTATATACTGTAAATAAAATATCAAAAATACAGTAAATATATATTACATACTGTACATAAATTATCAAATAGTACACCAAATATGTGTTATATATACTGTAAATAAACTATCAAAATCTACAGTAATTATATTTAATATACTGCACATAAAATATCAAAAATTACACCAAATGTGTATTTTAGACTGTAAATAAAATATCACAAAGGAAAGTAAATATATAGTACACACCCTATGTAAAATATCAAAAACTACACCAAATATATGTTATATAATTAACATAAAATATGAAAAGGACACCAAATATATCTTATATACGGTAGATAAAATATCAAAAATACAGTAAATATAATTCATATATTGTACATATAATATTAACTAAAAGTACACCATATACATTTTATATACTGTGAATAAAATATCAAAAAGTACTGTAAATGTATATTACATACTGTACCTAAAATATCAAAAAGTACACCAAATATGTGTTATATATATTCTGCAAATAAACTATCAAAAATTACAGTAATTATATTTAATATACTGTACATAAAATATCAAAAATTATACCAAATGTACATTATATAGTGTAAATAAAATATTAAACAGGACAGTAAATATATATGACACACCCTATGTAAAATATCAAAGTCTACACCAAAAATATATATTTAAGTACACCAAATATATATTATATACAGTACATAAAATATCAAAATGTACAGTAAATATATTTCAAATATTGTACATATAATATTAACAAAAAGTACACAAAATACATTTTATATACTGTAAATAAAATATCAAAATACAGTAAATATATATTACATACTCTACATAAAATATCAAAAAGTACACCAAATATGTGTTATATACACTGTAAATAAACTATCGAAAACTGCAGTTATTATATTTAATATAATGTACATAAAATATCAAAAATTACACCAAATGTAAATTATATACTGTAAATAAACTATCGAAAAGGACAGTAAATATATACTACACACCCTATGTAAAATATCAAAAACTACACCAAATATATATTATATAATTTACGTAAAATATCAAAATGTCACCAAATATATCTTATACACTGTACATAAAATATCAAAAAGTACAGTAAATATATTTCATATATTGTACATATAATATTAAATAAAGTACACCAAATACATTTTATATACTGTAAATTAAATATCAAAAAGTACAGTAAATATATATTAGAAACAGTACATAAAATATCAAGAAGTACACCAAATATGTGTTATGTATACAGTAAATAAAATATCAAAAATTACAGTAATTATATTTCATATATTGTACATATAATATTAACTAAAAGTACACCAAATACATTTTATATACTGTAAATAAATTATCAAAAAGTACAGTAAATATATATTACATACACTACATAAAATATCAAAAAGTACACCAATTATGTGTTATAGATACTGTAAATAAACTATCAAAAACTACAGTAATTATATTTAATATACTGTACATAAAATATCAAAAATTACACCAAATTTATATTATATACTGTAAATAAAATATCAAAAAGTACAGTAAATATATACTACACACCCTATGTAAAATATCAAAAACTACACCAAATACGTATTATATAATTTACATAAAATAACAAAAGGACACCAAATATATATTATATACTGCACATAAAATATCGAAAATTACAGTAAATATATTTCATATATTCTACATGTAATATTAACTAAAAGTACACCAAATACATTTTATATACTGTAAATAAAATATCAAAAATACAGTAAATATATATTACATACTGTACATAAAATATCAAATAGAACACCAAATATGTGTTATATATACTGTAAATAAACTATCAAAATCTACAGTAATTGTATTTAATATACTGGACATAAAATATCAAAAATTTCACCAAATGTATATTTTAGACTGTAAATAAAATATCAAAAAGGAAAGTAAATATATAGTACACACCGTATGTAAAATATCAAAAACTACACCAAATTTATGTTATATAATTAACATAAAATATGAAAAGGACACCAAATATATCTTATATACTGTACATAAAATATGAAAAAGTACAGTAAATATAATTCATATATTGTACATATAATATTAACTAAAAGTACACCAAATACATTTTATGTACTGTGAATAAAATACTAAAAGTACTGTAAATGTATATTACATACTGTACATAAAATATCAAAAAGTACACCAAATATGTGTTATATATACTGTAAATAAACTATCAAAAACTACAGTAATTATATTTAATATACTGTACATAAAATATCAAAAATTACAACAAATGTACATTATATACTGTAAATAAAATATTAAAAAGGACAGTAAATATATATGACACACCCTATGTAAAATATCAAAATCTACACCAAATATATATTATATAATTTACATAAAATATCAAAAGTACACCAAATATATATTATATACTGTACATAAAATATCAAAAAGTACAGTAAATATATTTCATATATTGTACATATAATATTAACTAAAAGTACACAAAATACATTTTATATACTGTAAATAAAATATCAAAATAGAGTAAATATATATTACATACTGTACATAAAATATAAAATAGTACACCAAATATCTGTTATATATACTGTAAATAAACTATCATAAACTACAGTAATTATATTTAACATACTGTACATAAAATATCAAAAATTACCCCAAATGTACATTATATACCGTAAATAAAATATCAAAAAGGACAGTAAATATATACTACACACCCAATATAAAATATCAAAAACTACACGAAATATATATTATATAATTTACATAAAATATCAAAAGTTCACCAAATATATCTTATACACCGTACATAAAATATCAAAAAGTACAGTAAATAGATTTCATATATTGTACATATAATATTAAATAAAGTACACCAAATACATTTTATATACTGTAAATAAAATTTCAAAAGTACATAAAGATATATTACATACAGTACATAAAATATCAAGAAGTACACCAAATATGTGTTATATATACTGTAAATAAACTATCAAAAACTACAGTAATTATATTTCATATATTGTACATATAATATTAACTAAAAGTACACCAAACACATTTTATATGCTGTAAATAAAATATCAAAAAGTACAGTAAATATATATAACATACACTACATAAATTATCAAAAAGTACACCAAATATGTGTTATATATACTGTAAATAAACTATCAAAAACTACAGTAATTATATTTAATATACTGTACATAAAATATCAAAAATTACACCAAATGTATATTATATACTGTAAATAAAGTATCAAAAAGTACAGTAAATATATACTACACACCCTATGTAAAATATCAAAAACTACACCAAATACATATTATATAATTTACATAAAATAACAAAAGGACAACAAATATATATTATATACTGTACATAAAATATCGAAAAGAACAGTAAATATATTTCATATATTCTACATGTAATATTAACTAAAAGTACACCAAATACATTTTATATACTGTAAATAAAATATCAAAAATACAGTAAGTATATATTACATACTGTACATAAATTATCAAATAGTACACCAAATATGTGTTATATATACTGTAAATAAACTATCAAAATCTACAGTAATTATATTTAATATACTGCACATAAAATATCAAAAATTACACCAAATGTGTATTTTAGACTGTAAATAAAATATCAAAAAGGAAAGTAAATATATAGTACACACCCTATGTAAAATATCAAAAACTACACCAAATTTATGTTATATAATTAACATAAAATATGAAAAGGACACCAAATATATCTTATATACGGTAGATAAAATATCAAAAAGTACAGTAAATATAATTCATATATTGTACATTTAATATTAACTAAAAGTACACCATATACATTTTATATACTGTGAATAAAATATCAAAAAGTACTGTAAATATATATTACATACTGTACATAAAATATCAAAAAGTACACCAAATATGTGTTATATATAGTGTAAATAAACTATCAAAAAATACAGTAATTATATTTAATATACTGTACATAAAATATCAAAAATTATACCAAATGTACATTATATAGTGTAAATAAAATATTAAAAAGGACAGTAAATATATATGACACACCCTATGTAAAATATCAAAGTCTACACCAAATATATATTATATAATTTACAAAAAATATCAAAAGTACACCAAATATATATTATATACAGTACATAAAATATCAAAATGTACAGTAAATATATTTCATATATTGTACATATAATATTAACAAAAAGTACACAAAATACATTTTATATACTGAAAATAAAATATCAAAATACAGTAAATATATATTACATACCCTACATAAAATATCAAAAAGTACACCAAATATGTTTTATATATACTGTAAATAAACTATCGAAAACTACAGTTATTATATTTAATATAATGTACATAAAATATCAAAAATTACACCAAATGTATATTATATACTGTAAATAAACTATCGAAAAGGACAGTAAATATATACTACACACCCTATGTAAAATATCAAAAACTACACCAAATATATATTATATAATTTACATAAAATATCAAAATGTCACCACATATATCTTATACACTGTACATAAAATATCAAAAAGTACAGTAAATATATTTCATTTATTGTACATATAATATTAAATAAAGTACACCAAATACATTTTATATACTGTAAATTAAATATCAAAAAGTACAGTAAATATATATTAGAAACAGTACATAAAATATCAAGAAGTACACCAAATATGTGTTATGTATACAGTAAATAAAATATCAAAAATTACAGTAATTATATTTCATATATTGTACATATAATATTAACTAAAAGTACACCCAATACATTTTATATACTGTAAATAAATTATCAAAATGTACAGTAAATATATATTACATACACTACATAAAATATCAAAAAGTACACCAATTATGTGTTATAGATACTGTAAATAAACTATCAAAAACTACAGTAATTATATTTAATATACTGTACATAAAATATCAAAAATTACACCAAATTTATATTATATACTGTAAATAAAATATCAAAAAGTACAGTAAATATATACTACACACCCTATGTAAAATATCAAAAACTACACCAAATACGTATTATATAATTTACATAAAATAACAAAAGGACACCAAATATATATTATATACTGCACATAAAATATCGAAAATTACAGTAAATATATTTTATATATTCTACATGTAATATTAACTAAAAGTACACCAAATACATTTTATATACTGTAAATAAAATATCAAAAAGTACAGTAAATATATATTACATACTGTACATAAAATATCAAATAGAACACCAAATATGTGTTATATATACTGTAAATAAACTATCAAAATCTACAGTAATTGTATTTAATATACTGTACATAAAATATCAAAAATTTCACCAAATGTATATTTTAGACTGTAAATAAAATATCAAAAAGGAAAGTAAATATATAGTACACACCGTATGTAAAATATCAAAAACTACACCAAATTTATGTTATATAATTAACATAAAATATGAAAAGGACACCAAATATATCTTATATACTGTACATAAAATATGAAAAAGTACAGTAAATATAATTCATATATTGTACATATAATATTAACTAAAAGTACACCAAATACATTTTATGTACTGTGAATAAAATACTAAAAGTACTGTAAATGTATATTACATACTGTACATAAAATATCAAAAAGTACACCAAATATGTGTTATATATACTGTAAATAAACTATCAAAAACTACAGTAATTATATTTAATATACTGTACATAAAATATCAAAAATTACAACAAATGTACATTATATACTGTAAATAAAATATTAAAAAGGACAGTAAATATATATGACACACCCTATGTAAAATATCAAAATCTACACCAAATATATATTATATAATTTACATAAAATATCAAAAGTACACCAAATATATATTATATACTGTACATAATATATCAAAAATACAGTAAATATATTTCATATATTGTACATATAATATTAACTAAAAGTACACAAAATACATTTTATATACTGTAAATAAAATATCAAAATAGAGTAAATATATATTACATACTGTACATAAAATATAAAATAGTACACCAAATATCTGTTATATATACTGTAAATAAACTATCATAAACTACAGTAATTATATTTAATATACTGTACATAAAATATCAAAAATTACCCCAAATGTACATTATATACCGTATATAAAATATCAAAAAGGACAGTAAATATATACTACACACCCAATATAAAATATCAAAAACTACACGAAATATATATTATATAATTTACATAAAATATCAAAAGTTCACCAAATATATCTTATACACCGTACATAAAATATCAAAAAGTACAGTAAATAGATTTCATATATTGTACATATAATATTAAATAAAGTACACCAAATACATTTTATATACTGTAAATAAAATTTCAAAAAGTACATAAAGATATATTACATACAGTACATAAAATATCAAGAAGTACACCAAATATGGGTTATATATACTGTAAATAAACTATCAAAAACTACAGTAATTATATTTCATATATTGTACATATAATATTAACTAAAAGTACACCAAATACATTTTATATGCTGTAAATAAAATATCAAAAAGTACAGTAAATATATATAACATACACTACATAAATTATCAAAAAGTACACCAAATATGTGTTATATATACTGTAAATAAACTATCAAAAACTACAGTAATTATATTTAATATACTGTACATAAAATATCAAAAATTACACCAAATGTATATTATATGCTGTAAATAAAATAGCAAAATGTACAGTAAATATATACTACACACCCCATGTAAAATATCAAAAACTACACCAAATACATATTATATAATTTACATAAAATAACAAAAGGACAAAAAATATATATTATATACTGTAAATAAAATATCGAAAAGAACAGTAAATATATTTCATATATTCTACATGTAATATTAACTAAAAGTACACCAAATACATTTTATATACTGTAAATAAAATATCAAAAATACAGTAAATATATATTACATACTGTACATAAATTATCAAATAGTACACCAAATATGTGTTATATATACTGTAAATAAACTATCAAAATCTACAGTAATTATATTTAATATACTGCACATAAAATATCAAAAATTACACCAAATGTGTATTTTAGACTGTAAATAATATATCAAAAAGGAAAGTAAATATATAGTACACACCCTATGTAAAATATCAAAAACTACACCAAATTTATGTTATATAATTAACATAAAATATGAAAAGGACACCAAATATATCTTATATACGGTAGATAAAATATCAAAAAGTACAGTAAATATAATTCATATATTGTACATTTAATATTAACTAAAAGTACACCATATACATTTTATATACTGTGAATAAAATATCAAAAAGTACTGTAAATATATATTACATACTGTACATAAAATATCAAAAAGTACACCAAATATGTGTTATATATACTGTAAATAAACTATCAAAAAATACAGTAATTATATTTAATATACTGTACATAAAATATCAAAAATTATACCAAATGTACATTATATAGTGTAAATAAAATATTAAAAAGGACAGTAAATATATATGACACTCCCTATGTAAAATATCAAAGTCTACACCAAATATATATTCTATAATTTTCAAAAAATATCAAAAGTACACCAAATATATATTATATACAGTACATAAAATATCAAAATGTACAGTAAATATATTTCATATATTGTACATATAATATTAACAAAAAGTACACAAAATACATTTTATATACTGTAAATAAAATATCAAAATACAGTAAATATATATTACATACTCTACATAAAATATCAAAAAGAACACCAAATATGTGTTATATATACTGTAAATAAACTATCGAAATCTACAGTTATTATATTTAATATACTGTACATAAAATATCAAAAATTACACCAAATGTATATTATATACTGTAAATAAACTATCAAAAAGGACAGTAAATATATACTACACACCCTATGTAAAATATCAAAAACTACACCAAATTTATATTATATAATTTACATAAAATATCAAAATGTCACCAAATATATCTTATACACCGTACATAAAATATCAAAAAGTACAGTAAATATATTTCACATATTGTACATATAATATTAAATAAAGTACACCAAATTCATTTTATATACTGTAAATTAAATATCAAAAAGTACAGTAAATATATATTACAGACAGTACATAAAATATCAAGAAGTACACCAAATATGTGTTATGTATACAGTAAATAAAATATCAAAAATTACAGTAATTATATTTCGTATATTGTACATATAATATTAACTAAAATTACACCAAATACATTTTATATACTGTAAATAAAATATCAAAAAGTACAGTAAATATGTATTACATACACTACATAAAATATCAAAAAGTACACCAAATATGTGTTACAGATACTGTAAATAAACTATCAAAAACTACAGTAATTTTATTTAATATACTGTACATAAAATATCAAAAATTACACCAAATTTATATTATATACTGTAAATTAAATATCAAAAAGTACAGTAAATATATACTACACACCCTATGTAAAATATCAAAAACTACACCAAATACGTATTATATAATTTACATAAAATAACAAAAGGACACCAAATATATATTATATACTGTACATAAAATATCGAAAAGTACAGTAAATATATTTCATATATTCTACATGTAATATTAACTAAAAGTACACCAAATACATTTTATATACTGTAAATAAAATATCAAAAAGTACAGTAAATATAAATTACATACTGTACATAAAATATCAAATAGAACACCAAATATGTGTTATATATACTGTAAATAAACTATCAAAATCTACAGTAATTGTATTTAATATACTGTACATAAAATACCAAAAATTACACCAAATGTATATTTTAGTCTGGAAATAAAATATCAAAAAGGAAAGTAAATATATAGTACACACCCTATGTAAAATGTCAAAAACTACACCAAATTTATGTTATATAATTAACATAAAATATGAAAAGGACACCAAATATATCTTATATACTGTACATAAAATATGAAAAAGTACAGTAAATATAATTCATATATTGTACATATAATATTAACTAAAAGTACACCAAATACATTTTATGTACTGTGAATAAAATACTAAAAGTACTGTAAATGTATATTACATACAGTACATAAAATATCAAAAATTACAACAAATGTACATTATATACTGTAAATAAAATATTAAAAAGGACAGTAAATATATATGACACACCCTATGTAAAATATCAAAATCTACACCAAATATATATATTATAATTTACATAAAATATCAAAAGGACACCAAATATATCTTATATAATGTACATAAAATATGAAAAAGTACAGTAAATATATTTCATATATTGTACATATAATATTAACTAAAAGTACACCAAATACATTTTATATACTGTAAATAATATATCCGAAAGTACAGTAAATGTATATTACATACTGTACTTAAATTATCAAAATGTATACCAAATATGTGTTATATATACTGTAAATAAACTATCAAAAAAACAGTAATTATATTTAATATACTGTACATAAAATATCAAAAATTACACCAAATGTATATTATATACTGTAAATAAAATATCAAAAAGGACAGTAAATATATATGACACACCCTATGTAATATATCAAAAACTACACCAAATATATATTATATAATTGAGATAAAATATCAAAAGGACACCAAATATATCTTATATAATGTACATAAAATATCAAAAAGTACAGTAAATATATTTCATATATTGTACATATAATATTAACTAAAAGAACACCAAATACATTTTACGTAGTGTAAATAAAATATCAAAAACTACAGTAAATATATATTACATACTGTACATAAAATATCACAAAGGACACCAAATATGTGTTATATATACTGTAAATAAACTATCAAAAACTACAGTAATTATATTTAATATACTGTACATAAAATATGAAAAATTACACCAAATGTATATTATAAACTGTAAATAAAATATCAAAAAGGACAGTAAATATATATGACACTCCCTATGTAAAATATCAAAAACTACACCAATTATATATTATATAATTTACATAAAATATCAAAAGGACACCAAATATATCTTATATACTGTACATAAACTATCAAAAATACAGTAAATATGTTCCATATATAGTACATATAATATTAACTAAAAGTACACCAAATACATTTTATATACTGTAAATAAAATTTCAAAATTACAGTAAATATATTACATACTGTACATAAAATATCAAAAAGTACACCAAATATGTGTTATATATACTGTAAATAAAATATCAAATACTACAGGGATTATATTTAATATACTGTACATAAAATATCAAAAATTACACCAAATGTATATTATATACTGTAAATAAAACATCAAAAAGTACAGTTAATATATATTACACACCCTATGTAAAATATCAAAAACTACACCAAATATGTATTATATAATTTACATAAAATATCAAAAGGACACCAAATGTATCTTATATACTGTACATAAAATATCAAAAAGTACAGTAAATATATTTCATATATTGTACATATAATATTAACTAAAAGTACACCAAACACATTTTATATACTGTAAATAAAATATCAAAAATTTCAGTAAATATATATTACATACTGTACATAAAATATCAAAAAGTACAACAAATATGTGTCATATATACTGTAAATAAACTATCATAAACTACAGTAATTATATTTAATATACTGTACGTAAAATATCAAATATTACACCAAATGTATATTATGTACTGTAAATAAAATATCAAAAAGACAGTAAATATATATGACACACCCTATGTAAAATATCAAAAACTACAACAAATATGTATTATATAATTTACATAAAATATCAAAAGGACACGATATATATCTTATATACTGTACATAAAATATAAAAAAGTACAGTAAATATATTTCATAGATTGTACATATAATATTAACTACAAGTACACCAAATACATTTTATATACTGTAAATAAAATATCAAAATGTACAGTAAATATATATTACATACTGTACATAAAATATCAAAAAGTACACCAAATATGTGTTATAAATACTGTAAATAAACTATCAAAAACTACAGTACCGATATTTAATATACTGTACATAAAATATCAAAAATTACACCAAATGTATATTATATACTGTAAATTACATATCAAAAAGACAGGAAATATATACTACACACCCTATGTAAAATATCAAAAACTACACCAAATATATATTATATAATTTACATAAAATATCAAAAGGACACCAAATGTATCTTATATAGTGTACATAAAATATCAAAAAGTACAGCAAATATGTTTCATATATTGTACATATAATATTAACTAAAAGTACACCAAATACATTTTATATACTGTAAATAAAATATCAAAAATTTCAGTAAATATATATTACATACTGTACATAAAATATCAAAAAGTACACCAAATATGTGTCATATATACTGTAAATAAACTATCAAAAACTACAGTAATTATATATAATATACTGTACATTAAATATCAAAAATGACACCAAATGTATATTACATACTGTAGATAAAATATCAATAATGACAGTAAATATATATGACACACCCTATGTAAAATATCAAAAACTACACCAAATATATAATATTTAATTTACATAAAATATCAAAAGGACACCAAATATATCTTACATACCGTACATAAAATATCCAAAAGTACAGTAAATATATTTCACATATTGTACATGTAATATTAACTAAAAGTACACCGAATACATTTTATATACTGTAAATAAAATAACAAAATGTGCGGTAAATAAATATTATATACTGTAAATAAAATATCAAAAAGTACACCAAATATATGTTATATATACTGTAAATAAACTATCAAATCTGCAGTAATTATATTTAATATACTGTACATAATATATCAAAAATTACACCAAATGTATATTATATACTGTAAAGAAAATATCAAAATTACATTAAATATATATTACACAGCCTATGTAAAATATCAAAAACTACACCAAATATATATTGTACAATTTACATAAAATATCAAAAATCCACAAAATATATATTTTATACTGTACATAAAATATCAAAAAGTACAGTAAATATGTTTCATATATTGTACATATAATATTAACAAAAATTACACCAAATACATTTAATATACTGTAAATAAAATTTCAAAGTTACAGTAAATATATATTACATACTGTACATAATATATCAAAAAGTACACCAAATATGTGTTATATATACTGTATATAAACTATCAAAAACTACAGTAGTTATATTTAATATACTGTACATAAAATATCAAAAATTACACCAAATGTATATTATATACACTAAATAAAATATGAAAAAGGACACTAAATATATATTACACTCTATGTAAATTATCAAAAACTACACAAAATATATATTATATAATTTACATAAAATATCAAAAGGACACCAAATATATCTTATATACTGTACATAAAATATCAAAAAGTACAGTAAATATATTTCATATATTGTACATATAATATTAACTAAAAATTCACCAAATATATTTTATATACTGTAAATAAAATATCAAAAAGTACAGTATATATATTACATACTGTACATAAAACATCAAAAAGTACATGAAATATGTGTTATATATACTGTAAATAAGCTATCAAAAACTACAGTAATTATATTTAATATACTGTACGTAAAATATCAAAAATGACACCAAATGTATATTATATACTGTAAATAAAATATAAAAAAGGACAGTAAATATATATTCCACCCTAGGTAAAATATCAAAAACTACACCAAATATATATTATATAATTTACATAAAATATCAAAAGGACACCAAATATATATTATATACTGTGCATAAAATATCAAAAAGTACAGTAAATATATTTCATATATTGTACATATAATATTAACGAAAAGTACACCAAATACATTTTATATACTCTAAATAAAATATAAAAAAGTACAGTAAATATATGTTACATTCTGTACATAAAATATCAAAAAGTACACCAAATATGTGCTATATATACTGTAAATAAACTACCAAAAACTACAGTTATTATATTTAATATACTGTACATAAAATATCAAAAATTACACCAAATGTATATTATATACTCTAAATAAAATATGAAAAAGGACAGTAAATATATATCACACTCTATGAAAATTATCAAATCTACACCAAATATATATTATATAATTTACATAAAATATCAAAAGGACACCAAATATATATTATATACTGTACATATAATATCAAAAAGTACAGTAAATATATATTACATACTGTACATAAAATATCAAAAAGTACACGAAATATGTGTTATATATACTGTAAATAAACTATCAAAAACTACAATAATTATATTTAATATACTGTACATAAAATATCCAAAATTACACAAATGTATATTATACACTGTAAATAAAATATAAAAAATGACAGTAAATATATACTACACCCTATGTAAAATATCAAAAACTACACCATATATATATTATATAATTTACGTAAAATATCAAAAGGACACAAAATATATATTATATACAGTACATAAAATATCAAAAAGCACAGTAAATATATTTCATATAATGTACATATAATATTAAAGAAAAGTACACCAAATACATTTTATATACTGTAAATAAAATATAAAAAAGTACAGTAAATATATGTTACATACTGTACATAAAATATCAAAAAGTACACCAAATATGTGCTCTATATACTGTAAATAAACTATCAAAAACTTCCGTAATTATATTTAATATACTGTACATAAAATATTAAAAATTACACCAAATGTATATTATATACTCTAAAATATGAAAAAGGACAGTAAATATATATTACACTCTATGTTATTTATCAAATCTACACCAAATATATATTATATAATTTACATAAAATATCAAAAGGACACCAAATATATATTATATACTATACATAAAATATCAAATAGTACAGTAAATATATATTACATACTGTACATAAAACATCAAAAAGTTCACCAAATATGTGTTATATATACTGTAAATAAACTATCAAAAACTACAATAGTTATATTTAATATACTGTACATAAAATATCCAAAATTACACCAAATGTATATTATATACTGTAAATAAAATATCAAAAAGGACAGTAAATATATACTACACACCCTATGTAAAATATCAAAAACTACACCAAATATATATTATATAATTTACATAAAATATCAAAAGGACACCAAATATATGTTATATACTGTACATAAAATACCAAAATTCAGTAAATATATTTCATATATTGTACATATAATATTAACTAAAAGTACACCAAATACATTTTATATACTGTAAATAAAATATCAAAATGTACAGTAAATATATGCTACATACTGTACATAAAATATCAAAAAGTACACCAAATATGTGTTATATATACTGTAAATAAACTATCAAAAACTACAGTACCTATTCTTAATATAGTGTACATAAAATATCAAAAATGACACCAAATGTATATTATATACGGTAAATAAAATATCAAAAAGAGAGGAAATATATACTACACACCCTATGTAAAATATCAAAAACTACACAAAATATATATTATATAATTTACATAAAATATCAAAAGGACACCAAATATATCTTATATACTGTACATAAAATATCAAAAAGTACAGAAAATGTATTTCATATATTGTACATGTAATATTAACTAAAAGTACACCAAATACATTTTATATACTGTAAATAAAATATCAATAATGACAGTAAATATATATGACACACCCTATATAAAATATCAAAAACTACACCAGATATATAATATTTAATTTACATAAAATAACAAAAGGACACCAAATATATCTTAAATACCGTACATAAAATATCAAAATGTACAGGAAATATATTTCATATATTGTACATATAATATTAACTAAAAGTACACCAAATACACTTTATATACTGTAAATAAAATATCAAAAAGTACAGTAAATATATATTACACACCCTATGTAAAATATCAAAAACTACACCAAATATATATTATATAATTTACATAAAATATCAAAAGGACACCAAATGTATCTTATATACTGTACATAAAGTATCAAAAATACAGTAAATATATTTCATATATTGTACATATAATATTAACTAAAAGTACACCAAATACATTTTATATACTGTAAATGAAATATCAAAAAGTACAGTAAATATATATTACATAATGTACATAAAATATCAAAAAGTACACCAAGTTTGTGTTATATATACTGTAAATAAACTATCAAACACTACAGTAATTATATTTAATATATTGTACATAAAATATCAAAAATTACACCAAATGTATATTATATACTGTAAATAAAATATCAATAATGACAGTAAATATATATGACACACCCTATGTAAAATATTAAAAACTACACCAAATATATAATATTTCATTTACATAAAATATCAAAAGGACACCAAATATATCTTACATATCGTACATAAATTATCAAAAAGTACAGTAAATATATTTCATATATTGTACATATAATATTAACTAAAAGTACACCGAATACATTTTATATACTGTAAATAAAATATCAAAATGTGCAGTAAATATATATTACATACTGTAAATAAAATATCGAAAAGTACACCAAATATATGTTATATATACTGTAAATAAACTATCAAATCTGCAGTAATTATATTTAATATACTGTACATAAAATATCAAAAATTACACCAAATGTATATTATATACTTTAAATAAAATATCAAAATTACATTAAATATATATTACACACCCTATGTAAAATATCAAAAACTACACCAAATATATATTATACAATTTACATAAAATATCAAAATTCCACAAAATATATATTATATACTGTACATAAAATATCAAAAAGTACAGTAAATATGTTTCATATATTGTACATATAATATTAACAAAAATTACACCAAATATATTTAATATACTGTAAATAAAATTTCAAAGTTACAGCAAATATATATTACATACTGTACATAATATATCAAATAGTACACCAAATATGTGTTATATATACTGTATATAAACTATCAGAAACTACAGTAATTATATTTAATATACAGTACATAAAATATCAAAAATTACACCAAATGTATATTATATACTCTAAATAAAATATGAAAAAGGACAGTAAATATATATTACACTCTATGTAAATTATCAAAAACTACACAAAATATATATAATATAATTTACATAAAATATCAAAAGGCCACCAAATACATCTTATATACTGTACATAAAATATCAAAAAGTACAGTAAATATATTTCATACATTGTACATATAATATTAACTAAAAATTCACCAAATATATTTTATATACTCTAAATAAAATATCAAAAAGTACAGTATATATATTACATACTGTACATAAAATATCAAAAATACATGAAATATGTGTTATATATAGTGTCAATAAACTATCAAAAACTACAGTAATTATATTTAATATACTGTACATAAAATATCAAAAATTACACCAAATGTATATTATATACTCTAAATAAAATATGAAAAAGGATAGTAAATGTATATTACACTCTATGTAAATTATCAAATCTGCACCAAATATATATTATATAATTTACATAAAATATCAAAAGGACACCAAATATATCTTATATACTGTACATAAAATATCAAAAGTACAGTAAATATATTTCATATATTGTATATATAATATTAACTAAAAGTACACCAAATACATTTTATATACTATAAATAAAATATCAAGGAGTACAGTAAATATACATTACATACTGTACATAAAATATCAAAAAGTACACCAAATATGTGTTATATATACTGTAAATTAACTATCAAAAACTACAGTACTTATATTTAATATACTGTACATAAAATATCAAAAATTACACCAAATGTATATTATATACTCTAAATAAGTATCAAAATTACATTAAATATATATTACACACCCTATGTAAAATATCAGAAACTACACCAAATATATATTATACAATTTACATAAAATATCGAAAGGCCACAAAATATATCTTATATACTGTACATAAAATATCAAAAAGTACAGTAAATATGTTTCATATATTGTACATATAATATTAACAAAAATTACACCAAATACATTTAATATACTGTAAATAAAATTTCAAAATTACAGTAAATATATATTACATACTGTACACTATATATCAAAAAGTAAACCAATTATGTGTTATATATACTGTATATAAACTATCAAAAACTTCAGTAATTATATTTAATATACTGTACATAAAATATCAAAAATTACACCAAATGTATATTATATACTCTAAATAAAATATGAAAAAGACAGTAAATATATATTACACTCTATGTAAATTATCAAAAACTACACCAAATATATATTATATAATTTACATAAAATATCAAAAGGACACCAAATATAACTTATATACTGTACATAAAATATCAAAAAGTACAGTAAATATATTTCATATATTGTACATATAATATTAACTAAAAGTTCACAAAATATATTTTGTATATCGTAAATAAATTATAAAAAGTACAGTAAATATATGTTACATACTGTACATAAAATATCAAAAATTACACCAAATTTGTGCTATATATACTGTAAATAAACTATCAAAACTACAGTAATTATATTTAATATACTGTACATAAAATATCAAAAATTACACCAAATGTATATCATATACTCTAAATAAAATATGAAAAGGGACAGTAAATATATATTACACTCTATGTAAATTATCAAATCTACACCAAATATATATTATATAATTTACATAAAATATCAAAAGGACACCAAATATATATTATATACTGTACATAAAATATAAAAAAGTACAGTAAATATATTTCATATATTGTACATATAATATTAACTAAAAGTACACCAAATACATTTTATATACTGTAAATAAAATATCAAAATACAGTAAATATATATTACATACTCTACATAAAATATCAAAAATTACACCAAATATGTGTTATATATAATGTAAATAAACTATCAAAAACTACAGTAATTATATTTAATATACTGTACATAAAATAACAAAAATTACACCAAATGTATATTATATACTGTTAATAAAATATCAAAAAGGACAGTAAACATATACTACAAACCCTATGTAAAATATCAAAAACTACATCAAATATATATTATATAATTTACATAAAATAAAAAAAGGACACCAAATATCTCTTATATACTGTACATAAAATATCAAATTACAGTAAATATATTTCATATAATTTACATATAATATTAACTAAAAGTACACCAAATACATTTTATAAACTGTAAATAAAATATCAAAAAGTACAGTAAATATATATTACATACAGTACATAAAATATCAAAAAGTACACCAAATATGTGTTATATATCGTGTAAATAAACTATCAAAAACTACATTAATTATATTTAATATACTGTACATAAAATATCAAAAATTACACCAAAAGTATATTATATACTCTAAATAAATTATGAAAAAGGACAGTAAATATATATTACACTCTATGTAAGTTATCAAAAACTACAAAAAATATATATTATGTAATTTACATAAAATATCAAAAGTACAACAAATATATATTATATACTTTAAATAAACTATCAAAAACTACAGTAATTATATTTCATATACTGTATATATAATATTAACTAAAAGTACACCAAATACATTTTATATACTGTAAATAAAATATCAAAAATTACAGTAAATATATATTACATACACTACATAAAATATCAAAAAGTACACCAAATATGTGTTATATATACTGTAAATAAACTATCAAAAACTACAGTAATTATATTTAGTATACTGTACATAAAATATCAAAAATTACACCAAATGTATATTATATACTGTAAATAATATATCAAAAAGACAGTAAATATATATGACACACGCTATGTAAACTATCAAAATCTACACCAAATATATATTATATAATTTACATAAAATATCAAAAGGACACCAATTATATATTATATACTGTCCAAAAATATCAAAATTTACAGTAAATGTATTTCATATATTGTACATATAATATTAACCATAAGTACACCAAATACATTTTATATACTGTAAATAAAATATCAAAATACAGTAAATATATATTACATACTCTAGATAAAATATCAAAAAGTAGACCAAATATGTGTTATATATACTGTAAATAAACTATCAAAAACTACAGTAATTATATTTAATATCCTGTACATAAAATATCAATAATGACACCAAATGTATACTATATACTGTATATAAAATATCAAAAAGGTCAGTAAATATATATGACACACCCTATGTAAAATATCAAAAACTACACCAAATATATATTATACAATTTATATAAAATAACAAAAGGACACCAGATATATCTTATATACTGTACATAAAATATCAAAAAGTACAGTAAATACATTTCATATATTGTACATATAATATTAACTAAAAGTACACCAAATACATTTTATATACTGTAAATAAAATATCAAAAATACAGTAAATATATATTACATACTGTACATAAAATATCAAAAAGTACACCAAATATGTGTTATATATACTGTAAATAAACTATCAAAAACTACAGTACTGATATTTAATATACTGTACATAAAATATCAAAAATTACACGAAATGTACATTATATACTGTAAATAAAATATCAAATAGTACTGTAAATATATATTACACACCCTATGTAAAATATCAAAAACTACAGCAAATATATATTATATAATTTACATAAATTATCAAAAGGACACAAAATATATCTTATACACTGTACATAAAATATGAAAAAGTACAGTAAATATATTTCATGTATTGTACATATAATATTAACCAAAAGTACACCAAATACATTTTATATACTGTAAATAAAATATCAAAAAGTACAGTAAATATATATTACATACTCTACGTAAAATATCAAAAAGTACACCAAATATGTGTTATATATAGTGTAAATAAACTATCAAAAACTGCAATAATTATATTTAATATACTGTACATAAAATATCAAAAATTACACCAAAAGAATATTATATACTCTAAATAAAATATGAAAAAGAACAGTAAATATATATTACACTCTATGTAAATTATTAAAAAGTACAACAAATATATATTATGTAATTTACATAAAATATCAAAAGGACACAGAATATATATCATATACTGTACATAAAATATCAAAAAGTACGGTAAATATATTTCATATATTGTACATGTAATATTAACTAAAAGTACACCAAATATATCTTATATACTGTACATAAAATATCAAAAGGTACAGTAAATATATTTCATATATTGTACATATAATATTAACTAAAAGTACACCAAGTATGTGTCATATATACTGTAAATAATCTATCAAAAACTACAGTAAATATATGTTACATATTGTACATAAAATATCAAAAAGTACACCAAATATGTGTTATACATACTGTAAATAAACTATCAAATCTGCAGCAATTATATTTAATATACTGTACATAAAATATCAAAAATTACACCAAATGTATATTATATAGTGTAAATAAAATATCAAATTTACATTAAACATATATTACACACCCTATGTAAAATATCAAAAACTACACCAAATATATATTATACAATGTACATAAAATATCAAAATTCCACAAAATATATCTTATATACTGTAGATAAAATATCAAAAAGTACAGTAAATATGTTTCATATATTGTACATAAAATATTAACAAAAATTACACCAAATAAATTTAATATATTGTAAATAAAATTTCAAAGTTACAGTAAATATATATTACATACTGTACATTATATATCAAAAAGTACACCAAATATGTGTTATATATACTGTATATAAACTATCAAAAACTACAGTAATTATATTTAATATACTGTACATAAAATATCAAAAATTACACCAAATGTATATTATATACTCTAAATAAAATATGAAAAAGACAGTAAATATATATTACACTCTATGTAAATTATCAAAAACTACACAAAATATATATTATATAATTTACATAAAATATCAAAAGGACACCAAATATATCTTATATACTGTACATAAAATATCAAAAAGTACAGTAAATATATTTCATATATTGTACATATAATATTAACTAAAATTTCACCAAATATATTTTATATACTGTAAATAAAATATCAAAAAGTACAGCATATATATTACATACTGTACATAAAATATCAAAAAGTACATGAAATATGTGTAATATATCGTGTAAATAAACTATCAAAAACTACAGTAATTATATTTAATATACTGTACGTAAAATATCAAAAATGACACCAAATGTATATTATATACTGTAAATAAAATATAAAAAAGGACAGTAAATATATATTACAACCTATGTAAAATATCAAAAACTATACCAAATATATATTACATAATTTACATAAAATATCAAAAGGACACCAAATATATATTATATACTCTACATAAAATATCAAAAAGTACAGTAAATATATTTCATATATTGTACATTTAATATTAGCGAAAAGTACACCAAATACATTTTATATACTGTAAATAAAATATAAAAAAGTACAGTAAAAATATGTTACATACTGTACATAAAATATCAAAATGTACACCAAATATGTGCAATATATACTGTAAATAAACTATCAAAAACTACAGTAATTATATTTAATATACTGTACATAAAATATCAAAAATTACACCAAATGTATTATATACTCTAAATAAAATATGAAAAAGGACAGTAAATATATATTACACTCTATGTAAATTATCAAATCTACACCAAATATATATTATATAATTTACATAAAATATCAAAAGGACACCAAATATATATTATATACTGTACATAAAATATCAAAAAGTACAGGAAATATATTTCATATATAGTACATATAATATTAACTAAAATTACACCAAATACATTTTATATACTGTAAATAAAATATCAAAAAGTACAGTAAATATATATTACACACACTATGTAAAATATCAAAAACTACACAAAATGTATATTATATAATTTTCATAAAATATCAAAAGGACACCAAATGTATCTTATATACTGTACACAAAATATCAAAAATACAGTAAATATGTTTCATATATTGTACATATATTAACTAAAAGTACACCAAATATATTTTATATACGGTAAATAAAATATCAACAAGTACAGTAAATGTATATTACATACTGTACATAAAATATCAAAAAGTACACCAAATATGTGTTATATATACTGTAAATAAACTATCAAAAACTACAGTACTTATATTTAATATACTGTACATAAAATATCAAAAATTACACCAAATGTATATTATATACTCTAAATAAAATATCAAAATTACATTAAATATATATTACACACCCTATGTAAAATAACAAAAACTACACCAAATATATATTATACAATTTAAATAAAATATCAAAAGGCCACAAAATATATCTTATATACTGTACATAAAATATCGAAAAGTACACCAAATATGTCTCATATAAACTGTAAATAAACTATCAAAAACTACAGTAATTATATTTAATATACTGTACATAAAATATCAAAAATTACACCAAATGTATATTATATACTGTAAATAAAACATCAAAAAGTACAGATAATATATACTACACACCCCATGTAAAATATCAAAAACTGCACCAAATATGTATAATATAATTTACATAAAATATCAAAAGGACACCAAATGTATCTTATATACTGTACATAAAATATCAAAAAGTACAGTAAATATATTTCATATATTGTACATATAATATTAACTAAATTACACCAAACACATTTTATATACTGTAAATAAAATATCAAAAGTACAGTAAATATATATTACATACTGTACATAAAATATCAAAAAGTACAACAAATATGTGTCTTATAAACTGTAAATAAACTATCAAAAACTACAGTAATTATATTTAATATACTGTACGTAAAATATCAAAAATTACACCAAATGTATATTATGTACTGTAAATAAAATATCAATAAGACAGTAAATATATATGACACACCCTATGTAAAATATCAAAAACTACACCAAATATGTATTATATAATTTACATAAAATATCAAAAGGACACCATATATATCTTATATACTGTACATAAAATATCAAAAAGTTCAGTAAATATATTTCATATATTGTACATATAATATTAACTACAAGTACACCAAATACATTTTATATACTGTAAATAAAATATCAAAATGTACAGTAAATATATATTACATACTGTACATAAAATATCAAAAAGTACACCAAATATGTGTTATATATACTGTAAATAAACTATCAAAAACTACAGTAACTATATTTAATATACTGTACATAAAATATCAAAAATTACACCAAATGTATATTATATACTGTTAATAAAATATCAAATAGACAGGAAATATATACTACACACCCTATGTAAAATATCAAAAACTACACCAAACATATATTATATCATTTACAGAAAATATCAAAAGGACACCAACTATATCTTATATACTGTACATAAAATATCAAAAAGTACAGGAAACATATTTCATATATTGTACATATAATATTAACTAAAAGTACACCAAATACATTTTATATACTGTAAATAAAATATCAAATAGTACAGTAAATATATATTACACACCATATGTAAAATATCAAAAACTACACCAAATATATATTATATAATTTACATAAAATATCAAAAGGACACCAAAAGCATCTTATATACTTTACATAAAATATCAAAAACTACAGTAAATATGTTTCATATATTGTACATATAATATTAACTAAAAGTACACCAAATACTTTTATATGCTGTAAATAAAATATCAAAATGTTCAGTAAATACATACTATATACTGTAGATAAAATATCAAAAACTACACCAAATATGTGTCATATATACTGTAAATAAACTATCAAATCTGCAGTAATTATATTTAATATACTGTACATAAAATATCAAAAATTACACCAAATATATATTATATACTGTAAATAAAACATCAAAAAGTACAGATAATATATACTACACACCCTATGTAAAATATCAAAAACTACACCAAATATGTATTATATAAATTACATAAAATATCAAAAGGACACCAAATGTATCTTATATACTGTATATAAATTATCAAAAAGTACAGTAAATATATTTCATATATTGTACATATAATATTAACTAAAAGTACACCAAACACATTTTATATACTGTAAATAAAATATCAAAATGTGCAGTAAATATATTTTACATACTGTAAATAAACTATCAAAAAGTACACCAAATATATGTTATATATACTGTAAATAAACTATCAAATCTGCAGTAATTATATTTAATATACTGTACATAAAATATCAAAAATTACACCAAATGTATATTATATACTGTAAATAAAATATCAAAATTACATTAAATATATATTACACACCCTATGTAAAATATCAAAAACTACACCAAATATATATTATACAATTTACATAAAATATCAAAGTTCCACAAAATATATATTATATACTGTACATAAAATATCAAAAAGTACAGTAAATATGTTTCATATATTGTACATATAATATTAACAAAAATTACACCAAATACATTTAAGATACTGTAAATAAAATTTCAAATTTACAGTAAATATATATTACATGCTGTACATAATATATCAAAAAGTACACCAAATATGTGTTATATATACTGTATATAAACTATCAAAAACTACAGTAATTATATTTAATATACTGTACATAAAATATCAAAAATTACACCAAATGTATATTATATACTCTAAATAAAATATGAAAAAGGACACTAAATATATATTACACTCTATGTAAATTATCAAAAACTACACAAAATATATATTATATAATTTACATAAAATATCAAAAGGACACCAAATATATCTTATATACTGTACATAAAATATCAAAAAGCACGGTAAATATATTTCATATATTGTATATGTAATATTAACTAAAAGTACACCAAATATATCTTATATACTGTACATAAAATATCAAAATGTACAGTAAATGTATTTCATATATTGTACATATAATATTAACTAAAAGTACACCAAATATGTGTCATATATACTGTAAATAAACTATCAAAACTACAGTAAATATATGTTACATATTGTACATAAAATATCAAAAAGTACACCAAATATGTGTTATACATACTGTAAATAAACTATCGAAAACTACAGTACTTATATTTAATATACTGTACATAAAATATCAAAAATTACACCAAATGTATATTATAAACTGTAAATAAAGTATCAAAAAGCACAGTAAATATTTACAACACACCCTAAGTAAAATATCAAAAACTACACCATATATATATTATATAATTTACATAAAATATCAGTAGGACACCAAATATATCTTATATACTGTACATAAAATATCAAAAAGTACAGTAAATATATTTCATATATTGTATATATAATATTAACTAAAAGTACACCAAATACATTTTATATACTGTAAATAAAGTATCAAAGAGTACAGTAAATATACATTACATACTGTACTTAAAATATCAAAAAGTACACCAAATATGTGTTATATATACTGTAAATAAACTATCAAAAACTACAGTACTTATATTAAATATACTGTACATAAAATATCAAAAATTACACCAAATGTATATTATATACTGTAAATAATATATCAAAAAGTACAGTAAATATATATTACACACCCTATGTAAAATACAAAAAACTACACCAAATATACATTATGTAATTTACATAAAATAACAAAAGGACACCAAATATATCTTATATACTGTACATAAAATATCAAAAATACACTAAATATATTTCATATAGTGTACATATATTAACTAAAAGTACACCAAAAACATTTTATATACTGTAAATAAAATATCAGAAAGTACAGTAAATATATATTACATACTGTACATAAAATATCAAAAAGTACAACAAATATGTGTTATATATACTGTAAATAAACTATCAAAGACTACAGTACCTATATTTGATATACTGTACATAAAATATCAAATATTACACCAAATGTATATTATATACTGTAAATAAAATATCAAAGAGACAGGAAATATATACTACACACCCTATGTAAAATATCAAAAACTGCACTAAATATATATTATATAATTTACATAAAATATCAAAAGGACACCAAAAAATCTTATATACTGTACATAAAGTATCAAAAAGTACAGGAAATATATTTCATATATTGTATATATAATATTAACAAAAAGTACACCAAATACATTTTATATACTGTAAATAAAATATCAAAAAGTACAGTAAATATATATTACACACCCTATGTAAAATATCAACAACTACACTAAATATATATTATATAATTTACACAAAATATCAAAAGGACACCAAATGTATCTTATATAATCTACATAAAATATTAAAATGTACAGTAAATATGTTTCATATATTGTACATATAATAATAACGAAAAGTACACCAAATACATTTTATATACTGTAAATAAAATATCAAAAAGTACAGTAAATATATATTACATACTGTACATAAAATATCAAAAAGTACACCAAATATATGTCATATATACTGTAAATAAACTATCAAAAACTACAGTAATTATATATAATATACTGTACATTAAATATCAAAAATGACACCAAATGTATGTTATAAACTGTAAATAAAGTATCAAAAAGGACAGTAAATATTTACTACACACCGTATGTAAAATATCACATTCTACACCAAATATATATTATATAATTTACATAAAATACAAAAAGGACACCAAATATCTCATATATACTGTACATAAAATATCAAAATGTACAGTAAATATATTTCATATATTGTACATATAATATTAACTAAAAGTACATCAAATACATTTTATATAATGTAAATAAAATATCAAAAAGTACAGTAAATATATATTACATAATGTACATAAAATATCAAAAAGTACACCAAATATGTGTTATATATACTGTAAATAAACTATCAATCACTACAGTAATTATATTTAATATACTGTACATAAAATATCAAAAATTATACCAAATGTACATTATATACTGTAAATAAAATATCAAAAAAGACAGTAAATATATATGACACACCCTATGTAAAATATCAAAATGTACACCAAATATATATTTTTTAATTTACATAAAATTTCAAAAGTACACCAAATATATATTATATAGTGTACATAATATATCAAAAAGTACAGTAAATATATTTCATATATTGTACATATAATATTAACTAAAAGTAAACCAAATACATTTTATATACTGTAAATAAAGTATCAAAATACAGTAAATATATATTACATACTCTACATAAAATATCAATAAGTACACCAAATATATGTTATATATACTGTAAATAAACTGTCAAAAACTACAGTAATCTTATTTAATACCCTGTACATAAAATATAAAAAATTACACCAAATGTATATTATATACTGTAAATAAAATATCAAAAAGGAAAGTAAATACATATGACACACCCTATGTAAAATATCAAAAACTACACCAAATATATATTATATAATTTACAAAAAATATCAAAAGACCACCAAATATATCTTATATACTGTACATAAAATATCAAAAACTACAGTAAATATGTTTCATATGTTGTGCATATAATATTAACTAAAAGTACACCAAATACATTTTATATACTGTAAATAAAATTTCAAATGTACAGTAAATATATATTACATACTGTATATAAAATATCAAAAAGTACACCAAATATGTGTTATATATACTGTAAATAACCTATCAAAAACTACAGTAATTATATTTAATATACTGTACATAAAATATCAAAAATTACACCAAATGTATATTATATACTCTAAATAATAGATGAAAAATGACAGTTAGTATATATTACACTCTGTGTGAAAGATCAAAAACTACACCAATTATATACTATATAATTTACATAAAATATCAAAAGGACACCAAATATAGATTATATACTGTACATAAAACATCAAAAAGTACAGCAAATATATTTCATATATTGTACATATAATATTAATTAAAAGTACACCAAATATATTTTATATAGTGTAAATAAAACATCAAAAAGTACAATAAATATATATTACATACTGTACATATAATATCAAAAAGTACACCAAATATGTGGTATATATACTGTAAATAAACTATCAAAAACTGCAGTAATTATATTTATTATAATGTACATAAAATATCAAAAATTACACCAAATGTATATTATATACTGTAAATAAAATATCAAAATTACAGTAAATATATATTACATACTCTACATAAAATATCAAAAAGTTCACCAAATATGTGTTATATATACTGTAAATAAACTATCAAAAACTACAGAAATTATATTTAATATACTCTAAATAAAATATCAAAAATTACACCAAATATTTGTTACATATACTGTAAATAAACTATCAAAAATTACAGTAATTATATTTAATATACTGTACATAAAATATAAAAAATTACACCAAATGTATATTAAATACTGTAAATAAAATATCAAAAAGCAAAGTAAATACATATGACACACCCTATGTAAAATATCAAAAACTACACCAAATATATATTATATAATTTATATAAAATATCAAAAGGACACCAGATATATCTTATATACTGTACATAAAATATCAAAAAGTACAGTAAATACATTTCATATATTGTGCATATAATATTAACTAAAAGTACACCAAATACATTTTATACACTGTAAATAAAATATCAAAAAGGACAGTAAATATATATTACATACTGCACATAAAATATCAAAAAGAACACCAAATATGTGTTATATATACTGTAAATAAACTCTCAAAAACTACAGTAATTATATTTCATATATTGTAAATATAATATTAACTAAAAGTACACCAAATACATTTTATATACTGTAAATAAAATATCATAAAGTACAGTAAAGATATATTACATACACTACATAAAATATCAAAAAGTTCTCCAAATATGTGTTATATATACTGTAAATAAACTATCAAAAACTACAGTAATTATATTTAATATACTCTACATAAAATATGAAAAATTACACCAAATATGTGTTATATATACTGTACATAAACTATCAAAATCTGCAGTAATTATATTTAATATACTGTACATAAAATATAAAAAATTACACCAAATGTATATGATATACTGTAATTAAAATATCAAAAAGTACAGTAAATATATATTACACACCCTATGTAAAATATCAAAAACTACACCAAATATATATTGTATAATTTACATAAAATATCAAAAGACCACCAAATATATCTTATATACTGTACATAAAATATCAAAAAGTACAGTAAATATATTTCATATATTGTATATATAATATTAACTAAAAGTACACCAAATACATTTTATATACTGTAAATAAAGTATCAAAGAGTACAGTAAATATACATTACATACTGTACTTAAAATATCAAAAAGTACACCAAATATGTGTTATATATACTGTAAATAAACTATCAAAAACTACAGTACTTATATTAAATATACTGTACATAAAATATCAAAAATTACACCAAATGTATATTATATACTGTAAATAATATATCAAAAAGTACAGTAAATATATATTACACACCCTATGTAAAATACCAAAAACTACACCAAATATACATTATGTAATTTACATAAAATAACAAAAGGACACCAAATATATCTTATATACTGTACATAAAATATCAAAAATACAGTAAATATATTTCATATAGTGTACATATATTAACTAAAAGTACACCAAAAACATTTTATATACTGTAAATAAAATATCAGAAAGTACAGTAAATATATATTACATACTGTACATAAAATATCAAAAAGTACAACAAATATGTGTTATATATACTGTAAATAAACTATCAAAGACTACAGTACCTATATTTGATATACTGTACATAAAATATCAAATATTACACCAAATGTATATTATATACTGTAAATAAAATATCAAAGAGACAGGAAATATATACTACACACCCTATGTAAAATATCAAAAACTGCACTAAATATATATTATATAATTTACATAAAATATCAAAAGGACACCAAAAAATCTTATATACTGTACATAAAGTATCAAAAAGTACAGGAAATATATTTCATATATTGTATATATAATATTAACAAAAAGTACACCAAATACATTTTATATACTGTAAATAAAATATCAAAAAGTACAGTAAATATATATTACACACCCTATGTAAAATATCAACAACTACACTAAATATATATTATATAATTTACACAAAATATCAAAAGGACACCAAATGTATCTTATATAATCTACATAAAATATTAAAATGTACAGTAAATATGTTTCATATATTGTACATATAATAATAACGAAAAGTACACCAAATACATTTTATATACTGTAAATAAAATATCAAAAAGTACAGTAAATATATATTACATACTGTACATAAAATATCAAAAAGTACACCAAATATATGTCATATATACTGTAAATAAACTATCAAAAACTACAGTAATTATATATAATATACTGTACATTAAATATCAAAAATGACACCAAATGTATATTATAAACTGTAAATAAAGTATCAAAAATGACAGTAAATATTTACTACACACCGTATGTAAAATATCACATTCTACACCAAATATATATTATATAATTTACATAAAATATAAAAAGGACACCAAATATCTCATATATACTGTACATAAAATATCAAAATGTACAGTAAATATATTTCATATATTGTACATATAATATTAACTAAAAGTACATCAAATACATTTTATATAATGTAAATAAAATATCAAAAAGTACAGTAAATATATATTACATAATGTACATAAAATATCAAAAAGTACACCAAATATGTGTTATATATACTGTAAATAAACTATCAATCACTACAGTAATTATATTTAATATACTGTACATAAAATATCAAAAATTATACCAAATGTACATTATATACTGTAAATAAAATATCAAAAAAGACAGTAAATATATATGACACACCCTATGTAAAATATCAAAATGTACACCAAATATATATTTTTTAATTTACATAAAATTTCAAAAGTACACCAAATATATATTATATAGTGTACATAATATATCAAAAAGTACAGTAAATATATTTCATATATTGTACATATAATATTAACTAAAAGTAAACCAAATACATTTTATATACTGTAAATAAAGTATCAAAATACAGTAAATATATATTACATACTCTACATAAAATATCAATAAGTACACCAAATATATGTTATATATACTGTAAATAAACTGTCAAAAACTACAGTAATCTTATTTAATACCCTGTACATAAAATATAAAAAATTACACCAAATGTATATTATATACTGTAAATAAAATATCAAAAAGGAAAGTAAATACATATGACACACCCTATGTAAAATATCAAAAACTACACCAAATATATATTATATAATTTACAAAAAATATCAAAAGACCACCAAATATATCTTATATACTGTACATAAAATATCAAAAACTACAGTAAATATGTTTCATATGTTGTGCATATAATATTAACTAAAAGTACACCAAATACATTTTATATACTGTAAATAAAATTTCAAATGTACAGTAAATATATATTACATACTGTATATAAAATATCAAAAAGTACACCAAATATGTGTTATATATACTGTAAATAAACTATCAAAAACTACAGTAATTATATTTAATATACTGTACATAAAATATCAAAAATTACACCAAATGTATATTATATACTCTAAATAATAGATGAAAAATGACAGTTAGTATATATTACACTCTGTGTGAAAGATCAAAAACTACACCAATTATATACTATATAATTTACATAAAATATCAAAAGGACACCAAATATAGATTATATACTGTACATAAAACATCAAAAAGTACAGCAAATATATTTCATATATTGTACATATAATATTAATTAAAAGTACACCAAATATATTTTATATAGTGTAAATAAAACATCAAAAAGTACAATAAATATATATTACATACTGTACATATAATATCAAAAAGTACACCAAATATGTGGTATATATACTGTAAATAAACTATCAAAAACTGCAGTAATTATATTTATTATAATGTACATAAAATATCAAAAATTACACCAAATGTATATTATATACTGTAAATAAAATATCAAAATTACAGTAAATATATATTACATACTGTACATAAAATATCAAAAAGTACACCAAATATGTGTCATATAAACTGTAAATAAACAATCAAAAACTACAGGAATTATATTTAATATACTGTACATAAAATATGAAAAATTACACCAAATATATATTATACACTGTAAATAAAATATCAAAAATTACAGTAAATATATATTACACACCATATGTAAAATATCACAAACTACACCAAATATATATTATATAATTTACATAAAATATCAAAAGGACACCAAATATATCTTCTATGCTGTACATAGAATATCAAAAAGTTCAGTACATATATTTCATATATTGTATATATAATATTAACTAACAGTACACCAAATACATTTTATATACTGTAAATAAATTATCAAAAATTACAGTAAAGATATATTACATACTGTACATAAAATATCAAAAAGTACACCAAATATGTGTTATATATACTGTAAATAAACTGACAAAAAATACACTAATTATATTTAATATACTGTACATAAAATATCAAAAATTACACCAAATGTATATTATTTACTGTAAATAAAATATCAAAAATAACAGTAGATATATATTACACACCCTATGTAAAATATCAAAAACTACACCAAATATATATTATATAATGCACATAAAATATCAAAAGGACTCCAAATATATTATATACTGTACATAAAATATCAAAAAGTACAGTAAATATATTCCTTATATTGTACGTATAATATTAACTAAAAGTACACCAAATACATATTATATACTGTAAATAAAATATCCAAAAGTACAGTAAAAATGTATTACATACTGTACATAATATCTCAATAAGTACACCAAATACGTGTTATATATACTGTAAATAAACTATCAAAACTACAGTAATTATCTTTAATAAACTGTACATATCATATCAAATATTACACCAAATGTATATTTTCTACTGTAAATAAAATATCAAAAAGTACAGTAAATATATATTACACACCCTATGTAATATATCACAAACTACACCAAATATATATTATATAATTTACATAAAATATCAAAAGGACACCAAATATATCTTATATACTGCACATAAGATATCAAACAGTACAGTAAATATATTTCATATAATGTACGTATAGTATTGCCTAAAAGTACACCAAATACATTTTATATACTGTAAATAAAATATCAAAATTACAGTAAATATATATTACATACCGGACATAAAATATCAAAAAGTACACCAAATATGTGTTATATATACTGTAAATCAACTATCAAAAACTACAGTAATTATATTTATTATGCTGTACATAAAATATCAAACATTACAACAAATGTATATTATATACTGTAAATAAAATATCAAAAAGGACAGTAAATATATATGACACACACTATGTAAAATGTCAAAAACTACACCAAATATATATTATATAATTTACGTAAAATATCAAAAGGACACCAAATATATATTATATATTGTACATAAAATATCAAAAAGTACAGTAAATATATTTCATATATTGTATATATAATATTAACTAAAAGTACAGCAATTACATTTTATATACACTAAATAAAACATCAAAAAGTAGAGTAAATATATATTACATAGTGTACATAAAATATCAAAACTACACCAAATATGTGTTATATATACTGTAAATAATCTATGAAAAACTACAGTAATTATATTTAACATACTGTATATAAAATATCAAAAATTACACCAAATGAATATTATATAAAGTAAATAAAATATCAAAAAGACAAGTAAATATATATTACACAACCTATGAAAAATATAAAAAACTACACCAAATATATATTATATAATTTACATAAAATATCAAAAGGCCACCAAGTATATCTTATATACTGTACATAAAATACCAAAAAGTACAGTAAATAGGTTTCATATATTGTACATATAATATTAACTAAAAGTACAACAAATAGATTTTATATACTGTTAAAAATATTTCAAAAAGTACAGTAAATATATATTACATATTGTACATTAAATATCAAAAAGTACACCAAATATGTGTTATATATACTGTAAATAAACTACCAAAAACTACAGTAATTATATTTAATATACTGTACATAAAATATCAAAAATTACCCCAAATGTATATTATATACTCTAAATAAAATATGAAAAAGGAGAGTAAATAGGTATTACACACCCTATGTAAAATATCAAAAACTACACCAAATATATATTATATAATTTACAAAATATATCAAAAGGACACCAAATATATATTATATACAATACATAATATATCAAAAATACAGTAAATATATTTGATATATTGTGCATATAATATTAACTAAAAGTACACCAAATACATTTTATATACTGTAAATTAAATATCAAAAAGTACAGTAAATATATATTATATTCTGTACATAAAATATCAAAAAGTGCACCAAATATGTGTTATATATACTGTAAATAAACTATCAAAATCTTCTGTAATTATATTAAATATACTGTATATAAAATACCAAAAATTACACAAAATGTATAATATATACTGTAAATAAAATATCAAAAAGTACACTAAATATATACTACACAACCTATGTAAAATATCAAAAACTACACCAAATATAGATTATATAATTTACATAAAATATCAAAAGGACACCAAATATATCTTATATACTGTACATAAAATATCAAAGGTACAGTAAATATATTTCATATATTGTACATATAATATTAACTAAAAGGACACCAGATACATTTTATATACTGTAAATAAAATATCAAAATGTACAGTAAATATATATTACATACTGTACATAAAATATCAAAAAGTACACCAAATATGTGTTATATATACTGTAAATAAACTCTCAAAAACTACTGTAATTATATTTAATGTACTGTACATAAAATATCAAAAATAACACCAAATGTATATTATATACTGTAAATAAAATATCAAAAAGGACAGTAGATATATACTACACACCCTATGTAAAATATCAAAAACTACACCAAATATATATTATATAATTTACATAAAATATCAAAAGGACACCAAATATATCTTATATAGTGTACATAAAATATCAAATGTACAGTATATATATTTCATATATTGTACATATAATATTATCTAAAAGTACACCAAACAGATTTTATACACTGTAAATAAACTACCAAAACGTACAGTAAATATATTTTACATACTGTAGTTAAAATATCAAAAAGTACAGTAAATATGTTATATATACTATAAATAAACTATCAAAAACAACAGTAATGATATTTAATATACTGTACATAAAATATCAAAAATTACACCAAATGTATATTATATACTGTAAATAAAATATCAAACAGGACAGTAAATATATATGACACACACTATGTAAAATATCAAAAACTACACCAAATATATATTATATAATTTACATAAAATATCAAAAGGACACCAAATATATATTATATACAGTACATAATATATCAAAAATACAGTAAATATATTTGATATATTGTGCATATAATATTAACTAAAAGTACACCAAATACACTTTATATACTGTAAATTAAATATCAAAAAGTACAGTAGATATATATTATATTCTGTACATAAAATATCAAAAAGTACACCAAATATGTGTTATATATACTGTAAATAAACTATCAAAATCTAGAGTAATTATATTAAATATACTGTACATAAAATACCAAAAATTACACCAAATGTATAATATATACTCTAAATAAAATATCAAAAAGGACACTAAATATATACTACACACCCTATGTAAAATCTCAAAAACTACACCAAATACATATTATATAACTTACATAAAATATCAAAAGGACACCAAATATATCTTATATACTGTACATAAAATATCAAAGGTACAGTAAATATATTTCATATATTGTACATATAATATTATCTAAAAGTACACCAAATACATTTTATATACTGTAAATAAAATATCAAAATGTACAGTAAATATATATTACATATTGTACATAAAATATCAAAAAGTACACCAAATATGTGTTATATATACGGTGAATAAACTATCAAAATCTACTGTAATTATATGTAATATACAGTACATAAAATATCAAAAATTACACCAAATGTATATTATATATTGTAAATAAAATATCAAAAAGGACAGTAAATATATATTACACACCCTATGTAAAATATTAGAAACTACACCAAATATATATTATATAATTTACATAAAATATCAAAAGGACACCAAATATATCTTATATAGTGTACATAAAATATCAAAAATTTCAGTATATATATTTCATCTATTGTACATATAATATTATCTAAAAGTACACCAAACACATTTTATACACTGTAAATAAACTATCAAAACGTACAGTAAATATATTTTACATACTGTGCATAAAATATCAAAAAGTACACTAAATATATGTTATATATACTGTAAATAAAATGTCAAAAACTACAGTAATTATATTCAATATACTGTACATAAAATATCAAAAATTACACCCAATGTATATTATATACTGTAAAAAAATATGAAAAAGGACAGTACATATGTATTACACTCTATGTAAATTATCAAAACCTGCAAATATATATTATATAATTTACATGAAATATCAAATGCACACCATATATATCTTATACACTGTACATAAAATATCAAAAAGTACAGTAAATATATTTCATATATTGTACATATAATATTAACTAAAAGTAGACCAAATATATTTTATATAGTGTAAATTAAAGATCAAATAGTACAGTAAATATATATTATATACTGTACATAAAATATCAATAAGTACACCAAATATGTGTTATATATACTATAAATAAACTATCAAAAACTACAGTAATTACATTTAATATACTCTATATAAAATATCAAAAATTACACCAAATGTATATCATGTACACTAAATAAAATATGAAAAAGGACAGTAAAACTATATTACGCACACTATGTAAAACATCAAAAACTAAACCAAATATATATCATATAATTTACATAAAATATCAAAAGGACACCAAATATACCTTATATACTGCACATAAAATATCAAAATGTACAGTAAATATATTTCAAATATTGTACATATAATATTAACTAAAAGTACACCAAATACATTTTATATACTGTAAATAAAATATCAAAAATTGCAGTAAATTTATATTACATACAGTACATAAAATATCAAAAAGTACACCAAATATGTGTTATATATACTGTAAATAAACTATCAAAACTACAGTAATTATATTTAATATACTGTACATAAAATATCAAAAATTACACCAAATGTATATTATTTATGTAAATAAAATATCAAAAAGTACAGTAAATATATATTACACACCATATGTAAAATATCACAATCTACACCAAATATATACTTTATAATTTACATAAAATATCGAAAGGACACCAAATATATCTTATATACTGTACATAAAATATGAAAAAGTACAGTAAATATATTTCATATATTGTACATATAATATTAACTAAAAGTACATCAAATACATTTTATATAGTGTAAAGAAAATATCAAAATGTACAGTAAATATATATTACACACCATATGTAAAACATCACAATCTACACCAAATATATATTATATAATTTACATAAAATATCAAAAGGACACCAAATATATCTTATATACTGTACATAAAATATGAAAAAGTACAGTAAATATATTTCATACATTGTACATATAATATTAACTAACAGTACACCAAATACATTTTATATAGTGTAAATAAAATATCAAAAATTACCGTGAATACATATAACATACTGTACATAAAATATCAAAGAGTACACAAAGTATGTGTTATATATACTGTAAATAAACTATCAAAAACTACAGTAATTATATTTAATATACTGTTCATAAAATATCAAAAATTACAACAAATGTATATTATTTACCGTAAATAAAATACCAAAAATTTCAGTAAATATATATTACACACCGTATGTAAAATATCAAAAACTACACCAAATATATATTATATAATTTAGTTAAAATATCAAAAGGACACCAAATATACATTATATACTGTACATAAAATATCAAAATGTACAGTAAATATATTTCGTATATTGTACATATAATATTAACTAAAAGTACAGCAAATACATTTTATATACTGTAAATAAAATATCAAAAATTACAGTAAATATATATTACATACTGTACATAAAATATCAAAAAGTACACCAAATATATGTTATATATACTGTAAATAAACTATAAAATCTACAGTAATTATATTTAATATACTGTACATAAAATATCAAAAATTACACAAAATGTATATTATACACCGTAAATAAAATATCAAATAGGACAGTAAATATATATTACACTCTATATAAAATATCAAAACCTACAAATATATATAATATAATTTACATAAAATATCAAAATTACACAAAATCTATCTTATATACTTTACATAAAATATCAACAAGTACAGTATATATATTTCATATATTGTACATATAATATTAACTAAAAGTACACCAAATACATTTTATATACTGTAAATAATATATCAAAAATTACAGTAAATATATATTACATACTGTACATAAAATATCACAAAGTACACCAAATATGTGTTATATATACAGTAAATAAACTATCAAAAACTACAGTAATTACATTTAATATACTGTACATAAAATATCAAAAATTACACCAAATGTATATTATATACTCTTAATAAAATATGAAAAAGGACAGTAAATATATATTACGCACCCTATGTAAAATATCAAATACTAAACAAAATATATATTATATAATTTACATAAAATATCAAAAGGACACCAAATATATATTATATACAGTACATAAAATATCAAAAAGTACAGTAAATATATTTCATATATTGTACATATAATATTAACTAAAAGTACACCAAATACATTTTATATAGTGTAAATAATATATCAAAAATTACAGTAAATATATATTACATACTGTACATAAAATATCAAAAAGTACACCAAATATGTGTTATATATACTGTAAATAAACTATCAAAAACTACAGTAATTATATTTAATATACTGTACATAAAATATCAAAAATTACACCAAATGTATATTATTTACTTTAAATAAAATATCAAAAAGTACAGTAAATATATATTACACACCCTATGTAAAATATCACAAACTACACCAAATATATATTATATAAATTACATAAAATATCAAAAGGACACCAAATATACCTTATATACTGTACATAAAATATCAAAATATACAGTAAATATATTTCATATATTGTACATATAATATTAACCAAAAGTACACCAAATACATTTTATAGACTGTAAATAAAATATCACAAATTACAATAAATATATATTACATACTGTACATAAAATATCAAAAAGTCCACCAAATATGTGTTATATATACTGTAAATGAACTATAAAAAACTACAGTAATTATATTTAATATACTGTACATAAAATATCAAAAATTACACCAAATGTATATAATTTACTGTAAATAAAATATCAAAAAGTACAGTAAATATATATTACACACCATATGTAAAATATCACAATCTACACCAAATATATATTATATAATTCACATAAAATATCAAAAGGACACCAAATATATCTTATATACTGTACATAAAATATCAAAAGTACAGTAAATATATTTCATATATTGTATATATAATACTAACTAAAATTACACCAAATACATTTTATATAGTGTAAACAAAATATCAAAAAGTACAGTAAATATATATTACACACCATATGTAAAATATCACAATATACACCAAATATATATTTTATAATTTACATAAAATATCAAAAGGATACCATATATATCTTATATACTGTACATAAAATATCAAAAGGTACAGTAAATATATTTCATATATTGTACATATTATATTAACTAAAAGTACACCAAATACATTTTATAAAGTGTAAATAAAATACCAAAAATTACGATGAATATATATTACATACTGTACATAAAATATCAATAAGTACACCAAATATGTGTTATATATACTCTAAATAAACTATCAAAAACTACAATAATTATATTTAATATACTGTACATAAAATATAAAAAATTACAACAAATGTATAATATACTGCAAATAAAATATCAAAAAGTACAGTAAATATATATTACACAACCTATGTAAAATATCACAAACTACACCAAATATATATTATATAATTTACATAAAATATAAAAAGGACACCAAATATATCTTATATACTGTACATAAAATATCAAAAAGTACAGTAAATATATTTCATATATTGTACATATAATATTAACTAAAAGTACAGCAAATACATTTTATATAGTGTAAATAAAATATCAAAAAGTACAGTAAATATATATTACACACCATATGTAAAATATCACAATCTATGCCAAATATATATTATATAATTTACATAAAATATCAAAAGGACACCAAATATATCTTATATACTGTACATAAAATATCAAAAAGTACAGTAAATATATTTCATATATTGTACATATAATATTACCTAAAAGTACACCAAATACATTTTATAAAGTGTAAATAAAATATCGAAAATTACAGTGAATATATATCACATACTGTACATAAAATACCAAAAAGTACACCAAATATTTGTTATATATACTCTAAATAAAGTATCAAAATCTACAGTAATTATATTAATATACTGTACATAAAACATCAAAAATTACACCAAATGTATATTATTTACTGTAAATAAAATACCAAAAAGTAGAGTAAATATATATTACACACCCTATGTAAAATATCACAAACTACACCAATTATATATTATATAATTTACATAAATTATCAAAAGGACACCAAATATACCTTATATACTGTACATAAAATATCAAAATGTACAGTGTATATATTTCATATATTGTACATATAATATTAGCTAAAAGTACACCAAATACATTTTATATACTGTAAATAAAATATCAAAAATTACAGTAAATATATATTACATACTGTACATAAAACATCAAAAAGTACACCAAATATGTGTTATATATACTGTAAATAAACTATCAAAAACTACAGTAATTATATTTAATATACTGTACATAAAACATCAAAAATTACACCAAATGTATGATATTTACTGTAAATAAAATATCAAAAAGTACAGTAAATATATATTACACACCATATGTAAAATATCACAATCTTCACCAAATATATATTATATAATTTACATAAAATATCGAAAGGACACAAAATATATCTTATATACTGTACATAAAATATCAAAAAGGACAGTAAATATATTTCATATATTGTACATATAATATTAACTAAAAGTTCACCAAATATATTTTATATACTGTAAATAAAATATCAAAAAGTACAGTAAATGTATATTACATACTGTACAGAAAATATCAAAAAGTACACCAAATATGTGTTATATGTACTGTAAATAAACTATCAAAAACTACAGTAATTACATTTCATATACTGTATTTAAAATATCAAAAATTACACCAAATATATATCATGTACTCTAAATAAAATATGAAAAAGGACAGAAAATTTATATTACGCACCCTATGTAAAATATCAAAATCTACACCAAATTTATATTATATAATTTACATAACATATCAAAAGTACACCAAATATATATTATATACTGTAAATAAAATATCAAAAAGTACAGTAAATATATATTACAAAGTGTACATAAAATATCAAAAAGTACACCAAATATGTGTTATATATACTGTAAATAAACTACGAAAACTACAGTAATTATATTTATTATACAGTAAATAAAATATCAAAAATTACACCAAATGTATATCATTTACTGTAAATAAAATATCAAAAAGTGCAGTAAATATATTTCGTATATTGTACATATAATATTAACTAAAAGTACACCAAATACATTTTATATAGTGTAAATAAACTATCAAAAATTACAGTAAATATATATTACATACTGTACAGAAAATATCAAAATGTACACCAAATATGTGTTATATATACTGTAAATAAACTATCAAAAACTACAGTGATTATATTTAATATACTGTACATAAAATATCAAAAATTACACCAAATGTACATTATTTACTGTAAATAAAATACCAAAAAGTGCAGTAAATATATATTACACACCCTATGTAAAATACCATAAACTACACCATATATATATTATATAATTTACATAAAATATCAAAAGGACAAAAAATAAACCTTAATTACTGTACATAAAATATCAAAATGTACAGTAAATATATTTCATATGTTGTACATATAATATTAACTAAAAGTACACCAAATACATTTTATATACTGTAAATAAAATATCAAAAATTACAGTAAATATATATTACATACTGTACATAAAATATCAAAAAGTACACCAAATATGTGTTATATATACTGTAAATAAAGTGTCAAAAACTACAGTAATTATATTTAATATACTGTACACAAAGTATCAAAAATTACACCAAATGTATATTTTTTACTGTATATAAAATATCAAAAAGTACAGTACATATATATTACACACCATATGTAAGATATCACAATCTACACCAAATATATATTATATAATTTACATAAAATATCAAAAGGAAACCAAATATATCTTCTATACTGTACATAAAATATCAAAAATACAGTAAATATATTTCATATATTGTACATATAATATTAACTAAATGTACACCAAATACATTTTATATAGTGTAAATAAAATATCAAAAATACAGTAAATATATATTACACACCTTATGTAAAGTATCACAATCTACGCCAAACATATATTATTTAATTTACATAAAATATCAAAAGGACACCAAATATATCTTACATACTGTACATAAAATATCAAAAAGTACAGTAAATATATTTCATATGTTGTACATATAATATTAACTAAAAGTACACCAAATACATTTTATATACTGTGAATAAAATATCAAAAAGTACAGTAAATATATATTACATACTGTACATAAAATATGAAAAAGTACACCAAATATGTGTTATATATACTGTAAATAAACTATCAAAAACTACAGTAATTATATTTAATATACTGTACATAAAATATCAAAAATTACACCAAATGTATATTATATACTGTAAATAAAATGTCAAAAAGGACAGTAAATATATATTACACTCTATGTAAAATATCAAAAACTAAAAATATATATTATATAATTTACATAAAATATCAAAAGGACTCCAAATATATCTTATATAGTGTACATGAAATATCAAAAAGTACAGTAAATATATTTCATATATTGTACATATAATATTAACTAAAAGTACATCAAATACATTTTATATAGTGTAAAGAAAATATCAAAAAGTACAGTAAATATATATTACACACCATATGTAAAATATCACAATCTACACCAAATATATATTATATAATTTACATAAAATATAAAAAGGACACCAAATATATCTTATATACTGTACATAAAATATCAAAATGTACAGTAAATATATTTCATATATTGTACATATAATATTAACAAAGAGTACACCAAATACATTTTATATAGTGTAAATAAAATATCAAAAATTACAATGTATATATATTACATACTGTACATAAAATATCAAAAAGTACACCAAATATGTGTTATATATGCTGTAAATAAACTATCAAAAACTACAGTAATTATATTTAATATACTGTACATCACATATCAAAAATTACACCAAATGTATAATTTTTACTGTAAATAAAATACCAAAAATTACAGTAAATATATATTACACACACTATGTAAAATATCAAAAACTAAACCAAATATATATTATATAATTTACATAAAATATCAAAAGGACACCAAAAGTATCTTATATACATTACATAAAATATCAAAAAGTACAGTAAATATGTTTCATATATTGTACATATAATATTAACTAAAAGTACACCAAATACATGTTATATGCTGTAAATAAAATATCAAAAAGTTCAGTAAATATATACTACATACTGTACATAAAATATCAAAAAGTACACCAAATATGCGTCATATATACTGTAAATAAACTATCAAATCTGCAGTAATTATATTTAATATACTGTACATAAAATATCAAAAATTACACCAAATATATATTATATACTGTAAATAAAACATCAAAAAGTACAGATAATGTATACTACACACCCTATGTAAAATATCAAAAACTACACCAAATATGTATTATATAATTTACATAAAATATCAAAAGGACACCAAGTATACTTTATATACTGTAGATAAAACATCAAAATGTACAGTAAATATATTTCATATATTGTACATATAATATTAACTAAAAGTACACCAAATACATTTTATATAGTGTAAATAAAATATCAAAAATTTCAGTGAATATATATTACATACTGTAAATAAAATATCAAAAAGTACACCAAATATGTGTTATATATATACTGTAAATAAACTATCAAAAACTACAGTAATTATATTTAATATACTGTACATAAAATATCAAAAATTACACCAAATGTATATTATTTACAGTAAATAAAATACCAAAAATACAGTAAACATATATTACACACCCCATGTAAAATATCACAAACTACACCAAGTATATATTATATAATTAACATAAAATACCAGAAGGACACAAAATATACCTTATATACTGTACATAAAATATCAAAATGTACAGTAAATATATTTCATATATTGTACATATAATATTAACTAAAAGTACACCAAATACATTTTATGTACTGTGAATAAAATACTAAAAGTACTGTAAATGTATATTACATACTGTACATAAAATATCAAAAAGTACACCAAATATGTGTTATATATACTGTAAATAAACTATCAAAAACTGCAGTAATTATATTTAATATACGGTACATAAAATATCAAAAATTACACCAAATGTATATTATTTACTGTAAATAAAATATCAGAAAGTACAGTAAATATATCTTACACACCCTATGTAAAATATGAAAAACTACACCAAATACGTATTATATAATTTATATAAAATAACCAAAGGACACCAAATATATATTATATACTGTACATAAAATATCGAAAAGTACAGTAAATATATTTCATATATTCTACCTGTAATATTAACTAAAAGTACACCAAAAACATTTTATATACTGTAAATAAAATATCAAAAAGTACAGTAAATATATATTACATACTGTACATAAAATATCAAATAGTACACCAAATATGTGTTATATACACTGTAAATATACTATCAAAATCTACAGTAATTATATTTAATATACTGTACATAAAATATCAAAAATTACACCAAATGTATATTTTAGACTGTAAATAAAATATCAAAAAGAAAGTAAATATATAGTACACACCCTATGTAAAATATCAAAAAGTACACCAAATTTATGTTATATAATTAACATAAAATATGAAAAGGACACCAAATATATCTTATATACTGTACATAAAATATGAAAATGTACAGTAAATATAATTCATATATTGTACATATAATATTAACTAAAAGTACACCAAATACATTTTATGTACTGTGAATAAAATACTAAAAGTACTGTAAATGTATATTACATACTGTACATAAAATATCAAAAAGTACACCAAATATGTGTTATATATACTGTAAATAAACTATCAAAATCTGCAGTCATTATATTTAATAAACGGTACATAAAATATCAAAAATTACACCAAATGTATATTATTTACTGTAAATAAAATATCAAAAAGTACAGTTAATATATCTTACAAACATGTAAAATATCACAATCTACACCAAATATATATTATATAATTTACATAATATATCAAAAGGACACCAAATATATATTATGTACTGTACATAAAATATCAAAACGTACAGTAAATGTATTTCATATATTGTACATATAATATTAACTAAAAGTACACCAAATATATTTTATATACTGTAAATAAAATATCATAAAGTACAGTAAATATATATTACATAGTGTACAAAAAATATCAAAAAGTATACCAAATATGTGTTATATATACTGTAAATAAACTATCAAAAACTACAGTAATTATATTTAATATACTGTACATACAATATCAAAAATTACACGAAATGTATATTATTTACTGTAAATAAAACATCAAAAAGTACAGTAAATATATGTGACATACCATATGTATAATATCACAATCTACACCAAATATATATTATATAATTTACATAAAATATCAAAAGAACACCAAATATATCTTATATACTGTACATAAAATATCAAAATGTACAGTAAATATATTTCATATATTGTACATATAATATTAACTAAAAGTACACCAAATACATTTTATATAGTGTAAATAAATTATCAAAAATTACAGTGAATTTATATTACATACTGTACATAAAATATCAAAAAGTACACCAAATATGTGTTATATATACTGTAAATAAACTATCAAAAACTACAGTAATTATATTTAATATACTGTACATAAAATATCAAAAATTACACCAATTAAATATTATTTACTGTAAATAATATACCAAAAAGTACAGTAAATATATATTACACACCCTATGTAAAATATCACAAACTACAACAAATATATATTTTATAATTTACATAAAATATCAAAAGGACACCAAATATACTTATATATTGTACAAAAAATATCAAAATGTACAGTAAATATATTTCATATATTATACATATAATATTAACTAAAAGTACACCAAATACATTTTATATACTGTAAATAAAATATCAAAATTACAGTAAATATATATTACATACTGTACATAAAATATCGAAAAGTACACCAAATATGTGTTATATACACTGTAAATAAACTATCAAAAACTGCAGTAATTATATTTAATATACTGTACATAAAATATCAAAAATTACACCAAATGTATATTATTTACTGTAAATAAAATATCAAAAAGAACAGTAAATATATCTTACACACCCTATGTAAAATATGAAAAACTACACCAAATACGTATTATATAATTTACATAAAATAACAAAAGGACACCAAATATATATTATATACTGTACATAAAATATCGAAAAGTACAGTAAATATATTTCATATATTCTACATGTAATATTAACTAAAAATACACCAAAAACATTTTATATACTGTAAATAAAATATCAAAAAGTACAGTAAATATATATTACATACTGTACATAAAATATCAAATAGTACACCAAATATGTGTTATATACACTGTAAATATACTATCAAAATCTACAGTAATTATATTTAGTATACTGTACATAAAATATCAAAAATTACACCAAATGTATATTTTAGACTGTAAATAAAATATCAAAAAGGAAAGTAAATATATAGTACACACCCTATGTAAAATATCAAAAACTACACCAAATTTATGTTATATAATTAACATAAAATATGAAAAGGACACCAAATATATCTTATATACTGTACATAAAATATGAAAAAGTACAGTAAATATAATTCATATATTGTACATATAATATTAACTAAAAGTACACCAAATACATTTTATGTACTGTGAATAAAATACTAAAAGTACTGTAAATGTATATTACATACTGTACATAAAATATCAAAAAGTACACCAAATATGTGTTATATATACTGTAAATAAACTATCAAAAACTACAGTAATTATATTTAATATACTGTACATAAAATATCAAATATTACAAAAAATGTGCATTATATACTGTAAAAAAAATTAAAAAGGACAGTAAATATATATGACACACCCTATGTAAAATATCACAAACTACACCAAGTATATATTATATAATTAACATAAAATACCAAAAGGACACAAAATATACCTTATATACTGTACATAAAATATCAAAATGTACAGTAAATATATTTCATATATTGTACATATAATATTAACTAAAAGTACACCAGATACATTTTATGTACTGTAAAGAAAATATCAAAATACAGTAAATATATCTTACATACTGTACATAAAATATAAAATAGTACACCAAATATGTGTTATATACACTGTAAATAAGCTATCATAAACTACAGTAATTATATTTAATATACTGTAAATAAAATATCAAAAATTACACCAAATGTATATAATATACAGTCAATAAAATAACAAAAAGGACAGTAAATATATACTACACACCCTATGTAAAATATCAAAAACTACACGGAATATATATTCTATAATTTACATAAAATATCAAAAGGTCACCAAATATATCTTATACACCGTACATAAAATATCAAAAAGTACAGTAAATAGATTTCATATATTGTACATATAATATTAAATAAAGTACACCAAATACATTTTATATACTGTAAATAAAATATCAAAAAGTACAGAAAATATATATTACATACAGTTCATAAAATATCAAGAAGTACACCAAATATGTGTTATATATACTGTAAATAAACTATCAAAAACTACAGTAATTATATTTCATATATTGTACATAAAATATTAACTAAAAGTACACCAAATACATTTTATATACTGTAAATAAAATATCAAAATGTACAGTAAATATATATTACATACACTACATAAAATATCAAAAAGTACGCCAAATATGTGTTATATATACTGTAAATAAACTGTAAAAAACTACAGTAATTATATTTAATATACTGTATATAAAATATCAAAAATTACACCAAATGTATATTATATACTGTAAATAAAATATCAGAAAGACAGTAAATATATACTACACACCCTATATAAAATATCAAAAACTACACCAAATACCTATTATATAATTTACAAAAAATAACAAAGGGACACCAAATATATATTATATACTGCACATAAAATATCGAAAAGTACAGTAAATATATTTCATATATTCTACATGTAATATTAACTAAAAGTACACCAAATACATTTTATATACTGTAAATAAAATATCAAAAAGTACAGTAAATATATATTACATACTGTACATAAAATATCAAATAGTACACCAAATATGTGTTATATATACTGTAAATAAACTATCAAAATCTACAGTAATTATATTTAATATACTGTACATAAAATATCAAAAATTACACCAAATGTATATTTTAGACTGTAAATAAAATATCAAAAAGGAAAGTAAATATATAGTACACACCCTATGTAAAATATCAAAAACTACACCAAATTTATGTTATATAATTAACATAAAATATGAAAAGGACACCAAATATATCTTATATACTGTACATAAAATATCAAAAGGTACATTAAGTATAATCCATATATTGTACATATAATATCAACTAAAAGTACACCAAATACATTTTATATACTGTGAATAAAATATCAAAAAGTACTGTAAATATATATTACCTACTGTACATAAAATATCAAAAAGTACACCAAATATGTGTTATATATACTGTAAATAAACTACCAAAAACTACAGTAATTATATTTAATATACTGTACATAAAATATCAAAAATTACACCAAATGTACATTATATACTGTAAATAAAATATTAAAAACGACAGTAAATATATATGACACACCCTATGTAAAATATCAAAACCTACACCAAATATATATTATATAATTTCCATAAAATATCAAAAGTACACCAAATATATATTATATACTGTACATAAAATATCAAAATGTACAGTAAATATATTTCATATATGGTACATATAATATTAACTAAAAGTACACAAAATACATTTTATATACTCTAAATAAAATATCAAAATACAGTAAATATATATTACATACTCTACATAAAATATCAAAAATACACCAAATATGTGTTATATATACTGTAAATAAACTATCGAAAACTACAGTAATTATATTTAATATGCTGTACATAAAATGTCAAAAATTACACCAAATGTATATTATATACTGTAAATAAAATATCAAATAGAACAGTAAATATATACTACACACCCTATGTTAAATATCAAAAACTACACCAAATATATATTATATAATTTAAATAAAATATCAAAATGTCACCAAATATATCTTATACACCGTACATAAAATATCAAGAAGTATAGTAAATATATTTCATATACTGTACATATAATATTAAATAAAGTACACCAAATACATTTTATATGCTGTAAATTAATTATCAAAAAGTACAGTAAATATATATTACAGACAGTACATAAAATATCAAGAAGTACACCAAATATGTGTTATATATACAGTAAATAAACTATCAAAAACTACAGTAATTATATATCATATATTGTACATATAATATTAACTAAAAGTACACCAAATACATTTTATATACTGTAAACAAAATATCAAAAAGTACAGTAAATATATATTACATACACTACAAAAAATATCAAAAAGTATACCAAATATGTGTTATAGATACTGTAAATAAACTATCAAAAACTACAGTAATTATATTTAATATACTGTACATAAAATATCAGAAATTACACCAAATGTATATTATACACTGTAAATAATATATCAAAAAGTACAGTAAATATATACTACACACCCTATGTAAAATATCAAAAACTACACCAAATACGTATTATATAATTTACATAAAATAACAAAAGGACACCAAATATATATTATATACTGTACATAAAATATCGAAAAGTACAGTAAATATGTTTCAAATATTCTATATGTAATATTAACTAAAAGTACAACAAATACATTTTATATACTGTAAATAAAATATCAAAAATACAGTAAATATATATTACATACTGTACATTAAATATCAAATAGTACACCAAATATGTGTTATATATACTGTAAATAAACTATCAAAATCTACAGTAATTATATTTAATATACTGTACATAAAATATCAAAAATTACACCAAATGTATATTTTAGACTGTAAATAAAATATCAAAAAGGAAAGTAAATATATAGTGCACACCCTATGTAAAATATCAAAAACTACACCAAATTTAAGTTATATAATTAACATAAAATATGAAAAGGACACCAAATATATCTTATATACTGTACATAAAATATCAAAAAGTACAGTAAATATAATTCATATATTGTACATATAATATTAACTAAAAGTACACCAAATACATTTTATATACTGTGAATAAATATCAAAAAGTACTGTAAATGTATATTACATACTGTACATAAAATATCAAAAAGTACACCAAATATGTGTTATATATACTGTAAATAAACTATCAAAAACTACAGTAATTATATTTAATATACTGTACATAAAATATCAAAAATTACACCAAATATACATTATAAACAGTAAATAAATTATTAAAAAGTACAGTAAATATATATGACACACCCTATATAAAATATCAAAATCTACACCAAATATATATTATATAATTTACATAAAATATCAAAAGGTCACCAAATATATATTATATACTGTACATAAAATATCAAAAATTACAGTAAATATATTTCATATATTGTACATATAATATTAACTAAAATACACAAAATACATTTTATATAGTGTAAACAAAATATCAAAAAGTACAGTAAATATATATTACATACAGTACATAAAATATAAAGAAGTACACCAAATATGTGTTATATATACTGTAAATATACTATCAAAAACTACAGTAATTATATTTCATATATTGTACGCATAATATTAACTAAAAGTACACCAAACACATTTTATATACTGTAAATGAAATATAAAAAAGTACAGTAAATATATATTACATACACTACATAAAATATCAAAAAGTACACCAAATATGTGTTATATATACTGTAAATAAACTATCAAAAACTACAGTAATTATATTTAATATACTGTACATAAAATTTCAAAAATTACACCAAATGTATATTATATACTGTAAATAAGATATCAAAAAGACAGTAAATATATACTACGCACCCTATGTAAAATATCAAAAACTACACCAAATATATATTATATAATTTACATAAAATATCAAAAGGTCACCAAATATATCTTATACACCGTACATAAAATATCATAAAGTACAGTAAATATATTTCATATATTGTACATATAATATTAAATAAAGTAACCCAAATACATTTTATATACTGTGAATAAAATATCAAAAAGTACAGTAAATATATATTACATACAGTACATAAAATATCAAGAAGTACACCAAATATCTGTTATATATACTGTAAATTAACTATCAAAAACTACAGTAATTATATTTAATATACTGTACATAAAATATCAAAAATTACACCAAATGTACATTATATACTGTAAATAAAATATTAAAAAAGACAGTAAATATATATGACACACCCTATGTAAAATATCAAAATCTACACCAAATATATATTATATAATTTACATAAAATATCAAAAGTACACCAAATATATATTATATACTGTACATAAAATATCAAAAACTACAGTAAATATATTTCATATATTGTACATATAATATTAACTAAAAGTACACAAAATACATTTTATATACTGTAAATAAAATATCAAAATACAGTAAATATATATTACATACTCTACATAAAATATCAAAAAGTACACCAAATATGTGTTATATATACTGTGAATAAACTATCATAAACTACATTAATTATATTTAATATAGTGTACATAAACTATCAAAAATTACACCAAATGTATATTATATACTGTAAATAAAATATCAAAATTACAGTAAATATATACTACACACCCTATGTAAAATATCAAAAACTACACCAAATACGTCTTATATAATTTACATAAAATAACAAAAGGACACCAAATATATATTATATACTGTGCATAAAATATCGAAAAGTACAGTAAATATATTTCATATATTCTACATGTAATATTAACTAAAAGTACACCAAATACATTTTATATACTGTAAATAAAATATCAAAAAGTACAGTAAATATATATTACATACTGTGCATAAAATATCAAATAGTACACCAAATATGTGTTATATATACTGTAAATAAACTATCAAAATCTACAGTAATTATATTTAATATACTGTACATAAAATATCAAAAATTACACCAAATGTATATTTTAGACTGTAAATAAAATATCAAAAAGGAAAGTAAATATATAGTACACACCCTATGTAAAATATCAAAAACTACACCAAATATATGTTATATAATTAACATAAAATATGAAAAGGACACCAAATATATCTTATATACTGTACATAAAATATGAAAAAGTAAAGTAAATATAATTCATATATTGTACATATAATATTAACTAAAAGTACACCAAATACATTTTATGTACTGTGAATAAAATACTAAAAGTACTGTAAATGTATATTACATACTGTACATAAAATATCAAAAAGTACACCAAATAAGTGTTATGTATACTGTAAATAAACTATCAAAAACTACTGTAATTATATTTAATATACTGTACATAAAGTATCAAAAATTACATCAAATGTACATTATATACGGTAAATAAAATATTAAAAAGACAGTAAATATATATGACACCCCCTATGTAAAATATCAAAATCTACACCAAATATATATTATATAATTTACATAAAATATCAAAAGTACACCAAATATACATTATATACTATACATAAAATATCAAAATGTACAGTAAATATATTTCATATATTGTACATGTAATATGAACTAAAAGTACACAAAATACATTTTATATACTGTAAAAAAATATCAAAATACAATAAATATATATTACATACTGTACATAAAATATAAAATAGTACACCAAATATGTGTTATATATACTGTAAATAAACTATCATAAACTACAGTAATTATATTTAATATACTGTACATAAAATATCAAAAATTACACCAAATGTTTATTATATACAGTAAATAAAATATCAAAAAGGACAGTAAATATATACTACACACCCTATGTAAAATATCAAAAACTACACGAAATATGTATTATATAATTTACATAAAATATCAAAAGGTCACCAAATATATCTTACACACCATACATAAAATATCAAAAAGTACAGTAAATAGATTTCATATATTGTACATATAATATTAAATAAAGTACACCAAATACATTTTATATACTGTAAATAAAATATCAAAAAGTACAGTAAAATTATATTACATACAGTACATAAAATATCAAGAAGTACACCAAATATGTGTTATATATACTGTAAATAAACTATCAAAAACTACAGTAATTATATTTCATATATTGTACATATAACATTAACTAAAAGTACACCAAATACATTTTATATACTGTATATAAAATATCAAAAAGTACAGTAAATATATATTACATACACTACATAAAATATCAAAAAGTACACCAAATATGTGTTATATATACTGTAAATAAACTATCAAAAACTACAGTAATTATATTTAATATACTGTACATAAAATATCAAAAATTACACCAAATGTATATTATGTACCGTAAATAAAATATCAAAAAGACAGTAAATATATACTACACACCCTATGTAAAATATCAAAAACTACACAAAATACATATTATATAATTTACAAAAAATAACAAAAGGACACCAAATATATATTATATACTGTACATAAAATATCGAAAAGTACAGTAAATATATTTCATATATTCTACATGTAATATTAACTAAAAGTACACCAAATACATTTTATGTACTGTAAATAAAATATCAAAAATACAGTAAATATATATTACATACTGTACATAAAATATCAAATAGTACTCCAAATATGTGTTATATATACTGTAAATAAACTATCAAAATCTACAGTAATTATATTTAATATACTGTACATAAAATATCAAAAATAACACCAAATGTATATTTTAGACTGTAAATAAAATATCAAAAAGGAAAGTAAATATATAGTACACACCCTATGTAAAATATCAAAAACTACACCAAATTTATGTTATATAAATAACATAATATATGAAAGGGACACCAAATATATCTTATATACTGTATATAAAATATCAAAAAGTACTGTAAATATATTTCATATATTGTAGATATAATATTAACTAAAAGTACACCAAATACTTTTTATATACTGTAAATAAAATATCAAAAAGTACAGTAAATATATATTACATACAGTACATAAAGTATCAAAAAGTACACCAAATATGTGTTATATATACTGTAAATAAACTATCAAAACTACAGTAATTATATTTAATATACTGTACATAAAATATCAAAAATTACACCAAACGTACATTATATACTGTAAATAAAATATCAAAAAGACAGTAAATACATATGACACACCCTATGTAAAATATCAAAATCTACACCAAATATATATTATATAATTTACATAAAATATCAAAAGTACACCAAATATATATTATATACTGTATATAATATATCAAAAAGTGCAGTAAATATATTTCATATATTGTACATATAATATTAACTAAAAGTACACCAAATACATTTTATATACTGTAAATAAAACATCAAAATAGAGTAAATATATATTACATACTCTATATAAAATATCAAAAAGTACACCAAATATGTGTTATATATACTGTAAATAAACTATCAAAAACTACAGTAATTATATTTAATATACTCTACATAAAATATCAAAAATTACACCAAATATTTGTTATATATACTGTAAATAAACTATCAAAAACTACAGTAATTATATTTAATATAATGTACATAAAATATAAAAAATTACACCAAATGTATATTATATACTGTAAATAAAATATCAAAAAGGAAAGTAAATATATATGACACACCCTATGTAAAATATCAAAAACTACACCAAATATATATTATATAATTTATATAAAATATCAAAAGCACACCAGATATATCTTATATACTATACATAAAATATCAAAAAGTACAGTAAATACATTTCATATATTGTGCATATAATATTAACTAAAAGTACACCAAATACATTTTATATACTGTAAATAAAATATCAAAAAGGACAGTAAATATATATTACATACTGTACATAAAATATCAAAAAGTACACCAAATATGTGTTATACATACTGTAAATAAAGTATCAAAAACTTCAGTAATTATATTTAATATACTCTACATAAAATATCAAAAAGTACACCAAATATGTGTTATATATACTGTAAATAAACTATCAAAAACTACAGTAATTATATTTAATATACTCTACATAAAATATCAAAAATTACACCAAATATTTGTTATATATACTGTTAATAAACTATCAAAAACTACAGTAATTATATTTAATATAATGTACATAAAATATAAAAAATTACACCAAATGTATATTATATACTGTAAATAAAATATCGAAAAGGAAAGTAAATACCTATGACACACCCTATGTAAAATATCAAAAACTACACCAAATTTATGTTATATAATTAACATAAAATGTGAATAGGACACCAAATATATCTTATATACTGTAAATAAAATATCAAAAAGTACAGTAAAGATAATTCAAATATTGTATATATAATATTAACTAAAAGTACACCAAATACATTTTATATATTGTGAATAAAATATCAAAAAGTACTCTAAATGTATATTACATACTGTACATAAAATATCAAAAAGTACACCAAATATGTGTCATATATACTGTAAATAAACTATCAAAAACTACAGTAATTACATTTAATATACTGTACATAAAATATCAAAAATTACACCAAATGTAAATTATATACTGTAAATAAAATATCAAAAAGAACAGTAAATATATATGACACAAACTATGTAAAATATCAAAAACTACACCAAAGATATATTATATAATTTACATAAAATATCAAAAGGACACCAAATATATATTATATACTGTACATAAAATATCAAAAAGTACAGTAAATTTGTTTCATATATTGTACATATAATATTAACTAAAAGTACACCAAATACATTTTATATAGTGTAAATAAAATTTCAAAAAGTACAGTAAATATATATTACATACTGTACATAAAATATCAAAAAGTACACCAATTATGTGTTATATATTCTGTAAATAAACTATCAAAAACTACAGTAATTACATTTAATATGCTGTACATAAAATTTCAAAAATTACACCAAATGTATATTATACACAGTAAATAATATATCAAAAAGGACAGTAAATATATACAAAACACACCATGTAATATATCAAAAACTACACCAAATATGTATTATATAATTTACATAAAATATCAAAAGGACACCAGATATATCTTATATACTGTAGATAAAATATCAAAAAGTACAGTAAATATATTTCATATATTGTACATATAACATTAACTTAAATTACACCAAATACATTTTATATACTGTAAATAAAATATCAAAAAGTACAGTAAATATATATTACATACAGTACATATAATATCAAAATGTACACCAAATATGTGTCATATATAGTGTAAATAAACTATCAAAAACTACAGAAATTATATATAATATACTGTACATAAAATATCAAAAATTACACCATATGTATATTATATACTCTAAATAAAATATGAAAAAGGACAGTAAAAATATATTACACCCTATGTAAAATATCAAAAACTACACCAAATATATATTATATAATTTACATAAAATAGCAAAAGGACACGAAATATATCTTATATACTGTACATAAAATATCAAAAAGTACAGTAAATATATTTCATATATTGTTTATATAATATTAACTAAAAGTACACCAAATACATTTTATATACTGTAAATAAAATATCAAAAAGTACAGTAAATATTTATTACATACAGTACATAAAATATCAAAAAGTACACCAAATATGTGTTATATATAGTGTAAATAAACTATCAAAAACTACAGAAATTATATTTAATATACTGTACATAAAATATCAAAAATTACACCAAATGTATATTATATACTCTAAATAAATATGAAAAAGGACAGTAAATATATATTACACTCTATGTAAAATATCAAAAACTACACCTATATATTATATAATTTACATAAAATATCAAAAGTACACCAAATATATATTATATACTGTACATAAAATATCAAAAAGTACAGTAAATATATTTCATATATTGTACATATAATATTAACTAAAAGTACACCAAATACATTTTATATACTGTAAATAAAATATCAAAATGTACAGTAAATATATATTACATACTGTACATAAAATATCAAAGAGTACACCAAATATGTGTTATATATACTGTAAATAAACTATCAAAAACTACAGTAATTATATTTAATATACTATACATAAAATATCAAAAATTACACGAAATGTATATTATATACTGTAAATAAAATATCAAAAAGACAGTAAATATATACTACCCTCCCTATGTAAAATATCAAAATCTACACCAAATATATATTATATAATTCACATAAAATATCAAAAGGCCACCAAATATAACTTATGTACTGTACATAATATATCAAAAAGTAAAGTAAATATGTTTCATATATTGTACATAGAATATTAACTAAAATACACCAAATACATTTTATATAGTGTAAATAAAATTTCAAAAAGTTCAGTAAATATATATTACATACTGTACATAAAATATGAAAAAGTACACCAAATATGTGTTATATATACTGTAAATAAACTATAAAAAACTACAGTAATTATATTTAATGTACTGTACATAAAAAATCAAAAATTACACCAAATGTATATTATATACTCTAAATAAATATGAAAAAGGACAGTAAATATATATTACACTCTATGCAAAATATCAAAAACTACACGAAATATATATTATATAACTTATATAAAATAACAAAAGGACACCAAATATAGATTATATACTGTACATAAAATATCAAAAAGTACATTAAGTATATTTCATATATTGTACATATAATATTAACTGAAAGTACACCAAATACATTTTATATACTGTAAATATAATATCAAAAATACAGTAAATATATATTACATACAGTACATAAAGTTTCAACAAGTACACCAAATATGTGTTATATATACTGTAAATAAACTATCAAAAACTACAGTAATTATATTTAATATACTGTACATAAAATATCAAAAATTACACCAAATGTACATTATATACTGTAAATAAAATATCAAAAAAGACAGTAAATATATATGACACACCCTATGTAAAATATCAAAATGTACACCAAATATATATTTTTTAATTTACATAAAATTTCAAAAGTACACAAAATATATATTATATAGTGTACATAATATATCAAAAAGTACAGTAAATATATTTCATATATTGTACATATAATATTAACTAAAAGTAAACCAAATACATTTTATATACTGTAAATAAAATATCAAAATACAGTAAATATACATTACATACTCTACATTAAATATCGAAAATTACACCAAATATTTCCCATATATACTGTAAATAAACTATCAAAAACTACAGTAATTATATTTAATATACTGTACATAAAATATAAAAAATACAACATGTGTATATTATATACTGTAAATAAAATATCAAAAAGGAAAGTAAATACGTATGACACACCCTATGTAAAATATCAAAAACTACACCAAATATATATTATATAATTTATATAAAATATCAAAAGGACACCAGATATATGTTATATACTGTACATAAAATATCAAAAGGTACAGTAAATACATTTCATATATTTTGCCTATAATATTAACTAAAAGTACACCAAATACATTTTACATAGTGTAAATAAGGTATCAAGAAGGACAGTAAATAAATATTACATACTGTACATAAAATATCAAAAACTACACCAAATATGTGTTATATATACTGTAAATAAACTATCAAAAACTACAGTAATTATATTTCATATATTGTACATATAATATTAACTAAAAGTACACCAAATACATTTTATATACTGTAAATAAAATATCATAAAGTACAGTAAATATATATTACATACACTACATAAAATATCAAAAAGTACTCCAAGTATGTGTTATATATACTGTAAATAAACTATCAAAAACTACAGTAATTATAATTAATATTCTCTACATGAAATATCAAAAATTGCACCAAATATGTGTTATATATACTGTACATAAACTATCAAAAACTGCAGTAATTATATTTAATATACTGTACATAAAATATAAAAAAATTCTCCAAATGTATATTATATACTGTAAATAAAATATCAAAAAGACAGTAAATATATATGACACACCCTATGTAAAACATCAAAATCTACACCTAATAAATATTATATAACTTGCATAAAATATCAAAAGTACACAAATTGTATATTATATACTGCACATAAAATATCAAAAACTACAGTAAATATGTTTCATATATTGTACATATAATATTAACTAAAAGTACACCAAATACATTTTATATACTGTAAATAAAATTTCAAAAACTACAGTAAATATATATTACATACTTTATATAAAATATCAAAAAGTACACCAAATATGTGTTATATATACTGTAAATAAACTATCAAAAAGTACAGTAATTATATTTAATATACTGTACATAAAATATCAAAAATTACACCAAATGTATATTATATACTCTAAATAAAAGATGAAAAATGAGAGTAAATATATATTACACTCTGTGTGAAATATCAAAAACTACACCAATTATATACTATATAATTTACATAAAATATCAAAAGGACACCAAATATAGATTATATACTGTACATAAAATATCAAAAAGTACAGCAAATATATTTCATATATTGTACATATAATATTAACTAAAAGTACACCAAATATATTTTATATAGTGTAAATAAAACATCAGAAAGTACAGTAAATATATATTACATACTGCACATAAAATATCAAAAAGTACACCAAATATGTGTTATATATACTGTAAATAAACTATCAAAAACTGCAGTAATTATATTTAATATAATGTACATAAAATATCAAAAATTACACCAAATGTATATTATATACTGTAAATAAAATATCAAAATTACAGTAAATATATATTACATACTCTACATAAAATATAAAAAGTACACCAAATATGTGTTATATATACTGTAAATAAACTATCAAAAACTACAGTAATTATATTTAATATACTCTACATAAAATATCAAAAATTACACCAAATATTTGTTATATATACTGTAAATTAACTATCAAAAACTACAGTAATTATATTTAATATACTGTACATAAAATATAAAAAATTACACCAAATGTATATTATATACTGTAATTAAAATATCAAAATGTACAGTAAATATATATTACACACCCTATGTAAATTATCAAAAACTACACCAAATATATATTATATAATTTACATAAAATATCAAAAGACCACCAAATATATCTTATATACTGTACATAAAATATCAAAAACTACAGTAAATATGTTTCATATATTGTACATATAATATTAACTAAAAGTACACCAAATACATTTTATATACTGTAAATAAAATTTCAAATAGTACAGTAAATATATATTACATACTGTATATAAATTATCAAAAAGTACACCAAATATGTGTTATATATACTGTAAATAAACTATCAAAAACTACAGTAAGTATATTTAATATACTGTACATAAAATATCAAAAATTACACCAAATGTATATTATATACTCTAAATAAAAGATGAAAAATGACAGTAAATATATATTACACTCTGTGTGAGATATCAAAAACTACACCAATTATATCCTATATAATTTACATAAAATATCAAAAGGATACCAAATATAGATTATATACTGTACATAAAATATCAAAAATTACACCAAATATGTGTTATATATGGTAAATAAACTATCTAAAACTGCAGTAATTATATTTAATATAATGTACATAAAATATCAAAAATTACACCAAATGTATATTATAAACTGTAAATAAAATATCAAAATTACAGTAAATATATATTACATACTCTACATAAAATATCAAAAAGTACACCAAATATGTGTTATATATAGTGTAAATAAACTATCAAAAACTACAGTAATTATATTTAATATACTCTACATAAAATATCAAAAATTACACCAAATATTTGTTATATATACTGTAAATAAACTATCAAAAACTACAGTAATTATATTTAATATACTGTACATAAAATATAAAAAATTACACCAAATGTATATTATATACTGTAAATAAAATATCAACAAGGAAAGTAAATACATATGACACACCCTATGTAAAATATCAAAAACTACACCAAATATATATTATATAATTTACATAAAATATCAAAAGTACACCAGATATATCTTATATACTGTACATAAAATATCAAAAAGTACAGTAAATACATTTCATATATTGTGCATATAATATTAACTAAAAGTACACCAAATACATTTTATATTCCGTAAATAAAATATCAAAAAGGACAGTAAATATATATTACATACTGTACATAAAATATCAAAAAGTACACCAAATATGTGTTATACATACTGTAAATAAAGTATCAAAAACTACAGTAATTATATTTCATATATTGTACATATAATATTAACTAAAAGTACACCAAATACATTTTATATACTGTAAATAAAATATCATAAAGTACAGTAAATATATATTACATACACTACATAAAATATCAAAAAGTACTCCAAATATGTGTTATATATACTGTAAATAATCTATCAAAAACTACAGAAATTATATTTAATATACTGTCGATAAAATATCAAAAATTACACCAAATGTATGTTATATACTGTAAATAAAATATCAAAAAGTACAGTAAATATATACTACACACCCTATGTAAAATATCAAAAACTACACCAAATACATATTATACAATTTACATAAAATAACAAAAGGACAACAAATATATATTATATACTGTACATAAAATATCGAAAAGTACAGTAAATATATTTCATATATTCTACATGTAATATTAACTAAAAGTACACCAAATACATTTTATATACTGTAAATAAAATATCAAAAATACAGTAAATATATAGTACATACTGTACGTAAATTATCAAATAGTACACCAAATATGTGTTATATATACTGTAAATAAACTATCAAAATCTACAGTAATTATATTTAATATACTGTACATAAAATATCAAAAATTACAAATGTGTATTTTAGACTCTAAATAAAATATCAAAAAGTACAGTAAATATATATTACATACAGTACATAAAATATCAAGAAGTACACCAAATATGTGTTATATATTCTGTAAATAAACTGTCAAAAACTACAGTAATTATATTTCATATATTGTACATATAATATTAACTAAAAGTACACCAAATACATTTTATATACTGTAAATAAAATATCAAAAAGTAGAGTAAATATATATTACATACACTACATAAAATATCAAAAATTTCACCAAATATGTATTATATATACTGTAAATAAACTATCAAAAACTACAGTAATTATATTTAATATACTGTAGATAAAATATCAAAAATTACACCAAATGTATATTATATACTGTAAATAAAATATCAAAAAGTACAGTAAATATATACTACACACCCTATGTAAAATATCAAAAACTACACCATATACCTATTATATAATTTACATAAAATAACAAAAGGACACCAAATATATATTATATACTGTACATAAAATATCGAAAAGTACAGTAAATATATTTCATATATTCTACATGTAATATTAACTAAAAGTACACCAAATACATTTTATATACTGTAAATAAAATATCAAAAAGTACAGTAAATATATATTACATACAGTACATAAAATATCAAGAAGTACACCAAATATGTGTTATATATACTGTAAATAAACTATCAAAAACTACAGTAATTATATTTCATGTATTGTACATATAATATTAACTAAAAGTACACCAAATATATTTTATATAGTGTAAATAAAATATCAAAAAGTACAGTAAATATATATTACATACTGTACATAAAATATCAAATAGTACACCAAATATGTGTTATATATACTGTAAATAAACTATCAAAATCTACAGTAATTATATTTAATATAATGTACATAAAATATCAAAAATTACACCAAATGTATATTTTAGACTGTAAATAAAATATCAAAAAGGAAAGTAAATATATAGTACACACCCTATGTAAAATATCAAAAACTACACCAAATTTATGTTATATAATTAACATAAAATATGAAAAGGACACCAAATATATCTTATATACTGTACATAAAATATCAAAAAGTACAGTAAATATAATTCACATATTGTACATATAATATTAACTAAAAGTACACCAAATACATTTTATATACTGTGAATAAAATATCAAAAAGTACTGTAAATGTATATTACATACTGTACATAAAATATCAAAAAGTACACCAAATATGTGTTATATATACTGTAGATAAACTATCAAAAACTACAGTAATTATATTTAATATACTGTACATAAAATATCAAAAATTACACCAAATGTACATTATATACTGTAAATAAAATATTAAAAAGGACAGTAAATATATATGACACACCCTATGTAAAATATCAAAATCTACACCAAATATATATTATATAATTTACATAAAATATCAAAAGGTCACAAAATATATATTATATACTGTACATAAAATATCAAAATGTACAGTAAATATATTTCATATATTCTACATATAATATTAACTAAAAGTACGCAAAATACATTTTATATACTCTAAATAAAATATCAAAATACAGTAAATATATATTACATACTCTACATAAAATATCAAAAAGTACACCAAATATGTGTTATATACACTGTAAATAAACTATCATAAACTACAGTAATTATATTTAATATACTGTACATAAAATATCAAAAATTACACCAAATGTATATTATACACTGTAAATAAAATATCAAAAAGACAGTAAATATATATAGAACACACCCTATGTAAAATATCAAAAACTACACCAAATATATATTTTATAATTTACATAAAATATCAAAAGTTCACCAAATATATCTTATACACAGTACTTAAAATATCAAATAGTACAGTAAATATATTTAATATATTGTACATATAATATTAAATAAAGTACACCAAATACATTTTATATACTGTAAATAAAATATCAAAAAGTATAGTAAATATATATAACACACAGTACATAAAATATCAAGAAGTACACCCAATATGTGTTATATATACCGTAAATTAACTATCAATAACTACAGTAATTATATTTCATATATTGTACATATAATATTAACTAAAAGTCCACCAAACACATTTTATATATTGTAAATAAAATATCAAAAAGTAGAGTAAATATATATTACATACAGTACATAAAATATCAAGAAGTACACCAAATATATGTTATATATACTGTAAATAAACTATCAAAAACTACAGTAATTATATTTAATAAACTGTACATAAAATATCAAAAATTACACCAAATGTATATTATATACTGTAAATAAAATATCAAAAAGTACAGTAAATATATACTACACACCCTATGTAAAATATCAAAAACTACACCAAATACATATTATATAATTTACATAAAATAACAAAAGGACAACAAATATATATTATATACTGTACATAAAATATCGAAAAGAACAGGAAATATATTTCATATATTCTACATGTAATATTAACTAAAAGTACACCAAATACATTTTATATACTGTAAATAAAATATCAAAAATACAGTAAATATATATTACATACTGTACATAAATTATCAAATAGTACACCAAATATGTGTTATATATACTGTAAATAAACTATCAAAATCTACAGTAATTATATTTAATATACTGCACATAAAATATCAAAAATTACACCAAATGTGTATTTTAGACTGTAAATAAAATATCACAAAGGAAAGTAAATATATACTACACACCCTATGTAAAATATCAAAAACTACACTAAATTTATGTTATATAATTAACATAAAATATGAAAAGGACACCAAATATATCTTATATACGGTAGATAAAATATCAAAAATACAGTAAATATAATTCATATATTGTACATATAATATTAACTAAAAGTACACCATATACATTTTATATACTGTGAATAAAATATCAAAAAGTACTGTAAATGTATATTACATACTGTACCTAAAATATCAAAAAGTACACCAAATATGTGTTATATATACTGCAAATAAACTATCAAAAATTACAGTAATTATATTTAATATACTGTACATAAAATATCAAAAATTATACCAAATGTACATTATATAGTGTAAATAAAATATTAAACAGGACAGTAAATATATATGACACACCCTTTGTAAAATATCAAAGTCTACACCAAAAATATATATTTAAGTACACCAAATATATATTATATACAGTACATAAAATATCAAAATGTACAGTAAATATATTTCAAATATTGTACATATAATATTAACAAAAAGTACACAAAATACATTTTATATACTGTAAATAAAATATCAAAATACAGTAAATATATATTACATACTCTACATAAAATATCAAAAAGTACACCAAATATGTGTTATATACACTGTAAATAAACTATCGAAAACTACAGTTATTATATTTAATATAATGTACATAAAATATCAAAAATTACACCAAATGTAAATTATATACTGTAAATAAACTATCGAAAAGGACAGTAAATATATACTACACACCCTATGTAAAATATCAAAAACTACACCAAATATATATTATATAATTTACGTAAAATATCAAAATGTCACCAAATATATCTTATACACTGTACATAAAATATCAAAAAGTACAGTAAATATATTTCATATATTGTACATATAATATTAAATAAAGTACACCAAATACATTTTATATACTGTAAATTAAATATCAAAAAGTACAGTAAATATATATTAGAAACAGTACATAAAATATCAAGAAGTACACCAAATATGTGTTATGTATACAGTAAATAAAATATCAAAAATTACAGTAATTATATTTCATATATTGTACATATAATATTAACTAAAAGTACACCAAATACATTTTATATACTGTAAATAAATTATCAAAATGTACAGTAAATATATATTACATACACTACATAAAATATCAAAAAGTACACCAATTATGTGTTATAGATACTGTAAATAAACTATCAAAAACTACAGTAATTATATTTAATATACTGTACATAAAATATCAAAAATTACACCAAATTTATATTATATACTGTAAATAAAATATCAAAAAGTACAGTAAATATATACTACACACCCTATGTAAAATATCAAAAACTACACCAAATACGTATTATATAATTTACATAAAATAACAAAAGGACACCAAATATATATTATACACTGCACATAAAATATCGAAAATTACAGTAAATATATTTCATATATTCTACATGTAATATTAACTAAAAGTACACCAAATACATTTTATATACTGTAAATAAAATATCAAAAAGTACAGTAAATATATATTACATACTGTACATAAAATATCAAATAGAACACCAAATATGTGTTATATATACTGTAAATAAACTATCAAAATCTACAGTAATTGTATTTAATATACTGGACATAAAATATCAAAAATTTCACCAAATGTATATTTTAGACTGTAAATAAAATATCAAAAAGGAAAGTAAATATATAGTACACACCGTATGTAAAATATCAAAAACTACACCAAATTTATGTTATATAATTAACATAAAATATGAAAAGGACACCAAATATATCTTATATACTGTACATAAAATATGAAAAAGTACAGTAAATATAATTCATATATTGTACATATAATATTAACTAAAAGTACACCAAATACATTTTATGTACTGTGAATAAAATACTAAAAGTACTGTAAATGTATATTACATACTGTACATAAAATATCAAAAAGTACACCAAATATGTGTTATATATACTGTAAATAAACTATCAAAAACTACAGTAATTATATTTAATATACTGTACATAAAATATCAAAAATTACAACAAATGTACATTATATACTGTAAATAAAATATTAAAAAGGACAGTAAATATATATGACACACCCTATGTAAAATATCAAAATCTACACCAAATATATATTATATAATTTACATAAAATATCAAAAGTACACCAAATATATATTATATACTGTACATAAAATATCAAAAAGTACAGTAAATATATTTCATATATTGTACATATAATATTAACTAAAAGTACACAAAATACATTTTATATACTGTAAATAAAATATCAAAATAGAGTAAATATATATTACATACTGTACATAAAATATAAAATAGTACACCAAATATCTGTTATATATACTGTAAATAAACTATCATAAACTACAGTAATTATATTTAACATACTGTACATAAAATATCAAAAATTACCCCAAATGCACATTATATACCGTAAATAAAATATCAAAAAGGACAGTAAATATATACTACACACCCAATATAAAATATCAAAAACTACCCGAAATATATATTATATAATTTACATAAAATATCAAAAGTTCACCAAATATATCTTATACACCGTACATAAAATATCAAAAAGTACAGTAAATAGATTTCATATATTGTACATATAATATTAAATAAAGTACACCAAATACATTTTATATACTGTAAATAAAATTTCAAAAAGTACATAAAGATATATTACATACAGTAGATAAAATATCAAGAAGTACACCAAATATGTGTTATATATACTGTAAATAAACTATCAAAAACTACAGTAATTATATTTCATATATTGTACATATAATATTAACTAAAAGTACACCAAATACATTTTATATGCTGTAAATAAAATATCAAAAAGTACAGTAAATATATATAACATACACTACATAAATTATCAAAAAGTACACCAAATATGTGTTATATATACTGTAAATAAACTATCAAAAACTACAGTAATTATATTTAATATACTTTACATAAAATATCAAAAATTACAAATGTGTATTTTAGACTGTAAATAAAATATCAAAAAGTACAGTAAATATATATTACATACTGTACATAAAATATCAAGAAGTACACCAAATATGTGTTATATATTCTGTAAATAAACTGTCAAAAACTACAGTAATTATATTTCATATATTGTACATATAATATTAACTAAAAGTACACCAAATACATTTTATATACTGTAAATAAAATATCAAAAAGTAGAGTAAATATATATTACATACACTACATAAAATATCAAAAATTTCACCAAATATGTATTATATATACTGTAAATAAACTATCAAAAACTACAGTAATTATATTTAATATACTGTAGATAAAAGATCAAAAATTACACCAAATGTATATTATATACTGTAAATAAAATATCAAAAAGTACAGTAAATATATACTACACACCCTATGTAAAATATCAAAAACTACAACATATACCTATTATATAATTTACATAAAATAACAAAAGGACACCAAATATATATTATATACTGTACATAAAATATCGAAAAGTACAGTAAATGTATTTCATATATTCTACATGTAATATTAACTAAAAGTACACCAAATACATTTTATATACTGTAAATAAAATATCAAAAAGTACAGTAAATATATATTACATACAGTACATAAAATATCAAGAATTACACCAAATATGTGTTATATATACTGTAAATAAACTATCAAAAACTACAGTAATTATATTTCATGTATTGTACATATAATATTAACTAAAAGTACACCAAATATATTTTATATAGTGTAAATAAAATATCAAAAAGTACAGTAAATATATATTACATACTGTACATAAAATATCAAATAGTACACCAAATATGTGTTATATATACTGTAAATAAACTATCAAAATCTACAGTAATTATGTTTAATATAATGTACATAAAATATCAAAAATTACACCAAATGTATATTTTAGACTGTAAATAAAATATCAAAAAGGAAAGTAAATATATAGTACACACCCTATGTAAAATATCAAAAACTACACCAAATTTATGTTATATAATTAACATAAAATATGAAAAGGACACCAAATATATCTTATATACTGTACATAAAATATCAAAAAGTACAGTAAATATAATTCACATATTGTACATATAATATTAACTAAAAGTACACCAAATACATTTTATATACTGTGAATAAAATATCAAAAATTACTGTAAATGTATATTACATACTGTACATAAAATATCAAAAAGTACACCAAATATGTGTTATATATACTGTAGATAAACTATCAAAAACTACAGTAATTATATTTAATATACTGTACATAAAATATCAAAAATTACACCAAATGTACATTATATACTGTAAATAAAATATTAAAAAGGACAGTAAATATATATGACACACCCTATGTAAAATATCAAAATCTACACCAAATATATATTATATAATTTACATAAAATATCAAAAGGTCACAAAATATATATTATATACTGTACATAAAATATCAAAATGTACAGTAAATATATTTCATATATTCTACATATAATATTAACTAAAAGTACGCAAAATACATTTTATATACTCTAAATAAAATATCAAAATACAGTAAATATATATTACATACTCTACATAAAATATCAAAAAGTACACCAAATATGTGTTATATACACTGTAAATAAACTATCATAAACTACAGTAATTATATTTAATATACTGTACATAAAATATCAAAAATTACACCAAATGTATATTATACACTGTAAATAAAATATCAAAAAGACAGTAAATATATATAGAACACACCCTATGTAAAATATCAAAAACTACACCAAATATATATTTTATAATTTACATAAAATATCAAAAGTTCACCAAATATATCTTATACACAGTACTTAAAATATCAAATAGTACAGTAAATATATTTAATATATTGTACATATAATATTAAATAAAGTACACCAAATACATTTTATATACTGTAAATAAAATATCAAAAAGTACAGTAAATATATATAACACACAGTACATAAAATATCAAGAAGTACACCCAATATGTGTTATATATACTGTAAATTAACTATCAATAACTACAGTAATTATATTTCATATATTGTACATATAATATTAACTAAAAGTCCACCAAACACATTTTATATACTGTAAATAAAATATCAAAAAGTAGAGTAAATATATATTACATACAGTACATAAAATATCAAGAAGTACACCAAATATGTGTTATATATACTGTAAATAAACTATCAAAAACTACAGTAATTATATTTAATATACTGTACATAAAATATCAAAAATTACACCAAATGTATATTATATACTGTAAATGAAATATCAAAAATACAGTAAATATATTCTACACACCCTATGTAAAATATCAAAAACTACACCAAATACATATTATATAATTTACATAAAATAACAAAAGGACAAAAAATATATATTATATACTGTACATAAAATATCGAAAAGAACAGGAAATATATTTCATATATTCTACATGTAATATTAACTAAAAGTACACCAAATACATTTTATATACTGTAAATAAAATATCAAAAATACAGTAAATATATATTACATACTGTACATAAATTATCAAATAGTACACCAAATATGTGTTATATATACTGTAAATAAACTATCAAAATCTACAGTAATTATATTTAATATACTGCACATAAAATATCAAAAATTACACCAAATGTGTATTTTAGACTGTAAATAAAATATCACAAAGGAAAGTAAATATATAGTACACACCCTATGTAAAATATCAAAAACTACACCAAATATATGTTATATAATTAACATAAAATATGAAAAGGACACCAAATATATCTTATATACGGTAGATAAAATATCAAAAATACAGTAAATATAATTCATATATTGTACATATAATATTAACTAAAAGTACACCATATACATTTTATATACTGTGAATAAAATATCAAAAAGTACTGTAAATGTATATTACATACTGTACCTAAAATATCAAAAAGTACACCAAATATGTGTTATATATATTCTGCAAATAAACTATCAAAAATTACAGTAATTATATTTAATATACTGTACATAAAATATCAAAAATTATACCAAATGTACATTATATAGTGTAAATAAAATATTAAACAGGACAGTAAATATATATGACACACCCTATGTAAAATATCAAAGTCTACACCAAAAATATATATTTAAGTACACCAAATATATATTATATACAGTACATAAAATATCAAAATGTACAGTAAATATATTTCAAATATTGTACATATAATATTAACAAAAAGTACACAAAATACATTTTATATACTGTAAATAAAATATCAAAATACAGTAAATATATATTACATACTCTACATAAAATATCAAAAAGTACACCAAATATGTGTTATATACACTGTAAATAAACTATCGAAAACTGCAGTTATTATATTTAATATAATGTACATAAAATATCAAAAATTACACCAAATGTAAATTATATACTGTAAATAAACTATCGAAAAGGACAGTAAATATATACTACACACCCTATGTAAAATATCAAAAACTACACCAAATATATATTATATAATTTACGTAAAATATCAAAATGTCACCAAATATATCTTATACACTGTACATAAAATATCAAAAAGTACAGTAAATATATTTCATATATTGTACATATAATATTAAATAAAGTACACCAAATACATTTTATATACTGTAAATTAAATATCAAAAAGTACAGTAAATATATATTAGAAACAGTACATAAAATATCAAGAAGTACACCAAATATGTGTTATGTATACAGTAAATAAAATATCAAAAATTACAGTAATTATATTTCATATATTGTACATATAATATTAACTAAAAGTACACCAAATACATTTTATATACTGTAAATAAATTATCAAAAAGTACAGTAAATATATATTACATACACTACATAAAATATCAAAAAGTACACCAATTATGTGTTATAGATACTGTAAATAAACTATCAAAAACTACAGTAATTATATTTAATATACTGTACATAAAATATCAAAAATTACACCAAATTTATATTATATACTGTAAATAAAATATCAAAAAGTACAGTAAATATATACTACACACCCTATGTAAAATATCAAAAACTACACCAAATACGTATTATATAATTTACATAAAATAACAAAAGGACACCAAATATATATTATATACTGCACATAAAATATCGAAAATTACAGTAAATATATTTCATATATTCTACATGTAATATTAACTAAAAGTACACCAAATACATTTTATATACTGTAAATAAAATATCAAAAATACAGTAAATATATATTACATACTGTACATAAAATATCAAATAGAACACCAAATATGTGTTATATATACTGTAAATAAACTATCAAAATCTACAGTAATTGTATTTAATATACTGGACATAAAATATCAAAAATTTCACCAAATGTATATTTTAGACTGTAAATAAAATATCAAAAAGGAAAGTAAATATATAGTACACACCGTATGTAAAATATCAAAAACTACACCAAATTTATGTTATATAATTAACATAAAATATGAAAAGGACACCAAATATATCTTATATACTGTACATAAAATATGAAAAAGTACAGTAAATATAATTCATATATTGTACATATAATATTAACTAAAAGTACACCAAATACATTTTATGTACTGTGAATAAAATACTAAAAGTACTGTAAATGTATATTACATACTGTACATAAAATATCAAAAAGTACACCAAATATGTGTTATATATACTGTAAATAAACTATCAAAAACTACAGTAATTATATTTAATATACTGTACATAAAATATCAAAAATTACAACAAATGTACATTATATACTGTAAATAAAATATTAAAAAGGACAGTAAATATATATGACACACCCTATGTAAAATATCAAAATCTACACCAAATATATATTATATAATTTACATAAAATATCAAAAGTACACCAAATATATATTATATACTGTACATAAAATATCAAAAAGTACAGTAAATATATTTCATATATTGTACATATAATATTAACTAAAAGTACACAAAATACATTTTATATACTGTAAATAAAATATCAAAATAGAGTAAATATATATTACATACTGTACATAAAATATAAAATAGTACACCAAATATCTGTTATATATACTGTAAATAAACTATCATAAACTACAGTAATTATATTTAATATACTGTACATAAAATATCAAAAATTACCCCAAATGTACATTATATACCGTATATAAAATATCAAAAAGGACAGTAAATATATACTACACACCCAATATAAAATATCAAAAACTACACGAAATATATATTATATAATTTACATAAAATATCAAAAGTTCACCAAATATATCTTATACACCGTACATAAAATATCAAAAAGTACAGTAAATAGATTTCATATATTGTACATATAATATTAAATAAAGTACACCAAATACATTTTATATACTGTAAATAAAATTTCAAAAAGTACATAAAGATATATTACATACAGTACATAAAATATCAAGAAGTACACCAAATATGGGTTATATATACTGTAAATAAACTATCAAAAACTACAGTAATTATATTTCATATATTGTACATATAATATTAACTAAAAGTACACCAAATACATTTTATATGCTGTAAATAAAATATCAAAAAGTACAGTAAATATATATAACATACACTACATAAATTATCAAAAAGTACACCAAATATGTGTTATATATACTGTAAATAAACTATCAAAAACTACAGTAATTATATTTAATATACTGTACATAAAATATCAAAAATTACACCAAATGTATATTATATACTGTAAATAAAATAGCAAAATGTACAGTAAATATATACTACACACCCCATGTAAAATATCAAAAACTACACCAAATACATATTATATAATTTACATAAAATAACAAAAGGACAAAAAATATATATTATATACTGTAAATAAAATATCGAAAAGAACAGTAAATATATTTCATATATTCTACATGTAATATTAACTAAAAGTACACCAAATACATTTTATATACTGTAAATAAAATATCAAAAATACAGTAAATATATATTACATACTGTACATAAATTATCAAATAGTACACCAAATATGTGTTATATATACTGTAAATAAACTATCAAAATCTACAGTAATTATATTTAATATACTGCACATAAAATATCAAAAATTACACCAAATGTGTATTTTAGACTGTAAATAATATATCAAAAAGGAAAGTAAATATATAGTACACACCCTATGTAAAATATCAAAAACTACACCAAATTTATGTTATATAATTAACATAAAATATGAAAAGGACACCAAATATATCTTATATACGGTAGATAAAATATCAAAAAGTACAGTAAATATAATTCATATATTGTACATTTAATATTAACTAAAAGTACACCATATACATTTTATATACTGTGAATAAAATATCAAAAAGTACTGTAAATATATATTACATACTGTACATAAAATATCAAAAAGTACACCAAATATGTGTTATATATACTGTAAATAAACTATCAAAAAATACAGTAATTATATTTAATATACTGTACATAAAATATCAAAAATTATACCAAATGTACATTATATAGTGTAAATAAAATATTAAAAAGGACAGTAAATATATATGACACTCCCTATGTAAAATATCAAAGTCTACACCAAATATATATTATATAATTTTCAAAAAATATCAAAAGTACACCAAATATATATTATATACAGTACATAAAATATCAAAATGTACAGTAAATATATTTCATATATTGTACATATAATATTAACAAAAAGTACACAAAATACATTTTATATACTGTAAATAAAATATCAAAATACAGTAAATATATATTACATACTCTACATAAAATATCAAAAAGAACACCAAATATGTGTTATATATACTGTAAATAAACTATCGAAATCTACAGTTATTATATTTAATATACTGTACATAAAATATCAAAAATTACACCAAATGTATATTATATACTGTAAATAAACTATCAAAAAGGACAGTAAATATATACTACACACCCTATGTAAAATATCAAAAACTACACCAAATTTATATTATATAATTTACATAAAATATCAAAATGTCACCAAATATATCTTATATACCGTACATAAAATATCAAAAAGTACAGTAAATATATTTCACATATTGTACATATAATATTAAATAAAGTACACCAAATTCATTTTATATACTGTAAATTAAATATCAAAAAGTACAGTAAATATATATTACAGACAGTACATAAAATATCAAGAAGTACACCAAATATGTGTTATGTATACAGTAAATAAAATATCAAAAATTACAGTAATTATATTTCGTATATTGTACATATAATATTAACTAAAATTACACCAAATACATTTTATATACTGTAAATAAAATATCAAAAAGTACAGTAAATATGTATTACATACACTACATAAAATATCAAAAAGTACACCAAATATGTGTTACAGATACTGTAAATAAACTATCAAAAACTACAGTAATTTTATTTAATATACTGTACATAAAATATCAAAAATTACACCAAATTTATATTATATACTGTAAATTAAATATCAAAAAGTACAGTAAATATATACTACACACACTATGTAAAATATCAAAAACTACACCAAATACGTATTATATAATTTACATAAAATAACAAAAGGACACCAAATATATATTATATACTGTACATAAAATATCGAAAAGTACAGTAAATATATTTCATATATTCTACATGTAATATTAACTAAAAGTACACCAAATACATTTTATATACTGTAAATAAAATATCAAAAAGTACAGTAAATATAAATTACGTACTGTACATAAAGTATCAAATAGAACACCAAATATGTGTTATATATACTGTAAATAAACTATCAAAATCTACAGTAATTGTATTTAATATACTGTACATAAAATACCAAAAATTACACCAAATGTATATTTTAGTCTGGAAATAAAATATCAAAAAGGAAAGTAAATATATAGTACACACCCTATGTAAAATGTCAAAAACTACACCAAATTTATGTTATATAATTAACATAAAATATGAAAAGGACACCAAATATATCTTATATACTGTACATAAAATATGAAAAAGTACAGTAAATATAATTCATATATTGTACATATAATATTAACTAAAAGTACACCAAATACATTTTATGTACTGTGAATAAAATACTAAAAGTACTGTAAATGTATATTACATACAGTACATAAAATATCAAAAATTACAACAAATGTACATTATATACTGTAAATAAAATATTAAAAAGGACAGTAAATATATATGACACACCCTATGTAAAATATCAAAATCTACACCAAATATATATATTATAATTTACATAAAATATCAAAAGGACACCAAATATATCTTATATAATGTACATAAAATATGAAAAAGTACAGTAAATATATTTCATATATTGTACATATAATATTAACTAAAAGTACACCAAATACATTTTATATACTGAAAATAATATATCCGAAAGTACAGTAAATGTATATTACATACTGTACTTAAATTATCAAAATGTATACCAAATATGTGTTATATATACTGTAAATAAACTATCAAAAAAACAGTAATTATATTTAATATACTGTACATAAAATATCAAAAATTACACCAAACGTATATTATATACTGTAAATAAAATATCAAAAAGGACAGTAAATATATATGACACACCCTATGTAATATATCAAAAACTACACCAAATATATATTATATAATTGAGATAAAATATCAAAAGGACACCAAATATATCTTATATAATGTACATAAAATATCAAAAAGTACAGTAAATATATTTCATATATTGTACATATAATATTAACTAAAAGAACACCAAATACATTTTACGTAGTGTAAATAAAATATCAAAAACTACAGTAAATATATATTACATACTGTACATAAAATATCACAAAGGACACCAAATATGTGTTATATATACTGTAAATAAACTATCAAAAACTACAGTAATTATATTTAATATACTGTACATAAAATATGAAATATTACACCAAATGTATATTATAAACTGTAAATAAAATATCAAAAAGGACAGTAAATATATATGACACTCCCTATGTAAAATATCAAAAACTACACCAATTATATATTATATAATTTACATAAAATATCAAAAGGACACCAAATATATCTTATATACTGTACATAAACTATCAAAAATACAGTAAATATGTTCCATATATAGTACATATAATATTAATTAAAAGTACACCAAATACATTTTATATACTGTAAATAAAATTTCAAAATTACAGTAAATATATTACATACTGTACATAAAATATCAAAAAGTACACCAAATATGTGTTATATATACTGTAAATAAAATATCAAATACTACAGGGATTATATTTAATATACTGTACATAAAATATCAAAAATTACACCAAATGTATATTATATACTGTAAATAAAACATCAAAAAGTACAGTTAATATATATTACACACCCTATGTAAAATATCAAAAACTACACCAAATATGTATTATATAATTTACATAAAATATCAAAAGGACACCAAATGTATCTTATATACTGTACATAAAATATCAAAAAGTACAGTAAATATATTTCATATATTGTACATATAATATTAACTAAAAGTACACCAAACACATTTTATATACTGTAAATAAAATATCAAAAATTTCAGTAAATATATATTACATACTGTACATAAAATATCAAAAAGTACAACAAATATGTGTCATATATACTGTAAATAAACTATCATAAACTACAGTAATTATATTTAATATACTGTACGTAAAATATCAAATATTACACCAAATGTATATTATGTACTGTAAATAAAATATCAAAAAGACAGTAAATATATATGACACACCCTATGTAAAATATCAAAAACTACAACAAATATGTATTATATAATTTACATAAAATATCAAAAGGACACGATATATATCTTATATACTGTACATAAAATATAAAAATGTACAGTAAATATATTTCATAGATTGTACATATAATATTAACTACAAGTACACCAAATACATTTTATATACTGTAAATAAAATATCAAAATGTACAGTAAATATATATTACATACTGTACATAAAATATCAAAAAGTACACCAAATATGTGTTATAAATACTGTAAATAAACTATCAAAAACTACAGTACCGATATTTAATATACTGTACATAAAATATCAAAAATTACACCAAATGTATATTATATACTGTAAATTACATATCAAAAAGACAGGAAATATATACTACACACCCTATGTAAAATATCAAAAACTACACCAAATATATATTATATAATTTACATAAAATATCAAAAGGACACCAAATGTATCTTATATAGTGTACATAAAATATCAAAAAGTACAGCAAATATGTTTCATATATTGTACATATAATATTAACTAAAAGTACACCAAATACATTTTATATACTGTAAATAAAATATCAAAAATTTCAGTAAATATATATTACATACTGTACATAAAATATCAAAAAGTACACCAAATATGTGTCATATATACTGTAAATAAACTATCAAAAACTACAGTAATTATATATAATATACTGTACATTAAATATCAAAAATGACACCAAATGTATATTACATACTGTAGATAAAATATCAATAATGACAGTAAATATATATGACACACCCTATGTAAAATATCAAAAACTACACCAAATATATAATATTTAATTTACATAAAATATCAAAAGGACACCAAATATATCTTACATACCGTACATAAAATATCCAAAAGTACAGTAAATATATTTCACATATTGTACATGTAATATTAACTAAAAGTACACCGAATACATTTTATATACTGTAAATAAAATAACAAAATGTGCGGTAAATAAATATTATATACTGTAAATAAAATATCAAAAAGTACACCAAATATATGTTATATATACTGTAAATAAACTATCAAATCTGCAGTAATTATATTTAATATACTGTACATAATATATCAAAAATTACACCAAATGTATATTATATACTGTAAAGAAAATATCAAAATTACATTAAATATATATTACACAGCCTATGTAAAATATCAAAAACTACACCAAATATATATTGTACAATTTACATAAAATATCAAAAATCCACAAAATATATATTTTATACTGTACATAAAATATCAAAAAGTACAGTAAATATGTTTCATATATTGTACATATAATATTAACAAAAATTACACCAAATACATTTAATATACTGTAAATAAAATTTCAAAGTTACAGTAAATATATATTACATACTGTACATAATATATCAAAAAGTACACCAAATATGTGTTATATATACTGTATATAAACTATCAAAAACTACAGTAGTTATATTTAATATACTGTACATAAAATATCAAAAATTACACCAAATGTATATTATATACACTAAATAAAATATGAAAAAGGACACTAAATATATATTACACTCTATGTAAATTATCAAAAACTACACAAAATATATATTATATAATTTACATAAAATATCAAAAGGACACCAAATATATCTTATATACTGTACATAAAATATCAAAAAGTACAGTAAATATATTTCATATATTGTACATATAATATTAACTAAAAATTCACCAAATATATTTTATATACTGTAAATAAAATATCAAAAAGTACAGTATATATATTACATACTGTACATAAAACATCAAAAAGTACATGAAATATGTGTTATATATACTGTAAATAAGCTATCAAAAACTACAGTAATTATATTTAATATACTGTACGTAAAATATCAAAAATGACACCAAATGTATATTATATACTGTAAATAAAATATAAAAAAGGACAGTAAATATATATTCCACCCTAGGTAAAATATCAAAAACTACACCAAATATATATTATATAATTTACATAAAATATCAAAAGGACACCAAATATATATTATATACTGTGCATAAAATATCAAAAAGTACAGTAAATATATTTCATATATTGTACATATAATATTAACGAAAAGTACACCAAATACATTTTATATACTCTAAATAAAATATAAAAAAGTACAGTAAATATATGTTACATTCTGTACATAAAATATCAAAAAGTACACCAAATATGTGCTATATATACTGTAAATAAACTACCAAAAACTACAGTTATTATATTTAATATACTGTACATAAAATATCAAAAATTACACCAAATGTATATTATATACTCTAAATAAAATATGAAAAAGGACAGTAAATATATATCACACTCTATGAAAATTATCAAATCTACACCAAATATATATTATATAATTTACATAAAATATCAAAAGGACACCAAATATATATTATATACTGTACATATAATATCAAAAAGTACAGTAAATATATATTACATACTGTACATAAAATATCAAAAAGTACACGAAATATGTGTTATATATACTGTAAATAAACTATCAAAAACTACAATAATTATATTTAATATACTGTACATAAAATATCCAAAATTACACAAATGTATATTATACACTGTAAATAAAATATAAAAAATGACAGTAAATATATACTACACCCTATGTAAAATATCAAAAACTACACCATATATATATTATATAATTTACGTAAAATATCAAAAGGACACAAAATATATATTATATACAGTACATAAAATATCAAAAAGCACAGTAAATATATTTCATATAATGTACATATAATATTAAAGAAAAGTACACCAAATACATTTTATATACTGTAAATAAAATATAAAAAAGTACAGTAAATATATGTTACATACTGTACATAAAATATCAAAAAGTACACCAAATATGTGCTCTATATACTGTAAATAAACTATCAAAAACTTCCTTAATTATATTTAATATACTGTACATAAAATATTAAAAATTACACCAAATGTATATTATATACTCTAAAATATGAAAAAGGACAGTAAATATATATTACACTCTATGTTATTTATCAAATCTACACCAAATATATATTATATAATTTACATAAAATATCAAAAGGACACCAAATATATATTATATACTATACATAAAATATCAAATAGTACAGTAAATATATATTACATACTGTACATAAAACATCAAAAAGTTCACCAAATATGTGTTATATATACTGTAAATAAACTATCAAAAACTACAATAGTTATATTTAATATACTGTACATAAAATATCCAAAATTACACCAAATGTATATTATATACTGTAAATAAAATATCAAAAAGGACAGTAAATATATACTACACACCCTATGTAAAATATCAAAAACTACACCAAATATATATTATATAATTTACATAAAATATCAAAAGGACACCAAATATATGTTATATACTGTACATAAAATACCAAAATTCAGTAAATATATTTCATATATTGTACATATAATATTAACTAAAAGTACACCAAATACATTTTATATACTGTAAATAAAATATCAAAATGTACAGTAAATATATGCTACATACTGTACATAAAATATCAAAAAGTACACCAAATATGTGTTATATATACTGTAAATAAACTATCAAAAACTACAGTACCTATTCTTAATATAGTGTACATAAAATATCAAAAATGACACCAAATGTATATTATATACGGTAAATAAAATATCAAAAAGAGAGGAAATATATACTACACACCCTATGTAAAATATCAAAAACTACACAAAATATATATTATATAATTTACATAAAATATCAAAAGGACACCAAATATATCTTATATACTGTACATAAAATATCAAAAAGTACAGAAAATGTATTTCATATATTGTACATGTAATATTAACTAAAAGTACACCAAATACATTTTATATACTGTAAATAAAATATCAATAATGACAGTAAATATATATGACACACCCTATATAAAATATCAAAAACTACACCAGATATATAATATTTAATTTACATAAAATAACAAAAGGACACCAAATATATCTTAAATACCGTACATAAAATATCAAAATGTACAGGAAATATATTTCATATATTGTACATATAATATTAACTAAAAGTACACCAAATACACTTTATATACTGTAAATAAAATATCAAAAAGTACAGTAAATATATATTACACACCCTATGTAAAATATCAAAAACTACACCAAATATATATTATATAATTTACATAAAATATCAAAAGGACACCAAATGTATCTTATATACTGTACATAAAGTATCAAAAATACAGTAAATATATTTCATATATTGTACATATAATATTAACTAAAAGTACACCAAATACATTTTATATACTGTAAATGAAATATCAAAAAGTACAGTAAATATATATTACATAATGTACATAAAATATCAAAAAGTACACCAAGTTTGTGTTATATATACTGTAAATAAACTATCAAACACTACAGTAATTATATTTAATATACTGTACATAAAATATCAAAAATTACACCAAATGTATATTATATACTGTAAATAAAATATCAATAATGACAGTAAATATATATGACACACCCTATGTAAAATATTAAAAACTACACCAAATATATAATATTTCATTTACATAAAATATCAAAAGGACACCAAATATATCTTACATACCGTACATAAATTATCAAAAAGTACAGTAAATATATTTCATATACTGTACATATAATATTAACTAAAAGTACACCGAATACATTTTATATACTGTAAATAAAATATCAAAATGTGCAGTAAATATATATTACATACTGTAAATAAAATATCGAAAAGTACACCAAATATATGTTATATATACTGTAAATAAACTATCAAATCTGCAGTAATTATATTTAATATACTGTACATAAAATATCAAAAATTACACCAAATGTATATTATATACTTTAAATAAAATATCAAAATTACATTAAATATATATTACACACCCTATGTAAAATATCAAAAACTACACCAAATATATATTATACAATTTACATAAAATATCAAAATTCCACAAAATATATATTATATACTGTACATAAAATATCAAAAAGTACAGTAAATATGTTTCATATATTGTACATATAATATTAACAAAAATTACACCAAATATATTTAATATACTGTAAATAAAATTTCAAAGTTACAGCAAATATATATTACATACTGTACATAATATATCAAATAGTACACCAAATATGTGTTATATATACTGTATATAAACTATCAGAAACTACAGTAATTATATTTAATATACAGTACATAAAATATCAAAAATTACACCAAATGTATATTATATACTCTAAATAAAATATGAAAAAGGACAGTAAATATATATTACACTCTATGTAAATTATCAAAAACTACACAAAATATATATAATATAATTTACATAAAATATCAAAAGGACACCAAATATATCTTATATACTGTACATAAAATATCAAAAAGTACAGTAAATATATTTCATACATTGTACATATAATATTAACTAAAAATTCACCAAATATATTTTATATACTCTAAATAAAATATCAAAAAGTACAGTATATATATTACATACTGTACATAAAATATCAAAAATACATGAAATATGTGTTATATATAGTGTCAATAAACTATCAAAAACTACAGTAATTATATTTAATATACTGTACATAAAATATCAAAAATTACACCAAATGTATATTATATACTCTAAATAAAATATGAAAAAGGATAGTAAATGTATATTACACTCTATGTAAATTATCAAATCTGCACCAAATATATATTATATAATTTACATAAAATATCAAAAGGACACCAAATATATCTTATATACTGTACATAAAATATCAAAAGTACAGTAAATATATTTCATATATTGTATATATAATATTAACTAAAAGTACACCAAATACATTTTATATACTATAAATAAAATATCAAGGAGTACAGTAAATATACATTACATACTGTACATAAAATATCAAAAAGTACACCAAATATGTGTTATATATACTGTAAATTAACTATCAAAAACTACAGTACTTATATTTAATATACTGTACATAAAATATCAAAAATTACACCAAATGTATATTATATACTCTAAATAAGTATCAAAATTACATTAAATATATATTACACACCCTATGTAAAATATCAGAAAGTACACCAAATATATATTATACAATTTACATAAAATATCGAAAGGCCACAAAATATATCTTATATACTGTACATAAAATATCAAAAAGTACAGTAAATATGTTTCATATATTGTACATATAATATTAACAAAAATTACACCAAATACATTTAATATACTGTAAATAAAATTTCAAAATTACAGTAAATATATATTACATACTGTACACTATATATCAAAAAGTAAACCAATTATGTGTTATATATACTGTATATAAACTATCAAAAACTTCAGTAATTATATTTAATATACTGTACATAAAATATCAAAAATTACACCAAATGTATATTATATACTCTAAATAAAATATGAAAAAGACAGTAAATATATATTACACTCTATGTAAATTATCAAAAACTACACCAAATATATATTATATAATTTACATAAAATATCAAAAGGACACCAAATATAACTTATATACTGTACATAAAATATCAAAAAGTACAGTAAATATATTTCATATATTGTACATATAATATTAACTAAAAGTTCACAAAATATATTTTGTATATCGTAAATAAATTATAAAAAGTACAGTAAATATATGTTACATACTGTACATAAAATATCAAAAATTACACCAAATTTGTGCTATATATACTGTAAATAAACTATCAAAACTACAGTAATTATATTTAATATACTGTACATAAAATATCAAAAATTACACCAAATGTATATCATATACTCTAAATAAAATATGAAAAAGGACAGTAAATATATATTACACTCTATGTAAATTATCAAATCTACACCAAATATATATTATATAATTTACATAAAATATCAAAAGGACACCAAATATATATTATATACTGTACATAAAATATAAAAAAGTACAGTAAATATATTTCATATATTGTACATATAATATTAACTAAAAGTACACCAAATACATTTTATATACTGTAAATAAAATATCAAAATACAGTAAATATATATTACATACTCTACATAAAATATCAAAAATTACACCAAATATGTGTTATATATAATGTAAATAAACTATCAAAAACTACAGTAATTATATTTAATATACTGTACATAAAATAACAAAAATTACACCAAATGTATATTATATACTGTTAATAAAATATCAAAAAGGACAGTAAACATATACTACAAACCCTATGTAAAATATCAAAAACTACATCAAATATATATTATATAATTTACATAAAATAAAAAAAGGACACCAAATATCTCTTATATACTGTACATAAAATATCAAATTACAGTAAATATATTTCATATAATTTACATATAATATTAACTAAAAGTACACCAAATACATTTTATAAACTGTAAATAAAATATCAAAAAGTACAGTAAATATATATTACATACAGTACATAAAATATCAAAAAGTACACCAAATATGTGTTATATATCGTGTAAATAAACTATCAAAAACTACATTAATTATATTTAATATACTGTACATAAAATATCAAAAATTACACCAAAAGTATATTATATACTCTAAATAAATTATGAAAAAGGACAGTAAATATATATTACACTCTATGTAAGTTATCAAAAACTACAAAAAATATATATTATGTAATTTACATAAAATATCAAAAGTACAACAAATATATATTATATACTTTAAATAAACTATCAAAAACTACAGTAATTATATTTCATATACTGTATATATAATATTAACTAAAAGTACACCAAATACATTTTATATACTGTAAATAAAATATCAAAAATTACAGTAAATATATATTACATACACTACATAAAATATCAAAAAGTACACCAAATATGTGTTATATATACTGTAAATAAACTATCAAAAACTACAGTAATTATATTTAGTATACTGTACATAAAATATCAAAAATTACACCAAATGTATATTATATACTGTAAATAATATATCAAAAAGACAGTAAATATATATGACACACGCTATGTAAACTATCAAAATCTACACCAAATATATATTATATAATTTACATAAAATATCAAAAGGACACCAATTATATATTATATACTGTCCAAAAATATCAAAATTTACAGTAAATGTATTTCATATATTGTACATATAATATTAACCATAAGTACACCAAATACATTTTATATACTGTAAATAAAATATCAAAATACAGTAAATATATATTACATACTCTAGATAAAATATCAAAAAGTAGACCAAATATGTGTTATATATACTGTAAATAAACTATCAAAAACTACAGTAATTATATTTAATATCCTGTACATAAAATATCAATAATGACACCAAATGTATACTATATACTGTATATAAAATATCAAAAAGGTCAGTAAATATATATGACACACCCTAGGTAAAATATCAAAAACTACACCAAATATATATTATACAATTTATATAAAATAACAAAAGGACACCAGATATATCTTATATACTGTACATAAAATATCAAAAAGTACAGTAAATACATTTCATATATTGTACATATAATATTAACTAAAAGTACACCAAATACATTTTATATACTGTAAATAAAATATCAAAAATACAGTAAATATATATTACATACTGTACATAAAATATCAAAAAGTACACCAAATATGTGTTATATATACTGTAAATAAACTATCAAAAACTACAGTACTGATATTTAATATACTGTACATAAAATATCAAAAATTACACGAAATGTACATTATATACTGTAAATAAAATATCAAATAGTACTGTAAATATATATTACACACCCTATGTAAAATATCAAAAACTACAGCAAATATATATTATATAATTTACATAAATTATCAAAAGGACACAAAATATATCTTATACACTGTACATAAAATATGAAAAAGTACAGTAAATATATTTCATGTATTGTACATATAATATTAACCAAAAGTACACCAAATACATTTTATATACTGTAAATAAAATATCAAAAAGTACAGTAAATATATATTACATACTCTACGTAAAATATCAAAAAGTACACCAAATATGTGTTATATATAGTGTAAATAAACTATCAAAAACTGCAATAATTATATTTAATATACTGTACATAAAATATCAAAAATTACACCAAAAGAATATTATATACTCTAAATAAAATATGAAAAAGAACAGTAAATATATATTACACTCTATGTAAATTATTAAAAAGTACAACAAATATATATTATGTAATTTACATAAAATATCAAAAGGACACAGAATATATATCATATACTGTACATAAAATATCAAAAAGTACGGTAAATATATTTCATATATTGTACATGTAATATTAACTAAAAGTACACCAAATATATCTTATATACTGTACATAAAATATCAAAAGGTACAGTAAATATATTTCATATATTGTACATATAATATTAACTAAAAGTACACCAAGTATGTGTCATATATACTGTAAATAATCTATCAAAAACTACAGTAAATATATGTTACATATTGTACATAAAATATCAAAAAGTACACCAAATATGTGTTATACATACTGTAAATAAACTATCAAATCTGCAGCAATTATATTTAATATACTGTACATAAAATATCAAAAATTACACCAAATGTATATTATATACTGTAAATAAAATATCAAATTTACATTAAACATATATTACACACCCTATGTAAAATATCAAAAACTACACCAAATATATATTATACAATGTACATAAAATATCAAAATTCCACAAAATATATCTTATATACTGTAGATAAAATATCAAAAAGTACAGTAAATATGTTTCATATATTGTACATAAAATATTAACAAAAATTACACCAAATAAATTTAATATATTGTAAATAAAATTTCAAAGTTACAGTAAATATATATTACATACTGTACATTATATATCAAAAAGTACACCAAATATGTGTTATATATACTGTATATAAACTATCAAAAACTACAGTAATTATATTTAATATACTGTACATAAAATATCAAAAATTACACCAAATGTATATTATATACTCTAAATAAAATATGAAAAAGACAGTAAATATATATTACACTCTATGTAAATTATCAAAAACTACACAAAATATATATTATATAATTTACATAAAATATCAAAAGGACACCAAATATATCTTATATACTGTACATAAAATATCAAAAAGTACAGTAAATATATTTCATATATTGTACATATAATATTAACTAAAATTTCACCAAATATATTTTATATACTGTAAATAAAATATCAAAAAGTACAGCATATATATTACATACTGTACATAAAATATCAAAAAGTACATGAAATATGTGTAATATATCGTGTAAATAAACTATCAAAAACTACAGTAATTATATTTAATATACTGTACGTAAAATATCAAAAATGACACCAAATGTATATTATATACTGTAAATAAAATATAAAAAAGGACAGTAAATATATATTACAACCTATGTAAAATATCAAAAACTATACCAAATATATATTACATAATTTACATAAAATATCAAAAGGACACCAAATATATATTATATACTCTACATAAAATATCAAAAAGTACAGTAAATATATTTCATATATTGTACATTTAATATTAGCGAAAAGTACACCAAATACATTTTATATACTGTAAATAAAATATAAAAAAGTACAGTAAAAATATGTTACATACTGTACATAAAATATCAAAATGTACACCAAATATGTGCAATATATACTGTAAATAAACTATCAAAAACTACAGTAATTATATTTAATATACTGTACATAAAATATCAAAAATTACACCAAATGTATTATATACTCTAAATAAAATATGAAAAAGGACAGTAAATATATATTACACTCTATGTAAATTATCAAATCTACACCAAATATATATTATATAATTTACATAAAATATCAAAAGGACACCAAATATATATTATATACTGTACATAAAATATCAAAAAGTACAGGAAATATATTTCATATATAGTACATATAATATTAACTAAAATTACACCAAATACATTTTATATACTGTAAATAAAATATCAAAAAGTACAGTAAATATATATTACACACACTATGTAAAATATCAAAAACTACACAAAATGTATATTATATAATTTTCATAAAATATCAAAAGGACACCAAATGTATCTTATATACTGTACACAAAATATCAAAAATACAGTAAATATGTTTCATATATTGTACATATATTAACTAAAAGTACACCAAATATATTTTATATACGGTAAATAAAATATCAACAAGTACAGTAAATGTATATTACATACTGTACATAAAATATCAAAAAGTACACCAAATATGTGTTATATATACTGTAAATAAACTATCAAAAACTACAGTACTTATATTTAATATACTGTACATAAAATATCAAAAATTACACCAAATGTATATTATATACTCTAAATAAAATATCAAAATTACATTAAATATATATTACACACCCTATGTAAAATAACAAAAACTACACCAAATATATATTATACAATTTAAATAAAATATCAAAAGGCCACAAAATATATCTTATATACTGTACATAAAATATCGAAAAGTACACCAAATATGTCTCATATAAACTGTAAATAAACTATCAAAAACTACAGTAATTATATTTAATATACTGTACATAAAATATCAAAAATTACACCAAATGTATATTATATACTGTAAATAAAACATCAAAAAGTACAGATAATATATACTACACACCCCATGTAAAATATCAAAAACTGCACCAAATATGTATAATATAATTTACATAAAATATCAAAAGGACACCAAATGTATCTTATATACTGTACATAAAATATCAAAAAGTACAGTAAATATATTTCATATATTGTACATATAATATTAACTAAATTACACCAAACACATTTTATATACTGTAAATAAAATATCAAAAGTACAGTAAATATATATTACATACTGTACATAAAATATCAAAAAGTACAACAAATATGTGTCTTATAAACTGTAAATAAACTATCAAAAACTACAGTAATTATATTTAATATACTGTACGTAAAATATCAAAAATTACACCAAATGTATATTATGTACTGTAAATAAAATATCAATAAGACAGTAAATATATATGACACACCCTATGTAAAATATCAAAAACTACACCAAATATGTATTATATAATTTACATAAAATATCAAAAGGACACCATATATATCTTATATACTGTACATAAAATATCAAAAAGTTCAGTAAATATATTTCATATATTGTACATATAATATTAACTACAAGTACACCAAATACATTTTATATACTGTAAATAAAATATCAAAATGTACAGTAAATATATATTACATACTGTACATAAAATATCAAAAAGTACACCAAATATGTGTTATATATACTGTAAATAAACTATCAAAAACTACAGTAACTATATTTAATATACTGTACATAAAATATCAAAAATTACACCAAATGTATATTATATACTGTTAATAAAATATCAAATAGACAGGAAATATATACTACACACCCTATGTAAAATATCAAAAACTACACCAAACATATATTATATCATTTACAGAAAATATCAAAAGGACACCAACTATATCTTATATACTGTACATAAAATATCAAAAAGTACAGGAAACATATTTCATATATTGTACATATAATATTAACTAAAAGTACACCAAATACATTTTATATACTGTAAATAAAATATCAAATAGTACAGTAAATATATATTACACACCATATGTAAAATATCAAAAACTACACCAAATATATATTATATAATTTACATAAAATATCAAAAGGACACCAAAAGCATCTTATATACTTTACATAAAATATCAAAAACTACAGTAAATATGTTTCATATATTGTACATATAATATTAACTAAAAGTACACCAAATACTTTTATATGCTGTAAATAAAATATCAAAATGTTCAGTAAATACATACTATATACTGTAGATAAAATATCAAAAACTACACCAAATATGTGTCATATATACTGTAAATAAACTATCAAATCTGCAGTAATTATATTTAATATACTGTACATAAAATATCAAAAATTACACCAAATATATATTATATACTGTAAATAAAACATCAAAAAGTACAGATAATATATACTACACACCCTATGTAAAATATCAAAAACTACACCAAATATGTATTATATAAATTACATAAAATATCAAAAGGACACCAAATGTATCTTATATACTGTATATAAATTATCAAAAAGTACAGTAAATATATTTCATATATTGTACATATAATATTAACTAAAAGTACACCAAACACATTTTATATACTGTAAATAAAATATCAAAATGTGCAGTAAATATATTTTACATACTGTAAATAAACTATCAAAAAGTACACCAAATATATGTTATATATACTGTAAATAAACTATCAAATCTGCAGTAATTATATTTAATATACTGTACATAAAATATCAAAAATTACACCAAATGTATATTATATACTGTAAATAAAATATCAAAATTACATTAAATATATATTACACACCCTATGTAAAATATCAAAAACTACACCAAATATATATTATACAATTTAGATAAAATATCAAAGTTCCACAAAATATATATTATATACTGTACATAAAATATCAAAAAGTACAGTAAATATGTTTCATATATTGTACATATAATATTAACAAAAATTACACCAAATACATTTAAGATACTGTAAATAAAATTTCAAATTTACAGTAAATATATATTACATGCTGTACATAATATATCAAAAAGTACACCAAATATGTGTTATATATACTGTATATAAACTATCAAAAACTACAGTAATTATATTTAATATACTGTACATAAAATATCAAAAATTACACCAAATGTATATTATATACTCTAAATAAAATATGAAAAAGGACACTAAATATATATTACACTCTATGTAAATTATCAAAAACTACACAAAATATATATTATATAATTTACATAAAATATCAAAAGGACACCAAATATATCTTATATACTGTACATAAAATATCAAAAAGCACGGTAAATATATTTCATATATTGTATATGTAATATTAACTAAAAGTACACCAAATATATCTTATATACTGTACATAAAATATCAAAATGTACAGTAAATGTATTTCATATATTGTACATATAATATTAACTAAAAGTACACCAAATATGTGTCATATATACTGTAAATAAACTATCAAAACTACAGTAAATATATGTTACATATTGTACATAAAATATCAAAAAGTACACCAAATATGTGTTATACATACTGTAAATAAACTATCGAAAACTACAGTACTTATATTTAATATACTGTACATAAAATATCAAAAATTACACCAAATGTATATTATAAACTGTAAATAAAGTATCAAAAAGCACAGTAAATATTTACAACACACCCTAAGTAAAATATCAAAAACTACACCATATATATATTATATAATTTACATAAAATATCAGTAGGACACCAAATATATCTTATATACTGTACATAAAATATCAAAATTCCACAAAATATATCTTATATACTGTAGATAAAATATCAAAAAGTACAGTAAATATGTTTCATATATTGTACATAAAATATTAACAAAAATTACACCAAATAAATTTAATATATTGTAAATAAAATTTCAAAGTTACAGTAAATATATATTACATACTGTACATTATATATCAAAAAGTACACCAAATATGTGTTATATATACTGTATATAAACTATCAAAAACTACAGTAATTATATTTAATATACTGTACATAAAATATCAAAAATTACACCAAATGTATATTATATACTCTAAATAAAATATGAAAAAGACAGTAAATATATATTACACTCTATGTAAATTATCAAAAACTACACAAAATATATATTATATAATTTACATAAAATATCAAAAGGACACCAAATATATCTTATATACTGTACATAAAATATCAAAAAGTACAGTAAATATATTTCATATATTGTACATATAATATTAACTAAAATTTCACCAAATATATTTTATATACTGTAAATAAAATATCAAAAAGTACAGCATATATATTACATACTGTACATAAAATATCAAAAAGTACATGAAATATGTGTAATATATCGTGTAAATAAACTATCAAAAACTACAGTAATTATATTTAATATACTGTACGTAAAATATCAAAAATGACACCAAATGTATATTATATACTGTAAATAAAATATAAAAAAGGACAGTAAATATATATTACAACCTATGTAAAATATCAAAAACTATACCAAATATATATTACATAATTTACATAAAATATCAAAAGGACACCAAATATATATTATATACTCTACATAAAATATCAAAAAGTACAGTAAATATATTTCATATATTGTACATTTAATATTAGCGAAAAGTACACCAAATACATTTTATATACTGTAAATAAAATATAAAAAAGTACAGTAAAAATATGTTACATACTGTACATAAAATATCAAAATGTACACCAAATATGTGCAATATATACTGTAAATAAACTATCAAAAACTACAGTAATTATATTTAATATACTGTACATAAAATATCAAAAATTACACCAAATGTATTATATACTCTAAATAAAATATGAAAAAGGACAGTAAATATATATTACACTCTATGTAAATTATCAAATCTACACCAAATATATATTATATAATTTACATAAAATATCAAAAGGACACCAAATATATATTATATACTGTACATAAAATATCAAAAAGTACAGGAAATATATTTCATATATAGTACATATAATATTAACTAAAATTACACCAAATACATTTTATATACTGTAAATAAAATATCAAAAAGTACAGTAAATATATATTACACACACTATGTAAAATATCAAAAACTACACAAAATGTATATTATATAATTTTCATAAAATATCAAAAGGACACCAAATGTATCTTATATACTGTACACAAAATATCAAAAATACAGTAAATATGTTTCATATATTGTACATATATTAACTAAAAGTACACCAAATATATTTTATATACGGTAAATAAAATATCAACAAGTACAGTAAATGTATATTACATACTGTACATAAAATATCAAAAAGTACACCAAATATGTGTTATATATACTGTAAATAAACTATCAAAAACTACAGTACTTATATTTAATATACTGTACATAAAATATCAAAAATTACACCAAATGTATATTATATACTCTAAATAAAATATCAAAATTACATTAAATATATATTACACACCCTATGTAAAATAACAAAAACTACACCAAATATATATTATACAATTTAAATAAAATATCAAAAGGCCACAAAATATATCTTATATACTGTACATAAAATATCGAAAAGTACACCAAATATGTCTCATATAAACTGTAAATAAACTATCAAAAACTACAGTAATTATATTTAATATACTGTACATAAAATATCAAAAATTACACCAAATGTATATTATATACTGTAAATAAAACATCAAAAAGTACAGATAATATATACTACACACCCCATGTAAAATATCAAAAACTGCACCAAATATGTATAATATAATTTACATAAAATATCAAAAGGACACCAAATGTATCTTATATACTGTACATAAAATATCAAAAAGTACAGTAAATATATTTCATATATTGTACATATAATATTAACTAAATTACACCAAACACATTTTATATACTGTAAATAAAATATCAAAAGTACAGTAAATATATATTACATACTGTACATAAAATATCAAAAAGTACAACAAATATGTGTCTTATAAACTGTAAATAAACTATCAAAAACTACAGTAATTATATTTAATATACTGTACGTAAAATATCAAAAATTACACCAAATGTATATTATGTACTGTAAATAAAATATCAATAAGACAGTAAATATATATGACACACCCTATGTAAAATATCAAAAACTACACCAAATATGTATTATATAATTTACATAAAATATCAAAAGGACACCATATATATCTTATATACTGTACATAAAATATCAAAAAGTTCAGTAAATATATTTCATATATTGTACATATAATATTAACTACAAGTACACCAAATACATTTTATATACTGTAAATAAAATATCAAAATGTACAGTAAATATATATTACATACTGTACATAAAATATCAAAAAGTACACCAAATATGTGTTATATATACTGTAAATAAACTATCAAAAACTACAGTAACTATATTTAATATACTGTACATAAAATATCAAAAATTACACCAAATGTATATTATATACTGTTAATAAAATATCAAATAGACAGGAAATATATACTACACACCCTATGTAAAATATCAAAAACTACACCAAACATATATTATATCATTTACAGAAAATATCAAAAGGACACCAACTATATCTTATATACTGTACATAAAATATCAAAAAGTACAGGAAACATATTTCATATATTGTACATATAATATTAACTAAAAGTACACCAAATACATTTTATATACTGTAAATAAAATATCAAATAGTACAGTAAATATATATTACACACCATATGTAAAATATCAAAAACTACACCAAATATATATTATATAATTTACATAAAATATCAAAAGGACACCAAAAGCATCTTATATACTTTACATAAAATATCAAAAACTACAGTAAATATGTTTCATATATTGTACATATAATATTAACTAAAAGTACACCAAATACTTTTATATGCTGTAAATAAAATATCAAAATGTTCAGTAAATACATACTATATACTGTAGATAAAATATCAAAAACTACACCAAATATGTGTCATATATACTGTAAATAAACTATCAAATCTGCAGTAATTATATTTAATATACTGTACATAAAATATCAAAAATTACACCAAATATATATTATATACTGTAAATAAAACATCAAAAAGTACAGATAATATATACTACACACCCTATGTAAAATATCAAAAACTACACCAAATATGTATTATATAAATTACATAAAATATCAAAAGGACACCAAATGTATCTTATATACTGTATATAAATTATCAAAAAGTACAGTAAATATATTTCATATATTGTACATATAATATTAACTAAAAGTACACCAAACACATTTTATATACTGTAAATAAAATATCAAAATGTGCAGTAAATATATTTTACATACTGTAAATAAACTATCAAAAAGTACACCAAATATATGTTATATATACTGTAAATAAACTATCAAATCTGCAGTAATTATATTTAATATACTGTACATAAAATATCAAAAATTACACCAAATGTATATTATATACTGTAAATAAAATATCAAAATTACATTAAATATATATTACACACCCTATGTAAAATATCAAAAACTACACCAAATATATATTATACAATTTAGATAAAATATCAAAGTTCCACAAAATATATATTATATACTGTACATAAAATATCAAAAAGTACAGTAAATATGTTTCATATATTGTACATATAATATTAACAAAAATTACACCAAATACATTTAAGATACTGTAAATAAAATTTCAAATTTACAGTAAATATATATTACATGCTGTACATAATATATCAAAAAGTACACCAAATATGTGTTATATATACTGTATATAAACTATCAAAAACTACAGTAATTATATTTAATATACTGTACATAAAATATCAAAAATTACACCAAATGTATATTATATACTCTAAATAAAATATGAAAAAGGACACTAAATATATATTACACTCTATGTAAATTATCAAAAACTACACAAAATATATATTATATAATTTACATAAAATATCAAAAGGACACCAAATATATCTTATATACTGTACATAAAATATCAAAAAGCACGGTAAATATATTTCATATATTGTATATGTAATATTAACTAAAAGTACACCAAATATATCTTATATACTGTACATAAAATATCAAAATGTACAGTAAATGTATTTCATATATTGTACATATAATATTAACTAAAAGTACACCAAATATGTGTCATATATACTGTAAATAAACTATCAAAACTACAGTAAATATATGTTACATATTGTACATAAAATATCAAAAAGTACACCAAATATGTGTTATACATACTGTAAATAAACTATCGAAAACTACAGTACTTATATTTAATATACTGTACATAAAATATCAAAAATTACACCAAATGTATATTATAAACTGTAAATAAAGTATCAAAAAGCACAGTAAATATTTACAACACACCCTAAGTAAAATATCAAAAACTACACCATATATATATTATATAATTTACATAAAATATCAGTAGGACACCAAATATATCTTATATACTGTACATAAAATATCAAAAAGTACAGTAAATATATTTCATATATTGTATATATAATATTAACTAAAAGTACACCAAATACATTTTATATACTGTAAATAAAGTATCAAAGAGTACAGTAAATATACATTACATACTGTACTTAAAATATCAAAAAGTACACCAAATATGTGTTATATATACTGTAAATAAACTATCAAAAACTACAGTACTTATATTAAATATACTGTACATAAAATATCAAAAATTACACCAAATGTATATTATATACTGTAAATAATATATCAAAAAGTACAGTAAATATATATTACACACCCTATGTAAAATACAAAAAACTACACCAAATATACATTATGTAATTTACATAAAATAACAAAAGGACACCAAATATATCTTATATACTGTACATAAAATATCAAAAATACACTAAATATATTTCATATAGTGTACATATATTAACTAAAAGTACACCAAAAACATTTTATATACTGTAAATAAAATATCAGAAAGTACAGTAAATATATATTACATACTGTACATAAAATATCAAAAAGTACAACAAATATGTGTTATATATACTGTAAATAAACTATCAAAGACTACAGTACCTATATTTGATATACTGTACATAAAATATCAAATATTACACCAAATGTATATTATATACTGTAAATAAAATATCAAAGAGACAGGAAATATATACTACACACCCTATGTAAAATATCAAAAACTGCACTAAATATATATTATATAATTTACATAAAATATCAAAAGGACACCAAAAAATCTTATATACTGTACATAAAGTATCAAAAAGTACAGGAAATATATTTCATATATTGTATATATAATATTAACAAAAAGTACACCAAATACATTTTATATACTGTAAATAAAATATCAAAAAGTACAGTAAATATATATTACACACCCTATGTAAAATATCAACAACTACACTAAATATATATTATATAATTTACACAAAATATCAAAAGGACACCAAATGTATCTTATATAATCTACATAAAATATTAAAATGTACAGTAAATATGTTTCATATATTGTACATATAATAATAACGAAAAGTACACCAAATACATTTTATATACTGTAAATAAAATATCAAAAAGTACAGTAAATATATATTACATACTGTACATAAAATATCAAAAAGTACACCAAATATATGTCATATATACTGTAAATAAACTATCAAAAACTACAGTAATGATATATAATGTACTGTACATTAAATATCAAAAATGACACCAAATGTATGTTATAAACTGTAAATAAAGTATCAAAAAGGACAGTAAATATTTACTACACACCGTATGTAAAATATCACATTCTACACCAAATATATATTATATAATTTACATAAAATATAAAAAGGACACCAAATATCTCATATATACTGTACATAAAATATCAAAATGTACAGTAAATATATTTCATATATTGTAAATATAATATTAACTAAAAGTACATCAAATACATTTTATATAATGTAAATAAAATATCAAAAAGTACAGTAAATATATATTACATAATGTACATAAAATATCAAAAAGTACACCAAATATGTGTTATATATACTGTAAATAAACTATCAATCACTACAGTAATTATATTTAATATACTGTACATAAAATATTAAAAATTACTCCAAATGTACATTATATAGTGTAAATAATATATCCAAAATACAGTAAATAAATATTACACACCCTATGTAAAATATCAAAAATTACACCAAATATATATTATATAATTTACAAAAAATATCGGAAGGACACCAAATATATCCTATATACTGTACATAAAATATCAAAAACTACAGTAAATAAATTTCATATATTGTACATATAATATTAACTAAACCAATTATATACAATATAATTTACATAAAATATCAAAAGGACACCAAATATAGATTATATACTGTACATAAAATATCAAAAAGTACAGCAAATGTATTTCATATATTGTACACATAATATTAACTAAAAGTACACCAAATATATTTTATATAGTGTAAATAAAACATCAAAAAGTACAGTAAATATATATTACATACTGTACATAAACTATCAAAAAGTACACCAAATATCTGTTATATATACTGTAAATAAACGATCAAAAACTGCAGTAATTATATGTAATATAATGTACATAAAATGTCAAAAATTACACCAAATATATATTATATACTGTAAATAAAATATCAAAATTACAGTAAATATATATTACATACACTACATAAAATATCAAAAAGTACAACAAATATATGTTATATATACTTTAAATAAACTATCAAAAACTACAGTAATTATATTTAATATACTGTACATAAAATATCGAAAATTACACCAAATGTGTATCATATACTGTAAATAACATAGCAAAAAGTACAGTAAGTATATACTACACTCCCTATGTAAAATATCAAAAACTACACCAAATATATATTATATAATTTACATAAAATACCAAAAGGACACCAAATATATATTATATACTGTACATAATATATCGAAAAGTACAGTAAATATATTTCATATATTCTACATGTAATATTAACTAAAAGTACACCAAATACATTTTATATACTGTAAATAATATATCAAAAAGTACAGTAAATATATATTACATACTGTACATAAAATATCAAATAGTACACCAAATATGTGTTATATATACTGTAAATAAACTATCAAAATCTACACTAATTATATTTAATATACTGTACATAAAATATCAAAAATTACACCAAATGTATATTTTAGACTGTAAATAAAATATCAAAAAGGAAAGTAAATATATAGTACACACCCTATGTAAAATATCAAAAACTACACAAAATATATATTATATAATTTACATAAAATACCAAAAGGACAACAAATATATATTATATACTGTACATAATATATCAAAAAGTTCAGTAAATACATTTCATATATTGTGCATATAATATTAACTAAAAGTACACCAAATACACTTTATATACTGTAAATAAAATATCAAAAAGGATAGTAAATATATGTTACATACTGTACATAAAATATCAAAAAGTACACCAAATATGTGTTATATATACTGTAAATAAACTATCAAAAACTACAGAAATTATATTTCATATATTGTACATATAATATTAACTAAAAGTACACCAAATACATTTTATATACTGTAAATAAAATATCATAAAGTACAGTAAGTATATATTACATACACTACATAAAATATCAAAAAGTACACCAAATATGTGTTATATATACTCTAAATAAACTATCAAAAACTACAGTAATTATATTTAATATACTCTACATAAAATATCAAAAATTACACCAAATATGTGTTATATATACTGTAAATAAACTATCAAAAACTACAGTAATTATATTTAATATAATGTACAGAAAATATAAAAAATTACACCAAAATAATATTATATACTGTAAATAAAATATCAAAAAGATAGTAAATATATATGACACACCCTATGTAAAATATCAAAATCTACACCTAATATATATTATATAATTTACATAAAATATCAAAAGTACACCAATTATATATTATATACTGTACATAAAATATCAAAATTTAGAGTTAATGTATTTCATATATTGTATATATAATATTAACTAAAACTAAACCAAATACATTTTATATACTGTAAATAAAATATCAAAATAGAGTAAATATATATTACATACACTACATAAAATATCAAAAAGTACACCAAATATGTGTTTTATACACTGTAAATAAACTATCAAAAGCTACAGTAATTATATTTAATATACTGTACATAAAATATCAAAAATTACACCAAATGTATATTATATACTGTAATTAAATTATCAAAAAGTACAGTAAATATATATTACACAACCTATGTAAAATATCAAAAACTACACCAAATATATATTATATAATTTACATAAAATATCAAAAGGCCACCAAATATATCTTATATACTGTACATAAAATATCAAAAAGTACAGTAAATATGTTTCATATATTGTACATATAATATTAACTAAAAGTACACCAAATATATTTTATATACTGTAAATAAAATTTCAAAATATACAGTAAATATATATTACATACTGTACATAAAATATCAAAAAGTACACCAAATATGTGTTATATATATAGTGTAAATAAAGTATAAAAACTACAGTAATTATATTTAATATACTGTACATAGAATATCAAAAATTACACCAAATGTATATTATATACTGTAATTAAAATATCAAAAAGTACAGTAAATATATATTACACACCCTGTGTAAAATATGAAAAACTACACCAAATATATATTATATAATTTACATAAAATATCAAAAGACCACCAAATATATCTTATATACTGTACATAAAATATCAAAAACTACAGTAAATATGTTTCATATATTGTACATATAATATTAACTAAAAGTACACCAATTGCATTTTATATACTGTAAATAAAATTTCAAAAAGTACAGTAAATATATATTACATACTCTATGTAAAATATCAAAAAGTACACCAAATATGTGTTATACATACTGTAAATAAACTATCAAAAACTACAGTAATTATATTTAATATACTGTACATAAAATATCAAAAATTACACCAAATGTATATTATATACTCTAAATAAATATGAAAAAGGATAGTAAATATATATTACACAATATGCAAAATATCAAAAACTACACCAAATATATATTATATAATTTACATAAAATATCAAAAGGACACCAAATATAGATTATATACTGTACATAATATATCAAAAAGTACATTAAATATATTTCATATATTGTACATATGATATTAACTAAAGTACACCAAATACATTTTATATACTGTAAATAAAATATCAAAAAGTACAGTAAATATATATTACATACAGTACATAAAATATCAAGTAGTACACCAAATATGTGTTATATATACTGTAAATAAACTATCAAAAACTACAGTAATTATATTTAATATACTGTACATAGAATATCAAAAATTACACCAAATGTATATTATATACTGTAAATAAAATATCAAAAAGGACAGTAAATATATACTACACACCCTATGTTAAATATCAAAAAGTACAGCAAATATATATTATATAATTTACATAAAATACAAAAAGGACACCAAATATATATTATATACTGTACATAAAATATCGAAAAGTACTGTAACTATATTTCATATATTCTACATGTAATATTAAATAAAAGTACACCAAATACATTTTATATAATGTAAATAAAATATCAAAAAGTACAGTAAATATATATTACATACTGTACATAAAATATCAAATGGTACACCAAATATGTGTTATATATAGTGTAAATAAACTATCAAAATCTACAGTAATTATATTTAATATACTGTACATAAAATATCAAAACTTACACCAAATTTATATTATATACTGTAATTAAATTATCAAAAAGTATAGTAAATATATATTACACACCCTATGTAAAATATCAAAAACTACACCAAATATATATTATATAATTTACATAAAATATCAAAAGGCCACCAAATATATCTTATATACTGTACATAAAATATCAAAATGTACAGTAAATATGTTTCATATATTGTACATATAATATTAACTAAAAGTACACCAAATACATTTTATATAGTGTAAATAAAATTTCAAATGTACAGTAAATATATATTACATACTGTACATAAAATATCAAAAAGTACACCAAGTATGTGTTATATATACTGTAAATAAAGTATCAAAAACTAGAGTAATTATATTTAATATACTGTACATAAAATACCAAAAATTACACCAAATGTATATTATATACTGTAAATAAAATATCCAAAAGCACAGTAAATATATATTACATACTGTACATAAAATATCAAAAAGTACACCAAATATGTGTTATATATACTGTAAATAAACAATCAGAAACTACAGTAATTATATTTAATATACTATAAAAAAATATCAAAAATTACACGAAATGTGTACTATATACTGTACAAAAAATACCTAAAATTACATTAAATACATATTACACACTCTATGTAAAATATCAAAAACTATGCCAAATATATATTATATAATTTACATAAAATATCACAAGTACATCAAATTTATATTATATACTGTACATAAAATATCAAAATCATAGTAAATCTATTTCATATATTGTACATATAATATTAACTGAAAGTACACCAAATACATTTTATACACTGTAAATAAAATATCGAAAAGCACAGTAAATATACATTACATACTGCACATAAAATATCAAAAAGTACACCAAATATGTGTTATATATACTGTAAATAAACAATCAAAAACTACAGTAATTATATTTAATATACTGTACATAAAATATCAAAAATTACACTAAATGCATATTATATACTGTAAATAAAATATCAAATAGTACACTAAATATTTATGACACACTCTATGTAAAATATCAAAAACAACACCAAATATGTGTTAGATATACTGTAAATAAACAATCAAAAAATACAGTAATTATATTTAATATATTGTACATAAAATATCAAAAATAACACGAAATGTATACTATATACTGTAAAAAAAAATCTAAAATTGCAGTAAATATATATTACACACTCTATGTAAAATACCAAAAACTACGCCAGATATATATTATATACTTTACATAAAATATCAAAAGTATGCCCAAATACATATTATACACTGTACATAAAATATCAAATAGTTCAGTAAACATATTGTAAATATTGTACATATAATATTAACTAAAAGTACACCAAATTCATTTTATATACTGTAAATAAAATATCCAATAGTACAGTAAATATATATTACATACTGTACATAAAATATCAAAAAGTACACCAAATATGTGTTATATATACTTTAACTAAGCTATCAAAAACTACAGTAATTATATTTAATATACTGTACATAAAATATCAAAAATTACACTAAATGCATATTATATACTCTAAATACAATATCAAATAGTACAGTAAATATTTATTACACACTGTATGTAAAATATCAAAAACTACACCAAATATATGTTATATACTTTACATAAAATATCAAAAGTACACCAAATATATATTATATACTGTACATAAATTATCAAAATGCACAGTAAATCTATTTCATATATTGTACATATAATATTCACTGAAAGTACACCAAATACATTTTATATGCTGTAAATAAAATATCCAAAAGCACAGTAAATATATATTACATACTGTACATAAAATATCAAAATTACACCAAATATGTATTATATATACTTTAAATAAACTATAAAATCTACAGTAATTATATTTAACATACTGCACATAAAATATCAAAAATTACACTAAATGCATATTAAATACTGTAAATAAAATATCAAATAGTACAGTAAATATTTATTACACACTCTATGTAAAATATCAAAAACTACACGAAATATACGTTATATAATTTACATAAAATATCAAAAGTACACCAAGTATATATTATATACTGTACCTAAATTATCAAAATGCACAGTAAATCTATTTCATATATTGTACATATAATATTTCCTAAACGTACACCAAATAAATTTTCCATACTGTAAATAAAATATCCAAAAGCACAGTAAATGTATATTACATACTGTACATAAAATATCAAAAAGCACACCAAATATGTGTTATATATACTGTAAATAAACAATCAGAAACTACAGTAATTATATTTAATATACTGTACATAAAATATCAAAAATTACACGAAATGTATACTATATACTGCACAAAAAGTATCTAAAATTACATTAAATATATATTACACACTCTATGTAAAATATCAAAAACTACGCCAAATATATATTATATAATTTACATAAAATATCAAAAGTACACCAAATAGATATTATGTAGTGTACATAAAATATCATAATGCACAGTAAATATATTTCATATAATGTACATATATTGACTAAAAGTACACCAAATTCATTTTATATACTGTAAATACAATATCCAAAAGTACAGTAAATATATATTACATACTGTACATAAAATATCAAAAAGTACACCAAATATGTGTTATCTATACTGTAAATAAGCTATCAAAAACTACAATAATTATAATTAATATACTGTACATAAAATATCAAAAATTACATTAATGCATATTATATACTGCAAATAAAATATCAAATAGTACAGTAAATATTTATTGCACACTCTATGTTAAATATCAAATACTACACCAAATATGTTATATAATTTACATAAAATATCATAAGTACACCAAATATATATTATATACTGTACATAATATATCAAAATGCACAGTAAATCTATTTCATATATTGTACATATACTATTAACTGAAAGTACACCAAATACATTTTATATACTGTAAATAATGTATCCAAAAGCACAGTAAATATATATTACGTACGGTACATAAAATATCAAAAAGTACACCAAATATGTGTTATATATACTGTAAATAAACAATCAAAAAATACAGTAATTATATTTAATATACTGTACATAAAATATCAAAAATTACACGAAATGTATACTATATACTGTAAAAAAATATCTAAAATTACAGTAAATATATGTTACACACTCTATGTAAAATATCAAAAACTACGACAAATATATATTATAGAATTTATATAAAATATCAAAAGTACACCAAATAGATATTATATACTGTACATAAAATATCAAAAAGTACAGTAAATATATTTCATATATTGTACATATAACATTAACTAAAAGTACACCAAATACATTTTATATACACTAAATAAAATATCCAATAGTACAGTAAATATATATTACATACTGTACATAAATATCAAAAAGTACACCAAATATGTGTTATATATACTGTAAATAAGGTATAAAAACTACAGTAATTATATTTAATATACTGTACATAAAATATGAAAATTACACTAAATGCATATTATATACTGTAAATAAAATATCAAATAGTACAGTAAATATTTATTACACACTCTATGTAAAATATCAAAAACTACACCAAATATATGTTATATAATTTACATAAAATATCAAATTACACCAAATATATATTATATTCTGTACATAAAATATCAAATTGCACAGTAAATCTATTTCATATATTGTACATATAATATTAACTGAAAGTACACCAAATACATTTTATATATTGTAAATAAAATATCCAAAAGCACAGTAAATATATATTACATACTGTAGATAAATTATACAAAAGTACACCAAATATGTGTTATATATACTGTAAATAAACAATGAAAAAAACAGTAATTACATTTAATATACTGTACATAAAATATCAAAAATTACACGAAATGTATACTATGTACTGTAAAAAATATCTAAAATTACATTAAATATATATTACACACTCTATGTAAAATACCAAAAACTACGCCAAATATATATTATATAATTTACATAAAATATCAAAAGTACACCAGATAGATATTATATACTGTACATAAAATATCAAAAAGTACAGTAAATATATTGCAAATATTGTACATATAATAGTAACTAAAAGTACACCAAATACATTTTATATACTGTAAATAAAATATCAAATAGTACAGTAAATATTTATTACACACTCTATGTAAAATATCAAAAACTACACCAAATATGTGTTATATATACTGTAAATAAGCAATCAAAAATTACAGTAATTATATTTAATATACTGTACATAAATTATCAAAAATTGCACGAAATGTATACTATATACTGTAAAAAAAATCTAAAGTTACAGTAAATATATATTACACACTCTATGTAAAATATCAAAAACTATGCCAAATATATATTATATAATTTACATAAAATATAAAATGTACAACAAATATATATATTATACTGAACATAAAACATCAAAAATACAGTAAATATATTGCAAATATTGTACATATAATATTAACTAAAAGTACACCAAATACATTTTATATACTGTAAATAAAATATCCAAAAGAACAGTAAATATATATTACATACTGTACATAAAATATCAAAAAGTACACCAAATATGTGTTATATATACTGTAAATAAACTATAAAAACTACAGTAATTATATTTAATATACTGTACATAAAATATCAAAAATTACACAAAATGTATATTATATACTGTAAAAAAATATCAAAAATTACAGTAAATATATATTACACATTCTATTTAAAATATCAAAAACTACACCAAAAATATATTTTATAATTTACATAAAATAGCAAAAGTACACTTAATATATTTTATATACTGAACATAAATTATGAAAATGTACAGTAAATATATTTCATATATTGTACATATAATATTAAATAAAGAACACCAAATACATTTTATACACTGTACATAAAATATCCAAATGTACAGTAAATATATATTACATACTGTGCATAAAATATCAAAAAGTACACCAAATATGTGTTATATATACTGTAAGTAAGCTATCAAAAACTACAATAATTATATATAATATACTGTACATAAAACACATACTGTACATAAAATATCAAAAAGTACACCAAATGTGTGTTATATATACTGTAAAAAAGCTATAAAATCTACAGTAATTATATTTAATGTACTGTACATAAAATATCAAAAATTACACTAAATGCATATTATATACTGTAAATAAAATATCAAATAGTAAAGTAAATATTTATTACACACTCTATGTAAAATATCAAAAACTACACCAAATATGTGTTATATATACAGTAAATAAACAATCAAAAATTACAGTAATTATATTTAATATACTGTACATAAAATATCAAAAAATACACGAAACGTATACTATATACTGTAAAAAAAATCTAAAATTACAATAAATATATATTACACACTCTATGTAAAATATCAAAAACTACACCAAATATATATTATATAATTTACATAAAATATCAAAAGTACACCAAATATATATTATATACTGTACATAAAATATCAAAAATACAGTAAATATATTGCAAATATTGTACATATAAAATTAACTAAAAGTACACCAAATATATTTTATATACTGTAAATAAAATATCCAAAACTACAATAAATATATATTACATACTGTACATAAAATATCAAAAAGTACACCAAAAATGTGTTATATATACTGTAAATAAACTATAAAAACTACAGTAATTATATTTAATATACTGTACATAAAATATCAAAAATTTCACCAAATGTATATTATATACTGTAAATAAAATATCGAAAAGTGCAGTAAATATATATTACACACTGTACCGAAAATATCAAAAACTACACCAAATATATATTATATAATTTACAGAAAATATCAAAAGTACACCAACTACATATTATATACTCTACATAAAATATCAAAATGTACAGTAAATATGTTTCATATATTTTACATATAATATTAACTAAAAGTACACCAAATACATTTTATATACTGTAAATAAAATATCCAAAATACAGCAAATATATATTAGCTACTGTACATAAAAGTATCAAAAAGTACACCAAATATGTGTTATATATACTCTAAATAAACTGTCAAAAACTACAGTAATTGTATTTAATATACTGTACATAAAATATCAAAAATTACACAAAATGTATATTTTATACTGTAAATAAAATATCAAAAAGTATAGTAAATATATATTACACAGTCTATGTAAAATATCAAATACTACATCAAATATATATTATATAATTTATATAAAATATCAAAATTACACCAAATATATATTATATACTGTACATAAAATATCAAAAGTACAGTAAATATATTTCATATATTGTATATATAGTACTAAATAAAAGTACACCAAATACATTTTATATACTGTAAAGAAAATATCCAAAATACAGTAAATATATATTACATAGCGTACATAAGATATCAAAATGTACACCAAATATGTGTTGTATATATTGTAAATAATCTATGAAAAACTACAGTAATAATATTCAATATAGTGTACATAAAATATCAAAAATTACACCAAATGTGTATTATATACTGTAAATAAAATATCAAAAAGTACAGTAAATATATATTACACATTCTATGTAAAATATCAAAAACTACAGTAAATATATATTATATAATTTACATAAAATATCAAAGTACAACAAATATATATTCTATACTGTACATAAAATATCAAAAAGAACAGTAAATATATCGCAAATATTGTACATATAATATTAACAAAAAGTACATGAAATACATTTTATATATTGTAAATAAAATATCCAATAGTACAGTAAATATATATTACATACTGTACATAAAATATAAAAGTACACCAAATATGTGTTATATATACTGTAAATAAACTGTCAAAAACTACAGTAATTATATTTAATATACTGTACATAAAATGTCAAAAATTACACCAAATGTATATTATATACTGTAAATAAAATATCAAATAGTACAGTAAATATTTATTACACACTCTATGTAAAATATCAAAAACTACACCAAATATATGTTATATAATTTACATAAAATATCAAAAGTACACCAAATATATATTATATACTGTAGATAAAATATCAAAATGCACAGTAAATCTATTTCGTATATTGTACATATAATATAAACTGAAAGTACACCAAATACATTTTATATACTGTAAATAAAATATCCAAAAGCACAGTAAATAGATATTACATACTGTACATGAAATATCAAAAAGTACACCAAATATGTGTTATATATACTGTAAATAAACTATAAAAAACGACAGTAATTATATTTAATATACTGTACATAAAATATCAAAAATTACACTAAATGCATATTATATACTGTAAATAAAATATCAAATAGTACAGTAAATATTTATTACACACTCTATGTAAAATATCAAAAACTACACCAAATATATGTTATATAATTTACATAAAATATCAAAAGCACACCAAATATATATTATATACTGTACATAAAATAACAAAAATTACACGAAATGTATACTATATACTGTAAAAAAAATCTAAAATTACAGTAATTATATATTACACACTCTATGTAAAATATCAAAAACTACGCCAAATATATATTGTATAATTTACGTAAAATATCAAATGTATAACAAATATATAGTATATACTGCACATAAAATATCAAAAGGTACAGTATATATATTGCAAATATTGTACATATAATATTACCTAAAAGTACACCAAATGCATTTTATATACTGTAAATAAAATATCCAAAAGTACAGTAAATATATCTCATATACTGTACATAAATTATCAAAAAGTACACCAAATACGTGTTATATATACTGTTAATAAACTATAAAAACTAAAGTAATTATATTTAATATACTGTACATAAAATATCAAAAATTACACTAAATGCATATGATATAATGTAAATAAAATATCAAATAGTACAGTAAATATTTATTACACACTCTATGTAATTTATCAAAAACTACACCATATATATGTATATAATTTACATAAAATATCAAATGTACACCAAATATATATTAAATTCTATACATAAAATATCAAAATGCACAGTAAATCTATTTCATATATTGTACATATAATATTAACTGAAAGTACACCAAATACATTTTATATACTGTAAATAAAATATCCAAAAGCACAGTAAATATATATTACATACTGTACATAAAATATCAAAAAGTACACCAAATATGTGTTATATATACTGTAAATAAACAATCAAAAAATACACTAATTATATTTAATATACTGTACATAAAATATCAAAAATTACACGAAATGTATACTATATATCGTAAAAAAAATCTAAAATTACAGTAAATATATATTACACACTCTATGTAAAATATCAAAAACTACGCCAAATATACATTACATAATTTACATAAAATATCAAAAGTACACCAAATACATATTATATACTGTACATAAAATATCAAAGTGTACAGTATATATATTTCATATATTCTACATATATTAACTAAAAGTACACCAAATACATTTTATATACTGTAAATAAAATATCCAATAGTACAGTAAATATATATTACATACTGTACATAAAATATAAAAGTACAACAAATATGTGTTATATATACTGTAAATAAACTGTCAAAAACTACAGTAATTATATTTAATATACTGTACATAAAATGTCAAAAATTACACCAAATGTATATTATATACTGTAAATAAAATATGTAATAGTACACTAAATATTTATTACACACTCTATGTAAAATATCAAAAACTACACCAAATATATGTTATATAATTTACATAAAATATCAAAAGTACACCAAATATATATTATATACCGTACATAAAATATCAAAATGCACAGTAAATCTATTTCGTATATTGTACATATAATATAAACTGAAAGTACACCAAATACATTTTATATACTGTAAATAAATTATCCAAAAGCACAGTAAATAGATATTACATACTGTACATGAAATATCAAGAAGTACACCAAATATGTGTTATATATACTGTAAATAAACTATAAAAAACGACAGTAATTATATTTAATATACTGTACATAAAATATCAAAAATTACACTAAATGCATATTATATATTGTAAATAAAATATCAAATAGTACAGTAAATATTTATTACACACTCTATGTAAAATATCAAAAACTACACCAAATATATGTTATGTAATTTACATAAAATATCAAAAGTACACCAAATATATATTATATACTGTACATAATATATCAAAATGCACAGTAAATCTATTTCATATAGTGTACATATAATATTAACTGAAAGTACACCGAATACATTTTATATACTGTAAATAAAATATCCAAAAGCACAGTAAATATATACTACATAATGTACATAAAATATTAAAAAGTACACCAAATATGTGTTATATATACTGTAAATAAGCAATCAAAAAAACAGTAATTATATTTAATATACTGTACATAAAATATCAAAAATTACATGAAATGTATACTATGTACTGTTAAAAAAAATTTAAATTACATTAAATATATATTACAGATTCTATTTAAAATATCAAAAACTACACCAAAAATAGATTTTATAATTTACATAAACTATCAAAAGCACACTTAATATATTTTATATACTGTACATAAAATATGAAAATGTACAGTAAATATATTTCATATATTGTACATAGATTAAATAAAGTACACCAAATATATTGTATATACTGTAAATAAAATATCCAAAACTACAGTAAATATATATTACATAATGTACATAAAATATCAAAAAGTACACCAAATACGTGTTATATATACTGTAAATAAGCTATCAAAAACTACAGTAATTATATTTAATATACTGTACATAAAATCCATACTGTACATAAAATATCAAAAAGTACACCAAATATGTGTTATATATACTGTAAAAAAACTATAAAATCTACAGAAATTATATTTAATATACTGTACATAAAATATAAAAATTACACTAAATGCATATTATATACTGTAAATAAAATATCAATCAGTACAGTAAATATTTATTACACACTCTATGTAAAATATCAAAAACTACACCAAATATGTGTTATATATACAGTAAATAATCAAAAATTACAGTAATTATATTTAATATACTGTACATAAAATATCAAAAATTACACAAAATGCATATTATATACTGTAAATAAAATATCAAATAGTACAGTAAATAATTATTACACACTCTATGGAAAATATCAAAAACTACACCAAATATTTGTTATATAATTTACATAAAATATCAAAAGTACACCAAATATATATTATATACTCTACATAAAATATCAAAATGCACAGTAAATCTATTTCACATATTGTACATATAATATTAACTGAAAGTACACCAAATACATTTTATATACTGTAAATAAAATATCCAATAGTACAGTAAATATATATTACATACTGTATCTAAATTATCAAAAAGTACACCAAATATGCGTTATATATACTGTAAATAAACTATCAAAAACTACAGTAATTATATTTAATATACTGTACATAAAATATCAAAAATTACACCAAATGTATATTATATACTGTAAATAAAATATTAAAAATTACAATAAATATATATTACACACTCTATGTAAAATATCAAAAACTACACCAATTATATATTATAAAATTTACATAAAATATCAAATCTACAACAAATATATATTACATACTGTACATAAATTATCAAAAAGTACAGTAAATATATTTCATGTATTGGACATATAATATAAACTAAAAGTACAAAAAATACATTTTATATACTGTAAATAAAATATCCAAAGGTAAAGTAAATCTATATTACATACTGTACATAAAATATCAAATAGTACACCAAATATGTGTTTTATATACTGTATATAAACTATCAAAAACTACAGCAATTATATTTAACATACTGTATATAAAATATCAAAAATTACACCAAATATATATTATATACACTAAATATAATATCAAAAAGTACAGTACATATTTATTACACACTCTGTTTAAAATATCAAAAATTACACACAATATATATTATATAATTTACATAAAATTTCAAAAGTACACCAAATATATATTATATACAGTACATAATATATCAGAAAGTTCTGTAAATATATTTCATATAGTGTACATATAATATTAACTAAAATACACCAAATACATTTTATATACTGTAAACTAAATATTCAAACGTTCAGTAAATATATATCACATACTGTACATAAAATATCAAAAGTACACCAAATATGTGTTATATATACTGTAAATAAACTACCAAACACTACAGTAATCATATTTAATATACTGTACATAAAATATCAAAAATTACACCAAATGTATATTATATACTGTAAATAAAATATCAAAAATTACAATAAATATATATTACAAACTCTATGTAAATTATCAAAAACTACACCAAATATATATTATAAAATTTACATAAAATATCAAAAGTACAACAAATATATATTATATATTCTACATAAAATATCAAAATTTACAGTATATATATTTCGTATATTGTACAGAGAATATTAACTAAAAGTACACCAAATACATTTTATGTACTGTAAATAAAATACCCAAAAGTACAGTAAATATATATTACATACTGTACATAAAATATCAAAAAGTACACCAAATATGTGTTATATATACTGTAAATAAGCTATCAAAAACTACAGTAATTATATTTAATATACTGTACATAAAATATCAAAAATTACACTAAATGCATATTATATACTGTAAATAAAATATCAAATAGTTCAGTAAATATTTATTAAACACTCTATGTAAAATATCAAAAACTACACCAAACATATGTTATATAATTTGCATAAAATATCAAAAGTACACCAACTATATATTATATACTGTACATAAAATATCAAAATGCACAGTAAATCTATTTCATATATTGTACGTGTAATATTAACTGAAAGTACACCAAATACATTTTATATACTGCAAATAAAATATCTAAAAGCACAGTAAATATATACTACATACTGTACATAAAATATCAAAAAGTACACTAAATCTGTGTTATATGTACTGTAAATAAACAATCAAAAAATACAGTAATTATACTTAATATACTGTAAATAAAATATCAAAAACTACACGAAATGTATACTATATACCGTAAAAAAATATCTAAAATTACAGTAAATATATATTACACACTCTATGTAAAATATCAGAAACTACGCCAAATATATATTATATAATTTATATAAAATATCAAAAGTACACCAAATAGATATTATATACTGTACATAACGTATCAAAAAGTACAGTAAATATATTTCATATATTGTACATATAATATTAACTAAAAGTACACCAAATACATTTTATATACTCTAAATAAAATATGCAATAGTACAGTAAATATATATTACATACTGTACATAAAATATCAAAAAGTACACCAAATATGTGTTATATATACTGTAAATAAACTATCAATACTACACTAATTATATTTAATATACTGTACATAAAATATCAAAAATTACACCAAATGTATATTATATACTCGAAATAAAATATGAAAAAGGACAGTAAATATATATTACACACCCTATGTAAAATATCAAAAACTACACCAAATATATATTATATAATTTACATAAAATATCAAATGGACTCCAAATATATCTTTTATACTCTACATAAAATATCAACAAGTACAGTAAATATATTTCATATATTGTACCGATAATATTAACTAAAAATACACCAAATACATTTTATATTCTGTAAATAAAATATCAAAATGTACAGTAAATATATATTACATACTGTACATAAAATATCAAAAAGTACACCAAATATGTGTTATATATACTGTAAATAAACTATGAAAATCTACAGTAATTATATTTAATATACTGTACATACAATATCAACAATTACACCAAATGTATATTATATACTGTAAATAAAATATCAAAATGTACAGTCAATATATATTACACACCCAATGTAAAATATCAAAAACTACACCAAATTTATATTATATAATTTACATAAAATATCAAAAGGACACCAAATATATCTTATATACTGTACATAAAATATCAAAAAGTATAGTAAATATATTTCATATATTGTACATATAATATTAACTAAAAGTACACCAAATACATTTTATATACTGTAAATAAAATTTCAAAAAGTACAGTAAAGATATATTACATACTGAACATAAAATATCAAAAAGTACACCAAATATGTGTTATATATACTGTAAATACACTATCAAAAACTACAGTAATTATATTTAATATACTGTACATAAAATATCAAAAATTACACCAAATGTATATTATATACTTTAAATAATATATGAAAAAGGACAGTAAATATATATTACACACCCTATGTAAAATATCAAAAACTACACCAAATATATATTATATAATTTACATAAAATATCAAAAGGACACCAAATATATCTTATATACTCTACATAAAATATCAAAAAGTACAGTGAATATATTTCATATATTGTACATATAATATTAACTAAAAGTACACCAAATACATTTTATATTCTGTAAAAAATATACCAAAATGTACAGTAAACATATATTACATACTGTACATAAAATATCAAAAAGTACACCAAATATGTGTTATATATACTGTAAACTATCAAAAACTACAGTAATTATATTTAATATACTGTACATAAAATATCAAAAATCACACCAAATTTATATTATATACCGTAAATAAAATATCAAAAAGGACAGTGAATATATATGACACACACTACGTAAAATATGAAAAACTACACCAAATATATATTATATAACTTACAATAAATATCAAAGGGGCACCAAATATATCTTATATACGGTACATAAAATATCAAAAAGTACAGTAAATATATTTCATATATTGTATATATAATATTAACTAAAAGTACACCAAATACATTTTATAAATTGTAAATAAAATATCAAAAATTACAGTAAATATATATTACATACTGTACATAAAATATAAAAAAGTACACCAAATATGTGTTATATATACTGTAAATAAGCTATGAAAAACTACAGTAATAATATTTAATATACTGTACATAAAATATCAAAAATTACTCCAAATGTACATTATATAGTGTAAATAATATATCCAAAATACAGTAAATAAATATTACACACCCTATGTAAAATATCAAAAATTACACCAAATATATATTATATAATTTACAAAAAATATCGGAAGGACACCAAATATATCCTATATACTGTACATAAAATATCAAAAACTACAGTAAATAAATTTCATATATTGTACATATAATATTAACTAAATGTACACCATATACATTTTATATACTCTAAATAAAATATCAAAAAGTACAGTAAATATATATTACATACTGTACATAAAATATCAAAAAGTACACCAAATGTGTGTTATATATACTGTAAATAAACTATCAAAAACTACAGTAATTATATTCAATATACTGTACATAAAATATCAAAAATTACTTCAAGTGTACATTATATAGTGTAAATAAAATATCCAAAATACAGTAAATATATAACACACCCTTTGTAAGATATCCAAATTTACACCAAAGATATATTATATAATTTACAAAAAATATCGGAAGGACACCAAATATATCTTATATACTGTACGTAAAATATCAAAAACTACAGTAAATATATTTCATATATTGTACATATAATATTAACTAAAAGTACACCAAATACATTTTATATACTGTAAATAAAATATCAAAAATTACAGTAAATACATATTACATACTGTACATAAAATATCAAAACCTACACCAAATACGTGTTATATATACTGTAATTATCAAAAACTACAGTAATTATATTTAATATACTGTACATAAAATATCAAAAATTACACCAAATGTGTATTATATACCGTAAATAAAATATCAAAAAGGACAGTAAATATATATTACACCCTATGTAAAATGTCAAAAACTACACCAAATATATATTATATAATTTACAAAAAATATTAAAGTACACCAAATATATCTTATATATTGTACATAAAATATCAAAAAGTACTGTAAGTATATTTAATATATTGTACATATAATATTAAGTAAAAGTACACCAAATACATTTTACATACTGTAAATAAATTATCAAAAAGTACAGTAAATATATATTACATACTGTACATAAAATATCAAAAAGTACACCAAATATGTGTTATAGATACTCTAAATAAACTATCAAAATCTACAGTAATTACATTTAATATACTGTTTGTAAAATATCAAAAATTACACCAAATGTATATCATATACTCTAAATAAAATATGAAAAAGGACAGTAAATCTGTATTACGCACCCTATGTAAAATATCATAAACTACACCAAATATATATTATAAAATTTACATAAAATATGAAAAGGACACCAAATATATCTTAAATAGTGTGCATGAAGTATCAAAAAGTACAGTAAATATATTTCATATATTGTACATATAATATTAACTAAAAGTACACGAAATACATTTTATATACTGTAAATAAAATATCAAAACGTACAGTAAATATATATTACATACTGTACATAAAATATCAAAAAGTACACCAAATATGTGTTATATATACTGTAAATAAACTATCAAAAACTACAGTAATTATATTCAATATACTGTACATAAAATATCAAAAATTACACCAAATGTATATTATATACTGTAAATAAAATATCCAAAATACAGTAAATATATATTACACACCCTATGTAAAATATCCAAATTTACACCAAATATATATTATATAATTTACAAAAAATATCAGAAGGACACCAAATATATCTTATATAGTGTATGTAAAATAAAAAAACTACAGTAAATATATTTCATATATTGTACATATAATATTAACTAAAAGTACACCAAATACATTTTATGTACTGTAAATAAAATATCAAAAATTACAGTAAATATATATTACATACTGTACATAAAATATCAAACAGTACAACAAATATGTATCATATATACTGTAATTATCAAAAACTACAGTAATTATATTCAATGTACGGTATATAAATTATCAAAAATTACACCAAATGTAAATTATTTACTGTAAATAAAATATCAAAAAGGACAGTAAATATATACTGCACACCCTAAGTAAAATATCAAAAACTACAGCAAATATACATTATATAATTTTCATAAAATATCAAAAGGACACCAAATATATCTTATATACTCTATATAAAATATCAAAAAGTACAGTATATATATTTCATATATTGTACATATATTATTAACTAAAAGTACACCAAATATACTTTATATACTGTAAATAAAATATCAAAAATTACAGTAAATATATATTACATACTGTACATAAAATTTCAAAAAGTACACCAAATATGTGTTATATATACTGTAAACTATCAAAAACTTCTGTAATTATATATAATATACTGTACATAAAATATCAAAAATCACACCAAATGTATATTATATACTGTAAATAAAATATCAAAAAGTACAGTAAATATATTTCATATATTGTACATGTAATAATAACTAAAAGTACACCAAATACATTTTATACACTGTAAATAAAATATCAAAAAGTACAGTAAATATATATTACATACAGTACATAAAATATAAAAAAGTACACCGAATATGTGTTATATATACTGTAAATAAGGTGTGAAAATCTACAGTAATTATATTTAATATACTGTACATAAAATATCAAAAATTACTCCAAATGTACATTATATAGTGTAAATAATATATCCAAAATACAGTAAATATATATTACACACCCTATGTAAAATATCAAAAATTACACCAAATATATATTATATAATTTACAAAAAATATCGGAAGGACACCAAATATATCCTATATACTGTACATAAAATATCAAAAACTACATTAAATAAATTTCATATATTGTACATATAACATTAACTAAAAGTACACCAAATACATTTTATATACTGTAAATAAAATATCACAAATTTCAGTAAATACATATTACATACTCTACATAAAATATTAAAAAGTACACCAAATATGTGTTATATATACTATAATTATCAGAAACTACAGTAATTATATTTAATATACTGTACATAAAATATCAAAAATTACACCAAATGTATATTATATACTATAAATAAAATATCAAAAAGTACAGTAAATATATATTACACAACCTATGTAAAATATAAAATACTACACCAAATATATATTATATAATTTACATAAAATATCAAAAGGCCACCGAATATCTCTTATATACTGTACATAAAATACCAAAAAGTACAGTAAATAGGTTTCCTATATTGTACATATAATATTAACTAAAAGTACAACAAATACATTTCATATAATGTAAATAATATTTCAAAAAGTACAGTAAATATATATTACATACTGTACATAAAATATCAAAAAGTACACCAAATATGTGTTATATATACTCTAAATAATCTATAAAAAACTACAATAATTATATTTAATATACTGTACATAAAATATACAAAATTACACCAAATGTATTATATACTGTAAATAAAATATCAAAAAGTAGAGTGAATATATCTTACACACCCTATGTAAAATATCAAAAACTACACCAAATATATATTATATAATTTGCATAAAATATCAAAAGGACACCAAATATATCTTATATACTGTACATAAAATATCTTAATGTACAGTAAATATATTTCATATATTGTACATATAATATTAACTAAGAGTACACCAAATACATTTTATATAGTGTAAATAAAATATCAAAAATTACAATGTATATACATTACATACTGTACATAAAATATCAAGAAGTACACCAAATATGTGTTATATATACTGTAAATAAACTATCAAAAACTACAGTAATTATATTTAATATACTGTATATAAAATATCAAAAATTACACCAAATGTGTATTACATACGGTAAATAAAATATCAAAAAGACAGTAAATATATACTACACACCCTATATAAAATATCAAAAACTACACAAAATATATATTATATAATTTACTTAAAATATCAAAAGGCCACCAAATATATCTTATATACTGTACATAAAATATCAAAAGGTACAGTAAATACATTTCATATATTGTACTTATAATATTAACTAAATGTTCACCAAATACATTTTATATACTGTAAATAAAATATCAATAAGTACAGCAAATGTATATTACATACTGTACATAAAATATCAAAAAGTACACCAAATATCTGTTATATATACTGTTAATAAACTATCAAAAATTACAGTAATCATATTTAATATACTGTAGATAAAATATCAAATATTACACCAAATGTATATTACATACTGTAAATAAAATATCAAAAAGGACAGTAAATATATACTACACACCCTATGTAAAATATCAAAAACTACACCAAATATATTTTATATAATTTACATACAATATAAAAAGGCCACCAAATATATCTTATATACTGTACATAAAATATCAAAAAGTACAGTAAATATATTTCATATATTGTACATATAATATTAACTAAAACTACACCAAATACATTTTATATACTGTAAATAAAATATCAAAAATACAGTAAATATATATTACATACTGTACATAATATATCAAAAAGTACACCACATATGTGTTATATATACTGTAAATAAACTATCAAAAACTACAGTAATTATATTTAATATACGGTACATAAAATATCAAAATTTACACCAAATGTATATCACATACTGTAAATAAAATATCAAAAAGTACAGTAAATATATACTACACATCCTATGTAAAATATCAAAACTGCACCAAATATATATTATATAATTTACATAAAATATCAACAGGCCACCAAATATATCTTATATACTGTTCATAAAATATCAAAATGTACAGTAAATATATTTCATATATTGTACATATAATATTAAATAAAAGTACATCAAATACATTTCATATACTGTATATAAAATGTCAAAAAGTACACTAAATATATATTACGTACTGTACATAAAATATCAAAAAGTACACCAAATATGTGTTATATATACTGTAAATAAACTATCAAATACTACAGTAATCATATTTAATATACTCTACATAAAATATCAAATATTACACCAAATGTATATTACATACTGTAAATAAAATATCAAAAAGGACAGTAAATATATACTACACAGCCTATGTAAAATATCAAAAACTACACCAAATATATATTATATAATTTACTTAAAATATCAAAAGGCCACCAAATATTTCTTATATACTGTACAGAAAATATCAAAAGTACAGTAAATATATTTCATATATTGTACATATAATATTAACTAAAAGTACACAAAATACATTTTATATACTGTAAATAATATATCAAAAATACAGTAAAAATTATTACATACTGTACATAATATGTGAAAAAGTACACCAAATATGTGTTATATATAGTAAATAAACTACCAAAAACAACAGTAATTATATTTAATATACTGTGCATAAAATATCAAAAATTACACCAAATGTATATTTTATACTCTAAATAAAATATCAAAAAGGACAGTAAATATATATTACACTCTATGTAAAATATCAAAAACTACACCAAACATGTATTATATAATTTACATAAAATATCAAAAGTACACCAAATATATATTATATACTGTACATAAAATGTCAAAAAGTTCAGTAAATATATATTACATACTGTACATAAAATATCAAAAAGTACACCAAATATGTGTTATATATAGAGTAAATAAACTATCAAAATATACAGTAATTATATTTAATATAATGTACATAAAATATCAAAAATTACACCAAATGTATATTACATACTGTAAATAAAATATCAAAAAGGAGAGTAAATATATTCTACACACCCTATGTAAAATATCAAAAACTACACCAAATATATATTATATAAATTACATAAAATATCAAAAGGCCTCCAAATATACCTTATATACTGTACATAAAATATCAAAAAGTACAGTAAATATATTTCATATATTGTACATATTATATTAACTAAAACTACACCAAATACATTTTATATACTGTAAATAAAATATCAAAAATACAGTAAATATATATTACATACTGTACATAATATATCAAAAAGTACACCAAATATGTGTTATATATAGAGTAAATAAACTATCAAAAACTACAGTAATTATATTTAATATACGGTACATAAAATATCAAAATTTACACCAAATGTATATCACATACTGTAAATAAAATATCAAAAATTACAGTAAATATATACTACACATCCTATGTAAAATATCAAAACTGCACCAAATATATATTATATAATTTACATAAAATATCAAAAGGCCACCAAATATATCTTATATACTGTTCATAAAATATCAAAATGTACAGTAAATACATTTCATATATTGTACATATAATATTAACTAAAAATACACCAAATACATTTTATATAACGTAAATAAAATATCAAAATGTACAGTAAATATATATTACATACTGTACATAATATATCAAGAAGTACACCAAATATGTGTGATATATACTGTAAATAAACTATCAAAAACTACAGTAATTATATTTAATATAATGTACATAAAATATTAAAAAATTACACCAAATGTATATTGCATACTGTAAATAAAATATGAAAAACACAGTAAATATATACTACGCACCCTATGTAAAATATCAAAAACTACACCAAATATATATTATATAATTTAGATAAAATATCAAAAGGCCACCAAATATATCTTATATACTGTACATAAAATCTCAAAAAGTACAGTAAATATATCTCATATGTTGTACATATAATATTAACTAAAAGTACACCAAATACATTTTATATACTGTAAATAAAATATCAAAAATACAGTAAATATTTGTTACATACTGTACATAAAATAACAAAAAGTACACCAAACAGGTGTTATATATACTGTAAATAAACTATCAAAAACTACAGTAATTATATTTAATATACTGTACTTAAAATATCAAAAATTACACCAAATGTGTATTACATACTGTAAATAAAATATCAAAAATTACAGTAAATATATACTACACACCCTATGTAAAATATGAAAAACTACACCAAATATATATTATATAATTTACATAAAATATCAAAAGGACACCAAATATATCTTATATACTGTATATAAAATATCAAAAAATACAGTAAATATATTTCATATATTGCACATATCATATTAACTAAAAGTACATCAAATACATTTTATATACTGTAAATAAATTATCAAAAATTACAGTAAATATATGTTACATACTGTACATAAAATATCAAAAAGTACACAAAATATATGTTATATATACTGTAAATAAACTATCAAAAACTACAGTAATTATATTTAATATACTGCACATATAATATCAAAAATTACACCAAATGTAAATTATATACTGTAAATAAAATATCAAAAATTACAGTAAATATATATTACACTCTATGTAAAATATCAAAAACTACACCAAATATATATTATAAAATTTACATAATATATCTAAGTGACACCAAATATATCTTATATACTGTACATAAAATATCCAAAAGTACGGTAAATATATTTCATATATTGTATATATAATATTAACTAAAAGTACACAAAATACATTTTGTATACTCTAAATAAAATATCAAAAAGTACAGTAAATATATTACATATTGTACATAAAATATCAAAATGTGCACCAAATATGTGTCATATATACTGTAAATAATCTATCAAAAACTACAGTAATTATATTTAATATACTGTACATAAAATATCTAAATTTACACGAAATGTATATTATATAGTGTAAAGAAAATATCAAAAGGACGGTAAATATATATTACACACCCTATGTAAAATATCAAAAACTACACCAAATATATATTATATAATTTACATAAAATACCAAAAGGCCACCAAATATATCTTATATACTGTACATAAATTATCAAAAAGTACAGTAAATATGTTTCATATATTGTATATATAATATTAACCAAAATTACAGCAAATACATTTTATATACTGTAAATAAAATTTCAAAAAGTTCAGTAAATATATATTACATACTGTACATAAAATATCAAAAATACACCAAATATGTGTTATATATACTGTAAATAAACTATCAAAAACTACAGTAATTATATTTAATATACTGTACATAAAATATCAAAAATTACACCAAATGTATATTATATACTCTAAATAAAATATGAAAAATGACAGTAAATATATATTACACTCTATGTAAATTATCAAAAACTACACAAAATATATATTATATAATTTACATAAAATATCAAAAGGACACCAAATATATCTTATATACTGTACATAAAATATCAAAATGTACAGTAAATATATTTCATATATTGTACAAATAATATTTACTAAAATTACACGAAATACATTTTATATAGTGTAAATAAAATATCAAAAAGTACAGTAAATATATATTACATACTGTACATAAATTATCAAAATGTACACGAAATATATGTTATATATACTGTAAATAAACTATCAAAAACTACAGTAATGACATTTAATATACTGTACATAAAATATCAAATATTACACCAAATGTATATTATATAGTGTAAAGAATATATCAAAAAGACTGTATATATATATTACACACCCTATGTAAAATATCAGAAACTACACCAAATATATATTATATTATTTACATAAAATATCAAAAGGACACCAAATATATGTCATATACTGTACATAAAATATCAAAAGGTACAGTAAATATATTTCATATATTGTACATATAATATTAACTAAAAGTACACCAAATACATTTTATATACTGTAAAAAAAGTATCCAAAAGTACAGTAAATATATATTACATACTGCACTTAAAATATCAGAAAGTACACCAAATATGTGTTATATATACTGTAAATAAACTATCAAAAACTACAGTAATTATATTTAATATACTGTACATAAAATATGAAAAATTACACCAAATGTATATTATTTACTGTAAATAAAATATCAAAAAGTACAGTAAATATATATGACACACCCTATGTAAAATATCACAATCTACACCAAATATATATTATATAATTTACATAAAATATCAAAAGGGCATCAATTATAACTTATATACTGTACATAAAATATCAAAAAGTACAGTAAATATATTTCATATATTGTACATATAATATTAACTAAAAGTACACCAAATATATTTTATATAGTGTAAATAAAATATCAAATGGTTCAGTAAATACATATTACATACTGTACATAAAATATCAAAAAGTACACCAAATATGTGTTATATATACTGTAAATAAACTATCAAAAACTACTGTAATTACATTTAATATACTGTATATAAAATATCATATATTACACCAAATGTATATCATATACTCTAAATAAAATATGAAATAGGACAGTAAATCTATATTAAGCACCCTATGTAAAATATCAAAAACTACACAAAATATATATTATATAATTTACATAAAATATCAAAAGTACACCAAATATATATTATACACTGTGAATAAAATATCAAAAAGTACAGTAAATATATTTCAGATATTGTATATATAATATTAACTAAAAGTACAACAAATACATTTTATATACTGTAAATAAAATAACAAAAAGTACAGTAAATATATATTACATACAGTACATAAAATATAAAAAATACACCAAATATGTGTGATATATACTGTAAATAAACTGTCAAAAACCACAGTAATTATATTTAATATACTGTATATAAAATATCAAAAATTATACCAAATGTATATTGTATACTGTAAATAAAATATAAAAAAGGACAGTAAATATATATGACACACCCTATGTATAATATCAAAGACTACACTAAATATATATTATATAATTTACATCCAATATCAAAAGGACAGCAAATATATCTTACATACTGTACATAAAATATCAAAAATTACAGTAAATATATTTCATATATTGTACATAAAATAGGAAAAATTACACCAAATGTATATTATTTACTGTAAATAAAATATCAAAAAGTACAGTAAATATATAATATTAACTAAAGGTACACGAAATACATTTTATATACTGTAAATAAATTTCAAAAGTACAGTAAAGATATATAACATACTGAACATAAAATATCAAAAAGTACACCAAATATGTGTTATATATACTGTAAATATACTATCAAAAACTACAGTAATTATATTTAATATACTGTATATAAAATATCAAAAACTACACCAAATGTATACTATATAGTGTAAATAATATATAAAAAAGGACAGTAAATATATACTACACACCCTATGTAAAATATCAAAAACTACACCAATTATATATTATATAATTTACATAAAATATCAAAAGGCCACCAAATATATCTTATATACTGTACATAAAATATCAAAAGGTGCAGGAAATATATTTCATATATTGTACATATAATATTAACTAAAAGTACACCAAATACATTTTATATACTGTAAATAAAGTATCAAAAACTACAGTAAATATGTATTACATACTGTACATAAAATATCAAAAAGTACCTCAAATATGTGTTATACATACTGTAAATAAACTTTGAAAAACTACAGTAATTATATTTAATATACTGTAGATAAAATATCAAATATTACACCAAATGTATATTATATACTGTAAATAAAATATCAAAAATTACAGTAAATATATATTACACACCATATGTAAAATATCACAATCTGCACAAAATATATATTATATAATTTACATAAAATATCAAAAGGACACCAAATATACCTTATATACTGTACATAAAATATCAAAATATACAGTAAATATATTTCATATATTGTACATATATTAACTAAAAGTACACCAAATACATTTTATATACTCTAAAAAAAAATCAAATTGTACAGTATATATATTACATACTGTATATAAAATATCAAAAAGTACACCAAATATGTGTTATATATACTGTAAATAAACTATCAAAAACTACACTACTTATATTTAATATACTGTACATAAAATATCAAAAATTACACCAAATGTATAATATATACTGTAAATAATATATCAAAAAGGACAGTAAATATATACTACACACCCTATGTAAAATATCATAAACTACACCAAATATATAATATATAATTTACATGAAATACCAAAACGACACCAAATATATGTTATATACTGTACATAAATATCAAAAAGTACAGTAAATATATTTCATACATTGTACATATAATATTAACTAAAAGTACCCCAAATACATTTTTTATACTGTAAACAAAATATCAAAAAGTACAGTAAATATATATTACATACCGTACATAAAATATCAAAAAGTACACCAAATATGTGTTATAAATACTGTACATAATCTATCAAAAACTACTGTAATTATATTTAATATACTGTACATAAAATATCAAAAATTACACCAAATGAATATTATATACTGTAAATAAAATATCAAAAACTACAGTAAATATATATTATACAAACTATGTAAAATATCACAAACTACACCAAATATATATTATATAATTTACATAAAATATAAAAAGGACACCAAATATACCTTATATACTGAACATAAAATATCAAAATGTACAGTAAATATATTTCATATATTGTACATATAATATCAACTAAAAGTACACCAAATACATTTTATATAGTGTAAATAAAATATCAAAAAGTACAGTAAATATGTATTACATACTGTATATAAAATATCAAAAAGTACACCAAATATGTGTTATATATACTGTAAATAAACTATCAAAAACTACAGTAATTATATTTAATATACTGTACATAAAATATCAAAAATTACACCAAATGTATATTATATACCCTAAATAAAATATGAAAAAGACAGTAAATATATATTTCACTCTATGCAAAATATCAAAGACTACAGCAAATATATATTATGTAAATTACATTAAATATGAAAAGGACACCAAATATATATTATATACTGTACATAAAATATCAAAAAGTACATTAAATATATTTCATATATTGTACATATAATATTAACTAAAAGTACACCAAATACATTTTATATATTATAAATAAAATATCAAAATAGATTAAATATATATTACATACTGTACATAAAATATCAAAAGGTACACCAAGTATGTGTTATATATACTGTAAATAAACTATCACAAGCTACAGTATTTATATTTAATATACTGTACATAAAATATCAAAAATTACACCAAATGTATATTGTATACTCTAAATAAAATATGAAAAAGGACAGTAAATGTATATTACACAATATGTAAAATATCAAAAACTACACCAAATATATATTATATAATTTACATAAAATATCAGAAGTACACCAAATATATATTATATACTGTACATAAAATATCAAAAAGTACAGTAAATATATTTCATATATTGTACATATAATATTAACTTAAAGTACACCAAATATATTTTATATACTGTAAATAAAATATCAAAAAGTACAGTAAATATATATTACATACTGTACATAAAATATCAAAAAGTACACCAAATATGTGTTTTATATACTGTAAATCAACTATCAAAAACTACAGTAATTATATTTAATATACTGTACATAAAATATCAAAAATTACACCAAATGTATATTATATACTCTAAATAAAATATGAAATAGGACAGTAAATATATATTACATCCTATGTAAATTATCAAAAACTACAAGAAATATATATTATATAATTTACATAAAATATCAAAAGGACACCAAATATATATTATGTACTGTAAAAAAAAAATCAAAAAGTACAGTAAATATATTTCAAATATTGTACATATAAGTTTAACTAAAATTACACCAAATATATTTTTATACTGAAAATAATATATCAAAAAGTACAGTAAATATGTATTACATACTGTACATAAAATATCAAAAAGTACAGCAAATATGTGTTATATATACTGTAAATAAACTCTCAAAATATACAGAAATTATATTTAATATAATGTACATAAAATATCAAAAATTACACCAAATGTATATTATAAATTGTAAATAAACTGTCAAAAAGGACTGTAAATATATACCACACACCCTATGTAAAATATCAAAAACTACACCAAATATATATAATATTATTTACATAAAATATCAAAGGGCACCAAATATATCTTATATACTGTACATAAAATATCAAAATGTACAGGAAATATATTTCATATATTGTATATATAATATTAACTAAAAGTATACCAAATACATTTTATATACTGTAAATAAAATATCAAAAAATACTGTAAATGTATATTACATACTGTACATAAAATATCAAAAAGTACACCAAATATGTGTTATATATACTGTAAAATAACTATCACAAACTACAGTAATTTTATTTAATATACTGTACATAAAATATCAAAAATTACACCAAATGTATATTATATACACTAAATAAAATATGAAAAAGGACAGTAAATATATATTACACTCTATGTAAAATATCAAAAACTACACCAAATATATATTATATAATTTACATAAAATATCAGAAGTACACAAAATATATATTATATACTGTACATAAAATATCAAAAAGTACAGTAAATATGTTTCATATATTGTAAATATAATATTAACTAAAACTACACCAAATACATTTTATATACTGTAAATAAGATATCAAAAAGGACAGTAAATATATATTAATTACTGTACATAAAATATCAAAAAGTACACCAAATATGTGTTATATATACTGTAAATAAACTATCAAAAACTACAGTACTTATATTTAATATAATGTACATAGAATATCAAAAATTACACCAAATGTATATTATAAATTGTAAATAATCTGTCAAAAAGGACAGTAAATATATACTACACACCCTATGTAAAATATCAAAAACTACACCAAATATATATTATATAATTTACAAAAAATATCAAAAGGACACCAAGTATATCTTATATAATGTATATAAAATATCAAAATGTACAGTAAATATATTTCATATATTGTATATATAATATTAACTAAAAGTACACCAAATACATTTTATATACTGTAAATAAAATATCAAAAAGTACTGTAAATGTATATTACATACTGTACATAAAATATAAAAAAGTACACCAAATATGTGTTATATGTACTGTAAAAAAACTATCACAAACTACAGTAATTTTATTTAATATACTGTACATAAAATATCAAAAATTACACCAAATGTATATTATATACTCTAAATAAAATATCAAAAAGTACATTAAATATTTATTACACACCCTAAGTAAAATATCAAAAACTACAACAAATTTATATTATAAAATTTACATAAAATATCAAAAGGCCACAAAATTTATCTTATATACTGTACATAAAATATCAAAAAGTACAGTAAATATATTTCATATATTGTGCATATATTAACTAAAAGTACGCCAAATACATTTTATATACAGTAAATAATATATCAAAGTTACAATAAATATATATTACCTTCTGTACATAAAATATCAAAAAGTACACCAAATATGTGTTATATATACTGTAAATAAACTATCAAAAACTACAGTAATAATATTTAATATACTGTACATAAAATATCAAAAATTAAACCAAATGTATATTATATACTGTAAATAATATATCAAAAAGACAGTAAATATATACGACACACACTATTTAATATATCAATATCTACACCAAATATATATCATATAATTTACATAAAATATCAAAAGGACACAAAATATATCTTATATATTGTACAGAAAATGTCAAAAAGCACAGTAAATATATTTCATATACTGTACATCCAATATTAACTAAAAGTACACCAAATATATTTTATATATTCTCAATAAAATATCAAAAATACAGTAAATATATATTACATACTGTACATAAAATATCAAAAAGTACATGAAATATGTGTTATATATAGTTTAAATAAACTATCAAAAACTACAGTAATTATACTTAATATACTGTACGTAAAATATCAAAAATGACACCAAATGTATATTATATATTGTAAATAAAATATAAAAAAGGACAGTAAATATATATTACACCCTATGTAAAATATCAAAAACTACACCAAATATATATAATATAATTTACATAAAATATCAAAAGGACACCAAATATATATTATATACTGTACATAAAATATCAAAAAGTACAGTAAATATATTTCATATATTGTACATGTAATATTAACGAAAAGTACACCAAATACATTTTATATACTGTAAATAAAATATCAAAAACTACAGTATATATGTTACATACTGTACATAAAATATCGAAAAGTACACCAAATATGTGTTATATATACTCTAAATAAACTATCAAAAACTACAGTTCTTATATTTAATATACTGTACATAAAATATCAAAAATTAGAGGAAATGTATATTATATACTGTAAATAAAATATCAAAAAGGACAGTAAATATATACTACACACCCTATGTAAAATATCAAAAACTACACCAAATATATATTATATAATTTACATAAAATATCAAAAGTACACCAAGTATATATTATATACTGTACATAAAATATCAAAAAGTACAGTAAATATATTTCATATATTGTACATATAATATTAACTAAAAGTACACCAAATACATCTTACATACTCTAAATAAAATATCAAATTACAGTAAATATATATTACATACTGTACATAAAATATCAAAAAGTACACCAAATATGTGTTATATATACTGTAAATAAACTATCAAAAACTACAATAATTATATTTAATATACTGTACATAAAATATAAAAAATTACACCAAATGTATATTATACTGCAAATAAAATATCAAAATTACAGTAAATGTATATGACACAACCTATGTAAAATATCACAAACTACACCAAATATATATTATATAATTTACATAAAATATCAAAAGGACAACAAATATATCTTATATACTGTACGTAAAATATCAAAAAATACAGTAAATATATTTCATGTATTGTACATATAATATTAACTAAAAGTACAGCAAATACATTTTATATAGTGTAAATAAATTATCAAAAAGTACAGTAAATATATATTACACACCATATGTAAAATATCACAATCTATGCCAAATATATATTATATAATTTACATAAAATGTCAAAAGGACACCAAATATATCTTATATACTGTACATAAAATATCAAAAAGTACAGTAAATGTATTTCATATATTGTACATATAATATTAACTAAAAGTACACCAAATACATTTTATATACTGTGAATAAAATATCAAAATGTTCAGTAAATATATATTACATACAGTACATAAAATATCAAAAAATACACCAAATATGTGTTATGTATACTGTAAATAAACTATCAAAAACTGCAGTAATTATATTTAATATACTGTACATAAAATATCAAAAATTACACCAAATGTATATTATATACTGAAAATAAAATATCAAAAAGTACAGAAAATATATATTACACACACTATGTAAAATAACACAAACTACACCAAGTATATATTATATAATTTACATAAAATATCAAAAGGACACCAAATATATCTTACATACTGTACATAAAATATCAAAAAGTACAGTAAATATATTTCATATATTGTACATTTAATATTAACTAAAAGTACACCAAATACATTTTATATGGTGTAAATAAAATATCAAAAATTACAGTAAATAGGTATTACATACTGTACATAAAATATCAAAAAGTACACCAAATATGTGTTATATATACTGTAAATAAACTATACAAAACTACAGTAATTATATTTAATATGCTGTACATAAAATATCAAAATTTACACCAAATGTACATTATTTACTGTAAATAAAATACCAAAAAGTGCAGTAAATATATATTACACACCCTATGTAAAATACCACAAACTACACCATATATATATTATATAATTTACATAAAATATCAAAAGGACAAAAAATATACCTTAATTACTGTACATAAAATATCAAAATGTACAGTAAATATATTTCATATATTGTACATATAATATTAACTAAAAGTACACCAAATACATTTTATATACTGTAAATAAAATATCAAAAATTACAGTAAATATATATTACATACTGTACATAAAATATCAAAAAGTACACCAAATATGTGTTACATATACTGTAAATAAACTGTCAAAAACTACAGTAATTATATTTAATATACTGTACATAAAGTATCAAAAATTACACCAAATGTATATTATTTACTGTAAATAAAATACCAAAAAGTAGAGTAAATATATATTACACACCCTATTTAAAATATCACAAACTACACCAATTATATATTATATAATTTACATAAAATATCAATAGGACACCAAATATACCTTATATACTGTACATAAAATATCAAAATGTACAGTATATATATTTCATATATTGTACATATAATATTAACTAAAAGTACACCAAATACATTTTATATACTGTAAATAAAATATCAAAAATTACAGTAAATATATATTACATACTGTACATAAAACATCAAAAAGTACACCAAATATGTGTTATATATACTGTAAAAAAACTATCAAAAACTACAGTAATTATATTTAATATACTGTACATAAAACATCAAAAATTACACCAAATGTATGATATTTACTGTAAATAAAATATCAAAAAGTACAGTAAATATATATTACACACCATATGTAAAATATCACAATCTTCACCAAATATATATTATATAATTTACATAAAATATCGAAAGGACACAAAACATATCTTATATACTGTACATAAAATATCAAAAAGTACAGTAAATATATTTCATATATTGTACATATAATATTAACTAAAAGTACACCAAATACATTTTATATAGTGTAAATAAAATATCAAAAATTACAGTAAATATATATTACATACTCTACATAAAATAACAAAAAGTACACCAAATATGTGTGATATATACAGTGTAAATAAACTATAAAAAACTACAGTAATTATATTTAATATACTGTACATAAAATATCAAAAATTACAAAAAATGTATATTATATACTGTAAATAAAATATCAAAAAGGACAGTAAATATATATTACACTCTATGTAAAATATCAAAAACTACAAATATATATTATATAATTTACATAAAATATCAAAAAGACAAAAAGTAAGTCTTATATACTGTACATACAATATCAAAAATTTCAGTAAATATATTACATATCTTGTACATATAATATTAACTAAACGTACACCAAATAAATTTTATATAGTGTAAATAAAATATCAAAAATTACAGTGAATATATATTACATACTGTACATAAAATATCAAAAAGTACAACAAATATGTGTTATATATACTGTTAATAAACTGCCAAAAACTACATTAATTATATTTAATATAATGTACATAAAATATCAAAAATTACACCAAATGTATATTATTTACTGTAAATAAAATACCAAAAAGTACAGTAAATATATATTACACACCCTATGTAAAATATCACAAACTACACCAAATTTATATTATATAATTTACATAAAATATCAAAAGGACACCAATTATACCTTATATACTGTACATAAAATATCAAAATATACAGTAAATATATTTCATATATTGTAAATATAATATTAACTAAAAGTACACCAAATACATTTTATATACTGTAAGTAAAAAATTGCAGTAAATATATATTACATACTGTACATAAAATCTCAAAAAGTACACCAAATATGTGTTATATATTCTGTAAACAAACTATCAAAAAGTACAGTAATTATATTTAATATACTGGACATAAAATATCAAAAATTACACCAAATGTATACTATTTACTGTAAATAAAATATCAAAAAGTACAGTAAATATATATTACACACCATATGTAAAATATCACAATCTACACCAAATATATATTATATACTTTACATAAAATATCAAAAGGACAACAAATATATCTTATATACCATATATAAAATATCAAAAGTACAGTAAATATATTTCATATATTGTACATATAATATTAACTAAAAGTACACCAAATATATTTTATATAGTGTAAATAAAATATGAACAGTACAGTAAATATGTATTATATATTGTAAATGAAATATCAAAACGTACACCAAATATGTGTTATATATACTGTAAATAAACTTTAAAATCTACAGTAATTATATTTAATATACTGTACAAAAATATCAAAAATTACACCAAATGTATATTATACACTGTAAATAAAATATCAAAAAGGACAGTAAATATATATAACACTCTATGTAAAATATCAAAAACTACAAATATACATTATATAATTTACATTAAATATCAAAAGTACACATTTTATATAGTGTAAATAAAAATCAAAAAGTACAGTAAATATATATTACACACCATATGTAAAATATCGCAATCTACGCCAAATATATATTATATAATTTTCATAAAATATCAAAAGGACACCAAAAATATCTTGTATAATGTACATAAGATATGAAAAAGTACAGTAAATATATTTCATATATTGTACATATAATATTAACTAAAAGTACACCAAATACATTTTATATACTGTAAATAAAATATCAAAAATTACAGTAAATATATATTACATACACTACATAAAACAGCAAAAAGTACACCAAATATGTGTTATATATACTCTAAATAAACTATCAAAAACTACAGTAATTATATTTAATATACTGTACATAAAAGATCAATAATTACACCAAATGTATATTATTTACAGTAAATAAAATATCAAAAAGTACAGTTAATATATATTACACACCTTATGTAATATATCACAATCTACACCAAATATATATTATATAATTTACATAAAATATCAAAAGGACACCAAATATATCTTATATAGTGTACATAAAATATCAAAATGTACAGTAAATATATTTCATATATTGTACATATAATACTAACTGAAAGTACACCAAATACATTTTATATAGTGTAAATAAAATATCAAAAAGTACAGTAAATATATATTACACACCATATGTAAAATATCACAATATACACCAAATATATATTATATAATTTACATAAAATATCAAAAGGACACCAAATATATCTTATATACTGTACGTAAAATATCAAAATGTACAGTAAATATATTTCATATATTGTACATATAATATTAACTATAAGTACACCGAATACATTTTATATACTGTAAATAAATTATGAAAAATTACAGTAAATATATATTACATACTGTACATAAAACATCAAAAAGTACACCAAATATGTGTTATATATACTCTAAATATACTATCAAAAACTACAGTAATTATATTTAATGTACTGTACATAAAATATCAAAAATTACACCAAATGTACGTTATTGACTGTAAATAAAATATCAAAAAGTACAGTAAATATATATTACACACCATATGTAAGATATCACAATCTACACAAAATATATATTATATAATTTACATAAAATATCAAAAGGACACCAAATATATCTTCTATACTGTACATAAAATATAAAAAGGTACAGTAAATATATTTCATATATTGTACATATAATATTAACTAAATGTACACCAAATACATTTTATATAGTGTAAATAAAATATCAAAAATACAGTAAATATATATTACACACCTTATGTAAAATATCACAATCTACGCCAAACATTTATTATTTAATTTACATAAATTATCAAAAGGACACCAAATATATCTTACATACTGTACATAAAATATCAAAAAGTACAGTAAATATATTTCATATATTGTACATATAATATTAACTAAAAGTACACCAAATACATTAAATATACTGTGAATAAAATATCAAAAAGTACAGTAAATATATATTACATACTGTAGATAAAATATCAAAAAGTACACCAAATATGTGTTATATATACTGTAAATAAACTATAAAAAACTACAGTAATTATATTTAATATACTGTACATAAAATATCAAAAATTACACCAAATGTATATTATATACTGTAAATAAAATGTCAAAAACGACAGTAAATATATATTACACTCTATGTAAAATATCAAAAACTAAAAATATATATTATATAATTTACATAAAATATCAAAAGGACTCCAAACATATCTTATATAGTGTACATGAAATATCAAAAGTACAGTAAATATATTTCATATATTGTACATCTAATATTAACTAAAAGTACACCAAATACATTTTATATAGTGTAAAGAAAATATCAAAAAGTACAGTAAATATATATTACACACCATATGTAAAATATCACAATCTACACCAAATATATATTATATAATTTACATAAAATATCAAAAGGACACCAAATATATCTTATATACTGTACATAAAATATCAAAATTACAGTAAATATATTTCATATATTGTACATATAATATTAACTAAGAGTACACCAAATACATTTTATATAGTGTAAATAAAATATCAAAAATTACAATGTATATATATTACATACTGTACATAAAATATCAAAAAGTACACCAAATATGTGTTATATATGCTGTAAATAAACTATCAAAAACTACAGTAATTATATTTAATATACTGTACATCACATATCAAAAATTACACCAAATGTATAATTTTTACTGTAAATAAAATACCAAAAATTACAGTAAATATATATTACACACACTATGTAAAATATCACAAACTACACCAAATATATATTATATAATTTACTTAAAATATCAAAAGGACACCAAATATACCTTATATACTGTAAATAAAACATCAAAATATACAGTAAATATATTTCGTATATTGTGCATATAATATTAACTAAAAGTACAGCAAATACATTTTATATACTGTAAATAAAATATCAAAAATTACAGTAAATATATATTACATACTGTACATAAAATATCAAAAAGTAAAGCAAATATATGTTATATATACTGTAAATAAACTATCAAAACCTACAGTAATTATATTTAATATACTGTACATAAAATATCAAAAATTACACCAAATGTATATTATTTACTGTAAATAAAATATTAAAAAGTACAGTAAATATATATTACACACCATATGTAAAATATCACAATCTACACAAAATATATACTATATAGTTTACATAAAATATCGAAAGGACACCAAATATATCTTATATACTGTACATAAAATATCAAAAGTACAGTAAATATATTTCATATATTGTACATATAATATTAACAAAAAGTACACCACATATATTTTATATAGTGTAAATAAAATATCAAAAAGTACAGTAAATATGTATTATATACTGTACATAAAATATCAAAACGTACACCAAATATGTGTTATATATACTGTAAATAAACTTTAAAATCTACAGTAATTATATTTAATATACTGTACATAAAATATCAAAAATTACACCAAATGTATATTTTACACTGTAAATAAAATATCACAAAGAAAAGTAAATATATATTACACTCTATGTAAAATATCAAAATCTACAAATATATATTATATAATTTACATTAAATATCAAAATTACACAAAATATATCTTATATACTTTACATAAAATATCAAAATGTACACCAAATATGTGTTATATATACTGTAAATAAACTATCGAAAACTACAGTAATTATATTTAATATACTGTATATAAAATATCAAAAATTACACCAAATGTATGTTATATACTGTATATAAAATATCAAAAAGGACAGTAAATATATACTTCACACCGTATGTAAAATATCAAAAACTACACCAAATATATATTATATAATTTACATAAAATATCAAAAGGACACCAAACATATCTTATATACTGTACATAAAATATCAAAAAGTACAGTAAATATATTTCATATATTGTGCATATATTAACTAAAAGTACAACAAATACATTTTATGTACTGCAAATAAAATATAAAAAATTACATTAAATATATATTACATACTGTACATACAATATCAAAAAGTACAAAAAATATGTGTTATATATACTGTAAATAAACTATCAAAAACTACAATAATTTTATTTAATATACTGTACATAAAATATAAAAAATTACACCAAATGTATAATATACTGTAAATAAAATATCAAATAGTACAGTAAATATATATTACACACCCTATGTAAAATATCACAAACTACACCAAATATATATTATATAAGTTACATAAAATATCAAAAGGACACCAAATATATCTTATATACTGTACATAAAATATTAAAATGTACTGTAAAGATATTTCATATATTGTACATATAATATTAACTAAAAGTACACCGAATACATTTTATATACTGTAAATAAAATATCAAAAATTACAGTAAATATATATTACATACTGTACATAAAGCATCAAAAGTACACCAAATATTTGTTGTATATACTCTAAATAAACTATCAAAAACTACAGTAATTATATTTAATATACTGTACATAAAATATCAAAAATTACACCAAATGTACATTATTTACTGTAAGTAAAATATCAAAAAGTACAGTAAATATATATTACATACCGTATGTAAAATATCACAATCTACACCAAATATATATTATATAATTTACATAAAATATCAAAAGGACACCAAATATATCTTATATACTGTACATAAAATATCAAAAAGTACAGTAAATATATTTCATATATTGTACATATAATATTAACTAAAAGTATACCAAATACATTGTATATACTGTAAATTAAATATCAAAAATTTCAGTAAATATATATCACATACTGTACATAAAATATCAAAAAGTACACCAAATATGTGTTATATATACTGTAAATAAACTATCAAATCTACAGTAATTATATTTAATATAATGTAAATAAAATATCAAGAATTTCACCAAATATATATTATTTACTGTAAATAAAATATCAAAAAGTAGAGTAAATATATATTCCACACCCTATGTAAAATATCACAAACTGCACCAAATATATATTATATAATTTACATAAAATAACAAAAGGACACCAAATATACCTTATATACTGTACATAAAATATCAAAATATACAGTAAATATATTTCATATATTATATATATAATATTAACTAAATGTACACCAAATACATTTTTTATACTGTAAATAAAATATCAAAAATTACAGTAAATATGTATTTCATACTGTATATAAAATATCAAAAAGTACACCAAATATGTGTTATATATACTGTAAATAAAGTATAAAAAACTACAGTAATTGTATTTAATATACTGTACATAAAATATCAAAAATTACACCAAATGTATATTATATACTGTAAATAAAATATCAAAAAGGACAGTAAATATATATTACACTCTATGTAAAATATCAAAAACTACAAATATATATTATAAAATTTACTTAAAATATCAAAAGGACAAAAAGTATATCTTATATACTGTACATAAAATATCAAAAAGTACAGTAAATATATTTCATATATTGTACATGTAATATTAACTAAAAGTACACCAAATACATTTTATATACTGTAAATAAAATATCAAAAAGTACAGTAAATATATATTACATACTGTACATAAAATATCAAAAAGTACACCAAATATGTGTTATATATACTGTAAATAAACCATCAAAAACTACAGTAATTACATTTAATATAGTGAACATAAAATATCAAAATTTACACCAAATGTATATTATATACAGTAAATAAAATATGAAAAAGGACAGTAAATATATATTACGCACCCTATGTAAAATATCAAAAACTACAACAAATATATATTATATAATTTACATAAAATATGAAAAGTACAACAAATATATATTATATACTGTACATAACCTATCAAAAATTGCAGTTAATACATTTCATATATTGTACATATAATATTAAATAAAAGTACACCAAATACATTTTATGTATTCTAAATAAAATATCGAAAACTACAGTAAATATATATTACATACAGTACATAAAATATCAAAAAGTACACCAAATATGTGTTATATATACTGTAAATAAACTATCAAAAGCTACAGTAATTATATTTAATATAATGTAAATAAAATATCAAAAATTACACCAAATGTATATTATTTACAGTAAAAAAATATCAAAAAGTACAGTAAATATATATCACACACCCTATGTAAAATATCACAAACTACACCAAATATATATTATATAATTTACATAAAATAACAAAAGGACACCAAATATACCTTATATACTGTACATAAAATATCAAAATGTACAGTAAATATATTTCATATATTGTATATATAATATTAACTAAATCTACACCAAATACATTTTTATACTGTAAATAAAATGTCAAAAATTACAGTAAATATATATTACATACTGTACATAAAATATCAAAAAGTACACCAAATGTATATTATATACTGTAAATAAAATATCAAAAAGGACAGTAAATATATACTACACACCCTATGTAAAATATCAAAAACTACACCAAATATATATTATATAATTTACATGAAATATCTAAAGGACACCAAATATATCTTTTATACTGTACATTAAATATTAAAAAGTACAGTAAATATATTTCATATATTGTGCATGTAATATTAACTAAAAGTACAACAAATACATTTTAAGTACTGTAAATATAATATCAAAAATTACAGTAAATATATACTACATGCTGTACATAAAATATCAAAATGTACACCAAATATGTGTTATATATACTGTAAATAAACTATCAAAAACTAAAATAATTATACTTAATATACTGTACATGAAATATAAAAAATTACATCAAAGGTATAATATTCTGTAAATAAAATATCAAAAAGTACAGTAAATATATATTACACACCCTGTGTAAAATATCACAAACTACACCAAATATATATAATATAATTTACATAAAATATCAAAAGTACAACAAATATATATTATATACTGTACATAACCTATCAAAAAGTACAGTTAATACATTTCATATATTGTACATATAATAATAACTAAAAGTACACCAAATACATTTTATATACTGTAAATAAAATATCAAAAAGTACAGTAAATATATATTACATACAGTACATAAAATATCAAAATGTACACCAAATATGTGTTATATATACTTTAAATAAACTATCAAAAACTACAGTAATTATATTTAATATACTGTACATAAAATATCAAAAATTACACCAAATGTACGTTATTTACTGTAAATAAAATATCAAAAAGTACAGTAATTATATATTACACACCATATGTAAAATATCACAATCTACACCAAATATATTTTATATAATTTACATAAAATATCGAAAGGACAACAAACATATCTTATATACTGTACATAAAATATCAAAATGTACAGTAAATATATTTCATATATTGTACATATAATATTAACTAAAAGTACACCAAATACATTGTATATACTGTAAATTAAATATCAAAAAGTACAGTAAATATATATTACATACTGTACATAAAATATCAAAAAGTACACCAAATATGTGTTATATATACTGTAAATAAACTATCAAAAGCTACAGTAATTATATTTACTATAATGTAAATAAAATATCAAAAATTAGACCAAATGTATATCATTTACTGTAAATAAAATATCAAAAAGTACAGTAAATATATATTACACACCCTATGTAAAATATCACAAACTACACCAAATATATATTATATAATTTACAGAAAATAACAAATGGACACCAAATATACCTTATATACTGTACATAAAATATCAAAATGTGCAGTAAATATATTTCATATATTGTATATATAATATTAACTAAATGTACACCAAATACATTTTTTATACTGTAAATAAAATATCAAAAATTTCAGTAAATATATATTACATACTGTACATAAAATATCAAAAAGTACACCAAATATGTGTTTTATATACTGTAAATAAACTATCAAAAACTACAGTAATTATATTTAATATACTGTACATAAAATATGAAATATTACACCAAATGTATATTAATTACTGTAAATAAAATATCAAAAATACAGTAAATATATATTACACACCATATGTAAAATATCACAATCTACACCAAATATATATTATATAATTTACATAAAATATCAAAAGGACACCAAATATATCTTATATACTGTACATAAAATATCAAAAACTACAGTAAATATATTTCATATATTGTGCATATATTAACTAAAACTACACCAAATACATTTTATGTACTGTAAATAAAATGTCAAAAAGTACAGTAAACATATATTACATACTATACAGACAATATCGAAAAGTACACCAAATATGTTTTATATATACTATAAATAAACTATCAAAAACTACAATAATTATATTTAATATACAGTACATTAAATATAAAAAATTACACCAAATATATAATATACTGTAAATAAAATATCAAAAATACAGTAAATATATATTACACACCCTATGTAAATTATCACAAACTACACCAAATATATATTATATAATTTACATAAAATATCAAAAGGACACCAAATATATCTTACATACTGTTCATAAATTATCAAAAAGTACAGTAAATATATATTACATACTGTACATAAAATATCAAAAAGTACACAAAATATGTGTTATATATACTGTAAATAAACTATCAAAAACTACAATAATTATATTTAATATACCGTACATAAAATATCCAAAATGACACCAAATGTACATTATATACTGCAAATAAAATATCAAAAAGGACAGTAAATATATATGACACATCCTATGTAAAATATCAAAATCTACAACAAATATACATTACATCATTTACGTAAAATATCAAAAGGACACCAAATATATCTTATATACTGTACATAAAATATCAAAAATACAGTAAATATATTTCATATATTGTACATATAATATTAACTAAATGTACACCAAATACATTTTGTATACTGTAAATAAAATATCAAAATACAGTAAATATATATTACATACTCTACATAAAGTATGAAAAAGTACACCAAATATGTGTTATATATACTGTAAATAAACTATCAAAACTTACAGTAATTATATTTAATATACTGTGCATAAAATATCAAAAATTTCACCAAATGTATATTATATACTGTTAATAAAATATCAAAAAGGACAGTAAATATATGCTACACACCCTATGTAAAGTATCAAAAACTACACCAAATATATATTATATAATTTACATAAAATATAAAAAGGACACCAAATATATGTTATATACTGTACATAAAATAGCAAAAAGTACAGTATATATATTTCATATATTGTACATATAATATTAACTAAAATTACACCAAATACATTTTATATACTGTAAATAAAATATCAAAATGTACAGTAAATATATATTACATACTGTACATAAAATATCAAAGAGTACACCAAATATGGGTTATATATACTGTAAATAAACTATCAAAAACTACAGTACTTGTATTTAATATACTGTACATAAAATATCAATATTTACACCAAATGTATAGTACCTACTGTAAATAAATTATCAAAAAGTACAGTAAATATTTACTACACACCCTAAGTAAAATATCAAAAACTACACCAAATATATATTATATAATTTACGTAAAATATCAGTAGGACACCAAATATATCTTATATACTGTATATAAAATATCAAAAAGTACAGTAAATACATTTCATATATTGTACATATAATATTAACTAAAAGTACACCAAATTCATTTTATATACTGTAAATAAAATATCAAAAGTACAGTAAATATATATTACATACTGTACATAAAATATCGAAAAGTACACCAAATATGTCTCATATATACTGTAAATAAACTATCAAAAACTACAGTAATTATATTTAATATACTGTACATAAAATATCAAAAATTAAACCAAATGTATATTATATACTGTAAATAAAACATCAAAAAGTACAGTTAATATATACTACACACCCTATGTAAAATATCAAAAAGTACACCAAATATGTATTATATAATTAACATAAAATATCAAAAGGACACCAAATGTATCATATATACTGTACATAAAATATCAAAAAGTACAGTGAATATATATTACACACCCTATGTAAAATATCAAAAACTACACCAAATATATATTATATAATTTACATAAAATATCAAAAGGACACCAAATGTATCTTATATACTGTACATAAAATATCAAAAAGTTCAGTAAATATGTTTCATATGTTGTACATATAATATTAACTCAAAGTACACCAAATACATTTTATATACTGTAAATAAAATATCAAAATGTTCAGTAAATATATATTACATACTGTACATAAAATATCAAAAAGTACACCAAATTTGTGTCATATATACTGTAAGTAAACTATCAAAAACTACAGTAATTATATATAATATACTGTAAGTTAAATATCAAAAATGACACCAAATGTATATTATATACTGTAAATAAAATATCAAAAAGGACAGTAAATATATATGACACAAACTATGTAAAATATCAAAAACTACACAAATATATATTATATAATTTACATAAAGTATCAAAAGGACACCAAATATATCTTATATACTGTACATAAAATATCAAATATACAGTAAATATATTTCATATATTGTACATATAATATTAACTAAAAGTACACCAAATACATTTTATATACTGTAAATAAAATATCAAAAAGCACAGTAAATATATATTACATAATGTACATAAAGTATCAAAAAGTACACCAAATATGTGTTATATATACTGTAAATAAACTATCAACCACTACAGTAATTATATTTAATATACTGTACATAAAATATCAAAAATTACACCAAATGTATATTATATACTGTAAATAAAATATCAATAATGACAGTATATATATATGACACACCCTATGTAAAATATCAAAAACTACACCAAATATATAATATGTAATTTACATAAAATATCAAAAGGACACCAAATATATCTTACATACTGTACATAAAATATCAAAATGTACAGTAAATATATTTCATGTATTGTACATATAATATTAACTAAAATTACACCAAATACATTTTATATACTGTAAATAAATATCAAAAAGTACAGTAAATATATATTACATAGTCTACATAAAATATCAAAAAGTACACCAAATATGTGTTATATATACTGTAAATATACTATGAAAAACTACAGTAATTATATTTAATATACTGTACATAATATATCAAAAATAACACCAAATGTATATTATATACTGTAAATAAAATATCAAAAAGGCCAGTAAATATATATTACACTCTATGTAAAATATCAAAAACTAAAAATATATATTATATAATTTACATAAAATATCAAAAGGACACCAAATACGTATTATATACTACACATAAAATATCAAAAAGTACAGTAAATATATTTCATATATTGTACGTATAATATTAACTAAAAGTACACCAAATACATTTTATATAGTGTAAATAAAATATCAAAAATTACAGTAAATATATATTACATACTGTACATAAAATATCAAAAAGTACACCAACTATGTGTTATATATACTGTAAATAAACTATCAAAAACTACAGTAATTATATTTAATATACTGTACATAAAATATCAAAAATTACACCAAAGGTATATTATTTACTTTAAATAAAATATCAAAAAGTACAGTAAATATATATTACACACACTATGTAAAATATCACAAACTACACCAAATATATATTATATAAATTACATGAAATATCAAAAGGACACCAAATATACCTAATATACTGTACATAAAATATCAAAATGTACAGTAAATATATTAGATATGTTGTACATATAATATTAACTAAAAGTAAACCACATATATTTTATATACTGTAAATAAAATATCAAAAAGTACAATAAATATATACTACATACTGTACATAAAATATCAAAAAGTACACCAAATATGTGTTATATATACTGTAAATATACTATCAAAATCTACAGTAATTATATTTAATATACTGTACATAAAATATCAGTAATGACTCCGAATGTATATTATATACTGTAAATAAAATATCAAATAGTACAGTAAATATATATTACACACCCTATGTAAAATATCAAAAACTACACCAAATATATATAATATAATTTACCTAAAACCTAAAAAGGACACCAAATATATCTTATATACTGTACATAAAATATCAAAAAGTACAGTAAATATATTTCATATATTGTATATATAATATTAACTAAAACTACACCAAATATATTTTATATACTGTAAATAAAATATCAAAAACTACAGTAAATATATATTACATACTGTACATAAAATATCAAAAAGTACACCAAATATGTGTTATATATAGTGTAAAGAAACTATCAAAAACTACAGTAATTATATTTAATATACTGTATGTAAAATATCACAAATTACACCAAATGTATATTATATACTCTAAATAAAAGATGAAAAAGGACAGTAAATATATATTACACTCAGTGTGAAATATCAAAAACTACACCAAATATACATTATATAATTTACATAAAATATCAAAAGGACACCAAATATATATTATATACTGTACATAAAATATCAAAAAGTACAGCAAATATATTTCATATATTGTACATATAATATTAACTAAAAGTACACCAAATATATTTTATATAGAGTAAATAAAATATCAAAAATACAGTAAATATATATTACATACTGTACATAAAATATCAAAAAGGTCACCAAATATGTGTTATATATACTGTAAATAAACTATCAACAAATGCAGTAATTATATTTAATATAATGTACATAAAATATCAAAAATTACACGAAATGTATATTAGATACTGTAAATAAAATATCAAAAAGAACAGTAAATATATATGACACACCCTATGTAAAATATCAAAAACTACACCAAATATATATTATATAATTTACATAAAATATCAAAAGGACACCAAATATATCTTATATACTGTACATAAAATATCAAAATGTACAGTAAATATGTTTCATATATTGCACATATAATATTAAATAAATGTACACCAAATACATATTATATACTGTAAATAAAATTTGAAAATGTACAGTAAATATATAATACATACTGTACATAAAATATCAAAAAGTACACCAAATATGTGTTATATATACTGTAAATAAACTATCAAAAACTACAATAATTATATTTCATATACTGTACATAAAATATCAAAAATTACACCAAATGTATATTATATACTGAAAAGAAAATATCGAAAATACAGTAAATATATATTACACACCCTATGTAAAATATCAAAAACTACACCAAATATATATTATATAATTTACATAAAATATCAAAATGCCACCAAACATATCTTATATACTGTACATAAAATATCAAAAATACAGTAAATATGTTTCATATATTGTACATATAATACTAACTGAAAGTACACCAAATATATTTTATATACTGTAAATAAAATTTCAAAAATTTCAGTAAATATACATTACGTACTGTACATAAAATATCAAAAAGTACACCAAATATGTGTTATATATACTGTAAATAAGCTATCAAAAACTACAATAATTATATTTCATATACTGTACATAAAATATCAAAAATTACACCAAATGTATATTATATACTGTAAAGAAAATATCGAAAATACAGTAAATATATATTACACACCCTATGTAAAATATCAAAAACTACACCAAATATATATTATATAATTTACATAAAATATCAAAAGGCCACCAAACATATCTTATATACTGTACAAAAATTATCAAAAATACAGTAAATATGTTTCATATATTGTACATATAATACTAACTAAAAGTACAGCAAATATATTTTATATACTGTAAATAAAATTTCAAAAATTACAGTAAATATATATTACGTACTGTACATAAAATATCAAAAAGTACACAAAATATGTGTTATATATACTGTAAATAAACTATCAAAAACTACAATAATTATATTTAATATACTGTACATAAAATATCAAAAATTACACCAAATGTATATTATACACAGTAAATAAAATATCGAAAATGACAATAAATATATACAACACACCCTATGTAAAATATCAAAAACTACACCAAATATATATTATATAATTTACATAAAATATCAAAAGGACACCAAATATATCTTATATACTGTACATAAAATATCAAAAATTACAGTAAATATATTTCATATATTGAACATATAATATTAACTAAAAGTACACCAAATACATTTTATATACTGTAAATAAAATATCAAAAAGTACAGTAAATACATATTACATACTGTACATAATATATCAAAAAGTACACCAAATATGTGTTATATATACTGTAAATAAACTATCAAAAACTACAGTAATTATATTTAATATACTGTACATAAAATATCAAAAATGCCATCGAATGTATATTATATACTCTAAATAAAATATCAAATAGTACAGTAAATATATATTACACACCCTATGTAAAATATCAAAAACTACACAAAATATATATTATATAATTTACAAAAAAATATCAAAAGGCCACCAAATATATCTTATATACTGTACATAAAATATCAAAAAGTACGGTAAATATATTTCATATATTGTACATATGATATTAACTAAAATTACACCAAATATATTTTATATACTGTAAATAAAATATCAAAAATTACAGTAAATATATATTACATACTGTACATAAAACATCAAAAAGTACACCAAATATTTGTTATATATAGTGTAAAGAAACTATCAAAAACTATAGTAATTATATTTAAAATACTGTATGTAAAATATCACAAATTACACCAAATGTATATTATATACTCTAAATAGAAGATGAAAAAGGACAGTAAATATATATTACACTCTGTGTGAAATATCAAAAACTACACCAAATATATATTATATAATTTACATAAAATATCAAAAGGACACCAAATATATCTTATATACTGTAGTGTGGGCGTGTTTGGAGAGTAGCTGGGACAGACAGGCGAGTCCCTGCGGGTTGGAGATAAAGACGTGCTAGAGACTGGGGAGTAACTCAGTGAAAGTGGTGGGCTTGGTGGTGATCCCTGGGTTCCTGGAACTGACCCGCGCTGAAATGTGGGCGTGGTTGGAGAGTAGCTGGGACAGACTGGAGGGTCCGTAAGGGCTGGGGGTGAAGACGTGAGAGAGACTGGCGAGGATCTCACTGAGGTCTGTGAGTTTGTAGGTGTTTCTGGGGTGTGGGGTAGAGACTCCCGCTGAAATCTGGGCGTAGTTGGAGAGTAGCTGGGACAGACAGGAGAGTCATGGGTGGCTGGGGGTGAGCTGCTGGATGATGGCAGTAAGAACATATGGTATATTATTGATGAATGAGGTGACTGTGAAGAATCTCCAGAGGAGGACACGGGAGAACACAATGACATGAGTGACTGTCCTGCTTGGTTAGGAAAGGGAAACGTAAAGTTGTGGAATTCTGTTGATGATGGATGTGAGAGTGGTGAAGCCCTGCGGGGTGATGTAGAGTACTTCCACATCCCTGGTGAGGAGCTGCCCCTTGGGTCTGAGTTTCTGGGAGGGGAGAGGGAGAAGCTGGGTGAGGCAGGCATGAATCTTGAGGAGTCAGGGCTGGGGGACCGCTCATATTCTCCCGAGACGTGTGAGTCTCTGGGGGACTCCTGGGTGCATGGGGCTGACTCCCGCAGGAACCTGGGGATGGCTGGAGAGTAACTGGGAGCCACAGGAGAGTCCCTGAGGCCTGGGGGTGAAGAGATGAAAGACACAGGGGTGGAGCACCGTGAGGCTCGTGAGTTTGTAGGTGATTCCCGGGTGTGGGGGCTGACTCCAGCTGAAATCCGGGGTTGTTTGGAGAGTAGCTGGGAGACACAGGAGATACCCCGAGAGCTGGGGGTGAGCTGCTGGGTGATGGCAGTAAGAACATGTGGTATATTATTGATGAACGTGGGGACTCTGAGGAATCCTAAGAGGAGGACACGGGAGAGCCCAATGGCTTCATTGATTGCCCATCACGGTGAGGACAGGGAAATGGGAGCTTGTGGGATTCTGGTGATGACAGAGGTGAGTGTGGTGAAGCCCTAGGGGATGGTGAATGGTAGCTCCGGATCCCTGGTGAGGAGCTTCCCCTGAAGCCTGAGTTTCTGAGAGGGGAGAGGGAGAAGCTGGGTGAGGCTCGCATGGACCTTGGGGAGTCCGTGCTGGGGGACCGTTCATAAGAAGAGCTGGACAAGACCCTACCGTTCTTAGGTGCAGACATGATTAGGAAACCTGCAGCTCCCAGGGGCCCCTACTAATTTTCTAACTCGCAGAAGGAAGGAGTGTGTGTGCGTGTGTGTGTGTGTGTGCGGTGTGAGGTATGTGCCCCTTAAGAAAATGGAAATCAACCAACCAATGAGACAGACAGACAGACAGACAGACAGACAGACAGAGATTCACTTGCCCAAGTGTTCTGTCCTGTCCTCTGAATCCGCTTCCAAGTCGCAAGACGCTTTGAGCTCCAAGTCAACGCAGAGTCCGCCAACCGCTCCGGCCGCTGATCCGCTCCGCGAAGATCTGAGTACAGGCCAGCCAGGGTGGGTTTAAATGGCTTCGGGCGCAGCCTAGCAGCGGAAAGGGCGGAGCTTCACTCCTCCTTTCCATCAGTCACCCCCAACTTTCCCAGGCTACACCTCGTAGGAAACTGTTCTCCTGCTTTGATTTCATGCGCCACCTTTGGGACAATCTAAGAACTTACAAGTTTTCTTGGCCAGATATATTAGGAATTGTATGCACTGAAACACTGAAAACCAACTAGTGGTTCTGTGGTTCCCACGTTGTGGTTTTGACACCAGCAGCATCCTTGCCACAATCAAACCCCGGAGATCCACAGATCTGCGGTGTAACAATACCTCCCCCTGATCCGGATGCATGGCAGTTTAAGGAGTCTTTCCGTGTAAGGGAAAAGACTTTGTAGAAAAGGTGGAGATATGCGTTGTATAAACATTCTTTTGCTCTGGAACCACGTAGAGACTTGGGAGCCAGTTGGGAGGAGCATTCGTTGGATGAGGGTGCTCGGGTTAGGAATATCAAGGTGTGGCTCCAGATAATCCAATCATCTAATTAAGATTCCAGTTATGCTCATCTGTTTTAAAATTCCGTTTGGGTAAATTCTTTTAGTCAGACTGGAAATGGCAAAGCCTCAACCCCAATTTCCAGGGAGGGTTGAGAGCCTCAGGTGGAGTTGATCACCAATAGCCTATGGTTTAACCCGTCATGCCTATAGAATGAGGTCTCCATAAAAACCCAAAAGGACTGGGTTCAGAGAGCTTGTGGATAACACTTCCTGGAAGGTAGTGCACCCCTCCCCACACGCCGGGCCCCGCATTTATTTCTGAACTTTTTGCAAAGTCCGCTAAAATACAACGGCAAATGTAAGTGTTTCCCTGCGTGCTGTGAGCTCTTCCAGCCAATGAATGCAACTAAATCTGGGAGTGGTGGCAACCTGATTTATAGCCAGTTGCTGAGAAGCACAGGTAAAACAACGTGGGGCTTCCCATTGTTATTAGTGTGGGAGGCCTGTCTGGCGGGACTCGGCCCTTTGGAATCTAAAGCTATGTCCCGGTAGATAGCGTCACCATTGAATTAGAAGACACACATATGTTGAGAATAATCTTTCTGGTCATTTGCTGCATGTCTTATTTACAATATGTAATCAAATTCTTTATCCTGGCCTTATGGCACCTGGGTTGAGAACCATGATTTGAACCAAACATTGGTCTGTCACGTTCTGAGTTTGAAACTTTATTTTGCCTTTAGCGTTTTGCTATTGCTCTTTCGTTTTCTTTTGTTTCGTTTCGTTTCTAAGTTCTGGGGTATATGTGCAGGATGTGCAGATTTGTTACTAAGGTAAACGTGTGCCATGGTGGTTCGCTGCACCTGTCAACCCATCACCTAGGTATTAAGCCCAGCATGCAGTAGCTGTTTTTCTTAACGCTCTGCCTCCCGAAAGGCCCCAGTGAGTGTTGTTCCCCTTCCTGTGTCCATGTGATCTCATTTTTCAGCTCTCATTATAAGTGAGAATGTGGCGTTTGGTTTTCTTTCCCTGGATTAGTTTGCTGAGCATAATGACCACACATCACCACTGTTTCTGTTTTTTAGTATAAAGAGTAGTATTTTATTGAATAAGATTTGCTCACAGAAAAATAAGCTTAAGTCTACAATGAATGCCAGACTCTACAGCAGAAAGCAATTTTCTCACTTTTCCACACACAATGGTTCCTACTAAGTGAAAAAACTTCATTCACAAATGTACTACTCTGTCTCAAAACATCTCACATAATCATGCACTGTACTAAAGCCATTAGATCAGTTCTTCAGTCAGGTTAAAGAAGTATCCCTCTAATAACTGACTTTTATAATGCTATCAATATCCACTCCCAATCAGTCTGCCATTGTTAATGGTGTACAGCATTACTGAATACAATGGAATTGATGACGCCCATATCCACGGACACACCGTGACTTACGGTGGTTTGATTTATGATTTTTCAACGTTATGATGGGATTATTGGAATATTAGATGCGTTTCTGAGTTACAGTGGGTTTATGAGTATGCGACCCTATAGTCCAGAAACAGCTGTATAAGGAAAAACAGGTGTACCTAATAAAAATATGCTTAGTGACTTGGGATAAACCAATAGATGTTCACAACTGATGGAGAGCCGTGAAAGAGAGATAGCGGTAAATAGTTACAATAACACAATTTTCCTGCACCTGTCGAGGATTTCTCCCAAAAAACGCAGAATGTGGGATGCACCTAAGGCATATGAAAGAGAGAGGGCAGAAGGAGTAAGAGAGAAATAGGAGGAAGGAAGGAAGGAAGGAAAGAAAGAAGGAAGGTAGGAAGGAAGGAAGGAAGGAAGGAAGGAAGGAAGGAAGGAAAGAAGGACGAAAGGAAGGAGAAAACACCCGGTGTTACTAAAACCCCCCAAAAAATGGTTTCCCCCTGTGGGTAAGCCTACAATGTGGATGAATCTTGAAAATATTGTGCTACGTGTTGTGTCAGTCATAACAGCTCACCTATTGTGCAATTCCGTTGATAGGAAATGTCCACAATATGGAAATCTATGCATATGGGATTGATCGCACTAGGTAGTTGCTACCTAGGGCTGAGGGTCAGGGAGAGGGTTTGAGACAGAATGAGGAGTGACTAATGTCTACAGGGTTTTTCTCTGGTCGGGGGTGATAAGACGTTCTACAATGGATTGCGAATTAAAATTGAATGTGCACCACCACAGGTATACTAAAAGCCACTCAATTCATGACTTTTAATGGGGGAATCTTCTGTGGCGCACTCTCATGGAGACCACGGCAGACATAGTGAGAGAGAAAAAGGTGAGTAAATATCTGAAACGGAGGCAGAAAGAGAGAGAATGAGAAGCCCTGTGAATGGAAGGGAGAGCGAAAAGGGAAAATGGTCCTATTTACAAATGACAGATGTGAAACCGGGGTTCACATCAACAGTGTCACTGCCAGGAAGGAGGGTCATGCTAGCCATGTCACCGGTAGTGTGGCCCGCAGGGACGCCGACCTGCTGGAGCGTCGTGCCAGCATGGGCTCTGGCAGCCACGTGGGCCAGCAGGAGGGTCCCGCTGCACAGCTGTGGGGTGAGGATAGACTGGGTGGTGATATCGCCCATTACAGGGGCCTCTTCTGCTGGCAAGAGTGTGACAGTAGCAAGTAGATGGACAAGCCTGCGTGTGAGGACGGAATGCAGGAGGGGCTCTTGTGCGGCTGGGTGTGGGGCCCTCACGGGAACCGTGGAGAAATGGCCAGGTAACTGCGTCATGTGGGCTAGTAGATTGGCCAGGGCTTCGAACTGAAGGACAATAACGGGGAGTAGCTGTCAGGCCCTGGGAGTGTCTGAGTGTAAGTGGAGATGGGTTTGGGGTCACTGAGGGATGCGTGGGAGCCATCCCTGTATAGGTACAGGTCATAGGGAGATAGTCTCGTGAGGCCTGTGAGTGTCTAGGGTTGTCCTGGGTGCCTGGGGCTGACTGTGGCAGAAATCTGGGGAAGGCTGGAGAGAAGCTGGGAGACCCAGGAGAGTCCCTGAAGGCAGGGGGTGAAGAGGTGAAAGAAATGGGGGAGGGTTGCAGTAAGGTCCGTGAGTTTGTAGGTGATTCCTGGGTGCGGGAAGCTGACTCCAGGTGAAATCTGGAGATGGTCGGAGTGTAGCTGAGAGAGACAGAAGAGTCCTTGAGGGCTGGGGGTGAGAACATGAGGGAGACTGGGGAGTAAGTCAGTGAAATTCGTGAGTTCGGTGGTGTATCGTGGGTGCCTGGAACTGACTCCAGCTGGAATCTAGCGAAGTTTTGAGAGTAGCTGAAAGAGACACAGGAGTCCCTGTGGGCTGAGGGCAAAGACCTGAGAGAGACCAGGGAGGACCTCAGTGAAGCCTGTGAGTCTGTAGGTGATTCCGGAGTGTGGGAGGCTGAGTGCCGCTGAAATCTGGGCGTGGTGGGAGAGTAGCTGGGACAGACAGGAGAGTCCCAGGGGGCTGGGGGTGAAGACATGACAGAGACTGGGGAGTAACTCAGCGAAACTGCTGAGTTTGGTGGTGATACCTGGGTGCCTGGAACTGACTCCCGCTGAAATCTGGGCATGGTTGGAGAGTAGCTGGGACACACAGGAGAGTCCCTGAGGGCTGGGGGTGAAGACATGAGAGAGACCGGGGAGTACCTCAGTGAAACTGGTGAGTTTGGTGGTGACTCCGGGGTGCCTGGGACTGACTCCAGCTGAAATGCGTGCGTGGTTGGAGAGTAGCTGGGACAGACAGGAGAGTCCCTGAGGGCTGGTGAAGACATGAGAGAGACTGGAGAGTAAGTGAGTGAAATTGGTGAGTTTGGTGGTGCTTCCTGGGTGCCTGGAACTGACTCCCGCTGAAGTGTGGGCGTGGTTGGAGAGTAGCTGGGACACACAGGAGAGTCCCTGAGGGTTGGAGATAAAGACGTGCTAGAGAGTGAGGAGTAACTGAGTGAAATTGGGGAGTTTGGTGGTGATTCCGGGGTGCCTGGAGCGGACTGCAGCTGAAATGTGGGCGTGGTTGGAGAGTAGCTGGGACAGACGGGAGAGTCCCTGAGGGATGGTGAAGACATGAGAGAGACTGGGGAGTAACGCAGTGAAATTGGTGAGTTTGGTGGTGATTTCTGGGTGCCTGCAACGGACTCCCGCTGAAGTGTGGGCGTGTTTGGAGAGTAGCTGGGACAGACAGGCGAGTCCCTGAGGGTTGGAGATAAAGACGTGCTAGAGACTGGGGAGTAACTCAGTGAAAGTGGTGGGCTTGGTGGTGATCCCCGGGTTCCTGGAACTGACCCGCGCTGAAATGTGGGCGTGGTTGGAGAGTAGCTGGGACAGACTGGAGGGTCCGTAAGGGCTGGGGGTGAAGACGTGAGAGAGACTGGCGAGGATCTCACTGAGGTCTGTGAGTTTGTAGGTGTTTCTGGGGTGTGGGGTAGAGACTCCCGCTGAAATCTGGGCGTAGTTGGAGAGTAGCTGGGACAGACAGGAGAGTCATGGGTGGCTGGGGGTGAGCTGCTGGATGATGGCAGTAAGAACATATGGTATATTATTGATGAATGAGGTGACTGTGAAGAATCTCCAGAGGAGGACACGGGAGAACACAATGACATGAGTGACTGTCCTGCTTGGTTAGGAAAGGGAAACGTAAAGTTGTGGAATTCTGTTGATGATGGATGTGAGAGTGGTGAAGCCCTGCGGGGTGATGTAGAGTACTTCCACATCCCTGGTGAGGAGCTGCCCCTTGGGTCTGAGTTTCTGGGAGGGGAGAGGGAGAAGCTGGGTGAGGCAGGCATGAATCTTGAGGAGTCAGGGCTGGGGGACCGCTCATATTCTCCCGAGACGTGTGAGTCTCTGGGGGACTCCTGGGTGCATGGGGCTGACTCCCGCAGGAACCTGGGGATGGCTGGAGAGTAACTGGGAGCCACAGGAGAGTCCCTGAGGCCTGGGGGTGAAGAGATGAAAGACACAGGGGTGGAGCACCGTGAGGCTCGTGAGTTTGTAGGTGATTCCCGGGTGTGGGGGGCTGACTCCAGCTGAAATCTGGGGTTGTTTGGAGAGTAGCTGGGAGACACAGGAGATCCCCCGAGAGCTGGGGGTGAGCTGCTGGGTGATGGCAGTAAGAACATGTGGTATATTATTGATGAACGTGGGGACTCTGAGGAATCCTCAGAGGAGGACACGGGAGAGCCCAATGGCTTCATTGATTGCCCATCACGGTGAGGACAGGGAAATGGGAGCTTGTGGGATTCTGGTGATGACAGAGGTGAGTGTGGTGAAGCCCTAGGGGATGGTGAATGGTAGCTCCGGATCCCTGGTGAGGAGCTTCCCCTGAAGCCTGAGTTTCTGAGAGGGGAGAGGGAGAAGCTGGGTGAGGCTCGCATGGACCTTGGGGAGTCCGTGCTGGGGGACCGTTCATAAGAAGAGCCGGACAAGACCCTACTGTTCTTAGGTGCAGACATGATTAGGAAACCTGCAGCTCCCAGGGGCCCCTACTAATTTTCTAACTCGCAGAAGGAAGGAGTGTGTGTGCGTGTGTGTGTGTGTGTGCGGTGTGAGGTATGTGCCCCTTAAGAAAATGGAAATCAACCAACCAATGAGACAGACAGACAGACAGACAGACAGACAGACAGAGATTCACTTGCCCAAGTGTTCTGTCCTGTCCTCTGAATCCGCTTCCAAGTCGCAAGACGCTGTGAGCTCCAAGTCAACGCAGAGTCCGCCAACCGCTCCGGCCGCTGATCCGCTCCGCGAAGATCTGAGTACAGGCCAGCCAGGGTGGGTTTAAATAGCCTCGGGCGCAGCCTAGCAGCGGAAAGGGCGGAGCTTCACTCCTCCTTTCCATCAGTCACCCCCAACTTTCCCAGGCTACACCTCGTAGGAAACTGTTCTCCTGCTTTGATTTCATGCGCCACCTTTGGGACAATCTAAGAACTTACAAGTTTTCTTGGCCAGATATATTAGGAATTGTATGCACTGAAACACTGAAAACCAACTAGTGGTTCTGTGGTTCCCACGTTGTGGTTTTGACACCAGCAGCATCCTTGCCACAATCAAACCCCGGAGATCCACAGATCTGCGGTGTAACAATACCTCCCCCTGATCCGGATGCATGGCAGTTTAAGAAGTCTTTCCGTGTAAGGGAAAAGACTTTGTAGAAAAGGTGGAGATATGCGTTGTATAAACATTCTTTTGCTCTGGAACCACGTAGAGACTTGGGAGCCAGTTGCGTGGAGCATTCGTTGGATGAGGGTGCTCGGGTTAGGAATATCAAGGTGTGGCTCCAGATAATCCAATCATCTAATTAAGATTCCAGTTATGCTCATCTGTTTTAAAATTCCGTTTGGGTAAATTCTTTTAGTCAGACTGAGAATGGCAAAGCCTCAACCCCAATTTCCAGGGAGGGTTGAGAGCCTCAGGTGGAGTTGATCACCAATAGCCTATGGTTTAACCCGTCATGCCTATAGAATGAGGTCTCCATAAAAACCCAAAAGGACTGGGTTCAGAGAGCTTGTGGATAACACTTCCTGGAAGGTAGTGCACCCCTCCCCACACGCCGGGCCCCGCATTTATTTCTGAACTTTTTGCAAAGTCCGCTAAAATACAACGGCAAATGTAAGTGTTTCCCTGCGTGCTGTGAGCTCTTCCAGCCAATGAATGCAACTAAATCTGGGAGTGGTGGCAACCTGATTTATAGCCAGTTGCTGAGAAGCACAGGTAAAACAACGTGGGGCTTCCCATTGTTATTAGTGTGGGAGGCCTGTCTGGCGGGACTCGGCCCTTTGGAATCTAAAGCTATGTCCCGGTAGATAGCGTCACCATTGAATTAGAAGACACACATATGTTGAGAATAATCTTTCTGGTCATTTGCTGCATGTCTTATTTACAATATGTAATCAAATTCTTTATCCTGGCCTTATGGCACCTGGGTTGAGAACCATGATTTGAACCAAACATTGGTCTGTCACGTTCTGAGTTTGAAACTTTATTTTGCCTTTAGCGTTTTGCTATTGCTCTTTCGTTTTCTTTTGTTTCGTTTCGTTTCTAAGTTCTGGGGTATATGTGCAGGATGTGCAGATTTGTTACTAAGGTAAACGTGTGCCATGGTGGTTCGCTGCACCTGTCAACCCATCACCTAGGTATTAAGCCCAGCATGCAGTAGCTGTTTTTCTTAACGCTCTGCCTCCCGAAAGGCCCCAGTGAGTGTTGTTCCCCTTCCTGTGTCCATGTGATCTCATTTTTCAGCTCTCATTATAAGTGAGAATGTGGCGTTTGGTTTTCTTTCCCTGGATTAGTTTGCTGAGCATAATGACCACACATCACCACTGTTTCTGTTTTTTAGTATAAAGAGTAGTATTTTATTGAATAAGATTTGCTCACAGAAAAATAAGCTTAAGTCTACAATGAATGCCAGACTCTACAGCAGAAAGCAATTTTCTCACTTTTCCACACACAATGGTTCCTACTAAGTGAAAAAACTTCATTCACAAATGTACTACTCTGTCTCAAAACATCTCACATAATCATGCACTGTACTAAAGCCATTAGATCAGTTCTTCAGTCAGGTTAAAGAAGTATCCCTCTAATAACTGACTTTTATAATGCTATCAATATCCACTCCCAATCAGTCTGCCATTGTTAATGGTGTACAGCATTACTGAATACAATGGAATTGATGACGCCCATATCCACGGACACACCGTGACTTACGGTGGTTTGATTTATGATTTTTCAACGTTATGATGGGATTATTGGAATATTAGATGCGTTTCTGAGTTACAGTGGGTTTATGAGTATGCGACCCTATAGTCCAGAAACAGCTGTATAAGGAAAAACAGGTGTACCTAATAAAAATATGCTTAGTGACTTGGGATAAACCAATAGATGTTCACAACTGATGGAGAGCCGTGAAAGAGAGATAGCGGTAAATAGTTACAATAACACAATTTTCCTGCACCTGTCGAGGATTTCTCCCAAAAAACGCAGAATGTGGGATGCACCTAAGGCATATGAAAGAGAGAGGGCAGAAGGAGTAAGAGAGAAATAGGAGGAAGGAAGGAAGGAAGGAAAGAAAGAAGGAAGGTAGGAAGGAAGGAAGGAAGGAAGGAAGGAAGGAAGGAAGGAAAGAAGGACGAAAGGAAGGAGAAAACACCCGGTGTTACTAAAACCCCCCAAAAAATGGTTTCCCCCTGTGGGTAAGCCTACAATGTGGATGAATCTTGAAAATATTGTGCTACGTGTTGTGTCAGTCATAACAGCTCACCTATTGTGCAATTCCGTTGATAGGAAATGTCCACAATATGGAAATCTATGCATATGGGATTGATCGCACTAGGTAGTTGCTACCTAGGGCTGAGGGTCAGGGAGAGGGTTTGAGACAGAATGAGGAGTGACTAATGTCTACAGGGTTTTTCTCTGGTCGGGGGTGATAAGACGTTCTACAATGGATTGCGAATTAAAATTGAATGTGCACCACCACAGGTATACTAAAAGCCACTCAATTCATGACTTTTAATGGGGGAATCTTCTGTGGCGCACTCTCATGGAGACCACGGCAGACATAGTGAGAGAGAAAAAGGTGAGTAAATATCTGAAACGGAGGCAGAAAGAGAGAGAATGAGAAGCCCTGTGAATGGAAGGGAGAGCGAAAAGGGAAAATGGTCCTATTTACAAATGACAGATGTGAAACCGGGGTTCACATCAACAGTGTCACTGCCAGGAAGGAGGGTCATGCTAGCCATGTCACCGGTAGTGTGGCCCGCAGGGACGCCGACCTGCTGGAGCGTCGTGCCAGCATGGGCTCTGGCAGCCACGTGGGCCAGCAGGAGGGTCCCGCTGCACAGCTGTGGGGTGAGGATAGACTGGGTGGTGATATCGCCCATTACAGGGGCCTCTTCTGCTGGCAAGAGTGTGACAGTAGCAAGTAGATGGACAAGCCTGCGTGTGAGGACGGAATGCAGGAGGGGCTCTTGTGCGGCTGGGTGTGGGGCCCTCACGGGAACCGTGGAGAAATGGCCAGGTAACTGCGTCATGTGGGCTAGTAGATTGGCCAGGGCTTCGAACTGAAGGACAATAACGGGGAGTAGCTGTCAGGCCCTGGGAGTGTCTGAGTGTAAGTGGAGATGGGTTTGGGGTCACTGAGGGATGCGTGGGAGCCATCCCTGTATAGGTACAGGTCATAGGGAGATAGTCTCGTGAGGCCTGTGAGTGTCTAGGGTTGTCCTGGGTGCCTGGGGCTGACTGTGGCAGAAATCTGGGGAAGGCTGGAGAGAAGCTGGGAGACCCAGGAGAGTCCCTGAAGGCAGGGGGTGAAGAGGTGAAAGAAATGGGGGAGGGTTGCAGTAAGGTCCGTGAGTTTGTAGGTGATTCCTGGGTGCGGGAAGCTGACTCCAGGTGAAATCTGGAGATGGTCGGAGTGTAGCTGAGAGAGACAGAAGAGTCCTTGAGGGCTGGGGGTGAGAACATGAGGGAGACTGGGGAGTAAGTCAGTGAAATTCGTGAGTTCGGTGGTGTATCGTGGGTGCCTGGAACTGACTCCAGCTGGAATCTAGCGAAGTTTTGAGAGTAGCTGAAAGAGACACAGGAGTCCCTGTGGGCTGAGGGCAAAGACCTGAGAGAGACCAGGGAGGACCTCAGTGAAGTCTGTGAGTCTGTAGGTGATTCCGGAGTGTGGGAGGCTGAGTGCCGCTGAAATCTGGGCGTGGTGGGAGAGTAGCTGGGACAGACAGGAGAGTCCCAGGGGGCTGGGGGTGAAGACATGACAGAGACTGGGGAGTAACTCAGCGAAACTGCTGAGTTTGGTGGTGATACCTGGGTGCCTGGAACTGACTCCCGCTGAAATCTGGGCATGGTTGGAGAGTAGCTGGGACACACAGGAGAGTCCCTGAGGGCTGGGGGTGAAGACATGAGAGAGACCGGGGAGTACCTCAGTGAAACTGGTGAGTTTGGTGGTGACTCCGCGGTGCCTGGGACTGACTCCAGCTGAAATGTGTGCGTGGTTGGAGAGTAGCTGGGACAGACAGGAGAGTCCCTGAGGGCTGGTGAAGACATGAGAGAGACTGGAGAGTAAGTGAGTGAAATTGGTGAGTTTGGTGGTGCTTCCTGGGTGCCTGGAACTGACTCCCGCTGAAGTGCGGGCGTGGTTGGAGAGTAGCTGGGACACACAGGAGAGTCCCTGAGGGTTGGAGATAAAGACGTGCTAGAGACTGGGGAGTAACTCAGTGAAAGTGTTGGGCTTGGTGGTGATCCCTGGGTTCCTGGAACTGACCCGCGCTGAAATGTGGGCGTGGTTGGAGAGTAGCTGGGACAGACTGGAGGGTCCGTAAGGGCTGGGGGTGAAGACGTGAGAGAGACTGGCGAGGATCTCACTGAGGTCTGTGAGTTTGTAGGTGTTTCTGGGGTGTGGGGTAGAGACCCCCGCTGAAATCTGGGCGTAGTTGGAGAGTAGCTGGGACAGACAGGAGAGTCATGGGTGGCTGGGGGTGAGCTGCTGGATGATGGCAGTAAGAACATATGGTATATTATTGATGAATGAGGTGACTGTGAAGAATCTCCAGAGGAGGACACGGGAGAACACAATGACATGAGTGACTGTCCTGCTTGGTTAGGAAAGGGAAACGTAAAGTTGTGGAATTCTGTTGATGATGGATGTGAGAGTGGTGAAGCCCTGCGGGGTGATGTAGAGTACTTCCACATCCCTGGTGAGGAGCTGCCCCTTGGGTCTGAGTTTCTGGGAGGGGAGAGGGAGAAGCTGGGTGAGGCAGGCATGAATCTTGAGGAGTCAGGGCTGGGGGACCGCTCATATTCTCCCGAGACGTGTGAGTCTCTGGGGGACTCCTGGGTGCATGGGGCTGACTCCCGCAGGAACCTGGGGATGGCTGGAGAGTAACTGGGAGCCACAGGAGAGTCCCTGAGGCCTGGGGGTGAAGAGATGAAAGACACAGGGGTGGAGCACCGTGAGGCTCGTGAGTTTGTAGGTGATTCCCGGGTGTGGGGGGCTGACTCCAGCTGAAATCCGGGGTTGTTTGGAGAGTAGCTGGGAGACACAGGAGATCCCCCGAGAGCTGGGGGTGAGCTGCTGGGTGATGGCAGTAAGAACATGTGGTATATTATTGATGAACGTGGGGACTCTGAGGAATCCTCAGAGGAGGACACGGGAGAGCCCAATGGCTTCATTGATTGCCCATCACGGTGAGGACAGGGAAATGGGAGCTTGTGGGATTCTGGTGATGACAGAGGTGAGTGTGGTGAAGCCCTAGGGGATGGTGAATGGTAGCTCCGGATCCCTGGTGAGGAGCTTCCCCTGAAGCCTGAGTTTCTGAGAGGGGAGAGGGAGAAGCTGGGTGAGGCTCGCATGGACCTTGGGGAGTCCGTGCTGGGGGACCGTTCATAGGAAGAGACGGACAAGACCCTACTGTTCTTAGGTGCAGACATGATTAGGAAACCTGCAGCTCCCAGGGGCCCCTACTAATTTTCTAACTCGCAGAAGGAAGGAGTGTGTGTGCGTGTGTGTGTGTGTGTGCGGTGTGAGGTATGTGCCCCTTAAGAAAATGGAAATCAACCAACCAATGAGACAGACAGACAGACAGACAGACAGACAGACAGACAGAGATTCACTTGCCCAAGTGTTCTGTCCTGTCCTCTGAATCCGCTTCCAAGTCGCAAGACGCTGTGAGCTCCAAGTCAACGCAGAGTCCGCCAACCGCTCCGGCCGCTGATCCGCTCCGCGAAGATCTGAGTACAGGCCAGCCAGGGTGGGTTTAAATAGCCTCGGGCGCAGCCTAGCAGCGGAAAGGGCGGAGCTTCACTCCTCCTTTCCATCAGTCACCCCCAACTTTCCCAGGCTACACCTCGTAGGAAACTGTTCTCCTGCTTTGATTTCATGCGCCACCTTTGGGACAATCTAAGAACTTACAAGTTTTCTTGGCCAGATATATTAGGAATTGTATGCACTGAAACACTGAAAACCAACTAGTGGTTCTGTGGTTCCCACGTTGTGGTTTTGACACCAGCAGCATCCTTGCCACAATCAAACCCCGGAGATCCACAGATCTGCGGTGTAACAATACCTCCCCCTGATCCGGATGCATGGCAGTTTAAGGAGTCTTTCCGTGTAAGGGAAAAGACTTCGAAGAAAAGGTGGAGATATGCGTTGTGTAAACATTCTTTTGCTCTGGAACCACGTAGAGACTTGGGAGCCAGTTGCGTGGAGCATTCGTTGGATGAGGGTGCTCGGGTTAGGAATATCAAGGTGTGGCTCCAGATAATCCAATCATCTAATTAAGATTCCAGTTATGCTCATCTGTTTTAAAATTCCGTTTGGGTAAATTCTTTTAGTCAGACTGAGAATGGCAAAGCCTCAACCCCAATTTCCAGGGAGGGTTGAGAGCCTCAGGTGGAGTTGATCACCAATAGCCTATGGTTTAACCCGTCATGCCTATAGAATGAGGTCTCCATAAAAACCCAAAAGGACTGGGTTCAGAGAGCTTGTGGATAACACTTCCTGGAAGGTAGTGCACCCCTCCCCACACGCCGGGCCCCGCATTTATTTCTGAACTTTTTGCAAAGTCCGCTAAAATACAACGGCAAATGTAAGTGTTTCCCTGCGTGCTGTGAGCTCTTCCAGCCAATGAATGCAACTAAATCTGGGAGTGGTGGCAACCTGATTTATAGCCAGTTGCTGAGAAGCACAGGTAAAACAACGTGGGGCTTCCCATTGTTATTAGTGTGGGAGGCCTGTCTGGCGGGACTCGGCCCTTTGGAATCTAAAGCTATGTCCCGGTAGATAGCGTCACCATTGAATTAGAAGACACACATATGTTGAGAATAATCTTTCTGGTCATTTGCTGCATGTCTTATTTACAATATGTAATCAAATTCTTTATCCTGGCCTTATGGCACCTGGGTTGAGAACCATGATTTGAACCAAACATTGGTCTGTCACGTTCTGAGTTTGAAACTTTATTTTGCCTTTAGCGTTTTGCTATTGCTCTTTCGTTTTCTTTTGTTTCGTTTCGTTTCTAAGTTCTGGGGTATATGTGCAGGATGTGCAGATTTGTTACTAAGGTAAACGTGTGCCATGGTGGTTCGCTGCACCTGTCAACCCATCACCTAGGTATTAAGCCCAGCATGCAGTAGCTGTTTTTCTTAACGCTCTGCCTCCCGAAAGGCCCCAGTGAGTGTTGTTCCCCTTCCTGTGTCCATGTGATCTCATTTTTCAGCTCTCATTATAAGTGAGAATGTGGCGTTTGGTTTTCTTTCCCTGGAATAGTTTGCTGAGCATAATGACCACACATCACCACTGTTTCTGTTTTTTAGTATAAAGAGTAGTATTTTATTGAATAAGATTTGCTCACAGAAAAATAAGCTTAAGTCTACAATGAATGCCAGACTCTACAGCAGAAAGCAATTTTCTCACTTTTCCACACACAATGGTTCCTACTAAGTGAAAAAACTTCATTCACAAATGTACTACTCTGTCTCAAAACATCTCACATAATCATGCACTGTACTAAAGCCATTAGATCAGTTCTTCAGTCAGGTTAAAGAAGTATCCCTCTAATAACTGACTTTTATAATGCTATCAATATCCACTCCCAATCAGTCTGCCATTGTTAATGGTGTACAGCATTACTGAATACAATGGAATTGATGACGCCCATATCCACGGACACACCGTGACTTACGGTGGTTTGATTTATGATTTTTCAACGTTATGATGGGATTATTGGAATATTAGATGCGTTTCTGAGTTACAGTGGGTTTATGAGTAGGCGACCCTATAGTCCAGAAACAGCTGTATAAGGAAAAACAGGTGTACCTAATAAAAATATGCTTAGTGACTTGGGATAAACCAATAGATGTTCACAACTGATGGAGAGCCGTGAAAGAGAGATAGCGGTAAATAGTTACAATAACACAATTTTCACCAAATATGTGTTATATATACTGTAAATAAACTATCGAAACTACAGTAATTATATTTAATATACTGTACATAAAATATCAAAAATTACACCAAATGTATATTATATACTCTAAATAAAATATCAAAAAGGATAGTAAATATATATTAAATTCTATGTAAAATATCAAAAACTACACCAAATACATATTATATAATTTACATAAAATATCAAAAGGACACCAAATATATATTATATACTGTACATAAAATATCAAAAATACAGTAAATATATTTCATATATTGTGCATATAATATTAACTAAATGTACACCAAATACATTTTATATGCTGTAAATAAAATATCAAAAATTACAGTAAATATATATTACACACCATATGTAAAATATCACAATCTACGCCAAATATATATTATATAATTTACATAAAATATCAAAAGGACACCAAATATATCTTATATACTGTACATAAAATATCAAAAATTACAGTAAATATATTTCATATACTGTAAATATAATATTAACTAAAAGTACACCAAATAAATTTTATATAGTGTGAATAAAATATCAAAAATTTCAGTGAATATATATTACATAATGTACATAAACTATCAAAAAGTACAGCAAATATGTGTTATATACTGTAAATAAACTATCAAAAACTACAGTAATTATATTAAATATACTGTACATAAAATATCAAAAATTACACCAAATGTATATTATATACTGTAAATAAAAAATCAGAAAGGACAGTAAATATATATCACACTCTATGTAAAATATCAAAAACTAAAAATATATATTATATAATTTACATAAAATATCAAAATGACACCAATTATATCTTATATACTGTACATAAAATCATCAAAAAGTACAGTAAATATATTTCATATATTGTACATATAATATTAACTAAAAGTACACCAAATACATTTTATATACTGTAAAAATGTATCAAAAAGTGCAGTAAATACGTATTACATACTGTACATAAAATATCAAAAAGTACACCAAATACGTGTTATATATACTGTAAATAAACTATCAAAAACTACAGTAATTATATTTAATATTCTGTACATAAAATAACAAAAATTACAACAAATGTATATTATATACTCTAAATAAAATATCAAAAATTACAGTAAATATATATTACACACCCTATGTAAAATATCACAAACTACATCAAATATATATTATATAATTTACATAAAATATCAAAAGGACACCAAATATACCTTATATACTGTACATAAAATATCAAAATATACAGTAAATATATTTCATATATTGTACATATAATACTAGCTAAAAGTACACCAAATACATTATACATATTGTAAATAAAATATCAAAAAGTACAGTAAATATATATTACATACAGTACATAAAATATCAAAAAGTACACCAAATATGTGTTATATATACTGTAAATAAAGTATGAAAAACTACAGTAATTATATTTAATATACTGTATGTAAAATATCAGAAATTACAACAAACGTATATTATATACTGTAAATAAAATATCAAACAGGACAGTAAATATATACTACACACCCTATGTAAAATATCAAAAACTACACCAAGTATATATTTTATAATTTACATAAAATATCAAAAGGACACCAAATATATCTTATATACTCAACATAAAACATCAAAAAGTACAGTAAATATATTTCATATATTGTGCATATAATATTAACTAAAAGTACACCAAATACATTTTATGTACTGTAAATAAAATATCAAAAAGTACAGTAAATATATATTACATACTGTACATAAAATATCAAAAAGTACACCAAATATGTGTTATGTATACTGTAAATAAACTATCAAAAACTACAGTAACTATATTTAATATACTGTACATAAAATATAAAAATTACACCAAATGTATAATATAGTGTAAATAAAATATCAAAAAGTACAGTAAATATATATTAAACACCATATGTAAAATATCACAATCTACACAAAATATATAATTTACATAAAATATCAAAAGGACACCAAATATATCTTATATACTGTATATAAAATATCAAAATGTTCAGTAAATATATTTCATATATTGTACAAATAATATTAACTAAAAGTACACCAAATACATTATATATATTGTAAATAAAATATCAAAAAGTACAGTAAATATATATTACATACAGTACATAAAATATCAAAAAGTACACCAAATATGTGTTATATATACTGTAAATAAACTATCAAAAACTACAGTAATTATATTTAATATACTGTATATAAAATATCAGAAATTACACCAAATGTATATTATATACTGTAAATAAAATATCAAACAGGACAGTAAATATATAGTACACACCCTATGTAAAATATCAAAAACTACACCAAATATATATTATATAATTTACATAAAATATCAAAAGGACCCCAAATATATCTTATATACCGTACATAAAATATCAAAATGTACAGTAAATATATTTCATATATTGTACATATAATATTAACTAAAAGTACACCAAATACATTTTATATACTGTAAATAAAATATCAAAATGTACAGTAAATATACATTACATATTGTACATAATATATCAAAAAGTACACCAAATATGAGTTATATATACTGTAAATAAACTATCAAAATCTACAGTAATTATGTTTAATATACAGTGCATAAAATATCAAAAATTACACCAAAAGTATATTATATACTGTAAATAAAATATCAAAAATTACAGTAAATATATATTACATACTGTACATAAAATATCAAAAAGTACACCACATATGTGTTATATATACTGTAAATATCAAAAACTACAGTAATTATATTCAATGTGCCGTATATAAAATATCAGAAAATACACCAAATGTAAATTATATGCTGTAAATAAAATCTCAAAAAGGACAGTAAATATATACTACACACCCTATGTAAAATATCAAAAACTACATGAAATATATATTATATAATTTACATAAAATATAAAAGGGACACCAAATATATCTTATATACTGTAGATAAAATATCAAAATGTACAGTAAATATATTTCATATATTGTGCATATAATATTAACTAAAAGTACACCAAATACATTTTATGTACTGTAAATAGAATATCAAAAAGTACAGTAAATATATATTACATACTGTACATAAAATATCAAAAAGTACACCAAATATGTGTTATATATACTGTAAATAAACTATGACAAACTACAGTAATTATATTTAATATACTGTACATAAAATATCAAAAATTACACCAAAAGTATGTTATTTACTGTAAATAAAATATCAAAAATACAGTAAATATATATTACACACCATATGTAAAATATCACAATCTACACAAAATATATATTATATAATTTACAAAAAATATCAAAAGGACACCAAATATATCTTATATACTGTACATAAAATATCAAAATGTACAGTAAATATATTTCATATATTGTACATATAATATAAACTAAAATTACACCAAATACATTTTATATAGTGTAAATAAAATATCAAATAGTACAGTAAATATATATTACACACCATCTGTAAAATATCACAATCTACACCAAATATATATTATATAATTTACATAAAATATCAAAAGGACACCAAATATTTCTTATATACTGTACATCAAATATCAAAAAGTTCAGTAAATATATTTCTTATGTTGTACATATAATATTAACTAAAAGTACACCAAATACATTTTATATAGTGTAAATAAAATATCAAAAAGTACAGTAAATATATATTACACACCATATGTAAAATATCACAATATACAACAAATATATATTATATAATTTACATAAAATATCAAAAGGACACAAAATATATCTTATATACTGTACATAAAATATCAAAAGGTACAGTAAATATATTAAATATATTGTATATATAATATTAACTAAAAGTACACCTAATACATATTATATAGTGTAAATAAAATATCAAAAATTACAGTGAATATATATTACATACTGTATATAAATTATCAAAAAGTACACCAAATATGTGTTATATATAGTGTAAATAAACTATCAAAAACTACAGTAATTATATTTAATATACTGTATATTAAATATCAAAAATTACACCAAATGTATGTTATATATTGTATATAAAATATCAAAAAGGACAGTAAATATATACTGCACACCCTATGTAAAATATCAAAAACTACACCAAATATATATTATATAATTTACATAAAATATCAAAAATTACACCAAATATATATTATATACTGAAAATAAAATATCAAAAAGGAGAGTAAATATATATTACACTCTATGTAAAATATCAAAAACTACAAATATATATTAAATTTACATAAAATATCAAAAGGACCCCAAATATATCTTATATACCGTACATAAAATATCAAAAAGTACAGTAAATATATTTCATATATTGTGCACATAATATTAACTAAAAGTACACCAAATACATTTTATGTACTGTAAATAAAATATCAAAAAGTACAGAAAACATATATAACATACTGTACATTAAATATCGAAAAGTACACCAAATATGTGTTATATATACTGTAAATAAACTATCAAAAACTACAGTAATTATATTTAATATACTGTACATAAAATATCAAAAATTACACCAAATGTATATTATATACTCTAAATAAAATATCAAAAATTACAGTAAATATATATTACACACCCTATGTAAAATATCACAAACTACACCAAATGTATATTATACAATTTACATAAAATATCAAAAGGACACCAAATATACCTTATATACTGTACATAAAATATCAAAATGTACAGTAAATATGTTTCATATATTGTACATATAATATTAGCTAAAAGTACACCAAATACATTATATATATTGTAAATAAAATATCAAAAAGTACAGTAAATATATATTACATACAGTACATAAAATATCAAAAAGTACACCAAATATGTGTTATATATACTGTAAATAAACTATGAAAAAGTACAGTAATTATATTTAATATACTGTATGTAAAATATCAGAAATTACACCAAATGTATATTATATACTGTAAATAAAATATCAAACAGGACAGTAAATATATACTACACACCCTATGTAAAATATCAAAAACTACACCAAATATATATTATATAATTTACATAAAATATCAAAAGGACACCAAATATATCTTATATACTCTACATAAAACGTCAAAAAGTACAGTAAATATATTTCATATATTGTGCATATAATATTAACTAAAACTACACCAAATACATTTTATGTACTGTAAATAAAATATCAAAAAGTTCAGTAAATATATATTACATACTGTACATAAAATATCAAAAAGTACACCAAATATGTGTTATATATACAGTAAATAAACTATCAAAAACTACAATAATTATATTTATTATACTGTACATAAAATATAAAAAATTACACCAAATGTATAATATACTGTAAATAAAATATCAAAAAGTACAGTAAATATATATTAAACATCATATATAAAATATCACAATCTACACAAAATATATATTATATAATTTACATAAAATATAAAAAGGACACCAAATACATATTATATACTGTATATAAAATATCAAAATATTCAGTAAATATATTTCATATATTGTACATATAATATTAACTAAAAGTACACCAAATGCATTATATATATTGTAAATAAAATATCAAAAAGTACAGTAAATATATATTACATACAGTACATAAAATATCAAAAAGTACACCAAATATGTGTTATATATACTGTAAATAAACTATCAAAAACTACATTAATTATATTTAATATACTGTATATAAAATATCAGAAATTACACCAAATGTATATTATATACTGTAAATAAAATATCAAACAGGACAGTAAATATATACTACACACTGTATGAAAAAATATCAAAAACTACACAAAATATATATTATATAATTTACATAAAATATCAAAAGGCCCCCAAATATATCTTATATACTGTACATAAAATATCAAAATGTACAGTAAATATATTTCATATATTGTACATATAATATTAACTAAAAGTACATCAAATACATTTTATATACTGAAAATAAAATATCAAAAATTTCAGTAAATATATATTACGTACTGTACACAAAATATCAATAAGTACACCATATATGTGTTATATATAGTGTAAATAAACTATCAAAAACTACAGTAATTATAATTAATATACTGTACATAAAATATCAAAAATTACACCATATGTATGTTATTTAGTGTAAATAAAAAATCAAAAATTACACTAAATATATATTGCACACCATATGTAAAATATCACAATCTCAACCTATATATATTATGTAATTTACATAAAATATCATAAGGACACCAATTATATCTTATATACTTTACATAAAATATCAAAAAGTACAGTAAATATATTTCATATATTGTACATATAATATTAACTAAAAGTACACCAAATACATTTTATATACTGTAAATAAAGTATCAAAAAGTACAGTAAATACATATTACATACTGTACATAAAATATCAAAAAGTACACCAAATACGTGTTATATATACTGTAAATAAACTATCAAAAACTACAGTAATTATATTTAGTATACTGTACATAAAATATCAAAAATTACACCAAATGTATATTATATACTCTTAAATATCAAAAATTACAGTAAATATATATTACACACCCTATGTAAAATATCAAAAACTACACCAAATATATATTATATAATTTACATAAAATATCAAAAGGATACCAAATATATCTTATATACTGTACATAAAATATCAAAAAGTATAGTAAATATATTTCATATGTTGTACATATAATATTTACTAAAAGTACACCAAATACATTTTATATACTGTAAATAAAATATCAAAAACTACAGTAAATATACATTACATATTGTACATAATGTATCAAAAAGTACAACAAATATGTGTTATATATACTGTAAATAAACTATCAAAGTCTACAGTAATTATGTTTAATATACAGTATATAAAATATCAAAAATTACATCAAAAGTATATTATATACTGTAAATAAAATATCAAAAATTACAGTAAATATATATTACATACTGTAAATAAAATATCAAAAAGTACACCACATATGTGTTATATATACTGTAAATATCAAAAACTACAGTAATTATATTCAATGTACGGTATATAAAATATCAGAAATTACACCAAATGTAAATTATATGCTGCAAATAAAATATCAAAAAGGACAGTAAATATATACTACACACCCTATGTAAAATATCAAAAACTACACCAAATACATATTATATAATTTACATAAAATATCAAAAGGACACCAAATATTTCTTATATACTGTACATCAAATATCAAAAAGTTCAGTAAATATATTTCTTATGTTGTACATATAATATTAACTTAAAGTACACCAAATACATTTTATATAGTGTAAATAAAATATCAAAAAGTACAGTAAATATATATTACACACCATATGTAAAATATCACAATATACAACAAATATATATTATATAATTTACGTAAAATATCAAAAGGACACAAAATATATCTTATATACTGTACATAAAATATCAAAATGTACAGTAAATATATTTCATATATTGTATATATAATATTAGCTAAAAGTACACCTAATACATATTATATAGTGTAAATAAAATATCAAAAATTACAGTGAATATATATTACATACTGTATATAAATTATCAAAAAGTACACCAAATATGTGTTATATATAGTGTAAATAAACTATCAAAAACTACAGTAATTATATTTAATATACTGTATATTAAATATCAAAAATTACACCAAATGTATGTTATATATTGTATATAAAATATCAAAAAGGACAGTAAATATATACTGCACACCCTATGTAAAATATCAAAAACTACACCAAATATATATTATATAATTTACATAAAATATCAAAAATTACACCAAATATATATTATATACTGAAAATAAAATATCAAAAAGGAGAGTAAATATATATTACACTCTATGTAAAATATCAAAAACTACAAATATATATTAAATTTACATAAAATATCAAAAGGACCCCAAATATATCTTATATACCGTACATAAAATATCAAAAAGTACAGTAAATATATTTCATATATTGTGCACATAATATTAACTAAAAGTACACCAAATACATTTTATGTACTGTAAATAAAATATCAAAAAGTACAGAAAACATATATTACATACTGTACATTAAATATCGAAAAGTACACCAAATATGTGTTATATATACTGTAAATAAACTATCAAAAACTACAGTAATTATATTTAATATACTGTACATAAAATATCAAAAATTACACCAAATGTATATTATATACTGTAAATAAAATATCAAACAGGACAGTAAATATATACTACACACCCTCTTTAAAATATCACAAACTACACCAAATATATATTATATAATTTACATAAAATATCAAAAGGACACAAAATATACCTTATATACAGTACATAAAATATCAAAATGTACAGTAAATATATTTCATATATTGTACATATAATATTAGCTAAAAGTACACCAAATACATTATATATATTGTAAATAAAATATCAAAAAGTACAGTAAATATATATTACATACAGTACATAAAATATCAAAAAGTACACCAAATATGTGTTATATATACTGTAAATAAACTATGAAAAACTACAGTAATTATATTTAATATACTGTATGTAAAATATCAGAAATTACACCAAATGTATATTATATACTGTAAATAAAATATCAAACAGGACAGTAAATATATACTACACACCCTATGTAAAATATCAAAAACTACACCAAATATATATTATATAATTTACATAAAATATCAAACGGACACCAAATATATCTTATAGAATCTACATAAAACATCAAAAAGTACAGTAAATATATTTCATATATTGTGCATATAATATTAACTAAAAGTACACCAAATACATTTTATATACTATAAATAAAATATCAAAAATTACAGTAAATATATATTACATACTGTACATAAAATATCCAAAAGTTAACCAAATATGTGTTATATATACTGTAAATAAACTATCAAAAACTACAGTAATTATATTTAATATACTGTATATTAAATATCAAAAATTACACCAAATGTATGTTATGTATTGTATATAAAATATCAAAAAGGACAGTAAATATATACTGCACACCCTATGTAAAATATCAAAAACTACACCAAATATATATTATATAATTTACATAAAATATCAAAAATTACACCAAATATATATTATATACTGAAAATAAAATATCAAAAAGGAGAGTAAATATATATTACACTCTATGTAAAATATCAAAAACTACAAATATGTATTAAATTTACATGAAATATCAAAAGGACCCCAAATATATCTTATATACCGTACATAAAATATCAAAAAGTACAGTAAATATATTTCATATATTGTGCACATAATATTAACTAAATGTACACCTAATACATTTTATGTACTGTAAATAAAATATCAAAATGTACAGTAAACATATATTACATACTGTACATTAAATATCGAAAAGTACACCAAATATGTGTTATATATACTGTAAATAAACTATCAAAAACTACAGTAATTATATTTAATATACTGTACATAAAATATCAAAAATTACACCCAATGTATATTATATACTCTAAATAAAATATCAAAAATTACAGTAAATATATATTACACACCCTATGTAAAATATCACAAACTACAACAAATATATATTATATAATTTACATAAAATATCAAAAGGACACCAAATATACCTTATATACTGTACATAAAATATCAAAATGTACAGTAAATATATTTCATATATTGTACATATAATATTAGCTAAAAGTACACCAAATACATTATATATATTTTAAATAAAATATCAAAAAGTACAGTAAATATATATTACATACAGTACATAAAATATCAAAAAGTACACCAAATATGTGTTATATATACTGTAAATAAACTATGAAAAACTACAGTAATTATATTTAATATACTGAATGTAAAATATCAGAAATTACACCAAATGTATATTATATACTGTAAATAAAATATCAAACAAGACAGTAAATATATACTACACTCCCTATGTAAAATATCAAAAACTACACCAAATATATATTATATAATTTACATAAAATACCAAAGGGACACCAAATATATCTTATATACTCTACATAAAACATCAAAAAGTACAGTAAATATATTTCATATATTGTGCATATAATATTAACTAAAAGTACACCAAATACATTTTATGTACTGTAAATAAAATATCAAAAAGTACAGTAAATATATATTACATACTGTACATAAAATATCAAAAATTACACCAAATATGTGTTATATATACAGTAAATAATCTATCAAAAACTGCAATAATTATATTTAATATACTGTACATAAAATATAAAAAATTACACCAAATGTATAATATACTGTAAATAAAATATCAAAAAGTACAGTAAATATATATTAAACACCATATGTAAAATATCACAATCTACACAAAATATATATTATATAATTTACAAAAAATATCAAAAAGACACCAAATATATCTTATATACTGTAGATAAAATATCAAAATGTACAGTAAATATATTTCATATATTGTACATATAATATTAACTAAAAGTACACCAAATACATTTTATATAATGTAAATGAAATATCAAAAACTACAGTAAATATACATTACTTATTGTACATAATATATCAAAAAGTACACCAAATATGTGTTATATATACTGTAAATAAACTACCAAAATCTACAGTAATTATGTTTAATATACAGTACATAAAATATCAAAAATTACACCAAAGTATATTATATACTGTAAATAAATTATCAAAAATTACAGTAAATATATATTACATACTGTACATAAAATATCAAAAAGTACACCACATATGTGTTATATATACTGTAAATATCAAAAACTACAGTAATTATATTCAATATACGGTATATAAAATATCAGAAATTGCACCAAATGTAAATTATATGCTGTAAATAAAATATCAAAAAGGACAGTAAATATACACTACACACCCTATGTAAAATATCAAAAACTACATCAAATATATATTATATAATTTACATAAAATATAAAAAGGACACCAAATATATCTTATATACTGTAGATAAAATATCAAAATGTACAGTAAATATATTTCATATATTGTGCATATAATCTTAACTAAAAGTACACCAAATACATTTTATGTACTGTAAATAGAATATCAAAAAGTACAGTAAATATATATTACACACTGTACATAAAATATCAAAAAGTACACCAAATATGTGTTATACATACTGTAAATAAACTATCACAAACTACAGTAATTATATTTAATATACTGTACATAAAATATCAAAAATTACACCAAATGTATGGTATTTACTGTAAATAAAATATGAAAAATACAGTAAATATATATTACACACCATATGTAAAATATCACAATCTACACAAAATATATATTATATAATTTAAAAAAATATCAAAAGGACACCAAATATATCTTATATACTGTACATAAAATATCAAAATGTACAGTAAATATATTTCATATATTGTACATATAATATTAACTAAAAGTACACCAAATACATTTTATATACTGTAAATAAAATATCAAAAAGTACAGTAAATATACATTACTTATTGTACATAATATATCAAAAAGTACACCAAATATGTGTTATATATACTGTAAATAAACTATCAAAATCTACAGTAATTATGTTTAATATACAATACATAAAATATCAAAAATTTCAACAAAAGTATATTATATACTCTAAATAAAATATCAAAAATTACAGTAAATATATATTACATACTGTACATAAAATATCAAAAAGTACACCACATATGTGTTATATATACTGTAAATATCAAAAACTACAGTAATTATATTCAATGTACGGTATATAAAATATCAGAAATTACACCAAATGTAAATTATATGCTGTAAATAAAATATCAAAAAGGACAGTAAATATATACTACACACCCTATGTAAAATATCAGAAACTACATCAAATATATATTATATAATTTACATAAAATATAAAAAGGACACCAAAAATATCTTATATACTGTAGATAAAATATCAAAATGTACAGTAAATATATTTCATATATTGTGCATATAATATTAACTAAAAGTACACCAAATACATTTTATGTACTGTAAATAGAATATCAAAAAGTACAGTAAATATAAATTACATATTGTACATAAAATATCAAAAAGTACACCAAATACGTGTTATATATACTGTAAAGAAACTATCAAAAACTACAGTAATTATATTTAATATACTGTACATAAAATATCAAAAATTACACCAAATGTATATTATATACTCTAAAATATCAAAAATTACAGTAAATATATATTACACACCCTATGTAAAATATCAAAAACTACACCAAATATACATTATATAATTTACATAAAATATCAAAAGGACACTAAATATATCTTATATACTGTACATAAAATATCAAAAAGTACAGTAAATATATTTCATATATTGTGCATATAATATTAACTAAAAGTACACCAAATACATTTTATGTACTGTAAATAGAATATCAAAAAGTACAGTAAATATATATTACATACTGTACATAAAATATCAAAAAGTACACCAAATATGTGTTATATATACTGTAAATATACTATCACAAACTACAGTAATCATATTTAATATACTGTACATAAAATTTCAAAAATTACACCAAATGTATGTTATTTACAGTAAATAAAATATCAAAAATACAGTAAATATATATTACACACCATATGTAAAATATCACAATCTACACAAAATATATATTATATAATTTACATAAAATATCAAAAGGACACCAAATATATCTTATATACTGTACATAAAATATCAAAATGTACAGTAAATATATTTCATATATTGTACATATAATATTAACTAAAAGTACATCAAATACATTTTATATACTGAAAATAAAATATCAAAAATTTCAGTAAATATATATTACGTACTGTACACAAAATATCAATAAGTACACCATATATGTGTTATATATAGTGTAAATAAACTATCAAAAACTACAGTAATTATAATTAATATACTGTACATAAAATATCAAAAATTACACCATATGTATGTTATTTAGTGTAAATAAAAAATCAAAAATTACAGTAAATATATATTGCACACCATATGTAAAATATCACAATCTCAACCTATATATATTATGTAATTTACATAAAATATCATAAGGACACCAATTATATCTTATATACTTTACATAAAATGTCAAAATGTACAGTAAATATATTTCATATATTGTACATATAATATTAACTAAAAGTACACCAAATACATTTTATATACTGTAAATAAAGTATCAAAAAGTACAGTAAATACATATTACATACTGTACATAAAATATCAAAAAGTACACAAAATACGTGTTACATATACTGTAAATAAACTATCAAAAACTACAGTAATTATATTTAGTATACTGTACATAAAATATCAAAAATTACACCAAATGTATATTATATACTCTTAAATATCAAAAATTACAGTAAATATATATTACACACCCTATGTAAAATATCAAAAACTACACCAAATATATATTATATAATTTACATAAAATATCAAAAGGATACCAAATATATCTTATATACTGTACATAAAATATCAAAAAGTATAGTAAATATATTTCATATGTTGTACATATAATATTTACTAAAAGTACACCAAATACATTTTATATACTGTAAATAAAATATCAAAAACTACAGTAAATATACATTACATATTGTACATAATGTATCAAAAAGTACACCAAATATGTGTTATATATACTGTAAATAAACTATCAAAGTCTACAGTAATTATGTTTAATATACAGTATATAAAATATCAAAAATTACACCAAAAGTATATTATATACTGTAAATAAAATATCAAAAATTACAGTAAATATATATTACATACTGTAAATAAAATATCAAAAATTACACCACATATGTGTTATATATACTGTAAATATCAAAAACTACAGTAATTATATTCAATGTACGGTATATAAAATATCAGAAATTACACCAAATGTAAATTATATGCTGCAAATAAAATATCAAAAAGGACAGTAAATATATACTACACACCCTATGTAAAATATCAAAAACTACACCAAATACATATTATATAATTTAGATAAAATAACAAAAGGACACCAAATATATATTATATACTGTACATAAAATATCAAAAAGTAGAGTAAATATATTTCAGATATTCTAAATGTAATATTAACTAAAAGTACACCAAATACATTTTATATACTGTAAATAAAATATCAAAAAGTACAGTAAATATATATTACATACTGTACATAAAATATCAAATAGTACACCAAATATGTGTTATATATACTGTAAATAAACTATCATAAAGTACAGTAATTATATTTAATATACTGTACAGAAAATATCAAAAATTACACCAAATGTATATTATATACTGTAAATAAAATATCAAAAGGACAGTAAATATATACTGCACACCCTATGTAAAATATCAAAAACTACACCAAATATATATTATATAATATACATAAAATATCAAAATGTCACCAAATATATCTTATACACCGTACATAAAATATCAAAAAGTACAGTAAATATATTTCATATATTGTACATATAATATTAAATAAAGTACACCAAATACATTTTATATACTGTAAATTAAATATCAAAAAGTACAGTAAATATATATTACAGACAGTACATAAAATATCAAGAAGTACACCAAATATGTGTTATATATACAGTAAATAAACTATCAAAAACTACAGTAATTATATTTCAAATATTGTACATATAATATTAACTAAAAGTACAACAAAGACATTTTATATACTGTAAATAAAATATCAAAATGTACAGTAAATATATATTACATACACTACATAAAATATCAAAAAGTACACCAAATATGTGTTATAGATACTGTAAATAAACTATCAAAAACTACAGTAATTATATTTAATGTACTGTTTAAAATATCAAAATTTACACCAAATGTATATTATATACTGTAAATAAAATATCAAAAAGTACAGTAAATATATACTACACACCCTATGTAAAATATCAAAAACTACACCAAATATACATTATATAATTTACATAAAATATCAAAAGGACACTAAATATATCTTATATACTGTACATAAAATATCAAAAAGTACAGTAAATATATTTCATATATTGTGCATATAATATTAACTAAAAGTACACCAAATACATTTTATGTACTGTAAATAGAATATCAAAAAGTACAGTAAATATATATTACATACTGTACATAAAATATCAAAAAGTACACCAAATATGTGTTATATATACTGTAAATATACTATCACAAACTACAGTAATCATATTTAATATACTGTACATAAAATTTCAAAAATTACACCAAATGTATGTTATTTACAGTAAATAAAATATCAAAAATACAGTAAATATATATTACACACCATATGTAAAATATCACAATCTACACAAAATATATATTATATAATTTACATAAAATATCAAAAGGACACCAAATATATCTTATATACTGTACATAAAATATCAAAATGTACAGTAAATATATTTCATATATTGTACATATAATATTAACTAAAAGTACATCAAATACATTTTATATACTGAAAATAAAATATCAAAAATTTCAGTAAATATATATTACGTACTGTACACAAAATATCAATAAGTACACCATATATGTGTTATATATAGTGTAAATAAACTATCAAAAACTACAGTAATTATAATTAATATACTGTACATAAAATATCAAAAATTACACCATATGTATGTTATTTAGTGTAAATAAAAAATCAAAAATTACAGTAAATATATATTGCACACCATATGTAAAATATCACAATCTCAACCTATATATATTATGTAATTTACATAAAATATCATAAGGACACCAATTATATCTTATATACTTTACATAAAATATCAAAATGTACAGTAAATATATTTCATATATTGTACATATAATATTAACTAAAAGTACACCAAATACATTTTATATACTGTAAATAAAGTATCAAAAAGTACAGTAAATACATATTACATACTGTACATAAAATATCAAAAAGTACACAAAATACGTGTTACATATACTGTAAATAAACTATCAAAAACTACAGTAATTATATTTAGTATACTGTACATAAAATATCAAAAATTACACCAAATGTATATTATATACTCTTAAATATCAAAAATTACAGTAAATATATATTACACACCCTATGTAAAATATCAAAAACTACACCAAATATATATTATATAATTTACATAAAATATCAAAAGGATACCAAATATATCTTATATACTGTACATAAAATATCAAAAAGTATAGTAAATATATTTCATATGTTGTACATATAATATTTACTAAAAGTACACCAAATACATTTTATATACTGTAAATAAAATATCAAAAACTACCGTAAATATACATTACATATTGTACATAATGTATCAAAAAGTACACCAAATATGTGTTATATATACTGTAAATAAACTATCAAAGTCTACAGTAATTATGTTTAATATACAGTATATAAAATATCAAAAATTACACCAAAAGTATATTATATACTGTAAATAAAATATCAAAAATTACAGTAAATATATATTACATACTGTAAATAAAATATCAAAAATTACACCACATATGTGTTATATATACTGTAAATATCAAAAACTACAGTAATTATATTCAATGTACGGTATATAAAATATCAGAAATTACACCAAATGTAAATTATATGCTGCAAATAAAATATCAAAAAGGACAGTAAATATATACTACACACCCTATGTAAAATATCAAAAACTACACCAAATACATATTATATAATTTAGATAAAATAACAAAAGGACACCAAATATATATTATATACTGTACATAAAATATCAAAAAGTAGAGTAAATATATTTCAGATATTCTAAATGTAATATTAACTAAAAGTACACCAAATACATTTTATATACTGTAAATAAAATATCAAAAAGTACAGTAAATATATATTACATACTGTACATAAAATATCAAATAGTACACCAAATATGTGTTATATATACTGTAAATAAACTATCATAAAGTACAGTAATTATATTTAATATACTGTACAGAAAATATCAAAAATTACACCAAATGTATATTATATACTGTAAATAAAATATCAAAAGGACAGTAAATATATACTGCACACCCTATGTAAAATATCAAAAACTACACCAAATATATATTATATAATATACATAAAATATCAAAATGTCACCAAATATATCTTATACACCGTACATAAAATATCAAAAAGTACAGTAAATATATTTCATATATTGTACATATAATATTAAATAAAGTACACCAAATACATTTTATATACTGTAAATTAAATATCAAAAAGTACAGTAAATATATATTACAGACAGTACATAAAATATCAAGAAGTACACCAAATATGTGTTATATATACAGTAAATAAACTATCAAAAACTACAGTAATTATATTTCAAATATTGTACATATAATATTAACTAAAAGTACAACAAAGACATTTTATATACTGTAAATAAAATATCAAAATGTACAGTAAATATATATTACATACACTACATAAAATATCAAAAAGTACACCAAATATGTGTTATAGATACTGTAAATAAACTATCAAAAACTACAGTAATTATATTTAATGTACTGTTTAAAATATCAAAATTTACACCAAATGTATATTATATACTGTAAATAAAATATCAAAAAGTACAGTAAATATATACTACACACCCTATGTAAAATATCAAAAACTACACCAAATACGTATTATATAATTTACATAAAATAACAAAAGGACACCAAATATATATTATATACTGTACATAAAATATCGAAAAGTACAGTAAATATATTTCATATATTCTACATGTAATATTAACTAAAAGTACACCAAATACATTTTATATACTGTAAATATAATATCAAAAAGTACAGTAAATATATGTTACATACAGTACATAAAATATCAAGAAATACACCAAATATGTGTTATATATACTGTAAATAAACTATCAAAAACTACAGTAATTATATTTCATATATTGTACATATAATATTAACTAAAAGTACACCAAATACATTTTATATTCTGAGAATAATATCTCAAAAAGTACTGTAAATGTAGATTACATACTGTACGTAAAATATCAAAAAGTACACCAAATATGTGTTATAGATACTGTAAATAAACTATCAAAAACTACAGTAACTATATTTAATATACTGTACATAAAATATCAAAAATTACACCAAATGTACATTATATACTGTAAATAAAATATTAAAAAGGACAGTAAATATATATGACACACCCTATGTAAAATATCAAAATCTACACCAAATATATATTATATAATTTACATAAAATATCAAAAGGTCACCAAATATATATTATATACTGTACTTAAAATATCAAAAAGTACAGTAAATATATTTCATATATTGTACATATAATATTAACTAAAAGTACACCAAATACATTTTATATACTGTAAATAAAATATCAAAATACAGTAAATATACATTACATACTGTACATAAAATATAAAATAGTACACCAAATATGTGTTATATATACTGTAAATAAACTATCATAAACTACAGTAATTACATTTAATATACTGTACATAAAATATCAAAAATTACACCAAATGTATATTATACACCGTAAATAAAATATCAAAAAGGACAGTAAATATATACTACACACCCTATGTAAAATATCAAAAACTACACGAAATATATATTATATAATTTACATAAAATATCAAAAGTTCACCAAATATATCTTATACACCGTACATAAAATATCAAAAAGTACAGTAAATAGATTTCATATATTGTACATATAATATTAAATAAAGTACACCAAATACATTTTATATACTGTAAGTAAAATATCAAAAACACAGTAAATATATATTACATACAGTACATAAAATATCAAGCAGTACACCAAATAAGTGTTATATATACTGTAAATAAACTATCAAAAACTACAGTAATTATATTTCATATATTGTACATATAATATTAACTAAAAGTACACCAAATACATTTTATATACTGTAAATAAAATATCAAAAATTACAGTAAATATATATTACATACACTACATAAATTATCAAAAAGTACACCAAATATGTGTTATATATGCTGTAAATAAACTATCAAAAACTACAGTAATTATATTTAATATACTCTACATAAAATATCAAAAATTACACCAAATGTATATTATATACTGTAAATAAAATATCAAAAATACAGTAAATATATACTACACACCCTATGTAAAATATCAAAAACTACACCAAATACTTATTATATAATTTACATAAAATAACAAAAGGACACCAAATATATATTATACACTGTACATAAAATATCGAAAAGTATAGTAAATTTGTTTCATATATTCTACATGTAATATTAACTAAAAGTACACCAAATACATTTTATATACTGTAAATAAAATATCAAAAAGTACAGTAAATATATATTACATACTGTACATAAAATATCAAATAGTACACCAAATATGTGTTGTATATACTGTAAATAAACTACCAAAATCTACAGTAATTATATTTAATATACTGTACATAAAATATCAAAAATTACACCAAATGTATATTTTAGACTGTAAATAAAATATCAAAAAGAAAGTAAATATATAGTACACACATTATGTAAAATATAAGAAACTACACCAAATTTATGTTATATAATTAACATAAAATATGAGAAGTACACGAAATATATCTTATATACTGTACATAAAATATGAAAAAGTACAGTAAATATAATTCATATATTGTACATATAATATTAAATAAAGTACACCAAATACATTTTATGTACTGTAATTAAAATACTAAAAGTACTGTAAATGTATATTACATACTGTACATAAAATATCAAAAAGTACACCAAATATGTGTTATATATACTGTAAATAAACTATCAAAAACTACAGTAATTATATTTAATATACTGTACATAAAATATCAAAAATTACATCAAATGTACATTATATACTGTAAATAAAATATTAAAAAGGACAGTAAATATATATGACACACCCTATGTAAAATATCAAAATCTACACAAAATATATATTATATAATTTACATAAAATATCAAAAGTACACCAAATATATATTATATACTTTACATAAAATATCAAAAAGTACAGTAAATATATTTCATATATTGTACATATAATATTAACTAAAAGTACACAAAATACATTTTATATACTGTAAATAAAATATCAAAATACAGTAAATATATATTACATACTCTACATAAAATATAAAATAGTACACAAAATATGTGTTATATATACTGTAAATAAACTATCATAAACTACAGTAATTATATTTAATATACTGTACATAAAATATCAAAAACTACACCAAATGTATATTATATACTGTAAATAAAATATCAAAAAGGACAGTAAATATGTACTACACACCCTATGTAAAATATCAAAATCTACACCAAATATATATTATATAATTTACATAAAATATCAAAAGGTCACCAAATATATCTTATACATCGTACATAAAATATCAAAAGGTACAGTAAACATATTTCATATATTCTACATATAGTATTAAATAAAGTACACCAGATACATTTTATATACTGTAAATAAAATATCAAAATGTACAGTAAATATATATTACATACAGTACATAAAATATCAAGAAGTACACCAAATATGTGTTATATACACTGTAAATAAACTATCAAAAACTACAGTAATTATATTTCATATATTGTACATATAATATTAACTAAAAGTACACCAAATACATTTTATATACTGTAAATAAAATATCAAAATACTGTAAATGTATATTACATACTGTACATAAAATATCAAAAAGTACACCAAATATGTGTTATATATACTGTAAATAAACTATCAAAAACTACAGTACCTATATGTAATATACTGTACATAAAATATCAAAAATTACACCAAATGTATATTATATACTCTAAATAAAATATCAAAATTACATTAAATATATTTTACACACCCTATGTAAAATATCAAAAACTACACCAAATATATATTATACAATTTACTTAAAATATCAAAAGGCCACAAAATATAACTTATATACTGTACATAAAATATCAAAAAGAACAGTAAATATGTTTCATATATTGTACATATAATATTAACTAAAAGTACACCAATTACATTTTATATACTGTAAATAAAATATCAAAAATTTCAGTAAATATATATTACATAATGTTCATAAAATATGAAAAAATACACCAAATATGTGTTATATATACTGTAAATAAACTATCAAACACTACAGTAATCATATTTAATATAGTGTACATAAAATCTCAAAAATTACACCAAATGTATATTATATACTCCAAATAATATATGAAAAAGGACAGCAAATATATATTACACCCTATGTAAAATATCAAAATCTACACCAAATATATATTATATAATTTACATAAAATATCAAAAGTACACCAAATATATATTATATACTGTACATAATATATCAAAAAGTACAGTAAATATATTTCATATATTGTACATACAATATTAACTAAAAGTACACCAAATACATTTTATATACTGTAAATAAAATATCAAAATACAGTAAATATATATTACATACTCTACATAAAATATCAAAAAGTACACCAAATATGTGTTATATATACAGTAAATAAGCTATCAAAAACTACAGTAATTATATTTAATATACTCTACATCAAATATCTAAAATTACACCAAATATTTGTTATATATACTGTAAATAAACTATCAAAAACTACAGTAATTATATTTAATATACTGTACATAAAATATAAAAAATTACACCAAATGTATATTATATACTGTAAATAAAATATCGAAAAGGAAAGTAAATATCTATGACACACCCTATGTAAAATATCAAAAACTACACCAAATATATATTATAAAATTTATATAAAATATCAAATGGACACCAGATATATCTTATATACTGTACATAATATATCAAAAAGTACAGTAAATACATTTCATATATTGTGCATATAATATTAACTAAAAGTACACCAAATACATTTTATATACTGTAAATAAAATATCAAAAAGGACAGTAAATATATAATACATACTGTACATAAAATATCAAAAAGTACACCAAATATGTGTTGTACATACTGTAAATAAACTATCAAAAACTACAGTAATTATATTTCATATATTGTACATATAATATTAACTAAAAGTACACCAAATACATTTTATATACTGTAAATAAAATATCATATAGTACAGTAAATATATATTACATACACTACATAAAATATCAGAAAGTAAACCAAATATGTGTTATATATACTGTAAATAAACTATCAAAAACTACAGTAATTATATTTAGTATACTCTACATAAAATATCAGAAATTACACCAAATATATATTTTAGACTGTAAATAAAATATCAAAAAGGAAAGAAAATATATAGTACACACCCTATGTAAAATATCAAAAACTACACCAAATTTATGTTATATAATTAACATAAAATGTGAAAAGGACACCAAATATATCTTATATACTGTACATAAAATATCAAAAAGTACAGTAAAGATAATTCATATATTGTACATATAATACTAACTAAAAGTACACCAAATACATTTTATATACTGTGAATAAAATATCAAAAAGTACTCTAAATGTATATTACATACTGTACATAAAATATCAAAAAGTACAGCAAATATTTGTCATATATACTGTAAATAAACTATCAAAATCTACAGTAATTATATTTAATATACTGTACATAAAATATCAAAAATTACACCAAATGTATATTATATACTGTAAATAAAATATCAGAAAGAACAGTAAATATATATGACACACCCTATATAAAATATCAAAAACTACACCAAAGATATATTATATAATTTACATAAAATATCAAAAGGACACCAAATATATCTTATAAACTGTACATAAAATATCAAAAAGTACAGTAAACATATTTCATATATTGTACAAGTAATATTAACTAAAAGTACACCAAATATATTTTATATACTGTAAATAAAGTATCAAAAACTACAGTAATTATATTTAATATTCTGTACATAAAATATGAAAAATTACGCCAAATGTATATTATATACTCTAAATAAAAGATGAAAAAGGGCAGTAAATATATGTTACACTCTGTGTGAAATATCAAAAACTACACCAATTATATATTATATAATTTACATAAAATATCAAAAGGACACCAAATATAGATTATATACTGTACATAAAATATCAAAAAGTACAGCAAATATATTTCATATATTGTACATATAATATTAACTAAAAGTACCCCAAATATATTTTATATAGTGTAAATAAATATCAAAAAGTTCAGTAAATACATATTACTTACTGTACATAAAATATCAAAAAGTACACCAAATATGTGTTATATATACTGTAAATAAACTATAAAAAACTACAGTAATTACATTTAATATACTGTACATAAAAAATCAAATATTACACCAAATGTATATTATATACTCTAAATAAATATGAAAAAGAACAGTAAATATATATTACACTCTATGCAAAATATCAAAAACTACACGAAATATATATTATATAACTTACATAAAATATCAAAAGGACAAAAAATATAGATTATATACTGTACATAAAATATCAAAAAGTACATTAAATATATTTAATATATTGTACATATAATATTAACTAAAATTACACCAAATACATTTTATATACTGTAAATATAATATCAAAAAGTACAGTAAATATATATTACATACAGTACATAAAGTAACAAAAAGTACACCAAATATGTGTTATATATACTGTAAATAAACTATCAAAAACTACAGTAATTATATTTAATATACTGTATATAAAATATCAAAAATTACACCAAATGTACATTATATACAGTAAATAAAATATCAAAAAAGACAGTAAATATATATGACACACCCTATGTAAAATACCAAAATCTACACCAAATATATATTATATAATTTACATAAAATTTCAAAAGTACACCAAATATATATTATATAGTGTACATAATATATCAAAAAGTACAGTAAATATATTTCATATATTGTACATATAATATTAACTAAAAGTACACCAAATACATTTTATATACTGTAAATAAAATATCAAAATTCAGTAAATATATATTACATACTCTACATAAAATATAAAAAATTACACCAAATATGTGTTATATATACTGTAAATAAACTATCAAAATCTTCACTAATTATATTTAATATAATGTACATAAAATATCAAAAATTACACCAGATGTATATTATATACTGTAAATAAAATATCAAACAGGAAAGTAACTATATATGACACACACTATGTAAAATATCAAAAACTACACTAAATATATATTATATAATTTATATAAAATATCAAAAGGACACCAGATTTATCTTATATACTGTACATAAAATATCAAAAAGTACAGTAAATACATTTAATATATTGTGCATGTAATATTAACTAAAAGTACACCACATACATTTTATATACTGTAAATAATTATCAAAAAGTACATTAAATATATATTACATACTGTATATAAAATGTCAAAAAGTACACCAAATATGTGTTATATATACTGTAAATAAACTATCAAAAACTACAGTAATTATATTTCATATATTGTACATATAATATTAACTTAAAGTATACTAAATACATTTTATATAGTGTAAATAAAATATCAAAATGTACAGTAAATACATATTACATACACTTCATAAAATATCAAAAAGTACACCAAATATGTGATATATATACTGTAAATATACTATCAAAAACTACAGTAATTATATTTAATATACTGTACATAAAATATCAAAAATTACACCAAATGTATATTATATACTGTAATTAAATTATCAAAAAGTACAGTAAATATATATTACACACCCTATGTAAAATATCTAAAACTACACCAAATATATACTATATAATTTACATAAAATATCAAAAGGCCACCAAAGATATCTTATATTCTGTACATAAAATATCAAAAACTACAGTAAATATGTTTCATATATTGTACATATAATATTAACTAAAAGTACACCAAATACATTTTATATACTTTAAATAAAATTTAAAATATTTCAGTAAATATATATTACATACTCTACATAAAATATCAAAAAGTACACCAAATATGTGTTATATATACTGTAAATAAAGTATCAAAAACTACAGTAATTATATTTAATATACTGTACATAAAATATGAAAAATTACGCCAAATGCGTATTATATACTCTAAATAAAAGATGAAAAATGGCAGTAAATATATGTTACACTCTGTGTGAAATATCAAAATCTACACCAATTATATATTATATAATTTACATAAAATATCACAAGGACACCAAATATAGATTATATACTGTACATAAAATATCAAAAAGTACAGCAAATATATTTCATATATTGTACATATAATATTAACTAAAAGTACCCCAAATATATTTTATGTAGTGTAAATTAAATATCAAAAAGTACAGTAAATATGTATTACATACTGTTCATAAAATATCAAAAAGTATACCAAATATGAGTTATATATACTGTAAATAAACTATCAAAAACTGCAGTAATTATATTTAATATACTGTACATAAAATATCAAAAATTACACCAAATGTATATTATATACTGTAAATAAAATATCAAAAAGTACAGTAAATATATACTACACACCCTATGTAAAATATCAAAAACTACACCAAATATATATTATATAATTTACATAAAATATCAAAAGTTCACCAAATATACCTTATACACCGTACATAAAATATCAAAATGTACAGTAAATATATTTCATATATTGTACATATAATATTAAATAAAGTACACCAAATACATTTTATATACTGTAAATAAAATATCCAAAAGTACAGTAAATATATATTACATACAGTACATAAAATATCAAGAAGTACACCAAATATGTTTTATATATACTGTAAATAAACTATCAAAAACTACAGTAATTCTATTTCATATATTGTACATATAATATTAACTAAAAGTACACCAAATACATTTTAAATACTGTAAATAAAATATCAAAAAGTTCAGTAAATATATGTTACATACACTACATAAAATATCAAAAAGTACACCAAATATGTGTTATATATACTGTAAAGAAACTATCAAAAACTACAGTAATTATATTTAATATACTGTACATAAAATATCAAAAATTACACCAAATGTATATTATACACTGTACATAAAATATCAAAAAGGACAGTAAATATATATGCTACACACCCTATGTAAAATATCAAAAACTACAACAAATATATATTATATAATTTACATAAAACACCAAAAGGACACCAAATATATCTTATATACTGTACATAAAATATCAAAAATTACAGTAAATATATTTCATCTATTGTACATATAATATTAACTAAAAGTACACCAAATACATTTTATATACTGTAAATAAAATATCAAAAAGTACAGTAAATATATATTACATACAGTACATAAAATATCAAAAAGTACACCAAATATGTGTTATATATACTGTAAATAAACTATGAAAAACTACAGAAATTATATTTAATATACTGTACATATAATATCAAAAATTACACCAAATGTATATTATATACTCTAAATAAAATATGAAAAAGGACACTAAATATATATTACATTCTTTGTAAAATATCAAAAACTACACCAAATATATATTATATAATTTACATAAAATATCAAAAGTACACCAAATATATATTATATACTGTACATAAAATATCAAAAAGTACAGTCAATATATTTCATATATTGTACAAATAATATTAACTAAAAGTACACCAAGTACATTTTATATACTGTAAATAAAATATCAAAATACAGTAAATATATATTACATACTCTACATAAAATATCAAAAAGTACACCAAATATGTGTTATATGTACTGTAAATAAACTATCATAAACTACAGTAATTATATTTAATATACTGCACATAAAATATCAACAATTACACCAAATGTATATTATATACAGTAAATGAAATATCAAAAAGACAGTAAATATATACTACACACCCTATGTTAAATATCAAAACTACACCAAATATATATTATATAATTTACATAAAATATCAAAAGGTCGCCAAATATATCTTATACACCGTACATAAAATATCAAAAAGTACAGTAAACATATTTCATATATTGTACATATAATATTAAATAAAGTACACCAAACACATTTTATATACTGTAAATAAAATATCAAATATTACAGTAAATATATATTACATACAGTACATAAAATATCAAGAAGTACACCGAATATGTGTTATATATACTGTAAATAAACTATCAAAAACTACAGTAATTATATTTCATATATTGTACATATAATATTAACTAAAAGTACACCAAATACATTTTATATACTGTAAATAAAATATCAAAAAGTAGAGTAAATATGTATTACATACACTACATAAAATATCAAAAAGTACACCAAATATGTGTTATATATACTGTAAATAAACTATCAAAAACTACAGTAATTATATTTAATATACTGTTCATAAAATATCAAAATTACACCAAATGTATATTATATACTGTAAATAAAATGTCAAAAAGGACAGTAAATATATACTACACACCCTATGTAAAATATCAAAAACTACACTATAATTATAAATTATAATATATATATAATTTTATATATATTATAAAATTATATAAAATTATATATAATTTAATGTGAATTATCTATATTATATAATTTATATAAAATACAAAAAGGACACCAAATATATCTTATATACTGTACATAAAATATCAAAAAGTACAGTAAATATATTTCATATATTGTACATATAATATTAAGTAAAATACAACAAATACATTTTATATACTGTAAATAAAATATCAAAATGTACAGTAAATATATATTACATACAGTACATAAAATACCAAAAAGTACAACAAATATGTGTTATATATTCTGTAAATAAACTGTCAAAAACTACAGAAATTATATTTAATATACTGTACATGAAATATCAAAAATCACACCAAACGTATATTATATACTCTAAATAAAATATGAAAAAGGACAGTAAATATATATTACACTCTATGTAAAATATCAAAAGCTACAGGAAATATATATTATATAATTTACATTAAATATCAAAAGTACACCAAATATATATTATATACTCTACATAAAATATCAAAAAGTACAGTAAATATATTTCATATATTGTACATATAGTATTAACTAAAAGTACACCAAATACATTTTATATACAGTAAATAATATATCAAAATACAGTAAATATATATTACATACTCTTCATAAAATAACAAAAATACACCAAATATGTGTTATATATACTATAAATAAACTATCATAAACTACAGTGATTATATTTACTATACTGTACATAAAATATCTAAAATTACACCAAATGTATATTATATACTGTAAATAAAATATCAAAAAGGACAGTAAATATATACTACACACCCTATGTAAAATATCAAAAACTACACAAAATATATATTATATAATTTACATAAAATATCAAAAGGACACCAAATATATCTTATACACCGTACATAAAATATCAAAAAGTACAGTAAATATATTTCATATATTGTACATATAATATTAAATAAAGTACACCAAATATATTTTATATACTGTAAATAAAATATCAAAAAGTACAGTAAATATATATGACATACAGCACATAAAATATCAAGAGGTACACCAAATATGTGTTATATATACTGTAAATAAACTATCAAAAACTACAGTAATTATATTTCATATATTGTACATTTAATATTATCTAAAAGTACACCAAATACATTTTATATACTGTAAATAAAATATCAAAAATACAGTAAATATATATTACATACACTATATAAAATATCAAAAAGTACACCAAATATGAGTTATATATACTCTAAATAAACTATCAAAAACTACAATAATTATATTTAATATACTGTACATAAAAAATCAAAAATTACACCAAATGTATATTATATACTCTAAATAATTATTATAAAGGACAGTAAATATATATTACACTCTATGCAAAATATAAAAATCTACACCAAATATATATTATATAATTTACATAAAATATAAAAGGGACACCAAATATAGAGTATATAGTGTACATAAAATATCAAAAAGTACATTAAATATATTTCATATATTGTACATATAATATTAACTAAAATTACACCAAATACACTTTATATACTGTAAATAAAATATCAAAAAGTACAGTAAATATTTATTACATACAGTACATAAAATATCAAAAAGTACACCAAATATGTGTTATAAATACTGTAAATAAACTATCAAAAACTGCAGTAATTATGTTTAATATAATGTACATAAAATATCAAAAATTACACCAAATGTATATTATATACTGTAAATAAAATACCAAATTACAGTAAATATATATTACATACAGTTCATAAAATATCAAAAATTACAACAAATATGTGTTATATATACTGTAAATAAACTATCAAATCTACAGTAATTATATTTAATATACTGTACATAAAATATCGAAAATTACACCAAATATATATTATATACTGTAAACAAAATATCAAAATGTACAGTAAATATATACTACACTCCCTATGTAAAATATCAAAAACTACACCAAATATATATTATATAATTTACATAAAATACCAAAAGGACACCAAATATATATTATATACAGTACATTAAATATCGAAAAGTACAGTAAATATATTTCATATATTCTACATGTAATATTATCTAAAAGTACACCAAATACATTTTATATAATGTAAATAAAATATCAAAAATACAGTAAATATATATTGCATACTGTACATAAAATATCAAAAAGTACACCAAATATGTGTGATATATATTGTAAATAAACTATCAAAATCTACAGTAATTATATTTAATATACTATACATAAAATATCAAATATTACACCAAATGTATATTTTAGACTGTAAATAAAATATCAAAAAGGAAAGTAAATATATAGGACACACCCTATGTAAAATATCAAAAACTACACCAAATTTATATAATATAATTTACAAAAAATATCAAAAGGACAGCAAATATAGATTATATACTGTACATAAAATATCAAAAAGTACATTAAATATATTTCATATATTGTACATATAATATTAACTAAAAGTACACCAAATGCATTTTATATACTTTAAATAATATATCAAAATAGAGTAAATATATATTACATACTCTACATAAAATATCAAAATGTACACCAAATATGTGTTATATATACTGTAAATAAACTATCAAAAACTACAGTAATTATATTTAATATACTCTACATAAAATATCAGAAATTACACCAAATATTTGTTATATATACTGTAAATAAACTATCAAAAACTACAGTAATTTTATTCAATATACTGTACATAAAGTATAAAAAATTACACCAAATGTATATTATATACTGTAAATAAAATATCAAAAAGGAAAGCAAATATATATGACACACCCTATGTAAAATATCAAAAACTACACCAAATATATAATATAATTTATATAAAATATCAAAAGCACACCAGATATATTTTATATACTGTACATAAAATATCAAAAAGTACAGAAAATACATTTCATATATTGTGCATATAATATTAATTAAAGTACACCAAATACATTTTATATACTGTAAATAAAATATCAAAAAGACAGTAAATATATATTACACACTGTACATAAAATATCAAAAAGTACACCAAATATATGTTTTATACACTGTAAATAAACTAACAAAAGCTACAGTAATTATATTTAATATACTGTACATAAAATATCAAAAATTACACCAGATGTATATTATATACTGTAATTAAATTATCAGAAAGTACAGTAAATATATATTACACACCCTATGTAAAATATCAAAAACTACACCATATATATATTATATAATTTACATAACATATCTAAAGGCCAAAAAATATATCTTATATACTGTACATAAAATATCAAAAAGTACAGTAAATATGATTCATATATTGTTCATATAATATTAACTAAAAGCTCACCAAATACATTTTATATACTGTAAATAATATTTCAAAAAGTACAGTAAATATATATTACATAATGTACATAAAATATCAAAAAGTACACCAAATATGTGTTATATATACTGTAAATAAAGTGTAAAAACTACAGTAATTATATTTAATATACTGTACATAAAATATCAAAAATTACACCAAATGTGTATTATATACTGTAATTACAATATCAAAAAGTACAGTAAATATATATTACACACCCTATGTAAAATATCAAAAACTACACCAAATATATATTATATAATTTATATGATATATCAAAAGACCACCAAATATATCTTATGTACTGTACATAAAATATCAAAAACTACAGTAAATATGTTTCATATACTGTACATATAATATTAACTAAAAGTACACCAATTACATTTTATATACTGTAAAGAAAATTTCAAAAAGTACAGTAAATATATATTACATAATCTATATAAAATATCAAAAAGTACACCAAATATGTGTTAGATATACTGTAAATAAACTATCAAAAACTACAGTAATTATGTTTAATATACTGTACATAAAATATCAAAAATTACACCAAATGTATATTATATACTATAAATAAATACGAAAAAGGACAGTAAATATATATTACACTCTATGCAAAATATCAAAAACTACACCAAATGTATATTATATAATTTACATAAAATATCAAAAGGACACCAAATATAGATTATATACTGTACATAAAATATCAAAAAGTACTGTAAATATATTTCATATATTCTACATGTAATATTAACTAAAAGTACACCAAATACATTTTATAAACTGTAAATAAAATATCAAAATACAGAAAATATATATTACATACTGTACATAAAATATCAAATAGTACACCAAATATGTGTTATATATAGTGTAAATAAACTACCAAAATCTACAGTAATTATATTTAATATACTGTAAATAAAATATCAAAAATTACACCAAATGTATATTTTAGACTGTAAATAAAGTATCAAAAAGGAAAGTAAATATATAGTACACACCCTATGGAAAGTATCAAAAACTACACCAAATTTATATTATATAATTAACATAAAATATGAAAAGGACACCAAATATATCTTCTATACTGTACATAAAATATCAGAAAGTACAGTAAATATATTTCATATAATGTACATATAATATTAACTAAAAGTACACCAAATACATTTTATATACTGCAGATAAAATATCAAAAAGTACAGTAAATATATATTACATACTGTACATAAAATATCAAAAAGTACACCAAATATGTGTTACATATACTGTAAATAGACTATAAAAAACTACAGTAATTATATTTAATATACTGTACATAAAATATCAAAAATTACACCAAATGTATATTATATACTGTAAAATAATATCAAAAAGGACAGTGAATATATATTACACTCTATGTAAAATATCAAAAACAGCAAATATATATTATGTAATTTACATAAAATATCAAAAGTACACCATATATATCTTATATACTGTACATAAAATATCCAAATAGTACAGTAAATATATTTCATATATTGTACATATAATATTAACTAAAAGTACACCAAATATATTTTATATACTGTAAATAAAATATCAAAAATACAGTAAATATATATTACATACTGTACAGGAATATCAAAAAGTACACCAAATATTTGTTATATATACTGTAAATAAACTATCAAAAACTACAGTAATTACATTTAATATACTGTTTATAAAATATCAAAAATTACACCAAATGTATATCATGTACTCTAAATAAAATATGAAAAAGGACAGTAAATCTATATTATGCACCCTGTGTAAAATATCAAAAACTACACCAAATATATATTATATAATTTACATAAAATATCAAAAGTACACCAAATGTATATTATACACTGTAAATAAAATATCAAATAGTACAGTAAATATATTTCATATATTGTATACATAATATTAACTAAAAGTACACCAAATACATTTTCTATACTGTAAATAAAATATCAAAAAGCACAGTAAATATATATGACACACCTGTGTAAAATATCAAAAACTACACCAAACATATATTATATAATTTACATAAAATATCAAAAGGACACAAAATATATCTTATATACTGTACATGAAATATCAAAAAGTACAGTAAATATATTCATTATATTGTACATATAATATTAAACAAAAGTACACGAAATACATTTTATATAGTGAAAATAAAATATCAAAAAGTACAGTAAATATATATTACATACTGTACATAAAATATCAAAAAGTACACCAAATATGTGTTATATATACTGTAAATAAACTATCAAAAACTACAGTAATTATATTTAATATACATTAAATAAAATATCAAAAATTACACCAAATGTATATTATTTACTGTAAATAAACTATCAAAAAGTACAGTAAATATATATTACACAACCTATGTAAAATATCACAAACTACACCGAATATATATTATATAATTTACATAAAATATCAAAAGGACACCAAATATACCTTATATACTGTACATAAAATATCAAAAAGTACAGTAAATATATTTCATGTATTGTAGATATATTAACTAAAAGTACACCAAATACATTTTATATACCCTAAATAAAATTTCAAAAACTACAGTAAATATATATTACATCCTTACATAAAATATCAAAATGTACACCAAATATGTGCAATATATACTGTAAATAAATTATCAAAAACTACAGTAATTATATTTAATATACTGTACATAAAATATAAAAAATTACACCAAATGTATATTATATACTCTAATTAAAATATGAAAAAGGACAGTAAATATATAATACACTCTATGTAAATTATCAAAAACTACACCAACTATATATTATATAATTTACATAATATATCAAAAGGACACCAAATATATATTATACACTGTACATAAAATATCAAAATGTACAGTAAATATATTTCATATATTGTGCATATAATATTAACTAAAAGTACACCAAATACATTTTATAGCCTGTAAATAAAATATCAAAAAGTACAGAAAATATATATTACATACTGTGCATAAAATATCAAAATGTACACCAAATAAGTGTTATATATACTGTAAATAAACTATCAAAAACTACAATAATTATATTTAATATACTGTACATAAAATATCCAAAATGACACCAAATGTACATTATATACTGTAAATAAAATATCAAAAAGACAGTAAATATATACTACATACCCTATGTAAAATATCAAAACTACACCAAATATATATTATATAATTTACATAAAATAACAAAAGGACACCAAATGTATCTTATATACTGTACATAAAATATCAAAAGGTACAGTAAATATGTTTCATATATTGTACATATACTATTAACTAAAAGTACACCAAATACATTTTATAAACTGTAAATAAAATATCAACAAGTACAGTAAATATATATTACATACTGTACATAAAATATCAAAAAGTACACCAAATATGTGTTATCTATACTGTAAATAAACTATCAAAAACTACAGTACATATATTTAATATACTGTACATAAAATATCTAAAATTACACCAAATATTTGTTATATATACTGTAAATAAACTATCAAAAACTACAGTAATTATATTTAATATACTGTACATAAAATATAAAAAATTACACCAAATGTATATTATATACTGTAAATAATATATCAAAAAGGAAAGTAAATATCTATGACACACCCTATGTAAAATATCAAAAACTACACCAAATATATATTATAAAATTTATATAAAATATCAAATGGACACCAGATATATCTTATATACTCTACATAAAATATCAAAAAGTATAGTAAATACATTTCATATATTGTGCATATAATATTAACTAAAAGTACACCAAATACATTTTATATACTGTAAATAAAATATCAAAAAGGACAGTAAATATATAATACATACTGTACATAAAATATCAAAAAGTACACCAAATATGTGTTATACATACTGTAAATAAACTATCAAAAACTACAGTAATTATATTTCATATATTATACATATAATATTAACTAAAAGTACACCAAATACATTTTATATACTGTAAATAAAATATCATATAGTACAGTAAATATATATTACATACACTACATAAAATATCAGAAAGTAAACCAAATATGTGTTATATATACTGTAAATAAACTATCAAAAACTACAGTAATTATATTTAATATACTCTACATAAAATATCAGAAATTACACCAAATGTATATTTTAGACTGTAAATAAAATATCAAAAAGGAAAGAAAATATATAGTACACACCCTATGTAAAATATCAAAAACTACACCAAATTTATGTTATATAATTAACATAAAATGTGAAAAGGACACCAAATATATCTTATATACTGTACATAAAATATCAAAAAGTACAGTAAAGATAATTCATATATTGTACGTATAATATTAACTAAAAGTTCACCAAATACATTTTATATACTGTGAATAAAATATCAAAAAGTACTCTAAATGTATATTACATACTGTACATAAGATATCAAAAAGTACACCAAATATTTGTCATATATACTGTAAATAAACTATCAAAATCTACAGTAATTATATTTAATATACTGTACATAAAATATCAAAAATTACACCAAATGTATATTATATACTGTAAATAAAATATCAGAAAGAACAGTAAATATATATGACACACCCTATATAAAATATCAAAAACTACAACAAACATATATTTTATAATTTACATAAAATATCAAAAGGACTCCAAATATATCTTATACACTGTACATAAAATATCAAAAAGTACAGTAAACATATTTCATATATTGTACAAGTAATATTAACTAAAAGTACACCAATTATATTTTATATACTGTAAATAAAGTATCAAAAACTACAGTAATTATATTTTATATACTGTACATAAAATATGAAAAATTACGCCAAATGTATATTATATACTCTAAATAAAAGATGAAAAAGGGCAGTAAATATATGTTACACTCTGTGTGAAATATCAAAAACTACACCAATTATATATTATATAATTTACATAAAATATAAAAAGGACACCAAATATAGATTATATACTGTACATAAAATATCAAAAGTACAGCAAATATATTTCATATATTGTACATATAATATTAACTAAAAGTACCCCAAATATATTTTATATAGTGTAAATAAATATCAAAAAGTTCAGTAAATACATATTGCATACTGTACATAAAATATCAAAAAGTACACCAAATATGTGTTATATATACTGTAAATAAACGATAAAAAACTACAGTAATTACATTTAATATACTGTACATAAAAAATCAAAAATTACACCAAATGTATAGTATATACTCTAAATAAATATGAAAAAGAACAGTAAATATATATTACACTCTATGCAAAATATCAAAAACTACACGAAATATATATTATATAACTTACATAAAATATCAAAAGGACACAATATATAGATTATATACTGTACATAAATTATCAAAAAGTACATTAAATATATTTAATATATTGTACATATAATATTAACTAAAATTACACCAAATACATTTTATATACTGTAAATATAATATCAAAAAGTACAGTAAATATATATTACATACAGTACATAAAGTAACAAAAAGTACACCAAATATGTGTTATATATACTGTAAATAAACTATCAAAAACTACAGTAATTATATTTAATATACTGCACATAAAATATCAAAAATTACACCAAATGTACATTATATACTCTAAATAAAATATCAAAAAAGACAGTAAATATATACTACACTCCCTATGTAAAATACCAAAATCTACACCAAATATATATTATATAATTTACATAAAATTTCAAAAGTACACCAAATATATATTATATAGTGTACATAATATATCGAAAAGTACAGTAAATATATTTCATATATTCTACATGTAATATTAACTAAAAGTACACCAAACACATTTTATATACTGTAAATAAAATATCAAAAAGTACAGTAAATATACATTACATACTGTACATAAAATATAAAAAATTACACCAAATATGTGTTATATATACTGTAAATATACTATCAAAATCTACAGTAATTATATTTAATATACAGTACATAAAATATCAAAAATTACACCAAATGTATATTTTAGACTGTAAATAAAATATCAAAAAGGAAAGTAAATATATAGTACACACCCTATGTGAAATATGAAAAACTACACCAAATTTATGTTATATAATTTACATAAAATATCAAAAGGACACCAAATATAGATTATATACTGTACATAAAATATCAAAATGTACATTAAATATATTTTATATATTGTACATATAATATTAACTAAAAGTACACCAAATACATTTTATATACTGTATATAAAATATCAAAAAGTACAGTAAATATATATTACATACAGTACATAAAGTATCAAAAAGTACACCAAATATGTGTTATATATCCTGTAAATAAACTATCAAAAACTACAGTAAATATGTTTAATATACTGTACATAAAATATCAAAAATTACTCCAAATATACATTATATACTGTAAACAAAATATCAAAAAGACAGTAAATATATGACACACCCTATGAAAATATCAAAATCTACACCAAATATATATTATATAATTTACATAAAATATCAGAAGTACACCAAATATATATTATATACTGTATATAATATATCAAAAAGTACAGTAAATATATTTCATATATTGTACATTTAATATTAACTTAAAGTACACCAAATACATTTTATATACTGTAAATAAAATATCAAAATACTGTAAATATATATTACATACTCTACATAAAATATCAAAAGTACACCAAATATGTGTTATATATGCTGTAAATAAACTATCAAAAACTACAGTAATTATATTTAATATACTGTACATAAAATATAAAAAATTACACCAAATGTATATTATATACTGTAAATAAAATATCAAAAAGGAATGTAAATACATATGACACACACTATGTAAAATATCAAAAACTACACCAAATATATATTATATAATTTATATAAAATATCAAAAGGACACCAGATATATCTTATATACTGTACATAAAATATCAAAAAGTACAGTAAATACATTTCATATATTGTGCATATAATATTAACTAAAAGTTCACCGAATACATTTTATATACTGTAAATAAATTATCCAAAAGGACAGTAAATATATGTTACATACTGTATATAAAATATCAAAAGGTACACCAAATATGTGTTATACATACTGTAAATAAACTATAAAAAACTACAGTAATTATATTTCATATATTGTGCATATAATATTAACTAAAAGCACACCAAATACATTTTATATACTGTAAATTAAATATCATAAAGTACAGTAAATATATATTACATACACTACATAAAATATCAAAAAGTACTCCAAATATGTGTTATATATACTGTAAATAAACTATCAAAAACTACAGTAATTATATTTAATATACTCTACATAAAATATCAAAAAGTACACCGAATATGTGTTATATATACTGTACATAAACTATCAAAAACTGCAGTAATTATATTTAATATACTGTACATAAAATATAAAAAATTACACCAAATGTATATTATATACTGTAAATAAAATATCAAAAAGACAGTAAATATATATGACACACCCTATGTAAAATATCAAATTCTACACCTAATAAATATTATATAATTTACATAAAATATCAAAAGTACACCAATTATATATTATATACTGTACATAAAATATCAAAATTTACAGTAAATGTATTTCATATATTGTACATATAATATTAACTAAAAGTAAACCAAATACATTTTATATACTGTAAATAAAATGTCAAAATACAGTAAATATATATTACATACTCTACATAAAATATCAAAAAGTACACCAAATATGTGTTTTATAAACTGTAAATAAACTATCAAAAACTACAGTAATTATATTTAATATACTGTAAGTAAAATGTCAAAAATTACACCAAGAGTATATTATATACTCTATATAAAAGATGAAAAAGGACAGTAAATATATATTACACTCTGGGTGAAATATCAAAAACTACACAAATTATATATTATATAATTTTCATAAAATATCAAAAGGACAGCAAATATATATTATATACTGTACATAAAATATCAAAAAGTACAGCAAATATATTTCATATATTTTACATATAACATTAACTAAAAGTCCACCAAATATATTTTATATAGTGTAAATAAAATATCAAAAAGTACAGTAAATACATATTACATACTGTACATAAAATATCAAATAGTACACCAAATGTGTGTTATATATACTGTAAATAAAGTATGAAAAACTACACTAATTATATTTAATATACGGTTCATAAAATATAAAAATTACACCAAATGTATATTATATACTCTAATTAAAATATCAAAAAGTACAGTAAATATATATTACACACCCTATGTAAAATATCAAAAACTACACCAAATATATATTATATAATTTACATAATATTTAAAAGACCACCAAATATATCTTATATAGTGTACATAAAATATCTAAAACTACAGTAAATATGTTTCATATATTGTACATATAATATTAACTAAAAGTACACCAAATATATTTTATATACTGTAAATATTTCAAAAAGTACAGTAAATATATATTACATACTGTATATAAAATGTCAAAATTACACCAAATATGTGTTATATATACGGTAAATAAACTATCAAAAACTACAGTAATTATCTTTAATGTACTGTACATAAAATATCAAAAATTACACCAAATGTATATTATATACTCTAAATAAAAGATGAAAAATGACAGTAAATATATATTACACTCTGTGTGAAATATCAAAAACTACACCAATTATATACTATATAATTTACATAAAATATCAAAAGGACACCAAATATAGATTATATACTGTACATAAAATATCAAAAAGTACAGCACATATATTTCATATATTGTACATATAATATTAACTAAAAGTACACCAAATACATTTTATATACTGTAAAGAAAATTTCATAATACAGTAAATATATATTACAAACTCTACATAAAATATCAAATAGTACACCAAATATGTGTTATATATACTGTAAATAAACTATCAAAAACTACAGTAATTATATTTAATATACTGTACATAAAATATCAAAAATTACACCAAATGTATATTATATACTGTAAATAAAATATCAAAAAGTACAGTAAATATATACTACACACCCTATGTAAAATATTAAAAACTACGCCAAATACATATTATATAATTTACATAAAATATCAAAAGGACACCAAATATATATTATATACTGTACATAAAATATCGAAAAGTACAATAAAGATATTTCATATATTCTACATGTAATATTAACTAAAAGTACACCAAATACATTTTATATACTGTAAATAAAATATCAAAAAGTACAGTAACTATATATTACATACTGTACATAAAATATCAAATGGTACACCAAATATGTGTTATATATACTGTAAATAAACTATCATAAACCACAGTAATTATATTTAATATACTGTACATTAAATATCAAAAATTACACCAAATGTATATTATGTACTGTAAATAAAATATCAAAAAGGACAGTAAATATATACTACACACCCTATGAAAAATATCAATTCTACACCAAATGTATATTATATAATTTCCATAAAATATCAAAAGGTCACCAAATATATCTTATACACCGTACATAAAATATCAAAAAGTACAGTAAATATATTTCATATATTGTACATATAATATTAAATAAAGTACACCAAATACATTCTCTATACTGTAAATAAAATATCAAAAAGTACAGTAAATATATATTACATACAGTACATAAAATATCAAGAAGTACACCAAATATGTGTTATATATACTGTAAATATACTATCAAAAACTACAGTAATTATATTTCATATATTGTACACATAATATTAACTAAAAGTACACCAAACACATTTTATATACTGTAAATAAAATATAAAAAAGTACAGTAAATATATATTACATACACTACATTAAATATCAAAAAGTACACCAAACATGTGTTATATATACTGTAAATAAAGTATCAAAAACTACAGTAATTATATTTAATATCCTGTACATAAAATATCAAAAATTACACCAAAAGTATACTATATACTGTAAATAAAATATCAAAAAGTACAGTAAATATATACTACACACCCTATGTAAAATATTAAAAACTACACCAAATACATATTATATAATTTACATAAAATAACAAATGGACACCAAATATATATTATATACTGTACATAAAATATCGAAAAGTACAGTAAATATATTTCACATATTCTACATGTAATATTAACTAAAAGTACACCAAATACATTTTATATACTGTAAATAAAATATCAAAAAGTACAGTAAATATATATTACATACTGTACATAAAATATCAAATAGTACACCAAATATGTGTTATATATACTGTAAATAAACTATCAAAATCTACAGTAATTATACTTAATATACTGTACATAAAATATCAAAAATTACACCAAATGTATATTTTAGACTGTAAATAAAATATCAAAAAGGAAAGTAAATATATAGTACACACCCTAAGTAAAATATCAAAAACTACACCAAATTTATGTTATATAATTAACATAAAATATGAAAAGGACACCAAATATATCTTATATACTGTACATAAAATATCAAAATTACAGTATATATAATTCATATTTTGTACATATAATATTAACTAAAAGTACACCAAATACATTTTATATACTGTGAATAAAATATCAAAAAGTACTGTAAATATATATTACATACTCTACATGAAATATCAAAAAGTACACCAAATATGTGTTATATATACTGTAAATAAACTATCAAAAACTACAGTAATTATATTTAATATACTGTACATAAAACATCAAAAATTACACCAAATGTACATTATACACTGTAAATAAAATATTAAAAAGGACAGTAAATATATATGACACACCCTATGTAAAATATCAAAATCTACACCAAATATATATTATATAATTTACATAAAATATCAAAAGGTCACAAAATATATATTATATACTGTACATAAAATATCAAAAAGTACAGTAAATATATTTCATATATTGTACATATAATATTAACTAAAAGTACGCAAAATACATTCTATATACTCCAAATAAAATATCAAAATACAGAAAATATATATTACATACTCTACATAAAATATCAAAAAGTACACCAAATATGTGTTATATATACTGTAAATAAACTATCATAAACTACAGTAATTATATTTAATATACTGTACATAAAATATCAAAAATTACACCAAATGTATATTATATACTGTAAATAAAATATCAAAAGTACAGTAAATATATACTACATACCCTATGTAAAATATTAAAAACTACGCCAAATACATATTATATAATTTACATAAAATATCAAAAGGACACCAAATATATATTATATACTGTACATAAAATATCAAAAAGTACAATAAAGATATTTCATATATTCTACATGTAATATTAACTAAAAGTACACCAAATACATTTTATATACTGTAAATAAAATATCAAAAAGTACAGTAACTATATATTACATACTGTACATAAAATATCAAATGGTACACCAAATATGTGTTATATATACTGTAAATAAACTATCATAAACCACAGTAATTATATTTAATATACTGTACATTAAATATCAAAAATTACACCAAATGTATATTATGTACTGTAAATAAAATATCAAAAAGGACAGTAAATATATACTACACACCCTATGAAAAATATCAATTCTACACCAAATGTATATTATATAATTTCCATAAAATATCAAAAGGTCACCAAATATATCTTATACACCGTACATAAAATATCAAAAAGTACAGTAAATATATTTCATATATTGTACATATAATATTAAATAAAGTACACCAAATACATTTTCTATACTGTAAATAAAATATCAAAATTACAGTAAATATATATTACATACAGTACATAAAATATCAAGAAGTACACCAAATATGTGTTATATATACTGTAAATATACTATCAAAAACTACAGTAATTATATTTCATATATTGTACACATAATATTAACTAAAAGTACACCAAACACATTTTATATACTGTAAATAAAATATAAAAAAGTACAGTAAATATATATTACATACACTACATTAAATATCAAAAACTACACCAAATATGTGTTATATATACTGTAAATAAAGTATCAAAAACTACAGTAATTATATTTAATATACTGTACATAAAATATCAAAAATTACACCAAAAGTATACTATATACTGTAAATAAAATATCAAAAAGTACAGTAAATATATACTACACACCCTATGTAAAATATTAAAAACTACACCAAATACATATTATATAATTTACATAAAATAACAAATGGACACCAAATATATATTATATACTGTACATAAAATATCGAAAAGTACAGTAAATATATTTCACATATTCTACATGTAATATTAACTAAAAGTACACCAAATACATTTTATATACTGTAAATAAAATATCAAAAAGTACAGTAAATATATATTACACACCCTATGTAAAATATCAAAAACTACACCAAATATATATTATATAATTTACATAATATTTAAAAGACCACCAATTATATCTTATATAGTGTACATAAAATATCTAAAACTACAGTAAATATGTTTCATATATTGTACATATAATATTAACTAAAAGTACACCAAATATATTTTATATACTGTAAATATTTCAAAAAGTACAGTAAATATATATTACATACTGTATATAAAATGTCAAAATTACACCAAATATGTGTTATATATACGGTAAATAAACTATCAAAAACTACAGTAATTATCTTTAATGTACTGTACATAAAATATCAAAAATTACACCAAATGTATATTATATACTCTAAATAAAAGATGAAAAATGACAGTAAATATATATTACACTCTGTGTGAAATATCAAAAACTACACCAATTATATACTATATAATTTACATAAAATATCAAAAGGACACCAAATATAGATTATATACTGTACATAAAATATCAAAAAGTACAGCACATATATTTCATATATTGTACATATAATATTAACTAAAAGTACACCAAATACATTTTATATACTGTAAAGAAAATTTCATAATACAGTAAATATATATTACAAACTCTACATAAAATATCAAATAGTACACCAAATATGTGTTATATATACTGTAAATAAACTATCAAAAACTACAGTAATTATATTTAATATACTGTACATAAAATATCAAAAATTACACCAAATGTATATTATATACTGTAAATAAAATATCAAAAAGTACAGTAAATATATACTACACACCCTATGTAAAATATTAAAAACTACGCCAAATACATATTATATAATTTACATAAAATATCAAAAGGACACCAAATATATATTATATACTGTACATAAAATATCGAAAAGTTCAATAAAGATATTTCATATATTCTACATGTAATATTAACTAAAAGTACACCAAATACATTTTATATACTGTAAATAAAATATCAAAAAGTACAGTAACTATATATTACATACTGTACATAAAATATCAAATGGTACACCAAATATGTGTTATATATACTGTAAATAAACTATCATAAACCACAGTAATCATATTTAATATACTGTACATTAAATATCAAAAATTACACCAAATGTATATTATGTACTGTAAATAAAATATCAAAAAGGACAGTAAATATATACTACACACCCTATGAAAAATATCAATTCTACACCAAATGTATATTATATAATTTCCATAAAATATCAAAAGGTCACCAAATATATCTTATACACCGTACATAAAATATCAAAAAGTACAGTAAATATATTTCATATATTGTACATATAATATTAAATAAAGTACACCAAATACATTTTCTATACTGTAAATAAAATATCAAAAAGTACAGTAAATATATATTACATACAGTACATAAAATATCAAGAAGTACACCAAATATGTGTTATATATACTGTAAATATACTATCAAAAACTACAGTAATTATATTTCATATATTGTACACATAATATTAACTAAAAGTACACCAAACACATTTTATATACTGTAAATAAAATATAAAAAAGTACAGTAAATATATATTACATACACTACATTAAATATCAAAAAGTACACCAAATATGTGTTATATATACTGTAAATAAAGTATCAAAAACTACAGTAATTATATTTAATATCCTGTACATAAAATATCAAAAATTACACCAAAAGTATACTATATACTGTAAATAAAATATCAAAAAGTACAGTAAATATATACTACACACCCTATGTAAAATATTAAAAACTACACCAAATACATATTATATAATTTACATAAAATAACAAATGGACACCAAATATATATTATATACTCTACATAAAATATCGAAAAGTACAGTAAATATATTTCACATATTCTACATGTAATATTAACTAAAAGTACACCAAATACATTTTATATACTGTAAATAAAATATCAAAAAGTACAGTAAATATATATTACATACTGTACATAAAATATCAAATAGTACACCAAATATGTGTTATATATACTGTAAATAAACTATCAAAATCTACAGTAATTATACTTAATATACTGTACATAAAATATCAAAAATTACACCAAATGTATATTTTAGACTGTAAATAAAATATCAAAAAGGAAAGTAAATATATAGTACACACCCTAAGTAAAATATCAAAAACTACACCAAATTTATGTTATATAATTAACATAAAATATGAAAAGGACACCAAATATATCTTATATACTGTACATAAAATATCAAAATTACAGTATATATAATTCATATTTTGTACATATAATATTAACTAAAAGTACACCAAATACATTTTATATACTGTGAATAAAATATCAAAAAGTACTGTAAATATATATTACATACTCTACATGAAATATCAAAAAGTACACCAAATATGTGTTATATATACTGTAAATAAACTATCAAAAACTACAGTAATTATATTTAATATACTGTACATAAAACATCAAAAATTACACCAAATGTACATTATACACTGTAAATAAAATATTAAAAAGGACAGTAAATATATATGACACACCCTATGTAAAATATCAAAATCTACACCAAATATATATTATATAATTTACATAAAATATCAAAAGGTCACAAAATATATATTATATACTGTACATAAAATATCAAAAAGTACAGTAAATATATTTCATATATTGTACATATAATATTAACTAAAAGTACGCAAAATACATTCTATATACTCCAAATAAAATATCAAAATACAGAAAATATATATTACATACTCTACATAAAATATCAAAAAGTACACCAAATATGTGTTATATATACTGTAAATAAACTATCATAAACTACAGTAATTATATTTAATATACTGTACATAAAATATCAAAAATTACACCAAATGTATATTATATACTGTAAATAAAATATCAAAAGTACAGTAAATATATACTACATACCCTATGTAAAATATTAAAAACTACGCCAAATACATATTATATAATTTACATAAAATATCAAAAGGACACCAAATATATATTATATACTGTACATAAAATATCGAAAAGTACAATAAAGATATTTCATATATTCTACATGTAATATTAACTAAAAGTACACCAAATACATTTTATATACTGTAAATAAAATATCAAAAAGTACAGTAACTATATATTACATACTGTACATAAAATATCAAATGGTACACCAAATATGTGTTATATATACTGTAAATAAACTATCATAAACCACAGTAATTATATTTAATATACTGTACATTAAATATCAAAAATTACACCAAATGTATATTATGTACTGTAAATAAAATATCAAAAAGGACAGTAAATATATACTACACACCCTATGAAAAATATCAATTCTACACCAAATGTATATTATATAATTTCCATAAAATATCAAAAGGTCACCAAATATATCTTATACACCGTACATAAAATATCAAAAAGTACAGTAAATATATTTCATATATTGTACATATAATATTAAATAAAGTACACCAAATACATTTTCTATACTGTAAATAAAATATCAAAATTACAGTAAATATATATTACATACAGTACATAAAATATCAAGAAGTACACCAAATATGTGTTATATATACTGTAAATATACTATCAAAAACTACAGTAATTATATTTCATATATTGTACACATAATATTAACTAAAAGTACACCAAACACATTTTATATACTGTAAATAAAATATAAAAAAGTACAGTAAATATATATTACATACACTACATTAAATATCAAAAACTACACCAAATATGTGTTATATATACTGTAAATAAAGTATCAAAAACTACAGTAATTATATTTAATATACTGTACATAAAATATCAAAAATTACACCAAAAGTATACTATATACTGTAAATAAAATATCAAAAAGTACAGTAAATATATACTACACACCCTATGTAAAATATTAAAAACTACACCAAATACATATTATATAATTTACATAAAATAACAAATGGACACCAAATATATATTATATACTGTACATAAAATATCGAAAAGTACAGTAAATATATTTCACATATTCTACATGTAATATTAACTAAAAGTACACCAAATACATTTTATATACTGTAAATAAAATATCAAAAAGTACAGTAAATATATATTACATACTGTACATAAAATATCAAATAGTACACCAAATATGTGTTATATATACTGTAAATAAACTATCATAAACTACAGTAATTATATTTAACATACTGTACATAAAATTTCAAAAATTACACCAAATGTATATTATATACTGTAAATAAAATATCAAAAAGATAGTAAATATATACTACACACCCTATGTAAAATATCAAAAAATTCACCAAATATATATTATATAATTTACATAAAATATCAAAAGGTCACCAAATATATCTTATACACCGTACATAAAATGTCAAAAAGTACAGTAAATATATTTCAATTATTGTACATATAATATTAAATAAAGTAACCCAAATACATTTTATATACTGTGAATAAAATATCAAAAAGTACAGTAAATATATATTACATACAGTACATAAAATATCAAGAAGTACACCAAATATGTTATATATATTGTAAATAAACTATCAAAAACTACAGTAATTATATTTAATATACTGTACAGAAAATATCAAAAATTACACCAAATGTATATTATATACTGTAAATAAAATATCAAAAAGGACAGTAAATATATACTACACACCCTATGTAAAATATCAAAAACTACACCACTTATATATTATATAATTTACATAAAATATCAAAAGGTCACCAAATATATCTTATACACCATACATAAAATATCAAAAATTTCAGTAAATATATTTCATATATTGTACATATAATATTAAATAAAGTACACCAAATACATTTTATATACTGTAAACAAAATATCAAAAGTACAGTAAATATATATTACATACAGTACATAAAATATCAAGAAGTACACCAAATATGTGTTATATATACTGTAAATAAACTATCAAAAACTACAGTAATTATATTTCATATATTGTACATATAATATTAACTAAAAGTACACCAAACACATTTTATATACTGTAAATAAAATACCAAAATTACAGTAAATATATATTACATACACAACATAAAATATCAAAAGTACACCAAATATGTGTTATATATATTGTAAATAAACTATCAAAAACTACAGTAATTATATTTAATATACTGTACATAAGATATCAAAAATTACACCAAATGTATTTGATATAATGTAAATAAAATATCAAAATGTACAGTAAATATATACTACATACACTATGTAAAATATCAAGAACTACAACATATACATATTATATAATTTACATAAAATACCAAAAGGACACAAAATATATATTATATACTGTACATAAAATATCGAAAAGTACAGTAAATATATTTCATATATTCTAAATGTAATATTAACTAAAAGTACACCAAATACATTTTATATACTGTAAATAAAATATCAAAAATTACAGTAAATATATATTACATACTGTACATAAAATATCAAATAGTACACCAAATATGTGTTATATATACTGTAAATAAACTATCATAAAGTACAGTAATTATATTTAATATACTGTACAGAAAATATCAAAAATTACACCAAATGTATATTATATAGTGTAAATAAAATATCACAAAGGACAGTAAATATATACTACACACCCTATGTAAAATATCAAAAACTACACCAAATATATATTATATAATTTCCATAAAATATCAAAAGGTCACCAAATATATCTTATACACCGTACATAAAATATCAAAAAGTACAGTAAATATATTTCATATATTGTACGTATAATATTAACTAAAAGTACACCAAATACATTTTATATACTGTGAATAATACATCAAAAAGTACTGTTAATGTATATTACATACTGTACATAAAATATCAAAAAGTACACCAAATATGTGTTATAGATACTGTAAATAAACTATCAAAAACTACAGTAATTACATTTAATATACTGTACATAAAATATCAAAAATTACACCAAATGTATATTATATACTCTAAATAAAATATCGAAAAGGACAGTAAATATATACTACACACCCTATGTAAAATATCAAAAACTACACCAAATATATATTATATAATTTACATAAAATATCAAAATGTCACCAAATATATCTTATACACCGTACATAAAATATCAAAAAGTACAGTAAATATATTTCATATACTGTACATATAATATTAAATAAAGTACACCAAATACATTTTATATACTGTAATTTAAATATCAAAAAGTACAGTAAATATATATTACAGACAGTACATAAAATATCAAGAAGTACACCAAATATGTGATATATATACAGTAAATAAACTATCAAAAACTACAGTAATTATATTTCATATATTGTACATATAATATTAACTAAAAGTACACCAAATACATTTTATATACTGTAAATAAAATATCAAAAAGTACAGTAAATATATATTATATACACTACATAAAATATCAAAAAGTACACCAAATATGTGTTATAGATACTGTAAATAAACTATCAAAAACTACAGTAATTATATTTAATATACTGTACATAAAATATCAAAAATTACACCAAATGTATATTATATACTGTAAATAAAATATCAAAAAGTACAGTAAATATATACTACACACCCTATGTAAAATATCAAAAACTACACCAAATACGTATTATATAATTTACATAAAATAACAAAAGGACACCCAATATATATTATATACTGTACATAAAATATCGAAAAGTACAGTAAATATATTTCATATATTCTACATGTAATATTAACTAAAAGTACACCAAATACATTTTATATACTGTAAATAAAATATCAAAAATTGCACTAAATATATATTACATACTGTACATAAAATATCAAATAGTACACCAAATATGTGTTGTATATACTGTAAATAAACTATAAAAATCTACAGTAATTATATTTAATATACTGTACATAAAATATCAAAAACTACACCAAATGTATATTTTAGACTGTAAATAAAATATCAAAAAGGAAAGTAAATATATAGTACACACACTATGTAAAATATAAGAAACTACACCAAATTTATGTTATATAATTAACATAAAATATGAAAAGTACACGAAATATATCTTATATACTGTACATAAAATATGAAAAAGTACAGTAAGTATAATTCATATATTGTACATATAATATTAAATAAAGTACACCAAATACATTTTATGTACTGTGAATAAAATACTAAAAGTACTGTAAATGTATATTACATACTGTACATAATATATCAAAAAGTACACCAAATATGTGTTATATATACTGTAAATAAACTATCAAAAACTACAGTAATTATATTTAATATACTGTACATAAAATATCAAAAATTACAACAAATGTACATTATATACTGTAAATAAAATATTAAAAAGGACAGTAAATATATATGACACACCCTATGTAAAATATCAAAATCTACACCAAATATATATTATATAATTTACATAAAATATCAAAAGTACACCAAATATATATTATATACTTTACATAAAATATCAAAAAGTACAGTAAATATATTTCATATATTGTACATATAATATTAACTAAAAGTACACAAAATACATTTTATATACTGTAAATAAAATATCAAAATACAGTAAATATATATTACATACTCTACATAAAATATAAAATAGTACACCAAATATGTGTTATATATACTGTAAATAAACTATCAAAAACTACAGTACTTATATTTAATATACTGTACATAAAATATCAAATACTACACCAAATGTATATTATATACTGTAAATAAAATATCAAAAAGGACAGTAAATATATACTACACACCCTATGTAAAATATGAAAATCTACACCAAATATATATTATATAATTTACATAAAATATCAAAAGGTCACCAAATATATCTTATACACCGTACATAAAATATCAAAAAGTACAGTAAATATATTTCATATATTGTACATATAGTATTAAATAAAGTACACCAGATACATTTTATATACTCTAAATAAAATATCAAAAAGTACAGTAAATATATATTACATACAGTACATAAAATATCAAGAAGTACACGAAATATGTGTTATATATACTGTAAATAAACTATCAAAAACTACAGCAATTATATTTCATATATTGTACATATAATATTAACTAAAAGTACACCAAATACATTTTATATACTGTAAATAAAATATCAAAATAGTGTAAATTTATACTACATACTCTACTTAAAATATCAAAAAGTACACCAAATATGTGTTATATATACTGTAAATAAACTATCATAAACTACAGTAATTATATTTAATATACTGTACATAAAATATCAAAAATTACACCAAATGTATATTATATACTGTAAATAAAATATCAAAAAGGACAGTAAATATATACTTCACACCCTATGTAAAATATCAAAAACTACACCAAATATATATTATATAATTTACATAAAATATCAAAAGGGCACCAAATATATCTTATACACCGTACATAAAATATCAAAAAGTACAGTAAATATATTTCATATATTGTACATATAATATTAAATAAAGTATACCAAATACATTTTATATACTGTAAATAAAATATCTAAAAGTACAGTAAATATATATTACATACTGTACATAAAATATCAAGAAGTACACCAAATATGTGTTATATATACTGTAAATAAACTACCAAAAACTACAGTAATTATATTTCATATATTATACATATAATATTAACTAAAAGTACACCAAATACATTTTACATACTGTAAATAAAATATCAAAAATTACAGTAAATATATATTACATACACTACATAAAATATCAAACAGTACACCAAATATGTGTTATATATACTGTAAATAAACTATCACAAACTACAGTAATTATATTAAATATACTGTACATAAAATATCAAAAATTACACCAAATGTATATTATATACTGTAAATAAAATATCAAAAAGGACAGTAAATATATACTACACACACTATGTAAAATATCAAAAACTACACCAAATATATATTATATAATTTACATAAAATAACAAAAGGACACAAAATATATATTATATACTGTACATAAAATATCGAAAAGTACAGTAAATATATTTCATATATTGTACATATAATATTAACTAAAAGTACACCAAATACATTTTATATACTGTAAATAAAATATCAAAAATACAGTAAATATATATTACATACAGTACATAAAATATCAAAAGGTACACCAAATATGTGGTATATATACTGTAAATAAACTATCAAAAGCTACAGTAATTATATTTAATATACAGTATATAAAATATCAAAATTTACACCAAATGTACATTATATACTGTAAATAAAATATTAAAAAGGACAGTAAATATATATGACACACACTATGTAAAATATCAAAATCTACACCAAATTTATATTATATAATTTACATAAAATTTCAAAAGTACACCAAATATATATTATATACTGTACATACAATATCAAAAAGTACAGTAAATATATTTCATATATTGTACATATAATATTAACTAAAAGTACACAAAATACATTTTATATACTGTAAATAATATATCAAAACACAGTAAATATATATTACATACTCTAAATAAAATACCAAAAAGAACACCAAATATGTGTTATATATACTGTAAATAAACTATCATAAACTACAGTAATTATATTTAATATACTGTACATAAAATATCAAAAATTACACCAAATATATATTATATACTGTAAATAAAATATCAAAAAGGACAGTAAATATATACTACACACCCTATGTAAAATATGAAAAACTACACCAAATATACATTATATAATTTACATAAAATATCAAAAGGTCACCAAATATATCTTATACACCGAACATAAAATATCAAAAAGTACAGTAAATATATTTCATATATTGTACATATAATATTAAATAAAGTACACCAAATACATTTTATAAACTGTAAATAAAATATCAAAAAGTACAGTAAATATATATTACATACAGTACATAAAATATCAAGAAGTACACCAAATATGTTTTATATATACTGTAAATAAACTATCAAAATCTACAGTAATTATATTTCATATATTGTACTTATAATATTACCTAAAAGTACACCAAATACATTTTATATACTGTAAATAAATATCAAAAAGTACAGTAAATATATATTACATACACTACATAAAATATCAAGAAGTACACCAAATATGTGTTATATATACTGTAAATAAACTATCAAAAGCTACAGTAATTATACTTAATATACTGTTCATAAAATATCAAAAATTACACCAAATGTATATTATATACTCTAAATAAAATATGAAAAAGGACACTAAATATATATTACATTCTATGTAAAATATCAAAAACTACACCAAATATATATTATATAATTTACATAAAATATCAAAAGTACACAAAATATATATTATATACTGTACATAAAATATCAAAAAGTACAGTAAATATATTTAATATTTTGTACAAATAATATTAACTAAAAGTACACCAAATACATTTTATATACTGTAAATAAAATATCAAAATACAGTAAATATATATTACATACTCTACATAAAATATCAAAAAGTACACCAAATATGTGTTATATGTACTGTAAATAAACTATTATAAACTACAGTAATTATATTTAATATACTGCACATAAAATATCAACAATTACACCAAATGTATATTATATACAGTAAATGAAATATCAAAAAGGACAGTAAATATATACTACACACCCTATGTTAAATATCAAAACTACACCAAATATATATTATATAATTTACATAAAATATCAAAAGGTCACCAAATATATCTTATACACCGTACATAAAATATCAATAAGTACAGTAAACATATTTCATATATTGTACATATAATATTAAATAAAGTACACCAAATATATTTTATATACTGTAAATAAAATATCAAAAAGTACAGTAAATATATATGACATACAGCACATAAAGTATCAAGAAGTACACCAAATATGTGTTATATATACTGTAAATAAACTATCAAAAACTACAGTAATTATATTTCATATATTGTACATTTAATATTAACTAAAAGTTCACCAATTACATTTTATATACTGTAAATAAAATTTCAAAAAGTACAGTAAATATATATTACATAATCTATATAAAATATCAAAAAGTACACCAAATATGTGTTATATATAGTGTAAATAAACTATCAAAAACTACAGTAATTATATTTAATATACTGTACATAAAATATCAAAAATTACACCAAATGTATATTATATACTATAAATAAATACGAAAAAGGACAGTAAATATATATTACACTCTATGCAAAATATCAAAAACTACACGAAATGTATATTATATAATTTACATAAAATATCAAAAGGACACCAAATATAGATTATATACTGTACATAAAATATCAAAAAGTACTGTAAATATATTTCATATATTCTACATGTAATATTAACTAAAAGTACACCAAATACATTTTATAAACTGTAAATAAAATATCAAAATACAAAAAATATATATTACATACTGTACATAAAATATCAAATAGTACACCAAATATGTGTTATATATAGTGTAAATAAACTACCAAAATCTACAGTAATTATATTTAATATACTGTAAATAAAATATCAAAAATTACACCAAATGTATATTTTAGACTGTAAATAAAGTATCAAAAAGGAAAGTAAATATATAGTACACACCGTATGTAAAATATCAAAAACTACACCAAATTTATATTATATAATTAACATAAAATATGAAAAGGACACCAAATATTTCTTCTATAATGTACATAAAATATCAGAAAGTACAGTAAATATATTTCATATATTGTACATATAATATTAACTAAAAGTACACCAAATACATTTTATATAGTGTAAATAAAATATCAAAAAGTACAGTAAATAGGTATTACATACTGTACATAAAATATCAAAAAGTACACCAAATATGTGTTATATATACTGTAAATAGACTATAAAAAACTACAGTAATTATATTTAATATACTGTACATAAAATATCAAAAATTACACCAAATGTATATTATATACTGTAAAATAATATCAAAAAGGACAGTGAATATATATTACACTCTATGTAAAATATCAAAAACAGCAAATATATATTATATAATTTACATAAAATATCAAAAGTACACCAAATATATCTTATATACTGTACATAAAATATCCAAATAGTACAGTAAATATATTTCATATATTGTACATATAATATTAACTAAAAGTACACCAAATATATTTTATATACTGTAAATAAAATATCAAAAAGTACAGTAAATATATATTACATACTGTACAGAAATATCAAAAAGTACACCAAATATGTGTTATATATACTGTAAATAAACTATCAAAATCTACAGTACTTTTATTTAATATACTGTACATAAAATATCAAAAATTACACGAAATGTATATTATATACTGTAAATAAAATATCAAAAAGGACAGTACATATATACTACACACCCTATGTAAAATATCAAAAACCACACCAATATATATTATATAATTTACATAAAATATCAAAAGGACACCAAACATATCTTATATACTCTACATAAAATATCAAAAAGTACAGTAAATACATTTTATATATTGTACATATAATATTAACTAAAAGTACACCAAATATAATTTGTATACTGTAAATAAAATATCAAAAAGTACAGTAAATATATATTACATACTGTACATAATATATCAAAAAGTTCACCAAATATGTGTTATATATACTGTAAATAAACTATCAAAAACTACAGTAGTTATATTTAATATACTGTACGTAAAATATCAAAAATGACACCAAATGTATATTATATACTGTAAATAAAATATCAAATAGGACACTAAATATATATGACACACCCTATGTAAAATATCAAAAACTACACCAAATATATATTATTTAATTAACAAAAAATATCAGAAGGACACCAAATATATCTTACAAACTGTATATAAATTATCAAAAAGTTCAGTAAATACATTTCATATTTTGTACATATAATATTAACTAAAAGTACACCGAATACATTTTATATACTGTAAATAAAATATCAAAATGTGCAGTAAATATATATTACATACTGTAAATAAAATATCAAAAAGTACACCAAATATGTGTTATAAATACCGTAAATATACTATCAAATCAGCAGTACTTATATTTAATAAACTGTACATAAAATATCAAAAATTACACCAAATGTATATTATATACTCTAAATAAAATATCAAAATTACATTAAATATATATTACACACCCTATGTAAAATATCAAAAACTACACCAAATATATATTATACAATTTACATAAAATATCAAAAGGCCACAAAATATATCTTATATACTGTACATAAAATATCAAAAAGAACACTAAATATGTTTCATATATTGTACATATAATATTAACAAAAATTTCACCAAATACATTTAATATACTGTAAATAAAATTTCAAAATTACAGTAAATATATATTACATACTGTACATAAAATATCAAAAATTTCACCAAATATGTTTTATATATACTGTAAATAAACTATCAAAAACTACAATACTTATATTTAATATACTGTACATAAAATATCCAAAATTACACCTAATGTATATTATATACTGAAAATAAAATATCAAAAAGGACAGTAAATATATACTTCACACCCTATGTAAAATATCAAAAACTACACCAAATATATATTATATAATTTACATAAAACATCAAAAGGACACCAAATATATCTTATACACCGTACATAAAATATCAAAAAGTACAGTAAATATATTTCATATATTGTACATATAATATTAAATAAAGTACACCAAATACATTTTATGTACTGTGAATAAAATACTAAAAGTACTGTAAATGTATATTACATACTGTACATAAAATATCAAAAAGTACACCAAATATGTGTTATATATACTGTAAATAAACTATCAAAAACTACAGTAATTATATTTAATATACTGTACATAAAATATCAAAAATTACACCAAATGTATATTATATACTGTAAATAAAATATCAAAATGTACAGTAAATATATACCACACACCCTATGTAAAATATCAAAAACTACACCAAATACATATTATATAATTTACATAAAATAACAAAAGGACACCAAATATATATTATATACTGTACATAAAATATCAAAAAGTACAGTAAATATATGTTACATACTGTACATAAAATATCAAATAGTACAAGAAATATGTGTTATATATACTGTAAATAAACTATCATAAAGTACAATAATTATATTTAATATACTGTACAGGAAATATCAAAAATTACACCAAATGTATATTATATACTGTAAATAAAATATCCAAAAGGACAGTAAATATATACTACACACCCTATGTAAAATATCAAAAACTACACCAAATATATATTATATAATTTACATAAAATATCAAAATGTCACCAAATATATCTTATACACCGTACATAAAATATCAAAAAGTACAGTAAATATATTTCATATATTGTACATATAATATTAAATAAACTACACCAAATACATTTTATATACTGTAAATTAAATATCAAAAGTACAGTAAATATATATTACAGACAGTACATAAAATATCAAGAAGTACACCAAATATGTGTTATATATACAGTAAATAAACTATCAAAACTACAGTAATTATTTTTCAAATATTGTACATATAATATTAACTACAAGTAAACAAAATACATTTTATATACTGTAAATAAAATATCAAAATGTACAGTAAATATATATTACATACACTACATAAAATATCAAAAAGTACACCAAATATGTGTTATAGATACTGTAAATAAACTATCAAAAACTACAGTAATTATATTTAATATACTGTACATAAAATATCAAAATTTACACCAAATGTATATTATATACAGTAAATAAAATATCAAAAAGTACAGTAAATATATACTACACACCCTATGTAAAATATCAAAAACTACACCAAATACGTATTATATAATTTACATAAAATAACAAAAGGACACCAAATATATATTATATACTGTACATAAAATATCGAAAAGTACAGTAAATATATTTCATATATTCTACATGTAACATTAACTAAAAGTACACCAAATACATTTTATATACTGTACATAAAATATCAAAAAGTACAGTAAATATATATTACATACAGTACATAAAATATCAAGAAGTACACCAAATGTGTGTTATAAATACTGTCAATAAACTATCAAAAACTACAGTAATTATATTTCATATATTGTACATATAATATTAACTAAAAGTACACCAAATACATTTTATATACTGTAAATAAAATATCAAAAAGTACAGTAAATATATATTACATACAGTACATAAAATATCAAGAAGTACACCAAATATGTGTTATATGTACTGTAAATAAACTATCAAAATCTACAGTAATTATATTTAATATAATGTACATAAAATATCAAAAATTACACCAAATGTACATTATATACTGTAAATAAAATATTAAAAAGGACAGTAAATATATATGACACACCCTATGTAAAATATCAAAATTTACACCAAATATATATTATATAATTTACATAAAATATCAAAAGTACACCAAATATATATTATATACTGTACATAAAATATCAAAAAGTACAGTAAATATATTTCATATATTGTACATATAATATTAAGTAAAAGTACACAAAATACATTTTATATACTGTAAATAAAATATCAAAATACAGTAATTATATATTACATACTCTACATAAAATATCAAATAGTACACCAAATATGTGTTATATATACTGTAAATAAACTATCAAAAACTACAGTAATTATATTTCGTATATTGTACATATAATAATATCTAAAAGTACACCAAAAGCATTTATATACTGTAAATAAAATACCAAAAATTACAGTAAATATATATAACATACACTACATAAAATATCAAAAATTACACCAAATGTATATTATATACTGTAAATAAAATATCAAACACTACAGTAAATATATATTACACACCATATGTAAAATATCACAATCCACACCAAATATATATTATGTAATTTACATAAAATATCAAAAGTACACCAAATATATCTTATATACTGTACATAAAATATCAAAAAATACACAAAATATATTTCATATACTGTGCATATAATATTAACTAAAAGTACACCAAATACATTTTATATACTGTAAATAAAATATCAAATAGTACAGTAAATATATATTACATACAGTTCATAAAATACAAAAAAGCATACCAAATATGTGTTATATATACTGTAAATAAACTATGAAAAACTACAGTAATTATATTTAATATACTGTATGTAAAATATCAAAAATTACACCAAATGTATACTATATACTGTAAATAAAATATCAAAAAGGAGAGTAAATATATACTAGATAACCTATGTAAAATATAAAAAACTACACCAAATATATATTATATAATTTACATAAAAAATCAAAAGGACACCAAATATATCTTATATACTGTACATAAAATATCAAAAAGTACATGAAATATATTTCCTATATTGTACATATAATATTAACTAAAAGTACACCAAATACATTTTATATACTGTAAATAAAATATCAAAAAGTACAGTAAATATATATTACATACTGTATATAAAATATCAAAAAGTACCCCAAATATGTGTTATATATACTGTAAATAAACTATGAGAAACTACAGTAATTATATTTAATATACTGTACATAAAATATCAAAAATTACACCAAATATATATTATATAATGTAAATAAATTATCAAAAAGTACAGTAAATATATATTACACACCCTATGTAAAATATCACAAACTACACCAAATATATATTTTATAATTTACATGAAATATCAAAAGGACACCAAATATATCTTATATACTGTACATAAAATATCAAAAAGTACAGTAAATATATTTCAAATATTGAACATATAATATTAACTAACAGTACACCAAATACATTTTATATACTGTAGATAAAATATCAAAAAGAACAGTAAATATATATTACATACAGTTCATAAAATATAAAAAAGTAAACCAAATATGTGTTATATATACTGTAAATAAACTATCAAAAACTACAGTAATTATATTTAATATACTGTACAAAAAATATCAAAAGGACAGCAAATATAGATTATATACTGTACATAAAATATCAAAAAGTACATTAAATATATTTCATATATTGTACATATAATATTAACTAAAAGTACACCAAATGCATTTTATATACTTTAAATAATATATCAAAATAGAGTAAATATATATTACATACTCTACATAAAATATCAAAATGTACACCAAATATGTGTTATATATACTGTAAATAAACTATCAAAAACTACAGTAATTATATTTAATATACTCTACATAAAATATCAGAAATTACACCAAATATTTGTTATATATACTGTAAATAAACTATCAAAAACTACAGTAATTTTATTCAATATACTGTACATAAAGTATAAAAAATTACACCAAATGTATATTATATACTGTAAATAAAATATCAAAAAGGAAAGCAAATATATATGACACACCCTATGTAAAATATCAAAAACTACACCAAATATATAATATAATTTATATAAAATATCAAAAGCACACCAGATATATCTTATATACTGTACATAAAATATCAAAAAGTACAGAAAATACATTTCATATATTGTGCATATAATATTAATTAAAGTACACCAAATACATTTTATATACTGTAAATAAAATATCAAAAAGACAGTAAATATATATTACACACTGTACATAAAATATCAAAAAGTACACCAAATATATGTTTTATACACTGTAAATAAACTAACAAAAGCTACAGTAATTATATTTAATATACTGTACATAAAATATCAAAAATTACACCAGATGTATATTATATACTGTAATTAAATTATCAGAAAGTACAGTAAATATATATTACACACCCTATGTAAAATATCAAAAACTACACCATATATATATTATATAATTTACATAACATATCTAAAGGCCAAAAAATATATCTTATATACTGTACATAAAATATCAAAAAGTACAGTAAATATGATTCATATATTGTTCATATAATATTAACTAAAAGCTCACCAAATACATTTTATATACTGTAAATAATATTTCAAAAAGTACAGTAAATATATATTACATACTGTACATAAAATATCAAAAAGTACACCAAATATGTGTTATATATACTGTAAATAAAGTGTAAAAACTACAGTAATTATATTTAATATACTGTACATAAAATATCAAAAATTACACCAAATGTGTATTATATACTGTAATTAAAATATCAAAAAGTACAGTAAATATATATTACACACCCTATGTAAAATATCAAAAACTACACCAAATATATATTATATAATTTATATGATATATCAAAAGACCACCAAATATATCTTATGTACTGTACATAAAATATCAAAAACTACAGTAAATATGTTTCATATACTGTACATATAATATTAACTAAAAGTACACCAATTACATTTTATATACTGTAAAGAAAATTTCAAAAAGTACAGTAAATATATATTACATATTCTATATAAAATATCAAAAAGTACACCAAATATGTGTTAGATATACTGTAAATAAACTATCAAAAACTACAGTAATTATGTTTAATATACTGTACATAAAATATCAAAAATTACACCAAATGTACATTATATACTGTAAATAAAATATTAAAAAGGACAGTAAATATATATGACACACCCTATGTAAAATATCAAAATCTACACCAAATATATATTATATAATTTACATAAAATATCAAAAGTACACCAAATATATATTATATACTTTACATAAAATATCAAAAAGTACAGTAAATATATTTCATATATTGTACATATAATATTAACTAAAAGTACACAAAATACATTTTATATACTGTAAATAAAATATCAAAATACAGTAAATATATATTACATACTCTACATAAAATATAAAATAGTACACCAAATATGTGTTATATATACTGTAAATAAACTATCAAAAACTACAGTACTTATATTTAATATACTGTACATAAAATATCAAATACTACACCAAATGTATATTATATACTGTAAATAAAATATCAAAAAGGACAGTAAATATATACTACACACCCTATGTAAAATATGAAAATCTACACCAAATATATATTATATAATTTACATAAAATATCAAAAGGTCACCAAATATATCTTATACACCGTACATAAAATATCAAAAAGTACAGTAAATATATTTCATATATTGTACATATAGTATTAAATAAAGTACACCAGATACATTTTATATACTCTAAATAAAATATCAAAAAGTACAGTAAATATATATTACATACAGTACATAAAATATCAAGAAGTACACGAAATATGTGTTATATATACTGTAAATAAACTATCAAAAACTACAGCAATTATATTTCATATATTGTACATATAATATTAACTAAAAGTACACCAAATACATTTTATATACTGTAAATAAAATATCAAAATAGTGTAAATTTATACTACATACTCTACTTAAAATATCAAAAAGTACACCAAATATGTGTTATATATACTGTAAATAAACTATCATAAACTACAGTAATTATATTTAATATACTGTACATAAAATATCAAAAATTACACCAAATGTATATTATATACTGTAAATAAAATATCAAAAAGGACAGTAAATATATACTTCACACCCTATGTAAAATATCAAAAACTACACCAAATATATATTATATAATTTACATAAAATATCAAAAGGGCACCAAATATATCTTATACACCGTACATAAAATATCAAAAAGTACAGTAAATATATTTCATATATTGTACATATAATATTAAATAAAGTATACCAAATACATTTTATATACTGTAAATAAAATATCTAAAAGTACAGTAAATATATATTACATACTGTACATAAAATATCAAGAAGTACACCAAATATGTGTTATATATACTGTAAATAAACTACCAAAAACTACAGTAATTATATTTCATATATTATACATATAATATTAACTAAAAGTACACCAAATACATTTTACATACTGTAAATAAAATATCAAAAATTACAGTAAATATATATTACATACACTACATAAAATATCAAACAGTACACCAAATATGTGTTATATATACTGTAAATAAACTATCACAAACTACAGTAATTATATTAAATATACTGTACATAAAATATCAAAAATTACACCAAATGTATATTATATACTGTAAATAAAATATCAAAAAGGACAGTAAATATATACTACACACACTATGTAAAATATCAAAAACTACACCAAATATATATTATATAATTTACATAAAATAACAAAAGGACACAAAATATATATTATATACTGTACATAAAATATCGAAAAGTACAGTAAATATATTTCATATATTGTACATATAATATTAACTAAAAGTACACCAAATACATTTTATATACTGTAAATAAAATATCAAAAATACAGTAAATATATATTACATACAGTACATAAAATATCAAAAGGTACACCAAATATGTGGTATATATACTGTAAATAAACTATCAAAAGCTACAGTAATTATATTTAATATACAGTATATAAAATATCAAAATTTACACCAAATGTACATTATATACTGTAAATAAAATATTAAAAAGGACAGTAAATATATATGACACACACTATGTAAAATATCAAAATCTACACCAAATTTATATTATATAATTTACATAAAATTTCAAAAGTACACCAAATATATATTATATACTGTACATACAATATCAAAAAGTACAGTAAATATATTTCATATATTGTACATATAATATTAACTAAAAGTACACAAAATACATTTTATATACTGTAAATAATATATCAAAACACAGTAAATATATATTACATACTCTAAATAAAATACCAAAAAGAACACCAAATATGTGTTATATATACTGTAAATAAACTATCATAAACTACAGTAATTATATTTAATATACTGTACATAAAATATCAAAAATTACACCAAATATATATTATATACTGTAAATAAAATATCAAAAAGGACAGTAAATATATACTACACACCCTATGTAAAATATGAAAAACTACACCAAATATACATTATATAATTTACATAAAATATCAAAAGGTCACCAAATATATCTTATACACCGAACATAAAATATCAAAAAGTACAGTAAATATATTTCATATATTGTACATATAATATTAAATAAAGTACACCAAATACATTTTATAAACTGTAAATAAAATATCAAAAAGTACAGTAAATATATATTACATACAGTACATAAAATATCAAGAAGTACACCAAATATGTTTTATATATACTGTAAATAAACTATCAAAATCTACAGTAATTATATTTCATATATTGTACTTATAATATTACCTAAAAGTACACCAAATACATTTTATATACTGTAAATAAATATCAAAAAGTACAGTAAATATATATTACATACACTACATAAAATATCAAGAAGTACACCAAATATGTGTTATATATACTGTAAATAAACTATCAAAAGCTACAGTAATTATACTTAATATACTGTTCATAAAATATCAAAAATTACACCAAATGTATATTATATACTCTAAATAAAATATGAAAAAGGACACTAAATATATATTACATTCTATGTAAAATATCAAAAACTACACCAAATATATATTATATAATTTACATAAAATATCAAAAGTACACAAAATATATATTATATACTGTACATAAAATATCAAAAAGTACAGTAAATATATTTAATATTTTGTACAAATAATATTAACTAAAAGTACACCAAATACATTTTATATACTGTAAATAAAATATCAAAATACAGTAAATATATATTACATACTCTACATAAAATATCAAAAAGTACACCAAATATGTGTTATATGTACTGTAAATAAACTATTATAAACTACAGTAATTATATTTAATATACTGCACATAAAATATCAACAATTACACCAAATGTATATTATATACAGTAAATGAAATATCAAAAAGGACAGTAAATATATACTACACACCCTATGTTAAATATCAAAACTACACCAAATATATATTATATAATTTACATAAAATATCAAAAGGTCACCAAATATATCTTATACACCGTACATAAAATATCAATAAGTACAGTAAACATATTTCATATATTGTACATATAATATTAAATAAAGTACACCAAATATATTTTATATACTGTAAATAAAATATCAAAAAGTACAGTAAATATATATGACATACAGCACATAAAGTATCAAGAAGTACACCAAATATGTGTTATATATACTGTAAATAAACTATCAAAAACTACAGTAATTATATTTCATATATTGTACATTTAATATTAACTAAAAGTTCACCAATTACATTTTATATACTGTAAATAAAATTTCAAAAAGTACAGTAAATATATATTACATAATCTATATAAAATATCAAAAAGTACACCAAATATGTGTTATATATAGTGTAAATAAACTATCAAAAACTACAGTAATTATATTTAATATACTGTACATAAAATATCAAAAATTACACCAAATGTATATTATATACTATAAATAAATACGAAAAAGGACAGTAAATATATATTACACTCTATGCAAAATATCAAAAACTACACGAAATGTATATTATATAATTTACATAAAATATCAAAAGGACACCAAATATAGATTATATACTGTACATAAAATATCAAAAAGTACTGTAAATATATTTCATATATTCTACATGTAATATTAACTAAAAGTACACCAAATACATTTTATAAACTGTAAATAAAATATCAAAATACAAAAAATATATATTACATACTGTACATAAAATATCAAATAGTACACCAAATATGTGTTATATATAGTGTAAATAAACTACCAAAATCTACAGTAATTATATTTAATATACTGTAAATAAAATATCAAAAATTACACCAAATGTATATTTTAGACTGTAAATAAAGTATCAAAAAGGAAAGTAAATATATAGTACACACCGTATGTAAAATATCAAAAACTACACCAAATTTATATTATATAATTAACATAAAATATGAAAAGGACACCAAATATTTCTTCTATAATGTACATAAAATATCAGAAAGTACAGTAAATATATTTCATATATTGTACATATAATATTAACTAAAAGTACACCAAATACATTTTATATAGTGTAAATAAAATATCAAAAAGTACAGTAAATAGGTATTACATACTGTACATAAAATATCAAAAAGTACACCAAATATGTGTTATATATACTGTAAATAGACTATAAAAAACTACAGTAATTATATTTAATATACTGTACATAAAATATCAAAAATTACACCAAATGTATATTATATACTGTAAAATAATATCAAAAAGGACAGTGAATATATATTACACTCTATGTAAAATATCAAAAACAGCAAATATATATTATATAATTTACATAAAATATCAAAAGTACACCAAATATATCTTATATACTGTACATAAAATATCCAAATAGTACAGTAAATATATTTCATATATTGTACATATAATATTAACTAAAAGTACACCAAATATATTTTATATACTGTAAATAAAATATCAAAAAGTACAGTAAATATATATTACATACTGTACAGAAATATCAAAAAGTACACCAAATATGTGTTATATATACTGTAAATAAACTATCAAAATCTACAGTACTTTTATTTAATATACTGTACATAAAATATCAAAAATTACACGAAATGTATATTATATACTGTAAATAAAATATCAAAAAGGACAGTACATATATACTACACACCCTATGTAAAATATCAAAAACCACACCAATATATATTATATAATTTACATAAAATATCAAAAGGACACCAAACATATCTTATATACTCTACATAAAATATCAAAAAGTACAGTAAATACATTTTATATATTGTACATATAATATTAACTAAAAGTACACCAAATATAATTTGTATACTGTAAATAAAATATCAAAAAGTACAGTAAATATATATTACATACTGTACATAATATATCAAAAAGTTCACCAAATATGTGTTATATATACTGTAAATAAACTATCAAAAACTACAGTAGTTATATTTAATATACTGTACGTAAAATATCAAAAATGACACCAAATGTATATTATATACTGTAAATAAAATATCAAATAGGACACTAAATATATATGACACACCCTATGTAAAATATCAAAAACTACACCAAATATATATTATTTAATTAACAAAAAATATCAGAAGGACACCAAATATATCTTACAAACTGTATATAAATTATCAAAAAGTTCAGTAAATACATTTCATATTTTGTACATATAATATTAACTAAAAGTACACCGAATACATTTTATATACTGTAAATAAAATATCAAAATGTGCAGTAAATATATATTACATACTGTAAATAAAATATCAAAAAGTACACCAAATATGTGTTATAAATACCGTAAATATACTATCAAATCAGCAGTACTTATATTTAATAAACTGTACATAAAATATCAAAAATTACACCAAATGTATATTATATACTCTAAATAAAATATCAAAATTACATTAAATATATATTACACACCCTATGTAAAATATCAAAAACTACACCAAATATATATTATACAATTTACATAAAATATCAAAAGGCCACAAAATATATCTTATATACTGTACATAAAATATCAAAAAGAACACTAAATATGTTTCATATATTGTACATATAATATTAACAAAAATTTCACCAAATACATTTAATATACTGTAAATAAAATTTCAAAATTACAGTAAATATATATTACATACTGTACATAAAATATCAAAAATTTCACCAAATATGTTTTATATATACTGTAAATAAACTATCAAAAACTACAATACTTATATTTAATATACTGTACATAAAATATCCAAAATTACACCTAATGTATATTATATACTGAAAATAAAATATCAAAAAGGACAGTAAATATATACTTCACACCCTATGTAAAATATCAAAAACTACACCAAATATATATTATATAATTTACATAAAACATCAAAAGGACACCAAATATATCTTATACACCGTACATAAAATATCAAAAAGTACAGTAAATATATTTCATATATTGTACATATAATATTAAATAAAGTACACCAAATACATTTTATGTACTGTGAATAAAATACTAAAAGTACTGTAAATGTATATTACATACTGTACATAAAATATCAAAAAGTACACCAAATATGTGTTATATATACTGTAAATAAACTATCAAAAACTACAGTAATTATATTTAATATACTGTACATAAAATATCAAAAATTACACCAAATGTATATTATATACTGTAAATAAAATATCAAAATGTACAGTAAATATATACCACACACCCTATGTAAAATATCAAAAACTACACCAAATACATATTATATAATTTACATAAAATAACAAAAGGACACCAAATATATATTATATACTGTACATAAAATATCAAAAAGTACAGTAAATATATGTTACATACTGTACATAAAATATCAAATAGTACAAGAAATATGTGTTATATATACTGTAAATAAACTATCATAAAGTACAATAATTATATTTAATATATTGTACAGGAAATATCAAAAATTACACCAAATGTATATTATATACTGTAAATAAAATATCCAAAAGGACAGTAAATATATACTACACACCCTATGTAAAATATCAAAAACTACACCAAATATATATTATATAATTTACATAAAATATCAAAATGTCACCAAATATATCTTATACACCGTACATAAAATATCAAAAAGTACAGTAAATATATTTCATATATTGTACATATAATATTAAATAAACTACACCAAATACATTTTATATACTGTAAATTAAATATCAAAAGTACAGTAAATATATATTACAGACAGTACATAAAATATCAAGAAGTACACCAAATATGTGTTATATATACAGTAAATAAACTATCAAAACTACAGTAATTATTTTTCAAATATTGTACATATAATATTAACTACAAGTAAACAAAATACATTTTATATACTGTAAATAAAATATCAAAATGTACAGTAAATATATATTACATACACTACATAAAATATCAAAAAGTACACCAAATATGTGTTATAGATACTGTAAATAAACTATCAAAAACTACAGTAATTATATTTAATATACTGTACATAAAATATCAAAATTTACACCAAATGTATATTATATACAGTAAATAAAATATCAAAAAGTACAGTAAATATATACTACACACCCTATGTAAAATATCAAAAACTACACCAAATACGTATTATATAATTTACATAAAATAACAAAAGGACACCAAATATATATTATATACTGTACATAAAATATCGAAAAGTACAGTAAATATATTTCATATATTCTACATGTAACATTAACTAAAAGTACACCAAATACATTTTATATACTGTACATAAAATATCAAAAAGTACAGTAAATATATATTACATACAGTACATAAAATATCAAGAAGTACACCAAATGTGTGTTATAAATACTGTCAATAAACTATCAAAAACTACAGTAATTATATTTCATATATTGTACATATAATATTAACTAAAAGTACACCAAATACATTTTATATACTGTAAATAAAATATCAAAAAGTACAGTAAATATATATTACATACAGTACATAAAATATCAAGAAGTACACCAAATATGTGTTATATGTACTGTAAATAAACTATCAAAATCTACAGTAATTATATTTAATATAATGTACATAAAATATCAAAAATTACACCAAATGTACATTATATACTGTAAATAAAATATTAAAAAGGACAGTAAATATATATGACACACCCTATGTAAAATATCAAAATTTACACCAAATATATATTATATAATTTACATAAAATATCAAAAGTACACCAAATATATATTATATACTGTACATAAAATATCAAAAAGTACAGTAAATATATTTCATATATTGTACATATAATATTAAGTAAAAGTACACAAAATACATTTTATATACTGTAAATAAAATATCAAAATACAGTAATTATATATTACATACTCTACATAAAATATCAAATAGTACACCAAATATGTGTTATATATACTGTAAATAAACTATCAAAAACTACAGTAATTATATTTCGTATATTGTACATATAATAATATCTAAAAGTACACCAAAAGCATTTATATACTGTAAATAAAATACCAAAAATTACAGTAAATATATATAACATACACTACATAAAATATCAAAAATTACACCAAATGTATATTATATACTGTAAATAAAATATCAAACACTACAGTAAATATATATTACACACCATATGTAAAATATCACAATCCACACCAAATATATATTATGTAATTTACATAAAATATCAAAAGTACACCAAATATATCTTATATACTGTACATAAAATATCAAAAAATACACAAAATATATTTCATATACTGTGCATATAATATTAACTAAAAGTACACCAAATACATTTTATATACTGTAAATAAAATATCAAATAGTACAGTAAATATATATTACATACAGTTCATAAAATACAAAAAAGCATACCAAATATGTGTTATATATACTGTAAATAAACTATGAAAAACTACAGTAATTATATTTAATATACTGTATGTAAAATATCAAAAATTACACCAAATGTATACTATATACTGTAAATAAAATATCAAAAAGGAGAGTAAATATATACTAGATAACCTATGTAAAATATAAAAAACTACACCAAATATATATTATATAATTTACATAAAAAATCAAAAGGACACCAAATATATCTTATATACTGTACATAAAATATCAAAAAGTACATGAAATATATTTCCTATATTGTACATATAATATTAACTAAAAGTACACCAAATACATTTTATATACTGTAAATAAAATATCAAAAAGTACAGTAAATATATATTACATACTGTATATAAAATATCAAAAAGTACCCCAAATATGTGTTATATATACTGTAAATAAACTATGAGAAACTACAGTAATTATATTTAATATACTGTACATAAAATATCAAAAATTACACCAAATATATATTATATAATGTAAATAAATTATCAAAAAGTACAGTAAATATATATTACACACCCTATGTAAAATATCACAAACTACACCAAATATATATTTTATAATTTACATGAAATATCAAAAGGACACCAAATATATCTTATATACTGTACATAAAATATCAAAAAGTACAGTAAATATATTTCAAATATTGAACATATAATATTAACTAACAGTACACCAAATACATTTTATATACTGTAGATAAAATATCAAAAAGAACAGTAAATATATATTACATACAGTTCATAAAATATAAAAAAGTAAACCAAATATGTGTTATATATACTGTAAATAAACTATCAAAAACTACAGTAATTATATTTAATATACTGTACAAAAAATATCAAAAGGACAGCAAATATAGATTATATACTGTACATAAAATATCAAAAAGTACATTAAATATATTTCATATATTGTACATATAATATTAACTAAAAGTACACCAAATGCATTTTATATACTTTAAATAATATATCAAAATAGAGTAAATATATATTACATACTCTACATAAAATATCAAAATGTACACCAAATATGTGTTATATATACTGTAAATAAACTATCAAAAACTACAGTAATTATATTTAATATACTCTACATAAAATATCAGAAATTACACCAAATATTTGTTATATATACTGTAAATAAACTATCAAAAACTACAGTAATTTTATTCAATATACTGTACATAAAGTATAAAAAATTACACCAAATGTATATTATATACTGTAAATAAAATATCAAAAAGGAAAGCAAATATATATGACACACCCTATGTAAAATATCAAAAACTACACCAAATATATAATATAATTTATATAAAATATCAAAAGCACACCAGATATATCTTATATACTGTACATAAAATATCAAAAAGTACAGAAAATACATTTCATATATTGTGCATATAATATTAATTAAAGTACACCAAATACATTTTATATACTGTAAATAAAATATCAAAAAGACAGTAAATATATATTACACACTGTACATAAAATATCAAAAAGTACACCAAATATATGTTTTATACACTGTAAATAAACTAACAAAAGCTACAGTAATTATATTTAATATACTGTACATAAAATATCAAAAATTACACCAGATGTATATTATATACTGTAATTAAATTATCAGAAAGTACAGTAAATATATATTACACACCCTATGTAAAATATCAAAAACTACACCATATATATATTATATAATTTACATAACATATCTAAAGGCCAAAAAATATATCTTATATACTGTACATAAAATATCAAAAAGTACAGTAAATATGATTCATATATTGTTCATATAATATTAACTAAAAGCTCACCAAATACATTTTATATACTGTAAATAATATTTCAAAAAGTACAGTAAATATATATTACATACTGTACATAAAATATCAAAAAGTACACCAAATATGTGTTATATATACTGTAAATAAAGTGTAAAAACTACAGTAATTATATTTAATATACTGTACATAAAATATCAAAAATTACACCAAATGTGTATTATATACTGTAATTAAAATATCAAAAAGTACAGTAAATATATATTACACACCCTATGTAAAATATCAAAAACTACACCAAATATATATTATATAATTTATATGATATATCAAAAGACCACCAAATATATCTTATGTACTGTACATAAAATATCAAAAACTACAGTAAATATGTTTCATATACTGTACATATAATATTAACTAAAAGTACACCAATTACATTTTATATACTGTAAAGAAAATTTCAAAAAGTACAGTAAATATATATTACATATTCTATATAAAATATCAAAAAGTACACCAAATATGTGTTAGATATACTGTAAATAAACTATCAAAAACTACAGTAATTATGTTTAATATACTGTACATAAAATATCAAAAATTACACCAAATGTATATTATATACTATAAATAAATACGAAAAAGGACAGTAAATATATATTACACTCTATGCAAAATATCAAAAACTACACCAAATGTATATTATATAATTTACATAAAATATCAAAAGGACACCAAATATAGATTATATACTGTACATAAAATATCAAAAAGTACTGTAAATATATTTCATATATTCTACATGTAATATTAACTAAAAGTACACCAAATACATTTTATAAACTGTAAATAAAATATCAAAATACAGAAAATATATATTACATACTGTACATAAAATATCAAATAGTACACCAAATATGTGTTATATATAGTGTAAATAAACTACCAAAATCTACAGTAATTATATTTAATATACTGTAAATAAAATATCAAAAATTACACCAAATGTATATTTTAGACTGTAAATAAAGTATCAAAAAGGAAAGTAAATATATAGTACACACCCTATGTAAAGTATCAAAAACTACACCAAATTTATATTATATAATTAACATAAAATATGAAAAGGACACCAAATATATCTTCTATACTGTACATAAAATATCAGAAAGTACAGTAAATATATTTCATATAATGTACATATAATATTAACTAAAAGTACACCAAATACATTTTATATACTGCAGATAAAATATCAAAAAGTACAGTAAATATATATTACATACTGTACATAAAATATCAAAAAGTACACCAAATATGTGTTACATATACTGTAAATAGACTATAAAAAACTACAGTAATTATATTTAATATACTGTACATAAAATATCAAAAATTACACCAAATGTATATTATATACTGTAAAATAATATCAAAAAGGACAGTGAATATATATTACACTCTATGTAAAATATCAAAAACAGCAAATATATATTATGTAATTTACATAAAATATCAAAAGTACACCATATATATCTTATATACTGTACATAAAATATCCAAATAGTACAGTAAATATATTTCATATATTGTACATATAATATTAACTAAAAGTACACCAAATATATTTTATATACTGTAAATAAAATATCAAAAATACAGTAAATATATATTACATACTGTACAGGAATATCAAAAAGTACACCAAATATTTGTTATATATACTGTAAATAAACTATCAAAAACTACAGTAATTACATTTAATATACTGTTTATAAAATATCAAAAATTACACCAAATGTATATCATGTACTCTAAATAAAATATGAAAAAGGACAGTAAATCTATATTATGCACCCTGTGTAAAATATCAAAAACTACACCAAATATATATTATATAATTTACATAAAATATCAAAAGTACACCAAATGTATATTATACACTGTAAATAAAATATCAAATAGTACAGTAAATATATTTCATATATTGTATACATAATATTAACTAAAAGTACACCAAATACATTTTCTATACTGTAAATAAAATATCAAAAAGCACAGTAAATATATATGACACACCTGTGTAAAATATCAAAAACTACACCAAACATATATTATATAATTTACATAAAATATCAAAAGGACACAAAATATATCTTATATACTGTACATGAAATATCAAAAAGTACAGTAAATATATTTCATATATTGTACATATAATATTAAACAAAAGTACACGAAATACATTTTATATAGTGAAAATAAAATATCAAAAAGTACAGTAAATATATATTACATACTGTACATAAAATATCAAAAAGTACACCAAATATGTGTTATATATACTGTAAATAAACTATCAAAAACTACAGTAATTATATTTAATATACATTAAATAAAATATCAAAAATTACACCAAATGTATATTATTTACTGTAAATAAACTATCAAAAAGTACAGTAAATATATATTACACAACCTATGTAAAATATCACAAACTACACCGAATATATATTATATAATTTACATAAAATATCAAAAGGACACCAAATATACCTTATATACTGTACATAAAATATCAAAAAGTACAGTAAATATATTTCATGTATTGTAGATATATTAACTAAAAGTACACCAAATACATTTTATATACCCTAAATAAAATTTCAAAAACTACAGTAAATATATATTACATCCTTATATAAAATATCAAAATGTACACCAAATATGTGCAATATATACTGTAAATAAATTATCAAAAACTACAGTAATTATATTTAATATACTGTACATAAAATATAAAAAATTACACCAAATGTATATTATATACTCTAATTAAAATATGAAAAAGGACAGTAAATATATAATACACTCTATGTAAATTATCAAAAACTACACCAACTATATATTATATAATTTACATAATATATCAAAAGGACACCAAATATATATTATACACTGTACATAAAATATCAAAATGTACAGTAAATATATTTCATATATTGTGCATATAATATTAACTAAAAGTACACCAAATACATTTTATAGCCTGTAAATAAAATATCAAAAAGTACAGAAAATATATATTACATACTGTGCATAAAATATCAAAATGTACACCAAATAAGTGTTATATATACTGTAAATAAACTATCAAAAACTACAATAATTATATTTAATATACTGTACATAAAATATCCAAAATGACACCAAATGTACATTATATACTGTAAATAAAATATCAAAAAGACAGTAAATATATACTACATACCCTATGTAAAATATCAAAACTACACCAAATATATATTATATAATTTACATAAAATAACAAAAGGACACCAAATGTATCTTATATACTGTACATAAAATATCAAAAGGTACAGTAAATATGTTTCATATATTGTACATATACTATTAACTAAAAGTACACCAAATACATTTTATAAACTGTAAATAAAATATCAACAAGTACAGTAAATATATATTACATACTGTACATAAAATATCAAAAAGTACACCAAATATGTGTTATCTATACTGTAAATAAACTATCAAAAACTACAGTACATATATTTAATATACTGTACATAAAATATCTAAAATTACACCAAATATTTGTTATATATACTGTAAATAAACTATCAAAAACTACAGTAATTATATTTAATATACTGTACATAAAATATAAAAAATTACACCAAATGTATATTATATACTGTAAATAATATATCAAAAAGGAAAGTAAATATCTATGACACACCCTATGTAAAATATCAAAAACTACACCAAATATATATTATAAAATTTATATAAAATATCAAATGGACACCAGATATATCTTATATACTCTACATAAAATATCAAAAAGTATAGTAAATACATTTCATATATTGTGCATATAATATTAACTAAAAGTACACCAAATACATTTTATATACTGTAAATAAAATATCAAAAAGGACAGTAAATATATAATACATACTGTACATAAAATATCAAAAAGTACACCAAATATGTGTTATACATACTGTAAATAAACTATCAAAAACTACAGTAATTATATTTCATATATTATACATATAATATTAACTAAAAGTACACCAAATACATTTTATATACTGTAAATAAAATATCATATAGTACAGTAAATATATATTACATACACTACATAAAATATCAGAAAGTAAACCAAATATGTGTTATATATACTGTAAATAAACTATCAAAAACTACAGTAATTATATTTAATATACTCTACATAAAATATCAGAAATTACACCAAATGTATATTTTAGACTGTAAATAAAATATCAAAAAGGAAAGAAAATATATAGTACACACCCTATGTAAAATATCAAAAACTACACCAAATTTATGTTATATAATTAACATAAAATGTGAAAAGGACACCAAATATATCTTATATACTGTACATAAAATATCAAAAAGTACAGTAAAGATAATTCATATATTGTACGTATAATATTAACTAAAAGTTCACCAAATACATTTTATATACTGTGAATAAAATATCAAAAAGTACTCTAAATGTATATTACATACTGTACATAAGATATCAAAAAGTACACCAAATATTTGTCATATATACTGTAAATAAACTATCAAAATCTACAGTAATTATATTTAATATACTGTACATAAAATATCAAAAATTACACCAAATGTATATTATATACTGTAAATAAAATATCAGAAAGAACAGTAAATATATATGACACACCCTATATAAAATATCAAAAACTACAACAAACATATATTTTATAATTTACATAAAATATCAAAAGGACTCCAAATATATCTTATACACTGTACATAAAATATCAAAAAGTACAGTAAACATATTTCATATATTGTACAAGTAATATTAACTAAAAGTACACCAATTATATTTTATATACTGTAAATAAAGTATCAAAAACTACAGTAATTATATTTTATATACTGTACATAAAATATGAAAAATTACGCCAAATGTATATTATATACTCTAAATAAAAGATGAAAAAGGGCAGTAAATATATGTTACACTCTGTGTGAAATATCAAAAACTACACCAATTATATATTATATAATTTACATAAAATATAAAAAGGACACCAAATATAGATTATATACTGTACATAAAATATCAAAAGTACAGCAAATATATTTCATATATTGTACATATAATATTAACTAAAAGTACCCCAAATATATTTTATATAGTGTAAATAAATATCAAAAAGTTCAGTAAATACATATTGCATACTGTACATAAAATATCAAAAAGTACACCAAATATGTGTTATATATACTGTAAATAAACGATAAAAAACTACAGTAATTACATTTAATATACTGTACATAAAAAATCAAAAATTACACCAAATGTATAGTATATACTCTAAATAAATATGAAAAAGAACAGTAAATATATATTACACTCTATGCAAAATATCAAAAACTACACGAAATATATATTATATAACTTACATAAAATATCAAAAGGACACAATATATAGATTATATACTGTACATAAATTATCAAAAAGTACATTAAATATATTTAATATATTGTACATATAATATTAACTAAAATTACACCAAATACATTTTATATACTGTAAATATAATATCAAAAAGTACAGTAAATATATATTACATACAGTACATAAAGTAACAAAAAGTACACCAAATATGTGTTATATATCCTGTAAATAAACTATCAAAAACTACAGTAAATATGTTTAATATACTGTACATAAAATATCAAAAATTACTCCAAATATACATTATATACTGTAAACAAAATATCAAAAAGACAGTAAATATATGACACACCCTATGAAAATATCAAAATCTACACCAAATATATATTATATAATTTACATAAAATATCAGAAGTACACCAAATATATATTATATACTGTATATAATATATCAAAAAGTACAGTAAATATATTTCATATATTGTACATTTAATATTAACTTAAAGTACACCAAATACATTTTATATACTGTAAATAAAATATCAAAATACAGTAAATATATATTACATACTCTACATAAAATATCAAAAGTACACCAAATATGTGTCATATATGCTGTAAATAAACTATCAAAAACTACAGTAATTATATTTAATATACTGTACATAAAATATAAAAAATTACACCAAATGTATATTATATACTGTAAATAAAATATCAAAAAGGAATGTAAATACATATGACACACCCTATGTAAAATATCAAAAACTACACCAAATATATATTATATAATTTATATAAAATATCAAAAGGACACCAGATATATCTTATATACTGTACATAAAATATCAAAAAGTACAGTAAATACATTTCATATATTGTGCATATAATATTAACTAAAAGTTCACCGAATACATTTTATATACTGTAAATAAATTATCCAAAAGGACAGTAAATATATGTTACATACTGTATATAAAATATCAAAAGGTACACCAAATATGTGTTATACATACTGTAAATAAACTATAAAAAACTACAGTAATTATATTTCATATATTGTACATATAATATTAACTAAAAGCACACCAAATACATTTTATATACTGTAAATTAAATATCATAAAGTACAGTAAATATATATTACATACACTACATAAAATATCAAAAAGTACTCCAAATATGTGTTATATATACTGTAAATAAACTATCAAAAACTACAGTAATTATATTTAATATACTCTACATAAAATATCAAAAAGTACACCGAATATGTGTTATATATACTGTACATAAACTATCAAAAACTGCAGTAATTATATTTAATATACTGTACATAAAATATAAAAAATTACACCAAATGTATATTATATACTGTAAATAAAATATCAAAAAGACAGTAAATATATATGACACACCCTATGTAAAATATCAAATTCTACACCTAATAAATATTATATAATTTACATAAAATATCAAAAGTACACCAATTATATATTATATACTGTACATAAAATATCAAAATTTACAGTAAATGTATTTCATATATTGTACATATAATATTAACTAAAAGTAAACCAAATACATTTTATATACTGTAAATAAAATATCAAAATACAGTAAATATATATTACATACTCTACATAAAATATCAAAAAGTACACCAAATATGTGTTTTATAAACTGTAAATAAACTATCAAAAACTACAGTAATTATATTTAATATACTGTAAGTAAAATGTCAAAAATTACACCAAGAGTATATTATATACTCTATATAAAAGATGAAAAAGGACAGTAAATATATATTACACTCTGGGTGAAATATCAAAAACTACACAAATTATATATTATATAATTTTCATAAAATATCAAAAGGACAGCAAATATATATTATATACTGTACATAAAATATCAAAAAGTACAGCAAATATATTTCATATATTTTACATATAACATTAACTAAAAGTCCACCAAATATATTTTATATAGTGTAAATAAAATATCAAAAAGTACAGTAAATACATATTACATACTGTACATAAAATATCAAATAGTACACCAAATGTGTGTTATATATACTGTAAATAAAGTATGAAAAACTACACTAATTATATTTAATATACGGTACATAAAATATAAAAATTACACCAAAAGTATATTATATACTCTAATTAAAATATCAAAAAGTACAGTAAATATATATTACACACCCTATGTAAAATATCAAAAACTACACCAAATATATATTATATAATTTACATAATATTTAAAAGACCACCAAATATATCTTATATAGTGTACATAAAATATCTAAAACTACAGTAAATATGTTTCATATATTGTACATATAATATTAACTAAAAGTACACCAAATATATTTTATATACTGTAAATATTTCAAAAAGTACAGTAAATATATATTACATACTGTATATAAAATGTCAAAATTACACCAAATATGTGTTATATATACGGTAAATAAACTATCAAAAACTACAGTAATTATCTTTAATGTACTGTACATAAAATATCAAAAATTACACCAAATGTATATTATATACTCTAAATAAAAGATGAAAAATGACAGTAAATATATATTACACTCTGTGTGAAATATCAAAAACTACACCAATTATATACTATATAATTTACATAAAATATCAAAAGGACACCAAATATAGATTATATACTGTACATAAAATATCAAAAAGTACAGCACATATATTTCATATATTGTACATATAATATTAACTAAAAGTACACCAAATACATTTTATATACTGTAAAGAAAATTTCATAATACAGTAAATATATATTACAAACTCTACATAAAATATCAAATAGTACACCAAATATGTGTTATATATACTGTAAATAAACTATCAAAAACTACAGTAATTACATTTAATATACTGTATATAAAATATGAAAACTTACACCAAATGTATATCATGTACTCTAAATAAAATATGAAAAAGGACAGTAAATCTATATTACGCACCCTGTGTAAAATATCAAAAACTACACCAAATATATATTATATAATTTACATAAAATATCAAAAGTACACCAAATGTATGTTATATACTCTAAATAAAATATCAACATGTACAGTAAATATATTTCATATATTGTACATATAATATTTACTAATAGTACACCAAATACATTTTATATACTGTAAATAAAATATCAAAAATTACTGTCAATATATATATCAAACTGTACCTAAAATATCAAAAAGTACACCAAATATGTGTTATATATACTGTAAATAAACTATCAAACACTACAGTAATTATATTTAATATACTGTACATAAAATATCAAAAATTTCACCAAATGTATATTATTTAATGTAAATAAAATATCAAAAACACAGTAAATATATATTACACACCATATGTAAAATATCACAATCTACACCAAATATATATTATATAATTTACATAAAATATCAAAAGGACACCAAATATATCTTATATACTGTACATAAAATACCAAAATGTACAGTAAATATATTTCATATATTGTACATATAATATTAACTAAAAGTACACGAAATACATTTTATATAGTGTAAATAAAATATCAAAAAGTACAGTAAATTGGTATTACATACTGTACATAAAATATCAAAAAGTACACCAAATATGTGTTATATATACTGTAAATAGACTATGAAAAACTACAGTAATTATATTTAATATACTGTACATAAAATATCAAAAATTACACAAAATGTATATTATATACTGTAAAAAAATATCAAAAAGGACAGTGAATATATGTTACACTCTATGTAAAATATCAAAAACTGCAAATATATATTATATAATATACATAAAATATCAAAAGTACACCTAATATATGTTATATACTGTATATAAAATATCAAAAAGTACAGTAAATATATTTCATATATTGTACATATAATATTAATTAAAAGTACACCAAATATATTTTATATACTGTAAATAAAATATCAAAAAGTGCATTAAACATATATTAAATACTGTAGAGAAAATATCAAAAAGAACACCAAATATGTGTTATATATACTGTAAATAAACTATCAAAAACTGCAGTAATTATATTTAATATAATGTACATAAAATATCAAAAATTACACCAAATGTATATTATATACTGTAAATAAAATATGAAAATTACAGTAAATATATATTACATACTCTACATAAAATATCAAAAAGTACACCAAATATGTGTTATATATACTGTAAATAAACTATCAAAAACTACATTAATTATATTTATTATACTCTACATAAAATATCAAAAATTACACCAAATATTTGTTATATATACTGTAAATAAACTATCAAATACTACAGTAATTATATTTAATATACTGTACATAAAATATCAAAAATTACACCAAATGTATATTATATACTGTAAATAAAATATCAAAAAGTACAGTAAATATATACTACACACCCTATGTAAAATATCAAAAACTACACCAAATACATATTATATAATTTACATAAATTAACAAAAGGACAACAAATATATATTATATACTGTACATAAAATATCGAAAAGAACAGTAAATATATTTCATATATTCTACATGTAATATTAACTAAAAGTACACCAAATACATTTTATATACTGTAAATAAAATGTCAAAAATACAGTAAATATATATTACATACTGTACATAAATTATCAAATAGTACACCAAATATGTGTTATATATACAGTAAATAAACTATCAAAATCTACAGTAATTATATTTAATATACTGCAAATAAAATATCAAAAATTACACCAAATGTGTATTTTAGACTGTAAATAAAATATCAAAAAGGAAAGTAAATATCTAGTACACACCCTATGTAAAATATCAAAAACTACACCAAATTTATGTTATATAATTAACATAAAATATGAAAAGGACACCAAATATATCTTATATACGGTAGATAAAATATCAAAAAGTACAGTAAATATAATTCATATATTGTACATATAATATTAACTAAAAGTACACCATATACATTTTATATACTGTGAATAAAATATCAAAAAGTACTGTAAATATATATTACATACTGTACATAAAATATCAAAAAGTACACCAAATATGTGTTATATATACTGTAAATAAACTATCAAAAAATACAGTAATTATATTTAATATACTGTACATAAAATATCAAAAATTATACCAAATGTACATTATATAGTGTAAATAAAATATTAAAAAGGACAGTAAATATATATGACACAACCTATGTAAAATATCAAAGCCTACACCAAATATATATTATATAATTTACAAAAAATATCAAAAGTACACCAAATATATATTATATACAGTACATAAAATATCAAAATGTACAGTAAATATATTTCATATATTGTACATATAATATTAACAAAAAGTACACAAAATACTTTTTATATACTGTAAATAAAATATCAAAATACAGTAAATATATATTACATACTCTACATAAAATATCAAAAAGTACACCAAATATGTGTTATATATACTGTAAATAAACTATCGAAATCTACAGTTATTATATTTAATATACTGTACATAAAATATCAAAAATTACACCAAATGTATAATATATACTCTAAATAAACTATCAAAAAGGACAGTAAATATATACTACACACCCTATGTAAAATATCAAAAACTACACCAAATATATATTATATAATTTACATAAAATATCAAAATGTCACCAAATATATCTTATACACCGTACATAAAATATCAAAAAGTACAGTAAATATATTTCACATATTGTACATATAATATTAAATAAAGTACACCAAATACATTTTATATACTGTAAATTAAATATCAAAAAGTACAGTAAATATATATTACAGACAGTACATAAAATATCAAGAAGTACACCAAATATGTTTTATGTATACAGTAAATAAAATATCAAAAATTACAGTAATTAAATTTCGTATATTGTACATATAATATTAACTAAAATACACCAAATACATTTTATATACTGTAAATAAAATATCAAAAAGTACAGTAAATGTATATTACATACACTACATAAAATATCAAAAAGTACACCAAATATGTGTTACAGATACTGTAAATAAACTATCAAAAACTACAGTAATTATATTTAATATACTGTACATAAAATATCAAAAATTACACCAAATGTATATTATATACTGTAAATAAAATATCAAAAAGTACAGTAAATATATACTACACACCCTATGTAAAATATTAAAAACTACGCTAAATACATATTATATAATTTACATAAAATATCAAAAGGACACCAAATATATATTATATACTGTACATAAAATATCGAAAAGTACAATAAAGATATTTCATATATTCTACATGTAATATTAACTAAAAGTACACCAAATACATTTTATATACTGTAAATAAAATATCAAAAAGTACAGTAACTATATATTACATACTGTACATAAAATATCAAATGGTACACCAAATATGTGTTATATATACTGTAAATAAACTATCATAAACCACAGTAATTATATTTAATATACTGTACATTAAATATCAAAAATTACACCAAATGTATATTATGTACTGTAAATAAAATATCAAAAAGGACAGTAAATATATACTACACACCCTATGAAAAATATCAATTCTACACCAAATGTATATTATATAATTTCCATAAAATATCAAAAGGTCACCAAATATATCTTATACACCGTACATAAAATATCAAAAAGTACAGTAAATATATTTCATATATTGTACATATAATATTAAATAAAGTACACCAAATACATTCTCTATACTGTAAATAAAATATCAAAAAGTACAGTAAATATATATTACATACAGTACATAAAATATCAAGAAGTACACCAAATATGTGTTATATATACTGTAAATATACTATCAAAAACTACAGTAATTATATTTCATATATTGTACACATAATATTAACTAAAAGTACACCAAACACATTTTATATACTGTAAATAAAATATAAAAAAGTACAGTAAATATATATTACATACACTACATTAAATATCAAAAACTACACCAAATATGTGTTATATATATTGTAAATAAAGTATCAAAAACTACAGTAATTATATTTAATATCCTGTACATAAAATATCAAAAATTACACCAAAAGTATACTATATACTGTAAATAAAATATCAAAAAGTACAGTAAATATATACTACACACCCTATGTAAAATATTAAAAACTACACCAAATACATATTATATAATTTACATAAAATAACAAATGGACACCAAATATATATTATATACTGTACATAAAATATCGAAAAGTACAGTAAATATATTTCACATATTCTAAATGTAATATTAACTAAAAGTACACCAAATACATTTTATATACTGTAAATAAAATATCAAAAAGTACAGTAAATATATATTACATACTGTACATAAAATATCAAATAGTACACCAAATATGTGTTATATATACTGTAAATAAACTATCAAAATCTACAGTAATTATACTTAATATACTGTACATAAAATATCAAAAATTACACCAAATGTATATTTTAGACTGTAAATAAAATATCAAAAAGGAAAGTAAATATATAGTACACACCCTAAGTAAAATATCAAAAACTACACCAAATTTATGTTATATAATTAACATAAAATATGAAAAGGACACCAAATATATCTTATATACTGTACATAAAATATCAAAATTACAGTATATATAATTCATATTTTGTACATATAATATTAACTAAAAGTACACCAAATACATTTTATATACTGTGAATAAAATATCAAAAAGTACTGTAAATATATATTACATACTCTACATGAAATATCAAAAAGTACACCAAATATGTGTTATATATACTGTAAATAAACTATCAAAAACTACAGTAATTATATTTAATATACTGTACATAAAACATCAAAAATTACACCAAATGTACATTATACACTGTAAATAAAATATTAAAAAGGACAGTAAATATATATGACACACCCTATGTAAAATATCAAAATCTACACCAAATATATATTATATAATTTACATAAAATATCAAAAGGTCACAAAATATATATTATATACTGTACATAATATATCAAAAAGTACAGTAAATATATTTCATATATTGTACATATAATATTAACTAAAAGTACGCAAAATACATTCTATATACTCCAAATAAAATATCAAAATACAGAAAATATATATTACATACTCTACATAAAATATCAAAAAGTACACCAAATATGTGTTATATATACTGTAAATAAACTATCATAAACTACAGTAATTATATTTAATATACTGTACATAAAATATCAAAAATTACACCAAATGTATATTATATACTGTAAATAAAATATCAAAAGTACAGTAAATATATACTACATACCCTATGTAAAATATTAAAAACTACGCCAAATACATATTATATAATTTACATAAAATATCAAAAGGACACCAAATATATATTATATACTGTACATAAAATATCGAAAAGTACAATAAAGATATTTCATATATTCTACATGTAATATTAACTAAAAGTACACCAAATACATTTTATATACTGTAAATAAAATATCAAAAAGTACAGTAACTGTATATTACATACTGTACATAAAATATCAAATGGTACACCAAATATGTGTTATATATACTGTAAATAAACTATCATAAACCACAGTAATTATATTTAATATACTGTACATTAAATATCAAAAATTACACCAAATGTATATTATGTACTGTAAATAAAATATCAAAAAGGACAGTAAATATGTACTACACACCCTATGAAAAATATCAATTCTACACCAAATGTATATTATATAATTTCCATAAAATATCAAAAGGTCACCAAATATATCTTATACACCGTACATAAAATATCAAAAAGTACAGTAAATATATTTCATATATTGTACATATAATATTAAATAAAGTACACCAAATACATTTTCTATACTGTAAATAAAATATCAAAATTACAGTAAATATATATTACATACAGTACATAAAATATCAAGAAGTACACCAAATATGTGTTATATATACTGTAAATATACTATCAAAAACTACAGTAATTATATTTCATATATTGTACACATAATATTAACTAAAAGTACACCAAACACATTTTATATACTGTAAATAAAATATAAAAAAGTACAGTAAATATATATTACATACACTACATTAAATATCAAAAACTACACCAAATATGTGTTATATATACTGTAAATAAAGTATCAAAAACTACAGTAATTATATTTAATATACTGTACATAAAATATCAAAAATTACACCAAAAGTATACTATATACTGTAAATAAAATATCAAAAAGTACAGTAAATATATACTACACACCCTATGTAAAATATTAAAAACTACACCAAATACATATTATATAATTTACATAAAATAACAAATGGACACCAAATATATATTATATACTGTACATAAAATATCGAAAAGTACAGTAAATATATTTCACATATTCTACATGTAATATTAACTAAAAGTACACCAAATACATTTTATATACTGTAAATAAAATATCAAAAAGTACAGTAAATATATATTACATACTGTACATAAAATATCAAATAGTACACCAAATATGTGTTATATATACTGTAAATAAACTATCATAAACTACAGTAATTATATTTAACATACTGTACATAAAATTTCAAAAATTACACCAAATGTATATTATATACTGTAAATAAAATATCAAAAAGATAGTAAATATATACTACACACCCTATGTAAAATATCAAAAAATTCACCAAATATATATTATATAATTTACATAAAATATCAAAAGGTCACCAAATATATCTTATACACCGTACATAAAATGTCAAAAAGTACAGTAAATATATTTCAATTATTGTACATATAATATTAAATAAAGTAACCCAAATACATTTTATATACTGTGAATAAAATATCAAAAAGTACAGTAAATATATATTACATACAGTACATAAAATATCAAGAAGTACACCAAATATGTTATATATATTGTAAATAAACTATCAAAAACTACAGTAATTATATTTAATATACTGTACAGAAAATATCAAAAATTACACCAAATGTATATTATATACTGTAAATAAAATATCAAAAAGGACAGTAAATATATACTACACACCCTATGTAAAATATCAAAAACTACACCACTTATATATTATATAATTTACATAAAATATCAAAAGGTCACCAAATATATCTTATACACCATACATAAAATATCAAAAATTTCAGTAAATATATTTCATATATTGTACATATAATATTAAATAAAGTACACCAAATACATTTTATATACTGTAAACAAAATATCAAAAGTACAGTAAATATATATTACATACAGTACATAAAATATCAAGAAGTACACCAAATATGTGTTATATATACTGTAAATAAACTATCAAAAACTACAGTAATTATATTTCATATATTGTACATATAATATTAACTAAAAGTACACCAAACACATTTTATATACTGTAAATAAAATACCAAAATTACAGTAAATATATATTACATACACAACATAAAATATCAAAAGTACACCAAATATGTGTTATATATATTGTAAATAAACTATCAAAAACTACAGTAATTATATTTAATATACTGTACATAAGATATCAAAAATTACACCAAATGTATTTGATATAATGTAAATAAAATATCAAAATGTACAGTAAATATATACTACATACACTATGTAAAATATCAAGAACTACAACATATACATATTATATAATTTACATAAAATACCAAAAGGACACAAAATATATATTATATACTGTACATAAAATATCGAAAAGTACAGTAAATATATTTCATATATTCTAAATGTAATATTAACTAAAAGTACACCAAATACATTTTATATACTGTAAATAAAATATCAAAAATTACAGTAAATATATATTACATACTGTACATAAAATATCAAATAGTACACCAAATATGTGTTATATATACTGTAAATAAACTATCATAAAGTACAGTAATTATATTTAATATACTGTACAGAAAATATCAAAAATTACACCAAATGTATATTATATAGTGTAAATAAAATATCACAAAGGACAGTAAATATATACTACACACCCTATGTAAAATATCAAAAACTACACCAAATATATATTATATAATTTCCATAAAATATCAAAAGGTCACCAAATATATCTTATACACCGTACATAAAATATCAAAAAGTACAGTAAATATATTTCATATATTGTACGTATAATATTAACTAAAAGTACACCAAATACATTTTATATACTGTGAATAATACATCAAAAAGTACTGTTAATGTATATTACATACTGTACATAAAATATCAAAAAGTACACCAAATATGTGTTATAGATACTGTAAATAAACTATCAAAAACTACAGTAATTACATTTAATATACTGTACATAAAATATCAAAAATTACACCAAATGTATATTATATACTCTAAATAAAATATCGAAAAGGACAGTAAATATATACTACACACCCTATGTAAAATATCAAAAACTACACCAAATATATATTATATAATTTACATAAAATATCAAAATGTCACCAAATATATCTTATACACCGTACATAAAATATCAAAAAGTACAGTAAATATATTTCATATACTGTACATATAATATTAAATAAAGTACACCAAATACATTTTATATACTGTAATTTAAATATCAAAAAGTACAGTAAATATATATTACAGACAGTACATAAAATATCAAGAAGTACACCAAATATGTGATATATATACAGTAAATAAACTATCAAAAACTACAGTAATTATATTTCATATATTGTACATATAATATTAACTAAAAGTACACCAAATACATTTTATATACTGTAAATAAAATATCAAAAAGTACAGTAAATATATATTATATACACTACATAAAATATCAAAAAGTACACCAAATATGTGTTATAGATACTGTAAATAAACTATCAAAAACTACAGTAATTATATTTAATATACTGTACATAAAATATCAAAAATTACACCAAATGTATATTATATACTGTAAATAAAATATCAAAAAGTACAGTAAATATATACTACACACCCTATGTAAAATATCAAAAACTACACCAAATACGTATTATATAATTTACATAAAATAACAAAAGGACACCCAATATATATTATATACTGTACATAAAATATCGAAAAGTACAGTAAATATATTTCATATATTCTACATGTAATATTAACTAAAAGTACACCAAATACATTTTATATACTGTAAATAAAATATCAAAAATTGCACTAAATATATATTACATACTGTACATAAAATATCAAATAGTACACCAAATATGTGTTGTATATACTGTAAATAAACTATAAAAATCTACAGTAATTATATTTAATATACTGCAAATAAAATATCAAAAATTACACCAAATGTGTATTTTAGACTGTAAATAAAATATCAAAAAGGAAAGTAAATATCTAGTACACACCCTATGTAAAATATCAAAAACTACACCAAATTTATGTTATATAATTAACATAAAATATGAAAAGGACACCAAATATATCTTATATACGGTAGATAAAATATCAAAAAGTACAGTAAATATAATTCATATATTGTACATATAATATTAACTAAAAGTACACCATATACATTTTATATACTGTGAATAAAATATCAAAAAGTACTGTAAATATATATTACATACTGTACATAAAATATCAAAAAGTACACCAAATATGTGTTATATATACTGTAAATAAACTATCAAAAAATACAGTAATTATATTTAATATACTGTACATAAAATATCAAAAATTATACCAAATGTACATTATATAGTGTAAATAAAATATTAAAAAGGACAGTAAATATATATGACACAACCTATGTAAAATATCAAAGCCTACACCAAATATATATTATATAATTTACAAAAAATATCAAAAGAACACCAAATATATATTATATACAGTACATAAAATATCAAAATGTACAGTAAATATATTTCATATATTGTACATATAATATTAACAAAAAGTACACAAAATACTTTTTATATACTGTAAATAAAATATCAAAATACAGTAAATATATATTACATACTCTACATAAAATATCAAAAAGTACACCAAATATGTGTTATATATACTGTAAATAAACTATCGAAATCTACAGTTATTATATTTAATATACTGTACATAAAATATCAAAAATTACACCAAATGTATAATATATACTCTAAATAAAGTATCAAAAAGGACAGTAAATATATACTACACACCCTATGTAAAATATCAAAAACTACAACAAATATATATTATATAATTTACATAAAATATCAAAATGTCACCAAATATATCTTATACACCGTACATAAAATATCAAAAAGTACAGTAAATATATTTCACATATTGTACATATAATATTAAATAAAGTACACCAAATACATTTTATATACTGTAAATTAAATATCAAAAAGTACAGTAAATATATATTACAGACAGTACATAAAATATCAAGAAGTACACCAAATATGTGTTATGTATACAGTAAATAAAATATCAAAAATTACAGTAATTAAATTTCGTATATTGTACATATAATATTAACTAAAATACACCAAATACATTTTATATACTGTAAATAAAATATCAAAAAGTACAGTAAATGTATATTACATACACTACATAAAATATCAAAAAGTACACCAAATATGTGTTACAGATACTGTAAATAAACTATCAAAAACTACAGTAATTATATTTAATATACTGTACATAAAATATCAAAAATTACACCAAATGTATATTATATACTGTAAATAAAATATCAAAAAGTACAGTAAATATATACTACACACCCTATGTAAAATATTAAAAACTACGCCAAATACATATTATATAATTTACATAAAATATCAAAAGGACACCAAATATATATTATATACTGTACATAAAATATCGAAAAGTACAATAAAGATATTTCATATATTCTACATGTAATATTAACTAAAAGTACACCAAATACATTTTATATACTGTAAATAAAATATCAAAAAGTACAGTAACTATATATTACATACTGTACATAAAATATCAAATGGTACACCAAATATGTGTTATATATACTGTAAATAAACTATCATAAACCACAGTAATTATATTTAATATACTGTACATTAAATATCAAAAATTACACCAAATGTATATTATGTACTGTAAATAAAATATCAAAAAGGACAGTAAATATATACTACACACCCTATGAAAAATATCAATTCTACACCAAATGTATATTATATAATTTCCATAAAATATCAAAAGGTCACCAAATATATCTTATACACCGTACATAAAATATCAAAAAGTACAGTAAATATATTTCATATATTGTACATATAATATTAAATAAAGTACACCAAATACATTTTCTATACTGTAAATAAAATATCAAAAAGTACAGTAAATATATATTACATGCAGTACATAAAATATCAAGAAGTACACCAAATATGTGTTATATATACTGTAAATATACTATCAAAAACTACAGTAATTATATTTCATATATTGTACACATAATATTAACTAAAAGTACACCAAACACATTTTATATACTGTAAATAAAATATAAAAAAGTACAGTAAATATATATTACATACACTACATTAAATATCAAAAACTACACCAAATATGTGTTATATATACTGTAAATAAAGTATCAAAAACTACAGTAATTATATTTAATATCCTGTACATAAAATATCAAAAATTACACCAAAAGTATACTATATACTGTAAATAAAATATCAAAAAGTACAGTAAATATATACTACACACCCTATGTAAAATATTAAAAACTACACCAAATACATATTATATAATTTACATAAAATAACAAATGGACACCAAATATATATTATATACTGTACATAAAATATCGAAAAGTACAGTAAATATATTTCACATATTCTAAATGTAATATTAACTAAAAGTACACCAAATACATTTTATATACTGTAAATAAAATATCAAAAAGTACAGTAAATATATATTACATACTGTACATAAAATATCAAATAGTACACCAAATATGTGTTATATATACTGTAAATAAACTATCAAAATCTACAGTAATTATACTTAATATACTGTACATAAAATATCAAAAATTACACCAAATGTATATTTTAGACTGTAAATAAAATATCAAAAAGGAAAGTAAATATATAGTACACACCCTAAGTAAAATATCAAAAACTACACCAAATTTATGTTATATAATTAACATAAAATATGAAAAGGACACCAAATATATCTTATATACTGTACATAAAATATCAAAATTACAGTATATATAATTCATATTTTGTACATATAATATTAACTAAAAGTACACCAAATACATTTTATATACTGTGAATAAAATATCAAAAAGTACTGTAAATATATATTACATACTCTACATGAAATATCAAAAAGTACACCAAATATGTGTTATATATACTGTAAATAAACTATCAAAAACTACAGTAATTATATTTAATATACTGTACATAAAACATCAAAAATTACACCAAATGTACATTATACACTGTAAATAAAATATTAAAAAGGACAGTAAATATATATGACACACCCTATGTAAAATATCAAAATCTACACCAAATATATATTATATAATTTACATAAAATATCAAAAGGTCACAAAATATATATTATATACTGTACATAAAATATCAAAAAGTACAGTAAATATATTTCATATATTGTACATATAATATTAACTAAAAGTACGCAAAATACATTCTATATACTCCAAATAAAATATCAAAATACAGAAAATATATATTACATACTCTACATAAAATATCAAAAAGTACACCAAATATGTGTTATATATACTGTAAATAAACTATCATAAACTACAGTAATTATATTTAATATACTGTACATAAAATATCAAAAATTACACCAAATGTATATTATATACTGTAAATAAAATATCAAAAGTACAGTAAATATATACTACATACCCTATGTAAAATATTAAAAACTACGCCAAATACATATTATATAATTTACATAAAATATCAAAAGGACACCAAATATATATTATATACTGTACATAAAATATCGAAAAGTACAATAAAGATATTTCATATATTCTACATGTAATATTAACTAAAAGTACACCAAATACATTTTATATACTGTAAATAAAATATCAAAAAGTACAGTAACTATATATTACATACTGTACATAAAATATCAAATGGTACACCAAATATGTGTTATATATACTGTAAATAAACTATCATAAACCACAGTAATTATATTTAATATACTGTACATTAAATATCAAAAATTACACCAAATGTATATTATGTACTGTAAATAAAATATCAAAAAGGACAGTAAATATATACTACACACCCTATGAAAAATATCAATTCTACACCAAATGTATATTATATAATTTCCATAAAATATCAAAAGGTCACCAAATATATCTTATACACCGTACATAAAATATCAAAAAGTACAGTAAATATATTTCATATATTGTACATATAATATTAAATAAAGTACACCAAATACATTTTCTATACTGTAAATAAAATATCAAAATTACAGTAAATATATATTACATACAGTACATAAAATATCAAGAAGTACACCAAATATGTGTTATATATACTGTAAATATACTATCAAAAACTACAGTAATTATATTTCATATATTGTACACATAATATTAACTAAAAGTACACCAAACACATTTTATATACTGTAAATAAAATATAAAAAAGTACAGTAAATATATATTACATACACTACATTAAATATCAAAAACTACACCAAATATGTGTTATATATACTGTAAATAAAGTATCAAAAACTACAGTAATTATATTTAATATACTGTACATAAAATATCAAAAATTACACCAAAAGTATACTATATACTGTAAATAAAATATCAAAAAGTACAGTAAATATATACTACACACCCTATGTAAAATATTAAAAACTACACCAAATACATATTATATAATTTACATAAAATAACAAATGGACACCAAATATATATTATATACTGTACATAAAATATCGAAAAGTACAGTAAATATATTTCACATATTCTACATGTAATATTAACTAAAAGTACACCAAATACATTTTATATACTGTAAATAAAATATCAAAAAGTACAGTAAATATATATTACATACTGTACATAAAATATCAAATAGTACACCAAATATGTGTTATATATACTGTAAATAAACTATCATAAACTACAGTAATTATATTTAACATACTGTACATAAAATTTCAAAAATTACACCAAATGTATATTATATACTGTAAATAAAATATCAAAAAGATAGTAAATATATACTACACACCCTATGTAAAATATCAAAAAATTCACCAAATATATATTATATAATTTACATAAAATATCAAAAGGTCACCAAATATATCTTATACACCGTACATAAAATGTCAAAAAGTACAGTAAATATATTTCAATTATTGTACATATAATATTAAATAAAGTAACCCAAATACATTTTATATACTGTGAATAAAATATCAAAAAGTACAGTAAATATATATTACATACAGTACATAAAATATCAAGAAGTACACCAAATATGTTATATATATTGTAAATAAACTATCAAAAACTACAGTAATTATATTTAATATACTGTACAGAAAATATCAAAAATTACACCAAATATATATTATATACTGTAAATAAAATATCAAAAAGGACAGTAAATATATACTACACACCCTATGTAAAATATCAAAAACTACACCACTTATATATTATATAATTTACATAAAATATCAAAAGGTCACCAAATATATCTTATACACCATACATAAAATATCAAAAATTTCAGTAAATATATTTCATATATTGTACATATAATATTAAATAAAGTACACCAAATACATTTTATATACTGTAAACAAAATATCAAAAGTACAGTAAATATATATTACATACAGTACATAAAATATCAAGAAGTACACCAAATATGTGTTATATATACTGTAAATAAACTATCAAAAACTACAGTAATTATATTTCATATATTGTACATATAATATTAACTAAAAGTACACCAAACACATTTTATATACTGTAAATAAAATACCAAAATTACAGTAAATATATATTACATACACAACATAAAATATCAAAAGTACACCAAATATGTGTTATATATATTGTAAATAAACTATCAAAAACTACAGTAATTATATTTAATATACTGTACATAAGATATCAAAAATTACACCAAATGTATTTGATATAATGTAAATAAAATATCAAAATGTACAGTAAATATATACTACATACACTATGTAAAATATCAAGAACTACAACATATACATATTATATAATTTACATAAAATACCAAAAGGACACAAAATATATATTATATACTGTACATAAAATATCGAAAAGTACAGTAAATATATTTCATATATTCTAAATGTAATATTAACTAAAAGTACACCAAATACATTTTATATACTGTAAATAAAATATCAAAAATTACAGTAAATATATATTACATACTGTACATAAAATATCAAATAGTACACCAAATATGTGTTATATATACTGTAAATAAACTATCATAAAGTACAGTAATTATATTTAATATACTGTACAGAAAATATCAAAAATTACACCAAATGTATATTATATAGTGTAAATAAAATATCACAAAGGACAGTAAATATATACTACACACCCTATGTAAAATATCAAAAACTACACCAAATATATATTATATAATTTCCATAAAATATCAAAAGGTCACCAAATATATCTTATACACCGTACATAAAATATCAAAAAGTACAGTAAATATATTTCATATATTGTACGTATAATATTAACTAAAAGTACACCAAATACATTTTATATACTGTGAATAATACATCAAAAAGTACTGTTAATGTATATTACATACTGTACATAAAATATCAAAAAGTACACCAAATATGTGTTATAGATACTGTAAATAAACTATCAAAAACTACAGTAATTACATTTAATATACTGTACATAAAATATCAAAAATTACACCAAATGTATATTATATACTCTAAATAAAATATCGAAAAGGACAGTAAATATATACTACACACCCTATGTAAAATATCAAAAACTACACCAAATATATATTATATAATTTACATAAAATATCAAAATGTCACCAAATATATCTTATACACCGTACATAAAATATCAAAAAGTACAGTAAATATATTTCATATACTGTACATATAATATTAAATAAAGTACACCAAATACATTTTATATACTGTAATTTAAATATCAAAAAGTACAGTAAATATATATTACAGACAGTACATAAAATATCAAGAAGTACACCAAATATGTGATATATATACAGTAAATAAACTATCAAAAACTACAGTAATTATATTTCATATATTGTACATATAATATTAACTAAAAGTACACCAAATACATTTTATATACTGTAAATAAAATATCAAAACGTACAGTAAATATATATTATATACACTACATAAAATATCAAAAAGTACACCAAATATGTGTTATAGATACTGTAAATAAACTATCAAAAACTACAGTAATTATATTTAATATACTGTACATAAAATATCAAAAATTACACCAAATGTATATTATATACTGTAAATAAAATATCAAAAAGTACAGTAAATATATACTACACACCCTATGTAAAATATCAAAAACTACACCAAATACGTATTATATAATTTACATAAAATAACAAAAGGACACCCAATATATATTATATACTGTACATAAAATATCGAAAAGTACAGTAAATATATTTCATATATTCTACATGTAATATTAACTAAAAGTACACCAAATACATTTTATATACTGTAAATAAAATATCAAAAATTGCACTAAATATATATTACATACTGTACATAAAATATCAAATAGTACACCAAATATGTGTTGTATATACTGTAAATAAACTATAAAAATCTACAGTAATTATATTTAATATACTGTACATAAAATATCAAAAATTACACCAAATGTATATTTTAGACTGTAAATAAAATATCAAAAAGGAAAGTAAATATATAGTACACACACTATGTAAAATATAAGAAACTACACCAAATTTATGTTATATAATTAACATAAAATATGAAAAGTACACGAAATATATCTTATATACTGTACATAAAATATGAAAAAGTACAGTAAGTATAATTCATATATTGTACATATAATATTAAATAAAGTACACCAAATACATTTTGTGTACTGTGAATAAAATACTAAAAGTACTGTAAATGTATATTACATACTGTACATAATATATCAAAAAGTACACCAAATATGTGTTATATATACTGTAAATAAACTATCAAAAACTACAGTAATTATATTTAATATACTGTACATAAAATATCAAAAATTACAACAAATGTACATTATATACTGTAAATAAAATATTAAAAAGGACAGTAAATATATATGACACACCCTATGTAAAATATCAAAATCTACACCAAATATATATTATATAATTTACATAAAATATCAAAAGTACACCAAATATATATTATATACTTTACATAAAATATCAAAAAGTACAGTAAATATATTTCATATATTGTACATATAATATTAACTAAAAGTACACAAAATACATTTTATATACTGTAAATAAAATATCAAAATACAGTAAATATATATTACATACTCTACATAAAATATAAAATAGTACACCAAATATGTGTTATATATACTGTAAATAAACTATCAAAAACTACAGTACTTATATTTAATATACTGTACATAAAATATCAAATACTACACCAAATGTATATTATATACTGTAAATAAAATATCAAAAAGGACAGTAAATATATTCTACACACCCTATGTAAAATATGAAAATCTACACCAAATATATATTATATAATTTACATAAAATATCAAAAGGTCACCAAATATATCTTATACACCGTACATAAAATATCAAAAAGTACAGTAAATATATTTCATATATTGTACATATAGTATTAAATAAAGTACACCAGATACATTTTATATACTCTAAATAAAATATCAAAAAGTACAGTAAATATATATTACATACAGTACATAAAATATCAAGAAGTACACGAAATATGTGTTATATATACTGTAAATAAACTATCAAAAACTACAGCAATTATATTTCATATATTGTACATATAATATTAACTAAAAGTACACCAAATACATTTTATATACTGTAAATAAAATATCAAAATAGTGTAAATTTATACTACATACTCTACTTAAAATATCAAAAAGTACACCAAATATGTGTTATATATACTGTAAATAAACTATCATAAACTACAGTAATTATATTTAATATACTGTACATAAAATATCAAAAATTACACCAAATGTATATTATATACTGTAAATAAAATATCAAAAAGGACAGTAAATATATACTTCACACCCTATGTAAAATATCAAAAACTACACCAAATATATATTATATAATTTACATAAAATATCAAAAGGACACCAAATATATCTTATACACCGTACATAAAATATCAAAAAGTACAGTAAATATATTTCATATATTGTACATATAATATTAAATAAAGTATACCAAATACATTTTATATACTGTAAATAAAATATCTAAAAGTACAGTAAATATATATTACATACTGTACATAAAATATCAAGAAGTACACCAAATATGTGTTATATATACTGTAAATAAACTACCAAAAACTACAGTAATTATATTTCATATATTATACATATAATATTAACTAAAAGTACACCAAATACATTTTACATACTGTAAATAAAATATCAAAAATTACAGTAAATATATATTACATACACTACATAAAATATCAAACAGTACACCAAATATGTGTTATATATACTGTAAATAAACTATCACAAACTACAGTAATTATATTAAATATACTGTACATAAAATATCAAAAATTACACCAAATGTATATTATATACTGTAAATAAAATATCAAAAAGGACAGTAAATATATACTACACACACTATGTAAAATATCAAAAACTACACCAAATATATATTATATAATTTACATAAAATAACAAAAGGACACAAAATATATATTATATACTGTACATAAAATATCGAAAAGTACAGTAAATATATTTCATATATTGTACATATAATATTAACTAAAAGTACACCAAATACATTTTATATACTCTAAATAAAATATCAAAAATACAGTAAATATATATTACATACAGTACATAAAATATCAAAAGGTACACCAAATATGTGGTATATATACTGTAAATAAACTATCAAAAGCTACAGTAATTATATTTAATATACAGTATATAAAATATCAAAATTTACACCAAATGTACATTATATACTGTAAATAAAATATTAAAAAGGACAGTAAATATATATGACACACACTATGTAAAATATCAAAATCTACACCAAATTTATATTATATAATTTACATAAAATTTCAAAAGTACACCAAATATATATTATATACTGTACATACAATATCAAAAAGTACAGTAAATATATTTCATATATTGTACATATAATATTAACTAAAAGTACACAAAATACATTTTATATACTGTAAATAAAATATCAAAACACAGTAAATATATATTACATACTCTAAATAAAATACCAAAAAGTACACCAAATATGTGTTATATATACTGTAAATAAACTATCATAAACTACAGTAATTATATTTAATATACTGTACATAAAATATCAAAAATTACACCAAATATATATTATATACTGTAAATAAAATATCAAAAAGGACAGTAAATATATACTACACACCCTATGTAAAATATGAAAAACTACACCAAATATACATTATATAATTTACATAAAATATCAAAAGGTCACCAAATATATCTTATACACCGAACATAAAATATCAAAAAGTACAGTAAATATATTTCATATATTGTACATATAATATTAAATAAAGTACACCAAATACATTTTATAAACTGTAAATAAAATATCAAAAAGTACAGTAAATATATATTACATACAGTACATAAAATATCAAGAAGTACACCAAATATGTTTTATATATACTGTAAATAAACTATCAAAATCTACAGTAATTATATTTCATATATTGTACTTATAATATTACCTAAAAGTACACCAAATACATTTTATATACTGTAAATAAATATCAAAAAGTACAGTAAATATATATTACATACACTACATAAAATATCAAGAAGTACACCAAATATGTGTTATATATACTGTAAATAAACTATCAAAAGCTACAGTAATTATACTTAATATACTGTTCATAAAATATCAAAAATTACACCAAATGTATATTATATACTCTAAATAAAATATGAAAAAGGACACTAAATATATATTACATTCTATGTAAAATATCAAAAACTACACCAAATATATATTATATAATTTACATAAAATATCAAAAGTACACAAAATATATATTATATACTGTACATAAAATATCAAAAAGTACAGTAAATATATTTAATATTTTGTACAAATAATATTAACTAAAATTACACCAAATACATTTTATATACTGTAAATAAAATATCAAAATACAGTAAATATATATTACATACTCTACATAAAATATCAAAAAGTACACCAAATATGTGTTATATGTACTGTAAATAAACTATTATAAACTACAGTAATTATATTTAATATACTGCACATAAAATATCAACAATTACACCAAATGTATATTATATACAGTAAATGAAATATCAAAAAGGACAGTAAATATATACTACACACCCTATGTTAAATATCAAAACTACACCAAATATATATTATATAATTTACATAAAATATCAAAAGGTCACCAAATATATCTTATACACCGTACATAAAATATCAATAAGTACAGTAAACACATTTCATATATTGTACATATAATATTAAATAAAGTACACCAAATATATTTTATATACTGTAAATAAAATATCAAAAAGTACAGTAAATATATATGACATACAGCACATAAAGTATCAAGAAGTACACCAAATATGTGTTATATATACTGTAAATAAACTATCAAAAACTACAGTAATTATATTTCATATATTGTACATTTAATATTAACTAAAAGTTCACCAATTACATTTTATATACTGTAAATAAAATTTCAAAAATTACAGTAAATATATATTACATAATCTATATAAAATATCAAAAAGTACACCAAATATGTGTTATATATAGTGTAAATAAACTATCAAAAACTACAGTAATTATATTTAATATACTGTACATAAAATATCAAAAATTACACCAAATGTATATTATATACTATAAATAAATACGAAAAAGGACAGTAAATATATATTACACTCTATGCAAAATATCAAAAACTACACGAAATGTATATTATATAATTTACATAAAATATCAAAAGGACACCAAATATAGATTATATACTGTACATAAAATATCAAAAAGTACTGTAAATATATTTCATATATTCTACATGTAATATTAACTAAAAGTACACCAAATACATTTTATAAACTGTAAATAAAATATCAAAATACAAAAAATATATATTACATACTGTACATAAAATATCAAATAGTACACCAAATATGTGTTATATATAGTGTAAATAAACTACCAAAATCTACAGTAATTATATTTAATATACTGTAAATAAAATATCAAAAATTACACCAAATGTATATTTTAGACTGTAAATAAAGTATCAAAAAGGAAAGTAAATATATAGTACACACCGTATGTAAAATATCAAAAACTACACCAAATTTATATTATATAATTAACATAAAATATGAAAAGGACACCAAATATTTCTTCTATACTGTACATAAAATATCAGAAAGTACAGTAAATATATTTCATATATTGTACATATAATATTAACTAAAAGTACACCAAATACATTTTATATAGTGTAAATAAAATATCAAAAAGTACAGTAAATAGGTATTACATACTGTACATAAAATATCAAAAAGTACACCAAATATGTGTTATATATACTGTAAATAGACTATAAAAAACTACAGTAATTATATTTAATATACTGTACATAAAATATCAAAAATTACACCAAATGTATATTATATACTGTAAAATAATATCAAAAAGGACAGTGAATATATATTACACTCTATGTAAAATATCAAAAACAGCAAATATATATTATATAATTTACATAAAATATCAAAAGTACACCAAATATATCTTATATACTGTACATAAAATATCCAAATAGTACAGTAAATATATTTCATATATTGTACATATAATATTAACTAAAAGTACACCAAATATATTTTATATACTGTAAATAAAATATCAAAAAGTACAGTAAATATATATTACATACTGTACAGAAATATCAAAAAGTACACCAAATATGTGTTATATATACTGTAAATAAACTATCAAAATCTACAGTACTTTTATTTAATATACTGTACATAAAATATCAAAAATTACACGAAATGTATATTATATACTGTAAATAAAATATCAAAAAGGACAGTACATATATACTACACACCCTATGTAAAATATCAAAAACCACACCAATATATATTATATAATTTACATAAAATATCAAAAGGACACCAAACATATCTTATATACTCTACATAAAATATCAAAAAGTACAGTAAATACATTTTATATATTGTACATATAATATTAACTAAAAGTACACCAAATATAATTTGTATACTGTAAATAAAATATCAAAAAGTACAGTAAATATATATTACATACTGTACATAATATATCAAAAAGTTCACCAAATATGTGTTATATATACTGTAAATAAACTATCAAAAACTACAGTAGTTATATTTAATATACTGTACGTAAAATATCAAAAATGACACCAAATGTATATTATATACTGTAAATAAAATATCAAATAGGACACTAAATATATATGACACACCCTATGTAAAATATCAAAAACTACACCAAATATATATTATTTAATTAACAAAAAATATCAGAAGGACACCAAATATATCTTACATACTGTACATAAATTATCAAAAAGTTCAGTAAATACATTTCATATATTGTACAAATAATATTAACTAAAAGTACACCGAATACATTTTATATACTGTAAATAAAATATCAAAATGTGCAGTAAATATATATTACATACTGTAAATAAAATATCAAAAAGTACACCAAATATGTGTTATAAATACCGTAAATATACTATCAAATCAGCAGTACTTATATTTAATAAACTGTACATAAAATATCAAAAATTACACCAAATGTATATTATATACTCTAAATAAAATATCAAAATTACATTAAATATATATTACACACCCTATGTAAAATATCAAAAACTACACCATATATATATTATACAATTTACATAAAATATCAAAAGGCCTCAAAATATATCTTATATACTGTACATAAAATATCAAAAAGAACACTAAATATGTTTCATATATTGTACATATAATATTAACAAAAATTTCACCAAATACATTTAATATACTGTAAATAAAATTTCAAAATTACAGTAAATATATATTACATACTGTACATAAAATATCAAAAATTTCACCAAATATGTTTTATATATACTGTAAATAAACTATCAAAAACTACAATACTTATATTTAATATACTGTACATAAAATATCCAAAATTACACCTAATGTATATTATATACTGAAAATAAAATATCAAAAAGGACAGTAAATATATACTTCACACCCTATGTAAAATATCAAAAACTACACCAAATATATATTATATAATTTACATAAAATATCAAAAGGACACCAAATATATCTTATACACCGTACATAAAATATCAAAAAGTACAGTAAATATATTTCATATATTGTACATATAATATTAAATAAAGTACACCAAATACATTTTATGTACTGTGAATAAAATACTAAAAGTACTGTAAATGTATATTACATACTGTACATAAAATATCAAAAAGTACACCAAATATGTGTTATATATACTGTAAATAAACTATCAAAAACTACAGTAATTATATTTAATATACTGTACATAAAATATCAAAAATTACACCAAATGTATATTATATACTGTAAATAAAATATCAAAATGTACAGTAAATATATACCACACACCCTATGTAAAATATCAAAAACTACACCAAATACATATTATATAATTTACATAAAATAACAAAAGGACACCAAATATATATTATATACTGTACATAAAATATCAAAAAGTACAGTAAATATATGTTACATACTGTACATAAAATATCAAATAGTACAAGAAATATGTGTTATATATACTGTAAATAAACTATCATAAAGTACAATAATTATATTTAATATACTGTACAGAAAATATCAAAAATTACACCAAATGTATATTATATACTGTAAATAAAATATCCAAAAGGACAGTAAATATATACTACACACCCTATGTAAAATATCAAAAACTACACCAAATATATATTATATAATTTACATAAAATATCAAAATGTCACCAAATATATCTTATACACCGTACATAAAATATCAAAAAGTACAGTAAATATATTTCATATATTGTACATATAATATTAAATAAAGTACACCAAAAACATTTTATATACTGTAAATTAAATATCAAAAGTACAGTAAATATATATTACAGACAGTACATAAAATATCAAGAAGTACACCAAATATGTGTTATATATACAGTAAATAAACTATCAAAACTACAGTAATTATTTTTCAAATATTGTACATATAATATTAACTACAAGTAAACAAAATACATTTTATATACTGTAAATAAAATGTCAAAATGTACAGTAAATATATATTACATACACTACATAAAATATCAAAAAGTACACCAAATATGTGTTATAGATACTGTAAATAAACTATCAAAAACTACAGTAATTACATTTAATATACTGTACATAAAATATCAAAATTTACACCAAATGTATATTATATACAGTAAATAAAATATCAAAAAGTACAGTAAATATATACTACACACCCTATGTAAAATATCAAAAACTACACCAAATACGTATTATATAATTTACATAAAATAACAAAAGGACACCAAATATATATTATATACTGTACATAAAATATCGAAAAGTACAGTAAATATATTTCATATATTCTACATGTAACATTAACTAAAAGTACGCCAAATACATTTTATATACTGTACATAAAATATCAAAAAGTACAGTAAATATATATTACATACAGTACATAAAATATCAAGAAGTACACCAAATGTGTGTTATAAATACTGTCAATAAACTATCAAAAACTACAGTAATTATATTTCATATATTGTACATATAATATTAACTAAAAGTACACCAAATACATTTTATATACTGTAAATAAAATATCAAAAAGTACAGTAAATATATATTACATACAGTACATAAAATATCAAGAAGTACACCAAATATGTGTTATATGTACTGTAAATAAACTATCAAAATCTACAGTAATTATATTTAATATAATGTACATAAAATATCAAAAATTACACCAAATGTACATTATATACTGTAAATAAAATATTAAAAAGGACAGTAAATATATATGACACACCCTATGTAAAATATCAAAATTTACACCAAATATATATTATATAATTTACATAAAATATCAAAAGTACAACAAATATATATTATATACTGTACATATAATATCAAAAAGTACAGTAAATATATTTCATATATTGTACATATAATATTAAGTAAAAGTACACAAAATACATTTTATATACTGTAAATAAAATATCAAAATACAGTAATTATATATTACATACTCTACATAAAATATCAAATAGTACACCAAATATGTGTTATATATACTGTAAATAAACTATCAAAAACTACAGTAATTATATTTCGTATATTGTACATATAATAATATCTAAAAGTACACCAAAAGCATTTATATACTGTAAATAAAATACCAAAAATTACAGTAAATATATATAACATACACTACATAAAATATCAAAAATTACACCAAATGTATATTATATACTGTAAATAAAATATCAAACACTACAGTAAATATATATTACACACCATATGTAAAATATCACAATCCACACCAAATATATATTATGTAATTTACATAAAATATCAAAAGTACACCAAATATATCTTATATACTGTACATAAAATATCAAAAAATTCACAAAATATATTTCATATACTGTGCATATAATATTAACTAAAAGTACACCAAATACATTTTATATACTGTAAATAAAATATCAAATAGTACAGTAAATATATATTACATACAGTTCATAAAATACAAAAAAGCATACCAAATATGTGTTATATATACTGTAAATAAACTATGAAAAACTACAGTAATTATATTTAATATACTGTATGTAAAATATCAAAAATTACACCAAATGTATACTATATACTGTAAATAAAATATCAAAAAGGAGAGTAAATATATACTAGATAACCTATGTAAAATATAAAAAACTACACCAAATATATATTATATAATTTACATAAAAAATCAAAAGGACACCAAATATATCTTATATACTGTACATAAAATATCAAAAAGTACATGAAATATATTTCCTATATTGTACATATAATATTAACTAAAAGTACACCAAATACATTTTATATACTGTAAATAAAATATCAAAAAGTACAGTAAATATATATTACATACTGTATATAAAATATCAAAAAGTACCCCAAATATGTGTTATATATACTGTAAATAAACTATGAGAAACTACAGTAATTATATTTAATATACTGTACATAAAATATCAAAAATTACACCAAATATATATTATATAATGTAAATAAATTATCAAAAGTACAGTAAATATATATTACACACCCTATGTAAAATATCACAAACTACACCAAATATATATTTTATAATTTACATGAAATATCAAAAGGACACCAAATATATCTTATATACTGTACATAAAATATCAAAAAGTACAGTAAATATATTTCATATATTGAACATATAATATTAACTAACAGTACACCAAATACATTTTATATACTGTAGATAAAATATCAAAAAGAACAGTAAATATATATTACATACAGTTCATAAAATATAAAAAAGTAAACCAAATATGTGTTATATATACTGTAAATAAACTATCAAAAACTACAGTAATCATATTTAATATACTGTATATAAAATATCAAAAATTACACCAAATGTATATTATATACTGTATATAAAATATCAGAAAGGACAGTAAATATATACGACACACCGTATGTAAAATATCAAAAACTTCTCCAAATATATATTATATAATTTACATAAAATATCAAAAGTACACCAAATATATATTATATACTGTACATAAAATATCAAAAAGTACAGTAAATATATTTCATATATTGTACATATAATATTAACTAAAAGTACACCAAATACATTTTATATACTGTAAATAAAATATCTAAAATACAGTAATTATATATTACATACTGTACATAAAATATCAAAAAGTAATCCAAATTTGTGTTATATATATTGTAAATAAACTATGAAAAACTACAGTAATTATATTTAATATACTGTACATAAAATATCAAAAATTACATCAAATGTATATTATATACTGTAAATAAAATATCAAAATGTACAGTAAATATATATTACACACCATATGTAACATATCACAATCTACTCCAAATATATATTATATAATTTACATAAAATATCAAAAGGACACTAAATATATCTTATATACTGCACATAAAATACCAAAATTCAGTAAACATATTTCATATATTGTACATATAATATTAACTAACAGTACACCAAATACATTTTATATACTGTAAATAAAATATCAAAAACTACAGTAAATCTATATTAGATACAGTTCATAAAATATAAAAAAGTAAACCAAATATGTGTTATATATACTGTAAATAAACAATCAAAAACTTCAGTAATTATATTTAATATACTGTACATAAAATATCAAAAATTACACCAAATGTATATTATATACTGTAAATAAAATATCAAAATTACAGTAAATATATATTACACACCCTATGTAAAATATCACAAACTACACCAAATATATATTTATAATTTACATAAAATATAAAAAGGACAGCAAAAATATCTTATATACTGGACATAAAATATCAAAAACTACAGTAAATGTATTTCATATATTGAACATATAATATTAACTAAAAGTACACCGAATACATTTTATATACAGTAAATAAAATATCAAAAACTACAGTAAATATATATTTCATACTGTACATAAAGTATCAAAAAGTACCCCAAATATGTGTTATATATTCTGTGAATTAACTATGAAAATCTACAGTAATTATATTTAATACACTGTACATAAAATATCAAAAATTACACCAAATGTATATTATATACTGTAAATAAAATATCAAACACTACAGTAAATATATATTACACACCATATGTAAAATATCACAATCTACACCAAATATATATTATGTAATTTACATAAAATATCAAAAGTACACCAAATATATCTTATATACTGTACATAAAATATGAAAAAATACACAAAATATATTTCATATACTGTGCATATAATATTAACTAAAAGTACACCAAATACATTTTATATACTGTAAATAAAATATCAAATAGTACAGTAAATATATATTACATACAGTTCATAAAATACAAAAAAGCATACCAAATATGTGTTATATATACTGTAAATAAACTATGAAAAACTTCAGTAATTATATTTAATATACTGTATATAAAATATCAAAAATTACACCAAATGTATACTATATACTGTAAATAAAATATCAAAAAGGAGAGTAAATATATACTACATAACCTATGTAAAATATAAAAAACTACACCAAATATATATTATATAATTTACATAAAAAATCAAAAGGACACCAAATATATCTTATATACTGTACATAAAATATCAAAAAGTACATGAAATATATTTCCTATATTGTACATATAATATTAACTAAAAGTACACCAAATACATTTTATATACTGTAAATAAATTATCAAAAAGTACAGTAAATATATATTACATACTGTATATAAAATATCAAAAAGTACCCCAAATATGTGTTATATATACTGTAAATAAACTATGAGAAACTACAGTAATTATATTTAATATACTGTACATAAAATATCAAAAATTACACCAAATATATATTATATAATGTAAATAAATTATCAAAAAGTACAGTAAATATATATTACACACCCTATGTAAAATATCACAAACTACACCAAATATATATTTTATAACTTACATGAAATATCAAAAGGACACCAAATATATCTTATATACTGTACATAAAATATCAAAAAGTACAGTAAATATATTTCATATGTTGAACATATAATATTAACTAACAGTACACCAAATACATTTTATATACTGTAGATAAAATATCAAAAAGAACAGTAAATATATATTACATACAGTTCATAAAATATAAAAAAGTAAAACAAATATGTGTTATATATACTGTAAATAAACTATCAAAAACTACAGTAATCATATTTAATATACTGTATATAAAATATCAAAAATTACACCAAATGTATATTATATACTGTATATAAAATATCAAAAAGGACAGTAAATATATACTACACATTCTATGTAAAATATCAAAAACTTCTCCAAATATATATTTTATAATTTACATAAAATATCAAAAGTACACCAAATATATATTATATACTGTACATAAAATATCAAAAAGTACAGTAAATATATTTCATATATTGTACATATAATATTAACTAAAAGTACACCAAATACATTTTATATACTGTAAATAAAATATCTAAAAGTACAGTAATTATATATTACATACTGTACATAAAATATCAAAAAGTAATCCAAATTTGTGTTATATATATTGTAAATAAACTATGAAAAACTACAGTAATTATATTTAATATACTGTATATAAAATATCAAAAATTACACCAAATGTATAATATATACTGTAAATAACATATCAAAAAGGACAGTAAATATATACTACACACCCTATGTAAAATATCAAAAACTACACCAAATATTTATTATATAATTTACATAAAATATCAAAACGAAACCAAATATATGTTATATACTGTACATAAATATCAAAAAGTACAGTAAATATATTTCATACATTGTACATATAATATTAACTAAAAGTACGCCAAATACACTTTATATACTTTAAATAAAATATCAAAAAGTACAGTAAAGATATATTACATACTGTACATAAAATATCAAAAATACCCCAAATATGTGTTATATATACTGTAAATAAACTATGGAAAACTACAGTAATTATATTTAATATACTGTACATAAAATATCAAAAATCACACCAAATGTATATTATATACTGTAAATACAATATCAAAAATTACAGTAAATATATATTACACACCATATGAAAAATATCACAATCTGCACCAAATATATATTATATAATTTACATAAAATATCAAAAGTACACCAAATATATCTTAAATACTGTACATAAAATATCAAAAAGTACAGTAAATATATTTCATATATTGTACATATAATATTAACTAACAGTACACCAAATACATTTTATATACTGTAAATAAAATAAATAGTACAGTAAATATATATTACATACAGTGCATAAAATACAAAAAAGTATACCAAATATGTGTTATATATACTGTAAATAAACTATCAAAAACTACAGTAATTATATTTAATATACTGTATATAAAATATCAAAAATTACACCAAATGTATACTATATACTGTAAATAAAATATCAAAAAGGACAGTAAATATATACTACATACCCTATGTAAAATATAAAATACTACACCAAATATATATTATGTAATTTACATAAAATATCAAAAGGACACCAAATATATCTTATATACTGTACATAAAATATCAAAATGTACAGGGAATATATTTCCTATATTGTATATATAATATTAACTAAAAGTACACCAAATACATTTTATATACTGTAAATAAAATATCAAAATATACAGTAAATATATCTTACATACTGTATATAAAATATCAAAAAGTACCCCAAATATGTGTTATATATACTGTAAATAAACTATGAAAAATTACAATAATTATATTTAATATACTGTACATAAAATATCAAAAATTACACCAAATGTATCTTATATACTGTCAATAAAATATCAAAAACTACAGTAAATATATATTACACACCATATGTAAAATATCACAATCTACACCAAATATATATTATATAATTTACATAAAATATCAAAAGTACACCAAATATATCTTATATACAGTACATAAAATATCAAAAAGTACACAAAATATATTTCATGTATTGTGCGTATAATATTAACTAAAAGTACACCAAATACATTTTATATACTGTAAATAAAATATCAAATAGTACAGTAAATATATATTACATACTGAACATAAAATATCAAAAAGTAAACCAAATATGTGTTATATATACTGTAAATAAACTATCAAATACTACAGTACTGATATTTAATATACTGTACATAAAATATCAAAAATTACACCAAATGTATAATATATACTGTAAATAACATATCAAAAAGGACAGTAAATATATACTACACACCCTATGTAAAATATCAAAAACTACACCAAATATATATTATATAATTTACATAAAATATCAAAACGAAACCAAATATATGTTATATACTGTACATAAATATCAAAAAGTACAGTAAATATATTTCATACATTGTACATATAATATTAAATAAAAGTACGCCAAATACATTTTATATACTGTAAATAAAATATCAAATATTACAGTAAAGATATATTACATACTGTACATAAAATATCAAAAATACCCCAAATATGTGTTATATATAGTGTAAATAAACTATGAAAAACTACAGTAATTATATTAATATACTGTACATAAAATATCAAAAATTACACCAAATATATATTATATACTGTAAATAAACTATCAAAAATACAGTAAATATATATTACACTCGCTATGTAAAATATAACAGACTACACCAAATATATATTTTATAATTTACATAAAATATCAAAAGGACACTAAGTATATCTTATATAATGTAAATAAAATATGAAAAACTACAGTAAATATGTTTCATAGATTGTACATATAATATTAACCAAAAGTACAACGAATACATTTTATATACTGTAAATAAAATTTCAAAAAGTACAGTAAGTATATATTACATACTGTATATAAAATATCAAAAAGTACACCAAATATGTGTTATATATACTGTAAATAAACTATGAAAAACTACAGTAATTATATTTAACATACTGTACATAAAATATCAAAAATGACACCAAATGTATATTATATACTGTAAATAAAATATTAAAAAGGACTGTAAATATATATTACACCCTATGTAAAATATCAAAAGCTACACCAAAAATATATTATATAATTTACATAAAATATCAAAAGGACACCAAATATATCTTATATATTGTACGTAAAATATCAAAAAGTACACCAAATGTGTGGTGTATATACTGTAAATATACTATGAAAAACTACAGTACTTATATTTAATATACTGTACATAAAATATCAAAAATTACACCAAATGTATAATATATACTGTAAATCAAATATCAAAAAGGACAGTAAATATATACTGCACTCCCTATGTAAAATATCAAAAACTACACCAAATATATATTATGTAATTTACATGAAATATCAAAAGGACAGCAAATATATATTATATACTGTACATAAAATATCAAAAATACAGAAAATGTATTTCATATATTGTGCATATAATATTAACTAAAAGTACACCAAATACATTTTATGTACTGTAAATAAAATATCAGAATGTACAGTAAATATATATGACATACTGTACATAAAATATCAAAAAGTACACCAAATATCTGTTATATATATACTGTAAATAAACTATCAGAAACAACAGTAATTATATATAATATACAGTACATAAAATATCAACAAAGACACCAAATGTATATTATATACTGCAAATAAAATATCAAAAAGGACAGTAAACATATATCACACACCCTATGTAAAATATTAAAAACTACACCATATATATATTATATAATTTACATAAAATATCAAAAGGACACCAAATATATCTTATATACTGTACATAAAATATCAAAAAGTACAGTAAATATATTTCATATACTGTACATATAATAATAACTAAAAGTACACCACATACATTTTATATATTGTAAATAAAATATCAAAAATTTCAGCAAGTGTATATTACATACTGTACATAAAATATCAAAAAGTACACCAAGTATGTGTTATATATATTGTAAATAAACTATCAAAAACTACAGTAATTATATTTAATATACAATACATAAAATATCAAAAATTAAACCAAGTGTATAGTATATACTGTAAATAAAATATCAAAAAGGACAGTAAATATATATGACACACCATATGTAAAATATCAAAAACTGCACCAAATATATATTATATAATTTACATAAAATATCAAAAGGACACCAAATATATCTTATATACTGTACATAAAATATCAAAAAGTACAGTAAATATATTTAATATATTCTACAAATAATATTAACTAAAAGTAAACCAAATACATTTTATATGCTGTAAATAAAATATCAAAAAGTACAGTAAATATATATTACATACTGTACATAAAATATCAAAATGTACACCAAATATGTGTTATATATACTGTAAATAAACTATCAAAAAATACAGTAATATTATTTAATATACTGTACATAAAATATCAAAAATTACACCAAATGTATATTATATACACTAAATAAAATATGAAAAAGGACTGTAAATATATATTACACTCTATGTAAAATATCAAAAACTACTCCAAATATATATTATATAATTTACATAAAATATCAGAAGTACACCACTATATATTATATACTGTACATAAAGTATCAAAAAGTACAGTAAATATATTTCATATATTGTACATATAATATTAACTAAAAGTACACCAAATACATTTTATATTCTGTAAATAAAATATCAAAACACAGTAAATATATATTACATACTGTACATAAAATATCAAAAAGTACACCAAATATGTGTTATATATACTCTAAATAAACTATCACAAACTACAGTAATTATATTTAATATACTGTACTTAAATTATCAAAAATTACACCAAATGTATATTATATACTGTAAATAAATATCAAAAACTAGAGTAAATATATATTACACACCCTATGTAATATATCAAAAACTACACCAAATATATATTATATAATTTACATTAAATATCAAGAGGCCCCCAAATATAACTTATATACTGTAAATAAAATATCAAAAAGTACAGTAAATATGTTTCATATATTGTATATATAATATTAACTAAAAGTACACCAAATACATTTTATATACTGTAAATAAAATTTCAAAATGTACAGTAAATATATAATACATACTGTACATAAAATATCAAAAAGTACACCAAATACGTGATATATATATTAAATAAGCTATCACAAACCACAGTAATTCTATTTAATATACTGTACATAAAATATCAAAAATTACTCCAAATGTATATTATATACCCTAAATAAAATATGAAAAATGACAGTAAATATATATTTCACTCTATGCAAAATATCAAAAACAACAGCAAATATATATTATGTAAATTACATAAAATATCAAAAGGACACAATGTATATATTATATACTGTAAAGAAAATATCAAAAAGTACATTAAATATATTTCATATATTGTACATATAATATTAACTAAAAGTACACCAAATACATTTTATATACTATAAATAAAATATCAAAATACAGTAAATATATACTACATTCTGTACTTAAAATATCAAAAAGTACACCAAATATGTGTTATATATACTGTAAATAAACTATCAAAAACTAAAGTAATTATATTTAATATAATGAACATAAGATATCAAAAATTACACAAAATATATATTATATACTCTAAATAAAATATGAAAAAGGACAGTAAATGTATATTACACTCTATGTAAAATATCAAAAACTACACCAAATATATAGTATATAATTTACATAAAATATCAAAAGGACGCCAAATATATATTATATACTGTATATAAAATATCAAAAAGTACAGTAAATATATTTCATATATTGTACACATAATATTAACTAAAAGTACACCATATATGTTTTATATATACTATAAATAAACTATCAAAAACTACAGTAATTATATTTAATATACTGTACATAAAATATCAAAAGTACACGCAATATGTGTTATATAAACTGTAAATAAACTATCAAAAACTACAGTAATTATATTTAATATACTGTACATAAAATATCAAAAATTACACCAAGTGTATAATATATACTGTAAATAATATATCAAAAAGGACAGTAAATATACATTACGCACCCTATGTAAAATATCAAAAACTACACAAAACATATATTATATAATTTACATAAAATATCTAACGGACACCAAATATATCTTATACACTGTACAAAAAATATCAAAAAGTACAGTAAATATATTTCATATATTGTGCATATAATATTAACTAAAAGTACAACAGATACATTTTATGTACTGTAAATAAAATATCAAAAAGTACTGTAAATAAAATATCAAAAAAACAGTAAATATATATTACACACCCTATGTAAAATATCAAAAACTACACCAAATACATATTATATAATTTACATAATATATCAAAAGTACATGAAATATATATTAAATACTGTAAATAAAATACCAAAAAGTACAGTAAATATATTTCATATGTTGTACATATATTTCCTAAAAATACACAAAATACATTATTTATACTGTAAACAAAATATCAAAAATACAGTTTATATATTACATACTGTACATAAAATATCAAAAAGTACACCAAATATGTTTTATATATCCTGTAAATACGCTCTCAAAATCTACAGTAATATTTAATATACTGTACATAAAATATCAAAAATTACACCAAATGTATATCATATACTGTAAAAAAAGTATCAAAAATTAGAGTAAATATATATTACACACAGTACATGAAATATCAAAAACTACACCAAATTTATGTTTTATAATTTACAGAAAATATTAAAAGTACACAAAATACACATTATATACTGTACATAAAATATCAAATAGTACTGTAAATATATTTCATATTTTGTACATATAATATTATCTAAAGGCACACCAAATACATATTATATACTGTAAATAAAATATCAAAAACTACAGTAAATATATAATACATAATGTACACAAAATATAAAAAGTACACCAAATATGTGTTATATATACTGTAAATAAACTATCAAAAACTACAATAATTATATTTAATATAGTGTTCATAAATTATCAAAAATTACATGAAATGTATACTATATACCGTAAAAAAAATCTAAAATTACAGTAAATATATATTACACACTCTATGTAAAATATCAAAACTACGCCAAATATACGACATATAATTTACATAAAATATCAAAAGTACACCAAATAGATATTATATACTGTACATAAAATATCAAAGTGTACAGTAAATATATTTCATATATTGTACATATAATATAAACTAAAAGTACACCAAATACATTTTATATACTGTAAATAAAATATCCAATAGTACAGTAAATATATATTACATACTGTACATAAAACATCAAAAAGTACACCAAATATGTGTTATATATACTGTAAATAAACTATAAAAACTACAGTAATTATATTTAATATACTGTACATAAAATACCAAAAATTACACTAAATGCATATTATACACTGTAAATAGAATATCAAATAGTACAGTAAATATTTATTACATACTCTATGTAAAATATCAAAAACTACACCAAATATGTGTTATATATACTGTAAATAAACAATCAAAAATTACAGTAATTATATTTAATATACTGTACATAAAATAACAAAAATTACACGAAATGTATACTATATACTGTAAAAAAATTCTAAAATTACAGTAAATATCTATTACACACACTATGTAAAATATCAAATACTACGCCAAATATATATTAGATAATTTACATAAAATATCAAAAGTACACCTAATATATATTATATACTGTACATAAAATATCAAAAATACTGTAAATATATTGCAAATATTGTACATATAATATTAACTAAAAGTACACCAAATACATTTTATATACTGTAAATAAAATATCCAAAAGTACAGTAAATATATTACATAATGTACATAAAATATCAAAAAGTACACCAAATATGTGTTATATATACTATAAATAAACTATAAAAACTACAGTAATTATATTTAATATACTGTACATAAAATATCAAAAATTACACAAAATGTATATTATATACTGTAAATAAAACATCAAAAATTACAGTAAATATATATTACACATTCTATTTAAAATATCAAAAACTACGCCAAAAATATATTTTATAATTTACATAAAATATCAAAAGTACACTTAATATATTTTATATACTGTACATAAAAGATGAAATTGTACAGTAAATATATTTCATATATTGTAAATATAATATTAAATAAAGTACACCAAATACATTTTATATACTGTAAATAAAATATCCAAAAGCATATTAAATATATATTACATACTGTACATAAAATATGAAAAAGTACACCAAATATGTGTTATATATACTGTAAATAAACAATCAAAAATTACAGTAATTATATTTAATATACTGTGTATAAAATATCAAAAACTACACGAAATGTATATTATATATTGTAAAAAAAATTTCTAAATTTACAGTAAATATATATTACACACTCTATGTAAAATATCAAAAACTACGCCAAATATATATTATATAATTTACATAAAACATCAAAAGTACACCAAATATATATTATATACTGTACATAAAATATCAAAAATACACTAAATATATTGCCAACATTGTACATATAATATTAACAAAAAGTATACCAAATACATTTTATATACTGTAAATGAGATATCCAAAAGTACAATTAATATATATTACATACTGTACATAAAATATCAAAAAGTACACCAAATATGTGTTATATATACTGTAAATAAACTTTAAAAACGACAGTAATTATATTTAATATACTGTACATAAAATATCAAAAATTACACTAAATGCATGTTATATACTGCAAATAAAATATCAAATAGTACAGTAAATATTTATTACACACTCTATGTTAAATATCAAAAACTACACCAAATATATGTTATATAATTTACATAAAATATCAAAAGTACACCAAATATATATTATATACTCTACATAAAATATCAAAATGCACAGTAAATCTATTTTATATATTGTACATATAATATTAACTGAAAGTACACCAAATAAATTTTATATACTGTAAATAAAATATCCAAATGCACAGTAAAGATATATTACATACGGTACATAAAATATCAAAAAGTACTCCAAATATGTGTTATATATACTGTAAATATACAATCAAAAAATACAGTAATTATATTTAATATACTGTACATAAAATATCAAAAATTACACGAAATGCATACTATATACTGTGCAAAAAATATCTAAAATTACATTAAATATATATTACACACTCTCTGTAAAATATCAAAAACTACGCCAAATATATATTATATAATTTACATAAAATATCAAAAGTACACAAAACAGATATTATATACTGTACATAAAATATCAAAAAGTTCTGTAAATATATTTCATATAGTGTACATATAATATTAACTAAAAGTACACCAAATACATTTTATACAATGTAAATAAAATATCCAATAGTACAGTAAATATATATTACATACTGTACATAAAATATCAAAAAGTACACCAAATATGTGTTATGTATACTGTAAGTAAACTATCAAAAACTGCAGTAATTATATTTAATATACTGTACATAAAATATCAAAAATTACACCAAATGTATATTATATACTGTAAATAAAGTATCAAAAAGTACAGTAAATATATATTACACACTCTATGTAAAATATCAAAAACTACACCAAATATATACTATATAATTTACATAAAATATCAAAAGTACACAAAATATATATTATATACTGTACATGAAATATCAAAAAGTACAGTAAATATATTTCATATATTGTACATATAATATTAACTGAAAATACACCAAATACATTTTATATACTGTTAATTAAATATCCAAATTTCAGTAAATATATATTACATACTGTACATAAAATATCAAATAGTACACCAAATATGAGTTGTATATACTGTAAATAGACTATCAAAAACTATAGTAATTATACATAACATACTGTACATAAAATATCAAAAATTACACGAAATATGTATTACACACACTAAATAAAATATCAAAATGTACAGTAAATATTTATTGCACACTCTATGTAAAATATCAAAAACTATACCAAATATATATTATATAATTTACATAAAATATCAAAAGTACAAGAAATATATATTATATACTGTACATAAAATATCAAAATGCACAGTAAATATATTTCATATATTGTACATATAATATTAAGTAAAAGTACACCAAATACATTTTACAAACTGTAAATAAAATATCCAAATGTACAGTAAATATATATTACATACTGTACATAAAATATCAAAAAGTACACCAAATATGTGTTATATATACTTTAAATAAACTATCAAAAGCTATAGTAATTATATTTAATATACTGTACATAAATATCAAAAATTAAACCAAATGTATATTATATACGGTAAATAATATATCAAAAATTACAAGAAATATATATTACACATTCTATGTAAAATATCAAAAACTACACCAAATATATATTATAAAATTTACATAAAATATCAAATGTACAACAAATATATATTATATACTGTACATAAAATATCAAAAAGTACAGTAAATATGTTTCATATATTGGACATATAATATTAACTAAAAGTACAACAAATACATTTTATATACTCTAAATAAAATATCCAAAGGTACAGTAAATATATATTACATACTGTACATAAAATATCAAATAGTACACCAAATATGCGTTGTATATATTGTAAATAAACTATCAAAAACTACAGTAATTGTATTTAACATACTGTACATAAAATATCAAAAATTACACGAAATATATGTTATATACACTAAATAAAATATCAAAAAGTACAGTAAATATTTATTACACACTCTATGTAAAATATCAAAAACTACACCCAATATATATTATATAATTTACATAAAATATCAAAAGTACACCAAATATATATTATATACTGTACATAAAATATCAAAATGCACAGTAAATATATTTCATATATTGTACATATAATATTAAGTAAAATTACACCAAATACATTTTACATACCGAAAATTAGATATCCAAAAGTACAGTAAATATATATTACACACTGTACATAAAATATCACAAAGTACACCAAATATGTGTTATATATACGGTAAATAAACTATCAAAAACTACAGTAATTATATTTAACATACTGAATGTAAAATATCAAAAATTACACCAAATGTGTATTATATACTGTAAATAAAATATCAAAAATTACTGTAAATATATATTACACACTCTATGTAAAATATCAAAAACTACACCAACTTTATATTATATAATTTACATAAAATTTCAAATGTACACCAAATATATATTATATGCTGTACATAAAATATCAGAAAGTTCTGTAAATATATTTCATATAGTGTACATATAATATTAACTAAAAGTACACCAAATACATTTTATACACTGTAAATTAAATAACCAAATTTTGAGTAAATATATATTACATACTGTACATAAAGTATCAAATAGTACACCAAATATGTGTTATGTATACTGTAAATAAACTATCAAAAACTACAGTAATTATATTTATTATACTGTACATAAAATATCAAAAATTACACCAAATGTATATTATATACTGTAAATAAAGTATCAAAAAGTACAGTAAATATATATTACACACTCTATGTAAAATATCAAAAACTACAACAAATATATATTTTATAACTTATATAAAATATCAAAAGTACACCAAATATATATTATATAGTGTAAATGAAATATCAAATAGTACAGCAAATATATTTCATATATTGTACATATATTAACTGAAAGTATACCAAATACATTTTATATACTGTTAATTAAATATCCAAATTTCAGTAAATATATATTACATACTGTATCTAAATTATCAAAAAGTACACCAAATATGTGTTATATATACTGTAAATAAGCTATCAAAAACTGCAGTAATTATATTTAATATACTGTACATAAAATATCAAAAATTACACCAAATGTATACAATATACTGTAAATAAAATATCAAAATTACAATTAATATATATTACACACTCTATGTAAAATATCAAAAACTACACCAAATATATATTATAAAATTTACATAAAATATCAAATGTACAACAAATATATATTATATACTGTACATAAAATATCAAAATGTACAGTAAATATTTTTCATATATTGAACATATAATATTAACTAAAAGTACAACAAATACATTTTATATTCTGTAAATAAACTATCCAAAGGTACAGTAAATCTATATTACATACTGTACATAAAATATCGAATAGTACACCAAATATGTGTTGTATATACTGTAAATAAACTATCAAAAACTACAGTAATTATATTTAACATACTGTATAAAAAATATAAAAATTACACGAAATATATATTATATACACTAAATATAATATCAAAAATACAGTAAATATTTATTACACATTCTATGTAAAATATCAAAAACTACACCAAATATATATTATATAATTTACATAAAATATCAAAAGTTCACCAAATATATATTATATACTCTACATAAAATATCAAAATGCAGAGTAAATATATTTCATATATTGCACATTTAATATTAACTAAAAGTACACCAAATACATTTTATATAGTGTAAATAAAATATCAAAAATTACAGTAAATATATATTACATACTGTACATAAAATATTAAAAAGTACAACAAATATGTGTTATATACACTGTAAATAATCCATCAAATCTACAGTAATTATATTTAATATACTGAACATAAATATCAACAATTACACCAAATGTATACTATATACTCTAAATAAAATATGAAAAAGACAGTATATATTACGAACCCTATGTAAAATAGCAAAAACTACACCAAACATATCTTATATAATTTACATAAAATATCAGAAGTACACCAAATATATATTATATACTGTACATAAAATATCAAAAATTACACGAAATGTATACTATATACTGTAAAAATAAATCTAAAATTACAGTAAATATATATTACACACTGTATGTAAAATATCAAAAACTACACCAAATATATAGTATATAATTTACCTAAAATATCAAATGTACACCAAATATATATTATATACTGTACATAAAATATCACAAAGTGAAGTAAATATGTTTCATATATTGTATATATAATATTAAATAAAGTACACCAAATATATTTTATATACTGTAAATAAAATACCAAAATGTACAGTAAATATATATTACATACTGTACATAAAATGTCAGAAAGTACACCAAATATGTGTTATATATACTGTAAATTAACTATCAAAAACTACAGTAATTATATTTAATATACTGTACATAAAATATCAAAAATTACACCAAATGTATTGTATATACTGTAAATAACATATCCAAAAGTACAGTAAAGATATATTACGCATTCTCTGTAAAATATAAAAAACTACACCAAATATATATTATGTACTTTACATAAAATTTCAAAAGTACACCAATTATATATTATACACTGTACATAAAATATCAAAATTACAGTAAATATATTCCATATATTGTACATATAATATTAACTAAAAGTACACCAAATACATTTCATATACGGTAAATAAAATATGAAAAACTACGGTAAATATATATTACATACTGTACATGAAATATCAAAATGACACCAAATATGTGTCCTTTATACTGTAAATAAACTATCAAAAACTACCGTAATGATATTTAATATACTGTACATAAATTATCAGAAATTACTCCAAATGTACATTATATACTGTAAATAAAATATCAAAATGTACAGTAAATATATATAACACACCCTATGTAAAATATCAAAAACTACACCAAATATATATTATAAAATTTACTTAAAATATCAAAAGGACACCAAATATATCTTATATACTGTACATAAAATATCAAAAAGTACAGTAAATATATTTCATATATTGTACATATAATATTAACTAAAAGTACACCAAATACATTTTATATAGTGTAAATAAAATATCAAATATTACAGTAAATTTATATTACACACCGTACATAAAATATCAAAAAGTACACCAAATATGTGTTATATATACTGTAAATAAACTATAAAAAACTACAGTAATTATATTTAATATACTGTACATAAAATATGAAAAATTACACCAAAGGTATATTATTTACTGTAACTAAAATATCAAAAATTACAGTAAATATATCTTACACACCATATGTAAAATATCACAATCTACACCAAATATATATTATATAATTTACATAAAATATCAAAAGGACACCAAATATATCTTATATACTGTACATAAAATATCAAAAAGTACAGTAAATATATTTCATATACTGTACATATAATATTAACTAAAAGTACACCAAATACATTTTATACAGTGTAAATAAAATATCAAATATTACAGTAAATTAATATTACACACCGTACATAAAATATCAAAAAGTACACCAAATATGTGTTATATATATTGTAAATAAACTATAAAAAACTACAGTAATTATATTTAATATACTGTACATAAAATATCAAAAATTACACCAAATGTATAATATTTACTGTAAATAAAATATCAAAAATTACAGTAAACACATATTACACACCATATGTAAAATATCACAATCTACACAAAATATATGTTATATAATTTACATAAAATATCAAAAGGACACCAAATATATCTTATATACTGTACATAAAATATCAAAAGGTACAGTAAATATATTTCATATATTGTACATATAATATTAACTAAAAGTACACCAAATACATTTTATATAGTGTAAATAAAATATCAAAATGTACAGTAAATATATATTATACACCATATGTAAACTATCACAATCTACACCAAATATATATTATATAATTTACATAAAATAACATAAGGACACCAAATATATCGTATATACTGTACATAAAATATCAAAAAGTACAGTAAACATATTTCATATATTGTACATATTATATTAACTAAAAGTACACCAAATACATTTTATATAGTGTAAATAAAATATCAAAAATTACAGTGAATATATATAACATACTGTACATAAACTTTCAAAAAGGACACCAAATATGAGTTATATATACTGTAAATAAAATATCAAAAACTACAGTAATTATATTTTATATAATGTACATAAAATATCAAAAATTACAACAAATGTATATTATTTACTGTAAATAAAATACCAAAAAGTACAGTAAACATATATTACACACCTATGTAACATATCACAAACTACACCAAATATATATTATATAATTTACAAAAAATACCAAAAGGACACCAAATATACCTTATATACTGTACATAGAATATCAAAATGTACAGTAAATATATTTCATATATTGTACTTATAATATTAACTAAAAGTACAGCAAATACATTTTATATAGTGTAAATAAAATATCAAAAATTACTGTGAATATATATTACATACTGAACATAAAATATCAAAAAGTAAACCAAATATGTGTTATATATACTGTAAATAAACTATCAAAAACTACAGTAATTATATTTAATATACTGTACATAAAATATCAAAAATTACACCAAATGTATATTATTTACTGTAAATAAAATCCCAAAATGTACAGTAAATATATTTTACACACCCTATGTAAAATATCACAAACTACAACAAATATATATTATATAATTTATATAAAATATCACAGGAACACAAAATATACATTGTATACTGTACATAAAATATCAAAATATAAAGTAAATATATTTCATATTTTGTACATATAATATTAATTAAAAGTACACCAAATACATTTTATATACTGTAAATAAAATATCCAAAAGCACAGTAAATATGTATTACATACTGTACATAAAATACCAAAAACGACACCAAATACCTGTTATATATACTGTAAATAAACAATCAAAAACTACAGTAATTATATTAAATATACTGTACATAAAATATCAAAAATTACACCAAATGTATAATATATACTGTAAAAAAATATCTAAAATTACATTAAATATATATTACACACTCTATGTAAAATATCAAAAACTACGCCAAATATATATTATATAATTTACATAAAATAGCAAACGTACACCAAATAGGTATTATATACTGTATATAAAATATCAAAATTACAGTAAATATATTTCATATATTGTACATATAATATTAACTAAAAGTATACCAAATACATTTTATATAGTGTAAATAAAATATCAAAAATTACAGTAAATATATATTACATACTGTACATAAAATATTAAAAAGTCCACCAAATATGTGTAATATATACTGTAAATAAGCTATGAAAAACTAAAGTAACTATATTTAATACACTGCACATAAAATATCAAAAATTACACCAAATGTATATTATTTACTCTAAATAAAATATCAAAAATTACAGTAAATATATATTACACACCCTATGTAAATTATCACAAACTACACCAAATTTATATTATATAATTTACATAAAATATCAAAAGGGCACCAAATATACCTTATATACTGCACATAATATATCAAAAAGTAAAGTAAATATATTTCTTATATTGTACATATAATATTAACAAAAAGTACGCCAAGTACACTTTATATAGTGTAAATAAAATATCAAAAATTACAGTAAATATATATTACATACTGTACATAAAATATCAAAAAGTACACCAAATATGTGTTATATATACTGTAAATAAACTATCAAAAACTACAGTAATTATATTTAATATGCTGTACATAAAATATCAAAAATTACACCAAAGGTATACTTTTACTGTAAATAAAATATCAAAAAGTTGAGTAAATATATCTTACAGCCCGTATGTAAAATGTCACAATCTACAACAAATATATATTATATAATTTACATAAAATATCAAAAGGACACCAAATATATCTTATATACTGTACATAAAATATCAAAAAGTACAGTATATATTTCATATATTGTACATATAATATTAACTAAAAGTACAACAAATACATTTTATATAGTGTAAATAAAATATCAAAAATTACAGTGTATATATATTACATACTGTACATAAAATTACAAAAAGTACACCAAATATGTGTTATATATACTGTAAATAAACTATCAAAAACTACAGTAATTATATTTATTATACTGTACATAAAATATCAAAAATTACACCAAATGTATGTTATTTACTGTAAATAAAATATCAAAATACAGTAAATATATATTACACACCATATGTAATATATCACAATCTACACCAAATATATATTGTATAATTTACATAAAATATCAAAACGACACCAAATATATCTTATATACTGTACATAAAATATCAAAATGTACAGTAAATATATTACATATATTGTAGATATAATATTATCTAAAAGTACACCGAATACATTTTATATCCTGTAAATAAAGCATCAAAAATTACAGTGAATTTGTATTACATACTGTACATAAAATATCAAAAAGTACACCAAATATGTGTTATATAAACTGTAAATAAAATATCAAAAAGGACAGTAAATATATATTACACTCTATGTAAAATATCAAAAACTCCACCAAATGTATATTAAATAATTTACATAAAATAAAAAAATTACACCAAATATATATTATATTCTGTACATAAAATAACAAAAAGTTCAGTAAATATATTTCATATATTGTACATATAATATTAACTTAAAGTACACCAAATACATTTTATATACATTAAAAAAATATCAAAAAGTAGAGTAAATATATATTACACACTGTACTTAAAATATCAAAATTACTCCAAATATGTGTTATATATACTGTAAATACACTATCAAAAACTACTGTAATTATATTTATTATACTGTACATAAAATATCAAAAATTACACCAAATGTATATTATATACGGTAAATAACATATCAAAAATGATAGTAAATATATATTACACACTGCATGTAAAATATCAAAAACTACACCAAGTAGATATTATATAATTTACATAAAATATCAAAAGTACACCAAATATATGTTATATACTCTACATAAAATATCAAAAAGCAGAGTAAATATATTTCATATATTGCACATATAATATTAACTAAAAGTACACCAAATACATTTTATATACTGTTAATAAAATATCAAATAGTACAGTAAATATATATTACATACTGTACATAAAATATCAAAAAGTACACCAAATATGTGTTATATATGGTAAAAAAATATCAAAAACTACAGTAATTTTATTTAATATACTGTATATAAAATATCAAAAATTACTCCAAATGTACGTTATATATTGTAAATAAAATATCAAAAACTACAGTAAATATATATTACACACTCTATGTAAAATATCAAAAACTACACCAAATATAAATTATATAATTTACATAAAATATAAAAAGTACACAAAATATATATTATATACTGTACATAAAATATCACAAAGTACAGTAAATATGTTTCATATATTGTACATATAATATTAACTAAAAGTACACCAAATACATTTTATATACTATAATTAAAATATCAAAATGTACAGTAAATATATTTTACATACTGTACATAAAATATCAGAAAGTACACCAAATATGTGTTATATATACTGTAAATAAACTATCAAAAACTACAGTAATTATATTTAATATATTGTACATAAAATATCAAAAATTACACCAAATGTATAGTATATACTGTAAATAACATATCAAAAAGTACAGTAAAGATATATTACGCATTCTCTGTAAAATATAAAAAACTACACCAAATATATATTATATACTTTACATAAAATATCAAAAGTACACCAAATATATATTTTACACTGTACATAAAATATCAAAATTACAGTAAATATATTCCATATATTGTACATATAATATTAACTAAAAGTACACCAAATACATTTCCTATACTGTAAATAAAGTATGAAAAACTACAGTAAATATATATTACTTACTGTACATGAAATATCAAAAGGACACCAAATATGTGTTATATATACTGTAAATAAACTATAAAAAACTACAGTAATTATATTTAATATACTGTACATAAAATATAAAAAATTACACGAAATGTATATTATATACTGTAAATAAAATATCAAAAAGGACAGTAAAGGTATATTACACACCCTATGTAAAATATCACAAACTACACCAAATTTATATTATATAATTTACATAAACTATCAAAAGGACACCAAATATACCTTATATACTGTACATAACATATCAAAATGTACAGTAAATATATTTCATATATTGTACATATAATATTAAATAAAAGTACACCAAATACATTTTATATAGTGTAAATAAAATACCAAATAGTACAGTAAATATGTATTACATACTGTACATAAAATATCAAAAACTACACCAAATATGTGTTATATATAGTGTAAATAAACTATAAAAAACTACAGTAATTATATTTAATATACTGTACATAAAATCTCAAAAATTACACCAAATGTATATTATATACTCTAAATAAAATATGAAAAAGACAGTAAATATATATTACGCACCCTATATAAAATAGCAAAAACTACACCAAATATATATTATATAATTTATATAACCTATCAAAAGTACAACAAATATATCTTAAATACTGTACATAAACTATCAAAAAGTACAGTTAATATATTTCATATATTGTACATATAATATTAACTAAAAGTACACCAAATACATTTTATATACTGTAAATAAAATATCAAAAACACAGTAAATATATATTACATACTGTACATAAAATATAAAAAAGTACACAAAATATGTGTTATATATACTGTAAATATACTATCAAAAACTACAGTAATTATATTTAATATACTGTATATAAAATGTCAAAAATTACACCAAATGTATATTATATAATGTAAATAAAATATCAAAAGAACAGTAAATATATACTACACACCCTATGTAAAATATCAAAAACTACACCAAAAGTATATTATTTACTGTAAATAAAATATCCAAAAAACAGTAAATATATACTACACACCCTATGAAAAATATCAAAAACTACACCAAATATATAATATATAATTTACATAAAATATCAAAAGGACACGAAATATATATTATACACTGTACATAAAATATCAAAATTTCAGTAAATATATTCTATATATTGTACAAATAATATTAACTAAAAGTACACCAGATATATTTCATATACTGTAAATAAAAGATGAAAAACTACAGTAAATATATATTACATACTGTACATGAAATATCAAAAGGGCACCAAATATGTGTTATATATACTGTAAATAAACTATCAAAAACTACCATAATGATATTTAATATACTGTACATAAATTATCAAAAATTACTCCAAATGTACATTATATACTGTAAATAAAATATTAAAAATACAGTAAATATATATTACACACCCTATGTAAAATATCAAAAACTACAACAAATATATATTATATAATTTACATAAAATATCAAAAGGACAACAAATATATCTAATATATTCTACATAAAATATCAAAAATTACAGTAAACATATTTCATATATTGTACATATAATATTAACTAAAAGTACACCAAATACATTTTATATACTGTAAATAAAATATCAATATTACAGTAAATATATATTACATACTGTACATAAAATATCAAAAAGTACACCAAATATGTGTTATATATACTGTAAATAAACTATCAAAAACTGCAGTAATTATATTTAATACACTGTACATAAAATATCAAAAATTACACCAAAGGTATATTATTTACTGTAAATACAATATGAAAAACTACAGTAAATATATATTACACACCCTATGTAAAATTTCACAAACTATACCAAATATATATTATATAATTTATATAAAATATCAATAGGACACCAAATATACCTTATATACTGTACATAAAATATCAAAATGTACAGTAAAGATATTTCATATATTGTACATATATTATTAACTAAAAGTACACCTAATACATTTTATATACTGTAAATATAATGTCAAAAATTTCAGTAAGTATATATTACATACTGTACAAAAAATATCAAAAAGTACACCAAATATGTGTTATATATACTGTAAATAAACTACCAAAAACTACAGTAATTATATTTAATATACTGTACATAAAATATCAAAAATTACACCAAATGTATATTATTTACTTTAAATAAAATATCAAAATATACAGTAAATATATATTACACACCATATGTAAAATATCACAATCTACACCAAATATATATTATATAATTTACATAAAATATCAAAAGGACACCAAATATATCTTATATACTGTACATAAAATATCAAAATGAACAGTAAATATATTTCATATATTGTACATATAATATTGACTAAAAGTACACCAAATACATTTTATATAGTGTAAATAAAATATCAAAATTACAGTAAATATGTATTACATACTGTACATAAAATATCAAAAAGTACACCAAATATGTGTTATATATACTGTAAATAAACTATAAAAATCTACAGTAATTATATTTAATATACTGTATATAAAATATCAAAATTACACCAAATGTATATTATATACTGTAAATAAAATATCAAAAAGACAGTAAATATATATTACACTCTCTGTAAAATATCAAAAACTACAAATATATATTATATAATTGACATAAAATATCAAAAGGATAAAAAATATATCTTATATACTCTACATAAAATATTAAAAAGTTCAGTAAATATATTTAATATATTGTACATATAATATTCACTAAAAGTACACCAAATACATTTTATATACTGTAAATAAAATATCAAAAAGTACAGTAAATATATTTTACATACTGTACATAAAATATCAAAAAGTACACCAAATATGTGTTATATATAGTAAATAAAATATTAAAAACTACAGTAATTATATTTAATATACTGTACATAAAATATTAAAAATTACTCCAAATGTACGTTATATACTGTAAATAAAATATCAAAAATACAGTAAATATATATTACACACTCTATGTAAAATATCAAAAACTACACCAAATATAAATTATATAATTTACATAAAATATCAAAACTACACCAAATATAAATTATATATTGTACATAAAATATCACAAAGTACAGTAAATATGTTTCATATATTGTACATATAATATTAACGAAAAGTACACCAAATACATTTTATATATTGTAAATAAAATATCAAAATGTACAGTAAATATATATTACATAGTGTACATAAAATATCAGAAAGTACACCACATATGTGTTATATATAGTGTAAATAAACTATCAAAACTACAGTAATTATATTTACTATACTGTACATATAATATCAAAAATTACACCAAATATATAGTATATACTGTAAATAACATATCAAAAAGTACAGTAAAGTTATATTATGCATTCTCTTTAAAATATAAAAAACTACACCAAATATATATTATATACTTTACATAAAATATCAAAAGTACACCAAATATATATTATACACTGTACATAAAATATCAAAATTACAGTAAATATATTCCATATATTGTACATATATTATTAACTAAAAGTACACCAAATACATTTCATATACTGTAGATATAATATGAAAAGCTACAGTAAATATATATTACATACTGTACATGAAATATCAAAAGGACACCAAATACATGTCCTTTATACTGTAAGTACACTATCAAAAACTACCGTAAAGATATTTAATATACTGTACATAAATTATCAAAAATTACTCCAAATGTACATTATTTACTGTAAATAAAATATCAAAATGTACAGTAAATATATATTACACACCATATGTAAAATATCACAATCTACACCAAATATATATTATATAGTTTACATAAAATAACAAAAGGACACCAAATATATCTTATATACTGTACATAAAATATCAAAAAGTACAGTAAATATATTTCACATATTGTACATATAATTTTGACTAAAAGTACACCAAATACATTTTATAGAGTGTAAATAAAATTTCAAAATTACAGTAAATATGTATTACATACTGTACATAAAATATCAAAAAGTACACCAAATATGTGTTATATATACTGTAAATAAACTATAAAAAACAACAGTAATTATATTTAACATACTGTATATAAAATATCAAAAATTACACAAAATGTATAGGATATACTGTAAATAAAATATCAAAAAAGACACTAAATATATATTACACTCTCTGTAAAATATCAAAAACTACAAATATATATTATGTAATTTACATAAAATATCAAAAGGACAAAAATATATCTTATATACTATACATAAAATATCAAATAGTTCAGTAATTATATTTCATATATTGTACATATAATATTAACTAAAAGTAAACCAAATACATTTTATATACTGTAAATAAAATATCGAAAATTACAATAAATATATATTACATACTGCACATAAAATATCAAAAAGTACACCAACTATGTGTTATATATACTATAAATAAACTATCAAAAACTGCAGTAATTATATTTAATATACTGTACATAAAATGTCAAAAATTACACCAAAGGTATATTATTTACTGTAAATAAAATATCCAATGTACAGTAAATATATCTTACACACCCTATGTAAAATATCACAATCTACACCAAATATATATTATATAATTTACATAAAATATCAAAAGGACACCAAATATATCTTATATACTGTACATAAAATATCAAAATGCACAGTAAATCTATTTCATATATTGTACATATAATATTACCTGAAAGTACACCAAATACAATTTATATACTGTAAATAAAATATCCAAAAGCACAGTAAATATGTATGACATACTGTACACAAAATATCAAAAAGTACACCAAATAGGTGTTATATATACTGTAAATAAACAATCAAAAACTTCAGTAATTATATTTAATATACTGTACATAAAATATCAAAAATTACACGAAATGTATACTATATACTGTAAAAAAAAATCTAAAATTACAGTAAATATATATTATACACTCAATGTAAAATATCAAAAACTACGCCAAATATATATTATATAATTTACATAAAATATCAAAAGTACACCAAAGAGATATTATATACTGTACATAAAATATCAAAATGCACAGTAAATCTATTTCATATATTGTACATATAATATTAACTGAAAGTACACCAAATACATTTTATATACTGTACATAAAATATCAAAAATACACCAAATATGTGTTATGTATACTGTAAATAAAGTATAAAAACTACAGTAATTATATTTAATATAGTGTACATAAAATATGAAAAATTACAATAAATGCATATTATATACTGTATATAAAATATCAAATAGTACAGTAAATATTTATTACACACTCTATGTAAAATATCAAAAACTACACCAAATATATGTTATATAATTTACATAAAATATCAAATGTACACCAAATATATATTATATACTGTAAATAAAATATCAAAAATTACACCAAATGCATATTATATACGGTAAATAACATATCAAAAAGGGTAGTAAATATATATTACACACTCCATGTAAAATATCAAAAACTACACCAAATAGATAATATATAATTTACATAAAATATAAAAAGTTCACCAAATATATATTATATACTCTACATAAAATATCAAAAAGTACAGTAAATATATTTCATATATTGTACATATAATATTAACTAAAAGTACAACAAATACATTTTATATAGTGTAAATAAAATATCAAATATTACAGTGTATATATATTACATACTGTACATAAAATATCAAAAAGTACACCAAATATGTGTTATATATACTGTAAATAAACTATCAAAAACTACAGTAATTATATTAATATACTGTACATAAAATATACAAAATTACAACAAATGTATGTTATTTATTGTAAATAAATACTAAAAACTACAGTAAATATATATTACACACCATATGTAATATATCACAATCTACACCAAATATATATTATATAATTTAAATAAAATATCAAAAGGACACCAAATATATCTTATATAGTGTACATACAATATGAAAAAGTACAGTAAATATATTTCATATATTGTACATGTAATATTAACTAAAAGTACACCAAATACATTTCATATATTGTAAATAAAATATCAAAAACTACAGTAAATATATATTACATACTGTAAATAAAATATCAAATGTACAACAAATATGTGTTATATATACTGTAAATAAACCATCAAAAGCTACAGTAATTACATTTAATATATTGAACATAAAATATCAAAAATTACACCAAATGTATATTATATACTCTAAATAAAATATGAAAAAGGACAGTAAATATACATTACGCACCCTATGTAAAATATCAAAAACTACACCAAATATATATTATATAATTTACATAAAATATCAAAAGTACAACAAATATACATTATATACTGTACATAAGCTATCAAAAAGTACAGTTAATATATTTCATATATTGTACATATAATATTAACTAAAAGTACACCAAATACATTTTATATAGTGTAAATAAAATATCAAAATGTACAGTAAATATATATTACATACTGTACATTAAATATCAAAAAGTTCACCAAACATATGTTATATGTACTGTAAATAAACTATCAAAAACTACAGTAATTATATTTATTATACTGTACATAAAATATCAAAAATTACAACAAATGTATAGTATAAACTGTAAATAACATATCAAAAAGTACAGTAAAGATATATTACGCATTCTCTGTAAAATATAAAAAACTACACCAAATATATATTATATACTTTACATAAAATATCAAAAGTACACCAAATATATATTATACACTGTACATAAAATATCAAAATTACAGTAAATATACTCCATATATTGTACATATAATATTAACTAAAAGAAAACCAAATACATTTCATATACTGTACATAAAATATGAAAAACTACATTAATTATATATTACATACTGTACATGAAATATCAGAAGACACCAAATATGTGTCCTTTATACTGTAAATAAACTATCAAAAACTACCGTAATTATATTTAATATACTGTACATAAATTATCAAAAATTACTCCAAATGTACATTATATACTGTAAATAAAATATCAAACAGTACAGTAAATATATATTACACACCCTATGTAAAATATCAAAAACTACACCAAATATATATTATATAATTTACATAAAATATCAAAAGGACACCAAATATATCTTATATATTCTACATAAAATATCAAAAATTACAGTAAATATATTTCATATATTGTACAGAGAATATGAACCAAAAGTACAGCAAGTACATTTTATATAGTGTAAATGAAATATCAAAAGAAGAGTAAAAATATATTACACACCATATGTAAAATATCACAATCTACACCAAATATATATTACATAATTTATATAAAATATCAATAGGACACCAAATATACCTTATATACTGTACATAAAATATCAAAATGTACAGTAAATATTTTTCATATATTGTACATATAATATTAACTAAAAATACACCAAATACATTTTATATAGTGTAAATAAAATACCAAAAATTACAGTAAATATGTATTACATACTGTACATAAAATATCAAAAAGTACATCAAATATGTGTTATATATAGTGTTAATAAACTATAAAAACTACAGTAATTATATTTAATATACTGTACATAAAATATCAAAAATTACACCAAATGTATATTATATACTGTAAATAAAATATCAAAAAGGACAGTAAATATATATTACACACCCTATGTAAAATATCACAAACTACACCAAATATATATTATATAATTTACATAAAATATCAAAAGGACACCAAATATACCTTATATACTGTACATAACATATCAAAATGTACAGTAAATATATTTCATATATTGTACATATAATATTAATTAAAAGTACACCAAATACATATTATATACTTTAAATAAAATATCCAAAATTACAGAAAATATATATTACATACTGTACATAAAATACCAAAAGTACAACAAATATGTGTTATATACACTGTAAATAAACCATCAAAATTACAGTAATTATGTTTAATATACTGAACATAAAATATCAAAAATTACACCAAATGTATATTATATACTCTAAATAAAATATGAAAAAGACAGTAAATATATATTACGCACCCTATGTAAAATAGCAAAAACTACACCAAATATATATTATAAAATTTACATAAAATATCAAAAGGACACCAAATATACCTTATATACTGTACATAAAATATCAAAAATTACACAAAATGTATATTATATACTGTAAATAAAACATCAAAAATTACAGTAAATATATATTACACATTCTATTTAAAATATCAAAAACTACGCCAAAAATATACTTTATAATTTACATAAAATATCAAAAGTACACTTAATATATTTTATATACTGTACATAAAAGATGAAATTGTACACTAAATATATTTCATATATTGTACATATAATATTAAATAAAGTACACCAAATACATTTTATATACTGTAAATAAAATATCCAAAAGCATATTAAATATATATTACATACTGTACATAAAATATGAAAAAGTACACCAAATATGTGTTATATATACTGTAAATAAACAATCAAAAATTACAGTAATTATATTTAATATACTGTGTATAAAATATCAAAAACTACACGAAATGTATATTATATATTGTAAAAAAAATTTCTAAATTTACAGTAAATATATATTACACACTCTATGTAAAATATCAAAAACTACGCCAAATATATATTATATAATTTACATAAAATATCAAAAGTACACCAAATATATATTATATACTGTACATAAAATATCAAAAATACACTAAATATTTTGCCAACATTGTACATATAATATTAACAAAAAGTATACCAAATACATTTTATATACTGTAAATGAGATATCCAAAAGTACAATTAATATATATTACATACTGTACATAAAATATCAAAAAGTACACCAAATATGTGTTATATATACTGTAAATAAACTTTAAAAACTACAGTAATTATATTTAATATACTGTACATAAAATATCAAAAATTACACTAAATGCATGTTATATACTGCAAATAATATATCAAATAGTACAGTAAATATTTATTACACACTCTATGTTAAATATCAAAAACTACACCATATATATGTTATATAATTTACATAAAATATCAAAAGTACACCAAATATATATTATATACTCTACATAAATATCAAAATGCACAGTAAATCTATTTTATATATTGTACATATAATATTAACTGAAAGTACACCAAATAAATTTTATATACTGTAAATAAAATATCCAAATGCACAGTAAAGATATATTACATACGGTACATAAAATATCAAAAAGTACTCCAAATATGTGTTATATATACTGTAAATATACAGTCAAAAAATACAGTAATTATATTTAATATACTGTACATAAAATATCAAAAATTACACGAAATGCATACTATATACTGTGCAAAAAATATCTAAATTTACATTAAATATATATTACACACTCTCTGTAAAATATCAAAAACTACGCCAAATATATATTATATAATTTACATAAAATATCAAAAGTACACAAAACAGATATTATATACTGTACATAAAATATCAAAAAGTTCTGTAAATATATTACATATATTGCACATATAATATTAACTAAAAGTACACGAAAATACATTTTATATAGTGTAAATAAAATATCAAAATGTACAGTAAATATATATTACACACCATATGTAAACTACCACAATCTACACCAAATATATGTTATATAATTTACATAAAATATCAAAAGTACACCAAATATATATTATATACTGTACATAAAATATCAAAATGTACAGTAAATATATTGCAAATATTCTACATATAATATTATCTAAAAGTACACCAAATACATTTTATATACTGTAATTAAAATATCCAAAAGTACAGTAAATATATATTACATAGTGTATATAAAATATCAAAAGTACAACAAATATGTGTTATATATACTGTAAATAAACTATAAAAACTACAGTAATTATATTTAATATACTGTACATAAAATATCAAAAATCACACCAAATGAATACTACATACTCTAAATAAAATATCAAATAGTACAGTAAATATTTATTACACACTCTATGTAAAATATCAAAAAATTACACCAAATATATGTTATATAATTTACATAAAATATCAAAAGTACACCAAATATATTTTATATACTGTACATAAAATATCAAAAGGCACAGTAAATCTATTTCATATATTGTACATATAATATTACCTGAAAGTACACAAATACATTTTATACACTGTAAATACAATATCCAAAAGCACAGTAAAAATATATTACATACTGTAATTAAAATATCAAAAAGTACACCAAATATGTGTTATATATACTGTAAATAAACAATCAAAAAATACAGTAATTATATTTTATATAATGTGCATAAAATATCAAAAATTACACGAAATGTATACTGTATACTGTAAAAAAAATCTAAAATTACAGTAAATATATATTACACACTCTATGTAAAATATCAAAAACTACGCCAAATATATATTATATAATTTACATAAAATATGAAAAGTACACAAAATAGATATTATATACTGTACATAAAATATCAAAATACAGTAAATATATTTCATATATTGTACATATAATATTAACTAAAAGTACACCAAATACATGTTATATACTGTAAATAAAGTATCCAATAGTACAGTAAATATATATTACATACAGTACATAAAATATCAAAAAGTACACCAAATATGTGTTATGTATACTGTAAATAAACTATCAAAAACTACAGTAATTATAATTAATATACTGTACATAAAATGTCAAAAATTACACCAAATGTATATTATATACTGTAAATAAACTATCAAAAAGTACAGTAAATATATATTACACACTCTAAGTAAAATATCAAAAACTACACCAAATATATATTATGTAATTTACATAAAATATCAAAAGTACACCAAATATATATTATACACTATACATAAAATATCAAAAAGTATAGTAAATATATTTCATATATTGTAAATATAATATTAACTGAAAGTACACCATATACATTTTATATTCTGTTAATTAAATTTCCAAATTTCAGTAAATATATATTACATACTGTACATTAAATATCAAAAAGTACACCTAATATGTGTTATATATAGTGTAAATAAACTATCAGACTCTACAGTAATTATATTTAACATACTGTACATAAAATATCAAAAATTAAACCAAATGTATAATATATACTGTAAATAAAATAACAAAAATTACAATAAATATATATTACACACTCTATGTAAAATATCAAAAACTACACCACATATATATTATAAAATTTACATAAAATATCAAATGTACAACAAATATATATTATATACTGTACATAAAGTATCAAAATGTACAGTAAATATATTTCATATATTGTACATATAATATTAACTAAAAGTCCAACAAATACATTTTATATACTGTAAATAAACTATCCAAAGGAACAGTAAATATATATTACATACTGTACATAAAATATCAAATAGTACACCAAATATGTGTTGTATATACTGTAAATAAACTATAAAAAACTACACTAATTATATTTAACATACTGTACATAAAATATCAAAAATTACACGAAATATATAGTATATACACTACATAAAATATCAAAAAGTGCACTAAATATTTATTACACACTCTATGTAAAACATCAATAACTACACCAAATATATATTACATAATTTACATAAAATATCAAGACGACACCAAACATATATTATATACTGTACATAAAATAACAAAATGCACAGTCAATATATTTCATATATGGTACATATAATATTAACTGAGTACACCAAATACATTTTATATACTGTAAATAAAATATCCAAAAGTACAGTAAATATATATTACCTACAGTACATAAAATATCAAATAGTACACCAAATATGTGTTATATAAACGGTAAATAAACTATCAAAAACTACAGTAATTATATTAAATATGCTGAACATAAAATATCAAAAATTACACCAAATGTATATTATATACTGTAAATAAAATATCAAAAATTACTGTAAATATATATTATACACTCTATGTAAAATACCAAAAACTACACCAAATATATTTTATATAAATTACATAAAATCTCAAAAGTACACCAAATATTATATACTGTACATGAAATATCAAAGAGTAGACTAAATATATTTCATATATTGTACATATAAAATTAACTGAAAGTACACCAAATACATTTTATATACTTTTAATTAAATATCCAAATTTCAGTAAATATATATTACATACTGTACATAAAATATCAAAAAGTACACCAAATATGTGTTATATATACTGTAAATAAACTATCAAATACTACAGTAATTATATTTAATATACTGTACATAAAATGTCAAAAATTACTCCAAATGTACATTATATAGTGTAAATAATATATCCATAATACAGTAAATATATATTACACACCCTATGTAAAATATAAAAAATTACACCAAATATATATTATATAATTTACAAAAAATATCAGAAGGACACCAAATATATCCTATATACTGTACGTAAAATATCAAAATCTACAGTAAATATATTTCATATATTGTACATATAATATTAACTAAAAGTACACCAAATACATTTTATATACTGTAAATAAAATATCAAAATACAGTAAATATATATTACATACTGTACATAAAATATCAAAAAGTACACCCAATATGTGTTATATATACTGTAAATAAACTCTCAAAAACTACAGTAATTATGTTCAATATACTGTACATAAAATATCAAAAATTACCCCAAATGTACATTATATGGTGTAAATAAAATATCCAAAATACAGTAAATATATATTACACACCCTATGTGAAATATCCAAATTTACACCAAATATATATTATATAATTTACAAAAAATATCGGAAGGACACCAAATATATCTTATATACTGTACGTAAAATGTCAAAAACTACAGTAAATATATTTCATATATTGTACATATAATATTAACTAAAAGTACAGCAAATACATTTTATATACTGTAAATAAAATATCAAAAATTACAGTAAATATATATTACATACTGTACATAAAATATCAAAAAGTACACCAAATATGTCTTGTATATACTGTAATTATAAAAAACTACAGTAATTATATTCAATGTACTGTATATAAATTATCAAAAATTACACCAAATGTAAATTATATACTGTAAATAAAATATCAAATAGGACAGTAAATATATACTACACACCCTATGTAAAATATCAAAAACTACACCAAATATATATTATATAATTTACATAAATATCAAAAGGACACCTAATATATCTTATATACTGTACATAAAATATCAAAAAGTACAGTATATATATTTCATATATTGTACATATATTATTAACTAAAAGTACACCAAATACATTTGATATACTGTAAATAAAATATGAAAAATTAGAGTAAATATATATTACATAATGTACATAAAATATCAAAAAGTACACCAAATATGTGTTATATATACTCTAAATATACTATCAAAACTACAGTAATTATATTTAATATACTGTACATAAAATATCAAAAATTACACCAAATGTATATTATATACTGTAAATAAAATATCAAAAAGTACAGTAAATATATATCACACACCCTATGTAAAATATCAAAAACTACACCAAATATATATTATATAATTTACATAAAATAACAAAAGGACACCAAATATGTCTTATATACTGTACATAAAATATCAAATAGTACAGTAAATATATTTCATATATTGTACATATAATATTAACTAAAAGTACACCAAATACATTTTATATACTGTAAAAAAATTATCAAAAATTACAGTAAATATATATTACATACTGTACATAAAATATCAAAAAGTACACCAAATATGTGTTATATATACTGTAAATATCAAAAACTACTGTAATTATATTCAATGTACTGTATATAAAATATCAAAAATTACACCAAATGTAAATTATATACTGTAAATAAAATATCCAAAATACAGTAAATATATATTACACACCCTATGTAAAATATCCAAATTTACACCAAATATATATTATATAATTTACAAAAAATATCGGAAGGACACCAAATATATCTTATATACTGTACGTAAAATATCAAAAATTACAGTAAATATATTTCATATATTGTACATATAATATTAACTAAAAGTACACCAAATACATTTTATATACTGTAAATAAAATATCAAAAATTACAGTAAATGTATGTTACATACTGTACATAAAATATCAAAAAGTACACCAAATATGTGTTATATATACTGCAATTATCAAAAACTACAGTAATTATATTCAATGTACTGTATATAAATTATCAAAAATTACATGAAATGTAAATTATATACTGTAAATAAAATATCGAATAAGGCAGTAAATATATACTACACACCCTATGTAAAATATCAAAAACTACACCAAATATATATTATATAATTTACATAAAATATCAAAAGGACACCAAATATATCATATATACTGTACATAAAATATCAAAAAGTACAGTATATTTATTTCATATATTGTACATATACTATTAACTAAAAGTACACCAAATACATTTTATATACGGTAAATAAAATATCAAAAAGTACAGTAAATATATATTACATACTGTACATAAAATATCAAAATGTACACCAAATATGTGTTATATATACAGTAAACTATCAAAAACTACAGTAATTATATTCAATGAACGGTATATAAATTATCAAAAATTACACCAAATGTAAATTATATACTGTAAATAAAATATCAAATAGGACAGTAAATATATACTACACACCCTATGTAAAATATAAAATACTACACCAAATATATATTATACAATTTACATAAAATATAAAGAGGACAGCAAATATATCTTATATACTGTACATAAAATATCAAAATGTACAGGAAATATATTTCATATATTGTACATATAATAATACCTAAAAGTACACCAAATACATTTTATATACTGTAAATAAAATATCAAAAATTACAGTAAATATATATTACACACCGTACATAAAATATCATAAAGTACCCCAAATATGTGTTATGTATACTGTAGATAAACTATGAAAAACTACACTAATTATATTTAATATACTGTACATAAAATATCAAAAATTACACCAAATGTATATTATATACTGTCAATAAAATATCAAAAACTACAGTAAATATATATTACACACCATATGTAAAATATCACAATCTACACCAAATATATATTATGTAATTTACATAAAATATCAAAAGTACACCAAATATATCTTATATACTGTACATAAAATATCAAAAAATACACAAAATATATTCCATATATTGTATATATAATATTAACTAAAAGTACACCAAATACATTTTCTATACTGTAAATGAAATATCTAAAATACAGTAAATATGTATTACATACTGTACATAAAATAACAAAAAGTACACCAAATACGTGTTTTATATACTGTAAATAAACTATAAAAAACTACAGTAATTATATTTAATATACTGTACATAAAATATCAAAAATTACACCAAATGTAAATTATATACTGTAAATAAAATATCAAAAAGCACAGTAAATATATATTACACACCCTATGTAAAATATCACAAACTACACCAAGTATATATTTTATAATTTACATAAAATAGCAAAAGGACACTAAATATATCTTACATACTGTACATAAAATATCAAAAACTACAGTAAATGTATTTCATATATTGAACATATAATATTAACAAAAAGTACACTGAATACATTTTATATACTGTAAATAAAATATGAAAAATTACAGTAAATATATATTACATACTGTACATAAAATATCAAAAAGTACACCAAATATGTGTTATATATGCTGTAAATAATCTATCAAATACTACAATAATTATATTTAATATACTGTACATAAAATATCAAAAATTACACCAAACGTATATTATATACTGTAAATAAAATATCAAAAAGCACAGTAAATATATACTACACACACTATGTAAAATATCAAAAACTACACCAGATATATATTATTTAATTTACATAAAATACCAAAACGACACCAAAGATATGTTATCTACTGTACATAAATATCAAAAAGTACAGTAAATATATTTCATACATTGTACATATAATATTGACTAAAAGTATGCCAAATACATGTTATATACTGTAAACAAAATATCAAAAAGTACAGTAAATATATATTACATACTGGACATAAAATATCAGAAAGTACACCAAATATGTGTTATATATACTGTACATAAACTATCAAAAACTACTGTAATTATATTTAATATACTGTACATAAAATATCAAAAATTACACCAAATGAATATTATATACTGTTAATAAAATATCAAAAAGTACAGTAAATATATATCAGACACCCTATGTAAAATATCAACAACTACACCAAATATATATTATATAATTTACATAAAATATCAAAAGGACACCAAATATGTCTTATATACTGTACATAAAATATCAAAATGTACAGGAAATATATTTCATATATTGTACATATAATATTAACTAAAAGTACATCAAATACATTTTATATACTGTAAATAAAATATCAAAAAGTACAGTAAATATATATTACATACTGTACATAAAATATCAAAAAGTACCCCAAATATGTGTTATATATACTGTAAATAAACTATGAAAAACTACAGTAATTATATTTGATATACTGTACATAAAATATCAAAAATTACACCAAATGTATATTATATACTGTAAATAAAATATCAAAAAGGACAGTAAATATATACTACACACCCTATGTAAAATATCAAAAACTACTCGAAATATATATTATATAATTTACATAAAATATCAAAAGTACACCAAATATATATTATATACTGTACATAAAATATCAAAAAGTACAGTAAATATATTTCATATATTGTACATATAATATCAACTATAAGTACACCAAATACATTTTATATACGGTAAATAAATTATCAAAAAGTACAGTAATTATATATTACATACTGTACATAAAATATCAAAAAGTAACCCAAATTTGTGTTATATATATTGTAAATAAACTATGAAAAACTACAGTAATTATATTTAATATACTGTACATAAAATATCAAAAATTACACCAAATGTATATTATATACTGTAAATAAAATATGAAAATGTACAGTAAATATATATTACACACAATATGTAAAATATCACACTCTACCCCAAATATATATTATTTAATTTACATAAAATATCAAAAGGACATTAATATATATTACATACTGCACATAAAATACTAAAAGTACAGTAAATATATTTCATATATTGTACATTTAATATTAACTAATAGTACACCAAATACATTTTATATACTGTAAATAAAATATCAAATAGTACAGTAAATATATATTACATACAGTTCATAAAATATAAAAAAGTAAACCAAATATGTGTTATATATACTGTAAATAAACTATCAAAAACTACAGTAATTATATTTAATATACTGTATATAAAATATCAAACATTACACCAAATGTATATTATATAGTGTAAATAAATACCAAAAAGGACAGTAAATATATACTACACACCCTATGTAAAATATAAAATACTACACCAAATATATATTATTCAATTTACATAAAATATAAAAAGGACAGCAAATATATCTTATATACTGTACATAAAATATCAAAATATACAGGAAATATATATCATATATTGCACATATAATAATAACTAAAAGTACACCAAATACATTTTATATACTGTAAATAAAATATCAAAATGTACAGTATATATATTACACACTGTACATAAAATATCAAAAAGTACCCCAAATATGTGTTATATATACTGTAAATAAACTATGAAAAACTACACTAATTATATTTAATATACAGTAGATAAAATATCAAAAATTACACCAAATGTACATTATATACTGTGAATAAAATATCAAAAACTACAGTAAATATATATTACACACCATATGTAAAATATCACAATCTACACCAAATATATATTATGTAATTTACATAAAATATCAAAAGTACACCAAATATATCTTATATACTGTACATAATATATCAAAATATACACAAAATATATTTCATATATTGTGCATATATTAACTAAAAGTACACCAAATACATTTTTAATACTGTAAATAAAATATCAAATAGTACAGTAAATATATATCACATACTGAACATAAAATATCAAAAAGTAAACCAAATATGTGTTATATATACTGTAAATAAACTATCAAAAACTACAGTACTTATATTTAATATACTGTACATAAAATATCAAAAATTACACCAAATGTATAATATATACTGTAAATAACATATCAAAAAGGACAGTAAATATATACTACACACACTATGTAAAATATCAAAAACTACACCAAATATATATTATATAATTTACATAAAATATCAAAACGAAACCAAATATATGTTATATACTGTATATAAATATCAAAAAGTACAGTAAATATAATTCATACCTTGTACATATAATATTAACTAAAAGTATGCCAAATACATTTTATATACTGTAAATAAAATATCAAAAAGTACAGTAAAGATATATTACATACCGTACATAAAATATCAAAAATACCCCAAATATGTGTTATATATACTGTAAATAAACTATGAAAAACTACAGTAATTATATTTAATATACTGTACATAAAATATCAAAAATTACACCAAATGTATATTATATACTGTAAATAAAATATCAAAAATTACAGTAAATATATATTACACACCATATGTAAAATATCACAATCTACACAAATTATATATTATATAATTTACATAAAATATCAAAAGTACACCAAATATATCTTATATACTGTACATAAAATATCAAAACGTACAGTAAATATATTTCATATATTGTACATATAATATTAACTAACAGTACACCAAATACATTTTATATACTGTAAATAAAATATCAAATAGTACAGTAAATATATATTACATACAGTTCATAAAATACAAAAAAGCATACCAAATATGTGTTATATATACTGTAAATAAACTATCAAAAACTACAGTAATTATATTTAATATACTGTATATAAAATATCAAAAATTACACCAAATGTATACTATGTACTGTAAATAAAATATCAAAAAGTACAGTAAATATATACTACATACCCTATGTAAAATATAAAAAACTACACCAAATATATATTATATAATTTACATAAAATATCAAAAGGACACCAAATATATCTTAAATACTGTACATAAAATATCAAAAGATACAGGAAATGTATTTCCTATATTGTACATATAATATTAACTAAAAGTACACCAAATACATTTTATATACTGTAAATAAAATATCAAAAAGTACACTAAATATATATTACATACTGTATATAAAATATCAAAAAGTACCCCAAATATGTGTTATATATACTGTAAATAAACTATGAGAAACTACAGTAATTATATTTAATATACTGTACATAAAATATCAAAAATTACACCAAATATATATTATATAATGTAAATAAATTATCAAAAATACAGTAAATATATATTACACACCCTATGTAAAATATCACAAACTACAACAAATATGTATTTTATAATTTACATAAAATATCAAAAGGACACCAAATATATCTTATATACTGTACATAAAATGTCAAAATGTAGAGTAAATATATTTCATATATTGAACATATAATATTAACTAACAGTACACCAAATACATTTTATATACTGTAGATAAAACATCAAAAAGAAAAGTAAATATATATTACATGCAGTTCATAAAATATAAAAAAGTAAACCAAATAAGTGTTATATATACTGTAAATAAACTATCAAAAACTACAGTAATTATATTTGATATACTGTATATACAATATCAAAAATTACACCAAATGTATATTATATACTGTAAATAAATATCAAAAAGGATAGTAAATATATACTACACACACTATGTTAAATATAAAAAAACTACACAAATATATATTATACAATTTACATAAAATATAAAAAGGACTGCAAATATATCTTATATACTGTACATAAAATATCAAAATGTACAGGAAATATATTTCATATATTGTACATATAATAATAACTAAAAGTACACCAAATACATTTTATATACTGTAAATAAAATATCAAAAAGTACAGTAAATATATATTACACACTGTACATAAAATATCAAAATGTACCCCAAATATGTGTTATATATACTGTAAATAAACTATGAAAAACTACACTAATTATATTTAATATACGGTACATAAAATATCAAAAATTACACCAAATGTATATTATATACTGTGAATAAAATATCAAACACTACAGTAAATATATATTACACACCATATGTAAAATATCACAATCTACACAAAATATATATTATGTAATTTACATAAACTATCAAAAGTACACCAAATATATCTTACATACTGTACATAAAATATCAAAATGTACACAAAATATATTTCATATATTGTGTATATAATATTAACTAAAAGTACACCAAATACATTTTATATACTGTAAATAAAATATCAAATAGTATAGTAAATATATATTACATACTGAACACAAAATATCAAAAAGTAAACCAAATATGTGTTATATATACTGTAAATAAACTATCAAAAACTACATTACTTATATTTAATATACTGTACATAAAATATCAAAAATTACACCAAATGTATAATATATACTGTAAATAACATATCAAAAAGGACAGTAAATATATACTACACACCCTATGTAAAATATCAAAAACTACACCAAATATTTATTATATAATTTACATAAAATATCAAAACGAAACCAAATATATGTTATATACTGTACATAAATATCAAAAAGTACAGTAAATATATTTCATACATTGTACATATAATATTAACTAAAAGTACTCCAAATACATTTTATATACTTTAAATAAAATATCAAAAAGTACAGTAAAGATATATTACATACTGTACATAAAATATCAAAAATACCCCAAATATGTTTTATATATACTGTAAATAAACTATGAAAAACTACAGTAATTATATTTAATATACTGTACGTAAAATATCAAAAATTACACCAAATGTATATTATATACTGTAAATAAAATATCAAAAATTACAGTAAATATATATTACACACCATATGTAAAATATCACAATCTGCACCAAATATATATTATATAATTTACATAAAATATCAAAAGTACACCAAATATATCTTATATACTGTACATAAAATATCAAAAATTACAGTAAATATATTTCATATATTGTACATATAATATTAACTAACAGTACACCAAATACATTTTATATACTGTAAATAAAATAGCAAATAGCACAGTAAATATATATTACATACAGTTCATAAAATACAAAAAAGTATACCAAATATGTGTTATATATACTGTAAATAAACTATCAAAAACTACAGTAATTATACTTAATATACTGTACATAAAATATCAAAAATTACGCCCAATGTATGTTATTTACTGTAAATAAAATACCAAAAAGTACAGTTAAAATATATTACACACCAAATGTAAAATATCACAATCTACACCAAATATATATTACATAATTTACATAAAATATCAAAAGGACACCAAATATATCTTATATACTGTACATAAAATATCAAAAAGTACAGTAAATATATTTCATATATTGTACATTTAATATTAGCTACAAGTACAACAAATACATTTTATATAGAGTAAATAAAATATCAAAAAGTACAGTCAATATATATTACATACTGCACATAAAATATCAAAAAGTACACCAACTATGTGTTATATATACTGTAAATAAACTATGAAAAACAGCAGTAATTATATTTAATATACTGTACATAAAATATCAAAAATTACACCAAAGGTATATTATTTGCTGTAAATAAAATATCAAATGCACAGTAAATATATCTTACACACCATATGTAAAATATCACAAACTACACCAAATATATATTATATAATTTACATAAAATATCAAAAGGACACCAAATATATCTTATATACTGTACATAAAATATCAAAAAGTACAGTAAATATATTACATATAATGTATATATAAGATTAACTAAAAGTACACCAAATACATTTTATATAGGGTAAATAAAATATCAAAATGTACAGTAAATATATATTACACACCATATGTAAACTACCACAATCTACACCAAATATATGTTATATAATTTACATAAAATATCAAAAGGACACCAAACATATCTTATATACTGTATATAAAATATCACAAAGTACAGTAAATATATTTCATATATTGTACATATAATATTAACTAAAAGTACACGAAATACATTTTATATAGTGTAAAAAAAAATCAAAAATTACAGTGTATATATATTACATACTGTACATAAAATATCAAAAAGTACACCAAATATGTGTTATATATACTGTAAATAAACTATCAAAAACTACAGTAATTATATTTAATATACTGTACATAAAATATCAAAAATTACAGCAAATGTATATTATTTACTGTAAACAAAATATCAAAAACTACAGTAAATATATATTACACACCCTATGTAAAATTTCACAAACTACACCAAATATACATTATATAATTTATATAATATATCAATAGGACACCAAATATACCTTATATACTGTACATAAAATATCAAAATGTACTGTAAATATATTTCATATATTGTACATATAATATTAACTAAAAGTACACCAAATACATTTTATATACTGTAAATAAAATATCAAAAATTTCAGTAAGTATATATTACATACTGTACATAAAATATCAAAAAGTACACCAAATATGTGTTATATATACTGTAAATAAACTATCAAAAACTACAGTAATTATATTTAATATACTGTACATAAAATATCAAAAATTTCACCAAATGTATATTATTTACCGTAAATAAAATATCAAAATATACAGTAAATATATATTACACACCATATGTAAAATATCACAATCTACACCAAATATATATTATATAATTTACATAAAATATCAAAAGGACACCAAATATATCTTATATACTGTACATAAAATATCAAAATGAACAGTAAATATATTATATATATTGTACATATAATATTGACTAAAAGTACACCGAATACATTTTATATAGTGTAAATAAAATATCAAAATTACAGTAAATATGTATTACATACTGTACATAAAATATCAAAAAGTACACCAAATATGTGTTATATATATTGTAAATAAACTATGAAAATCTACAGTAATTATATTTAATACACTGTACATAAAATATCAAAAATTACACCAAATGTATATTGTATACTGTAAATAAAATATCAAAATGTACAGTAAATATATATTACACACCATATGTAAAATATCACAATCTACTCCAAATATATATTATATAATTTACATAAAATATCAAAAGGACACTAAATATATCTTATATACTGCACATAAAATACCAAAAGAACAGTAAATATATTTCATATATTGTACATATAATATTAACTAACAGTACAGCAAATACATTTTATATACTGTAAATAAAATATCAAATAGTACAGTAAATATATATTACATATAGTTCATAAAATATGAAAAAGTAAACCAAGCATGTGTTATATATATTGTAAATAAACTATCAAAAACTACAGTAATTATATTTAATATACTGTATATAAAATATCAAAAATTACACCAAATGTATATTATATACAGTAAAAAAAATATCAAAAAGGACAGTAAATATATACTACACACCCTATGTAAAATATAAAATACTGCACCAAATATATATTATACAATTTACATAAAATTTAAAAAGGACAGCAAATGTATCTTATATACTGTACATAAACTATCAAAATGTACAGGAAATATATTTCATATATTGTACATAGAATAATAACTAAAAGTACACCAAATACATTTTATATACTGTAAATAAAATATCAAAAATACAGTAAATATATATTACACACTGTACATAAAATATCAAAAAGTACCCCAAATATGTGTTATATATACTGTAGATAAACTATGAAAAACTACACTAATTATATTTAATGTACTGTACATAAAATATCAAAAATTACACCAAATGTATATTATATACGGTCAATAAAATATCAAAAACAACAGTAAATATATATTACACACCATATGTAAAATATCACAATCTACACCAAATATATATTATATAATTTACATAAAATATCAAAAGTACACCAAACATATCTTATATACAGTACATAAAATATCAAAAAGTACACAAAATATATTTCCTGTATTGTGCATATATTAATAACTAAAAGTACACCAAATACATTTTGTATACTGTAAATAAAATATCAAATAGTACAGTAAATATATATTACATACTGAACATAAAATATCAAAAAGTAAACCAAATATGTGTTATATATACTGTCAATAAACTATCAAAAACTACAGTACTTATATTTAATATACTGTACATAAAATATCAAAAATTACACCAAATGTATAATATATACTGTAAATAACATATCAAAAAGGACAGTAAATATATACTACACACCCTATGTAAAATATCAAAAACTACACCAAATATATATTATATAATTTACATAAAATATCAAAACGAAACCAAATATATGTTATATACTGTACATAAATATCAAAAAGTTCAGGAAATATATTTCATATATTGTACATATAATATTAACTTAAAGTACACCAAATACATTTTATATAATATAAATAAAATATCAAAAGGTACAGTAAATATATATTACATACTGTACATAAAATATCAAAAGTACCCCAAATATGTGTTATATATACTGTAAATAAACTATGAAATACTACAGTAATTATATTTAATATACTGTACATAAAATATCAAAAATGACACCAAATGTATATTATATACTGTAAATAAAATATTAAAAAGGACAGTAAATATATATTACACCCTATGTAAAATATCAAAAACTACACCAAATATATATTATATAATTTACATAAAATATAAAAAGGACACCAAATATATCTTATATACTGTACATAAAATATCAAAAAGTACACCAAATATGTGGTGTATATACTGTAAATATACTATGAATAACTACAGTACTTATATTTAATATACTGTACATAAAATATCAAAAATTACACCAAATGTATAATATATACTGTAAATCAAATATCAAAAAGGACAATAAATATATACTGCACTCCCTATGTAAAATATCAAAAACTACACCAAATAGATATTATGTAATTTACATGAAATATCAAAAGCACAGCAAATATATATTATATACTGTACATAAAATATCAAAAATACAGAAAATGTATTTCATATATTGTGCATATAATATTATCTAAAAGTACACCAAATACATTTTATGTACTGTAAATAAAATATCAGAAAGTACAGTAAATATATATGACATACTCTACATAAAATATCAAAAATTACACCAAATATGTGTTATATATATACTGTAAATAAACTATCAAAAACAACAGTAATTATATATAATATACAGTACATAAAATATCAACAGACACCAAATGTATATTATTTCCTGCAAATAAAATATCAAAAAGGACAGTAAACATATATCACACACCCTATGTAAAATATCAAAAACTACAACAAATATATATTATATAATTTACATAAAATATCAAAAGGACACCAAATATATCTTATATACTGTACATAAAATATCAAAAAGTACAGTAAATATATTTCATATACTGTACATATAATAATAACTAAAAGTACACCACATAGATTTTATATATTGTAAATAAAATATCAAAAATTACAGCAAGTGTATATTACATACTGTACATAAAATATCAAAAAGTACACCAAGTATGTGTTATATATATTGTAAATAAACTATCAAAAACTACAGTAATTATATTTAATATACAATACATAAAATATCAAAAATTAAACCAAGTGTATATTATATACTGTAAATAAAATATCAAAAAGGACAGTAAATATATATGACACACCAAATGTAAAATATCAAAAACTGCACCAAATATATATTATATAATTTACATAAAATATCAAAAGGACACCAAATATATCTTATGTACTGTACATAAAATATCAAAAAGTACAGTAAATATATTTCATATATTCTACAAATAATATTAACTAAAAGTAAACCAAATACATTTTATATACTGTAAATAAAATATCAAAAAGTACAGTAAATATATATTACATACTGTACATAAAATATCAAAAAGTACACCAAATATGTGTTATATATACTCTAAATAAACTATCACAAACTACAGTAATTATATTTAATATACTGTACTTAAATTATCAAAAATTACACCAAATGTATATTATGTACTGTAAATAAAATATCAAAAACTACAGTAAATATATATTACACACCCTATGTAATATATCAAAAAGTACACCAAATATATATTATATAATTTACATTAAATATCAAAAGGCCCACAAATATAACTTATATACTGTAAATAAAATATCAAAAAGTACAGTAAATATGTTTCATATATTGTATATATAATATTAACTAAAAGTACACCAAATACATTTTATATACTGTAAATAAAATTTCAAAATATACAGTAAATATATATTACATACTGTACATAAAATATCAAAAAGTACACCAAATATGTGATATATATATTAAATAAGCTATCACAAACTACAGTAATAATATTTAATATACTGTACATAAAATATCAAAAATTACTCCAAATGTATATTATATACCCTAAATAAAATATGAAAAAGTACAGTAAATATATATTTCACTCTATGCAAAATATCAAAAACAACAGCAAATATATATTATGTAAATTACATAAAATATCAAAAGGACACAATGTATATATTATATACTGTAAAGAAAATATCAAAAAGTTCATTAAATATATTTCATATATTGTACATATAATATTAACTAAAAGTACACCAAATACATTTTATATAGTATAAATAAAATTTCAAAATACAGTAAATATATATTACATACTGTACTTAAAATATCAAAAAGTACACCAAATATGTGTTATATATACTGTAAATAAACTATCAAAAATACAGTAATTTTATTTAATATACTGTACATAAAATATCAAAAATTACACAAAATATATATTATATACTCTAAATAAAATATGAAAAAGGACAGTAAATATATATTACACTCTATGTAAAATATCAAAAACTACTCCAAATATATATTATATAATTTACATAAAATATCAGAAGTACACCACTATATATTATATACTGTACATAAAGTATCAAAAAGTACAGTAAATATATTTCATATATTGTACATATAATATTAACTAAAAGTACACCAAATATGTTTTATATATACTGTAAATAAACTATCAAAACCTACAGTAATTATATTTAATATACTGTACATAAAATATCAAAAGGTAAACCCAATAGGTGTTATATAAACTGTAAATAAACTATCAAAAAGTACAGTAATTATATTTAATATACTGTACATAAAATATCAAAAATTACACCAAGTGTATAATATATACTGTAAATAATATATCAAAAAGGACAGTAAATATATATGACACACCCTATGTAAAATATCAAAAACTACACCAAATATATATTATATACTCTAAATAAAATATGAAAAAGGACAATAAATATATATTATGCACCCTATGTAAAATATCAAAAACTACACCAAATATATATTATGTAATTTACATAAAATATAAAAAGAACACCAAATATATATTATATAGTGTATATAAAATATCAAAAAGTACAGTAAATATATTTCATATATTGTACATATAATATTAACTAAAAGTACACCAAATACATTTTATATACTATAAATAAAATATCAAAAATTACAGTAAATATATATAACATACTGTACATAAAATATCAAAAAGTACACCAAATATGTGTTATATATACTGTAAATAAACTATCAAAAACTACAGTAATTATATTTAATATACTGTACATAAAATGTCAAAAATTACACCAAATGTATATTATTTACTATAAATAAAATATCAAAAATACAGTAAATATATATTACACACCATGTGTAAAATATCACAATCTACACCAAATATATATTATATAATTTACATAAAATACCAAAGTACACCAAAGAGATATTATATACTGTACATAAAATATCAAGTGGTACAGTAAATATATTTCATATATTGTACATATAATATTAACTAAAAGTACACCAAATACATTTTATATAGTGTAAATAAAATATCAAAAAGTACAGTAAATATATATTACACACCATATGTAAAATATCACAATCTACACCAAATATATATTATATAATTTACATAAAATATCAAAAGGACACCACATATATCTTATATACTGTAGATAAAATATCAAAAAGTACAGTAAATATATTTCATATATTGTACATATAATATTAACTAAAAGTACACCAAATACATTTTATATTGCGTAAATAAATTATCAAATATTACAGTCAATATATATTACATACTGTACATAAAATATTAAAAAGTACACCAAATATGTGTTATATATACTGTAAATAAATTATCAAAAACTACAGTAATTACATTTAATATACTGTACGTAAAATATCAAAAATTACACCAAATGTATATTATATACACTAAATAAAATATGAAAAAGGACAGTAAATATATATTACGCACCCTATGTAAAATATCAAAAACTACACAAAATATATATTATATAATTTACATAAAATATCTAAAGGACACCAAATATATCTTATACACTGTACATAAAATATCAAAAAGTACAGTAAATATATTTCATATATTGTGCATATAATATTAACTAAAAGTACAACAAATACATTTTATGTACTGTAAATAAAGTATCAAAAAGTACTGTAAATAAAATATCAAAAAAACTGTAAATATATATTACACACCCTATGTAAAATATCAAAAACTACACCAAATACATATTATATAATTTACATAATATATCAAAAGTACATGAAATATATATTATATACTGTAAATAAAATATCAAAAAGTACAGTAAATATATTTCATATGTTGTACATATATTTCCTAAAAATACACAAAATACATTATTTATACTGTAAACAAAATATTAAAAATACAGTCTATATATTACATACTGTACATAAAATATCAAAAAGTACACCAAATATGTGTTATATATCCTGTAAATATGCTCTCAAAATCTACAGTAATATTTAATATACTGTACATAAAATATCAAAAATTACACCAAATGTATATTATATACTGTAAAAAAAGTATCAAAAATTAGAGTAAATATATATTACACACAGTACATGAAATATCAATAACTACACCAAATTTATGTTTTATAAATTACAGAAAATATTAAAAGTACACAAAATTCGCATTATATACTGTATATAAAATATCAAATAGTACTGTAAATATATTTCATATTTTGTACATATAATATTATCTAAAGGCACACCAAATACATATTATATACTGTAAATAAAATATCAAAAACTACAGTAAATATATAATACATACTGTACACAAAATATAAAAAGTACACCAAATATGTGTTATATATACTGTAAATAAACTATGAAAAACTACAATAATTATATTTAATATAGTGTACATAAATTATCAAAAATTACACTAAATGCATATTATACACTGTAAATAGAATATCAAATAGTACAGTAAATATTTATTACATACTCTATGTAAAATATCAAAAACTACACCAAATATGTGTTATATATACTGTAAATAAACAATCAAAAATTACAGTAATTATATTTAATATAATGTACATAAAATATCAAAAATTACACGAAATGTATACTATATACTGTAGAAAAATTCTAAAATTACAGTAAATATCTATTACACACTCTATGTTAAATATCAAAAACTACACCAAATATATGTTATATAATTTACATAAAATATCAAAAGTACACCAAATATATATTATATACTCTACATAAAATATCAAAATGCACAGTAAATCTATTTTATATATTGTACATATAATATTAACTGAAAGTACACCAAATAAATTTTATATACTGTAAATCAAATATCCAAATGCACAGTAAGTATATATTACATACGGTACATAAAATATCAAAAAGTACACCTAATATGTGTTATATATACTGTAAATATACAATCAAAAAATACAGTAATTATATTTAATATACTGTACATAAAATATCAAAAATTACACGAAATGTATACTATATACTGTTAAAAAAAATCTAAAATTACAGTAAATATATGTTACACACTCTATGTAAAATATGAAAAACTATGCCAAATATATATTTTATAATTTACGTAAAATATCAAAAGTACACAAAATAGATATTTTATACTGTACATAAAGTATCAAAAAGTACAGTATATATATTTCATATATTGTACATATAATATTAACTAAAAGTACACCAAATACATTTTATATACTGTAAATAAAATATCCAATAGTACAGTAAATATATATTACATACTGTACATAAAATATAAAAAAGTACACCAAATACGTGCTATATATACTGTAAATAAACTATAAAAACTACAGAAATAATATTTAATATACTGTACATAAAATATCAAAAATGACACTAAATGCATGTTATATGCTATAAATAAAATATCAAATAGTACAGTAAATATTTATTACACACTCTATGTAAAATATCAAAAACTACACCAAATATATGTTATATAATTCACATAAAATACCAAAAGTACACCAAATATATATTATATACTGTACATAAAATATCAAAAAGTACAGTAAATATATTGCAAATATTGTACATATACTATAAACTAAAAGTACACTAAATACATTTTATATATTGTAAATAAAATATCCAAATGTACAGTAAATATATATTACATACTCTACATAAAATATCAAAAAGTACACCAAATATGTGTTATATATACTGTAAATAAGCTATCAAAAACTACAGTACTTATATTTAATATACTGTACATAAAATATCAAAAATTACACAAATGTATATTATATACTGTAAATAAAATATGAAAATGTACAGTAAATATATATTACACATTCTATTTAAAATATCAAAAACTACACCAATAATATATTTTATAATTTATATAAACTATCAAAAGTACACTTAATATATATTATATACTGTACATAAAATATGAAAATGTACAGTAAATATATTACTTATATTGTACATATAATATTAAATAAAGTACACCAAATACATTTTATATACTGTAAATAAAATATCCAAAAGTACGGTAAATATATATTACATACTGTAGATAAAATATCAAAAAGTACACCAAATATGTGTTATATACTGTAAATAAGCTATCAAAAACTACAGTACTTATAATTAATATACTGTACATAAAATATCAAAAATTACACTAAATGCATATTATATACTCTAAATAAAATATCAAATACTACAGTAAATATTTATTACACACTCTATGTAAAATATCAAAAACTACACCAAATATATGTTATATAATTTACATAAAATATCAAAAGTACACCAAATATATATTATATAATGTACATAAAATATTAAAATGCACAGTAAATCTATTTCATATATTGTACATACAATATTAACTGAAAGTACACCAAATACATTTTATATACTGTAAATAAAATATCCAAAAGCACAGTAAATATATATTACATAGTGTACATAAAATATCAAAAAGTACACCAAATATGTGTTATATATACTGTAAATAAACAATCAAGAAATACAGAAATTATATTTAATATACTGTACATAAAATATCAAAAAGTACCCGAAATGTATACTATATACTGTAAAAAAACATCAAAAATTACAGTAAACATATATTACACACTCTATGTAAAATATCAAAAACTATGCCAAATATATATTATTTAATTTACATAAAATATCAAAAGTACACCAAATATATATTACATACTGTACATAACATATCAAAAAGTACACCAATTATTTGTTATATAAATTACATATAATAACAAAAGTACACTTAATATATTTTATATAATGTACATAAAATATGAAAATGTACAGTAAATATATTTCATATATTGAACATATAATATTAAATAAAGTACACCAAGTACATTTTATATACTGTAAGTAAAATATCCAAAAGTACAGTAAATATATATTACACAGTCTATGTAAAATATCAAAACTACTTCAAATATATATTATATAATTTATATAAAATATATAAAGTACACCAAATATATATTATATACTGTACGTAAAATATCAAAATGCACAGTAAATATATTTCATATATTGTACATATAAAATTAAATAAAAGTACACCAAATACCTTTTTTATACTGTGAATAAAATATTCAAAAGTACAGTAAATATACATTACATACTGTACATAAAATATCAAAAAGTACACCAAATATGTGTTATATATACTGTAAATAAACTATCAAAAACTACAGTAATTATATTTAATATTCTGTACAAAAAATGTCAAAAATTACACCAAATGTATATTATTTACTTTAAATAAAATATCAAAAAGTACAATAAATATATATTACACACCATATGTAAAATATCACAATCTACACCAAATATATATTATATAATTTACATAAAATATAAAAAGTACACCAAATGGATATTATATACTGTACATAAAATATCAAATAGTACAGTAAATATATTTCATATATTGTACATGTAATATTAACTAAAAGTACACCAAACACATTTTATATAGTGTAAATAAAATATGAAAATGTACAGTAAATATATATTACTCACCATATGTAAAATATCACAATCTGCACCAAATATATATTATATAATTTACATAAAATATCAAAAGGACACCAAATATATCTTATATACTGTACATAATATATCAAAAATTACAGTAAATATATTTCATATATTGTACATATAATATTAACTAAAAGTACACCAAATACATTTCATATAGTGTAAATAAAATATCAAATATTACAGTAAATATGTATTACACATTCTATTTAAAATATCAAAAACTACACCAAAAATATATTTTATAATTTACATAAAATATCAAAAGTACACGTAATATATTTTATATACTGTACATAAAATGTGAAAATGCACAGTAAATATATTTCATATATTGTAAATATATTAAATAAAGTACACAAAATACATTCTATATACTGTAAATAAAATATCCAAAACTAAAGTAAATATATATTACATAATGTACATAAAATATCAAAATGTACACCAAATATGTGTTATATATACTGTAAATAAGCTATCAAAAACTACAGTAATTATATTTAACATACTGTACATAAAATACATACTGTACATAAAATACCAAAAAGTACACCAAATATGTGTTATATATACTGAAAAAAAACTATAAAATCTACAGTAATTATATTTAATATACCATACATAAAATATCAAAAATTACACTAAATGCATATTATATACTGCAAATAAAATATCAAATAGTACAGTAAATATTTATTACAGACTCTATGTAAAATATCAAAAACTACACCAAATATGTGTTATATATACTGTAAATAAACAAAAATTACAGTAATTATATTTAATATACTGTACAGAAAATATGAAAAATTACACGAAATGTATACTATATACTGTAAAAAAATCTAAAATTACAGTAAATATATATTACACACTATATGTAAAATATCAAAAACTACGTCAAATATATATTATATAATTTACATAAAATATCAAAAGTTCACCAAATACATATTATATACTGTACATAAAATGTCAAAAATACAGTAAATATATTGCAAATATTGAATAGATAATATTAAATAAAAGTACACCAAATACATTTTATATACTGTAAATAAAATATCCAAAAGTACAGTAAATATATATTACATACTGTACAAAAAATATCAAAAAGTACACCAAATATGTGTTATATATACTGTAAATAAACTATAAAAACTACAGTAATTATATTTAATATGCTGTACATAAAATATCAAAAATTACACAAAATGAATATTATATACTCTAAATAAAATATCAAACATTACAGTAAATATATATTACACATTCTATTTAAAATATCAAAAACTACACCAAAAATATATTTTATAATTTACATAAAATATCAAAAGTACACTTAATATATTTTATATACTGTACATAAAATATGAAAATGTACAGTAAATATATTTCATATATTGTACAAATAATATTAAATAAAGTACACCAAATACATTTTATATACTGTACATAAAATATACAAAAGTACAGTAAATATATATTACATACTGTGCATAAAATATCAAAAAGTACACCAAATATGTGGTATATATACTGTAAATATACTATGAAAAACTACAGTAATTATATTTAATATACTGTGCATATAATATCAAAAATTACACCAAATGCATATTATACACTCTAAATAAAATATCAAAATGATAGTAAATATATATTACACTCTATGTAAAATATCAAAAGTTACAACAAATATATATTATATAATTTACATAAAATATCAAAAGTTCACCAAATGTATATTATATACTGTACATAAAATATCAAAAAGTACAGTAAATATATTTCATATATTGTACATATAATATTAACTAAAATTACACCAAATACATTTTACATACTGTAAATAAAATATCAAAAATTACAGTAAGTATATATTATCTACTGTACATAAAATATCAAAAAGTACAACAAATATGTGTTATATATACTGTAAATAAACTATCAAAATCTTCAGTAATTATATTTAATATACTGTTCATAAAATATCAAAAATTACACCCAATGTATATAATACACTCTAAATAAAATATCAAAAGGGACAGTAAATATATATTACACTCTATGTAAAATATCAAAAACTACACCAAATATATATTATATAATTTACATAAAATATCAAAAGTACACCAAATATATATTATATACTCTACATAAAATATCAAAAAGTACAGTAAATATATTTCCTATATGGTACATATAATATTAACTAAAAGCACACCAAATACATTTTACATACTGTAAATAAAATATAAAAAATTACAGTAAGTATATATTTTCTACTGTACATAAAATATCAAAAAGTACACCAAATATGTGTTATATATACTGTAAATAAACTATCTAAATCTTCAGTAATTATATTTAATATACTGTTCATAAAATATCAAAAATTACACGAAATGTATAATATACACTCTAAATAAAATATCAAAAAGACAGTAAATATATATTACACTCTATGTAAAATATCAAAAACTACACCAAATATATATTATATAGTTTTCATAAAATATCAAAATTACACCAAATATATATTATATACTGTACATAACATATCAAAAAGTACAGTAAATATATTTCATATATTGTACATATACTATTAACTAATAGAACACCAAATACATTTTACATACTGTAAATAAAATATCAAAAATTACAGTAAGTATATGTAATCTACTGTACATAAAATATCAAAAAGTACACCAAATATGTGTTATATATACTGTAAATAAACTATCAAAATCTTCACTAATTATATTTAATATACTGTTCATAAAATATCAAAAATTACACCAAATGTATATTATACACTCTAAATAAAATATCAAATTGGTCAGTAAATATATATTACACTCTATGTAAAATATCAAAAACTAAACCAAGTATATATTATATAATTTACATAAAATATCAAAAGTACACCAAATATATATTATATACTGTACATAAAATATCAAAAAGTACAGTAAATATATTTCATATATTGTACATATAATATTAACTAAAAGTACACCAAATACATTTTACATACTGTAAATAAAATATAAAAAATTACAGTAAGTATATATTATCTACTGTACATAAAATATCAAAAAGTACAGTAAATATATTTCATATATTGTACATATAATATTAACTAAAAGTACAACAAATACATTTTACATTCTGTAAATAAAATATAAAAAATTACAGTAAGTATATATTATCTACTGTACATAAAATATCAAAAAGTACACCAAATATGTGTTATATATACTGTAAATAAACTATCAAAACCTTCAGTAATTATATTTAATATACTGTTAATAAAATATCAAAAATTACACCAAATGTATATTATACACTCTAAATAAAATATCAAAAAGTACAGTAAATATATATTACACTCTATGTAAAATATCAAATACTACACCAAGTATATGTTATATAATTTACATAAAATATCAAAAGTACACCAAATATATATTATATACTGTACATAAAATATCAAAAAGTACAGTAAATATATTTCATATATTGTACATATAATATTAACTAAAAGTACACCAAATACATTTTACATACTGTAAATAAAAAATCAAAAATTACAGTAAGTATATATTATCTACTCTACATAAAATATCAAAAAGTACAGTAAATATATTTCATATATTGTACATATAATATTAAATAAAAGTACACCAAATACATTTTACATACTGTAAATAAATTATAAAATTTACAGTAAGTATATATTATCTACTGTACATAAAATATCAAAAAGTACACCAAATATGTGTTATATATACTGTAAATAAACTATCAAAATCTTCAGTAATTATATTTAATATACTGTTCATAAAATATCAAAAATTACACCAAATGTATATTATACACTCTAAATAAAATATCAAAAAGGACAGTAAATATATATTACACTCTATGTAAAATATCAAAAATTACACCAAATATATAATATATAATTTACATAAAATATCAAAAGTACACCAAATGTATATTATATACTGTACATAAAATATCAAAAAGTACAGTAAATATATTTCATATATTGTACATATAATATTAAATAAAATTACACCAAATACATTTTACATACTGTAAATAAAATATCAAAAATTACAGTAAGTATATATAATCTACTGTACATAAAATATCAAAAAGTACACCAAATATGTGTTATATATACTGTAAATAAACTATCAAAATCTTCAGTAATTATATTTAATATACTGTTCATAAAATATCAAATATTACACCAAATGTATATTATACACTCTAAATAAAATATCAAAAACGACAGTAAATATATATTACACTCTATGTAAAGTATCAAAAACTAAACCAAGTATATATTATATAATTTACATAAAATATCAAAAGTACACCAAATATATATTATATACTGTACATAAAATATCACAAAGTACAGTAAATATATTTCATATATTGTACATATAACATTAACTAAAAGTACACCAAATACATTTTACATACAGTAAATAAAATATCAAAAATTACAGTAAGTATATATTATCTACTGTACATAAAATATCAAAAAGTTCATTAAATATATTTCATATATTGTACATATAATATTAACTAAAAGTACACCGAATACATTTTACATACTGTAAATAAAATGTAAAAATTAAAGTAAGTATATATTATCTACTGTACATAAAATATCAAAAAGTACACAAAATATGTGTTATATATACTGTAAATAAACTATCAAAATCTTCAGTAATTATATTTAATATACTGTTCATAAAATATCAAAAATTGCAATCAATGTATGTTATAAACTCTAAATAAAATATCAAAAAGGACAGTAAATATATATTACACTCTATGTAAAATATCAAAAATTACACCAAATATATATTATATAATTTACATAAAATATCAAAAGTACACCAAATATATATTATATACTGTATATATAATATCAAAAAGTACAGTAAATATATTTCATATATTGAACATATACTATTAACTAAAAGTACACCAAATACATTTTACATACTGTAAATAAAATATCAAAAATTACAGTAAGTATATATAATCTACTGTACATAAAATATCAAAAAGTACACCAAATATGTGTTATATATACTGTAAATAAACTATCAAAATCTTCAGTAATTATATTTAATATACTGTTCATAAAATATCAAAAATTACACCAAATGTATATTATACACTCTAAATAAAATATCAAAAAGGACAGTAAATATATATTACACTCTATGTAAAATATCAAAAACTACACCAACTATATATTATATAATTTACATAAATTATCAAAAGTACACCAAATATATATTATATATTGTACATAAAATATCAAAAACTACAGTAAATATATTTCATATATTGTACATATAATATTAACTAAAAGTTCACCAAATACATTTTACATACTGTAAATAAAATATAAAAAATTACAGTAAGTATAAATTATCTACTGTACATAAAATATCAAAAAGTTCAGTAAATATATTTCATATATTGTACATATAATATTAACTAAAAGTACAACAAATACATTTTACATACTGTAAATAAAATATAAAAAATTACAGTAAGTATATATTATCTACTGTACATAAAATATCAAAAAGCACACCAAATATGTGTTATATATACTGTAAATAAACTATCAAAATCTTCAGTAATTATATTTAATGTACTGTTCATAAAATATCAAAAATTACACCAAATGTATATTATACACTCTAAATAAAATATCAAAAAGGACAGTAAATATATATTACACTCTATGTAAAATATCAAATACTACACCAAGTATATATTATATAATTTACATAAAATATCAAAGTACACCACATATATATTATATACTGTACATAAAATATCAAAAAGTACAGTAAATATATTTCATATATTGTACATATAATATTAATTAAAGTACACCAAATACATTTTACATACTGTAAATAAAATATCAAAAATTACAGTAAGTATATATTATCTACTCTACATAAAATATCAAAAAGTACAGTAAATATATTTCATATATTGTACATATAATATTAACTAAAAGTACACCAAATACATTTTACATACTGTAAAAAAAATATAAAATTTACAGTAATTATATATTATCTACTGTACATAAAATATCAAAAAGTACACCAAATATGTGTTACATATACTGTAAATAAACTATCAAAATCTTCAGTAATTATATTTAATATACTGTTCATAAAATATCAAAAATTACACCAAATGCATATTATACACTCTAAATAAAATATCAAAAAGAACAGTAAATATATATTACACTCTATGTAAAATATCAAAAGTTACACAAAATATATATTATATAATTTACATAAAATATCAAAAGTTCACCAAATGTATATTATATACTGTACATAAAATATCAAAAAGTACAGTAAATATATTTCATATATTGTACATATAATATTAACTAAAATTACACCAAATACATTTTACATACTGTAAATAAAATATCAAAAATTACAGTAAGTATATATTATCTACTGTACATAAAATATCAAAAAGTACAACAAATATGTGTTATATATACTGTAAATAAACTATCAAAATCTTCAGTAATTATATTTAATATACTGTTCATAAAATATCAAAAATTACACCCAATGTATATTATACACTCTAAATAAAATATCAAAAAGGACAGTAAATATATATTACACTCTATGTAAAATATCAAAAACTACACCAAATATATATTATATAATTTACATAAATTATCAAAAGTACACCAAATATATATATTATATTGTACATAAAATATCAAAAACTACAGTAAATATATTTCATATATTATACATATAATATTAACTAAAAGTTCACCAAATACATTTTACATACTGTAAATAAAATATCAAAAATTACAGTAAGTATAAATTATCTACTGTACATAAAATATCAAAAAGTTCAGTAAATATATTTCATATATTGTACATATAATATTAACTAAAAGTACAACAAATACATTTTACATACTGTAAATAAAATATCAAAAATTACAGTAAGTATATATTATCTACTGTACAAAAAATATCAAAAAGTTCACCAAATATGTGTTATACATACTGTAAATAAATTATCAAAAATTACAGTAAGTATATATTATCTACTGTACAAAAAATATCAAAAAGTTCACCAAATATGTGTTATATATACTGTAAATAAACTATCAAAATCTTCAGTAATTATATTTAATATACTGTTCATAAAATATCAAAAATTACACCAAATGTATATTATACACTCTAAATAAAATATCAAAAAGGACAGTAAATATATATTACACTCTATGTAAAATATCAAAAACTACACCAAATATATATTATATAATTTACATAAATTATCAAAAGTACACCAAATATATATTATATATTGTACATAAAATATCAAAAACTACAGTAAATATATTTCATATATTGTACATATAACATTAACTAAAAGTTCACCAAATACATTTTACGTACTGTAAATAAAATATCAAAAATTACAGTAAGTATAAATTATCTACTGTACATAAAATATCAAAAAGTTCACTAAATATATTTCATATATTGTACATATAATATTAACTAAAAGTACAACAAATACATTTTATATACTGTAAATAAAATATCAATAAATACAGTAAATTTATATTGCATACTGTACATAAAATATCAAAAAGTACACCAAATATGAGTTATATATACTGTAAATAAACTATCAAAGACTACAGTAATTATATTTAATATACTCTACATAAAATATCTAAAATTACACCAAATGTATATTACATACGGTGAATAAAATATCAAAAAGACAGAAAATATATACTACACACCCTATGTAAAATATCAAAAACTACACCAAATATATATTATATAATTTACATTAAATATCAAAAGGCCACCAAATATATCTTATATACTGTACATAAAATATCAAAAAGTACAGTAAATATATTTCATATATTGTACATATAATATTAACTAAAAGTACACCAAATACATTTTATATACTGTAAATAAAATATCAAAAATTACAGTAAATATATATTACATACTGTACATAATATATCAAAAAGTACACCAAATATGTTATATACTGTAAATAAAGTATCAAAAACTACAGTAATTATATTTAATATGCTGTACATAAAATATCAAAAATTACACCAAATGTACATTACATAATGTAAATAAAATATCAAAAAGGACAGTAAATATATACTACACACCCTATGGAAAATATCAAAAACTGCACCAAATATATGATTTATAATTTACATAAAATATCAAAAGGCCACCAAATATATCTTATATACTGTACATAAAATATCAAAATGTACAGTAAATATATTTCATATATTGTACATATAATATTAACTAAAAGTACACCAAATACATTTTATATACTGTAAATAAAATACCAAAAATTACAGTAAATATATATTACATACTGTACATAATATATCAAGAAGTACACCAAATATGTGTTATATATACTGTAAATAAACTATCAAAAACTACGGTAATTATATTTAATATACTGTATATAAAATATCAAAAATTACACCAAATGTATATTACATACTGTAAATAAAATATCAAAAAGACAGTAAATATATACTACACACCCTATATAAAATATGAAAAACTACACAAAATATATATTATATAATTTACTTAAAATATCAAAAGGCCACCAAATATATCTTATATACTGTACATAAAATATCAAAAGGTACAGTAAATACATTTCATATATTGTACTTATAATATTAACTAAAAGTTCACCAAATACATTTTATATACTGTAAATAAAATATCAATAAGTACAGCAAATGTATATTACATACTGTACATAAAATATCAAAAAGTACACCAAATATCTGTTATATATACTGTAAATAAACTATCAAAAATTACAGTAATCATATTTAATATACTGTAGATAAAATATCAAATATTACAGCAAATGTATATTACATACTGTAAATAAAATATCAAAAAGGACAGTAAATATATACTACACACCCTATGTAAAATATCAAAAACTACACCAAATATATATTATATAGTTTACATAAAATATCAAAAGGCCACCAAATATAACTCATATACTGTACAGAAAATATCAAAAAGTACAGTAAATATATTTCATATATTGTACATATAATATTAACTAAAAGTACACCAAATACATTTTACATACTGTAAATAAAATATAAAAAATTACAGTAAGTATATATTATCTACTGTACATAAAGTATCAAAAAGTACAGTAAATATATTTCATATATTGTACATATAATATTAACTAAAAGTACAACAAATACATTTTACATACTGTAAATAAAATATAAAAAATTACAGTAAGTATATATTATCTACTGTACATAAAATATCAAAAAGCACACCAAATATGTGTTATATATACTGTAAATAAACTATCAAAATCTTCAGTAATTATATTTAATGTACTGTTCATAAAATATCAAAAATTACACCAAATGTATATTATACACTCTAAATAAAATATCAAAAAGGACAGTAAATATATATTACACTCTATGTAAAATATCAAATACTACACCAAGTATATATTATATAATTTACATAAAATATCAAAAGTACACCAAATATATATTATATACTGTACATAAAATATCAAAAAGTACAGTAAATATATTTCATATATTGTACATATAATATTAATTAAAGTACACCAAATACATTTTACATACTGTAAATAAAATATCAAAAATTACAGTAAGTATATATTATCTACTCTACATAAAATATCAAAAAGTACAGTAAATATATTTCATATATTGTACATATAATATTAACTAAAAGTACACCAAATACATTTTACATACTGTAAATAAAATATAAAATTTACAGTAATTATATATTATCTACTGTACATAAAATATCAAAAAGTACACCAAATATGTGTTACATATACTGTAAATAAACTATCAAAATCTTCAGTAATTATATTTAATATACTGTTCATAAAATATCAAAAATTACACCAAATGCATATTATACACTCTAAATAAAATATCAAAAAGGACAGTAAATATATATTACACTCTATGTAAAATATCAAAAGTTACACAAAATATATATTATATAATTTACATAAAATATCAAAAGTTCACCAAATGTATATTATATACTGTACATAAAATATCAAAAAGTACAGTAAATATATTTCATATATTGTACATATAATATTAACTAAAATTACACCAAATACATTTTACATACTGTAAATAAAATATCAAAAATTACAGTAAGTATATATTATCTACTGTACATAAAATATCAAAAAGTACAACAAATATGTGTTATATATACTGTAAATAAACTATCAAAATCTTCAGTAATTATATTTAATATCCTGTTCAAAAATATCAAAAATTACACCCAATGTATATTATACACTCTAAATAAAATACCAAAAAGGTCAGTAAATATATATTACACTCTATGTAAAATATCAAAAACTACACCAAATATATATTATATAATTTACATAAAATATCAAAAGTACACCAAATATATATTATATACTGTACATAAAATATCAAAAAGTACAGTAAATATATTTCATATATTGTACATATAATATTAACTAAAAGTACACTAAATACATTTTACATACTGTAAAAAAATATAAAAAATTACAGTAAGTATAAATTATCTACTGTACATAAAATATCAAAATGTTCAGTAAATATATTTCATATATTGTACATATAATATTAACTAAAAGTACAACAAATACATTTTACATACTGTAAATAAAATATCAAAAATTACAGTAAGTATATATTATCTACTGTACAAAAAATATCAAAAAGTTCACCAAATATGTGTTATATATACTGTAAATAAACTATCAAAGTCTTCAGTAATTATATTTAATATACTGTTCATAAAATATCAAAAATTACACCAAATGTATATTATACACTCTAAATAAAATATCAAAAACGACAGTAAATATATATTACACTCTATGTAACATATCAAAAACTAAACCAAGTATATATTATATAATTTACATAAAATATCAAAAGTAGAGCAAATATATATTATATACTGTACATAAAATATCATAAAGTACAGTAAATATATTTCATATATTGTACATATAATATTAACTAAAAGTACACCAAATACATTTTACATACTGTAAATAAAATATAAAAAATTACAGTAAGTATATATTATCTATTGTACATAAAATATCAAAAAGTACAGTAAATATATTTCATATATTGTACATATAATATTAATTAAAGTACACCAAATACATTTTACATACTGTAAATAAAATATCAAAAATTACTGTAAGTATATATTATCTACTCTACATAAAATATCAAAAAGTACAGTAAATATATTTCATATATTGTACATATAATATTAACTATAAGTACACGAAATACATTTTACATACTGTAAATAAAATATAAAATTTACAGTAAGTATATATTATCTACTGTACATAAATTATGAAAATGTACACCAAATATGTGTTATATATACTGTAAATAAACTATCAAAATCTTCAGTAATTATATTTAATATACTGTTCATAAAATATCAAAAATTACACCAAATGCATATTATAGACTCTAAATAAAATATCAAAAAGGACAGTAAATATATATTACACTCTATGTAAAATATCAAAAGTTACACCAAATATATATTATATAATTTACATAAAATATCAAAATTTCACCAAATGTATATTATATACTGTACATAAAATATCAAAAAGTACAGTAAATATATTTCATATATTGTACATATAATATTAACTAAAATTACACCAAATACATTTTACATACTGTAAATAAAATATCAAAAATTACAGTAAGTATATATTATCTACTGTACATAAAATATCAAAAAGTACAACAAATATGTGTTATATATACTGTAAATAAACTATCAAAATCTTCAGTAATTATATTTAATATACTGATCAAAAATATCAAAAATTACACCCAATGTATATTATACACTCTAAATAAAATATCAAAAAGGTCAGTAAATATATATCACACTCTATGTAAAATATCAAATACTACACCAAATATATATTATATAATTTACATAAAATATCAAAAGTACACCAAATATATATTATATACTGTACATAAAATATCAAAAAGTACAGTAAATATATTTCATATATTGTACATATAATATTAACTAAAAGTACACCAAATACATTTTACATACTGTAAAAAAAAATAAAAAATTACAGTAAGTATAAATTATCTACTGTACATAAAATATCAAAAAGTTCAGTAAATATATTTCATATATTGTACATATAATATTAACTAAAATTACACCAAATACATTTTACATACTGTAAATAAAATATCAAAAATTACAGTAAGTATATATTATCTACTGTACATAAAATATCAAAAAGTACAACAAATATGTGTTATATATACTGTAAATAAACTATCAAAGTCTTCAGTAATTATATTTAATATACTGTTCTTAAAATATCAAAAATTACACCAAATGTATATTATACACTCTAAATAAAATATCAAAAACGACAGTAAATATATATTACACTCTATGTAAAATATCAAAAACTAAACCAAGTATATATTATATAATTTACATAAAATATCAAAAGTAGACCAAATATATATTATATACTGTACATAAAATATCATAAAGTACAGTAAATATATTTCATATATTGTACATATAATATTAACTAAAAGTACACCAAATACATTTTACATACTGTAAATAAAATATAAAAAATTACAGTAAGTATATATTATCTATTGTACATAAAATATCAAAAAGTACAGTAAATATATTTCATATATTATACATATAATATTAACTAAAAGTACAACAAATAGATTTTACATACTGTAAATAAAATATAAAAAATTACAGTAAGTCTATATTATCTACTGTACATAAAATATCAAAAAGTACACCAAATATGTGTTATATATACTGTAAATAAACTATCAAAATCTTCAGTAATTATATTTAATATACTGTTCATAAAATATCAAAAATTACACCCAATGTATATTATACACTCTAAATAAAATATCAAACAGGACAGTAAATATATATTACACTCTATGTAAAATATCAAAAACTACACCAAATATATATTATATAATTTACATAAAATACCAAAAGTACACCAAATATATATTATATACTGTACATAAAATATCAAAAAGTACAGTAAATATATTTCATATATTGTACATATAATATTAACTAAAAGTACACCAAATATATTTTACATACTGTAAATAAAATATAAAAAATTACAGTAAGTATATATTATCTACTGTACATAAAATATCAAAAAGTACACCAAATATGTGTTATATATACTGTAAATAAACTATCTAAATCTTCAGTAATTATATTTAATATGCTGTTCATAAAATATCAAAAATTACACCAAATGTATATTATACACTCTAAATAAAATATCAAAAAGACAGTAAATATATATTACACTCTATGTAAAATATCAAAAACTACACCAAATATATATTATATAATTTTCATAAAATATCAAAAGTACACCAAATATATATTATATACTGTACATAAAATATCAAAAAGTACAGTAAACATATTTCATATATTGTACATATACTATTAACTAATAGAACACCAAATACATTTTACATACTGTAAATAAAATATCAAAAATTACAGTAAGTATATGTAATCTACTGTACATAAAATATCAAAAAGTACACCAAATATGTGTTATATATACTGTAAATAAACTATCAAAATCTTCAGTAATTATATTTAATATACTGTTCATAAAATATCAAAAATTACACCAAATGTATATTATACACTCTAAATAAAATATCAAAAAGGTCAGTAAATATGTATTACACTCTATGTAAAATATCAAAAACTAAACCAAGTATATATTATATAATTTACATAAAATATCAAAAGTACACCAAATATATATTATGTACTGTACATAAAAAACCAAAAAGTACAGTAAATATATTTCATATATTGTACATATAATATTAACTAAAAGTACACCAAATACATTTTACATACTGTAAATAAAATATAAAAAATTACAGTAAGTATATATTATCTACTGTACATAAAATATCAAATAGTACAGTAAATATATTTCATATATTGTACATATAATATTAACTAAAATACAACAAATACATTTTACATTCTGTAAATAAAATATAAAAAATTACAGTAAGTATATATTATCTACTGTACATAAAATATCAAAAAGTACACCAAATATGTGTTATATATACTGTAAATAAACTATCAAAATCTTCAGTAATTATATTTAATATACTGTTCATAAAATATCAAAAATTACACCAAATGTATATTATACACTCTAAATAAAATATCAAAAAGGACAGTAAATATATATTACACTCTATGTAAAATATCAAATACTACACCAAGTATATATTATATAATTTACATAAAATATCAAAAGTACACCAAGTATATATTATATACTGTACATAAAATATCAAAAAATACAGTAAATATATTTCATATATTGTACATATAATATTAACTAAAAGTACACCAAATACATTTTACATACTATAAAGAAAATATCAAAAATTACAGTAAGTATATATTATCTACTCTACATAAAATATCAAAAAGTACAGTAAATATATTTCATATATTGTACATATAATATTAACTAAAAGTACACCAAATACATTTTACATACTGTAAATAAATTATAAAATTTACAGTAAGTATATATTATCTACTGTACATAAAATATCAAAAAGTACACCAAATATGTGTTATATATACTGTAAATAAACTATCAAAACCTTCAGTAATTCTATTTAATATACTGTTCATAAAATATCAAAAATTACACCAAATGTATATTATACACTCTAAATAAAATATCAAAAAGGACAGTAAATATATATTACACTCTATGTAAAATATCAAAAATTACACCAAATATATATTATATAATTTACATAAAATATCAAAAGTACACCAAATGTATATTATATACTGTACATAAAATATCAAAAAGTACAGTAAATATATTTCATATATTGTACATATAATATTAACTAAAATTACACCAAATACATTTTACATACTGTAAATAAAATATCAAAAATTTCAGTAAGTATATATTATCTACTGTACATAAAATATCAAAAAGTACAGCAAATATGTGTTATATATACTGTAAATAAACTATCTAAATCTTCAGTAATTATATTTAATATACTGTTCATAAAATATCAAAAACTACACCAAATGTATATTATACACTCTAAATAAAATATCAAAAAGGACAGTAAATATATATTACACTCTATGTAAAATATCAAAAACTACACCAAATATATATTATATAATTTACATAAAATATCAAAAGTACACCAAATATATATTATATACTGTACATAAAATATCAAAAAGTACAGCAAATATATTTCATATATTGTACATGTACTATTAACTAATAGAACACCAAATACATTTTACATACTGTAAATAAAATATCAAAAATTACAATAAGTATATGTAATCTACTGTACATAAAATATCAAAAAGTACACCAAATATGTGTTATATATACTGTAAATAAACTATCAAAATCTTCAGTATTTATATTTAATATACTGTTCATAAAATATCAAAAATTACACCAAATGTATATTATACACTCTAAATAAAATATCAAAAAGGACAGTAAATATATATTACACTGTATGTAAAATATCACACACTACACCAAATATATATTATATAATTTACAGAAAATATAAAAAGTACACAAAATATATATTATATATTGTACATAAAATATCAAAAAGTACAGTAAATATATTTCGTATATTGTACATATAATATTAACTAAAAGTACACCAAATACATTTTACATACTGTAAATAAAATATCAAAAATTACAGTAAGTATATATTATCTACTGTACAAAAAGTATCAAAAAGTACACCAAATATGTGTTATATATACTGTAAATAAACTATCAAAATCTTCAGTAATTATATTTAATATACTGTTCATAAAATATCAAAAATTACACCAAATGTATATTATACACTCTAAATAAAATATCAAAAAGGACAGTAAATATATATTACACGCTATGTAAAATATCAAAAACTAAACCAAGTATATATTATATAATTTACATAAAATATCAAAAGTACACCAAATATATATTATCTACTGTACATAAAATATCACAAAGTACAGTATATATATTTCATATATTGTACATATAATATTAACTAAAAGTACACCAAATACATTTTACATACAGTAAATAAAATATCAAAAATTACAGTAAGTATATATTATCTACTGTACATAAAATATCAAAAAGTTCATTAAATATATTTCATATATTGTTCATATAATATTAACTAAAAGTACACCAAATACATTTTACATACTGTAAATAAAATATAAAAATTAAAGTAAGTATATATTATCTACTGTACATAAAATATCAAAAAGTACACCAAATATGTGTTATATATACTGTAAATAAACTATCAAAATCTTCAGTAATTATATTTAATATACTGTTCATAAAATATCAAAAATTGCACCCAATGTATGTTATACACTCTAAATAAAATATCAAAAAGGACAGTAAATATATATTACACTCTATGTAAAATATCAAAAATTACACCAAATATATATTATGTAATTTACATAAAATATCAAAAGTACACCAAATATATATTATATACTGTACATATAATATCAAAAAGTACAGTAAATATATTTCATATATTGAACATATACTATTAACTAAAAGTACACCAAATACATTTTACATACTGTAAATAAAATATCAAAAATTACAGTAAGTATATATAATCTACTGTACATAAAATATCAAAAAGTACACCAAATATGTGTTATATATACTGTAAATAAACTATCAAAATCTTCAGTAATTATATTTAATATACTGTTCATAAAATATCAAAAATTACACCAAATGTATATTATACACTCTAAATAAAATATCAAAAAGGACAGTAAATATATATTACACTCTATGTAAAATATCAAAAACTACACCAAATATATATTATATAATTTACATAAAATATCAAAAGTACACCAAATATATATTATATATTTTATATAAAATATCAAAAACTACAGTAAATATATTTCATATATTGTACATATAATATTAACTAAAAGTTCACCAAATACATTTTACATACTGTAAATAAAATATCAAAAATTACAGTAAGTATAAATTATCTACAGTACATAAAATATCAAAAAGTTCAGTAAATATATTTCATATATTGTACATATAATATTAACTAAAAGTACAACAAATACATTTTCCATACTGTAAATAAAATATCAAAAATTACAGTAAGTATATATTATCTACTGTACAAAAAATATCAAACAGTTCACCAAATATGTGTTATATATACTGTAAATAAACTATCAAAATCTTCAGTAATTATATTTAATATACTGTTCATAAAATATCAAAAATTACACCAAATGTATATTATACACTCTAAATAAAATATCAAAAACGACAGTAAATATATATTACACTCTATGTAAAATATCAAAAACTGAACCAAGTATATATTATATAATTTACATAAAATATCAAAAGTAGACCAAATATATATTATATACTGTACATAAAATATCATAAAGTACAGTAAATATATTTCATATATTGTACATATAATATTAACTAAAAGTAAACCAAATATATTTTACATACTGTAAATAAAATATAAAAAATTACAGTAAGTATATATTATCTACTGTACATAAAATATCAAAAGGTACAGTAAATATGTTTCATATATTGTACATATAATATTAACTAAAAGTACAACAAATAGATTTTACATACTGTAAATAAAATATAAAAAATTACAGTAAGTCTATATTATCTACTGTACATAAAATATCAAAAAGTACACCAAATATGTGTTATATATACTGTAAATAAACTATCAAAATCTTCAGTAATTATATTTAATATACTGTTCATAAAATATCAAAAATTACACCAAATGTATATTATACACTCTAAATAAAATATCAAAAAGGACAGTAAATATATATTACACTCTATGTAAAATATCAAATACTACACCAAGTATATATTATATAATTTACATAAAATATCACAAGTACACCAAATATATATTATATACTGTACATAAAATATCAAAAAGTACAGTAAATATATTTCATATATTGTACATATAATATTAATTAAACTACACCAAATACATTTTACATACTGTAAATAAAATATCAAAAATTACAGTAAGTATATATTATCTACTCTACATAAAATATCAAAAAGTACAGTAAATATATTTCATATATTGTACATATAATATTAACTAAAAGTACACCAAATAAATTTTACATACTGTAAATAAAATATAAAATTTACAGTAAGTATATATTATCTACTGTACATAAAATATCAAAAAGTACACCAAATATGTGTTACATATACTGTAAATAAACTATCAAAATCTTCAGTAATTATATTTAATATACTGTTCATAAAATATCAAAAATTACACCAAATGCATATCATACACTCTAAATAAAATATCAAAAAGGACAGTAAATATATATTACACTCTATGTAAAATATCAAAAGTTACACAAAATATATATTATATAATTTACATAAAATATAAAAGTTCACCAAATGTATATTATATACTGTACATAAAATATCAAAAAGTACAGTAAATATATTTCATATATTGTACATATAATATTAACTAAAATTACACCAAATACATTTTACATACTGTAAATAAAATATCAAAAATTACAGTAAGTATATATTATCTACTGTACATAAAATATCAAAAAGTAAAACAATTATGTGTTATATATACTGTAAATAAACTATCAAAATCTTCACTAATTATATTTAATATACTGTTCATAAAATATCAAAAATTACACCAAATGTATATTATACACTCTAAATAAAATATCAAAAAGGTCAGTAAATATATATTACACTCTATGTAAAATATCAAAAACTAAACCAAGTATATATTATATAATTTACATAAAATATCAAAAGTACACCAAATATATATTATATACTGTACATAAAATATCAAAAAGTACAGTAAATATATTTCATATATTGTACATATAATATTAACTAAAAGTACACCAAATACATTTTACATACTGTAAATAAAATATCGAAAATTACAGTAAGTATATATTATCTACTGTACATAAAATATCAAAAAGTACAGTAAATATATTTCATATATTGTACATATAATATTAAATAAAAGTACACCAAATACATTTTAGATACACTAAATAAAATATCAAAAATTTCAGTAAGTATATATTATCTACTGTGCATAAAATATCAAAAATACACCAAATATGTGTTATATATACAGTAAATAAACTATCAAAATCTTCAGTAATTATATTTAATATACTGTTCATAAAATACCAAAAATTACACCAAATGTATATTATACACTCTAAATAAAATATCAAAAAGGACAGTAAATATATATTACACTCTATGTAAAATATCAAAAACTACACCAAATATATATTATATAATTTACATAAAATATCAAAAGTACACCAAATATATATTATATACTGTACATAAAATATCAAAAAGTTCAGTATATATATTTCATATATTGTACATATAATATTAAATAAAAGTACAACAAATACATTTTACATAATGAAAATAAATTATAAAAAATTTCAGTAAGTATATATTATCTACTGTACATAAAATATCAAAAAGTACACCAAATATGTGTTATATATACTGTAAATAAACTATCAAATTCTTCAGTAATTATATGTAATATACTGTTCATAAAATATCAAAAATTACACCAAATGTATAATATACACTCTAAATAAAATATCAAAAAACAGTAAATATATATTACACACTCTATGTAAAATATCAAAAACTACGCCAAATATATATTATATAATTTACATAAAATATGAAAAGTACACAAAATAGATATTATATACTGTACATAAAATATCAAAATACAGTAAATATATTTCATATATTGTACATATAATATTAACTAAAAGTACACCAAATACATGTTATATACTGTAAATAAAGTATCCAATAGTACAGTAAATATATATTACATACAGTACATAAAATATCAAAAGGTACACCAAATATGTGTTATGTATACTGTAAATAAACTATCAAAAACTACAGTAATTTTATTTAATATACTGTACATAAAATGTCAAAAAATACACCAAATGTATATTATATACTGTAAATAAACTATCAAAAAGTACAGTAAATATATATTACACACTCTAAGTAAAATATCAAAAACTACACCAAATATATATTATGTAATTTACAAAAAATATCAAAAGTACACCAAATATATATTATACACTATACATAAAATATCAAAAAGTACAGTAAATATATTTCATATATTGTAAATATAATATTAACTGAAAGTACACCATATACATTTTATATTCTGTTAATTAAATTTTCAAATTTCAGTAAATATATATTACATACTGTACATTAAATATCAAAAAGTACACCTAATATGTGTTATATATAGTGTAAATAAACTATCAGAATCTACAGTAATTATATTTAACATACTGTACATAAAATATCAAAAATTAAACCAAATGTATAATATATACTGTAAATAAAATAACAAAAAGTACAATAAATATATATTACACACTCTATGTAAAATATCAAAAACTACACCACATATATATTATAAAATTTACATAAAATATCAAATGTACAACAAATATATATTATATACTGTACATAAAGTATCAAAATGTACAGTAAATATATTTCATATATTGTACATATAATATTAACTAAAAGTCCAACAAATACATTTTATATACTGTAAATAAACTATCCAAAGGAACAGTAAATATATATTACATACTGTACATAAAATATCAAATAGTACACCAAATATGTGTTGTATATGCTGTAAATAAACTATAAAAAACTACACTAATTATAATTAACATACTGTACATAAAATATCAAAAATTACACGAAATATATAGTATATACACTACATAAAATATCAAAAAGTGCACTAAATATTTATTACACACTCTATGTAAAACATCAATAACTACACCAAATATATATTATATAATTTACATAAAATATCAAGACGACACCAAACATATATTATATACTGTACATAAAATAACAAAATGCACAGTCAATATATTTCATATATGGTACATATAATATTAACTGAGTACACCAAATACATTTTATATACTGTAAATAAAATATCCAAAAGTACAGTAAATATATATTACCTACAGTACATAAAATATCAAATAGTACACCAAATATGTGTTATATAAACGGTAAATAAACTATCAAAAACTACAGTAATTATATTAAATATGCTGAACATAAAATATCAAAAATTACAGCAAATGTATATTATATACTGTAAATAAAATATCAAAAATTACTGTAAATATATATTATACACTCTATGTAAAATACCAAAAACTACACCAAATATATTTTATATAAATTACATAAAATCTCAAAAGTACACCAAATATTATATACTGTACATGAAATATCAAAGAGTAGACTAAATATATTTCATATATTGTACATATAAAATTAACTGAAAGTACACCAAATACATTTTATATACTTTTAATTAAATATCCAAATTTCAGTAAATATCTATTACATACTGTACATAAAATATCAAAAAGTACACCAAATATGTGTTATATATACTGTAAATAAACTATCAAATACTACAGTAATTATATTTAATATACTGTACATAAAATGTCAAAAATTACTCCAAATGTACATTATATAGTGTAAATAATATATCCATAATACAGTAAATATATATTACACACCCTATGTAAAATATAAAAAATTACACCAAATATATATTATATAATTTACAAAAAATATCAGAAGGACACCAAATATATCCTATATACTGTACGTAAAATATCAAAATCTACAGTAAATATATTTCATATATTGTACATATAATATTAACTAAAAGTACACCAAATACATTTTATATACTGTAAATAAAATATCAAAATACAGTAAATATATATTACATACTGTACATAAAATATCAAAAAGTACACCAAATATGTGTTATATATACTGTAAATAAACTCTCAAAAATTACAGTAATTATGTTCAATATACTGTACATAAAATATCAAAAATTACCCAAAATGTACATTTTATGGTGTAAATAAAATATCCAAAATACAGTAAATATATATTACACACCCTATGTGAAATATCCAAATTTACACCAAATATATATTATATAATTTACAAAAAATATCGGAAGGACACCAAATATATCTTATATACTGTACGTAAAATATCAAAAACTACAGTAAATATATTTCATATATTGTACATATAATATTAACTAAAAGTACAGCAAATACATTTTATATACTGTAAATAAAATATCAAAAATTACAGTAAATGTATATTACATACTGTACATAAAATATCAAAAAGTACACCAAATATGTCTTGTATATACTGTAATTATCAAAAACTACAGTAATTATATTCAATGTACTCTATATAAATTATGAAAAATTACACCAAATGTAAATTATATACTGTAAATAAAATATCAAATAGGACAGTAAATATATACTACACACCCTATGTAAAATATCAAAAACTACACCAAATATATATTATATAATTTACATAAATATCAAAAGGACACCAAATATATCTTATATACTGTACATAAAATATCAAAACGTACAGTATATATATTTCATATATTGTACATATATTATTAACTAAAAGTACACCAAATACATTTGATATACTGTAAATAAAATATCAAAAATTAGAGTAAATATATATTACATAATGTACATAAAATATCAAAAAGTACACCAAATATGTGTTATATATACTCTAAATATACTATCAAAACTACAGTAATTATATTTAATATACTGTACATAAAATATCAAAAATTACACCAAATGTATATTATATACTGTAAATAAAATATCAAAAAGTACAGTAAATATATATCACACACCCTATGTAAAATATCAAAAACTACACCAAATATATATTATATAATTTACATAAAATAACAAAAGGACACCAAATATGTCTTATATACTGTACATAAAATATCAAATAGTACAGTAAATATATTTCATATATTGTACATATAATATTAACTAAAAGTACACCAAATACATTTTATATACTGTAAAAAAATTATCAAAAATTACAGTAAATATATATTACATACTGTACATAAAATATCAAAAAGTACCCCAAATATGTGTTATATATACTGTAAACTATCAAAAACTACAGTAATTATATTCAATGAACGGTATATAAATTATCAAAAATTACACCAAATGAAAATTATATACTGTAAATAAAATATCAAATAGGACAGTAAATATATACTACACACCCTATGTAAAATATAAAATACTACACCAAATATATATTATACAATTTACATAAAATATAAAAAGGACAGCAAATATATCTTATATACTGTACATAAAATATCAAAATGTACAGGAAATATATTTCATATATTGTACATATAATAATAACTAAAAGTACACCAAATACATTTTATATACTGTAAATAAAATATCAAAAAGTACAGTAAATATATATTACACACCGTACATAAAATATCAAAAAGTACCCCAAATATGTGTTATGTATACTGTAGATAAACTATGAAAAACTACACTAATTATATTTAATATACTGTACATAAAATATCAAAAATTACACCAAATGTATATTATATACTGTCAATAAAATATCAAAAACTACAGTAAATATATATTACACACCATCTGTAAACTATCACAATCTACACCAAATATATATTATGTAATTTACATAAAATATCAAAAGTACACCAAATATGTCTTATATACTGTACATAAAATATCAAAAAATACACAAAATATATTCCATATATTGTATATATAATATTAACTAAAAGTACACCAAATACATTTTCTATACTGTAATTGAAATATCTAAAAGTACAGTAAATATGTATAACATACTGTACATAAAATATCAAAAAGTACACCAAATACGTGTTTTATATACTGTAAATAAACTTTAAAAAACTACAGTAATTATATTTAATATACTGTACATAAAATATCAAAAATTACACTAAATGTAAATTATATACTGTAAATAAAATATCAAAAAGCACAGTAAATATATATTACACACCCTATGTAAAATATCACAAACTACACCAATTATATATTTTATAATTTACATAAAATATCAAAAGGACACTAAATATATCTTACATACTGTACATAAAATATCAAAAACTACAGTAAATGTATTTAATATATTGAACATATAATATTAACAAAAAGTACACTGAATACATTTTATATACTGTAAATAAAATATGAAAAATTACAGTAAATATATATTACATACTGTACATAAAGTATCAAAAAGTACACCAAATATGTGTTATATATGCTGTAAATAATCTATCAAATACTACAATAATTATATTTAATATACTGTACATAAAATATCAAAAATTACACCAAACGTATATTATATACTGTTAATAAAATATCAAAAAGCACAGTAAATATATACTACACACACTATGTAAAATATCAAAAACTACACCAGATATATATTATATAATTTACATAAAATACCAAAGCGACACCAAATATATGTTATATACTGTACATAAATATCAAAAAGTACAGTAAATATATTTCATACATTGTACATATAATATTGACTAAAAGTATGCCAAATACATGTTATATACTGTAAACAAAATATCAAAAAGTACAGTAAATATATATTACACACCATATGTAAAATATCACAATCAACACCAAATATATATTATATAATTTACATAAAATATCAAAAGTACACCAAATATATCTTATATACTGTACATGAAATATCAAAAAGTACAGTAAATATATTTCATATATTGTACATATTATATTAACTAACAGTATACCAAATACATTTTATATACTGTAAATAAAATATCAAAAAGTACAGTAAATATATATTACATACAGTTCATAAAATATAAAAAAGTAAACCAAATATGTGTTATATATACTGTAAATAAACTATCAAAAACTACAGTAATCATATTTAATATACTGTATATAAAATATCAAAAATTACACAAAATGTATATTATATACTGTATATAAAATATCAAAAAGGACAGTAAATATATACTACACACCCTATGTAAAATATCAAAAACTTCTCCAAATATATATTATATAATTTACATAAAATATCAAAAGTACACCAAATATATATTATATACTGTACATAAAATATCAAAAAGTACAGTAAATATATTTCATATATTGTACATATAATATTAACTAAAAGTACACCAAATACATTTTATATACTGTAAATAAAATATCGAAAAGTACAGTAATTATATATTACATACTGTACATAAAATATCAAAAAGTAATCCAAATTTGTGTAATATATATTGTAAATAAACTATGAAAAACTACAGTAATTATGTTTAATATAATGTACATAAAATATCAAAAATTACATCAAATGTATATTATATACTGTAAATAAAATATCAAAATGTACAGTAAATATATATTACACACCATATGTAAAATATCACAATCTACTCCAAATATATATTATATAATTTACATAAAATATCAAAAGGACACTAAATATATCTTATATACTGCACATAAAATACCAAAATTCAGTAAATATATTTCATATAATGTACATATAATATTAACTAACAGTACACCAAATACATTTTATATACTGTAAATAAAATATCAAATAGTACAATAAATATATATTACATACAGTTCATAAAATATAAAAACGTAAACCAAATATGTGTTATATATACTGTAAATAATCAAAAATTTCAGTAATTATATTTAATATACTGTATATAAAATATCAAAAATTACACCAAATGTATATTATATACTGTAAATAAATATCAAAAAGGACAGTAAATATATACTACACAAACTATGTTAAATATAAAAAAACTACACCAAATATATATTATACAATTTACATAAAATATAAAAAGGACAGCAAATATATCTTATATACTGTACATAAAATATCAAAATGTACAGGAAATATATTTCGTATATTGTACATATAATAATAACTAAAAGTACACCAAATACATTTTATATACTGTAAATAAAATATCAAAAAGTACAGTAAATATATATTACACACTGTACATAAAATATCAAAAAGTACCCCAAATATGTGTTATATATACTGTAAATAAACTATGAAAAACTACACAAATTATATTTAATATACTGTACATAAAATATCAAAAATTACACCAAATGTATATTATATACTGTGAATAAAATATCAAACACTACAGTAAATATATATTACACACCATATGTAAAATATCACAATCTACACCAAATATATATTATGTAATTTACATAAACTATCAAAAGTACACCAAATATATCTTATATACTGTACATAAAATATCAAAAAGTACACAAAATATATTTCATATATTGTGCATATAATATTAACTAAAAGTACACCAAATACATTTTATATACTGTAAATAAAATATCAAATAGTACAGTAAATATATATTACATACTGAACACAAAATATCAAAAAGTAAACCAAATATGTGTTATATATACTGTAAATAAACTATCAAAAACTACAGTACTTATATTTAATATACTGTACATAAAATATCAAAAATTACACCAAATGTATAATATATACTGTAAATAACATATCAAAAAGGACAGTAAATATATACTACACACCCTATGTAAAATATCAAAAACTACACCAAATATATATTATATAATTTACATAAAATATGAAAACGAAACCAAATATATGTTATATACTGTACATAAATATCAAAAAGTACAGTAAATATATTTCATACATTGTACATATAATATTGACTAAAAGTATGCCAAATACATGTTATTTACTGTAAACAAAATATCAAAAAGTACAGTAAATATTTATTACATACTGGACATTAAATATCAAAAAGTACACCAAATATGTGTTATATATACTGTAAATAAACTATCAAAAACTACAGTAATTATATTTAATATACTGTACATAAAATATCAAAAATTACACCAAATGAATATTATATACTGTAAATAAAATATCAAAAAGTACAGTAAATATATATCAGACACCCTATGTAAAATATCAATAACTACACCAAATATATATTATATAATTTACATAAAATATCAAAAGGACACCAAATATATCTTATATACTGTACATAAAATATCAAAATGTACAGGAAATATATTTCATATATTGTACATATAATATTAACTAAAAGTACATCAAATACGTTTTATATACTGTAAATAAAATATCAAAAAGTACAGTAAATATATATTACACACTGTACATAAAATATCAAAAAGTACCCCTAATATGTGTTATATATACTGTAAATAAACTATGAAAAACTACAGTAATTATATTTGATATACTGTACATAAAATATCAAAAATTACACCAAATATATCTTATATACTGTAAATAAAATATCAAAAAGGACAGTAAATATATACTACACACCCTATGTAAAATATCAAAAATTACTCGAAATATATATTATAAAATTTACATAAAATATCAAAAGTACACCAAATATATATTATATACTGTACATAAAATATCAAAAAGTACAGTAAATATATTTCATATATTGTACATATAATATTAACTAAAAGTACACCAAATACATTTTATATACTGTAAATAAAATATCAAAAAGTACAGTAATTATATATTACGTACTGTACATAAAATATCAAAAAGTAACCCAAATTTGTGTTATATATATTGTAAATAAACTATGAAAAACTACAGTAATTATATTTAATATACTGTACATAAAATATCAAAAATTACACCAAATGTATATTACATACTGTAAATAAAATATCAAAATGTACAGTAAATATATATTACACACCATATGTAAAATATCACAATCTACCCCAAATATATATTATATAATTTACATAAAATATCTAAAGGACACTAAATATATATTACATACTGCACATAAAATACTAAAAGTACAGTAAATATATTTCATATATTGTACATTTAATATTAACTAACAGTACACCAAATACATTTTATATACTGTAAATAAAATATCAAATAGTACAGTAAATATATATTACACACAGTTCATAAAATATAAAAAAGTAAACCAAATATGTGTTATATATACTGTAAATAAACTATCAAAAACTACAGTAATTATATTTAATATACTGTATATAAAATATCAAAAATTACACCAAATGTGTATTATATAGTGTAAATAAATACCAAAAAGGACAGTAAATATATACTACACACCCTATGTAAAATATAAAATACTACACCAAATATATATTATACAATTTACATAAAATATAAAAAGGACAGCAAATATATCTTATATACTGTACATAAAATATCAAAATATACAGGAAATATATTTCATATATTGCACATATAATAATAACTAAAAGTACACCAAATATATTTTATATACTGTAAATAAAATATCAAAATGTACAGTATATATATATTACACACTGTACATAAAATATCAAAAAGTACCCAAATATGTGTTATATATACTGTAAATAAACTATGAAAAACTACACTAATTATATTTAATATACAGTACATAAAATATCAAAAATTACACCAAATGTATATTATATACTGTGAATAAAATATCAAAAACTACAGTAAATATATATTACACACCATATGTAAAATATCACAATCTACACCAAATATATATTATGTAATTTACATTAAATATCAAAAGTACACCAAATATATCTTATATACTGTACATAATATATCAAAAAATACACAAAATATATTTCATATATTGTGCATATAATATTAACTAAAAGTACACCAAATACATTTTATATACTGTAAATAAAATATCAAATAGTACAGTAAATATATATTACATACTGAACATAAAATATCAAAAAGTAAACCAAATATGCGTTATATATACTGTAAATAAACTATCAAAAACTACAGTACTTATATTTAATATACTGTACATAAAATATCAAAAATTACACCAAATGTATAATATATACTGTAAATAACATATCAAAAAGGACAGTAAATATATACTACACACACTATGTAAAATATCAAAAACTACACCAAATATATATTATATAATTTACATAAAATATCAAAACGAAACCAAATATATGTTATATACTGTACATAAATATCAAAAAGTACAGTAAATATATTTCAAACCTTGTACATATAATATTGACTAAAAGTACGCCAAATACATTTTATATACTGTAAATAAAATATCAAAAAGTACAGTAAAGATATATTACATAATGTACATAAAATATCAAAAATACCCCAAATATGTGTTATATATACTGTAAATAAACTATGAAAAACTACAGTAATTATATTTAATATACTGTACATAAAATATCAAAAATTACACCAAATGTATATTATATACTGTAAATAAAATATCAAAAAGTACAGTAAATATATATTACACACCATATGTAAAATATCAGAATCTGCACCAAATATATATTATATAATTTACATAAAATATCAAAAGTACACCAAATATATCTTATATACTGTACATAAAATATCAAAAAGTACAGTAAATATATTTCATATATTGTACATATAATATTAACTAACAGTACACCAAATACATTTTATATACAGTAAATAAAATATCAAATAGTACAGTAAATATATATTACATACAGTTCATAAAATACAAAAAAGTATACCAAATATGTGTTATATATACTGTAAATAAACTATCAAAAACTACAGTAATTATATTTAATATACTGTATATAAAATATCAAAAATTACACCAAATGTATACTATATACTGTAAATAAAATATCAAAAAGGACAGTAAATATATACTACATACCCTATGTAAAATATAACAAACTACACCAAATATATATTATATAATTTATATAAAATATCAAAAGGACACCAAATATATCTTATATACTGTACATAAAATATCAAAATGTACAGGAAATATATTTCCTATATTGTACATATAATATTAACTAAAAGTACATCAAATACATTTTATATACTGTAAATAAAATATCAAAAAGTACAGTAAATATATATTACATACTGTATATAAAATATCAAAAAGTACCCCAAATATGTGTTATATATACTGTAAATAAACTATGAAAAATTACAGTAATTATATTTAATATACTGTACATAAAATATCAAAAATTACACCAAATATATATTATATACTGTAAATAAAATATCAAAAAATACAGTAAATATATATTACACACCCTATGTAAAATATCACAAACTACACCAAATATATATTTTATAATTTACATAAAATATCAAAAGGACACCAAATATATCTTATATACTCTACATAAAGTATCAAAATGTACAGTAAATATATTTCATATATTGAACATATAATATTAACTAACAGTACACCAAATACATTTTATATACTGTAAATAAAATTTCAAAAAGAACAGTAAATATATATTACATACAGTTCATAAAATATAAAAAAGTAAACCAAATATGTGTTATATAGACTGTAAATAAACTATCAAAAACTACAGTAATTATATTTAATATACTGTACATAAAATATCAAAAATTACACCAAATGTATATTATATACTGTATATAAATATCAAAAAGGATAGTAAATATATACTACACACACTATGTTAAATATAAAAAAACTACACCAAATGTATATTATACAATTTACATAAAATATAAAAAGGACAGCAAATATATCTTATATACTGTACATAAAATATCAAAATGTACAGGAAATATATTTCATATATTGTACATATAATAATAACTAAAAGTACACCAAATACATTTTATATACTGTAAATAAAATATCAAAAAGTACAGTAAATATATATTACACACTGTACATAAAATATCAAAATGTCCCCCAAATATGTGTTATATATACTGTAAATAAACTATGAAAAACTACACTAATTATATTTAATATACTGTACATAAAATATCAAAAATTACACCAAATGTATATTATATACTGTGAATAAAATATCAAACACTACAGTAAATATATATTACACACCATATGTAAAATATCAAAATCTACACAAAATATATATTATGTAATTTACATAAACTATCAAAAGTACACCAAATATATCTTATATACTGTACATAAAATATCAAAAAGTACACAAAATATATTTCATGTATTGTGCATATAATATTAACTAAAAGTACACCAAATACATTTTATATACTGTAAATAAAATATCAAATAGTACAGTAAATATATATTACATACTGAACACAAAATATCAAAAAGTAAACCAAATATGTGTTATATATAGTGTAAATAAACTATCAAAACTACATTACTTATATTTAATATACTGTACATAAAATATCAAAAATTACACCAAATGTATAATATATACTGTAAATAACATATCAAAAAGGACAGTAAATATATACTACACACCCTATGTAAAATATCAAAAACTACACCAAATATTTATTATATAATTTACATAAAATATCAAAACGAAACCAAATATATGTTATATACTGTACATAAATATCAAAAAGTACAGTAAATATATTTCATACATTGTACATATAATATTAACTAGAAGTACTCCAAATACATTTTATATACTTTAAATAAAATATCAAAAAGTACAGTAAAGTTATATTACATACTGTACATAAAATATCAAAAATACCCCAAATATGTGTTATATATACTGTAAATAAACTATGAAAAACTACAGTAATTATATTTAATATACTGTACATAAAATATCAAAAATTACACCAAATGTATATTATATACTGTACATAAAATATCAAAAATTACACCAAATGTATATTATATACTGTAAATAAAATATCAAAAATTACAGTAAATATATATTACACACCATATGTAAAATATCACAATCTGCACCAAATATATATTATATAATTTACATAAAATATCAAAAGTACACCAAATATATCTTATATACTGTACATAAAATATCAAAAATTACAGTAAATATATTTCATATATTGTACATATAATATTAACTAACAGTACACCAAATACATTTTATATACTGTAAATAAAATAGCAAATAGCACAGTAAATATATATTACATACAGTTCATAAAATACAAAAAAGTATACCAAATATGTGTTATATATACTGTAAATAAACTATCAAAAACTACAGTAATTATACTTAATATACTGTACATAAAATATCAAAAATTACGCCAAATGTATGTTATTTACTGTAAATAAAATACCAAAAAGTACAGTTAAAATATATTACACACCAAATGTAAAATATCACAATCTACACCAAATATATATTACATAATTTACATAAAATATCAAAAGGACACCAAATATATCTTATATACTGTACATAAAATATCAAAAAGTACAGTAAATATATTTAATATATTGTACATATAATATTAACTGAAAGTAAACCAAATAAATTTTATATACTGTAAATCAAATATCCAAATGCACAGTAAATATATATTACATACGGTACATAAAATATCAAAAAGTACAACTAATATGTGTTATATATACTGTAAATATACAATCATAAAATAGAGTAATTATATTTAATATACTGTACATAAAATATCAAAAATTACACGAAATGTATACTATATACTGTTAAAAAAAATCTAAAATTACAGTAAATATATGTTACACACTCTATGTAAAATATGAAAAACTATGCCAAATATATATTATATAATTTACGTAAAATATCGAAAGTACACCAAATAGATATTTTATACTGTACATAAAGTATCAAAAAGTACAGTATATATATTTCATATATTGTACATATAATATTAACTAAAAGTACACCAAATACATTTTATATACTGTAAATAAAATATCCAATAGTACAGTAAATATATATTACATACTGTACATAAAATATAAAAAAGTACACCAAATATGTGTTATATATACTGTAAATAAACTATAAAAACTACAGAAATAATATTTAATATACTGTACATAAAATATCAAAAATGACACTAAATGCATGTTATATGCTATAAATAAAATATCAAATAGTACAGTAAATAATTACACACTCTATGTAAAATATCAAAATCTACACCAAATATATGTTATATAATTCACATAAAATACCAAAAGTACACCAAATATATATTATATACTGTACCTAAAATATCAAAAAGTACAGTAAATATATTTCATATATTGTACATATAATATTAACTAAAAGTACACCAAATACATTTTATATACTGTAAATAAAATATCAAAAAGTACAGTAATTATATATTACATACTGTACATAAAATATCAAAAAGTAATCCAAATTTGTGTAATATATATTGTAAATAAACAATGAAAAACTACAGTAATTATGTTTAATATACTGTACATAAAATATCAAAAATTACATCAAATGTATATTATATACTGTAAATAAAATATCAAAATGTACTGTAAATATATATTACACACCATATGTAAAATATCACAATCTACTCCAAATATATATTATATAATTTACATAAAATATCAAAAGGACACTAAATATATCTTATATACTGCACATAAAATACCAAAATTCAGTAAATATATTTCATATATTGTACATATAATATTAACTAACAGTACACCAAATACATTTTATATGCTGTAAATAAAATATCAAATAGTACAATAAATATATATTACATACAGTTCATAAAATATAAAAAAGTAAACCAAATATGTGTTATATATACTGTAAATAATCAAAAATTTCAGTAATTATATTTAATATACTGTATATAAAATATCAAAAATTACACCAAATGTATATTATATACTGTAAATAAATATCAAAAAGGACAGTAAATATATACTACACACACTATGTTAAATATAAAAAAACTACACCAAATATATATTATACAATTTACATAAAATATAAAAAGGACAGCAAATATATCTTATATACTGTACATAAAATATCAAAATGTACAGGAAATATATTTCATATATTGTACATATAATAATAACTAAAAGTACACCAAATACATTTTATATACTGTAAATAAAATATCAAAAAGTACAGTAAATATATATTACACACTGTACATAAAATATCAAAAAGTACCCCAAATATGTGTTATATATACTGTACATAAACTATGAAAAACTACACAAATTATATTTAATATACTGTACATAAAATATCAAAAATTACACCAAATGTATATTATATACTGTGAATAAAATATCAAACACTACAGTAAATATATATTACACACCATATGTAAAATATCACAATCTACACCAAATATATATTACGTAATTTACATAAACTATCAAAAGTACACCAAATATATCTTATATACTGTACATAAAATATCAAAAAGTACACAAAATATATTTCATATATTGTGCATATAATATTAACTAAAAGTACACCAAATACATTTTATATACTGTAAATAAAATATCAAATAGTACAGTAAATATATATTACATACTGAACACAAAATATCAAAAAGTAAACCAAATATGTGTTATATATACTGTAAATAAACTATCAAAAACTACAGTACTTATATTTAATATACTGTACATAAAATATCAAAAATTACACCAAATGTATAATATATACTGTAAATAACATATCAAAAAGGACAGTAAATATATACTACACACCCTATGTAAAATATCTAAAACTATACCAAATATTCATTATATAATTTACATAAAATATCAAAACGAAACCAAATATATGTTATATACTGTACATAAATATCAAAAAGTACAGTAAATATATTTCATACATTGTACATATAATATTAAGTAAAAGTACGCCAAATACATTTTATATACTTTAAATAAAATATCAAAAAGTACAGTAAAGATATATTACATACTGTACATAAAATATCAAAAATACCCCAAATATGTGTTATATACACTGTAAATAAACTATGAAAAACTACAGTAATTATATTTAATATACTGTACATAAAATATCAAAAATTACACCAAATGTATATTATATACTGTAAATAAAATATCAAAAAGTACAGTAAATATATATTACACACCATATGTAAAATATCACAATCTGCACCAAATATATATTATATAATTTACAGAAAATATCAAAAGTACACCAAATATATCTTATATACTGTACATAAAATATCAAAAAGTACAGTAAATATATTTCATATATTGTACATATAATATTAACTAACAGTACACCAAATACATTTTATATACTGTAAATAAAATATCAAATAGTACAGTAAATATATATTACATAGAGTTCATAAAATACAAAATGTATACCAAATATGTGTTATATATACTGTAAATAAACTATCAAAAACTACAGTAATTATATTTAATATACTGTATATAAAATATCAAAAATTACACCAAATGTATACTATATACTGTAAATAAAATATCAAAAAGGACAGTAAATATATACTACATACCCTATGTAAAATATAACAAACTACACCAAATATATATTATATAATTTATATAAAATATCAAAAGGACACCAAATATATCTTATATACTGTACATAAAATATCAAAATGTACAGGAAATATATTTCCTATATTGTACATATAATATTAACTAAAAGTACACCAAATACATTTTATATACTGTAAATAAAGTATCAAAAAGTACAGTAATTATATATTACATACTGTACATAAAATATCAAAAAGTAATCCAAATTTGTGTAATATATATTGTAAATAAACTATGAAAAACTACAGTAATTATGTTTAATATACTGTACATAAAATATCAAAAATTACATCAAATGTATATTATATACTGTAAATAAAATATCAAAATGTACAGTAAATATATATTACACACCATATGTAAAATATCACAATCTACTCCAAATATATATTATATAATTTACATAAAATATCAAAAGGACACTAAATATATCTTATATACTGCACATAAAATACCAAAATTCAGTAAATATATTTCATATATTGTACATATAATATTAACTAACAGTACACCAAATACATTTTATATACTGTAAATAAAATATCAAATAGTACAATAAATATATATTACATACAGTTCATAAAATATAAAAAAGTAAACCAAATATGTGTTATATATACTGTAAATAATCAAAAATTTCAGTAATTATATTTAATATACTGTATATAAAATATCAAAAATTACACCAAATGTATATTATATACTGTAAATAAATATCAAAAAGGACAGTAAATATATACTACACACACTATGTTAAATATAAAAAAACTACACCAAATATATATTATACAATTTACATAAAATATAAAAAGGACAGCAAATATATCTTATATACTGTACATAAAATATCAAAATGTACAGGAAATATATTTCATATATTGTACATATAATAATAACTAAAAGTACACCAAATACATTTTATATACTGTAAATAAAATATCAAAAAGTACAGTAAATATATATTACACACTGTACATAAAATATCAAAAAGTACCCCAAATATGTGTTATATATACTGTACATAAACTATGAAAAACTACACAAATTATATTTAATATACTGTACATAAAATATCAAAAATTACACCAAATGTATATTATATACTGTGAATAAAATATCAAACACTACAGTAAATATATATTACACACCATATGTAAAATATCACAATCTACACCAAATATATATTACGTAATTTACATAAACTATCAAAAGTACACCAAATATATCTTATATACTGTACATAAAATATCAAAAAGTACACAAAATATATTTCATATATTGTGCATATAATATTAACTAAAAGTACACCAAATACATTTTATATACTGTAAATAAAATATCAAATAGAACAGTAAATATATATTACATACTGAACACAAAATATCAAAAAGTAAACCAAATATGTGTTATATATACTGTAAATAAACTATCAAAAACTACAGTACTTATATTTAATATACTGTACATAAAATATCAAAAATTACACCAAATGTATAATATATACTGTAAATAACATATCAAAAAGGACAGTAAATATATACTACACACCCTATGTAAAATATCTAAAACTATACCAAATATTCATTATATAATTTACATAAAATATCAAAACGAAACCAAATATATGTTATATACTGTACATAAATATCAAAAAGTACAGTAAATATATTTCATACATTGTACATATAATATTAAGTAAAAGTACGCCAAATACATTTTATATACTTTAAATAAAATATCAAAAAGTACAGTAAAGATATATTACATACTGTACATAAAATATCAAAAATACCCCAAATATGTGTTATATACACTGTAAATAAACTATGAAAAACTACAGTAATTATATTTAATATACTGTACATAAAATATCAAAAATTACACCAAATGTATATTATATACTGTCAATAAAATATCAAAAAGTACAGTAAATATATATTACACACCATATGTAAAATATCACAATCTGCACCAAATATATATTATATAATTTACAGAAAATATCAAAAGTACACCAAATATATCTTATATACTGTACATAAAATATCAAAAAGTACAGTAAATATATTTCATATATTGTACATATAATATTAACTAACAGTACACCAAATACATTTTATATACTGTAAATAAAATATCAAATAGTACAGTAAATATATATTACATAGAGTTCATAAAATACAAAAAAGTATACCAAATATGTGTTATATATACTGTAAATAAACTATCAAAAACTACAGTAATTATATTTAATATACTGTATATAAAATATCAAAAATTACACCAAATGTATACTATATACTGTAAATAAAATATCAAAAAGGACAGTAAATATATACTACATACCCTATGTAAAATATAACAAACTACACCAAATATATATTATATAATTTATATAAAATATCAAAAGGACACCAAATATATCTTATATACTGTACATAAAATATCAAAATGTACAGGAAATATATTTCCTATATTGTACATATAATATTAACTAAAAGTACACCAAATACATTTTATATACTGTAAATAAAGTATCAAAAAGTACAGTAAATATATATTACATACTGTATATAAAATATCAAAAAGTACCCCAAATATGTGTTATATATACTGTAAATAAACTATGAAAAATTACAGTAATTATATTTAATATACTGTACATAAAATATCAAAAATTACACCAAATATATATTATATACTGTAAATAAAATATCAAAATATACAGTAAATATATATTACACACCCTATGTAAAATATCACAAACTACACCAAATATATATTTTATAATTTACATAAAATATCAAAAGGACACCAAATATATCTTATATACTCTACATAAAGTATCAAAATGTACAGTAAATATATTTCATATATTGAACATATAATATTAACTAACAGTACACCAAATACATTTTATATACTGTAAATAAAATTTCAAAAAGAACAGTAAATATATATTACATACAGTTCATAAAATATAAAAAAGTAAACCAAATATGTGTTATATATACTGTAAATAAACTATCAAAAACTACAGTAATTATATTTAATATACTGTACATAAAATATCAAAAATTACACCAAATGTATATTATATACTGTAAATAAATATCAAAAAGGATAGTAAATATATACTACACACACTATGTTAAATATAAAAAAACTACACCAAATATATATTATACAATTTACATAAAATATAAAAAGGACAGCAAATATATCTTATATACTGTACATAAAATATCAAAAAGTACACCAAATATGTGTTATATATACTGTAAACTATCAAAAACTACAGTAATTATATTTAGTATACTGTACATAAAATATCAAAAATCACACCAAATTTATATTATATACCGTAAATAAAATATCAAAAAGGACAGTGAATATATATGACACACACTATGTAAAATATGAAAAACTACACCAAGTATATATTATATAACTTACAATAAATATCAAAAGGACACCAAATATATCTTATATACTGTACATAAAATATCAAAAAGTACAGTAAATATATTTCATATATTGTATATATAATATTAACTAAAAGTACACCAAATACATTTTATAAACTGTAAATAAAATATCAAAAAGTACAGTAAATATATATTACATACTGTATATAAAATATAAAAAAGTACACCAAATATGTGTTATATATACTGTAAATAAGCTATGAAAAACTACAGTAATTATATTTAATATACTGTACATAAAATATCAAATATTACTCCAAATGTACATTATATAGTGTAAATAATATATCCAAAATACGGTAAATAAATATTATACACCCTATGTAAAATATCAAAAATTACACCAAATATATATTATATAATTTACAAAAAATATCGGAAGGACACCAAATATATCCTATATACTGTACATAAAATATCAAAACTACAGTAAATAAATTTCATATATTGTACATATAATATAAACTAAATGTACACCAAATACATTTTATATACTCTAAATAAAATATCAAAAAGTACAGTAAATATATATTACATACTGTACATAAAATATCAAAAAGTACACCAAATGTGTGTTATATATACTGTAAATAAACTATCAAAAACTACAGTAATTATATTCAATATACTGTACATAAAATATCAAAAATTACTCCAAATGTACATTATATAGTGTAAATAATATATCCAAAATACAGTAAATATATAACACACCCTTTGTAAAATATCCAAATTTACACCAAAGATATATTATATAATTTACAAAAAATATCGGAAGGACACCAAATATATCTTATATACTGTACGTAAAATATCAAAAACTACAGTAAATATATTTCATATATTGTACATATAATATTAACTAAAAGTACACCAAATACATTTTATATACTGTAAATGAGATATCAAAAAGTACAGTAAATGTATATTACACACTGTATTAAGATATCAAAAAGTACACCAAGAATGTGTTATATATAGTGTAAATAAACTATCAAAAACTACAGTAATTATATTAATATACTGTACATAAAATATAAAAATTACACCAAATGTATATTATATACTGTAAATAAAATATCAAAAAGGACTGTAAATGTATATGACACACTCTATGTAAAATATCAAAAACTACACCAAATATATATTATATAATTTACATAAAATATCAAAAAGACACCAAATATATCTTATGTACTGTACATAAAATATCAAAAAGTACAGTAAATATATTTCATATATTGTACAAATTAACTAAAAGTACACCAAATACATTTTATATAGTGTAAATAAAATATCAAAAATACAGTAAATATATATTACATAATGTATATAAAATATCAAAAAGTACACCAAATATGTGTTATAGATACTGTAAATAAACTATCAAAATCTACAGTAATTACATTTAATATACTGTTTGTAAAATATCAAAAATTACACCAAATGTATATCATATACTCTAAATAAAATATGAAAAAGGACAGTAAATCTATATTACGCACCCTATGTAAAATATCATAAACTACACCAAATATATATTATATAATTTACATAAAATATGAAGAGGACACCAAATATATCTTAAATACTGTACATGAAGTATCAAAAAGTACAGTAAATATATTTCATATATTGTACATATAATATTAACTAAAAGTACACGAAATACATTTTATATACTGTAAATAAAATATCAAAATTTACAGTAAATATATATTACATACTGTACATAAAATATCAAAAAGTACACCAAATATGTGTTATATATACTGTAAATAAACTATCAAAAACTACAGTAATTATATTCAATATACTGTACATAAAATATCAAAAATTACACCAAATGTATATTATATACTGTAAATAAAACATCCAAAATACAGTAAATATATATTACACACCCTATGTAAAATATCCAAATTTACACCAAATATATATTATATAATTTACAAAAAATATCAGAAGGACACCAAATATATCTTATATAGTGTACGTAAAATAAAAAAACTACAGTAAATATATTTCATATATTGTACATATAATATTAACTAAAAGTACACCAAATACATTTTATATACTGTAAATAAAATATCAAAAATTACAGTAAATATATATTACATACTGTACATAAAATATCAAACAGTACAACAAATATGTATCATATATACAGTAATTATCAAAAACTACAGTAATTATATTCAATGTACGGTATATAAATTATCAAAAATTACACCAAATGTAAATTATTTACTGTAATTAAAATATCAAAAAGGACAGTAAATATATACTGCACACCCTAAGTAAAATATCAAAAACTACAGCAAATATATATTATATAATTTTCATAAAATATCAAAAGGACACCAAATATATCTTATATACCCTATATAAAATATCAAAAAGTACAGTATATATATTTCATATATTGTACATATATTATTAACTAAAAGTACACCAAATATACTTTATATACTGTAAATAAAATATCAAAAATTACAGTAAATATATATTACATACTGTACATAAAATTTCAAAAAGTACACCAAATATGTGTTATATATACTGTAAACTATCAAAAACTTCAGTAATTATATATAATATACTGTACATAAAATATCAAAAATCACACCAAATGTATATTATATACTGTAAATAAAATATCAAAAAGTACAGTAAATATATTTCATATATTGTACATGTAATATTAACTAAAAGTACACCAAATACATTTTATACACTGTAAATAAAATATCAAAAAGTACAGTAAATATATATTACATACAGTACATAAAATATAAAAAAGTACACCGAATATGTGTTATATATACTGTAAATAAGGTGTGAAAAACTACAGTAATTATATTTAATATACTGTACATAAAATATCAAAAATTACTCCAAATGTACATTATATAGTGTAAATAATATATCCAAAATACAGTAAATATATATTACACACCCTATGTAAAATATCAAAAATTACACCAAATATATATTATATAATTTACAAAAAATATCGGAAGGACACGAAATATATCCTATATACTGTACGTAAAATATCAAAAACTACATTAAATAAACTTCATATATTGTACATATAACATTAACTAAAAGTACACCAAATACATTTTATATACTGTAAATAAAATATCAAAAATTTCAGTAAATACATATTACATACTCTACATAAAATATTAAAAAGTACACCAAATATGTGTTATATATACTGTAATTATCAGAAACTACAGTAATTATATTTAATATACTGTACATAAAATATCAAAAATTACACCAAATGTATATTATATACTATAAATAAAATATCAAAAAGTACAGTAAATATATATTACACAACCTATGTAAAATATAAAATACTACACCAAATATATATTATATAATTTACATAAAATATCAAAAGGCCACCGAATATCTCTTATATACTGTACATAAAATACCAAAAAGTACAGTAAATAGGTTTCATATATTGTACATATAATATTAACTAAAAGTACAACAAATACATTTCATATAATGTAAATAATATTTCAAAAAGTACAGTAAATATATATTACATACTGTACATAAAATATCAAAAAGTAGAGTAAATATATATTACACACCCTATGTAAAATATCAAAAACTACACCAAATATATATTTTATAATTTAAATAAAATATCTAAAGGACACCAAATATATCTTATATACTGTAGATAAAATATCAAAAAGTACAGTAAACATATTTCATATATTGTACATATAATATTAACTAAAAGTACAACAAATACATTTTATGTACTGTAAATAATATTTCAAAAAGTACAGTAAATATATATCACATACTGTACATAATATATCAAAAAGTACACCAAATATGTGTTATATATACTGTAAATAAACTACCAAAAACTACAGTAATTATATTTAATATACTGTACATAAAATATCAAAAATTACACCAAATGTATAATATATACTCTAAATAAAATATGAAATAGGACAGTAAATATATATTACACTCCCTATGTAAAATATCAAAAACTAAACCAAATATATATTATATAATTTTCATAAAATATCAAAAGGCCACCAAATATATCTTATATACTGTACATAAAATATCAAAAAGTACAGTAAATATGTTTCATATATTTTACATATAATATTAACTAAAAGTACACAAAATACATTTTATATACTGTAAATAAAATATCAAAATCCTGTAAATATATGTTACATACTTTACATAAAATATCAAAAACTACAACAAATATGTGTTATATAGAGAGTAAATAAACTATCAAAAACTACAGTAATTATATTTAATACACTCTACATAAAATATGAAAAATTACACAAAATGTATATTGTATACTGTAAAAAAAAATCAAAAACTACAGTAAATATATATTACACAAGCTATATAAAATATCACAAACTACACCAAATATATATTATATAATTTACATAAAATATCAAAAGGACACCAAATATATCTTATACTGTACATAAAATATCAAATAGTAGAGTAAATATATTTCATATATTGTACATATAATATTAACTAAAAGTACACCAAATACATTTTATATACTGTAAATAAAATATCAAAAAGTACAGTAAATATATATTACATACTGTACATAAAATAACAAAATGTACACCAAATATGTGTTATATATACTGTAAATAAACTATCAAAAATAGAGTAATTATATTTAATATACTGTAGAAAAAATATCAAAAATTACACCAAATGTATATTATATAGTGTAAAGAAAATACCAAAAAGGACGGTAAATATATATTACACAACCTATGTAAAATACGAAAAACTACTCCAAATATATATTATATAATTTACATAAAATATCAAAAGGACACAAAATATATCTTATATACTGTACATAAAATATCGAAAAGTACAGTAAATATGTTTCATATATTGCACATATAATATTAACTAAAAGTACACGAAATACATTTTATATACGGTAAATAAAATATCAAAAAGTACACTAAATACATATTACATACTGTACATAAAATATCAAACAGTACACCTAATATGTTTTATATATACTGTAAATAAACTATCAAAAACTACAGTAATTATATTTAATATACTGTACATAAAACATCAAAAATTAAACTAAATATATATTATGTACTGTAAATAAAATATCAAAAAGTACAGTAAATACATATTACACTCTATGGAAAATATCAAAAACTACACCAAATATATATCATATAATTTAAATAAAATATCTAAAGGACACCAAATATATCTTATATACTCTACATAAAATATCAAAAAGTACAGTAAATATATTTCATATATTGTACATATAATATTAACTAAAAGTACAACAAATACATTTTATATACTGTAAATAATATTTCAAAAAGTACAGTAAATATATATTACATACTGTACATAAAATATCAAAAAGTACACCAAATATGTGTTATATATACTGTAAATAAACTGCCAAAAACTACAGTAATTATATTTCATATACTGTATATAAAATATCAAAAATTACACCAAATGTTTAATATATACTCTAAATAAAATATGAAATAGGACAGTAAATATATATTACACTCTATGTATAATATCAAAAACTAAAAATATATATTATATAATTTACATAAAATATCAAAAGGACACCAAATACGTATTATATACTACACATAAAATATCAAAAAGTACAGTAAATATATTTCATATATTGTACGTATAATATTAACTAAAAGTACACCAAATACATTTTATATAGTGTAAATAAAATATCAAAAATTACAGTAAATATATATTACATACTGTACATAAAATATCAAAAAGTACACCAACTATGTGTTATATATACTGTAAATAAACTATCAAAAACTACAGTAATTATATTTAATATACTGTACATAAAATATCAAAAATTACACCAAAGGTATATTATTTACTTTAAATAAAATATCAAAAAGTACAGTAAATATATATTACACACACTATGTAAAATATCACAAACTACACCAAATCTATATTATATAAATTACATGAAATATCAAAAGGACACCAAATATACCTAATATACTGTACATAAAATATCAAAATGTACAGTAAATATATTAGATATATTGTACATATAATATTAACTAAAAGTAAACCACATATATTTTATATACTGTAAATAAAATATCAAAAAGTACAATAAATATATACTACATACTGTACATAAAATATCAAAAAGTACACCAAATATGTGTTATATATACTGTAAATAAACTATCAAAATCTACAGTAATTATATTTAATATACTGTACATAAAATATCAGTAATGACTCCGAAAGTATATTATATACTGTAAATAAAATATCAAATAGTACAGTAAATATATATTACACACCCTATGTAAAATATCAAAAACTACACCAAATATATATAATATAATTTACCTAAAACCTCAAAAGGACACCAAATATATCTTATATACTGTACATAAAATATCAAAAAGTACAGTAAATATATTTCATATATTGTATATATAATATTAACTAAAACTACACCAAATATATTTTATATACTGTAAATAAAATATCAAAAACTACAGTAAATATATATTACATACTGTACATAAAATATCAAAAAGTACACCAAATATGTGTTATATATAGTGTAAAGAAACTATCAAAAACTACAGTAATTATATTTAATATACTGTATGTAAAATATCACAAATTACACCAAATGTATATTATATACTCTAAATAAAAGATGAAAAAGGACAGTAAATATATATTACACTCAGTGTGAAATATCAAAAACTACACCAAATATACATTATATAATTTACATAAAATATCAAAAGGACACCAAATATATATTATATACTGTACATAAAATATCAAAAAGTACAGCAAATATATTTCATACATTGTACATATAATATTAGCTAAATGTACACCAAATATATTTTATATAGAGTAAATAAAATATCAAAAAGTACAGTAAATATATATTACATACTGTACATAAAATATCAAAAAGGTCACCAAATATGTGTTACATATACTGTAAATAAACTATCAACAAATGCAGTAATTATATTTAATATAATGTACATAAAATATCAAAAATTACACCAAATGTATATTAGATACTGTAAATAAAATATCAAAAAGAACAGTAAATATATATGACACACCCTATGTAAAATATCAAAAACTACACCAAATATATATTATATAATTTACATAAAATATCAAAAGGACACCAAATATATCTTATATACTGTACATAAAATATCAAAATGTACAGTAAATATGTTTCATATATTGCACATATAATATTAAATAAATGTACACCAAATACATATTATATACTGTAAATAAAATTTGAAAATGTACAGTAAATATATAATACATACTGTACATAAAATATCAAAAAGTACACCAAATATGTGTTATATATACTGTAAATAAACTATGAAAAACTACAATAATTATATTTCATATACTGTACATAAAATATCAAAAATTACACCAAATGTATATTATATACTGAAAAGAAAATATCGAAAATACAGTAAATATATATTACACACCCTATGTAAAATATCAAAAACTACACCAAATATATATTATATAATTTACATAAAATATCAAAATGCCACCAAACATATCTTATATACTGTACATAAAATATCAAAAATACAGTAAATATGTTTCATATATTGTACATATAATACTAACTAAAAGTACACCAAATATATTTTATATACTGTAAATAAAATTTCAAAAATTTCAGTAAATATATATTACGTACTGTACATAAAATATCAAAAAGTACACCAAATATGTGTTATATATACTGTAAATAAACTATCAAAAACTACAATAATTATATTTCATATACTGTACATAAAATATCAAAAATTACACCAAATGTATATTATATACTGTAAAGAAAATATCGAAAATACAGTAAATATATATTACACACCCTATGTAAAATATCAAAAACTACACCAAATATATATTATATAATTTACATAAAATATCAAAAGGCCACCAAACATATCTTATATACTGTACATAAATTATCAAAAATACAGTAAATATGTTTCATATATTGTACATATAATACTAACTAAAAGTACACCAAATATATTTTATATACTGTAAATAAAATTTCAAAAATTGCAGTAAATATATATTACGTACTGTACATAAAATATCAAAAAGTACACAAAATATGTGTTATATATACTGTAAATAAACTATCAAAAACTACAATAATTATATTTAATATACTGTACATAAAATATCAAAAATTACACCAAATGTATATTATACACAGTAAATAAAATATCGAAAATGACAATAAATATATACTACACACCCTATGTAAAATATCAAAAACTACACCAAATATATATTATATAATTTGCATAAAATATCAAAAGGACACCAAATATATCTTATATACTGTACATAAAATATCAAAAATTACAGTAAATATATTTCATATATTGAACATATAATATTAACTAAAAGTACACCAAATACATTTTATATACTGTAAATAAAATATCAAAAAGTACAGTAAATACATATTACATACTGTACATAATATATCAAAAAGTACACCAAATATGTGTTATATATACTGTAAATAAACTATCAAAAACTACAGTAATTATATTTAATATACTGTACATAAAATATCAAAAATGCCATCGAATGTATATTATATACTCTAAATAAAATATCAAATAGTACAGTAAATATATATTACACACCCTATGTAAAATATCAAAAACTACACAAAATATATATTATATAATTTACAAAAAAATATCAAAAGGCCACCAAATATATCTTATATACTGTACATAAAATATCAAAAAGTACGGTAAATATATTTCATATATTGTACATATGATATTAACTAAAATTACACCAAATATATTTTATATACTGTAAATAAAATATCAAAAATTACAGTAAATATATATTACATACTGTACATAAAACATCAAAAAGTACACCAAATATTTGTTATATATAGTGTAAAGAAACTATCAAAAACTATAGTAATTATATTTAAAATACTGTATGTAAAATATCACAAATTACACCAAATGTATATTATATACTCTAAATAGAAGATGAAAAAGGACAGTAAATATATATTACACTCTGTGTGAAATATCAAAAACTACACCAAATATATATTATATAATTTACATAAAATATCAAAAGGACACCAAATATATCTTATATACTGTAGTGTGGGCGTGTTTGGAGAGTAGCTGGGACAGACAGGCGAGTCCCTGAGGGTTGGAGATAAAGACGTGCTAGAGACTGGGGAGTAACTCAGTGAAAGTGGTGGGCTTGGTGGTGATCCCTGGGTTCCTGGAACTGACCCGCGCTGAAATGTGGGCGTGGTTGGAGAGTAGCTGGGACAGACTGGAGGGTCCGTAAGGGCTGGGGGTGAAGACGTGAGAGAGACTGGCGAGGATCTCACTGAGGTCTGTGAGTTTGTAGGTGTTTCTGGGGTGTGGGGTAGAGACTCCCGCTGAAATCTGGGCGTAGTTGGAGAGTAGCTGGGACAGACAGGAGAGTCATGGGTGGCTGGGGGTGAGCTGCTGGATGATGGCAGTAAGAACATATGGTATATTATTGATGAATGAGGTGACTGTGAAGAATCTCCAGAGGAGGACACGGGAGAACACAATGACATGAGTGACTGTCCTGCTTGGTTAGGAAAGGGAAACGTAAAGTTGTGGAATTCTGTTGATGATGGATGTGAGAGTGGTGAAGCCCTGCGGGGTGATGTAGAGTACTTCCACATCCCTGGTGAGGAGCTGCCCCTTGGGTCTGAGTTTCTGGGAGGGGAGAGGGAGAAGCTGGGTGAGGCAGGCATGAATCTTGAGGAGTCAGGGCTGGGGGACCGCTCATATTCTCCCGAGACGTGTGAGTCTCTGGGGGACTCCTGGGTGCATGGGGCTGACTCCCGCAGGAACCTGGGGATGGCTGGAGAGTAACTGGGAGCCACAGGAGAGTCCCTGAGGCCTGGGGGTGAAGAGATGAAAGACACAGGGGTGGAGCACCGTGAGGCTCGTGAATTTGTAGGTGATTCCCGGGTGTGGGGGCTGACTCCAGCTGAAATCTGGGGTTGTTTGGAGAGTAGCTGGGAGACACAGGAGATCCCCCGAGAGCTGGGGGTGAGCTGCTGGGTGATGGCAGTAAGAACATGTGGTATATTATTGATGAACGTGGGGACTCTGAGGAATCCTCAGAGGAGGACACGGGAGAGCCCAATGGCTTCATTGATTGCCCATCACGGTGAGGACAGGGAAATGGGAGCTTGTGGGATTCTGGTGATGACAGAGGTGAGTGTGGTGAAGCCCTAGGGGATGGTGAATGGTAGCTCCGGATCCCTGGTGAGGAGCTTCCCCTGAAGCCTGAGTTTCTGAGAGGGGAGAGGGAGAAGCTGGGTGAGGCTCGCATGGACCTTGGGGAGTCCGTGCTGGGGGACCGTTCATAAGAAGAGCTGGACAAGACCCTACCGTTCTTAGGTGCAGACATGATTAGGAAACCTGCAGCTCCCAGGGGCCCCTACTAATTTTCTAACTCGCAGAAGGAAGGAGTGTGTGTGCGTGTGTGTGTGTGTGTGCGGTGTGAGGTATGTGCCCCTTAAGAAAATGGAAATCAACCAACCAATGAGACAGACAGACAGACAGACAGACAGACAGACAGAGATTCACTTGCCCAAGTGTTCTGTCCTGTCCTCTGAATCCGCTTCCAAGTCGCAAGACGCTTTGAGCTCCAAGTCAACGCAGAGTCCGCCAACCGCTCCGGCCGCTGATCCGCTCCGCGAAGATCTGAGTACAGGCCAGCCAGGGTGGGTTTAAATGGCTTCGGGCGCAGCCTAGCAGCGGAAAGGGCGGAGCTTCACTCCTCCTTTCCATCAGTCACCCCCAACTTTCCCAGGCTACACCTCGTAGGAAACTGTTCTCCTGCTTTGATTTCATGCGCCACCTTTGGGACAATCTAAGAACTTACAAGTTTTCTTGGCCAGATATATTAGGAATTGTATGCACTGAAACACTGAAAACCAACTAGTGGTTCTGTGGTTCCCACGTTGTGGTTTTGACACCAGCAGCATCCTTGCCACAATCAAACCCCGGAGATCCACAGATCTGCGGTGTAACAATACCTCCCCCTGATCCGGATGCATGGCAGTTTAAGGAGTCTTTCCGTGTAAGGGAAAAGACTTTGTAGAAAAGGTGGAGATATGCGTTGTATAAACATTCTTTTGCTCTGGAACCACGTAGAGACTTGGGAGCCAGTTGGGAGGAGCATTCGTTGGATGAGGGTGCTCGGGTTAGGAATATCAAGGTGTGGCTCCAGATAATCCAATCATCTAATTAAGATTCCAGTTATGCTCATCTGTTTTAAAATTCCGTTTGGGTAAATTCTTTTAGTCAGACTGGAAATGGCAAAGCCTCAACCCCAATTTCCAGGGAGGGTTGAGAGCCTCAGGTGGAGTTGATCACCAATAGCCTATGGTTTAACCCGTCATGCCTATAGAATGAGGTCTCCATAAAAACCCAAAAGGACTGGGTTCAGAGAGCTTGTGGATAACACTTCCTGGAAGGTAGTGCACCCCTCCCCACACGCCGGGCCCCGCATTTATTTCTGAACTTTTGGCAAAGTCCGCTAAAATACAACGGCAAATGTAAGTGTTTCCCTGCGTGCTGTGAGCTCTTCCAGCCAATGAATGCAACTAAATCTGGGAGTGGTGGCAACCTGATTTATAGCCAGTTGCTGAGAAGCACAGGTAAAACAACGTGGGGCTTCCCATTGTTATTAGTGTGGGAGGCCTGTCTGGCGGGACTCGGCCCTTTGGAATCTAAAGCTATGTCCCGGTAGATAGCGTCACCATTGAATTAGAAGACACACATATGTTGAGAATAATCTTTCTGGTCATTTGCTGCATGTCTTATTTACAATATGTAATCAAATTCTTTATCCTGGCCTTATGGCACCTGGGTTGAGAACCATGATTTGAACCAAACATTGGTCTGTCACGTTCTGAGTTTGAAACTTTATTTTGCCTTTAGCGTTTTGCTATTGCTCTTTCGTTTTCTTTTGTTTCGTTTCGTTTCTAAGTTCTGGGGTATATGTGCAGGATGTGCAGATTTGTTACTAAGGTAAACGTGTGCCATGGTGGTTCGCTGCACCTGTCAACCCATCACCTAGGTATTAAGCCCAGCATGCAGTAGCTGTTTTTCTTAACGCTCTGCCTCCCGAAAGGCCCCAGTGAGTGTTGTTCCCCTTCCTGTGTCCATGTGATCTCATTTTTCAGCTCTCATTATAAGTGAGAATGTGGCGTTTGGTTTTCTTTCCCTGGATTAGTTTGCTGAGCATAATGACCACACATCACCACTGTTTCTGTTTTTTAGTATAAAGAGTAGTATTTTATTGAATAAGATTTGCTCACAGAAAAATAAGCTTAAGTCTACAATGAATGCCAGACTCTACAGCAGAAAGCAATTTTCTCACTTTTCCACACACAATGGTTCCTACTAAGTGAAAAAACTTCATTCACAAATGTACTACTCTGTCTCAAAACATCTCACATAATCATGCACTGTACTAAAGCCATTAGATCAGTTCTTCAGTCAGGTTAAAGAAGTATCCCTCTAATAACTGACTTTTATAATGCTATCAATATCCACTCCCAATCAGTCTGCCATTGTTAATGGTGTACAGCATTACTGAATACAATGGAATTGATGACGCCCATATCCACGGACACACCGTGACTTACGGTGGTTTGATTTATGATTTTTCAACGTTATGATGGGATTATTGGAATATTAGATGCGTTTCTGAGTTACAGTGGGTTTATGAGTATGCGACCCTATAGTCCAGAAACAGCTGTATAAGGAAAAACAGGTGTACCTAATAAAAATATGCTTAGTGACTTGGGATAAACCAATAGATGTTCACAACTGATGGAGAGCCGTGAAAGAGAGATAGCGGTAAATAGTTACAATAACACAATTTTCCTGCACCTGTCGAGGATTTCTCCCAAAAAACGCAGAATGTGGGATGCACCTAAGGCATATGAAAGAGAGAGGGCAGAAGGAGTAAGAGAGAAATAGGAGGAAGGAAGGAAGGAAGGAAAGAAAGAAGGAAGGTAGGAAGGAAGGAAGGAAGGAAGGAAGGAAGGAAGGAAGGAAAGAAGGACGAAAGGAAGGAGAAAACACCCGGTGTTACTAAAACCCCCCAAAAAATGGTTTCCCCCTGTGGGTAAGCCTACAATGTGGATGAATCTTGAAAATATTGTGCTACGTGTTGTGTCAGTCATAACAGCTCACCTATTGTGCAATTCCGTTGATAGGAAATGTCCACAATATGGAAATCTATGCATATGGGATTGATCGCACTAGGTAGTTGCTACCTAGGGCTGAGGGTCAGGGAGAGGGTTTGAGACAGAATGAGGAGTGACTAATGTCTACAGGGTTTTTCTCTGGTCGGGGGTGATAAGACGTTCTACAATGGATTGCGAATTAAAATTGAATGTGCACCACCACAGGTATACTAAAAGCCACTCAATTCATGACTTTTAATGGGGGAATCTTCTGTGGCGCACTCTCATGGAGACCACGGCAGACATAGTGAGAGAGAAAAAGGTGAGTAAATATCTGAAACGGAGGCAGAAAGAGAGAGAATGAGAAGCCCTGTGAATGGAAGGGAGAGCGAAAAGGGAAAATGGTCCTATTTACAAATGACAGATGTGAAACCGGGGTTCACATCAACAGTGTCACTGCCAGGAAGGAGGGTCATGCTAGCCATGTCACCGGTAGTGTGGCCCGCAGGGACGCCGACCTGCTGGAGCGTCGTGCCAGCATGGGCTCTGGCAGCCACGTGGGCCAGCAGGAGGGTCCCGCTGCACAGCTGTGGGGTGAGGATAGACTGGGTGGTGATATCGCCCATTACAGGGGCCTCTTCTGCTGGCAAGAGTGTGACAGTAGCAAGTAGATGGACAAGCCTGCGTGTGAGGACGGAATGCAGGAGGGGCTCTTGTGCGGCTGGGTGTGGGGCCCTCACGGGAACCGTGGAGAAATGGCCAGGTAACTGCGTCATGTGGGCTAGTAGATTGGCCAGGGCTTCGAACTGAAGGACAATAACGGGGAGTAGCTGTCAGGCCCTGGGAGTGTCTGAGTGTAAGTGGAGATGGGTTTGGGGTCACTGAGGGATGCGTGGGAGCCATCCCTGTATAGGTACAGGTCATAGGGAGATAGTCTCGTGAGGCCTGTGAGTGTCTAGGGTTGTCCTGGGTGCCTGGGGCTGACTGTGGCAGAAATCTGGGGAAGGCTGGAGAGAAGCTGGGAGACCCAGGAGAGTCCCTGAAGGCAGGGGGTGAAGAGGTGAAAGAAATGGGGGAGGGTTGCAGTAAGGTCCGTGAGTTTGTAGGTGATTCCTGGGTGCGGGAAGCTGACTCCAGGTGAAATCTGGAGATGGTCGGAGTGTAGCTGAGAGAGACAGAAGAGTCCTTGAGGGCTGGGGGTGAGAACATGAGGGAGACTGGGGAGTAAGTCAGTGAAATTCGTGAGTTCGGTGGTGTATCGTGGGTGCCTGGAACTGACTCCAGCTGGAATCTAGCGAAGTTTTGAGAGTAGCTGAAAGAGACACAGGAGTCCCTGTGGGCTGAGGGCAAAGACCTGAGAGAGACCAGGGAGGACCTCAGTGAAGCCTGTGAGTCTGTAGGTGATTCCGGAGTGTGGGAGGCTGAGTGCCGCTGAAATCTGGGCGTGGTGGGAGAGTAGCTGGGACAGACAGGAGAGTCCCAGGGGGCTGGGGGTGAAGACATGACAGAGACTGGGGAGTAACTCAGCGAAACTGCTGAGTTTGGTGGTGATACCTGGGTGCCTGGAACTGACTCCCGCTGAAATCTGGGCATGGTTGGAGAGTAGCTGGGACACACAGGAGAGTCCCTGAGGGCTGGGGGTGAAGACATGAGAGAGACCGGGGAGTACCTCAGTGAAACTGGTGAGTTTGGTGGTGACTCCGGGGTGCCTGGGACTGACTCCAGCTGAAATGCGTGCGTGGTTGGAGAGTAGCTGGGACAGACAGGAGAGTCCCTGAGGGCTGGTGAAGACATGAGAGAGACTGGAGAGTAAGTGAGTGAAATTGGTGAGTTTGGTGGTGCTTCCTGGGTGCCTGGAACTGACTCCCGCTGAAGTGTGGGCGTGGTTGGAGAGTAGCTGGGACACACAGGAGAGTCCCTGAGGGTTGGAGATAAAGACGTGCTAGAGAGTGAGGAGTAACTGAGTGAAATTGGGGAGTTTGGTGGTGATTCCGGGGTGCCTGGAGCTGACTGCAGCTGAAATGTGGGCGTGGTTGGAGAGTAGCTGGGACAGACGGGAGAGTCCCTGAGGGATGGTGAAGACATGAGAGAGACTGGGGAGTAACGCAGTGAAATTGGTGAGTTTGGTGGTGATTTCTGGGTGCCTGCAACGGACTCCCGCTGAAGTGTGGGCGTGTTTGGAGAGTAGCTGGGACAGACAGGCGAGTCCCTGAGGGTTGGAGATAAAGACGTGCTAGAGACTGGGGAGTAACTCAGTGAAAGTGGTGGGCTTGGTGGTGATCCCCGGGTTCCTGGAACTGACCCGCGCTGAAATGTGGGCGTGGTTGGAGAGTAGCTGGGACAGACTGGAGGGTCCGTAAGGGCTGGGGGTGAAGACGTGAGAGAGACTGGCGAGGATCTCACTGAGGTCTGTGAGTTTGTAGGTGTTTCTGGGGTGTGGGGTAGAGACTCCCGCTGAAATCTGGGCGTAGTTGGAGAGTAGCTGGGACAGACAGGAGAGTCATGGGTGGCTGGGGGTGAGCTGCTGGATGATGGCAGTAAGAACATATGGTATATTATTGATGAATGAGGTGACTGTGAAGAATCTCCAGAGGAGGACACGGGAGAACACAATGACATGAGTGACTGTCCTGCTTGGTTAGGAAAGGGAAACGTAAAGTTGTGGAATTCTGTTGATGATGGATGTGAGAGTGGTGAAGCCCTGCGGGGTGATGTAGAGTACTTCCACATCCCTGGTGAGGAGCTGCCCCTTGGGTCTGAGTTTCTGGGAGGGGAGAGGGAGAAGCTGGGTGAGGCAGGCATGAATCTTGAGGAGTCAGGGCTGGGGGACCGCTCATATTCTCCCGAGACGTGTGAGTCTCTGGGGGACTCCTGGGTGCATGGGGCTGACTCCCGCAGGAACCTGGGGATGGCTGGAGAGTAACTGGGAGCCACAGGAGAGTCCCTGAGGCCTGGGGGTGAAGAGATGAAAGACACAGGGGTGGAGCACCGTGAGGCTCGTGAGTTTGTAGGTGATTCCCGGGTGTGGGGGGCTGACTCCAGCTGAAATCTGGGGTTGTTTGGAGAGTAGCTGGGAGACACAGGAGATCCCCCGAGAGCTGGGGGTGAGCTGCTGGGTGATGGCAGTAAGAACATGTGGTATATTATTGATGAACGTGGGGACTCTGAGGAATCCTCAGAGGAGGACACGGGAGAGCCCAATGGCTTCATTGATTGCCCATCACGGTGAGGACAGGGAAATGGGAGCTTGTGGGATTCTGGTGATGACAGAGGTGAGTGTGGTGAAGCCCTAGGGGATGGTGAATGGTAGCTCCGGATCCCTGGTGAGGAGCTTCCCCTGAAGCCTGAGTTTCTGAGAGGGGAGAGGGAGAAGCTGGGTGAGGCTCGCATGGACCTTGGGGAGTCCGTGCTGGGGGACCGTTCATAAGAAGAGCCGGACAAGACCCTACTGTTCTTAGGTGCAGACATGATTAGGAAACCTGCAGCTCCCAGGGGCCCCTACTAATTTTCTAACTCGCAGAAGGAAGGAGTGTGTGTGCGTGTGTGTGTGTGTGTGCGGTGTGAGGTATGTGCCCCTTAAGAAAATGGAAATCAACCAACCAATGAGACAGACAGACAGACAGACAGACAGACAGACAGAGATTCACTTGCCCAAGTGTTCTGTCCTGTCCTCTGAATCCGCTTCCAAGTCGCAAGACGCTGTGAGCTCCAAGTCAACGCAGAGTCCGCCAACCGCTCCGGCCGCTGATCCGCTCCGCGAAGATCTGAGTACAGGCCAGCCAGGGTGGGTTTAAATAGCCTCGGGCGCAGCCTAGCAGCGGAAAGGGCGGAGCTTCACTCCTCCTTTCCATCAGTCACCCCCAACTTTCCCAGGCTACACCTCGTAGGAAACTGTTCTCCTGCTTTGATTTCATGCGCCACCTTTGGGACAATCTAAGAACTTACAAGTTTTCTTGGCCAGATATATTAGGAATTGTATGCACTGAAACACTGAAAACCAACTAGTGGTTCTGTGGTTCCCACGTTGTGGTTTTGACACCAGCAGCATCCTTGCCACAATCAAACCCCGGAGATCCACAGATCTGCGGTGTAACAATACCTCCCCCTGATCCGGATGCATGGCAGTTTAAGAAGTCTTTCCGTGTAAGGGAAAAGACTTTGTAGAAAAGGTGGAGATATGCGTTGTATAAACATTCTTTTGCTCTGGAACCACGTAGAGACTTGGGAGCCAGTTGGGAGGAGCATTCGTTGGATGAGGGTGCTCGGGTTAGGAATATCAAGGTGTGGCTCCAGATAATCCAATCATCTAATTAAGATTCCAGTTATGCTCATCTGTTTTAAAATTCCGTTTGGGTAAATTCTTTTAGTCAGACTGAGAATGGCAAAGCCTCAACCCCAATTTCCAGGGAGGGTTGAGAGCCTCAGGTGGAGTTGATCACCAATAGCCTATGGTTTAACCCGTCATGCCTATAGAATGAGGTCTCCATAAAAACCCAAAAGGACTGGGTTCAGAGAGCTTGTGGATAACACTTCCTGGAAGGTAGTGCACCCCTCCCCACACGCCGGGCCCCGCATTTATTTCTGAACTTTTGGCAAAGTCCGCTAAAATACAACGGCAAATGTAAGTGTTTCCCTGCGTGCTGTGAGCTCTTCCAGCCAATGAATGCAACTAAATCTGGGAGTGGTGGCAACCTGATTTATAGCCAGTTGCTGAGAAGCACAGGTAAAACAACGTGGGGCTTCCCATTGTTATTAGTGTGGGAGGCCTGTCTGGCGGGACTCGGCCCTTTGGAATCTAAAGCTATGTCCCGGTAGATAGCGTCACCATTGAATTAGAAGACACACATATGTTGAGAATAATCTTTCTGGTCATTTGCTGCATGTCTTATTTACAATATGTAATCAAATTCTTTATCCTGGCCTTATGGCACCTGGGTTGAGAACCATGATTTGAACCAAACATTGGTCTGTCACGTTCTGAGTTTGAAACTTTATTTTGCCTTTAGCGTTTTGCTATTGCTCTTTCGTTTTCTTTTGTTTCGTTTCGTTTCTAAGTTCTGGGGTATATGTGCAGGATGTGCAGATTTGTTACTAAGGTAAACGTGTGCCATGGTGGTTCGCTGCACCTGTCAACCCATCACCTAGGTATTAAGCCCAGCATGCAGTAGCTGTTTTTCTTAACGCTCTGCCTCCCGAAAGGCCCCAGTGAGTGTTGTTCCCCTTCCTGTGTCCATGTGATCTCATTTTTCAGCTCTCATTATAAGTGAGAATGTGGCGTTTGGTTTTCTTTCCCTGGATTAGTTTGCTGAGCATAATGACCACACATCACCACTGTTTCTGTTTTTTAGTATAAAGAGTAGTATTTTATTGAATAAGATTTGCTCACAGAAAAATAAGCTTAAGTCTACAATGAATGCCAGACTCTACAGCAGAAAGCAATTTTCTCACTTTTCCACACACAATGGTTCCTACTAAGTGAAAAAACTTCATTCACAAATGTACTACTCTGTCTCAAAACATCTCACATAATCATGCACTGTACTAAAGCCATTAGATCAGTTCTTCAGTCAGGTTAAAGAAGTATCCCTCTAATAACTGACTTTTATAATGCTATCAATATCCACTCCCAATCAGTCTGCCATTGTTAATGGTGTACAGCATTACTGAATACAATGGAATTGATGACGCCCATATCCACGGACACACCGTGACTTACGGTGGTTTGATTTATGATTTTTCAACGTTATGATGGGATTATTGGAATATTAGATGCGTTTCTGAGTTACAGTGGGTTTATGAGTATGCGACCCTATAGTCCAGAAACAGCTGTATAAGGAAAAACAGGTGTACCTAATAAAAATATGCTTAGTGACTTGGGATAAACCAATAGATGTTCACAACTGATGGAGAGCCGTGAAAGAGAGATAGCGGTAAATAGTTACAATAACACAATTTTCCTGCACCTGTCGAGGATTTCTCCCAAAAAACGCAGAATGTGGGATGCACCTAAGGCATATGAAAGAGAGAGGGCAGAAGGAGTAAGAGAGAAATAGGAGGAAGGAAGGAAGGAAGGAAAGAAAGAAGGAAGGTAGGAAGGAAGGAAGGAAGGAAGGAAGGAAGGAAGGAAAGAAGGACGAAAGGAAGGAGAAAACACCCGGTGTTACTAAAACCCCCCAAAAAATGGTTTCCCCCTGTGGGTAAGCCTACAATGTGGATGAATCTTGAAAATATTGTGCTACGTGTTGTGTCAGTCATAACAGCTCACCTATTGTGCAATTCCGTTGATAGGAAATGTCCACAATATGGAAATCTATGCATATGGGATTGATCGCACTAGGTAGTTGCTACCTAGGGCTGAGGGTCAGGGAGAGGGTTTGAGACAGAATGAGGAGTGACTAATGTCTACAGGGTTTTTCTCTGGTCGGGGGTGATAAGACGTTCTACAATGGATTGCGAATTAAAATTGAATGTGCACCACCACAGGTATACTAAAAGCCACTCAATTCATGACTTTTAATGGGGGAATCTTCTGTGGCGCACTCTCATGGAGACCACGGCAGACATAGTGAGAGAGAAAAAGGTGAGTAAATATCTGAAACGGAGGCAGAAAGAGAGAGAATGAGAAGCCCTGTGAATGGAAGGGAGAGCGAAAAGGGAAAATGGTCCTATTTACAAATGACAGATGTGAAACCGGGGTTCACATCAACAGTGTCACTGCCAGGAAGGAGGGTCATGCTAGCCATGTCACCGGTAGTGTGGCCCGCAGGGACGCCGACCTGCTGGAGCGTCGTGCCAGCATGGGCTCTGGCAGCCACGTGGGCCAGCAGGAGGGTCCCGCTGCACAGCTGTGGGGTGAGGATAGACTGGGTGGTGATATCGCCCATTACAGGGGCCTCTTCTGCTGGCAAGAGTGTGACAGTAGCAAGTAGATGGACAAGCCTGCGTGTGAGGACGGAATGCAGGAGGGGCTCTTGTGCGGCTGGGTGTGGGGCCCTCACGGGAACCGTGGAGAAATGGCCAGGTAACTGCGTCATGTGGGCTAGTAGATTGGCCAGGGCTTCGAACTGAAGGACAATAACGGGGAGTAGCTGTCAGGCCCTGGGAGTGTCTGAGTGTAAGTGGAGATGGGTTTGGGGTCACTGAGGGATGCGTGGGAGCCATCCCTGTATAGGTACAGGTCATAGGGAGATAGTCTCGTGAGGCCTGTGAGTGTCTAGGGTTGTCCTGGGTGCCTGGGGCTGACTGTGGCAGAAATCTGGGGAAGGCTGGAGAGAAGCTGGGAGACCCAGGAGAGTCCCTGAAGGCAGGGGGTGAAGAGGTGAAAGAAATGGGGGAGGGTTGCAGTAAGGTCCGTGAGTTTGTAGGTGATTCCTGGGTGCGGGAAGCTGACTCCAGGTGAAATCTGGAGATGGTCGGAGTGTAGCTGAGAGAGACAGAAGAGTCCTTGAGGGCTGGGGGTGAGAACATGAGGGAGACTGGGGAGTAAGTCAGTGAAATTCGTGAGTTCGGTGGTGTATCGTGGGTGCCTGGAACTGACTCCAGCTGGAATCTAGCGAAGTTTTGAGAGTAGCTGAAAGAGACACAGGAGTCCCTGTGGGCTGAGGGCAAAGACCTGAGAGAGACCAGGGAGGACCTCAGTGAAGCCTGTGAGTCTGTAGGTGATTCCGGAGTGTGGGAGGCTGAGTGCCGCTGAAATCTGGGCGTGGTGGGAGAGTAGCTGGGACAGACAGGAGAGTCCCAGGGGGCTGGGGGTGAAGACATGACAGAGACTGGGGAGTAACTCAGCGAAACTGCTGAGTTTGGTGGTGATACCTGGGTGCCTGGAACTGACTCCCGCTGAAATCTGGGCATGGTTGGAGAGTAGCTGGGACACACAGGAGAGTCCCTGAGGGCTGGGGGTGAAGACATGAGAGAGACCGGGGAGTACCTCAGTGAAACTGGTGAGTTTGGTGGTGACTCCGGGGTGCCTGGGACTGACTCCAGCTGAAATGCGTGCGTGGTTGGAGAGTAGCTGGGACAGACAGGAGAGTCCCTGAGGGCTGGTGAAGACATGAGAGAGACTGGAGAGTAAGTGAGTGAAATTGGTGAGTTTGGTGGTGCTTCCTGGGTGCCTGGAACTGACTCCCGCTGAAGTGTGGGCGTGGTTGGAGAGTAGCTGGGACACACAGGAGAGTCCCTGAGGGTTGGAGATAAAGACGTGCTAGAGAGTGAGGAGTAACTGAGTGAAATTGGGGAGTTTGGTGGTGATTCCGGGGTGCCTGGAGCTGACTGCAGCTGAAATGTGGGCGTGGTTGGAGAGTAGCTGGGACAGACGGGAGAGTCCCTGAGGGATGGTGAAGACATGAGAGAGACTGGGGAGTAACGCAGTGAAATTGGTGAGTTTGGTGGTGATTTCTGGGTGCCTGCAACGGACTCCCGCTGAAGTGTGGGCGTGTTTGGAGAGTAGCTGGGACAGACAGGCGAGTCCCTGAGGGTTGGAGATAAAGACGTGCTAGAGACTGGGGAGTAACTCAGTGAAAGTGGTGGGCTTGGTGGTGATCCCCGGGTTCCTGGAACTGACCCGCGCTGAAATGTGGGCGTGGTTGGAGAGTAGCTGGGACAGACTGGAGGGTCCGTAAGGGCTGGGGGTGAAGACGTGAGAGAGACTGGCGAGGATCTCACTGAGGTCTGTGAGTTTGTAGGTGTTTCTGGGGTGTGGGGTAGAGACTCCCGCTGAAATCTGGGCGTAGTTGGAGAGTAGCTGGGACAGACAGGAGAGTCATGGGTGGCTGGGGGTGAGCTGCTGGATGATGGCAGTAAGAACATATGGTATATTATTGATGAATGAGGTGACTGTGAAGAATCTCCAGAGGAGGACACGGGAGAACACAATGACATGAGTGACTGTCCTGCTTGGTTAGGAAAGGGAAACGTAAAGTTGTGGAATTCTGTTGATGATGGATGTGAGAGTGGTGAAGCCCTGCGGGGTGATGTAGAGTACTTCCACATCCCTGGTGAGGAGCTGCCCCTTGGGTCTGAGTTTCTGGGAGGGGAGAGGGAGAAGCTGGGTGAGGCAGGCATGAATCTTGAGGAGTCAGGGCTGGGGGACCGCTCATATTCTCCCGAGACGTGTGAGTCTCTGGGGGACTCCTGGGTGCATGGGGCTGACTCCCGCAGGAACCTGGGGATGGCTGGAGAGTAACTGGGAGCCACAGGAGAGTCCCTGAGGCCTGGGGGTGAAGAGATGAAAGACACAGGGGTGGAGCACCGTGAGGCTCGTGAGTTTGTAGGTGATTCCCGGGTGTGGGGGGCTGACTCCAGCTGAAATCTGGGGTTGTTTGGAGAGTAGCTGGGAGACACAGGAGATCCCCCGAGAGCTGGGGGTGAGCTGCTGGGTGATGGCAGTAAGAACATGTGGTATATTATTGATGAACGTGGGGACTCTGAGGAATCCTCAGAGGAGGACACGGGAGAGCCCAATGGCTTCATTGATTGCCCATCACGGTGAGGACAGGGAAATGGGAGCTTGTGGGATTCTGGTGATGACAGAGGTGAGTGTGGTGAAGCCCTAGGGGATGGTGAATGGTAGCTCCGGATCCCTGGTGAGGAGCTTCCCCTGAAGCCTGAGTTTCTGAGAGGGGAGAGGGAGAAGCTGGGTGAGGCTCGCATGGACCTTGGGGAGTCCGTGCTGGGGGACCGTTCATAAGAAGAGCCGGACAAGACCCTACTGTTCTTAGGTGCAGACATGATTAGGAAACCTGCAGCTCCCAGGGGCCCCTACTAATTTTCTAACTCGCAGAAGGAAGGAGTGTGTGTGCGTGTGTGTGTGTGTGTGCGGTGTGAGGTATGTGCCCCTTAAGAAAATGGAAATCAACCAACCAATGAGACAGACAGACAGACAGACAGACAGACAGACAGAGATTCACTTGCCCAAGTGTTCTGTCCTGTCCTCTGAATCCGCTTCCAAGTCGCAAGACGCTGTGAGCTCCAAGTCAACGCAGAGTCCGCCAACCGCTCCGGCCGCTGATCCGCTCCGCGAAGATCTGAGTACAGGCCAGCCAGGGTGGGTTTAAATAGCCTCGGGCGCAGCCTAGCAGCGGAAAGGGCGGAGCTTCACTCCTCCTTTCCATCAGTCACCCCCAACTTTCCCAGGCTACACCTCGTAGGAAACTGTTCTCCTGCTTTGATTTCATGCGCCACCTTTGGGACAATCTAAGAACTTACAAGTTTTCTTGGCCAGATATATTAGGAATTGTATGCACTGAAACACTGAAAACCAACTAGTGGTTCTGTGGTTCCCACGTTGTGGTTTTGACACCAGCAGCATCCTTGCCACAATCAAACCCCGGAGATCCACAGATCTGCGGTGTAACAATACCTCCCCCTGATCCGGATGCATGGCAGTTTAAGAAGTCTTTCCGTGTAAGGGAAAAGACTTTGTAGAAAAGGTGGAGATATGCGTTGTATAAACATTCTTTTGCTCTGGAACCACGTAGAGACTTGGGAGCCAGTTGGGAGGAGCATTCGTTGGATGAGGGTGCTCGGGTTAGGAATATCAAGGTGTGGCTCCAGATAATCCAATCATCTAATTAAGATTCCAGTTATGCTCATCTGTTTTAAAATTCCGTTTGGGTAAATTCTTTTAGTCAGACTGAGAATGGCAAAGCCTCAACCCCAATTTCCAGGGAGGGTTGAGAGCCTCAGGTGGAGTTGATCACCAATAGCCTATGGTTTAACCCGTCATGCCTATAGAATGAGGTCTCCATAAAAACCCAAAAGGACTGGGTTCAGAGAGCTTGTGGATAACACTTCCTGGAAGGTAGTGCACCCCTCCCCACACGCCGGGCCCCGCATTTATTTCTGAACTTTTGGCAAAGTCCGCTAAAATACAACGGCAAATGTAAGTGTTTCCCTGCGTGCTGTGAGCTCTTCCAGCCAATGAATGCAACTAAATCTGGGAGTGGTGGCAACCTGATTTATAGCCAGTTGCTGAGAAGCACAGGTAAAACAACGTGGGGCTTCCCATTGTTATTAGTGTGGGAGGCCTGTCTGGCGGGACTCGGCCCTTTGGAATCTAAAGCTATGTCCCGGTAGATAGCGTCACCATTGAATTAGAAGACACACATATGTTGAGAATAATCTTTCTGGTCATTTGCTGCATGTCTTATTTACAATATGTAATCAAATTCTTTATCCTGGCCTTATGGCACCTGGGTTGAGAACCATGATTTGAACCAAACATTGGTCTGTCACGTTCTGAGTTTGAAACTTTATTTTGCCTTTAGCGTTTTGCTATTGCTCTTTCGTTTTCTTTTGTTTCGTTTCGTTTCTAAGTTCTGGGGTATATGTGCAGGATGTGCAGATTTGTTACTAAGGTAAACGTGTGCCATGGTGGTTCGCTGCACCTGTCAACCCATCACCTAGGTATTAAGCCCAGCATGCAGTAGCTGTTTTTCTTAACGCTCTGCCTCCCGAAAGGCCCCAGTGAGTGTTGTTCCCCTTCCTGTGTCCATGTGATCTCATTTTTCAGCTCTCATTATAAGTGAGAATGTGGCGTTTGGTTTTCTTTCCCTGGATTAGTTTGCTGAGCATAATGACCACACATCACCACTGTTTCTGTTTTTTAGTATAAAGAGTAGTATTTTATTGAATAAGATTTGCTCACAGAAAAATAAGCTTAAGTCTACAATGAATGCCAGACTCTACAGCAGAAAGCAATTTTCTCACTTTTCCACACACAATGGTTCCTACTAAGTGAAAAAACTTCATTCACAAATGTACTACTCTGTCTCAAAACATCTCACATAATCATGCACTGTACTAAAGCCATTAGATCAGTTCTTCAGTCAGGTTAAAGAAGTATCCCTCTAATAACTGACTTTTATAATGCTATCAATATCCACTCCCAATCAGTCTGCCATTGTTAATGGTGTACAGCATTACTGAATACAATGGAATTGATGACGCCCATATCCACGGACACACCGTGACTTACGGTGGTTTGATTTATGATTTTTCAACGTTATGATGGGATTATTGGAATATTAGATGCGTTTCTGAGTTACAGTGGGTTTATGAGTATGCGACCCTATAGTCCAGAAACAGCTGTATAAGGAAAAACAGGTGTACCTAATAAAAATATGCTTAGTGACTTGGGATAAACCAATAGATGTTCACAACTGATGGAGAGCCGTGAAAGAGAGATAGCGGTAAATAGTTACAATAACACAATTTTCCTGCACCTGTCGAGGATTTCTCCCAAAAAACGCAGAATGTGGGATGCACCTAAGGCATATGAAAGAGAGAGGGCAGAAGGAGTAAGAGAGAAATAGGAGGAAGGAAGGAAGGAAGGAAAGAAAGAAGGAAGGTAGGAAGGAAGGAAGGAAGGAAGGAAGGAAGGAAGGAAGGAAAGAAGGACGAAAGGAAGGAGAAAACACCCGGTGTTACTAAAACCCCCCAAAAAATGGTTTCCCCCTGTGGGTAAGCCTACAATGTGGATGAATCTTGAAAATATTGTGCTACGTGTTGTGTCAGTCATAACAGCTCACCTATTGTGCAATTCCGTTGATAGGAAATGTCCACAATATGGAAATCTATGCATATGGGATTGATCGCACTAGGTAGTTGCTACCTAGGGCTGAGGGTCAGGGAGAGGGTTTGAGACAGAATGAGGAGTGACTAATGTCTACAGGGTTTTTCTCTGGTCGGGGGTGATAAGACGTTCTACAATGGATTGCGAATTAAAATTGAATGTGCACCACCACAGGTATACTAAAAGCCACTCAATTCATGACTTTTAATGGGGGAATCTTCTGTGGCGCACTCTCATGGAGACCACGGCAGACATAGTGAGAGAGAAAAAGGTGAGTAAATATCTGAAACGGAGGCAGAAAGAGAGAGAATGAGAAGCCCTGTGAATGGAAGGGAGAGCGAAAAGGGAAAATGGTCCTATTTACAAATGACAGATGTGAAACCGGGGTTCACATCAACAGTGTCACTGCCAGGAAGGAGGGTCATGCTAGCCATGTCACCGGTAGTGTGGCCCGCAGGGACGCCGACCTGCTGGAGCGTCGTGCCAGCATGGGCTCTGGCAGCCACGTGGGCCAGCAGGAGGGTCCCGCTGCACAGCTGTGGGGTGAGGATAGACTGGGTGGTGATATCGCCCATTACAGGGGCCTCTTCTGCTGGCAAGAGTGTGACAGTAGCAAGTAGATGGACAAGCCTGCGTGTGAGGACGGAATGCAGGAGGGGCTCTTGTGCGGCTGGGTGTGGGGCCCTCACGGGAACCGTGGAGAAATGGCCAGGTAACTGCGTCATGTGGGCTAGTAGATTGGCCAGGGCTTCGAACTGAAGGACAATAACGGGGAGTAGCTGTCAGGCCCTGGGAGTGTCTGAGTGTAAGTGGAGATGGGTTTGGGGTCACTGAGGGATGCGTGGGAGCCATCCCTGTATAGGTACAGGTCATAGGGAGATAGTCTCGTGAGGCCTGTGAGTGTCTAGGGTTGTCCTGGGTGCCTGGGGCTGACTGTGGCAGAAATCTGGGGAAGGCTGGAGAGAAGCTGGGAGACCCAGGAGAGTCCCTGAAGGCAGGGGGTGAAGAGGTGAAAGAAATGGGGGAGGGTTGCAGTAAGGTCCGTGAGTTTGTAGGTGATTCCTGGGTGCGGGAAGCTGACTCCAGGTGAAATCTGGAGATGGTCGGAGTGTAGCTGAGAGAGACAGAAGAGTCCTTGAGGGCTGGGGGTGAGAACATGAGGGAGACTGGGGAGTAAGTCAGTGAAATTCGTGAGTTCGGTGGTGTATCGTGGGTGCCTGGAACTGACTCCAGCTGGAATCTAGCGAAGTTTTGAGAGTAGCTGAAAGAGACACAGGAGTCCCTGTGGGCTGAGGGCAAAGACCTGAGAGAGACCAGGGAGGACCTCAGTGAAGTCTGTGAGTCTGTAGGTGATTCCGGAGTGTGGGAGGCTGAGTGCCGCTGAAATCTGGGCGTGGTGGGAGAGTAGCTGGGACAGACAGGAGAGTCCCAGGGGGCTGGGGGTGAAGACATGACAGAGACTGGGGAGTAACTCAGCGAAACTGCTGAGTTTGGTGGTGATACCTGGGTGCCTGGAACTGACTCCCGCTGAAATCTGGGCATGGTTGGAGAGTAGCTGGGACACACAGGAGAGTCCCTGAGGGCTGGGGGTGAAGACATGAGAGAGACCGGGGAGTACCTCAGTGAAACTGGTGAGTTTGGTGGTGACTCCGCGGTGCCTGGGACTGACTCCAGCTGAAATGTGTGCGTGGTTGGAGAGTAGCTGGGACAGACAGGAGAGTCCCTGAGGGCTGGTGAAGACATGAGAGAGACTGGAGAGTAAGTGAGTGAAATTGGTGAGTTTGGTGGTGCTTCCTGGGTGCCTGGAACTGACTCCCGCTGAAGTGTGGGCGTGGTTGGAGAGTAGCTGGGACACACAGGAGAGTCCCTGAGGGTTGGAGATAAAGACGTGCTAGAGACTGGGGAGTAACTCAGTGAAAGTGTTGGGCTTGGTGGTGATCCCTGGGTTCCTGGAACTGACCCGCGCTGAAATGTGGGCGTGGTTGGAGAGTAGCTGGGACAGACTGGAGGGTCCGTAAGGGCTGGGGGTGAAGACGTGAGAGAGACTGGCGAGGATCTCACTGAGGTCTGTGAGTTTGTAGGTGTTTCTGGGGTGTGGGGTAGAGACCCCCGCTGAAATCTGGGCGTAGTTGGAGAGTAGCTGGGACAGACAGGAGAGTCATGGGTGGCTGGGGGTGAGCTGCTGGATGATGGCAGTAAGAACATATGGTATATTATTGATGAATGAGGTGACTGTGAAGAATCTCCAGAGGAGGACACGGGAGAACACAATGACATGAGTGACTGTCCTGCTTGGTTAGGAAAGGGAAACGTAAAGTTGTGGAATTCTGTTGATGATGGATGTGAGAGTGGTGAAGCCCTGCGGGGTGATGTAGAGTACTTCCACATCCCTGGTGAGGAGCTGCCCCTTGGGTCTGAGTTTCTGGGAGGGGAGAGGGAGAAGCTGGGTGAGGCAGGCATGAATCTTGAGGAGTCAGGGCTGGGGGACCGCTCATATTCTCCCGAGACGTGTGAGTCTCTGGGGGACTCCTGGGTGCATGGGGCTGACTCCCGCAGGAACCTGGGGATGGCTGGAGAGTAACTGGGAGCCACAGGAGAGTCCCTGAGGCCTGGGGGTGAAGAGATGAAAGACACAGGGGTGGAGCACCGTGAGGCTCGTGAGTTTGTAGGTGATTCCCGGGTGTGGGGGGCTGACTCCAGCTGAAATCTGGGGTTGTTTGGAGAGTAGCTGGGAGACACAGGAGATCCCCCGAGAGCTGGGGGTGAGCTGCTGGGTGATGGCAGTAAGAACATGTGGTATATTATTGATGAACGTGGGGACTCTGAGGAATCCTCAGAGGAGGACACGGGAGAGCCCAATGGCTTCATTGATTGCCCATCACGGTGAGGACAGGGAAATGGGAGCTTGTGGGATTCTGGTGATGACAGAGGTGAGTGTGGTGAAGCCCTAGGGGATGGTGAATGGTAGCTCCGGATCCCTGGTGAGGAGCTTCCCCTGAAGCCTGAGTTTCTGAGAGGGGAGAGGGAGAAGCTGGGTGAGGCTCGCATGGACCTTGGGGAGTCCGTGCTGGGGGACCGTTCATAGGAAGAGACGGACAAGACCCTACTGTTCTTAGGTGCAGACATGATTAGGAAACCTGCAGCTCCCAGGGGCCCCTACTAATTTTCTAACTCGCAGAAGGAAGGAGTGTGTGTGCGTGTGTGTGTGTGTGTGCGGTGTGAGGTATGTGCCCCTTAAGAAAATGGAAATCAACCAACCAATGAGACAGACAGACAGACAGACAGACAGACAGACAGACAGAGATTCACTTGCCCAAGTGTTCTGTCCTGTCCTCTGAATCCGCTTCCAAGTCGCAAGACGCTTTGAGCTCCAAGTCAACGCAGAGTCCGCCAACCGCTCCGGCCGCTGATCCGCTCCGCGAAGATCTGAGTACAGGCCAGCCAGGGTGGGTTTAAATAGCCTCGGGCGCAGCCTAGCAGCGGAAAGGGCGGAGCTTCACTCCTCCTTTCCATCAGTCACCCCCAACTTTCCCAGGCTACACCTCGTAGGAAACTGTTCTCCTGCTTTGATTTCATGCGCCACCTTTGGGACAATCTAAGAACTTACAAGTTTTCTTGGCCAGATATATTAGGAATTGTATGCACTGAAACACTGAAAACCAACTAGTGGTTCTGTGGTTCCCACGTTGTGGTTTTGACACCAGCAGCATCCTTGCCACAATCAAACCCCGGAGATCCACAGATCTGCGGTGTAACAATACCTCCCCCTGATCCGGATGCATGGCAGTTTAAGGAGTCTTTCCGTGTAAGGGAAAAGACTTCGAAGAAAAGGTGGAGATATGCGTTGTGTAAACATTCTTTTGCTCTGGAACCACGTAGAGACTTGGGAGCCAGTTGGGTGGAGCATTCGTTGGATGAGGGTGCTCGGGTTAGGAATATCAAGGTGTGGCTCCAGATAATCCAATCATCTAATTAAGATTCCAGTTATGCTCATCTGTTTTAAAATTCCGTTTGGGTAAATTCTTTTAGTCAGACTGAGAATGGCAAAGCCTCAACCCCAATTTCCAGGGAGGGTTGAGAGCCTCAGGTGGAGTTGATCACCAATAGCCTATGGTTTAACCCGTCATGCCTATAGAATGAGGTCTCCATAAAAACCCAAAAGGACTGGGTTCAGAGAGCTTGTGGATAACACTTCCTGGAAGGTAGTGCACCCCTCCCCACACGCCGGGCCCCGCATTTATTTCTGAACTTTTGGCAAAGTCCGCTAAAATACAACGGCAAATGTAAGTGTTTCCCTGCGTGCTGTGAGCTCTTCCAGCCAATGAATGCAACTAAATCTGGGAGTGGTGGCAACCTGATTTATAGCCAGTTGCTGAGAAGCACAGGTAAAACAACGTGGGGCTTCCCATTGTTATTAGTGTGGGAGGCCTGTCTGGCGGGACTCGGCCCTTTGGAATCTAAAGCTATGTCCCGGTAGATAGCGTCACCATTGAATTAGAAGACACACATATGTTGAGAATAATCTTTCTGGTCATTTGCTGCATGTCTTATTTACAATATGTAATCAAATTCTTTATCCTGGCCTTATGGCACCTGGGTTGAGAACCATGATTTGAACCAAACATTGGTCTGTCACGTTCTGAGTTTGAAACTTTATTTTGCCTTTAGCGTTTTGCTATTGCTCTTTCGTTTTCTTTTGTTTCGTTTCGTTTCTAAGTTCTGGGGTATATGTGCAGGATGTGCAGATTTGTTACTAAGGTAAACGTGTGCCATGGTGGTTCGCTGCACCTGTCAACTCATCACCTAGGTATTAAGCCCAGCATGCAGTAGCTGTTTTTCTTAACGCTCTGCCTCCCGAAAGGCCCCAGTGAGTGTTGTTCCCCTTCCTGTGTCCATGTGATCTCATTTTTCAGCTCTCATTATAAGTGAGAATGTGGCGTTTGGTTTTCTTTCCCTGGAATAGTTTGCTGAGCATAATGACCACACATCACCACTGTTTCTGTTTTTTAGTATAAAGAGTAGTATTTTATTGAATAAGATTTGCTCACAGAAAAATAAGCTTAAGTCTACAATGAATGCCAGACTCTACAGCAGAAAGCAATTTTCTCACTTTTCCACACACAATGGTTCCTACTAAGTGAAAAAACTTCATTCACAAATGTACTACTCTGTCTCAAAACATCTCACATAATCATGCACTGTACTAAAGCCATTAGATCAGTTCTTCAGTCAGGTTAAAGAAGTATCCCTCTAATAACTGACTTTTATAATGCTATCAATATCCACTCCCAATCAGTCTGCCATTGTTAATGGTGTACAGCATTACTGAATACAATGGAATTGATGACGCCCATATCCACGGACACACCGTGACTTACGGTGGTTTGATTTATGATTTTTCAACGTTATGATGGGATTATTGGAATATTAGATGCGTTTCTGAGTTACAGTGGGTTTATGAGTATGCGACCCTATAGTCCAGAAACAGCTGTATAAGGAAAAACAGGTGTACCTAATAAAAATATGCTTAGTGACTTGGGATAAACCAATAGATGTTCACAACTGATGGAGAGCCGTGAAAGAGAGATAGCGGTAAATAGTTACAATAACACAATTTTCACCAAATATGTGTTATATATACTGTAAATAAACTATCGAAACTACAGTAATTATATTTAATATACTGTACATAAAATATCAAAAATTAAACCAAATGTATATTATATACTCTAAATAAAATATCAAAAAGGATAGTAAATATATATTAAATTCTATGTAAAATATCAAAAACTACACCAAATACATATTATATAATTTACATAAAATATCAAAAGGACACCAAATATATATTATATACTGTACATAAAATATCAAAAATACAGTAAATATATTTCATATATTGTGCATATAATATTAACTAAATGTACACCAAATACATTTTATATGCTGTAAATAAAATATCAAAAATTACAGTAAATATATATTACACACCATATGTAAAATATCACAATCTACGCCAAATATATATTATATAATTTACATAAAATATCAAAAGGACACCAAATATATCTTATATACTGTACATAAAATATCAAAAATTACAGTAAATATATTTCATATACTGTAAATATAATATTAACTAAAAGTACACCAAATAAATTTTATATAGTGTGAATAAAATATCAAAAATTTCAGTGAATATATATTACATAATGTACATAAACTATCAAAAAGTACAGCAAATATGTGTTATATACTGTAAATAAACTATCAAAAACTACAGTAATTATATTAAATATACTGTACATAAAATATCAAAAATTACACCAAATGTATATTATATACTGTAAATAAAAAATCAGAAAGGACAGTAAATATATATCACACTCTATGTAAAATATCAAAAACTAAAAATATATATTATATAATTTACATAAAATATCAAAATGACACCAATTATATCTTATATACTGTACATAAAATCATCAAAAAGTACAGTAAATATATTTCATATATTGTACATATAATATTAACTAAAAGTACACCAAATACATTTTATATACTGTAAAAATGTATCAAAAAGTGCAGTAAATACGTATTACATACTGTACATAAAATATCAAAAAGTACACCAAATACGTGTTATATATACTGTAAATAAACTATCAAAAACTACAGTAATTATATTTAATATACTGTACATAAAATATCAAAAATTACAACAAATGTATATTATATACTCTAAATAAAATATCAAAAATTACAGTAAATATATATTACACACCCTATGTAAAATATCACAAACTACATCAAATATATATTATATAATTTACATAAAATATCAAAAGGTCACCAAATATACCTTATATACTGTACATAAAATATCAAAATATACAGTAAATATATTTCATATATTGTACATATAATACTAGCTAAAAGTACACCAAATACATTATACATATTGTAAATAAAATATCGAAAAGTACAGTAAATATATATTACATACAGTACATAAAATATCAAAAAGTACACCAAATATGTGTTATATATACTGTAAATAAAGTATGAAAAACTACAGTAATTATATTTAATATACTGTATGTAAAATATCAGAAATTACAACAAACGTATATTATATACTGTAAATAAAATATCAAACAGGACAGTAAATATATACTACACACGCTATGTAAAATATCAAAAACTACACCAAGTATATATTTTATAATTTACATAAAATATCAAAAGGACACCAAATATATCTTATATACTCAACATAAAACATCAAAAAGTACAGTAAATATATTTCATATATTGTGCATATAATATTAACTAAAAGTACACCAAATACATTTTATGTACTGTAAATAAAATATCGAAAAGTACAGTAAATATATATTACATACAGTACATAAAATATCAAAAAGTACACCAAATATGTGTTATGTATACTGTAAATAAACTATCAAAAACTACAGTAACTATATTTAATATACTGTACATAAAATATAAAAATTACACCAAATGTATAATATAGTGTAAATAAAATATCAAAAAGTACAGTAAATATATATTAAACACCATATGTAAAATATCACAATCTACACAAAATATATAATTTACATAAAATATCAAAAGGACACCAAATATATCTTATATACTGTATATAAAATATCAAAATGTTCAGTAAATATATTTCATATATTGTACAAATAATATTAACTAAAAGTACACCAAATACATTATATATATTGTAAATAAAATATCAAAAAGTACAGTAAATATATATTACATACAGTACATAAAATATCAAAAAGTACACCAAATATGTGTTATATATACTGTAAATAAACTATCAAAAACTACAGTAATTATATTTAATATACTGTATATAAAATATCAGAAATTACACCAAATGTATATTATATACTGTAAATAAAATATCAAACAGGACAGTAAATATATACTACACACCCTATGTAAAATATCAAAAACTACACCAAATATATATTATATAATTTACATAAAATATCAAAAGGACCCCAAATATATCTTATATACCGTACATAAAATATCAAAATGTACAGTAAATATATTTCATATATTGTACATATAATATTAACTAAAAGTACACCAAATACATTTTATATACTGTAAATAAAATATCAAAATGTACAGTAAATATACATTACATATTGTACATAATATATCAAAAAGTACACCAAATATGAGTTATATATACTGTAAATAAACTATCAAAATCTACAGTAATTATGTTTAATATACAGTGCATAAAATATCAAAAATTACACCAAAAGTATATTATATACTGTAAATAAAATATCAAAAATTACAGTAAATATATATTACATACTGTACATAAAATATCAAAAAGTACACCACGTATGTGTTATATATACTGTAAATATCAAAAACTACAGTAATTATATTCAATGTACGGTATATAAAATATCAGAAAATACACCAAATGTAAATTATGTGCTGTAAATAAAATCTCAAAAAGGACAGTAAATATATACTACACACCCTATGTAAAATATCAAAAACTACATCAAATATATATTATATAATTTACATAAAATATAAAAGGGACACCAAATATATCTTATATACTGTAGATAAAATATCAAAATGTACAGTAAATATATTTCATATATTGTGCATATAATATTAACTAAAAGTACACCAAATACATTTTATGTACTGTAAATAGAATATCAAAAAGTACAGTAAATATATATTACATACTGTACATAAAATATCAAAAAGTACACCAAATATGTGTTATATATACTGTAAATAAACTATGACAAACTACAGTAATTATATTTAATATACTGTACATAAAATATCAAAAATTACACCAAAAGTATGTTATTTACTGTAAATAAAATATCAAAAATACAGTAAATATATATTACACACCATATGTAAAATATCACAATCTACACAAAATATATATTATATAATTTACAAAAAATATCAAAAGGACACCAAATATATCTTATATACTGTACATAAAATATCAAAATGTACAGTAAATATATTTCATATATTGTACATATAATATAAACTAAAAGTACACCAAATACATTTTATATAGTGTAAATAAAATATCAAATAGTACAGTAAATATATATTACACACCATCTGTAAAATATCACAATCTACACCATATATATTATATAATTTACATAAAATATCAAAAGGACACCAAATATTTCTTATATACTGTACATCAAATATCAAAAAGTTCAGTAAATATATTTCTTATGTTGTACATATAATATTAACTAAAAGTACACCAAATACATTTTATATAGTGTAAATAAAATATCAAAAAGTACAGTAAATATATATTACACACCATATGTAAAATATCACAATATACAACAAGTATATATTATATAATTTACATAAAATATCAAAAGGACACAAAATATATCTTATATACTGTACATAAAATATCAAAATGTACAGTAAATATATTTCATATATTGTATATATAATATTAACTAAAAGTACACCTAATACATATTATATAGTGTAAATAAAATATCAAAAATTACAGTGAATATATATTACATACTGTATATAAATTATCAAAAAGTACACCAAATATGTGTTATATATAGTGTAAATAAACTATCAAAAACTACAGTAAATATATTTAATATACTGTATATTAAATATCAAAAATTACACCAAATGTATGTTATATATTGTATATAAAATATCAAAAAGGACAGTAAATATATACTGCACACCCTATGTAAAATATCAAAAACTACACCAAATATATATTATATAATTTACATAAAATATCAAAAATTACACCAAATATATATTATATACTGAAAATAAAATATCAAAAAGGAGAGTATACACGAAATGTATACTATATACCCTAAAAAAAATCTAAAATTACAGTAAATATATATTACACACTCCATGTAAAATATCAAAAACTACACCAAATATACATTACATAATTTACATAAAATATCAAAAGTACACCAAATAGATATTATATACTGTACATAAAATATCAAAGTGTACAGTACATATATTTCATATATTGTACATATAATATTAACTAAAAGTACACCAAATACATTTTATATACTGTAAATAAAATATCCAATAGTACAGTAAATATATATTACATACTGTACATAAAATATCAAAAAGTACACCAAATATGTGTTATATGTACTGTAAATAAAGTGTCAAAAACTACAGTAATTATATTTAATATACTGTACATAAAATGTCAAAAATTACACCAAATGTATATTATATACTGTAAATAATATATCAAAAAGTACAGTAAATATATATTATACACAGTACCGAAAATATCAAAAACTACACCAAATATATATCATATAATTTACAGAAAATATCAAAAGTACACCAAATACATATTATATACTCTACATAAAATATCAAAATGTACATTAAATATATTTCATATATTTTACATATATTATTAACTAAAAGTACACCAAATACATTTTATATAGTGTAAATAATATATCCAAAATACAGTAAATATATATTACCTACTGTACATAAAAGTATCAAAAAGTACAGCAAATATGTGTTATATATACTCTAAATAAACTATCAAAAACTACAGTAATTATATTTAATATACAGTACATAAAATATCAAAAATTATACAAAATGTATATTATATACTGTAAATAAAATATCAAAGTATAGTAAATATATATTACACAGTCTATGTAAAATATCAAAGACTACACCAAATATATATTATATAATTTATATAAAATATCAAATGTACACCAAATATATATTATATACTGTACATAAAATATCAAAAAGTACAGTAAATATATTTTATATATTGTATATATGATATTAACTACAAGTACACCAAATAAATTTTATATACTGTAAATTAAAAATCCAAAATTCAGTAAATATATATTACACAGTGTACATAAAATATCAAATTACACCAAATATGTGTTGTATATACTGTAAATAAAGTATCAAAAACGACAGTAATTATATTCAATATAGTGTACATAAAATATCAAAAATTACACCAAATGTATATTATATACTGTAAATAAAATATCAAAAAGTACAGTAAATATATTTTACACATTCTATGTAAAATATCAAAAACTACACTAAATATACATTATATAATTTACATAAAATATCAAAGTAGTACAAATATATATTCTATACTGTACATAAAATATCAAAAAGAACAGTAAATATATCGCAAATATTGTACATATAATATTAACAAAAAGTACATGAAATACATTTTATATACTGTAAATAAAATATCCAATAGTACAGTAAATATATATTACATACTGTACATAAAATATAAAAGTACACCAAATATGTGTTATATATACTGTAAATAAACTGTCAAAATCTACAGTAATTATATTTAATATACTGTACATAAAATGTCAAAAATTACACCAAATGTATATTATATACTGTAAATAAAATATCAAATAGTACAGTAAATATTTATTACACACTCTATGTAAAATATCAAAAACTACACCAAATATATGTTATATAATTTACATAAAATATCAAAAGTACACCAAATATATATTATATACTGTAGATAAAATATCAAAATGCACAGTAAATCTATTTCGTATATTGTACATATAATATAAACTGAAAGTACACCAAATACATTTTATATACTGTAAATAAAATATCCAAAAGCACAGTAAATAGATATTACATACTGTACATGAAATATCAAAAAGTACACCAAATATGTGTTATATATACTGTAAATAAACTATAAAAAACGACAGTAATTATATTTAATATACTGTACATAAAATATCAAAAATTACACTAAATGCATATTATATACTATAAATAAAATATCAAATAGTACAGTAAATATTTATTACACACTCTATGTAAAATATCAAAAACTACACCAAATATATGTTATATAATTTACATAAAATATCAAAAGCACACCAAATATATATTATATACTGTACATAAAATATCAAAAATTACACGAAATGTATACTATATACTGTAAAAAAAATCTAAAATTACAGTAATTATATATTACACACTCTATGTAAAATATCAAAAACTACGCCAAATATATATTGTATAATTTACGTAAAATATCAAATGTATAACAAATATATAGTATATACTGTACATAAAATATCAAAAGGTACAGTATATATATTGCAAATATTGTACATATAATATTACCTAAAAGTACACCAAATGCATTTTATATACTGTAAATAAAATATCCAAAAGTACAGTAAATATATCTCATATACTGTACATAAATTATCAAAAAGTACACCAAATACGTGTTATATATACTGTTAATAAACTATAAAAACTACAGTAATTATATTTAATATACTGTACATAAAATATCAAAAATTACACTAAATGCATATTATATACTGTAAATAAAATATCAAATAGTACAGTAAATATTTATTACACACTCTATGTAATTTATCAAAAACTACACCATATATATGTATATAATTTACATAAAATATCAAATGTACACCAAATATATATTAAATTCTGTACATAAAATATCAAAATGCACAGTAAATCTATTTCATATATTGTACATATAATATTAACTGAAAGTACACCAAATACATTTTATATACTGTAAATAAAATATCCATAATCACAGTAAATATATATTACATACTGTACATAAAATATCAAAAAGTACACCAAATATGTGTTATATATACTGTAAATAAACAATCAAAAAATACACTAATTATATTTAATATACTGTACATAAAATATCAAAAATTACACGAAATGTATACTATATACCGTAAAAAAAATCTAAAATTACAGTAAATATATATTACACACTCTATGTAAAATATCAAAAACTACGCCAAATATACATTACATAATTTACATAAAATATCAAAAGTACACCAAATACATATTATATACTGTACATAAAATATCAAAGTGTACAGTATATATATTTCATATATTGTACATATATTAACTAAAAGTACACCAAATACATTTTATATACTGTAAATAAAATATCCAATAGTACAGTAAATATATATTACATACTGTACATAAAATATAAAAGTACAACTAATATGTGTTATATATACTGTAAATAAACTGTCAAAAACTACAGTAATTATATTTAATATACTGTACATAAAATGTCAAAAATTACACCAAATGTATATTATATACTGTAAATAAAATATGAAATAGTACAGTAAATATTTATTACACACTCTATGTAAAATATCAAAAACTACACCAAATATATGTTATATAATTTACATAAAATATCAAAAGTACACCAAATATATATTATATACCGTACATAAAATATCTAAATGCACAGTAAATCTATTTCGTATATTGTACATATAATATAAACTGAAAGTACACCAAATACATTTTATATACTGTAAATAAAATATCCAAAAGCACAGTAAATAGATACTACATACTGTACATGAAATATCAAGAAGTACACCAAATATGTGTTATATATACTGTAAATGAACTATAAAAAACGACAGTAATTATATTTAATATACTGTACATAAAATATCAAAAATTACACTAAATGCATATTATATACTGTAAATAAAATATCAAATAGTACAGTAAATATTTATTACACACTCTATGTAAAATATCAAAAACTACACCAAATATATGTTATACAATTTACATAAAATATCAAAAGCACACCATATATATATTATATACTGTACATAAAATATCAAAAATTACACGAAATGTATACTATATACTGTAAAAAATATCTAAAATTACAGTAAATATATATTACACACTCTATGTAAAATATCAAAAACTACGACAAATATATATTGTATAATTTACGCAAAATATCAAAAGTATACCAAATATATAGTATATACTGTACATAAAATATCAAAAGGTACAGTATATATATTGCAAATATTGTACATATAATATTAACTAAAAGTACACCAAATGCATTTTATATACTGTAAATAAAATATCCAAAAGTACAGTAAATATATCTTACATACTGTACATAAAATATCAAAAAGTACACCAAATACGTGTTATATATACTGTTAATAAACTATAAAAAAAACAGTAATTATATTTAATATACTGTACATAAAATATCAAAAATTACACAAAATGCATATTATATACTGTAAATAAAATATCAAATAGTAGAGTAAATATTTATTACACACTCTATGTAAAATATCAAAAACTACACCAAATATATGTTATGTAATTTACATAAAATATCAAAAGTACACCAAATATATATTATATACTGTACATAATATATCAAAATGCACAGTAAAACTATTTCATATAGTGTACATATAATATTAACTGAAAGTACACCAAATACATTTTATATACTGTAAATAAAATATCCAAAAGCACAGTAAATATATACTACATAATGTACATAAAATATTAAAAAGTACACCAAATATGTGTTATATATACTGTAAATAAGCAATCAAAAAAACAGTAATTATATTTAATATACTGTACATAAAATATCAAAAATTACATGAAATGTATACTATGTACTGTTAAAAAAAATTTAAATTACATTAAATATATATTACACATTCTATTTAAAATATCAAAAACTACACCAAATATATATTATATAATTTACATACAATATCAAAAGGACACCAAATATATCTTATATACTGTACATAAAATATCAAAAAGTACAGTAAATATATTTCATATATTGTACATATAATATTAACTAAAAGTACACCAAATACATTTAATATACTGTAAATAAAATATCAACAAATACAGTAAATGTATATTACATACTGTACATAAAATATCAAAAAGTACACCAAATATGTGTTATATATACTGTAAATAAACAATCAAAAACTACAGTACTTATATTTAATATACTGTACATAAAATATCAAAAATTACACCAAATGTATATTATATACTGTAAATAAAATATCAAAAAGTACAGTAAATATTTACTACACACCCTAAGTAAAATATCAAAAACTACACCAAATATATATTATATAATTTACGTAAAATATCAGTAGGACACCAAATATATCTTATATACTGTATATAAAATATCAAAAAGTACAGTAAATACATTTCATATATTGTACATATAATATTAACTAAAAGTACACCAAATTCATTTTATATACTGTAAATAAAATATCAAAAGTACAGTAAATATATATTACATACTGTACATAAAATATCGAAAAGTACACCAAATATGTCTCATATATACTGTAAATAAACTATCAAAAACTACAGTAATTATATTTAATATACTGTACATAAAATATCAAAAATTAAACCAAATGTATATTATATACTGTAAATAAAACATCAAAAAGTACAGTTAATATATACTACACACCCTATGTAAAATATCAAAAACAACACCAAATATGTATTATATAATTAACATAAAATATCAAAAGGACACCAAATGTATCATATATACTGTACATAAAATATCAAAAAGTACAGTGAATATATATTATACACCCTATGTAAAATATCAAAAACTACACCAAATATATATTATATAATTTACATAAAATATCAAAAGGACACCAAATGTATCTTATATACTGTACATAAAATATCAAAAAGTTCAGTAAATATGTTTCATATGTTGTACATATAATATTAACTCAAAGTACAGCAAATACATTTTATATACTGTAAATAAAATATCAAAATGTTCAGTAAATATATATTACATACTGTACATAAAATATCAAAAAGTACACCAAATTTGTGTCATATATACTGTAAGTAAACTATCAAAAACTACAGTAATTATATATAATATACTGTAAGTTAAATATCAAAAATGACACCAAATGTATATTATATACTGTAAATAAAATATCAAAAAGGACAGTAAATATATATGACACAAACTATGTAAAATATCAAAAACTACACAAATATATATTATATAATTTACATAAAATATCAAAAGGACACCAAATATATCTTATATACTGTACATAAAATATCAAATATACAGTAAATATATTTCATATATTGTACATATAATATTAACTAAAAGTACACCAAATACATTTTATATACTGTAAATAAAATATCAAAAAGCACAGTAAATATATATTACATAATGTACATAAAGTATCAAAAAGTACACCAAATATGTGTTATATATACTGTAAATAAACTATCAAACACTACAGTAATTATATTTAATATACTGTACATAAAATATCAAAAATTACACCAAATGTATATTATATACTGTAAATAAAATATCAATAATGACAGTAAATATATATGACACACCCTATGTAAAATATCAAAAACTACACCAAATATATAATATGTAATTTACATAAAATATCAAAAGGACACCAAATATATCTTACATACTGTACATAAAATATCAAAGTGTACAGTAAATATATTTCATGTATTGTACATATAATATTAACTAAAATTACACCAAATACATTTTATATACTGTAAATAAATATCAAAAAGTACAGTAAATATATATTACATAGTCTACATAAAATATCAAAAAGTACACCAAATATGTGTTATATATACTGTAAATATACTATGAAAAACTACAGTAATTATATTTAATATACTGTACATAATATATCAAAAATAACACCAAATGTATATTATATACTGTAAATAAAATATCAAAAAGGCCAGTAAATATATATTACACTCTATGTAAAATATCAAAAACTAAAAATATATATTATATAATTTACATAAAATATTAAAAGGACACCAAATACGTATTATATACTACACATAAAATATCAAAAAGTACAGTAAATATATTTCATATATTGTACGTATAATATTAACTAAAAGTACACCAAATACATTTTATATAGTGTAAATAAAATATCAAAAATTACAGTAAATATATATTACATACTGTACATAAAATATCAAAAAGTACACCAACTATGTGTTATATATACTGTAAATAAACTATCAAAAACTACAGTAATTATATTTAATATACTGTACATAAAATATCAAAAATTACACCAAAGGTATATTATTTACTTTAAATAAAATATCAAAAAGTACAGTAAATATATATTACACACACTATGTAAAATATCACAAACTACACCAAATATATATTATATAAATTACATGAAATATCAAAAGGACACCAAATATACCTAATATACTGTACATAAAATATCAAAATGTACAGTAAATATATTAGATATATTGTACATATAATATTAACTAAAAGTAAACCACATATATTTTATATACTGTAAATAAAATACCAAAAAGTACAATAAATATATACTACATACTGTACATAAAATATCAAAAAGTACACCAAATATGTGTTATATATACTGTAAATAAACTATCAAAATCTACAGTAATTATATTTAATATACTGTACATAAAATATCAGTAATGACTCCGAAAGTATATTATATACTGTAAATAAAATATCAAATAGTACAGTAAATATATATTACACACCCTATGTAAAATATCAAAAACTACACCAAATATATATAATATAATTTACCTAAAACCTCAAAAGGACACCAAATATATCTTATATACTGTACATAAAATATCAAAAAGTACAGTAAATATATTTCATATATTGTATATATAATATTAACTAAAGCTACACCAAATATATTTTATATACTGTAAATAAAATATCAAAAACTACAGTAAATATATATTACATACTGTACATAAAATATCAAAAAGTACACCAAATATGTGTTATATATAGTGTAAAGAAACTATCAAAAACTACAGTAATTATATTTAATATACTGTATGTAAAATATCACAAATTACACCAAATGTATATTATATACTCTAAATAAAAGATGAAAAAGGACAGTAAATATATATTACACTCAGTGTGAAATATCAAAAACTACACCAAATATACATTATATAATTTACATAAAATATCAAAAGGACACCAAATATATATTATATACTGTACATAAAATATCAAAAAGTACAGCAAATATATTTCATACATTGTACATATAATATTAGCTAAATGTACACCAAATATATTTTATATAGAGTAAATAAAATATCAAAAAGTACAGTAAATATATATTACATACTGTACATAAAATATCAAAAAGGTCACCAAATATGTGTTACATATACTGTAAATAAACTATCAACAAATGCAGTAATTATATTTAATATAATGTACATAAAATATCAAAAATTACACCAAATGTATATTAGATACTGTAAATAAAATATCAAAAAGAACAGTAAATATATATGACACACCCTATGTAAAATATCAAAAACTACACCAAATATATATTATATAATTTACATAAAATATCAAAAGGACACCAAATATATCTTATATACTGTACATAAAATATCAAAATGTACAGTAAATATGTTTCATATATTGCACATATAATATTAAATAAATGTACACCAAATACATATTATATACTGTAAATAAAATTTGAAAATGTACAGTAAATATATAATACATACTGTACATAAAATATCAAAAAGTACACCAAATATGTGTTATATATACTGTAAATAAACTATGAAAAACTACAATAATTATATTTCATATACTGTACATAAAATATCAAAAATTACACCAAATGTATATTATATACTGAAAAGAAAATATCGAAAATACAGTAAATATATATTACACACCCTATGTAAAATATCAAAAACTACACCAAATATATATTATATAATTTACATAAAATATCAAAATGCCACCAAACATATCTTATATACTGTACATAAAATATCAAAAATACAGTAAATATGTTTCATATATTGTACATATAATACTAACTAAAAGTACACCAAATATATTTTATATACTGTAAATAAAATTTCAAAAATTTCAGTAAATATATATTACGTACTGTACATAAAATATCAAAAAGTACACCAAATATGTGTTATATATACTGTAAATAAACTATCAAAAACTACAATAATTATATTTCATATACTGTACATAAAATATCAAAAATTACACCAAATGTATATTATATACTGTAAAGAAAATATCGAAAATACAGTAAATATATATTACACACCCTATGTAAAATATCAAAAACTACACCAAATATATATTATATAATTTACATAAAATATCAAAAGGCCACCAAACATATCTTATATACTGTACATAAATTATCAAAAATACAGTAAATATGTTTCATATATTGTACATATAATACTAACTAAAAGTACACCAAATATATTTTATATACTGTAAATAAAATTTCAAAAATTGCAGTAAATATATATTACGTACTGTACATAAAATATCAAAAAGTACACAAAATATGTGTTATATATACTGTAAATAAACTATCAAAAACTACAATAATTATATTTAATATACTGTACATAAAATATCAAAAATTACACCAAATGTATATTATACACAGTAAATAAAATATCGAAAATGACAATAAATATATACTACACACCCTATGTAAAATATCAAAAACTACACCAAATATATATTATATAATTTGCATAAAATATCAAAAGGACACCAAATATATCTTATATACTGTACATAAAATATCAAAAATTACAGTAAATATATTTCATATATTGAACATATAATATTAACTAAAAGTACACCAAATACATTTTATATACTGTAAATAAAATATCAAAAAGTACAGTAAATACATATTACATACTGTACATAATATATCAAAAAGTACACCAAATATGTGTTATATATACTGTAAATAAACTATCAAAAACTACAGTAATTATATTTAATATACTGTACATAAAATATCAAAAATGCCATCGAATGTATATTATATACTCTAAATAAAATATCAAATAGTACAGTAAATATATATTACACACCCTATGTAAAATATCAAAAACTACACAAAATATATATTATATAATTTACAAAAAAATATCAAAAGGCCACCAAATATATCTTATATACTGTACATAAAATATCAAAAAGTACGGTAAATATATTTCATATATTGTACATATGATATTAACTAAAATTACACCAAATATATTTTATATACTGTAAATAAAATATCAAAAATTACAGTAAATATATATTACATACTGTACATAAAACATCAAAAAGTACACCAAATATTTGTTATATATAGTGTAAAGAAACTATCAAAAACTATAGTAATTATATTTAAAATACTGTATGTAAAATATCACAAATTACACCAAATGTATATTATATACTCTAAATAGAAGATGAAAAAGGACAGTAAATATATATTACACTCTGTGTGAAATATCAAAAACTACACCAAATATATATTATATAATTTACATAAAATATCAAAAGGACACCAAATATATCTTATATACTGTAGTGTGGGCGTGTTTGGAGAGTAGCTGGGACAGACAGGCGAGTCCCTGAGGGTTGGAGATAAAGACGTGCTAGAGACTGGGGAGTAACTCAGTGAAAGTGGTGGGCTTGGTGGTGATCCCTGGGTTCCTGGAACTGACCCGCGCTGAAATGTGGGCGTGGTTGGAGAGTAGCTGGGACAGACTGGAGGGTCCGTAAGGGCTGGGGGTGAAGACGTGAGAGAGACTGGCGAGGATCTCACTGAGGTCTGTGAGTTTGTAGGTGTTTCTGGGGTGTGGGGTAGAGACTCCCGCTGAAATCTGGGCGTAGTTGGAGAGTAGCTGGGACAGACAGGAGAGTCATGGGTGGCTGGGGGTGAGCTGCTGGATGATGGCAGTAAGAACATATGGTATATTATTGATGAATGAGGTGACTGTGAAGAATCTCCAGAGGAGGACACGGGAGAACACAATGACATGAGTGACTGTCCTGCTTGGTTAGGAAAGGGAAACGTAAAGTTGTGGAATTCTGTTGATGATGGATGTGAGAGTGGTGAAGCCCTGCGGGGTGATGTAGAGTACTTCCACATCCCTGGTGAGGAGCTGCCCCTTGGGTCTGAGTTTCTGGGAGGGGAGAGGGAGAAGCTGGGTGAGGCAGGCATGAATCTTGAGGAGTCAGGGCTGGGGGACCGCTCATATTCTCCCGAGACGTGTGAGTCTCTGGGGGACTCCTGGGTGCATGGGGCTGACTCCCGCAGGAACCTGGGGATGGCTGGAGAGTAACTGGGAGCCACAGGAGAGTCCCTGAGGCCTGGGGGTGAAGAGATGAAAGACACAGGGGTGGAGCACCGTGAGGCTCGTGAATTTGTAGGTGATTCCCGGGTGTGGGGGCTGACTCCAGCTGAAATCTGGGGTTGTTTGGAGAGTAGCTGGGAGACACAGGAGATCCCCCGAGAGCTGGGGGTGAGCTGCTGGGTGATGGCAGTAAGAACATGTGGTATATTATTGATGAACGTGGGGACTCTGAGGAATCCTCAGAGGAGGACACGGGAGAGCCCAATGGCTTCATTGATTGCCCATCACGGTGAGGACAGGGAAATGGGAGCTTGTGGGATTCTGGTGATGACAGAGGTGAGTGTGGTGAAGCCCTAGGGGATGGTGAATGGTAGCTCCGGATCCCTGGTGAGGAGCTTCCCCTGAAGCCTGAGTTTCTGAGAGGGGAGAGGGAGAAGCTGGGTGAGGCTCGCATGGACCTTGGGGAGTCCGTGCTGGGGGACCGTTCATAAGAAGAGCTGGACAAGACCCTACCGTTCTTAGGTGCAGACATGATTAGGAAACCTGCAGCTCCCAGGGGCCCCTACTAATTTTCTAACTCGCAGAAGGAAGGAGTGTGTGTGCGTGTGTGTGTGTGTGTGCGGTGTGAGGTATGTGCCCCTTAAGAAAATGGAAATCAACCAACCAATGAGACAGACAGACAGACAGACAGACAGACAGACAGAGATTCACTTGCCCAAGTGTTCTGTCCTGTCCTCTGAATCCGCTTCCAAGTCGCAAGACGCTTTGAGCTCCAAGTCAACGCAGAGTCCGCCAACCGCTCCGGCCGCTGATCCGCTCCGCGAAGATCTGAGTACAGGCCAGCCAGGGTGGGTTTAAATGGCTTCGGGCGCAGCCTAGCAGCGGAAAGGGCGGAGCTTCACTCCTCCTTTCCATCAGTCACCCCCAACTTTCCCAGGCTACACCTCGTAGGAAACTGTTCTCCTGCTTTGATTTCATGCGCCACCTTTGGGACAATCTAAGAACTTACAAGTTTTCTTGGCCAGATATATTAGGAATTGTATGCACTGAAACACTGAAAACCAACTAGTGGTTCTGTGGTTCCCACGTTGTGGTTTTGACACCAGCAGCATCCTTGCCACAATCAAACCCCGGAGATCCACAGATCTGCGGTGTAACAATACCTCCCCCTGATCCGGATGCATGGCAGTTTAAGGAGTCTTTCCGTGTAAGGGAAAAGACTTTGTAGAAAAGGTGGAGATATGCGTTGTATAAACATTCTTTTGCTCTGGAACCACGTAGAGACTTGGGAGCCAGTTGGGAGGAGCATTCGTTGGATGAGGGTGCTCGGGTTAGGAATATCAAGGTGTGGCTCCAGATAATCCAATCATCTAATTAAGATTCCAGTTATGCTCATCTGTTTTAAAATTCCGTTTGGGTAAATTCTTTTAGTCAGACTGAGAATGGCAAAGCCTCAACCCCAATTTCCAGGGAGGGTTGAGAGCCTCAGGTGGAGTTGATCACCAATAGCCTATGGTTTAACCCGTCATGCCTATAGAATGAGGTCTCCATAAAAACCCAAAAGGACTGGGTTCAGAGAGCTTGTGGATAACACTTCCTGGAAGGTAGTGCACCCCTCCCCACACGCCGGGCCCCGCATTTATTTCTGAACTTTTTGCAAAGTCCGCTAAAATACAACGGCAAATGTAAGTGTTTCCCTGCGTGCTGTGAGCTCTTCCAGCCAATGAATGCAACTAAATCTGGGAGTGGTGGCAACCTGATTTATAGCCAGTTGCTGAGAAGCACAGGTAAAACAACGTGGGGCTTCCCATTGTTATTAGTGTGGGAGGCCTGTCTGGCGGGACTCGGCCCTTTGGAATCTAAAGCTATGTCCCGGTAGATAGCGTCACCATTGAATTAGAAGACACACATATGTTGAGAATAATCTTTCTGGTCATTTGCTGCATGTCTTATTTACAATATGTAATCAAATTCTTTATCCTGGCCTTATGGCACCTGGGTTGAGAACCATGATTTGAACCAAACATTGGTCTGTCACGTTCTGAGTTTGAAACTTTATTTTGCCTTTAGCGTTTTGCTATTGCTCTTTCGTTTTCTTTTGTTTCGTTTCGTTTCTAAGTTCTGGGGTATATGTGCAGGATGTGCAGATTTGTTACTAAGGTAAACGTGTGCCATGGTGGTTCGCTGCACCTGTCAACCCATCACCTAGGTATTAAGCCCAGCATGCAGTAGCTGTTTTTCTTAACGCTCTGCCTCCCGAAAGGCCCCAGTGAGTGTTGTTCCCCTTCCTGTGTCCATGTGATCTCATTTTTCAGCTCTCATTATAAGTGAGAATGTGGCGTTTGGTTTTCTTTCCCTGGATTAGTTTGCTGAGCATAATGACCACACATCACCACTGTTTCTGTTTTTTAGTATAAAGAGTAGTATTTTATTGAATAAGATTTGCTCACAGAAAAATAAGCTTAAGTCTACAATGAATGCCAGACTCTACAGCAGAAAGCAATTTTCTCACTTTTCCACACACAATGGTTCCTACTAAGTGAAAAAACTTCATTCACAAATGTACTACTCTGTCTCAAAACATCTCACATAATCATGCACTGTACTAAAGCCATTAGATCAGTTCTTCAGTCAGGTTAAAGAAGTATCCCTCTAATAACTGACTTTTATAATGCTATCAATATCCACTCCCAATCAGTCTGCCATTGTTAATGGTGTACAGCATTACTGAATACAATGGAATTGATGACGCCCATATCCACGGACACACCGTGACTTACGGTGGTTTGATTTATGATTTTTCAACGTTATGATGGGATTATTGGAATATTAGATGCGTTTCTGAGTTACAGTGGGTTTATGAGTATGCGACCCTATAGTCCAGAAACAGCTGTATAAGGAAAAACAGGTGTACCTAATAAAAATATGCTTAGTGACTTGGGATAAACCAATAGATGTTCACAACTGATGGAGAGCCGTGAAAGAGAGATAGCGGTAAATAGTTACAATAACACAATTTTCCTGCACCTGTCGAGGATTTCTCCCAAAAAACGCAGAATGTGGGATGCACCTAAGGCATATGAAAGAGAGAGGGCAGAAGGAGTAAGAGAGAAATAGGAGGAAGGAAGGAAGGAAGGAAAGAAAGAAGGAAGGTAGGAAGGAAGGAAGGAAGGAAGGAAGGAAGGAAGGAAGGAAGGAAAGAAGGACGAAAGGAAGGAGAAAACACCCGGTGTTACTAAAACCCCCCAAAAAATGGTTTCCCCCTGTGGGTAAGCCTACAATGTGGATGAATCTTGAAAATATTGTGCTACGTGTTGTGTCAGTCATAACAGCTCACCTATTGTGCAATTCCGTTGATAGGAAATGTCCACAATATGGAAATCTATGCATATGGGATTGATCGCACTAGGTAGTTGCTACCTAGGGCTGAGGGTCAGGGAGAGGGTTTGAGACAGAATGAGGAGTGACTAATGTCTACAGGGTTTTTCTCTGGTCGGGGGTGATAAGACGTTCTACAATGGATTGCGAATTAAAATTGAATGTGCACCACCACAGGTATACTAAAAGCCACTCAATTCATGACTTTTAATGGGGGAATCTTCTGTGGCGCACTCTCATGGAGACCACGGCAGACATAGTGAGAGAGAAAAAGGTGAGTAAATATCTGAAACGGAGGCAGAAAGAGAGAGAATGAGAAGCCCTGTGAATGGAAGGGAGAGCGAAAAGGGAAAATGGTCCTATTTACAAATGACAGATGTGAAACCGGGGTTCACATCAACAGTGTCACTGCCAGGAAGGAGGGTCATGCTAGCCATGTCACCGGTAGTGTGGCCCGCAGGGACGCCGACCTGCTGGAGCGTCGTGCCAGCATGGGCTCTGGCAGCCACGTGGGCCAGCAGGAGGGTCCCGCTGCACAGCTGTGGGGTGAGGATAGACTGGGTGGTGATATCGCCCATTACAGGGGCCTCTTCTGCTGGCAAGAGTGTGACAGTAGCAAGTAGATGGACAAGCCTGCGTGTGAGGACGGAATGCAGGAGGGGCTCTTGTGCGGCTGGGTGTGGGGCCCTCACGGGAACCGTGGAGAAATGGCCAGGTAACTGCGTCATGTGGGCTAGTAGATTGGCCAGGGCTTCGAACTGAAGGACAATAACGGGGAGTAGCTGTCAGGCCCTGGGAGTGTCTGAGTGTAAGTGGAGATGGGTTTGGGGTCACTGAGGGATGCGTGGGAGCCATCCCTGTATAGGTACAGGTCATAGGGAGATAGTCTCGTGAGGCCTGTGAGTGTCTAGGGTTGTCCTGGGTGCCTGGGGCTGACTGTGGCAGAAATCTGGGGAAGGCTGGAGAGAAGCTGGGAGACCCAGGAGAGTCCCTGAAGGCAGGGGGTGAAGAGGTGAAAGAAATGGGGGAGGGTTGCAGTAAGGTCCGTGAGTTTGTAGGTGATTCCTGGGTGCGGGAAGCTGACTCCAGGTGAAATCTGGAGATGGTCGGAGTGTAGCTGAGAGAGACAGAAGAGTCCTTGAGGGCTGGGGGTGAGAACATGAGGGAGACTGGGGAGTAAGTCAGTGAAATTCGTGAGTTCGGTGGTGTATCGTGGGTGCCTGGAACTGACTCCAGCTGGAATCTAGCGAAGTTTTGAGAGTAGCTGAAAGAGACACAGGAGTCCCTGTGGGCTGAGGGCAAAGACCTGAGAGAGACCAGGGAGGACCTCAGTGAAGCCTGTGAGTCTGTAGGTGATTCCGGAGTGTGGGAGGCTGAGTGCCGCTGAAATCTGGGCGTGGTGGGAGAGTAGCTGGGACAGACAGGAGAGTCCCAGGGGGCTGGGGGTGAAGACATGACAGAGACTGGGGAGTAACTCAGCGAAACTGCTGAGTTTGGTGGTGATACCTGGGTGCCTGGAACTGACTCCCGCTGAAATCTGGGCATGGTTGGAGAGTAGCTGGGACACACAGGAGAGTCCCTGAGGGCTGGGGGTGAAGACATGAGAGAGACCGGGGAGTACCTCAGTGAAACTGGTGAGTTTGGTGGTGACTCCGGGGTGCCTGGGACTGACTCCAGCTGAAATGCGTGCGTGGTTGGAGAGTAGCTGGGACAGACAGGAGAGTCCCTGAGGGCTGGTGAAGACATGAGAGAGACTGGAGAGTAAGTGAGTGAAATTGGTGAGTTTGGTGGTGCTTCCTGGGTGCCTGGAACTGACTCCCGCTGAAGTGTGGGCGTGGTTGGAGAGTAGCTGGGACACACAGGAGAGTCCCTGAGGGTTGGAGATAAAGACGTGCTAGAGAGTGAGGAGTAACTGAGTGAAATTGGGGAGTTTGGTGGTGATTCCGGGGTGCCTGGAGCTGACTGCAGCTGAAATGTGGGCGTGGTTGGAGAGTAGCTGGGACAGACGGGAGAGTCCCTGAGGGATGGTGAAGACATGAGAGAGACTGGAGAGTAACGCAGTGAAATTGGTGAGTTTGGTGGTGATTTCTGGGTGCCTGCAACGGACTCCCGCTGAAGTGTGGGCGTGTTTGGAGAGTAGCTGGGACAGACAGGCGAGTCCCTGAGGGTTGGAGATAAAGACGTGCTAGAGACTGGGGAGTAACTCAGTGAAAGTGGTGGGCTTGGTGGTGATCCCCGGGTTCCTGGAACTGACCCGCGCTGAAATGTGGGCGTGGTTGGAGAGTAGCTGGGACAGACTGGAGGGTCCGTAAGGGCTGGGGGTGAAGACGTGAGAGAGACTGGCGAGGATCTCACTGAGGTCTGTGAGTTTGTAGGTGTTTCTGGGGTGTGGGGTAGAGACTCCCGCTGAAATCTGGGCGTAGTTGGAGAGTAGCTGGGACAGACAGGAGAGTCATGGGTGGCTGGGGGTGAGCTGCTGGATGATGGCAGTAAGAACATATGGTATATTATTGATGAATGAGGTGACTGTGAAGAATCTCCAGAGGAGGACACGGGAGAACACAATGACATGAGTGACTGTCCTGCTTGGTTAGGAAAGGGAAACGTAAAGTTGTGGAATTCTGTTGATGATGGATGTGAGAGTGGTGAAGCCCTGCGGGGTGATGTAGAGTACTTCCACATCCCTGGTGAGGAGCTGCCCCTTGGGTCTGAGTTTCTGGGAGGGGAGAGGGAGAAGCTGGGTGAGGCAGGCATGAATCTTGAGGAGTCAGGGCTGGGGGACCGCTCATATTCTCCCGAGACGTGTGAGTCTCTGGGGGACTCCTGGGTGCATGGGGCTGACTCCCGCAGGAACCTGGGGATGGCTGGAGAGTAACTGGGAGCCACAGGAGAGTCCCTGAGGCCTGGGGGTGAAGAGATGAAAGACACAGGGGTGGAGCACCGTGAGGCTCGTGAGTTTGTAGGTGATTCCCGGGTGTGGGGGGCTGACTCCAGCTGAAATCTGGGGTTGTTTGGAGAGTAGCTGGGAGACACAGGAGATTCCCCGAGAGCTGGGGGTGAGCTGCTGGGTGATGGCAGTAAGAACATGTGGTATATTATTGATGAACGTGGGGACTCTGAGGAATCCTCAGAGGAGGACACGGGAGAGCCCAATGGCTTCATTGATTGCCCATCACGGTGAGGACAGGGAAATGGGAGCTTGTGGGATTCTGGTGATGACAGAGGTGAGTGTGGTGAAGCCCTAGGGGATGGTGAATGGTAGCTCCGGATCCCTGGTGAGGAGCTTCCCCTGAAGCCTGAGTTTCTGAGAGGGGAGAGGGAGAAGCTGGGTGAGGCTCGCATGGACCTTGGGGAGTCCGTGCTGGGGGACCGTTCATAAGAAGAGCCGGACAAGACCCTACTGTTCTTAGGTGCAGACATGATTAGGAAACCTGCAGCTCCCAGGGGCCCCTACTAATTTTCTAACTCGCAGAAGGAAGGAGTGTGTGTGCGTGTGTGTGTGTGTGTGCGGTGTGAGGTATGTGCCCCTTAAGAAAATGGAAATCAACCAACCAATGAGACAGACAGACAGACAGACAGACAGACAGACAGAGATTCACTTGCCCAAGTGTTCTGTCCTGTCCTCTGAATCCGCTTCCAAGTCGCAAGACGCTGTGAGCTCCAAGTCAACGCAGAGTCCGCCAACCGCTCCGGCCGCTGATCCGCTCCGCGAAGATCTGAGTACAGGCCAGCCAGGGTGGGTTTAAATAGCCTCGGGCGCAGCCTAGCAGCGGAAAGGGCGGAGCTTCACTCCTCCTTTCCATCAGTCACCCCCAACTTTCCCAGGCTACACCTCGTAGGAAACTGTTCTCCTGCTTTGATTTCATGCGCCACCTTTGGGACAATCTAAGAACTTACAAGTTTTCTTGGCCAGATATATTAGGAATTGTATGCACTGAAACACTGAAAACCAACTAGTGGTTCTGTGGTTCCCACGTTGTGGTTTTGACACCAGCAGCATCCTTGCCACAATCAAACCCCGGAGATCCACAGATCTGCGGTGTAACAATACCTCCCCCTGATCCGGATGCATGGCAGTTTAAGAAGTCTTTCCGTGTAAGGGAAAAGACTTTGTAGAAAAGGTAGAGATATGCGTTGTATAAACATTCTTTTGCTCTGGAACCACGTAGAGACTTGGGAGCCAGTTGGGAGGAGCATTCGTTGGATGAGGGTGCTCGGGTTAGGAATATCAAGGTGTGGCTCCAGATAATCCAATCATCTAATTAAGATTCCAGTTATGCTCATCTGTTTTAAAATTCCGTTTGGGTAAATTCTTTTAGTCAGACTGAGAATGGCAAAGCCTCAACCCCAATTTCCAGGGAGGGTTGAGAGCCTCAGGTGGAGTTGATCACCAATAGCCTATGGTTTAACCCGTCATGCCTATAGAATGAGGTCTCCATAAAAACCCAAAAGGACTGGGTTCAGAGAGCTTGTGGATAACACTTCCTGGAAGGTAGTGCACCCCTCCCCACACGCCGGGCCCCGCATTTATTTCTGAACTTTTTGCAAAGTCCGCTAAAATACAACGGCAAATGTAAGTGTTTCCCTGCGTGCTGTGAGCTCTTCCAGCCAATGAATGCAACTAAATCTGGGAGTGGTGGCAACCTGATTTATAGCCAGTTGCTGAGAAGCACAGGTAAAACAACGTGGGGCTTCCCATTGTTATTAGTGTGGGAGGCCTGTCTGGCGGGACTCGGCCCTTTGGAATCTAAAGCTATGTCCCGGTAGATAGCGTCACCATTGAATTAGAAGACACACATATGTTGAGAATAATCTTTCTGGTCATTTGCTGCATGTCTTATTTACAATATGTAATCAAATTCTTTATCCTGGCCTTATGGCACCTGGGTTGAGAACCATGATTTGAACCAAACATTGGTCTGTCACGTTCTGAGTTTGAAACTTTATTTTGCCTTTAGCGTTTTGCTATTGCTCTTTCGTTTTCTTTTGTTTCGTTTCGTTTCTAAGTTCTGGGGTATATGTGCAGGATGTGCAGATTTGTTACTAAGGTAAACGTGTGCCATGGTGGTTCGCTGCACCTGTCAACCCATCACCTAGGTATTAAGCCCAGCATGCAGTAGCTGTTTTTCTTAACGCTCTGCCTCCCGAAAGGCCCCAGTGAGTGTTGTTCCCCTTCCTGTGTCCATGTGATCTCATTTTTCAGCTCTCATTATAAGTGAGAATGTGGCGTTTGGTTTTCTTTCCCTGGATTAGTTTGCTGAGCATAATGACCACACATCACCACTGTTTCTGTTTTTTAGTATAAAGAGTAGTATTTTATTGAATAAGATTTGCTCACAGAAAAATAAGCTTAAGTCTACAATGAATGCCAGACTCTACAGCAGAAAGCAATTTTCTCACTTTTCCACACACAATGGTTCCTACTAAGTGAAAAAACTTCATTCACAAATGTACTACTCTGTCTCAAAACATCTCACATAATCATGCACTGTACTAAAGCCATTAGATCAGTTCTTCAGTCAGGTTAAAGAAGTATCCCTCTAATAACTGACTTTTATAATGCTATCAATATCCACTCCCAATCAGTCTGCCATTGTTAATGGTGTACAGCATTACTGAATACAATGGAATTGATGACGCCCATATCCACGGACACACCGTGACTTACGGTGGTTTGATTTATGATTTTTCAACGTTATGATGGGATTATTGGAATATTAGATGCGTTTCTGAGTTACAGTGGGTTTATGAGTATGCGACCCTATAGTCCAGAAACAGCTGTATAAGGAAAAACAGGTGTACCTAATAAAAATATGCTTAGTGACTTGGGATAAACCAATAGATGTTCACAACTGATGGAGAGCCGTGAAAGAGAGATAGCGGTAAATAGTTACAATAACACAATTTTCCTGCACCTGTCGAGGATTTCTCCCAAAAAACGCAGAATGTGGGATGCACCTAAGGCATATGAAAGAGAGAGGGCAGAAGGAGTAAGAGAGAAATAGGAGGAAGGAAGGAAGGAAGGAAAGAAAGAAGGAAGGAAGGAAGGAAGGAAGGAAGGAAGGAAGGAAGGAAGGAAAGAAGGACGAAAGGAAGGAGAAAACACCCGGTGTTACTAAAACCCCCCAAAAAATGGTTTCCCCCTGTGGGTAAGCCTACAATGTGGATGAATCTTGAAAATATTGTGCTACGTGTTGTGTCAGTCATAACAGCTCACCTATTGTGCAATTCCGTTGATAGGAAATGTCCACAATATGGAAATCTATGCATATGGGATTGATCGCACTAGGTAGTTGCTACCTAGGGCTGAGGGTCAGGGAGAGGGTTTGAGACAGAATGAGGAGTGACTAATGTCTACAGGGTTTTTCTCTGGTCGGGGGTGATAAGACGTTCTACAATGGATTGCGAATTAAAATTGAATGTGCACCACCACAGGTATACTAAAAGCCACTCAATTCATGACTTTTAATGGGGGAATCTTCTGTGGCGCACTCTCATGGAGACCACGGCAGACATAGTGAGAGAGAAAAAGGTGAGTAAATATCTGAAACGGAGGCAGAAAGAGAGAGAATGAGAAGCCCTGTGAATGGAAGGGAGAGCGAAAAGGGAAAATGGTCCTATTTACAAATGACAGATGTGAAACCGGGGTTCACATCAACAGTGTCACTGCCAGGAAGGAGGGTCATGCTAGCCATGTCACCGGTAGTGTGGCCCGCAGGGACGCCGACCTGCTGGAGCGTCGTGCCAGCATGGGCTCTGGCAGCCACGTGGGCCAGCAGGAGGGTCCCGCTGCACAGCTGTGGGGTGAGGATAGACTGGGTGGTGATATCGCCCATTACAGGGGCCTCTTCTGCTGGCAAGAGTGTGACAGTAGCAAGTAGATGGACAAGCCTGCGTGTGAGGACGGAATGCAGGAGGGGCTCTTGTGCGGCTGGGTGTGGGGCCCTCACGGGAACCGTGGAGAAATGGCCAGGTAACTGCGTCATGTGGGCTAGTAGATTGGCCAGGGCTTCGAACTGAAGGACAATAACGGGGAGTAGCTGTCAGGCCCTGGGAGTGTCTGAGTGTAAGTGGAGATGGGTTTGGGGTCACTGAGGGATGCGTGGGAGCCATCCCTGTATAGGTACAGGTCATAGGGAGATAGTCTCGTGAGGCCTGTGAGTGTCTAGGGTTGTCCTGGGTGCCTGGGGCTGACTGTGGCAGAAATCTGGGGAAGGCTGGAGAGAAGCTGGGAGACCCAGGAGAGTCCCTGAAGGCAGGGGGTGAAGAGGTGAAAGAAATGGGGGAGGGTTGCAGTAAGGTCCGTGAGTTTGTAGGTGATTCCTGGGTGCGGGAAGCTGACTCCAGGTGAAATCTGGTGATGGTCGGAGTGTAGCTGAGAGAGACAGAAGAGTCCTTGAGGGCTGGGGGTGAGAACATGAGGGAGACTGGGGAGTAAGTCAGTGAAATTCGTGAGTTCGGTGGTGTATCGTGGGTGCCTGGAACTGACTCCAGCTGGAATCTAGCGAAGTTTTGAGAGTAGCTGAAAGAGACACAGGAGTCCCTGTGGGCTGAGGGCAAAGACCTGAGAGAGACCAGGGAGGACCTCAGTGAAGTCTGTGAGTCTGTAGGTGATTCCGGAGTGTGGGAGGCTGAGTGCCGCTGAAATCTGGGCGTGGTGGGAGAGTAGCTGGGACAGACAGGAGAGTCCCAGGGGGCTGGGGGTGAAGACATGACAGAGACTGGGGAGTAACTCAGCGAAACTGCTGAGTTTGGTGGTGATACCTGGGTGCCTGGAACTGACTCCCGCTGAAATCTGGGCATGGTTGGAGAGTAGCTGGGACACACAGGAGAGTCCCTGAGGGCTGGGGGTGAAGACATGAGAGAGACCGGGGAGTACCTCAGTGAAACTGGTGAGTTTGGTGGTGACTCCGCGGTGCCTGGGACTGACTCCAGCTGAAATGTGTGCGTGGTTGGAGAGTAGCTGGGACAGACAGGAGAGTCCCTGAGGGCTGGTGAAGACATGAGAGAGACTGGAGAGTAAGTGAGTGAAATTGGTGAGTTTGGTGGTGCTTCCTGGGTGCCTGGAACTGACTCCCGCTGAAGTGTGGGCGTGGTTGGAGAGTAGCTGGGACACACAGGAGAGTCCCTGAGGGTTGGAGATAAAGACGTGCTAGAGACTGGGGAGTAACTCAGTGAAAGTGTTGGGCTTGGTGGTGATCCCTGGGTTCCTGGAACTGACCCGCGCTGAAATGTGGGCGTGGTTGGAGAGTAGCTGGGACAGACTGGAGGGTCCGTAAGGGCTGGGGGTGAAGACGTGAGAGAGACTGGCGAGGATCTCACTGAGGTCTGTGAGTTTGTAGGTGTTTCTGGGGTGTGGGGTAGAGACCCCCGCTGAAATCTGGGCGTAGTTGGAGAGTAGCTGGGACAGACAGGAGAGTCATGGGTGGCTGGGGGTGAGCTGCTGGATGATGGCAGTAAGAACATATGGTATATTATTGATGAATGAGGTGACTGTGAAGAATCTCCAGAGGAGGACACGGGAGAACACAATGACATGAGTGACTGTCCTGCTTGGTTAGGAAAGGGAAACGTAAAGTTGTGGAATTCTGTTGATGATGGATGTGAGAGTGGTGAAGCCCTGCGGGGTGATGTAGAGTACTTCCACATCCCTGGTGAGGAGCTGCCCCTTGGGTCTGAGTTTCTGGGAGGGGAGAGGGAGAAGCTGGGTGAGGCAGGCATGAATCTTGAGGAGTCAGGGCTGGGGGACCGCTCATATTCTCCCGAGACGTGTGAGTCTCTGGGGGACTCCTGGGTGCATGGGGCTGACTCCCGCAGGAACCTGGGGATGGCTGGAGAGTAACTGGGAGCCACAGGAGAGTCCCTGAGGCCTGGGGGTGAAGAGATGAAAGACACAGGGGTGGAGCACCGTGAGGCTCGTGAGTTTGTAGGTGATTCCCGGGTGTGGGGGGCTGACTCCAGCTGAAATCTGGGGTTGTTTGGAGAGTAGCTGGGAGACACAGGAGATCCCCCGAGAGCTGGGGGTGAGCTGCTGGGTGATGGCAGTAAGAACATGTGGTATATTATTGATGAACGTGGGGACTCTGAGGAATCCTCAGAGGAGGACACGGGAGAGCCCAATGGCTTCATTGATTGCCCATCACGGTGAGGACAGGGAAATGGGAGCTTGTGGGATTCTGGTGATGACAGAGGTGAGTGTGGTGAAGCCCTAGGGGATGGTGAATGGTAGCTCCGGATCCCTGGTGAGGAGCTTCCCCTGAAGCCTGAGTTTCTGAGAGGGGAGAGGGAGAAGCTGGGTGAGGCTCGCATGGACCTTGGGGAGTCCGTGCTGGGGGACCGTTCATAGGAAGAGACGGACAAGACCCTACTGTTCTTAGGTGCAGACATGATTAGGAAACCTGCAGCTCCCAGGGGCCCCTACTAATTTTCTAACTCGCAGAAGGAAGGAGTGTGTGTGCGTGTGTGTGTGTGTGTGCGGTGTGAGGTATGTGCCCCTTAAGAAAATGGAAATCAACCAACCAATGAGACAGACAGACAGACAGACAGACAGACAGACAGAGATTCACTTGCCCAAGTGTTCTGTCCTGTCCTCTGAATCCGCTTCCAAGTCGCAAGACGCTGTGAGCTCCAAGTCAACGCAGAGTCCGCCAACCGCTCCGGCCGCTGATCCGCTCCGCGAAGATCTGAGTACAGGCCAGCCAGGGTGGGTTTAAATAGCCTCGGGCGCAGCCTAGCAGCGGAAAGGGCGGAGCTTCACTCCTCCTTTCCATCAGTCACCCCCAACTTTCCCAGGCTACACCTCGTAGGAAACTGTTCTCCTGCTTTGATTTCATGCGCCACCTTTGGGACAATCTAAGAACTTACAAGTTTTCTTGGCCAGATATATTAGGAATTGTATGCACTGAAACACTGAAAACCAACTAGTGGTTCTGTGGTTCCCACGTTGTGGTTTTGACACCAGCAGCATCCTTGCCACAATCAAACCCCGGAGATCCACAGATCTGCGGTGTAACAATACCTCCCCCTGATCCGGATGCATGGCAGTTTAAGGAGTCTTTCCGTGTAAGGGAAAAGACTTCGAAGAAAAGGTGGAGATATGCGTTGTGTAAACATTCTTTTGCTCTGGAACCACGTAGAGACTTGGGAGCCAGTTGGGTGGAGCATTCGTTGGATGAGGGTGCTCGGGTTAGGAATATCAAGGTGTGGCTCCAGATAATCCAATCATCTAATTAAGATTCCAGTTATGCTCATCTGTTTTAAAATTCCGTTTGGGTAAATTCTTTTAGTCAGACTGAGAATGGCAAAGCCTCAACCCCAATTTCCAGGGAGGGTTGAGAGCCTCAGGTGGAGTTGATCACCAATAGCCTATGGTTTAACCCGTCATGCCTATAGAATGAGGTCTCCATAAAAACCCAAAAGGACTGGGTTCAGAGAGCTTGTGGATAACACTTCCTGGAAGGTAGTGCACCCCTCCCCACACGCCGGGCCCCGCATTTATTTCTGAACTTTTGGCAAAGTCCGCTAAAATACAACGGCAAATGTAAGTGTTTCCCTGCGTGCTGTGAGCTCTTCCAGCCAATGAATGCAACTAAATCTGGGAGTGGTGGCAACCTGATTTATAGCCAGTTGCTGAGAAGCACAGGTAAAACAACGTGGGGCTTCCCATTGTTATTAGTGTGGGAGGCCTGTCTGGCGGGACTCGGCCCTTTGGAATCTAAAGCTATGTCCCGGTAGATAGCGTCACCATTGAATTAGAAGACACACATATGTTGAGAATAATCTTTCTGGTCATTTGCTGCATGTCTTATTTACAATATGTAATCAAATTCTTTATCCTGGCCTTATGGCACCTGGGTTGAGAACCATGATTTGAACCAAACATTGGTCTGTCACGTTCTGAGTTTGAAACTTTATTTTGCCTTTAGCGTTTTGCTATTGCTTTTTCGTTTTCTTTTGTTTCGTTTCGTTTCTAAGTTCTGGGGTATATGTGCAGGATGTGCAGATTTGTTACTAAGGTAAACGTGTGCCATGGTGGTTCGCTGCACCTGTCAACCCATCACCTAGGTATTAAGCCCAGCATGCAGTAGCTGTTTTTCTTAACGCTCTGCCTCCCGAAAGGCCCCAGTGAGTGTTGTTCCCCTTCCTGTGTCCATGTGATCTCATTTTTCAGCTCTCATTATAAGTGAGAATGTGGCGTTTGGTTTTCTTTCCCTGGAATAGTTTGCTGAGCATAATGACCACACATCACCACTGTTTCTGTTTTTTAGTATAAAGAGTAGTATTTTATTGAATAAGATTTGCTCACAGAAAAATAAGCTTAAGTCTACAATGAATGCCAGACTCTACAGCAGAAAGCAATTTTCTCACTTTTCCACACACAATGGTTCCTACTAAGTGAAAAAACTTCATTCACAAATGTACTACTCTGTCTCAAAACATCTCACATAATCATGCACTGTACTAAAGCCATTAGATCAGTTCTTCAGTCAGGTTAAAGAAGTATCCCTCTAATAACTGACTTTTATAATGCTATCAATATCCACTCCCAATCAGTCTGCCATTGTTAATGGTGTACAGCATTACTGAATACAATGGAATTGATGACGCCCATATCCACGGACACACCGTGACTTACGGTGGTTTGATTTATGATTTTTCAACGTTATGATGGGATTATTGGAATATTAGATGCGTTTCTGAGTTACAGTGGGTTTATGAGTATGCGACCCTATAGTCCAGAAACAGCTGTATAAGGAAAAACAGGTGTACCTAATAAAAATATGCTTAGTGACTTGGGAAAAACCAATAGATGTTCACAACTGATGGAGAGCCGTGAAAGAGAGATAGCGGTAAATAGTTACAATAACACAATTTTCACCAAATATGTGTTATATATACTGTAAATAAACTATCGAAACTACAGTAATTATATTTAATATACTGTACATAAAATATCAAAAATTACACCAAATGTATATTATATACTCTAAATAAAATATCAAAAAGGATAGTAAATATATATTAAATTCTATGTAAAATATCAAAAACTACACCAAATACATATTATATAATTTACATAAAATATCAAAAGGACACCAAATATATATTATATACTGTACATAAAATATCAAAAATACAGTAAATATATTTCATATATTGTGCATATAATATTAACTAAATGTACACCAAATACATTTTATATGCTGTAAATAAAATATCAAAAATTACAGTAAATATATATTACACACCATATGTAAAATATCACAATCTACGCCAAATATATATTATATAATTTACATAAAATATCAAAAGGACACCAAATATATCTTATATACTGTACATAAAATATCAAAAATTACAGTAAATATATTTCATATACTGTAAATATAATATTAACTAAAAGTACACCAAATAAATTTTATATAGTGTGAATAAAATATCAAAAATTTCAGTGAATATATATTACATAATGTACATAAACTATCAAAAAGTACAGCAAATATGTGTTATATACTGTAAATAAACTATCAAAAACTACAGTAATTATATTAAATATACTGTACATAAAATATCAAAAATTACACCAAATGTATATTATATACTGTAAATAAAAAATCAGAAAGGACAGTAAATATATATCACACTCTATGTAAAATATCAAAAACTAAAAATATATATTATATAATTTACATAAAATATCAAAATGACACCAATTATATCTTATATACTGTACATAAAATCATCAAAAAGTACAGTAAATATATTTCATATATTGTACATATAATATTAACTAAAAGTACACCAAATACATTTTATATACTGTAAAAATGTATCAAAAAGTGCAGTAAATACGTATTACATACTGTACATAAAATATCAAAAAGTACACCAAATACGTGTTATATATACTGTAAATAAACTATCAAAAACTACAGTAATTATATTTAATATACTGTACATAAAATATCAAAAATTACAACAAATGTATATTATATACTCTAAATAAAATATCAAAAATTACAGTAAATATATATTACACACCCTATGTAAAATATCACAAACTACATCAAATATATATTATATAATTTACATAAAATATCAAAAGGTCACCAAATATACCTTATATACTGTACATAAAATATCAAAATATACAGTAAATATATTTCATATATTGTACATATAATACTAGCTAAAAGTACACCAAATACATTATACATATTGTAAATAAAATATCGAAAAGTACAGTAAATATATATTACATACAGTACATAAAATATCAAAAAGTACACCAAATATGTGTTATATATACTGTAAATAAAGTATGAAAAACTACAGTAATTATATTTAATATACTGTATGTAAAATATCAGAAATTACAACAAACGTATATTATATACTGTAAATAAAATATCAAACAGGACAGTAAATATATACTACACACGCTATGTAAAATATCAAAAACTACACCAAGTATATATTTTATAATTTACATAAAATATCAAAAGGACACCAAATATATCTTATATACTCAACATAAAACATCAAAAAGTACAGTAAATATATTTCATATATTGTGCATATAATATTAACTAAAAGTACACCAAATACATTTTATGTACTGTAAATAAAATATCAAAAAGTACAGTAAATATATATTACATACTGTACATAAAATATCAAAAAGTACACAAAATATGTGTTATGTATACTGTAAATAAACTATCAAAAACTACAGTAACTATATTTAATATACTGTACATAAAATATAAAAATTACACCAAATGTATAATATAGTGTAAATAAAATATCAAAAAGTACAGTAAATATATATTAAACACCATATGTAAAATATCACAATCTACACAAAATATATAATTTACATAAAATATCAAAAGGACACCAAATATATCTTATATACTGTATATAAAATATCAAAATGTTCAGTAAATATATTTCATATATTGTACAAATAATATTAACTAAAAGTACACCAAATACATTATATATATTGTAAATAAAATATCAAAAAGTACAGTAAATATATATTACATACAGTACATAAAATATCAAAAAGTACACCAAATATGTGTTATATATACTGTAAATAAACTATCAAAAACTACAGTAATTATATTTAATATACTGTATATAAAATATCAGAAATTACACCAAATGTATATTATATACTGTAAATAAAATATCAAACAGGACAGTAAATATATACTACACACCCTATGTAAAATATCAAAAACTACACCAAATATATATTATATAATTTACATAAAATATCAAAAGGACCCCAAATATATCTTATATACCGTACATAAAATATCAAAATGTACAGTAAATATATTTCATATATTGTACATATAATATTAACTAAAAGTACACCAAATACATTTTATATACTGTAAATAAAATATCAAAATGTACAGTAAATATACATTACATATTGTACATAATATATCAAAAAGTACACCAAATATGAGTTATATATACTGTAAATAAACTATCAAAATCTACAGTAATTATGTTTAATATACAGTGCATAAAATATCAAAAATTACACCAAAAGTATATTATATACTGTAAATAAAATATCAAAAATTACAGTAAATATATATTACATACTGTACATAAAATATCAAAAAGTACACCACGTATGTGTTATATATACTGTAAATATCAAAAACTACAGTAGTTATATTCAATGTACGGTATATAAAATATCAGAAAATACACCAAATGTAAATTATATGCTGTAAATAAAATCTCAAAAAGGACAGTAAATATATACTACACACCCTATGTAAAATATCAAAAACTACATCAAATATATATTATATAATTTACATAAAATATAAAAGGGACACCAAATATATCTTATATACTGTAGATAAAATATCAAAATGTACAGTAAATATATTTCATATATTGTGCATATAATATTAACTAAAAGTACACCAAATACATTTTATGTACTGTAAATAGAATATCAAAAAGTACAGTAAATATATATTACATACTGTACATAAAATATCAAAAAGTACACCAAATATGTGTTATATATACTGTAAATAAACTATGACAAACTACAGTAATTATATTTAATATACTGTACATAAAATATCAAAAATTACACCAAAAGTATGTTATTTACTGTAAATAAAATATCAAAAATACAGTAAATATATATTACACACCATATGTAAAATATCACAATCTACACAAAATATATATTATATAATTTACAAAAAATATCAAAAGGACACCAAATATATCTTATATACTGTACATAAAATATCAAAATGTACAGTAAATATATTTCATATATTGTACATATAATATAAACTAAAAGTACACCAAATACATTTTATATAGTGTAAATAAAATATCAAATAGTACAGTAAATATATATTACACACCATCTGTAAAATATCACAATCTACACCATATATATTATATAATTTACATAAAATATCAAAAGGACACCAAATATTTCTTATATACTGTACATCAAATATCAAAAAGTTCAGTAAATATATTTCTTATGTTGTACATATAATATTAACTAAAAGTACACCAAATACATTTTATATAGTGTAAATAAAATATCAAAAAGTACAGTAAATATATATTACACACCATATGTAAAATATCACAATATACAACAAGTATATATTATATAATTTACATAAAATATCAAAAGGACACAAAATATATCTTATATACTGTACATAAAATATCAAAATGTACAGTAAATATATTTCATATATTGTATATATAATATTAACTAAAAGTACACCTAATACATATTATATAGTGTAAATAAAATATCAAAAATTACAGTGAATATATATTACATACTGTATATAAATTATCAAAAAGTACACCAAATATGTGTTATATATAGTCTAAATAAACTATCAAAAACTACAGTAATTATATTTAATATACTGTATATTAAATATCAAAAATTACACCAAATGTATGTTATATATTGTATATAAAATATCAAAAAGGACAGTAAATATATACTGCACACCCTATGTAAAATATCAAACACTACACCAAATATATATTATATAATTTACATAAAATATCAAAAATTACACCAAATATATATTATATACTGAAAATAAAATATCAAAAAGGAGAGTAAATATATATTACACTCTATGTAAAATATCAAAAACTACAAATATATATTAAATTTACATAAAATATCAAAAGGACCCCAAATATATCTTATATACCGTACATAAAATATCAAAAAGTACAGTAAATATATTTCATATATTGTGCACATAATATTAATTAAAGTACACCAAATACATTTTATGTACTGTAAATAAAATATCAAAAAGTACAGAAAACATATATTACATACTGTACATTAAATATCGAAAAGTACACCAAATATGTGTTATATATACTGTAAATAAACTATCAAAAACTACAGTAATTACATTTAATATACTGTACATAAAATATCAAAAATTACACCCAATGTATATTATATACTCTAAATAAAATATCAAAAATTACAGTAAATATATATTACACACCCTATGTAAAATATCACAAACTACACCAAATATATATTATATAATTTACATAAAATATCAAAAGGACACCAAATATACCTTATATACTGTACATAAAATATCAAAATCTACAGTAAATATATTTCATATATTATACATATAATATTAGCTAAAAGTACACCAAATACATTATATATATTGTAAATAAAATATCAAAAAGTACAGTAAATATATATTACATACAGTACATAAAATATCAAAAAGTACACCAAATATGTGTTATATACACTGTAAATAAACTATTAAAAACTACAGTAATTATATTTAATATACTGAATGTAAAATATCAGAAATTACACCAAATGTATATTATATACTGTAAATAAAATATCAAACAGGACAGTAAATATATACTACACACCCTATGTAAAATATCAAAAACTACATCCAATATATATTATATAATTTACATAAAATATCAAAAGGACACCAAATATATCTTATATACTCTACATAAAACATCAAAAAGTACAGTAAATATATTTCATATATTGTGCATATAATATTAACTAAAAGTACACCAAATACATTTTATGTACTGTAAATAAAATATCAAAAAGTACAGTAAATATATATTACATACTGTACATAAAATATCAAAAATTACACCAAATATGTGTTATATATACAGTAAATAAACTATCAAAAACTACAATAATTATATTTAATATACTGTACATAAAATATAAAAAATTACACCAAATGTATAATATACTGTAAATAAAATATCAAAAAGTACAGTAAATATATATTAAACACCATATGTAAAATATCACAATCTACACAAAATATATATTATATAATTTACAAAAAATATCAAAAAGACACCAAATATATCTTATATACTGTACATAAAATATCAAAATGTACAGTAAATATATTTCATATATTGTACATATAATATTAACTAAAAGTACACCAAATACATTTTATATACTGTAAATAAAATATCAAAAACTACAGTAAATATACATTACTTATTGTATATAATATACCAAAAAGTACACCAAATATGTGTTATATATACTGTAAATAAACTACCAAAGTCTACAGTAATTATGTTTAATATACAGTACATAAAATATCAAAAATTACACCAAAGTATATTATATACTGTAAATAAAATATCAAAAATTACAGTAAATATATATTACATACTGTACATAAAATATCAAAAAGTACACCACATATGTGTTATATATACTGTAAATATCAAAAACTACAGTAATTATATTCAATATACGGTATATAAAATATCAGAAATTGCACCAAATGTAAATTATATGCTGTAAATAAAATATCAAAAGGGACAGTAAATATACACTACACACCCTATGTAAAATATCAAAAACTACATCAAATATATATTATATAATTTAGATAAAATATAAAAAGGACACCAAATATATCTTATATACTGTGGATAAAATATCAAAATGTACAGTAAATATATTTCATATATTGTGCATATAATCTTAACTAAAAGTACACCAAATACATTTTATGTACTGTAAATAGAATATCAAAATGTACAGTAAATATATATTACACACTGTACATAAAATATCAAAAAGTACACCAAATATGTGTTATACATACTGTAAATAAACTATCACAAACTACAGTAATTATATTTAATATACTGTACATAAAATATCAAAAATTACACCAAATGTATGGTATTTACTGTAAATAAAATATGAAAAATACAGTAAATATATATTACACACCATATGTAAAATATCACAATCTACACAAAATATATATTATATAATTTACAAAAAATATCAAAAGGACACCAAATATATCTTATATACTGTACATAAAATATCAAAATGTACAGTAAATATATTTCATATATTGTACATGTAATATTAACTAAAAGTACACCAAATACATTTTATATACTGTAAATAAAATATCAAAAAGTACAGTAAATATACATTACTTATTGTACATAATATATCAAAAAGTACACCAAATATGTGTTATATATACTGTAAATAAACTATCAAAATCTACAGTAATTATGTTTAATATACAGTACATAAAATATCAAAAATTTCAACAAAAGTATATTATATACTCTAAATAAAATATCAAAAATTACAGTAAATATATATTACATACTGTACATAAAATATCAAAAAGTACACCACATATGTGTTATATATACTGTAAATATCAAAAACTACAGTAATTATATTCAATGTACGGTATATAAAATATCAGAAATTACACCAAATGTAAATTATATGCTGTAAATAAAATATCAAAAAGGACAGTAAATATATACTACACACCCTATGTAAAATATCAGAAACTACATCAAATATATATTATATAATTTACATAAAATATAAAAAGGACACCAAAAATATCTTATATACTGTAGATAAAATATCAAAATGTACAGTAAATATATTTCATATATTGTGCATATAATATTAACTAAAAGTACACCAAATACATTTTATGTACTGTAAATAGAATATCAAAAAGTACAGTAAATATATATTACATATTGTATATAAAATATCAAAAAGTACACCAAATACGTGTTATATATACTGTAAAGAAACTATCAAAAACTACAGTAATTATATATAATATACTGTACATAAAATATCAAAAATTACACCAAATGTATATTATATACTCTAAAATATCAAAAATTACAGTAAATATATATTACACACCCTATGTAAAATATCAAAAACTACACCAAATATACATTATATAATTTACATAAAATATCAAATGGACACTAAATATATCTTATATACTGTACATAAAATATCAAAAAGTACAGTAAATATATTTCATATATTGTGCATATAATATTAACTAAAAGTACACCAAATACATTTTATGTACTGTAAATAGAATATCAAAAAGTACAGTAAATATATATTACATACTGTACATAAAATATCAAAAAGTACACCAAATATGTGTTATATATACTGTAAATATACTATCACAAACTACAGTAATCATATTTAATATACTGTACATAAAATTCCAAAAATTACACCAAATGTATGTTATTTACAGTAAATAAAATATCAAAAATACAGTAAATATATATTAAACACCATATGTAAAATATCACAATCTACACAAAATATATATTATATAATTTACATAAAATATCAAAAGGACACCAAATATATCTTATATACTGTACATAAAATATCAAAATGTACAGTAAATATATTTCATATATTGTACATATAATATTAACTAAAAGTACATCAAATACATTTTATATACTGAAAATAAAATATCAAAAATTTCAGTAAATATATATTACGTACTGTACACAAAATATCAATAAGTACACCATATATGTGTTATATATAGTGTAAATAAACTATCAAAAACTACAGTAATTATAATTAATATACTGTACATAAAATATCAAAAATTACACCATATGTATGTTATTTAGTGTAAATAAAAAATCAAAAATTACAGTAAATATATATTGCACACCATATGTAAAATATCACAATCTCAACCTATATATATTATGTAATTTACATAAAATATCATAAGGACACCAATTATATATTATATACTTTACATAAAATATCAAAAAGTACAGTAAATATATTTCATATATTGTACATATAATATTAACTAAAAGTACACCAAATACATTTTATATACTGTAAATAAAGTATCAAAAAGTACAGTAAATACATATTACATACTGTACATAAAATATCAAAAAGTACACCAAATACGTGTTATATATACTGTAAATAAACTATCAAAAACTACAGTAATTATATTTAGTATACTGTACATAAAATATCAAAAATTACACCAAATGTATATTATATACTCTTAAATATCAAAAATTACAGGAAATATATATTACACACCCTATGTAAAATATCAAAAACTACACCAAATATATATTATATAATTTACATAAAATATCAAAAGGATACCAAATATATCTTATATACTGTACATAAAATATCAAAAAGTATAGTAAATATATTTCATATGTTGTACATATAATATTTACTAAAAGTACACCAAATACATTTCATATACTGTAAATAAAATATCAAAAACTACAGTAAATATACATTACATATTGTACATAATGTATCAAAAAGTACACCAAATATGTGTTATATATACTGTAAATAAACTATCAAAGTCTACAGTAATTATGTTTAATATACAGTATATAAAATATCAAAAATTACACCAAAAGTATATTATATACTGTAAATAAAATATCAAAAATTACAGTAAATATATATTACATACTGTAAATAAAATATCAAAAAGTACGCCACATATGTGTTATATATACTGTAAATATCAAAAACTACAGTAATTATATTCAATGTACGGTATATAAAATATCAGAAATTACACCAAATGTAAATTATATGCTGCAAATAAAATATCAAAAAGGACAGTAAATATATACTACACACCCTATGTAAAATATCAAAAACTACACCAAATACATATTATATAATTTAGATAAAATAACAAAAGGACACCAAATATATATTATATACTGTACATAAAATATCAAAATGTAGAGTAAATATATTTCAGATATTCTAAATGTAATATTAACTAAAAGTACACCAAATACATTTTATATACTGTAAATAAAATATCAAAAAGTACAGTAAATATATATTACATACTGTACATAAAATATCAAATAGTACACCAAATATGTGTTATATATACTGTAAATAAACTATCATAAAGTACAGTAATTATATTTAATATACTGTACAGAAAATATCAAAAATTACACCAAATGTATATTATATACTGTAAATAAAATATCAAAAGGACAGTAAATATATACTGCACACCCTATGTAAAATATCAAAAACTACACCAAATATATATTATATAATATACATAAAATATCAAAATGTCACCAAATATATCTTATACACCGTACATAAAATATCAAAAAGTACAGTAAATATATTTCATATATTGTACATATAATATTAAATAAAGTACACCAAATACATTTTATATACTGTAAATTAAATATCAAAAAGTACAGTAAATATATATTACAGACAGTACATAAAATATCAAGAAGTACACCAAATATGTGTTATATATACAGTAAATAAACTATCAAAAACTACAGTAATTATATTTCAAATATTGTACATATAATATTAACTAAAAGTACAACAAAGACATTTTATATACTGTAAATAAAATATCAAAATGTACAGTAAATCTATATTACATACACTACATAAAATATCAAAAAGTACACCAAATATGTGTTATAGATACTGTAAATAAACTATCAAAAACTACAGTAATTATATTTAATGTACTGTTTAAAATATCAAAATTTACACCGAATGTATATTATATACTGTAAATAAAATATCAAAAAGTACAGTAAATATATACTACACACCCTATGTAAAATATCAAAAACTACACCAAATACGTATTATATAATTTACATAAAATAACAAAAGGACACCAAATATATATTATATACTGTACATAAAATATCGAAAAGTTCAGTAAATATATTTCATATATTCTACATGTAATATTAACTAAAAGTACACCAAATACATTTTATATACTGTAAATATAATATCAAAAATACAGTAAATATATATTACATACAGTACATAAAATATCAAGAAATACACCAAATATGTGTTATATATACTGTAAATAAACTATCAAAAACTACAGTAATTATATTTCATATATTGTACATATAATATTAACTAAAGGTACACCAAATACATTTTATATTCTGTGAATAATATCTCAAAAAGTACTGTAAATGTATATTACATACTGTACGTAAAATATCAAAAAGTACACCAAATATGTGTTATATATACTGTAAATAAACTATCAAAAACTACAGTAATTATATTTAATATACTGTACATAAAATATCAAAAATTACACCAAATGTACATTATATACTGTAAATAAAATATTAAAAAGGACAGTAAATATATATGACACACCCTATGTAAAATATCAAAATCTACACCAAATATATATTATATAATTTACATAAAATATCAAAAGGTCACCAAATATATATTATATACTGTACTTAAAATATCAAAAAGTACAGTAAATATATTTCATATATTGTACATATAATATTAACTAAAAGTACACCAAATACATTTTATATACTGTAAATAAAATATCAAAATACAGTAAATATATATTACATACTGTACATAAAATATAAAATAGTACACCAAATATGTGTTATATATACTGTAAATAAACTATCATAAACTACAGTAATTACATTTAATATACTGTACATAAAATATCAAAAATTACACCAAATGTATATTATACACCGTAAATAAAATATCAAAAAGGACAGTAAATATATACTACACACCCTATGTAAAATATCAAAAACTACACGAAATATATATTATATAATTTACATAAAATATCAAAAGTTCACCAAATATATCTTATACACCGTACATAAAATATCAAAAAGTACAGTAAATAGATTTCATATATTGTACATATAATATTAAATAAAGTACACCAAATACATTTTATATACTGTAAGTAAAATATCAAAAACACAGTAAATATATATTACATACAGTACATAAAATATCAAGCAGTACACCAAATAAGTGTTATATATACTGTAAATAAACTATCAAAAACTACAGTAATTATATTTCATATATTGTACATATAATATTAACTAAAAGTACACCAAATACATTTTATATACTGCAAATAAAATATCAAAAAGTACAGTAAATATATATTACATACACTACATAAATTATCAAAAAGTACACCAAATATGTGTTATATATACTGTAAATAAACTATCAAAAACTACAGTAATTATATTTAATATACTGTACATAAAATATCAAAAATTACACCAAATGTATATTATATACTGTAAATAAAATATCAAGAAGCACAGTAAATATATACTACACACCCTATGTAAAATATCAAAAACTACACCAAATACGTATTATATAATTTACATAAAATAACAAAAGGACACCAAATATATATTATACACTGTACATAAAATATCGAAAAGTATAGTAAATTTGTTTCATATATTCTACATGTAATATTAACTAAAAGTACACCAAATACATTTTATATACTGTAAATAAAATATCAAAAAGTACAGTAAATATATATTACATACTGTACATAAAATATCAAATAGTACACCAAATATGTGTTGTATATACTGTAAATAAACTACCAAAATCTACAGTAATTATAATTAATATACTGTACATAAAATATCAAAAATTACACCAAATGTATATTTTAGACTGTAAATAAAATATCAAAAAGAAAGTAAATATATAGTACACACCCTATGTAAAATATAAGAAACTACACCAAATTTATGTTATATAATTAACATAAAATATGAGAAGTACACGAAATATATCTTATATACTGTACATAAAATATGAAAAAGTACAGTAAATATAATTCATATATTGTACATATAATATTAAATAAAGTACACCAAATACATTTTATGTACTGTAATTAAAATACTAAAAGTACTGTAAATGTATATTACATACTGTACATAAAATATCAAAAAGTACACCAAATATGTGTTATATATACTGTAAATAAACTATCAAAAACTACAGTAATTATATTTAATATACTGTACATAAAATATCAAAAATTACACCAAATGTACATTATATACTGTAAATAAAATATTAAAAAGGACAGTAAATATATATGACACACCCTATGTAAAATATCAAAATCTACACAAAATATATATTATATAATTTACATAAAATATCAAAAGTACACCAAATATATATTATATACTTTACATAAAATATCAAAAATTACAGTAAATATATTTCATATATTGTACATATAATATTAACTAAAAGTACACAAAATACATTTTATATACTGTAAATAAAATATCAAAATACAGTAAATATATATTACATACTCTACATAAAATATAAAATAGTACACCAAATATGTGTTATGTATACTGTAAAGAAACTATCATAAACTACAGTAATTATATTTAATATACTGTACATAAAATATCAAAAACTACACCAAATGTATATTATATACTGTAAATAAAATATCAAAAAGGACAGTAAATATGTACTACACACCCTATGTAAAATATCAAAATCTACATCAAATATATATTATATAATTTACATAAAATATCAAAAGGTCACCAAATATATCTTATACATCGTACATAAAATATCAAAATGTACAGTAAACATATTTCATATATTCTACATATAGTATTAAATAAAGTACACCAGATACATTTTATATACTGTAAATAAAATATCAAAATGTACAGTAGATATATATTACATACAGTACATAAAATATCAAGAAGTACACCAAATATGTGTTATATACACTGTAAATAAACTATCAAAAACTACAGTAATTATATTTCATATATTGTACATATAATATTAACTAAAAGTACACCAAATACATTTTATATACTGTAAATAAAATATCAAAATACTGTAAATGTATATTACATACTGTACATAAAATATCAAAAAGTACACCAAATATGTGTTATATATACTGTAAATAAACTATCAAAAACTACAGTACCTATATGTAATATACTGTACATAAAGTATCAAAAATTACACCAAATGTATATTATATACTCTAAATAAAATATCAAAATTACATTAAATATATTTTACACACCCTATGTAAAATATCAAAAACTACCCCAAATATATATTATACAATTTACTTAAAATATCAAAAGGCCACAAAATATAACTTATATACTGTACATAAAATATCAAAAAGAACAGTAAATATGTTTCATATATTGTACATATAATATTAACTAAAAGTACACCAAATACATTTTATATACTGTAAATAAAATATCAAAAAGTTCAGTAAATATATATTACATAATGTACATAAAATATGAAAAAGTACACCAAATATGTGTTATATATACTGTAAATAAACTATCAAACACTACAGTAATCATATTTAATATACTGTACATAAAATCTCAAAAATTACACCAAATGTATATTATATACTCCAAATAATATATGAAAAAGGACAGCAAATATATATTACACCCTATGTAAAATATCAAAATCTACACCAAATATATATTATATAATTTACATAAAATATCAAAAGTACACCAAATATATATTATATACTGTACATAATATATCAAAAAGTACAGTAAATATATTTCATATATTGTACATACAATATTAACTAAAAGTACACCAAATACATTTTATATACTGTAAATAAAATATCAAAATACAGTAAATATATATTACATACTCTACATAAAATATCAAAAAGTACACCAAATATGTGTTATATATACAGTAAGTAAGCTATCAAAAACTACAGTAATTATATTTAATATACTCTACATCAAATATCTAAAATTACACCAAATATTTGTTATATATACTGTAAATAAACTATCAAAAACTACAGTAATTATATTTAATATACTGTACATAAAATATAAAAAATTACACCAAATGTATATTATATACTGTAAATAAAATATCGAAAAGGAAAGTAAATATCTATGACACACCCTATGTAAAATATCAAAAACTACACCAAATATATATTATAAAATTTATATAAAATATCAAATGGACACCAGATATATCTTATATACTGTACATAAAATATCAAAAAGTACAGTAAATACATTTCATATATTGTGCATATAATATTAACTAAAAGTACACCAAATACATTTTATATACTGTAAATAAAATATCAAAAAGGACAGTAAATATATAATACATACTGTACATAAAATATCAAAAAGTACACCAAATATGTGTTGTACATACTGTAAATAAACTATCAAAAACTACAGTAATTATATTTCATATATTGTACATATAATATTAACTAAAAGTACACCAAATACATTTCATATACTGTAAATAAAATAACATATAGTACAGTAAATATATATTACATACACTACATAAAATATCAGAAAGTAAACCAAATATGTGTTATATATACTGTAAATAAACTATCAAAAACTACAGTAATTATATTTAGTATACTCTACATAAAATATCAGAAATTACACCAAATATATATTTTAGACTGTAAATAAAATATCAAAAAGGAAAGAAAATATATAGTACACACCCTATGTAAAATATCAAAAACTACACCAAATTTATGTTATATAATTAACATAAAATGTGAAAAGGACACCAAATATATCTTATATACTGTACATAAAATATCAAAAAGTACAGTAAAGATAATTCATATATTGTACATATAATACTAACTAAAAGTACACCAAATACATTTTATATACTGTAAATAAAATATCAAAAAGACAGTAAATATATATTACACACTGTACATAAAATATCAAAAAGTACACCAAATATATGTTTTATACACTGTAAATAAACTAACAAAAGCTACAGTAATTATATTTAATATACTGTACATAAAATATCAAAAATTACACCAGATGTATATTATATACTGTAATTAAATTATCAGAAAGTACAGTAAATATATATTACACACCCTATGTAAAATATCAAAAACTACACCATATATATATTATATAATTTACATAACATATCTAAAGGCCAAAAAATATATCTTATATACTGTACATAAAATATCAAAAAGTACAGTAAATATGATTCATATATTGTTCATAAAATATTAACTAAAAGCTCACCAAATACATTTTATATACTGTAAATAATATTTCAAAAAGTACAGTAAATATATATTACATACTGTACATAAAATATCAAAAAGTACACCAAATATGTGTTATATATACTGTAAATAAAGTGTAAAAACTACAGTAATTATATTTAATATACTGTACATAAAATATCAAAAATTACACCAAATGTGTATTATATACTGTAATTAAAATATCAAAAAGTACAGTAAATATATATTACACACCCTAGGTAAAATATCAAAAACTACACCAAATATATATTATATAATTTATATGATATATCAAAAGACCACCAAATATATCTTATATACTGTACATAAAATATCAAAAACTACAGTAAATATGTTTCATATATTGTACATATAATATTAACTAAAAGTACACCAATTACATTTTATATACTGTAAAGAAAATTTCAAAAAGTACAGTAAATATATATTACATAATCTATATAAAATATCAAAAAGTACACCAAATATGTGTTAGATATACTGTAAATAAACTATCAAAAACTACAGTAATTATGTTTAATATACTGTACATAAAATATCAAAAATTACACCAAATGTATATTATATACTATAAATAAATACGAAAAAGGACAGTAAATATATATTACACTCTATGCAAAATATCAAAAACTACACCAAATGTATATTATATAATTTACATAAAATATCAAAAGGACACCAAATATAGATTATATACTGTACATAAAATATCAAAAAGTACTGTAAATATATTTCATATATTCTACATGTAATATTAACTAAAAGTACACCAAATACATTTTATAAACTGTAAATAAAATATCAAAATACAGAAAATATATATTACATACTGTACATAAAATATCAAATAGTACACCAAATATGTGTTATATATAGTGTAAATAAACTACCAAAATCTACAGTAATTATATTTAATATACTGTAAATAAAATATCAAAAATTACACCAAATGTATATTTTAGACTGTAAATAAGGTATCAAAAAGGAAAGTAAATATATAGTACACACCCTATGTAAAGTATCAAAAACTACACCAAATTTATATTATATAATTAACATAAAATATGAAAAGGACACCAAATATATCTTCTATACTGTACATAAAATATCAGAAAGTACAGTAAATATATTTCATATAATGTACATATAATATTAACTAAAAGTACACCAAATACATTTTATATACTGCAGATACAATATCAAAAAGTACAGTAAATATATATTACATACTGTACATAAAATATCAAAAAGTACACCAAATATGTGTTACATATACTGTAAATAGACTATAAAAAACTACAGTAATTATATTTAATATACTGTACATAAAATATCAAAAATTACACCAAATGTATATTATATACTGTAAAATAATATCAAAAAGGACAGTGAATATATATTACACTCTATGTAAAATATCAAAAACAGCAAATATATATTATGTAATTTACATAAAATATCAAAAGTACACCAAATATATCTTATATACTGTACATAAAATATCCAAATAGTACAGTAAATATATTTCATATATTGTACATATAATATTAATTAAAGTACACCAAATATATTTTATATACTGTAAATAAAATATCAAAAATACAGTAAATATATATTACATACTGTACAGGAATATCAAAAAGTACACCAAATATTTGTTATATATACTGTAAATAAACTATCAAAAACTACAGTAATTACATTTAATATACTGTTTATAAAATATCAAAAATTACACCAAATCTATATCATGTACTCTAAATAAAATATGAAAAAGGACAGTAAATCTATATTATGCACCCTGTGTAAAATATCAAAAACTACACCAAATATATATTATATAATTTACATAAAATATCAAAAGTACACCAAATGTATATTATACACTGTAAATAAAATATCAAAAAGTACAGTAAATATATTTCATATATTGTATACATAATATTAACTAAAAGTACACCAAATACATTTTCTATACTGTAAATAAAATATCAAAAAGCACAGTAAATATATATGACACACCTGTGTAAAATATCAAAAACTACACCAAACATATATTATATAATTAACATAAAATATCAAAAGGACACAAAATATATCTTATATACTGTACATGAAATATCAAAAAGTACAGTAAATATATTTCATATATTGTACATATAATATTAAACAAAAGTACACGAAATACATTTTATATAGTGAAAATAAAATATCAAAAAGTACAGTAAATATATATTACATACTGTACATAAAATATCAAAAAGTACACCAAATATGTGTTATATATACTGTAAATAAACTATCAAAAACTACAGTAATTATATTTAATATACATTAAATAAAATATCAAAAATTACACCAAATGTATATTATTTACTGTAAATAAACTATCAAAAAGTACAGTAAATATATATTACACAACCTATGTAAAATATCACAAACTACACCGAATGTATATTATATAATTTACATAAAATATCAAAAGGACACCAAATATACCTTATATACTGTACATAAAATATCAAAATGTACAGTAAATATATTTCATGTATTGTAGATATATTAACTAAAAGTACACCAAATACATTTTATATACTCTAAATAAAATTTCAAAAACTACAGTAAATATATATTACATCCTTACATAAAATATCAAAAAGTACACCGAATATGTGCAATATATACTGTAAATAAATTATCAAAAACTACAGTAATTATATTTAATATACTGTACATAAAATATAAAAAATTACACCAAATGTATATTATATACTCTAATTAAAATATGAAAAAGGACAGTAAATATATATTACACTCTATGTAAATTATCAAAAACTACACCAACTATATATTATATAATTTACATAATATATCAAAAGGACACCAAATATATATTATACACTGTACATAAAATATCAAAATGTACAGTAAATATATTTCATATATTGTGCATATAATATTAACTAAAAGTACACCAAATACATTTTATAGCCTGTAAATAAAATATCAAAAAGTACAGAAAATATATATTACATACTGTGCATAAAATATCAAAATGTACACCAAATAAGTGTTATATATACTGTAAATAAACTATCAAAAACTACAATAATTATATTTAATATACTGTACATAAAATATCCAAAATGACACCAAATGTACATTATATACTGTAAATAAAATATCAAAAAGACAGTAAATATATACTACATACCCTATGTAAAATATCAAAACTACACCAAATATATATTATATAATTTACATAAAATAACAAAAGGACACCAAATGTATCTTATATACTGTACATAAAATATCAAAAGGTACAGTAAATATGTTTCATATATTGTACATATACTATTAACTAAAAGTACACCAAATACATTTTATAAACTGTAAATAAAATATCAACAAGTACAGTAAATATATATTACATACTGTACATAAAATATCAAAAAGTACACCAAATATGTGTTATCTATACTGTAAATAAACTATCAAAAACTACAGTACATATATTTAATATACTGTATATAAAATATCTAAAATTACACCAAATATTTGTTATATATACTGTAAATAAACTATCAAAAACTACAGTAATTATATTTAATATACTGTACATAAAATATAAAAAATTACACCAAATGTATATTACATACTGTAAATAATATATCGAAAAGGAAAGTAAATATCTATGACACACCCTATGTAAAATATCAAAAACTACACCAAATATATATTATAAAATTTATATAAAATATCAAATGGACACCAGATATATCTTATATACTCTACATAAAATATCAAAAAGTACAGTATATACATTTCATATATTGTGCACATAATATTAACTAAAAGTACACCAAATACATTTTATATACTGTAAATAAAATATCAAAAAGGACAGTAAATATATAATACATACTGTACATAAAATATCAAATAGTACACCAAATATGTGTTATACATACTGTAAATAAACTATCAAAAACTACAGTAATTATATTTCATATATTGTACATATAATATTAACTAAAAGTACACCAAATACATTTTATATACTGTAAATAAAATATCATATAGTAGAGTAAATATATATTACATACACTACATAAAATATCAGAAAGTAAACCAAATATGTGTTATATATACTGTAAATAAACTATCAAAAACTACAGTAATTATATTTAATATACTCTACATAAAATATCAGAAATTACACCAAATGTATATTTTAGACTGTAAATAAAATATCAAAAAGGAAAGAAAATATATAGTACACACCCTATGTAAAATATCAAAAACTACACCAAATTTATGTTATATAATTAACATAAAATGTGAAAAGGACACCAAATATATCTTATATACTGTACATAAAATATCAAAAAGTACAGTAAAGATAATTCATATATTGTACGTATAATATTAACTAAAAGTTCACCAAATACATTTTATATACTGTGAATAAAATATCAAAAAGTACTCTAAATGTATATTACATACTGTACATAAAATATCAAAAAGTACACCAAATATTTGTCATATATACTGTAAATAAACTATCAAAATCTACAGTAATTATGTTTAATATACTGTACATAAAATATCAAAAATTACACCAAATGTATATTATATACTGTAAATAAAATATCAGAAAGAACAGTAAATATATATGACACACCCTATATAAAATATCAAAAACTACAACAAACATATATTTTATAATTTACATAAAATATCAAAAGGACACCAAATATATCTTATACACTGTACATAAAATATCAAAAAGTACAGTAAACATATTTCATATATTGTACAAGTAATATTAACTAAAAGTACACCAATTATATTTTATATACTGTAAATAAAGTATCAAAAACTACAGTAATTATATTTAATATACTGTACATAAAATATGAAAAATTACGCCAAATGTATATTATATACTCTAAATAAAAGATGAAAAAGGGCAGTAAATATATGTTACACTCTGTGTGAAATATCAAAAACTACACCAATTATATATTATATAATTTACATAAAATATAAAAAGGACACCAAATATAGATTATATACTGTACATAAAATATCAAAAGTACAGCAAATATATTTCATATATTGTACATATAATATTAACTAAAAGTACCCCAAATATATTTTATATAGTGTAAATAAATATCAAAAAGTTCAGTAAATACATATTGCATACTGTACATAAAATATCAAAAAGTACACCAAATATGTGTTATATATACTGTAAATAAACTATAAAAAACTACAGTAATTACATTTAATATACTGTACATAAAAAATCAAAAATTACACCAAATGTATAGTATATACTCTAAATAAATATGAAAAAGAACAGTAAATATATATTACACTCTATGCAAAATATCAAAAACTACACGAAATATATATTATATAACTTACATAAAATATCAAAAGGACACAAAATATAGATTATATACTGTACATAAATTATCAAAAAGTACAATAAATATATTTAATATATTGTACATATAATATTAACTAAAATTACACCAAATACATTTTATATACTGTAAATATAATATCAAAAAGTACAGTAAATATATATTACATACAGTACATAAAGTAACAAAAAGTACACCAAATATGTGTTATATATACTGTAAATAAACTATCAAAAACTACAGTAATTATATTTAATATACTGCACATAAAATATCAAAAATTACACCAAATGTACATTATATACTCTAAATAAAATATCAAAAAAGACAGTAAATATATACTACACTCCCTATGTAAAATACCAAAATCTACACCAAATATATATTATATAATTTACATAAAATTTCAAAAGTACACCAAATATATATTATATAATGTACATAATATATCGAAAAGTACAGTAAATATATTTCATATATTCTACATGTAATATTAACTAAAAGTACACCAAATACATTTTATATACTGTAAATAAAATATCAAAAAGTACAGTAAATATACATTACATACTGTACATAAAATATAAAAAATTACACCAAATATGTGTTATATATACTGTAAATATACTATCAAAATCTACAGTAATTATATTTAATATACAGTACATAAAATATCAAAAATTACACCAAATGTATATTTTAGACTGTAAATAAAATATCAAAAAGGAAAGTAAATATATAGTACACACCCTATGTAAAATATGAAAAACTACACCAAATTTATATTATATAATTTACATAAAATATCAAAAGGACACCAAATATAGATTATATACTGTACATAAAATATCAAAATGTACATTAAATATATTTTATATATTGTACATATAATATTAACTAAAAGTACACCAAATACATTTTATATACTGTATATAAAATATCAAAAAGTACAGTAAATATATATTACATACAGTACATAAAGTATCAAAAAGTACACCAAATATGTGTTATATATCCTGTAAATAAACTATCAAAAACTACAGTAAATATGTTTAATATACTGTACATAAAATATCAAAAATTACTCCAAATATACATTATATACTGTAAACAAAATATCAAAAAGACAGTAAATATATGACACACCCTATGAAAATATCAAAATCTACACCAAATATATATTATATAATTTACATAAAATATCAGAAGTACACCAAATATATATTATATACTGTATATAATATATCAAAAAGTACAGTAAAAATATTTCATATATTGTACATTTAATATTAACTTAAAGTACACCAAATACATTTTATATACTGTAAATAAAATATCAAAATACAGTAAATATATATAACATACTCTACATAAAATATCAAAAGTACACCAAATATGTGTTATATATGCTGTAAATAAACTATCAAAAACTACAGTAATTATATTTAATATACTGTACATAAAATATAAAAAATTACACCAAATGTATATTATATACTGTAAATAAAATATCAAAAAGGAATGTAAATACATATGACACACCCTATGTAAAATATCAAAAACTACACCAAATATATATTATATAATTTATATAAAATATCAAAAGGACACCAGATATATCTTATATACTGTACATAAAATATCAAAAAGTACAGTAAATACATTTCATATATTGTGCATATAATATTAACTAAAAGTTCACCAAATACATTTTATATACTGTAAATAAATTATCCAAAAGGACAGTAAATATATGTTACATACTGTATATAAAATATCAAAAGGTACACCAAATATGTGTTATACATACTGTAAATAAACTATAAAAAACTACAGTAATTATATTTCATATATTGTACATATAATATTAACTAAAAGCACACCAAATACATTTTATATACTGTAAATTAAATATCATAAAGTACAGTAAATATATATTACATACACTACATAAAATATCAAAAAGTACTCCAAATATGTGTTATATATACTGTAAATAAACTATCAAAAACTACAGTAATTATATTTAATATACTCTACATAAAATATCAAAAAGTACACCAAATATGTGTTATATATACTGTACATAAACTATCAAAAACTGCAGTAATTATATTTAATATACTGTACATAAAATATAAAAAATTACACCAAATGTATATTATATACTCTAAATAAAATATCAAAAAGACAGTAAATATATATGACACACCCTATGTAAAATATCAAATTCTACACCTAATAAATATTATATAATTTACATAAAATATCCAAAGTACACCAATTATATATTATATACTGTACATAAAATATCAAAATTTACAGTAAATGTATTTCATATATTGTACATATAATATTAACTAAAAGTAAACCAAATACATTTTATATACTGTAAATAAAATATCAAAATACAGTAAATATATATTACATACTCTACATAAAATATCAAAAAGTACACCAAATATGTGTTTTATAAACTGTAAATAAACTATCAAAAACTACAGTAATTATATTTAATATACTGTAAGTAAAATGTCAAAAATTACACCAAATGTATATTATATACTCTAAATAAAAGATGAAAAAGGACAGTAAATATATATTACACTCTGGGTGAAATATCAAAAACTACACAAATTATATATTATATAATTTTCATAAAATATCAAAAGGACAGCAAATATATATTATATACTGTACATAAAATATCAAAAAGTACAGCAAATATATTTCATATATTTTACATATAACATTAACTAAAAGTCCACCAAATATATTTTGTATAGTGTAAATAAAATATCAAAAAGTACAGTAAATACATATTACATACTGTACATAAAATATCAAATAGTACACCAAATGTGTGTTATATATACTGTAAATAAAGTATGAAAAACTACACTAATTATATTTAATATACGGTACGTAAAATATAAAAATTACACCAAATGTATATTATATACTCTAATTAAAATATCAAAAAGTACAGTAAATATATATTACACACCCTATGTAAAATATCAAAAACTACACCAAATATATATTATATAATTTACATAATATTTAAAAGACCACCAAATATATCTTATATAGTGTACATAAAATATCTAAAACTACAGTAAATATGTTTCATATATTGTACATATAATATTAACTAAAAGTACACCAAATATATTTTATATACTGTAAATATTTCAAAAAGTACAGTAAATATATATTACATACTGTATATAAAATGTCAAAATTACACCAAATATGTGTTATATATACGGTAAATAAACTATCAAAAACTACAGTAATTATATTTAATGTACTGTACATAAAATATCAAAAATTACACCAAATGTATATTATATACTCTAAAGAAAAGATGAAAAATGACAGTAAATATATATTATACTCTGTGTGAAATATCAAAAACTACACCAATTATATACTATATAATTTACATAAAATATCAAAAGGACACCAAATATAGATTATATACTGTACATAAAATATCAAAAAGTACAGCACATATATTTCATATATTGTACATATAATATTAACTAAAAGTACACCAAATACATTTTATATACTGTAAAGAAAATTTCATAATACAGTAAATATATATTACAAACTCTACATAAAATATCAAATAGTACACCAAATATGTGTTATATATACTGTAAATAAACTATCAAAAACTACAGTAATTACATTTAATATACTGTATATAAAATATGAAAACTTACACCAAATGTATATCATGTACTCTAAATAAAATATGAAAAAGGACAGTAAATCTATATTACGCACCCTGTGTAAAATATCAAAAACTACACCAAATATATATTATATAATTTACATAAAATATCAAAAGTACACCAAATGTATGTTATATACTCTAAATAAAATATCAACATGTACAGTAAATATATTTCATATATTGTACATATAATATTTACTAATAGTACACCAAATACATTTTATATACTGTAAATAAAATATCAAAAATTACTGTCAATATATATATCAAACTGTACCTAAAATATCAAAAAGTACACCAAATATGTGTTATATATACTGTAAATAAACTATCAAACACTACAGTAATTATATTTAATATACTGTACATAAAATATAAAAATTTCACCAAATGTATATTATTTAATGTAAATAAAATATCAAAAACACAGTAAATATATATTACACACCATATGTAAAATATCACAATCTACACCAAATATATATTATATAATTTACATAAAATATCAAAAGGACACCAAATATATCTTATATACTGTACATAAAATACCAAAAGGTACAGTAAATATATTTCATATATTGTACATATAATATTAACTAAAAGTACACGAAATACATTTTATATAGTGTAAATAAAATATCAAAAAGTACAGTAAATTGGTATTACATACTGTACATAAAATATCAAAAAGTACACCAAATATGTGTTATATATACTGTAAATAGACTATGAAAAACTACAGTAATTATATTTAATATACTGTACATAAAATATCAAAAATTACACCAAATGTATATTATATACTGTAAAAAAATATCAAAAAGGACAGTGAATATATGTTACACTCTATGTAAAATATCAAAAACTGCAAATATATATTTTATAATATACATAAAATATCAAAAGTACACCTAATATATGTTATATACTGTATATAAAATATCAAAAAGTACAGTAAATATATTTCATATATTGTACATATAATATTAATTAAAAGTACACCAAATATATTTTATATACTGTAAATAAAATATCAAAAAGTGCATTAAACATATATTAAATACTGTAGAGAAAATATCAAAAAGTACACCAAATATGTGTTATATATACTGTAAATAAACTATCAAAAACTACAGTAATTACATTTAATATACTGTATATAAAATATCAAAAATTATACCAAATGTATATCATATACTCTAAATAAAATTCGAAAATTACAGTAAATCTATATTACGCACCCTATGTAAAATATCAAAAACTACACCAAATATATATTATATAATTTACATAAAATATCAAAACTACACCAAATATATATTATATACTGTAAATAAAATATGAAAAAGTACAGTAAATATATTTCATATATTGTATATATAATATTAACTAAAAGTACACCAAATACATTTTCTATACTGTAAATAAAATATCAAAAATTACAGTAAATATATATTACATACTGTATATAAAATATAAATAATTACACCAAATATGTGTTATATATACTGTAAATAAACTATCAAAAACTACAGTAATTATATTTAATATACTGTATATAAAATATCAAAAATTACACCAAATGTAAATTATAAACTGTAAATAAAATATCAAAAAGGACAGTAAATATATATGACCCACCCTATGTAAAATATCAAAAACTACACCAAATATATATTATATAATTTACATAAAATATCAAAAGGACACCAAATATATCTTCTAAACTGTACATAAAATATGAAAAAGTACAGTAAATATATTACATATATTGTACATATAATATTAACTAAAAGTACACCAAATACATTTTATATACTGTAGATAAAATATCAAAAAGTACAATAAATATAGTTACATACTGTACATAAAATATCAAAAAGTACAACAAATATGTGTTATATATACTGTAAATAAACTATCAAAAACTACAGAAATTATATTTAATATACTGTACATGAAATATCAAAAATTACACCAAATGTATATTATATACTGTAAATAAAATTTCAAAAAGGACAGTAAATACATATTACCCACACTATGTAAAATAACACAAACTACACCAAATAAATGTTATATAATTTACATAAAATATCAAAAGGACACCAAATATATCTTTTATACTGTACATAAAATATCAAAATGTACAATAAATATATTTCATATATTGTACATATAATATTAACTAAAAGTACACCAAATACATTTTATATACTGTTAATAAAGTATCAAAAATTACAGTAAATATAAATTACATACTGTACCTAAAATATCAAAAAGTACAGCAAATATGTGTTATATATACTGTAAATAAACTATCAAATACTACAGTAATTATATTTAATATACTGTACATAAAATATCAAAAATTACACCAAATGTATATTATTTAATGTAAATAAAATATCAAAAATACAGTAAATATATATTACACACCATATGTAAAATATCACAATCTACACCACATGTATATTATATAATTTACATAAAATATCAAAAGAACACCAAATATATCTTATATACTGTACATAAAATTTCAAAATATACAGTGAATATATTTCGTATATTGTACATATAATATTAACTAAAAGTTCACCAAATACATTTTATATAGGGTAAATAAAATATCAAAAAGTACAGTAAATAGGTATTACATACTGTACATAAAATATCAAAAAGTACACCAAATATGTGTTATATATACTGTAAATAGAATATAAAAAACTACAGTAATTATATTTAATATACTGTACATAAAATATCAAAAATTACACCAAATGTTTATTATATACTGTAAAATAATATCAAAAAGGACAGTGAATATATATTACACTCTATGTAAAATATCAAAAACTGCAAATATATATTATATAATTTACATAAAATATCAAAAGTACACCAAATATATCTTATATACTGTACATAAAATATCAAATAGTACAGTAAATATATTTCATATATTGTACATATAATATTAACTAAAAGTACACCAAATATATTTTATATACTGTAAATAAAATATCAAAAAGTACAGTAAATATATATTACATACTGTACAGAAAATATCAAAAAGTACACCAAATATGTGTTATATATACTGTAAATAAACTATCAAAAACTACAGTAATTACATTTAATATACTGTATATAAAATATGAAAACTTACACCAAATGTATATCATGTACCCTAAATAAAATATGAAAAAGGACAGTAAATCTATATTACGCACCCTGTGTAAAATATCAAAAAATACACCAAATATATATTATATAATTTACATAAAATATCAAAAGTACACCAAATGTATATTATATATTCTAAATAAAATATCAAAAAGTACAGTAAATATATTTCATATATTGTATACATAATATTAACTAAAAGTACACCAAATACATTTTCTATACTGTAAATAAAATATCAAAAAGTTCAGTAAATATATACTACATACACTACATAAAATATAAATAATTACCCCAAATATGTGTTATATATACTGTAAATAGACTATAAAAAACTACAGTAATTATATTTAATATACTGTACATAAAATATCAAAAATTACACCAAATGTTTATTATATACTGTAAAATAATATCAAAAAGGACAGTGAATATATATTACACTCTATGTAAAATATCAAAAACTGCAAATATATATTATATAATTTACATAAAATATCAAAAGTACACCAAATATATCTTATATACTGTACATAAAATATCAAATAGTACAGTAAATATATTTCATATATTGTACATATAATATTAACTAAAAGTACACCAAATATATTTTATATACTGTAAATAAAATATCAAAAATTACAGTGAATATATATTACATACTGTACATAAAATATCAAAAAGTACACCAAATATGTGTTATATATACTGTAAATAAACTATCAAAAACTACAGAAATTATATTTAATATATTGTACATAAAATATAAAAAATTACACCAAATGCATATTATTTAATGTAAATAAAATACCAAAAAGTACAGTAAACCTATATTACACACCCTATGTAAAATATCACAAACTACACCAAATATATATTTTATAACTTACATAAAATAACAAAAGGACACCAAATATACTTTATATACTGTAGATAAAACATCAAAATGTACAGTAAATATATTTCATATATTGTACATATAATATTAACTAAAAGTACACCAAATACATTTTATATAGTGTAAATAAAATATCAAAAATTTCAGTGAATATATATTACATACTGTAAATAAAATATCAAAAAGTACACCAAATATGTGTTATATATATACTGTAAATGAGCTATCAAAAACTACAGTAATTATATTTAATATACTGTACATAAAATATCAAAAATTACACCAAATGTATATTATTTACAGTAAATAAAATACCAAAAATACAGTAAAAATATATTACACACCCCATGTAAAATATCACAAACTACACCAAGTATATGTTATATAATTAACATAAAATACCAAAAGGACACCAAATATACCTTATATACTGTACATAAAATATCAAAATGTACAGTAAATATATTTCATATATTGTACATATAATATTAACTAAAAGTACACCAAATACATTTTATATAGTGTAAATAAAATAACAAAAATTACAGTGAATATATATTACATACTGTACATAAAATGTCAAAAAGTACATCAAATATGTGTTATATATACTGTAAATAAACTATCAAAAACTGCAGTAATTATATTTAATATACGGTACATAAAATATCAAAAATTACACCAAATGTATACTATTTACTGTAAATAAAATATCAAAAAGTACAGTAAATATATCTTACACACCCTATGTAAAATATGAAAAACTACACCAAATACGTATTATATAATTTATATAAAATAACCAAAGGACACCAAATATATATTATATACTGTACATAAAATATCGAAAAGCACAGTAAATATATTTCATATATTCTACCTGTAATATTAACTAAAAGTACACCAAAAACATTTTATATACTGTAAATAAAATATCAAAAAGTACAGTAAATATATAGTACATACTGTACATAAAATATCAAATAGTACACCAAATATGTGTTATATACACTGTAAATATACTATCAAAATCTACAGTAATTATATTTAATATACTGTACATAAAATATCAAAAATTAAACCAAATGTATATTTTAGACTGTAAATAAAATATCAAAAAGGAAAGTAAATATATAGTACACACCCTATGTAAAATATCAAAAACTACACCAAATTTATGTTATATACTTAACATAAAATATGAAAAGGACACCAAATATATCTTATATACTGTACATAAAATATGAAAAAGTACAGTAAATATAATTCATATATTGTACATATAATATTAACTAAAAGTACACCAAATACATTTTATGTACTGTGAATAAAATACTAAAAGTACTGTAAATGTATATTACATACTGTACATAAAAGATCAAAAAGTACACCAAATATGTGTTATATATACTGTAAATAAACTATCAAAAACTGCAGTCATTATATTTAATGTACGGTACATAAAGTATCAAAAATTACACCAAATGTATATTATTTACTGTAAATAAAATATCAAAAAGTACAGTTAATATATCTTACAAACCTTATGTAAAATATCACAATCTACACCAAATATATATTATATAATTTACATAATATATCAAAAGGACACCAAATATATATTATGTACTGTACATAAAATATCAAAACGTACAGTAAATGTATTTCATATATTGTATATATAATTCTAACTTAAAGTACACCAAATACATTTTATATACTGTAAATAAAATATCATAAAGTACAGTAAATATATATTACATAGTGTACAAAAAATATCAAAAAGTATACCAAATATGTGTTATATATACTGTAAATAAACTATCAAAAACTACAGTAATTATATTTAATATACTGTACATACAATATCAAAAATTACACGAAATGTATATTATTTACTGTAAATAAAATATCAAAAAGTACAGTAAATATATGTGACATACCATATGTATAATATCACAATCTACACCAAATATATATTATATAATTTACATAAAATATCAAAAGGACACCAAATATATCTTATATACTGTACATAAAATATCAAAATATACAGTAAATATATTTCATATATTGTACATATAATATTAACTAAAAGTACACCAAATACATTTTATAAAGTGTAAATAAAATATCAAAATGCACAGTAAATATATATCACACACCATATGTAAACTATCACAATCTACACCAAGTATATATTATATAATTTACATAAAATATCAAAAGGACACCAAATATATCTTATGTACTGTACATAAAATATCAAAAAGTACAGTAAATATATTTCATATATTGTACATATAATATTAACTAAAAGTACACCAAATACATTTTATATAGTGTAAATAAATTATCAAAAATTACAGTGAATTTATATTACATACTGTACATAAAATATCAAAAAGTACACCAAATATGTGTTATATATACTGTAAATAAACTATCAAAAACTACAGTAATTATATTTAATATACTGTACATAAAATATCAAAAATTACACCAATTAAATATTATTTACTGTAAATAATATACCAAAAAGTACAGTAAATATATATGACACACCCTATGTAAAATATCACAAACTACAACAAATATATATTTTATAATTTACATAAAATATCAAAAGGACACCAAATATACTTATATACTGTACAAAAAATATCAAAATGTACAGTAAATATATTTCATATATTATACATATAATATTAACTAAAAGTACACCAAATACATTTTATATACTGTAAATAAAATATCAAAATTACAGTAAATATATATTACATACTGTACATAAAATATCGAAAAGTACACCAAATATGTGTTATATATACTGTAAATAAACTATCAAAAACTGCAGTAATTATATTTAATATACTGTACATAAAATATCAAAAATTACAACAAATGTATATTATTTACTGTAAATAAAATATCAAAAAGAACAGTAAATATATCTTACACACCCTATGTAAAATATGAAAAACTACACCAAATACGTATTATATAATTAACATAAAATAACAAAAGGACACCAAATATATATTATATACTGTACATAAACTATCGAAAAGTACAGTAAATATATTTCATATATTCTACATGTAATATTAACTAAAAATACACCAAAAACGTTTTATATACTGTAAATAAAATATCAAAAAGTACAGTAAATATATATTACATACTGTACATAAAATATCAAATAGTACACCAAATATGTGTTATATACACTGTAAATATACTATCAAAATCTACAGTAATTATATTTAATATACTGTACATAAAATATCAAAAATTACACCAAATGTATATTTTAGACTGTAAATAAAGTATCAAAAAGGAAAGTAAATATATAGTACACACCCTATGTAAAATATCAAAAACTACACCAAATTTATGTTATATAATTAACATAAAATATGAAAAGGACACCAAATATATCTTATATACTGTACATAAAATATCAAAAAGTACATTAACTATAATCCATATATTGTACATATAATATCAACTAAAAGTACACCAAATACATTTTATATACTGTGAATAAAATATCAAAAAGTACTGTAAATATATATTACCTATTGTACATAAAATATCAAAAAGTACACCAAATATGTGTTATATATACTGTAAATAAACTACCAAAAACTACAGTAATTATATTTAATATACTGTACATAAAATATCAAAAATTACACCAAATGTACATTATATACTGTAAATAAAATATTAAAAAGGACAGTAAATATATATGACACACCCTATGTAAAATATCAAAATCTACACCAAATATATATTATATAATTTCCATAAAATATCAAAAGTACACCAAATATATATTATATAATTTACATAAAACACCAAAAGGACACCAAATATATCTTATATACTGTACATAAAATATCAAAAATTACAGTAAATATATTTCATCTATTGTACATATAATATTAACTAAAAGTACACCAAATACATTTTATATACTGTAAATAAAATATCAAAAAGTACAGTAAATATATATTACATACAGTACATAAAATATCAAAAAGTACACCAAATATGTGTTATATATACTGTAAATAAACTATGAAAAACTACAGAAATTATATTTAATATACTGTACATATAATATCAAAAATTACACCAAATGTATATTATATACTCTAAATAAAATATGAAAAAGGACACTAAATATATATTACATTCTTTGTAAAATATCAAAAACTACACCAAATATATATTATATAATTTACATAAAATATCAAAAGTACACCAAATATATATTATATACTGTACATAAAATATCAAAAAGTACAGTCAATATATTTCATATATTGTACAAATAATATTAACTAAAAGTACACCAAGTACATTTTATATACTGTAAATAAAATATCAAAATACAGTAAATATATATTACATACTCTACATAAAATATCAAAAAGTACACCAAATATGTGTTATATGTACTGTAAATAAACTATCATAAACTACAGTAATTATATTTAATATACTGCACATAAAATATCAACAATTACACCAAATGTATATTATATACAGTAAATGAAATATCAAAAAGACAGTAAAAATATACTACACACCCTATGTTAAATATCAAAACTACACCAAATATATATTATATAATTTACATAAAATATCAAAAGGTCGCCAAATATATCTTATACACCGTACATAAAATATCAAAAAGTACAGTAAACATATTTCATATATTGTACATATAATATTAAATAAAGTACACCAAACACATTTTATATACTGTAAATAAAATATCAAATATTACAGTAAATATATATTACATACAGTACATAAAATATCAAGAAGTACACCAAATATGTGTTATATATACTGTAAATAAACTATCAAAAACTACAGTAATTATATTTCATATATTGTACATATAATATTAACTAAAAGTACACCAAATACATTTTATATACTGTAAATAAAATATCAAAAGGTAGAGTAAATATATATTACATACACTACATAAAATATCAAAAAGTACACCAAATATGTGTTATATATACTGTAAATAAACTATCAAAAACTACAGTAATTATATTTAATATACTGTTAATAAAATATCAAAATTACACCAAATGTATATTATATACTGTAAATAAAATGTCAAAAAGGACAGTAAATATATACTACACACCCTATGTAAAATATCAAAAACTACACTATAATTATAAATTATAATATATATATAATTTTATATATATTATAAAATTATATAAAATTATATATAATTTAATGTGAATTATCTATATTATATAATTTATATAAAATACAAAAAGGACACCAAATATATCTTATATACTGTACATAAAATATCAAAAAGTACAGTAAATATATTTCATATATTGTACATATAATATTAAGTAAAATACAACAAATACATTTTATATACTGTAAATAAAATATCAAAATGTACAGTAAATATATATTACATACAGTACATAAAATACCAAAAAGTACAACAAATATGTGTTATATATTCTGTAAATAAACTGTCAAAAACTACAGAAATTATATTTAATATACTGTACATGAAATATCAAAAATTACACCAAACGTATATTATATACTCTAAATAAAATATGAAAAAGGACAGTAAATATATATTACACTCTATGTAAAATATCAAAAGCTACACGAAATATATATTATATAATTTACATTAAATATCAAAAGTACACCAAATATATATTATATACTGTACATAAAATATCAAAAAGTACAGTAAATATATTTCATATATTGTACATATAGTATTAACTAAAAGTACACCAAATACATTTTATATACTGTAAATAATATATCAAAATACAGTAAATATATATTACATACTCTTCATAAAATAACAAAAATACACCAAATATGTGTTATATATACTATAAATAAACTATCATAAACTACAGTGATTATATTTAATATAATGTACTTAAAATATCTAAAATTACACCAAATGTATATTATATACTGTAAATAAAATATCAAAAAGGACAGTAAATATATACTACACACCCTATGTAAAATATCAAAAACTACACAAAATATATATTATATAATTTACATAAAATATCAAAAGGACACCAAATATATCTTATACACCGTACATAAAATATCAAAAAGTACAGTAAATATATTTCATATATTGTACATATAATATTAAATAAAGTACACCAAATATATTTTATATACTGTAAATAAAATATCAAAAAGTACAGTAAATATATATGACATACAGCACATAAAATATGAAGAGGTACACCAAATATGTGTTATATATACTGTAAATAAACTATCAAAAACTACAGTAATTATATTTCATGTATTGTACATTTAATATTATCTAAAAGTACACCAAATACATTTTATATACTGTAAATAAAATATCAAAAAGTACAGTAAATATATATTACATACACTATATAAAATATCAAAAAGTACACCAAATATGAGTTATATATACTCTAAATAAACTATCAAAAACTACAATAATTATATTTAATATACTGTACATAAAAAATCAAAAATTACACCAAATGTATATTATATACTCTAAATAAATATTATAAAGGACAGTAAATATATATTACACTCTATGCAAAATATATAAATCTACACCAAATATATATTATATAATTTACATAAAATATCAAAGGGACACCAAATATAGAGTATATACTGTACATAAAATATCAAAAAGTACATTAAATATATTTCATATATTGTACATATAATATTAACTAAAATTACACCAAATACACTTTATATACTGTAAATAAAATATCAAAAAGTACAGTAAATATTTATTACATACAGTACATAAAATATCAAAAAGTACACCAAATATGTGTTATAAATACTGTAAATAATCTATCAAAAACTGCAGTAATTATGTTTAATATAATGTACATAAAATATCAAAAATTACACCATATGTATATTATATACTGTAAATAAAATACCAAATTACAGTAAATATATATTACATACAGTTCATAAAATATCAAAAATTACAACAAATATGTGTTATATATACTGTAAATAAACTATCAAATCTACAGTAATTATATTTAATATACTGTACATAAAATATCGAAAATTACACCAAATATATATTATATACTGTAAACAAAATATCAAAATGTACAGTAAATATATACTACACTCCCTATGTAAAATATCAAAAACTACACCAAATATATATTATATAATTTACATAAAATACCAAAAGGACACCAAATATATATTATATACAGTACATTAAATATCGAAAAGTACAGTAAGTATATTTCATATATTCTACATGTAATGTTATCTAAAAGTACACCAAATACATTTTATATAATGTAAATAAAATATCAAAAATACAGTAAATATATATTGCATACTGTACATAAAATATCAAAAAGTACACCAGATATGTGTGATATATATTGTAAATAAACTATCAAAATCTACAGTAATTATATTTAATATACTATACATAAAATATCAAATATTACACCAAATGTATATTTTAGACTGTAAATAAAATATCAAAAAGGAAAGTAAATATATAGGACACACCCTATGTAAAATATCAAAAACTACACCAAATTTATATAATATAATTTACAAAAAATATCAAAAGGACAGCAAATATAGATTATATACTGTACATAAAATATCAAAAAGTACATTAAATATATTTCATATATTGTACATATAATATTAACTAAAAGTACACCAAATGCATTTTATATACTTTAAATAATATATCAAAATAAATATATATTACATACTCTACATAAAATATCAAAATGTACACCAAATATGTGTTACATATACTGTAAATAAACTATCAAAAACTACAGTAATTATATTTAATATACTCTACATAAAATATCAGAAATTACACCAAATATTTGTTATATATACTGTAAATAAACTATCAAAAACTACAGTAATTTTATTCAATATACTGTACATAAAGTATAAAAAATTACACCAAATGTATATTATATACTGTAAATAAAATATCAAAAAGGAAAGCAAATATATATGACACACCCTATGTAAAATATCAAAAACTACACCAAATATATAATATAATTTATATAAAATATCAAAAGCACACCAGATATATCTTATATACTGTACATAAAATATCAAAAAGTACAGAAAATACATTTCATATATTGTGCATATAATATTAATTAAAGTACACCAAATACATTTTATATACTGTAAATAAAATATCAAAAAGACAGTAAATATATATTACACACTGTACATAAAATATCAAAAAGTACACCAAATATATGTTTTATACACTGTAAATAAACTAACAAAAGCTACAGTAATTATATTTAATATACTGTACATAAAATATCAAAAATTACACCAGATGTATATTATATACTGTAATTAAATTATCAGAAAGTACAGTAAATATATATTACACACCCTATGTAAAATATCAAAAACTACACCATATATATATTATATACTTTACATAACATATCTAAAGGCCAAAAAATATACCTTATATACTGTACATAAAATATCAAAAAGTACAGTAAATATGATTCATATATTGTTCATATAATATTAACTAAAAGCTCACCAAATACATTTTATATACTGTAAATAATATTTCAAAAAGTACAGTAAATATATATTACATACTGTACATAAAATATCAAAAAGTACACCAAATATGTGTTATATATACTGTAAATAAAGTGTAAAAACTACAGTAATTATATTTAATATACTGTACATAAAATATCAAAAATTACACCAAATGTGTATTATATACTGTAATTAAAATATCAAAAAGTACAGTAAATATATATTACACACCCTATGTAAAATATCAAAAACTACACCAAATATATATTATATAATTTATATGATATATCAAAAGACCACCAAATATATCTTATATACTGTACATAAAATATCAAAAACTACAGTAAATATGTTTCATATATTGTACATATAATATTAACTAAAAGTACACCAATTACATTTTATATACTGTAAAGAAAATTTCAAAAAGTACAGTAAATATATATTACATAATCTATATAAAATATCAAAAAGTACACCAAATATGTGTTAGATATACTGTAAATAAACTATCAAAAACTACAGTAATTATGTTTAATATACTGTACATAAAATATCAAAAATTACACCAAATGTATATTATATACTATAAATAAATACGAAAAAGGACAGTAAATATATATTACACTCTATGCAAAATATCAAAAACTACACCAAATGTATATTATATAATTTACATAAAATATCAAAAGGACACCAAATATAGATTATATACTGTACATAAAATATCAAAAAGTACTGTAAATATATTTCATATATTCTACATGTAATATTAACTAAAAGTACACCAAATACATTTTATAAACTGTAAATAAAATATCAAAATACAGAAAATATATATTACATACTGTACATAAAATATCAAATAGTACACCAAATATGTGTTATATATAGTGTAAATAAACTACCAAAATCTACAGTAATTATATTTAATATACTGTAAATAAAATATCAAAAATTACACCAAATGTATATTTTAGACTGTAAATAAAGTATCAAAAAGGAAAGTAAATATATAGTACACACCCTATGTAAAGTATCAAAAACTACACCAAATTTATATTATATAATTAACATAAAATATGAAAAGGACACCAAATATATCTTCTATACTGTACATAAAATATCAGAAAGTACAGTAAATATATTTCATATAATGTACATATAATATTAACTAAAAGTACACCAAATACATTTTATATACTGCAGATACAATATCAAAAAGTACAGTAAATATATATTACATACTGTACATAAAATATCAAAAAGTACACCAAATATGTGTTACATATACTGTAAATAGACTATAAAAAACTACAGTAATTATATTTAATATACTGTACATAAAATATCAAAAATTACACCAAATGTATATTATATACTGTAAAATAATATCAAAAAGGACAGTGAATATATATTACACTCTATGTAAAATATCAAAAACAGCAAATATATATTATGTAATTTACATAAAATATCAAAAGTACACTAAATATATCTTATATACTGTACATAAAATATCCAAATAGTACAGTAAATATATTTCATATATTGTACATATAATATTAACTAAAAGTACACCAAATATATTTTATATACTGTAAATAAAATATCAAAAATACAGTAAATATATAATACATACTGTACAGGAATATCAAAAAGTACACCAAATATTTGTTATATATACTGTAAATAAACTATCAAAAACTACAGTAATTACATTTAATATACTGTTTATAAAATATCAAAAATTACACCAAATGTATATCATGTACTCTAAATAAAATATGAAAAAGGACAGTACATCTATGTTATGCACCCTGTGTAAAATATCAAAAACTACACCAAATATATATTATATAATTTACATAAAATATCAAAAGTACACCAAATGTATATTATACACTGTAAATAAAATATCAAAAAGTACAGTAAATATATTTCATATATTGTATACATAATATTAACTAAAAGTACACCAAATACATTTTCTATACTGTAAATAAAATATCAAAAAGCACAGTAAATATATATGACACACCTGTGTAAAATATCAAAAACTACACCAAACATATATTATATAATTTACATAAAATATCAAAAGGACACAAAATATATCTTATATACTGTACATGAAATATCAAAAAGTACAGTAAATATATTTCATATATTGTACATATAATATTAAACAAAAGTACACGAAATACATTTTATATAGTGAAAATAAAATATCAAAAAGTACAGTAAATATATATTACATACTGTACATAAAATATCAAAAAGTACACCAAATATGTGTTATATATACTGTAAATAAACTATCAAAAACTACAGTAATTATATTTAATATACATTAAATAAAATATCAAAAATTACACCAAATGTATATTATTTACTGTAAATAAACTATCAAAAAGTACAGTAAATATATATTACACAACCTATGTAAAATATCACAAACTACACCGAATATATATTATATAATTTACATAAAATATCAAAAGGACACCAAATATACCTTATATACTGTACATAAAATATCAAAAAGTACAGTAAATATATTTCATGTATTGTAGATATATTAACTAAAAGTACACCAAATACATTTTATATACTCTAAATAAAATTTCAAAAACTACAGTAAATATATATTACATCCTTACATAAAATATCAAAAAGTACACCAAATATGTGCAATATATACTGTAAATAAATTATCAAAAACTACAGTAATTATATTTAATATACTGTACATAAAATATAAAAAATTACACCAAATGTATATTATATACTCTAATTAAAATATGAAAAAGGACAGTAAATATATATTACACTCTATGTAAATTATCAAAAACTACACCAACTATATATTATATAATTTACATAATATATCAAAAGGACACCAAATATATATTATACACTGTACATAAAATATCAAAATGTACAGTAAATATATTTCATATATTGTGCATATAATATTAACTAAAAGTACACCAAATACATTTTATAGCCTGTAAATAAAATATCAAAAAGTACAGAAAATATATATTACATACTGTGCATAAAATATCAAATTGTACACCAAATAAGTTTTATATATACTGTAAATAAACTATCAAAAACTACAATAATTATATTTAATATACTGTACATAAAATATCCAAAATGACACCAAATGTACATTATATACTGTAAATAAAATATCAAAAAGACAGTAAATATATACTACATAACCTATGTAAAATATCAAAACTACACCAAATATGTATTATATAATTTACATAAAATAACAAAAGGACACCAAATGTATCTTATATACTGTACATAAAATATCAAAAGGTACAGTAAATATGTTTCATATATTGTACATATACTATTAACTAAAAGTACACCAAATACATTTTATAAACTGTAAATAAAATATCAACAAGTACAGTAAATATATATTACATACTGTACATAAAATATCAAAAAGTACACCAAATATGTGTTATCTATACTGTAAATAAACTATCAAAAACTACAGTACATATATTTAATATACTGTACATAAAATATCTAAAATTACACCAAATATTTGTTATATATACTGTAAATAAACTATCAAAAACTACAGTAATTATATTTAATATACTGTACATAAAATATAAAAAATTACACCAAATGTATATTATATACTGTAAATAATATATCGAAAAGGAAAGTAAATATCTATGACACACCCTATGTAAAATATCAAAAACTACACCAAATATATATTATAAAATTTATATAAAATATCAAATGGACACCAGATATATCTTATATACTCTACATAAAATATGAAAAAGTACAGTAAATACATTTCATATATTGTGCATATAATATTAACTAAAAGTACACCAAATACATTTTATATACTCTAAATAAAATATCAAACAGGACAGTAAATATATAATACATACTGTACATAAAATATCAAAAAGTACACCAAATATGTGTTATACATACTGTAAATAAACTATCAAAAACTACAGTAATTATATTTCATATATTGTACATATAATATTAACTAAAAGTACACCAAATATATTTTATATACTGTAAATAAAATATCATATAGTAGAGTAAATATATATTACATACACTACATAAAATATCAGAAAGTAAACCAAATATGTGTTATATATACTGTAAATAAACTATCAAAAACTACAGTAATTATATTTAATATACTCTACATAAAATATCAGAAATTACACCAAATGTATATTTTAGACTGTAAATAAAATATCAAAAAGGAAAGAAAATGTATAGTACACACCCTATGTAAAATATCAAAAACTACACCAAATTTATGTTATATAATTAACATAAAATGTGAAAAGGACACCAAATATATCTTATATACTGTACATAAAATATCAAAAAGTACAGTAAAGATAATTCATATATTGTACGTATAATATTAACTAAAAGTTCACCAAATACATTTTATATACTGTGAATAAAATATCAAAAGTACTCTAAATGTATATTACATACTGTACATAAAATATCAAAAAGTACACCAAATATTTGTCATATATACTGTAAATAAACTATCAAAATCTACAGTAATTATGTTTAATATACTGTACATAAAATATCAAAAATTACACCAAATGTATATTATATACTGTAAATAAAATATCAGAAAGAACAGTAAATATATATGACACACCCTATATAAAATATCTAAAACTACAACAAACATATATTTTATAATTTACATAAAATATCAAAAGGACACCAAATATATCTTATACACTGTACATAAAATATCAAAAAGTACAGTAAACATATTTCATATATTGTACAAGTAATATTAACTAAAAGTACACCAATTATATTTTATATACTGTAAATAAAGTATCAAAAACTACAGTAATTATATTTTATATACTGTACATAAAATATGAAAAATTACGCCAAATGTATATTATATACTCTAAATAAAAGATGAAAAAGGGCAGTAAATATATGTTACACTCTGTGTGAAATATCAAAAACTACACCAATTATATATTATATAATTTACATAAAATATAAAAAGGACACCAAATATAGATTATATACTGTACATAAAATATCAAAAGTACAGCAAATATATTTCATATATTGTACATATAATATTAACTAAAAGTACCCCAAATATATTTTATATAGTGTAAATAAATATCAAAAAGTTCAGTAAATACATATTGCATACTGTACATAAAATATCAAAAAGTACACCAAATATGTGTTATATATACTGTAAATAAACTATAAAAAACTACAGTAATTACATTTAATATACTGTACATAAAAAATCAAAAATTACACCAAATGTATAGTATATACTCTAAATAAATATGAAAAAGAACAGTAAATATATATTACACTCTATGCAAAATATCAAAAACTACACGAAATATATATTATATAACTTACATAAAATATCAAAAGGACACAAAATATAGATTATATACTGTACATAAATTATCAAAAAGTACATTAAATATATTTAATATATTGTACATATAATATTAACTAAAATTACACCAAATACATTTTATATACTGTAAATATAATATCAAAAAGTACAGTAAATATATATTACATACAGTACCTAAAGTAACAAAAAGTACACCAAATATGTGTTATATATACTGTAAATAAACTATCAAAAACTACAGTAATTATATTTAATATACTGCACATAAAATATCAAAAATTACACCAAATGTACATTATATACTCTAAATAAAATATCAAAAAAGACAGTAAATATATACTACACTCCCTATGTAAAATACCAAAATCTACACCAAATATATATTATATAATTTACATAAAATTTCAAAAGTACACCAAATATATATTATATAGTGTACATAATATATCGAAAAGTACAGTAAATATATTTCATATATTCTACATGTAATATTAACTAAAAGTACACCAAATACATTTTATATACTGTAAATAAAATATCAAAAAGTACAGTAAATATACATTACATACTGTACATAAAATATAAAAAATTACACCAAATATGTGTTATATATACTGTAAATATACTATCAAAATCTACAGTAATTATATTTAATATACAGTACATAAAATATCAAAAATTACACCAAATGTATATTTTAGACTGTAAATAAAATATCAAAAAGGAAAGTAAATATATAGTACACACCCTATGTAAAATATGAAAAACTACACCAAATTTATGTTATATAATTTACATAAAATATCAAAAGGACACCAAATATAGATTATATACTGTACATAAAATATCAAAATGTACATTAAATATATTTTATATATTGTACATATAATATTAACTAAAAGTACACCAAATACATTTTATATACTGTATATAAAATATCAAAAAGTACAGTAAATATATATTACATACAGTACATAAAGTATCAAAAAGTACACCAAATATGTGTTATATATCCTGTAAATAAACTATCAAAAACTACAGTAAATATGTTTAATATACTGTACATAAAATATCAAAAATTACTCCAAATATACATTATATACTGTAAACAAAATATCAAAAAGACAGTAAATATATGACACACCCTATGAAAATATCAAAATCTACACCAAATATATATTATATAATTTACCTAAAATATCAGAAGTACACCAAATATATATTATATACTGTATATAATATATCAAAAAGTACAGTAAATATATTTCATATATTGTACATTTAATATTAACTTAAAGTACACCAAATACATTTTATATACTGTAAATAAAATATCAAAATACAGTAAATATATATTACATACTCTACATAAAATATCAAAAGTACACCAAATATGTGTTATATATGCTGTAAATAAACTATCAAAAACTACAGAAATTATATTTAATATACTGTACATAAAATATAAAAAATTACACCAAATGTATATTATATACTGTAAATAAAATATCAAAAAGGAATGTAAATACATATGACACACCCTATGTAAAATATCAAAAACTACACCAAATATATATTATATAATTTATATAAAATATCAAAAGGACACCAGATATATCTTATATACTGTACATAAAATATCAAAAAGTACAGTAAATACATTTCATATATTGTGCATATAATATTAACTAAAAGTTCACCAAATACATTTTATATACTGTAAATAAATTATCCAAAAGTACAGTAAATATATGTTACATACTGTATATAAAATATCAAAAGGTACACCAAATATGTGTTATACATACTGTAAATAAACTATAAAAAACTACAGTAATTATATTTCATATATTGTACATATAATATTAACTAAAAGCACACCAAATACATTTTATATACTGTAAATTAAATATCATAAAGTACAGTAAATATATATTACATACACTACATAAAATATCAAAAAGTACTCCAAATATGTGTTATATATACTGTAAATAAACTATCAAAAACTACAGTAATTATATTTAATATACTCTACATAAAATATCAAAAAGTACACCAAATATGTGTTATATATACTGTACATAAACTATCAAAAACTGCAGTAATTATATTTAATATACTGTACATAAAATATAAAAAATTACACCAAATGTATATTATATACTGTAAATAAAATATCAAAAAGACAGTAAATATATATGACACACCCTATGTAAAATATCAAATTCTACACCTAATAAATATTATATAATTTACATAAAATATCAAAAGTACACCAATTATATATTATATACTGTACATAAAATATCAAAATTTACAGTAAATGTATTTCATATATTGTACATATAATATTAACTAAAAGTAAACCAAATACATTTTATATACTGTAAATAAAATATCAAAATACAGTAAATATATATTACATACTCTACATAAAATATCAAAAAGTACACCAAATATGTGTTTTATAAACTGTAAATAAACTATCAAAAACTACAGTAATTATATTTAATATACTGTAAGTAAAATGTCAAAAATTACACCAAATGTATATTATATACTCTAAATAAAAGATGAAAAAGGACAGTAAATATATATTACACTCTGGGTGAAATATCAAAAACTACACAAATTATATATTATATAATTTTCATAAAATATCAAAAGGACAGCAAATATATATTATATACTGTACATAAAATATCAAAAAGTACAGCAAATATATTTCATATATTTTACATATAACATTAACTAAAAGTCCACCAAATATATTTTATATAGTGTAAATAAAATATCAAAAAGTACAGTAAATACATATTACATACTGTACATAAAATATCAAAAAGTACACCAAATATGTGTTATATATACTGTAAATAGACTATGAAAAACTACAGTAATTATATTTAATATACTGTACATAAAATATCAAAAATTACACCAAATGTATATTATATACTGTAAAAAAATATCAAAAAGGACAGTGAATATATGTTACACTCTATGTAAAATATCAAAAAGTGCAAATATATATTATATAATATACATAAAATATCAAAGTACACATAATATATGTTATATACTGTATATAAAATATCAAAAAGTACAGTAAATATATTTCATATATTGTACATATAATATTAATTAAAAGTACACCAAATATATTTTATATACTGTAAATAAAATATCAAAAAGTGCATTAAACATATATTAAATACTGTAGAGAAAATATCAAAAAGTACACCAAATATGTGTTATATATACTGTAAATAAACTATCAAAAACTACAGTAATTACATTTAATATACTGTATATAAAATATCAAAAATTATACCAAATGTATATCATATACTCTAAATAAAATATGAAAATTACAGTAAATCTATATTACGCACCCTATGTAAAATATCAAAAACTACACCAAATATATATTATATAATTTACATAAAATATCAAAACTACACAAAATATATATTATATACTGTAAATAAAATATGAAAAAGTACAGTAAATATATTTCATATATTGTATATATAATATTAACTAAAAGTACACCAAATACATTTTCTATACTGTAAATAAAATATCAAAAATTACATCAAATATATATTACATACTGTATATAAAATATAAATAATTACACCAAATATGTGTTATATATACTGTAAATAAACTATCAAAAACTACAGTAATTATATTTAATATACTGTATATAAAATATCAAAAATTACACCAAATGTAATTTATAAACTGTAAATAAAATATCAAAAAGGACAGTAAATATATATGACCCACCCTATGTAAAATATCAAAAACTACACCAAATATATTATATAATTTACATAAAATATCAAAAGGACACCAAATATATCTTCTAAACTGTACATAAAATATGAAAAAGTACAGTAAATATATTTCATATATTGTACATATAATATTAACTAAAAGTACACCAAATACATTTTATATACTGTAGATAAAATATCAAAAAGTACAGTAAATATAGTTACATACTGTACATAAAATATCAAAAAGTACAACAAATATGTGTTATATATACTGTAAATAAACTATCAAAAACTACAGAAATTATATTTAATATACTGTACATGAAATATCAAAAATTACCCCAAATGTATATTATATACTGTAAATAAAATATCAAAAAGGACAGTAAATACATATTACCCACACTATGTAAAATAACACAAACTACACCAAATAAATGTTATATAATTTACATAAAATATCAAAAGGACACCAAATATATCTTTTATATTGTACATAAAATATCAAAATGTACAATAAATATATTTCATATATTGTACATATAATATTAACTAAAAGTACACCAAATACATTTTATATACTGTTAATAAAGTATCAAAAATTACAGTAAATATAAATTACATACTGTACCTAAAATATCAAAAAGTACAGCAAATATGTGTTATATATACTGTAAATAAACTATCAAATACTACAGTAATTATATTTAATATACTGTACATAAAATATCAAAAATTACACCAAATGTATATTATTTAATGTAAATAAAATATCAAAAATACAGTAAATATATATTACACACCATATGTAAAATATCACAATCTACACCAAATATATATTATATAATTTACATAAAATATCAAAAGAACACCAAATATATCTTATATACTGTACATAAAATTTCAAAATATACAGTAAATATATTTCGTATATTGTACATATAATATTAACTAAAAGTTCACCAAATACATCTTATATAGGGTAAATAAAATATCAAAAAGTACAGTAAATAGGTATTACATACTGTACATAAAATATCAAAAAGTACCCCAAATATGTGTTATATATACTGTAAATAGACTATAAAAAACGACAGTAATTATATTTAATATACTGTACATAAAATATCAAAAATTACACCAAATGTTTATTATATACTGTAAAATAATATCAAAAAGGACAGTGAATATATATTACACTCTATGTAAAATATCAAAAACTGCAAATATATATTATATAATTTACATAAAATATCAAAAGTACACCAAATATATCTTATATACTGTACATAAAATATCAAATAGTACAGTAAATATATTTCATATATTGTACATATAATATTAACTAAAAGTACACCAAATATATTTTATATACTGTAAATAAAATATGAAAAAGTACAGTAAATATATATTACATACTGTACAGAAAATATCAAAAAGTACACCAAATATGTGTTATATATACTGTAAATAAACTATCAAAAACTACAGTAATTACATTTAATATACTGTATATAAAATATGAAAACTTACACCAAATGTATATCATGTACCCTAAATAAAATATGAAAAAGGACAGTAAATCTATATTACGCACCCTGTGTAAAATATCAAAAAATACACCAAATATATATTATATAATTTACATAAAATATCAAAAGTACACCAAATGTATATTATATATTCTAAATAAAATATCAAAAAGTACAGTAAATATATTTCATATATTGTATACATAATATTAACTAAAAGTACACCAAATACATTTTCTATACTGTAAATAAAATATCAAAAAGTTCAGTAAATATATACTACATACACTACATAAAATATAAATAATTACCCCAAATATGTGTTATATATACTGTAAATAGACTATAAAAAACTACAGTAATTATATTTAATATACTGTACATAAAATATCAAAAATTACACCAAATGTTTATTATATACTGTAAAATAATATCAAAAAGGACAGTGAATATATATTACACTCTATGTAAAATATCAAAAACTGCAAATATATATTATATAATTTACATAAAATATCAAAAGTACACCAAATATATCTTATATACTGTACATAAAATATCAAATAGTACAGTAAATATATTTCATATATTGTACATATAATATTAACTAAAAGTACACCAAATATATTTTATATACTGTAAATAAAATATCAAAAATTACAGTGAATATATATTACATACTGTACATAAAATATCAAAAAGTACACCAAATATGTGTTATATATACTGTAAATAAACTATCAAAAACTACAGTAATTATATTTAATATATTGTACATAAAATATAAAAAATTACACCAAATGTATATTATTTAATGTAAATAAAATACCAAAAAGTACAGTAAACATATATTGCACACCCTATGTAAAATATCACAAACTACACCAAATATATATTATATAACTTACATAAAATAACAAAAGGACACCAAATATACTTTATATACTGTAGATAAAACATCAAAATGTACAGTAAATATATTTCATATATTGTACATATAATATTAACTAAAAGTACACCAAATACATTTTATATAGTGTAAATAAAATATCAAAAATTTCAGTGAATATATATTACATACTGTAAATAAAATATCAAAAAGTACACCAAATATGTGTTATATATATACTGTAAATGAGCTATCAAAAACTACAGTAATTATATTTAATATACTGTACATAAAATATCAAAAATTACACCAAATGTATATTATTTACAGTAAATAAAATACCAAAAATACAGTAAACATATATTACACACCCCATGTAAAATATCACAAACTACACCAAGTATATATTATATAATTAACATAAAATACCAAAAGGACACCAAATATACCTTATATACTGTACATAAAATATCAAAATGTACAGTAAATATATTTCATATATTGTACATATAATATTAACTAAAAGTACACCAAATACATTTTATATAGTGTAAATAAAATATCAAAAATTACAGTGAATATATATTACATACTGTACATAAAATGTCAAAAAGTACATCAAATATGTGTTATATATACTGTAAATAAACTATCAAAAACTGCAGTAATTATATTTAATATACGGTACATAAAATATCAAAAATTACACCAAATGTATACCATTTACTGTAAATAAAATATCAAAAAGTACAGTAAATATATCTTACACACCCTATGTAAAATATGAAAAACTACACCAAATACGTATTATATAATTTATATAAAATAACCAAAGGACACCAAATATATATTATATACTGTACATAAAATATCGAAAAGTACAGTAAATATATTTCATATATTCTACCTGTAATATTAACTAAAAGTACACCAAATACATTTTATATACTGTAAATAAAATATCAAAAATACAGTAAATATATATTACATACTGTACATAAATTATCAAAAAGTACACCAAATATGTGTTATATATACTGTAAATAAACTATCAAAATCTACAGTTATTATATTTAATATACTGCACATAAAATATCAAAAATTACACCAAATGTGTATTTTAGACTGTAAATAAAATATCAAAAAGGACAGTAAATATATACTACACACCCTATGTAAAATATCAAAAACTACACCAAATATATATTATATAATTTACATAAAATATCAAAATGTCACCAAATATATCTTATACACCGTACATAAAATATCAAAAAGTACAGTAAATATATTTCATATATTGTACATATAATATTAAATAAAGTACACCAAATACATTTTATATACTGTAAATTAAATATCAAAAAGTACAGTAAATATATATTAGAGACAGTACATAAAATATCAAGAAGTACACCAAATATGTGTTATGTATACAGTAAATAAAATATCAAAAATTACAGTAATTATATTTCATATATTGTACATATAATATTAACTAAAAGTACACCAAATACATTTTATATACTGTAAATAAAATATCAAAAAGTACAGTAAATATATATTACATACACTACATAAAATATCAAAAAGTACACCAATTATGTGTTATAGATACTGTAAATAAACTATCAAAAACTACAGTAATTATATTTAATATACTGTACATAAAATATCAAAAATTACACCAAATTTATATTATATACTGTAAATAAAATATCAAAAAGTACAGTAAATATATACTACACACCCTTTGTAAAATATCAAAAACTACACCAAATACGTATTATATAATTTACATAAAATAACAAAAGGACACCAAATCTATATTATATACTGCACATAAAATATCGAAAATTACAGTAAACATATTTCATATATTCTACATGTAATATTAACTAAAAGTACACCAAATACATTTTATATACTGTAAATTAAATATCAAAAAGTACAGTAAATATATATTACATACTGTACATAAAATATCAAATAGAACACCAAATATGTGTTATATATACTGTAAATAAACTATCAAAATCTACAGTAATTGTATTTAATATCCTGTACATAAAATATCAAAAATTTCACCGAATGTATATTTTAGACTGTAAATAAAATATCAAAAAGGAAATTAAATATATAGTACACACCGTGTGTAAAATATCAAAAACTACACCAAATTTATGTTATATAATTAACATAAAATATGAAAAGGACACCAAATATATCTTATATACTGTACATAAAATATGAAAAAGTATAGTAAATATAATTCATATATTGTACATATAATATTAACTAAAAGTACACCAAATACATTTTATGTACTGTTAATAAAATACTAAAAGTACTGTAAATGTATATTACATACTGTACATAAAATATCACAAAGTACACTAAATATGTGTTATATATACTGTAAATAAACTATCAAAAACTACAGTAATTATATTTAATATACTGTACATAAAATATCAAAAATTACAACAAATGTACATTATATACTATAAATAAAATTTTAAAAAGGACAGTAAATACATATGACACACCCTATGTAAAATATCAAAATCTACACCAAATATATATTATATAATTTACATAAAATATCAAAAGTACACCAAATATATATAATATACTGTACATAAAATATCAAAAAGTACAGTAAATATATTTCATATATTGTACATATAATATTAACTAAAAGTACACAAAATACATTTTATATACTGTAAATAAAATATCAAAATACAGTAAATATATATTACATACTGTACATAAAATGTAAAATAGTACACCAAATATCTGTTATATATACTGTAAATAAACTATCATAAACTACAGTAATTATATTTAATATACTGTACATAAAATATCAAAAATTACACCAAATGTACATTATATACCGTAAATAAAATATCAAAAAGGACAGTAAATATATACTACACACCCAATATAAAATATCAAAAACTACACGAAATATATATTATATAATTTACATAAAATATCAAAAGTTCACCAAATATATCTTATACACCGTACATAAAATATCAAAAAGTACAGTAAATAGATTTCATATATTGTACATATAATATGAAATAAAGTACACCAAATAAATTTTATATACTGTAAATAAAATTTCAAAAAGTACATAAAGATATATTACATACAGTACATAAAATATCAAGAAGTACACCAAATATGTGTTATATATACTGTAAATAAACTATCAAAAACTACAGTAATTATATTTCATATATTGTACGTATATTAACTAAAAGTACACCAAATACATTTTATATGCTGTAAATAAAATTTCAAAAAGTACAGTAAATATATATAACATACACTACATAAATTATCAAAAAGTACACCAAATATGTGTTATATATACTGTAAATAAACTATCAAAAACTACAGTAATTATATTTAATATACTGTACATAAAATATCAAAAATTACACCAAATGTATATTATATACTGTAAATAAAATATCAAAAAGTACAGTAAATATATACTACACACCCTATGTAAAATATCAAAAACTACACCAAATACATATTATATAATTTACATAAATTAACAAAAGGACAACAAATATATATTATATACTGTACATAAAATATCGAAAAGAACAGTAAATATATTTCATATATTCTACATGTAATATTAACTAAAAGTACACCAAATACATTTTATATACTGTAAATAAAATATCAAAAATACAGTAAATATATATTACATACTGTACATAAATTATCAAATAGTACACCAAATATGTGTTATATATACTGTAAATAAACTATCAAAATCTACAGTAATTATATTTAATATACTGCAAATAAAATATCAAAAATTACACCAAATGTGTATTTTAGACTGTAAATAAAATATCAAAAAGGAAAGTAAATATATAGTACACACCCTATGTAAAATATCAAAAACTACACCAAATTTATGTTATATAAATAACATAAAATATGAAAAGGACACCAAATATATCTTATATACTGTATATAAAATATCGAAAAGTACTGTAAATATATTTCATATATTGTACATATAATATTAACTAAAAGTACACCAAATACTTTTTATATACTGTAAATAAAATATCAAAAAGTACAGTAAATATATATTACATACAGTACATAAAGTATCAAAAAGTACACCAAATATGTGTTATATATACTGTAAATAAACTATCAAAACTACAGTAATTATATTTAATATACTGTACATAAAATATCAAAAATTACACCAAACGTACATTATATACTGTAAATAAAATATCAAAAAGACAGTAAATATATATGACACACCCTATGTAAAATATCAAAATCTACACCAAATATATATTATATAATTTACATAAAATATCAAAAGTACACCAAATATTTATTATATAATGTATATAATATATCAAAAAGTGCAGTAAATATATTTCATATATTGTACATATAATATTAACTAAAAGTACACCAAATACATTTTATATACTGTAAATAAAATATCAAAATACAGTAAATATATATTACATACTCTACATAAAATATCAAAAAGTACACCAAATATGTGTTATATATACTGTAAATAAACTATCAAAAACTACAGTAATTATATTTAATATACTCTACATAAAATATCAAAAATTACACCAAATATTTGTTATATATACTGTAAATAAACTATCAAAAACTACAGTAATTATATTTAATATAATGTACATAAAATATAAAAAATTACACCAAATGTATATTATATACTGTAAATAAAATATCAAAAAGGAAAGTAAATATATATGACACACCCTATGTAAAATATCAAAAACTACACCAAATATATATTATATAATTTATATAAAATATCAAAAGCACACCAGATATATCTTATATACTATACATAAATTATCAAAAAGTACAGTAAATACATTTCATATATTGTGAATATAATATTAACTAAAAGTACACCAAATACATTTTATATATTGTAAATAAAATATCAAAAAGGACAGTAAATATATATTACATACTGTACATAAAATATCAAAAAGTACACCAAATATGTGTTATACATACTGTAAATAAAGTATCAAAAACTTCAGAAATTATATTTAATATACTCTACATAAAATATCAAAAAGTACACCAAATATGTGTTATATATAGTAAATAAACTATCAAATCTACAGTAATTATATTTAATGTACTCTACATAAAATATCAATAATTACACCAAATATTTGTTATATACACTGTAAATAAACTATCAAAAACTACAGTAATTATATTCAATATAATGTACATAAAATATAAAAAATTACACCAAATGTATATTATATACTGTTAATGAAATATCGAAAAGGAAAGTAAATATCTATGACACACCCTATGTAAAATATCAAAAACTACACCAAATTTATGTTATATAATTAACATAAAATGTGAATAGGACACCAAATATATCTTATATACTGTAAATAAAATATCAAAAAGTACAGTAAAGATAATTCATATATTGTACATATAATATTAACTAAAAGTACACCAAATACATTATATATACTGTGAATAAAATATCAAAAAGTACTCTAAATGTATATTACATACTGTACATAAAATATCAAAATTACACCAAATATGTGTTATATATACTGTAAATAAACTGTAAAAAACTACAGTAATTATATTTAATGTACTGTACATAAAAAATCAAAAATTACACCAAATGTATATTATATACTCTAAATACATATGAAAAAGTACAGTAAATATATATTACACTCTATGCAAAATATCAAAAACTACACGAAATATATATTATATAACTTACATAAAATATCAAAAGGACACCAAATATAGATTATATACTGTACATAAAATATCAAAAAGTACATTAAATATATTTCATATATTGTACATATAATATTAACTGAAAGTACACCAAATACATTTTATATACTGTAAATATAATATCAAAAATACAGTAAATATATATTACATACAGTACATAAAGTATCAACAAGTACACCAAATATGTGTTATATATACTGTAAATAAACTATCAAAAACTACAGTAATTATATTTAATATACTGTACATAAAATATCAAATATGACACCAAATGTACATTATATACTGTAAATAAAATATCAAAAAAGACAGTAAATATATATGACACACCCTATGTAAAATATCAAAATGTACAACAAATATATATTTTTTAATTTACATAAAATTTCAAAAGTACACAAAATATATATTAAATAGTGTACATAATATATCAAAAAGTACAGTAAATATATTTCATATATTGTACATATAATATTAACTAAAAGTAAACCAAATACATTTTATATACTGTAAATAAAATATCAAAATACAGTAAATATATATTACATACTCTACATAAAATATCGAAAATTACACCAAATATTTGCTATATATACTGTAAATAAACTATCAAAAACTACAGTAATTATATTTAATATACTGTACATAAAATATAAAAAATACAACAAGTGTATATTATATATTGTAAATAAAATATCAAAAAGGAAAATAAATACATATGACACACCCTATGTAAAATATCAAAAACTACACCAAATATATATTATATAATTTATATAAAATATCAAAAGGACACCAGATATATGTTATATACTGTACATAAAATATCAAAAAGTACAGTAAATTCATTTCATATATTTTGCATATAATATTAACTAAAAGTACACCAAATACATTTTATATAGTGTAAATAAGGTATCAAAAAGGACAGTAAATAAATATTACATACTGTACATAAAATATCAAAAACTACACCAAATATGTGTTATATATACTGTAAATAAACTATCAAAAACTACAGTAATTAGATTTCATATATTGTACATATAATATTAACTAAAAGTACACCAAATACATTTTATATACTGTAAATAAAATATCATAAAGTACAGTAAATATATATTACATACACTACATAAAATATCAAAAAGTACTCCAAATATGTGTTATATATACTGTAAATATACTATCAAAAACTACAGTAATTATATTTAATATTCTCTACATAAAATATCAAATATTGCACCAAATATGTGTTATATATACTGTACATAAACTATCAAAAACTGCAGTAATTATATTTAATATACTGTACATAAAATATAAAAAATTCTCCAAATGTATATTATATACTGTAAATAAAATATCAAAAAGACAGTAAATATATATGACACACCCTATGTAAAACATCAAAATCTACACCTAATAAATATTATATAACTTGCATAAAATATCAAAAGTACACAAATTGTATATTATATACTGCACATAAAATATGAAAAACTACAGTAAATATGTTTCATATATTGTACATATAATATTAACTAAAAGTACACCAAATACATTTTATATACTGTAAATAAAATTTCAAAAAGTACAGTAAATATATATTACATACTTTATATAAAATATCAAAAAGTACACCAAATATGTGTTATATATACTGTAAATAAACTATCAAAAAGTACAGTAATTATATTTAATATACTGTACATAAAATATCAAAAATTACACCAAATGTATATTATATACTCTAAATAAAAGATGAAAAATGACAGTAAATATATATTACACTTTGTGTGAAATATCAAAAACTACACCAATTATATACAATATAATTTACATAAAATATCAAAAGGACACCAAATATAGATTATATACTGTACATAAAATATCAAAAAGTACAGCAAATATATTTCATATATTGTACATATAATATTAACTAAAAGTACACCAAATATATTTTATATAGTGTAAATAAACATCAGAAAGTACAGTAAATATATATTACATACTGCACATAAAATATCAAAAAGTACACCAAATATGTGTTATATATACTGTAAATAAACTATCAAAAACTGCAGTAATTATATTTAATATAATGTACATAAAATATCAAAAATTACACCAAATGTATATTATATACTGTAAATAAAATATCAAAATTACAGTAAATATATATTACATACTCTACATAAAATATCAAAAAGTACACCAAATATGTGTTATATATACTGTAAATAAACTATCAAAAACTACAGTAATTATATTTAATATACTCTACATAAAATATCAAAAATTACACCAAATATTTGTTATATATACTGTAAATAAACTATCAAAAACTACAGTAATTATATTTAATATACTGTACATAAAATATAAAAAATTACACCAAATGTATATTATATACTGTAAATAAAATATCAAAAAGGAAAGTAAATACATATGACACACCCTATGTAAAATATCAAAAACTACACCAAATATATATTATATAATTTATATAAAATATCAAAAGGACACCAGATGTATTTTATATACTGTACATAAAATATCAAAAAGTACAGTAAATACATTTCATATATTGTGCATATAATATTAACTAAAAGTACACCAAATACATTTTATATACTGTAAATAAAATATCAAAAAGGACAGTAAATATATATTACATACTCTACATAATATATCAAAAAGTACACCAAATATGTGTTATATATACTGTAAATAAACTATCAAAAACTACAGTAATTATATTTAATATACTCTACATAAAATATCAAAAATTACACCAAATATTTGTTATATATACTGTAAATAAACTATCAAAAACTACAGTAATTATATTTAATATACTGTACATAAAATATCAAAAATTACACCAAATGTATATTATATACTGTAATTAAAATATCAAAAAGTGCAGTAAATATATATTACACACCCTATGTAAATTATCAAAAACTACACCAAATATATATTATATAATTTACATAAAATATCAAAAGACCACAAAATATATCTTATATACTGTACATAAAATATCAAAAACTACAGTAAATATGTTTCATATATTGTACATATAATATTAACTAAAAGTACACCAAATACATTTTATATACTGTAAATAAAATTTCAAATAGTACAGTAAATATATATTACATACTGTATATAAATTATCAAAAAGTACACCAAATATGTGTTATATATACTGTAAATAAACTATCAAAAACTACAGTAAGTATATTTAATATACTGTACATAAAATATCAAAAATTACACCAAATGTATATTATATACTCTAAATAAAAGATGAAAAATGACAGTAAATATATATTACACTCTGCGTGAGATATCAAAAACTACACCAATTATATACTATATAATTTACATAAAATATCAAAAGGATACCAAATATAGATTATATACTGTACATAAAATATCAAAAAGTACACCAAATATGTGTTATATATGGTAAATAAACTGTCTAAAACTGCAGTAATTATATTTAATATAATGTACATAAAATATCAAAAATTACACCAAATGTATATTATAAATGTAAATAAAATATCAAAATTACAGTAAATATATATTACATACTCTACATAAAATATCAAAAAGTACACCAAATATGTGTTATATATACTGTAAATAAACTATCAAAAACTACAGTAATTATATTTAATATACTCTACATAAAATATCAAAAATTACACCAAATATTTGTTATATATACTGTAAATAAACTATCAAAAACTACAGTAATTATATTTAATATACTGTACATAAAATATAAAAAATTACACCAAATGTATATTATATACTGTAAATAACATATCAACAAGGAAAGTAAATACATATGACACACCCTATGTAAAATATCAAAAACTACACCAAATATATATTATATAATTCATATAAAATATCAAAAGGACACCAGATATATCTTATATACTGTACATAAAATATCAAAAAGTACAGTAAATACATTTCATATATTGTCCATATAATATTAACTAAAAGTACACCAAATACATTTGATATTCCGTAAATAAAATATCAAAAAGGACAGTAAATATATATTACATACTGTACATAAAATATCAAAAAGTACACCAAATATGTGTTATACATACTGTAAATAAAGTATCAAAAACTACAGTAATTATATTTCATATATTGTACATATGATATTAACTAAAAGTACACCAAATACATTTTATATACTGTAAATAAAATATCATAAAGTACAGTAAATATATATTACATACACTACATAAAATATCAAAAAGTACTCCAAATATGTGTTATATATACTGTAAATAATCTATCAAAAACTACAGAAATTATATTTAATATACTGTCGATAAAATATCAAAAATTACACCAAATGTATGTTATATACTGTAAATAAATATCAAAAAGTACAGTAAATATATACTACACACCCTATGTAAAATATCAAAAACTACACAAAATACATATTATATAATTTACTTAAAATAACAAAAGGACAAAAAATATATATTATATACTGTACATAAAATATCGAAAAGTACAGTAAATATATTTCATATATTGTACATATAATATTAACTGAAAGTACACCAAATACATTTTATATACTGTAAATATAATATCAAAAATACAGTAAATATATATTACATACAGTACATAAAGTATCAACAAGTACATCAAATATGTGTTATATATACTGTAAATAAACTATCAAAAACTACAGTAATTATATTTAATATGCTGTACATAAAATATCAAAAATTACACCAAATGTACATTATATACTGTAAATAAAATATCAAAAAAGACAGTAAATATATATGACACACCCTATGTAAAATATCAAAATGTACAACAAATATATATTTTTTAATTTACATAAAATTTCAAAAGTACACAAAATATATATTAAATAGTGTACATAATATATCAAAAAGTACAGTAAATATATTTCATATATTGTACATATAATATTAACTAAAAGTAAATCAAATACATTTTATATACTGTAAATAAAATATCAAAATACAGTAAATATATATTACATACTCTACATAAAATATCGAAAATTACACCAAATATTTGCTATAAATACTGTAAATAAACTATCAAAAACTACAGTAATTATATTTAATATACTGTACATAAAATATAAAAAATACAACAAGTGTGTATTATACACTGTAAATAAATTATCAAAAAGGAAAATAAATACATATGACACACCCTATGTAAAATATCAAAAACTACACCAAATATATATTATATAATTTATATAAAATATCAAAAGGACACCAGATATATGTTATATACTGTACATAAAATATCAAAAAGTTCAGAAAATACATTTCATATATTTTGCATATAATATTAACTAAAAGTACACCAAATACATTTTATATAGTGTAAATAAGTTATCAAAAAGGACAGTAAATAAATATTACATACTGTACATAAAATATCAAAAACTACACCAAATATGTGTTATATATACTGTAAATAAACTATCAAAAACTACAGTAATTATATTTCATATATTGTACATATAATATTAACTAAAAGTACACCAAATACATTTTATATACTGTAAATAAAATATCATAAAGTACAGTAAATATATATTACATAAACTACATAAAATATCAAAAAGTACTCCAAATATGTGTTATATATACTGTAAATAAACTATCAAAAACTACAGTAATTATATTTAATATTCTCTACATAAAATATCAAAAATTGCACCAAATATGTGTTATATATACTGTACATAAACTATCAAAAACTGCAGTAATTATATTTAATATACTGTACATAAAATATAAAAAAATTCTCCGAATGTATATTATATACTGTAAATAAAATATCAAAAAGAGAGTAAATATATATGACACACCCTATGTAAAACATCAAAATCTACGCCTAATAAATATTAAATAACTTGCATAAAATATCAAAAGTACACAAATTGTATATTATATACTGCACATAAAATATCAAAAACTACAGTAAATATGTTTCATATATTGTATATATAATATTAACTAAAGGTACACCAAATACATTTTATATACTGTAAATAAAATTTCAAAAAGTACAGTAAATATATATTACATACTTTATATAAAATATCAAAAAGTACACCAAATATGTGTTATATATACTGTAAATAAACTATCAAAAAGTACAGTAATTATATTTAATATACTGTACATAAAATATCAAAAATTACACCAAATGTATATTATATACTCTAAATAAAAGATGAAAAATGACAGTAAATATATATTACACTCTGTGTGAAATATCAAAAACTACACCAATTATATACGATATAATTTACATAAAATATCAAAAGGACACCAAATATAGATTATATACTGTACATAAAATATCAAAAGGTACAGCAAATATATTTCATATATTGTACATATAATATTAACTAAAAGTACACCAAATATATTTTATATAGTGTAAATAAAACATCAGAAAGTACAGTAAATATATATTACATACTGCACATAAAATATCAAAAAGTACACCAAATATGTGTTATATATACTGTAAATAAACTATCAAAAACTGCAGTAATTATATTTAATATACTGTACATAAAATATAAAAAATTACACCAAATGTATATTATATACTGTAAATAAAATATCAAAAAGTACAGTAAATATATTCTACACACCCTATGTAAAATATCAAAAACTACACCAAACACATATTATGTAATTTACATAAAATAACAAAAGGACAACAAATATATATTCTATACTGTACATAAAATATCGAAAAGAACAGTAAATATATTTCATATATTCTACATGTAATATTAACTAAAAGTACACCAAATACATTTTATATACTGTAAATAAAATATCAAAAATACAGTAATTATATATTACATACTGTACATAAATTATCAAAAAGTACACCAAATATGTGTTATATATACTGTAAATAAACTATCAAAAACTACAGTAATTATATTTAATATACTCTACATAAAATATCAAAAATTACACCAAATATTTGTTATATATACTGTAAATAAACTATCAAAAACTACAGTAATTATATTTAATATACTGCACATAAAATATCAAAAATTACACCAAATGTGTATTTTAGACTGTAAATAAAATATCAAAAAGGATAGTAAATATATAGTACACACCCTATGTAAAATATCAAAAACTACACCAAATTTATGTTATATAATTAACATAAAATATGAAAAGGACACCAAATATATCTTATATACGGTAGATAAAATATCAAAAAGTACAGTAAATGTAATTCATATATTGTACATATAATATTAACTAAAAGTACACCATATACATTTTATATACTGTGAATAAAATATCAAAAAGTACTGTAAATGTATATTACATACTGTACATAAAATATCAAAAAGTACACCAAATATGTGTTATATATACTGCAAATAAACTATCAAAAAATACAGTAATTATATTTAATATACTGTACATAAAATATCAAAAATTATACCAAATGTACATTATATAGTGTAAATAAAATATTAAAAAGGACAGTAAATATATATGACACACCCTATGTAAAATATCAAAGTCTACACCAAATATATATTATATAATTTACATAAAATATCAAAAGTACACAAAATATATATTATATACAGTACTTAAAATATCAAAATGTACAGTAAATGTATTTCATATATTGTACATATAATATTAACAAAAAGTACACAAAATACATTTTATATACTGTAAATTAAATATCAAAATACAGTAAATATATATTACATACTCTACATAAAATATCAAAAAGTACACCAAATATGTGTTATATATACTGTAAATAAACTATCGAAAACTACAGTTATTATATTTAATATACTGTACATAAAATATCAAAAATTACACCAAATGTATATTATATACTGTAAATAAACTATCAAAAAGGAAAGTAAATATATACTACACACCCTATGTAAAATATCAAAAACTACACCAAATATATATTATATAATTTACATAAAATATCAAAATGTCACCAAATATATCTTATACACCGTACATAAAATATCAAAAAGTACAGTAAATATATTTCATATATTGTACATATAATATTAAATAAAGTACACCAAATACATTTTATATACTGTAAATTAAATATCAAAAAGTACAGTAAATATATATTACAGACAGTACATAAAATATCAAGAAGTACACCAAATATGTGTTATGTACACAGTAAATAAAATATCAAAAATTACAGTAATTATATTTCGTATATTGTACATATAATATTAACTAAAAGTACACAAAATACATTTTATATACTGTAAATAAAATATCAAAAAGTACAGTAAATATATATTACATACACTACATAAAATATCAAAAAGTACACCAAATATGTGTTACAGATACTGTAAATAAACTATCAAAAACTACAGTAATTATATTTAATATACTGTACATAAAATATCAAAAATTACACCAAATGTATATTATATACTGTAAATAAAATATCAAAAAGTACAGTAAATATATACTACACACCCTCTGTAAAATATCAAAAACTACACCAAATACGTATTATATGATTTACATAAAATAAAAAAAGGACACCAAATATATACTATATACTGTACATAAAATATCGAAAAGTACAGTAAATATATTTCATATATTCTACATGTAATATTAACTAAAAGTACACCAAATACATTTTATATACTGTAAATAAAATATCAAAAAGTACAGTAAATATATATTACATACTGTACATAAAATATCAAATAGAACACCAAATATGTGTTATCTATATTGTAAATAAACTATCAAAATCTACAGTAATTGTATTTAATATACTGTACATAAAATACCAAAAATTACACCAAATGTATATTTTAGACTGTAAATAAAATATCAAAAAGGAAAGTAAGTATATAGTACACACCCTATGTAAAATATCAAAAACTACACCAAATTTATGTTATATAATTAACATAAAATATGAAAAGGACACCAAATATATCTTATATACTGTACATAAAATATGAAAAAGTACAGTAAATATAATTCATTTATTGTACATATAATATTAACTAAAATTACACCAAATTCATTTTATGTACTGTGAATAAAATACTAAAAGTACTGTAAATGTATATTACATACTGTACATAAAATATCAAAAAGTACACCAAATATGTGTTATATATACTATAAATAAACTATCAAAAACTGCAGTAATTATATTTAATATACTGTACATAAAATATCAAAAATTACAACAAATGTACATTATGTACTGGAAATAAAATATTAAAAAGGACAGTAAATATATATGACACACCCTATGTAAAATATCAAAATCTACACCAAATAAATATTATATAATTTACATAAAATATCAAAGTACACCAAATATATATTATATACTGTACATAAAATATCAAAAAGTACAGTAAATATATTTCATATATTGTACATATAATATTAACTAAAAGTACACCAAATACATTTTATATACTGTAAATAAAATATCAAAATACAGTAAATATATATTACATACTGTACATAAAATATAAAATAGTACACCAAATATGTTTTATATATACTGTAAATAAACTATCAAAATCTACAGTAATTATATTTAATATACTGTACAAAAAATATCAAAAATTACACCAAATGTATATTTTAGACTGTAAATAAAATATCAAAAAGGAAAGTAAATATATAGTACACACCTTATGTAAAATATCAAAAACTACATTAAATTTATGGTATATAATTAACATAAAATATGAAAAGGACACCAAATATATCTTATATACTGTACATAAAATATCAAAAATACAGTAAACATAATTCATATATTGTACATATAATATTAACTAAAAGTACACCAAATATATTTTATATACTGTGAATAAAATATCAAAAAGTACTGTAAATGTATATTACATACTGTACATAAAATATCAAAAAGTACACCAAATATGTGTTATATATACTGTAAATAAACTATCAAAAACTACAGTAATTATATGTAATATACCGTACATAAAATATCAAAAATTACACCAAATGTACATTATATACTGTAAATAAAATATTAAAAAGGACAGTAAATATATATGTCATACCCTATGTAAAATATCAAAATCTACACCAAATATATATTATATAATTTACATAAAATATCAAAAGGTCACCAAATATATCTTATACACCGTAGATAAAATATCAAAAAGTACAGTAAATATATTTCATATATTGTACGTATAATATTAAATAAAGTACACCAAATACATTCTATATACTGTAAATAAAATATCAAAAAGTACAGTAAATATATATTACATACAGTACATAAAATATCAAGAAGTACACCAAATATGTGTTATATATACTGTAAATAAACTATCAAAATCTACAGTAATTATATATAATATACTGTACATAAAATATCAAAAATTACACCAAATGTACATTATATACTGTAAATAAAATATTAAAAAGGACAGTAAATATATATGACATACCCTATGTAAAATATCAAAATCTACACCAAATGTATATTATATAATTTACATAAAATATCAAAAGTACACCAAAAATATATTATATACTGTACATAAAATATCAAAATTTACAGTAAATATATTTCATTTATTGTACATATAAAATTAACTAAAAGTACACAAAATACATTTTATATACTGTAAATGAAATATCAAAATACAGTATATATGTATTACATAATCTACATAAAATATCAAAATACACCAAATATGAGTTATATATACTGTAAATAAACTATCGAAAACTACAGTAATTATATTTAATATACTGTACATAAAATATCAAAAATTACACCAAATGTATACTATATACCGTAAATAAAATATCAAAAAGGACAGTAAATATATACTACACACCCTATGTAAAATATCAAAAACTACACCAAATATATATTATATAATTTACATAAAATATCAAAATGTCACCAAATATATCTTATACACCGTACATAAAATATCAAAAAGTACAGTAAATATATTTCATATATTGTACATATAATATTAAATAAAGTACACCAAATACATTTTATATACTGTAAATTAAATATCAAAAAGTACAGTAAATATATATTACAGACAGTACATAAAGTATCAAGAAGTACACCAAATATGTGTTATATATACAGTAAATAAACTATCAAAAACTACAGTAATTATATTTCATATATTGTACATATAATATTAACTAAAAGTACGCAAAATATATTTTATATACTCTAAATAAAATATCAAAATACAGTAAATATATATTACATACTCTACATAAAATATCAAAAAGTACACCAAATATGTGTTATATATACTGTAAATAAACTATCATAAACTACAGTAATTATATTTAATATACTGTACATAAAATATCAAAAATTACACCAAAAGTATATTATATACTGTAAATAAAATATCATAAAGGCAGTAAATATATACTACACACCCTATGTAAAATATCAAAAACTACACCAAATATATATTATATAATTTACATAAAATATCAAATGTTCACCAAATATATCTTATACACCGTACATAAAATATCAAATAGTACAGTAAATATATTTCATATATTGTACATAAAATATTAAATAAAGTACACCAAATACATTTTATATACTGTAAATAAAATATCAAAAATACAGTAAATATATATTACATACAGTACATAAAATATCAAGAAGTACACCAAATATGTGTTATATATACCGTATATTAACTATCACAAACTACAGTAATTATATTTCATATATTGTAAATATAATATTAACTAAAAGTACACCAAACACATTGTATATACTGTAAATAAAATATCAAAAAGTACAGTAAATATATATTATATACAGTACATAAAATATAAAGAAGTACACCAAATATGTGTTATATATACTGTAAATAAACGATCAAAAACTACAGTAATTATATGTAATATACTGTACATAAAATATCAAAAATTACACCAATTGTATATTATATAGTGTAAATAAAATATCAAAAAGTACAGTAAATATATACTACACACCCTATGTAAAATATCAAAAACTACAGCAAATACATATTATATAATTTACATAAAATAACAAAAGGACACCAAATATATATTATATACTGTACATAAAATATCGAAAAGTACAGTAAATATATTTCATATATTCTACATGTAATATTAACTAAAAGTACACCAAATACATTTTATATACTGTAAATAAAATATCAAAATACAGTAAATATATATTACATACTCAACATAAAATATCAAAAAGTACACCAAATATGTGTTATATATATAGTTTAAATAATGTATAAATACTACAGTAATTATATTTAATATACTGTACATAAAATATCAAAAATTACACCAAATGTATATTATATACTCTAATTAAAATATCAAAAGTACAGTAAATATATATTACACACCCTGTGTAAAATATGAAAAACTACACCAAATATATATTATATAATTTACATAAAATATCAAAAGACCACCAAATATATCTTATATACTGTACATAAAATATCAAAAACTACAGTAAAAATGTTTCATATATTTTACATATAATATTAACTAAAAGTACACCAATTGCATTTTATATACTGTAAATAAAATTTCAAAAAGTACAGTAAATATATATTACATACTCTATGTAAAATATCAAAAAGTACACCAAATATGTGTTATACATACTGTAAATAAACTATCAAAAACTACAGTAATTATATTTAATATACTGTACATAAAATATCAAAAATTACACCAAATGTATATTATATACTATAAATAAATATGAAAAAGGACAGTAAATATATATTACACTCTATGCAAAATATCAAAAACTACACCAAATGTATATTATATAATTTACATAAAATAACAAAAGGACACCAAATATATATTATATACTGTACTAAAATATCGAAAAGTTCAATAAAGATATTTCATATATTCTACATGTAATATTAACTAAAAGTACACCAAATACATTTTGTATACTGTAAATAAAATATCAAAAATTCAGTAACTATATATTACATACTGTACATAAAATATCAAATGGTACACCATATATGTGTTATATATACTGTAAATAAACTATCATAAACTACAGTAATTATATTTAATATACTGTACATAAAATATCAAAAATTACACCAAATGTATATTATATACAGTAAATAAAATATCAAAAAGGACAGTAAATATATACTACACACCCTATGTAAAATATCAAAAACTACACGAAATATATATTATATAATTTACATAAAATATCAAAAGGTCACCAAATATATCTTATACACCGTACATAAAATATCAAAATGTACAGTAAACAGATTTCATATATTGTACATATAATATTAAATAAAGTACACCAAATACATTTTATATACTGTAAATAAAATATCAAAAAGTACAGTAAATATATATTACATACAGTACATAAAATATCAAGAAGTACACAAAATATGTGTTATATATACTGTAAATAAACTATCAAAAACTACAGTAATTATATTTCATATATTGTACATATAATATTAACTAAAAGTACACCAAATACATTTTATATACTGTAAATAAAATATCAAAAAGTACAGTAAATGTATATTACATACACTACATAAAATATCAAAAAGTACACCAAATATGTGTTATATATACTGTAAATAAACTATCAAAAACTACAGTAATTATATTTAATATACTGTACATAAAATATCAAAAATTACACCAAATGTATATTATATACTTTAAATAAAATATTCAAAACACAGTAAATATATACTACACACCCAATGTAAAATATCAAAAACTACACCAAATACATATTATATAATTTACCACAAATAACAAAAGGACACAAAATATATATTATATACTGCACATAAAATAACAAAAAGTACAGAAAATATATTTCATATATTCTACATGTAATATTAACTAAAAGTACACCAAATACATTTTATATACTGTAAATAAAATATCAAAAAGTACAGTAAATATATATTACATACTGTACATAAAATATCAAATAGTACACCAAATATGTGTTATATATACTGTAAATAAACTATCAAAATCTACAGTAATTATACTTAATATACTGTACATAAAATATCAGAAATTACACCAAATGTATATTTTAGACTGTAAATAAAATATCAAAAAGGAAAGTAAATATATAGTACACACCCTATGTAAAATATCAAAAACTACACCGAATTTATGTTATATAATTAACAAAAAATATGAAAAGGACACCAAATATATCTTATATACTGTACATAAAATATCAAAAAGTACAGTATATATAATTCATATTTTGTACATATAATATTAACTAAAAGTACACCAAATACATTTTATATACTGTGAATAAAATATCAAAAAGTACTGTAAATATATATTACATACTCTACATAAAATATCAAAAAGTACACCAAATATGTGTTATATATACTGTAAATAAACTATCAAAAACTACAGTAATTATATTTAATACACTGTACATAAAACATCAAAAATTACACCAAATGTACATTATACACTGTAAATAAAATATTAAAAAGGACAGTAAATATATATGACACACCCTATGTAAAATATCAAAATCTACACCAAATATATATTATATAATTTACATAAAATATCAAAAGGTCACAAAATATATATTATATACTGTACATAAAATATCAAAAAGTACAGTAAATATATTTCATATATTGTACATATAATATTAACTAAAAGTACGCAAAATACATTTTATATACTCTAAATAAAATATCAAAATACAGAAAATATATATTACATACTCTACATAAAATATCAAAAAGTACACCAAATATGTGTTATATATACTGTAAATAAACTATCATAAACTACAGTAATTATATTTAATATACTGTACATAAAATATCAAAAATTACACCAAATGTATATTATATACTGTAAATAAAATATCAAAAAGTACAGTAAATATATACTACACACCCTATGTAAAATATTAAAATCTACGCCAAATACATATTATATAATTTACATAAAATATCAAAAGGACACCAAATATATATTATATACTGTACATAAAATATCGAAAAGTACAATAAAGATATTTCATATATTCTACATGTAATATTAACTAAAAGTACACCAAATACATTTTATATACTGTAAATAAAATATCAAAAAGTACAGTAACTATATATTACATACTGTACATAAAATATCAAATGGTACACCAAATATGTGTTATATATACTGTAAATAAACTATCATAAACCACAGTAATTATATTTAATATAGTGTACATTAAATATCAAAAATTACACCAAATGTATATTATGTACTGTAAATAAAATATCAAAAAGGACAGTAAATATATACTACACACCCTATGAAAAATATCAATTCTACACCAAATGTATATTATATAATTTCCATAAAATATCAAAAGGTCACCAAATATATCTTATACACCGTACATAAAATATCAAAAAGTACAGTAAATATATTTCATATATTGTACATATAATATTAAATAAAGTACACCAAATACATTTTCTATACTGTAAATAAAATATCAAAAAGTACAGTAAATATATATTACATACAGTACATAAAATATCAAGAAGTACACCAAATATTTGTTATATATACTGTAAATATACTATCAAAAACTACAGTAATTATATTTCATATATTGTACACATAATATTAACTAAAAGTACACCAAACACATTTTATATACTGTAAATAAAATATAAAAAAGTACAGTAAATATATATTACATACACTACATTAAATATCAAAAAGTACACCAAATATGTGTTATATATACTGTAAATAAAGTATCAAAAACTACAGTAATTATATTTAATATCCTGTACATAAAATATCAAAAGTTACACCAAAAGTATACTATATACTGTAAATAAAATATCAAAAAGTACAGTAAATATATACTACACACCCTATGTAAAATATTAAAAACTACACCAAATACATATTATATAATTTACATAAAATAACAAATGGACACCAAATATATATTATATACTGTACATAAAATATCGAAAAGTACAGTAAATATATTTCACATATTCTACATGTAATATTAACTAAAAGTACACCAAATACATTTTATATACTGTAAATAAAATATCAAAAAGTACAGTAAATATATATTACATACTGTACATAAAATATCAAATAGTACACCAAATATGTGTTATATATACTGTAAATAAACTATCAAAATCTACAGTAATTATACTTAATATACTGTACATAAAATATCAAAAATTACACCAAATGTATATTTTAGACTGTAAATAAAATATCAAAAAGGAAAGTAAATATATAGTACACACCCTAAGTAAAATATCAAAAACTACACAAAATTTATGTTATATAATTAACATAAAATATGAAAAGGACACCAAATATATCTTATATACTGTACATAAAATATCAAAAAGTACAGTATATATAATTCATATTTTGTAAATATAATATTAACTAAAAGTACACCAAATACATTTTATATACTGTGAATAAAATATCAAAAAGTACTGTAAATATATATTACATACTCTACATGAAATATCAAAAAGTACACCAAATATGTGTTATATATACTGTAAATAAACTATCAAAAACTACAGTAATTATATTTAATATACTGTACATAAAACATCAAAAATTACACCAAATGTACATTATACACTGTAAATAAAATATTAAAAAGGACAGTAAATATATATGACACACCCTAAGTAAAATATCAAAATCTACACCAAATATATATTATATAATTTACATAAAATATCAAAAGGTCACAAAATATATATTATATACTGTACATAAAATATCAAAAAGTACAGTAAATATATTTCATATATTGTACATATAATATTAACTAAAAGTACGCAAAATACATTTTATATACTCCAAATAAAATATCAAAATACAGAAAATATATATTACATACTCTACATAAAATATCAAAAAGTACACCAAATATGTGTTATATATACTGTAAATAAACTATCATAAACTACAGTAATTATATTTAATATACTGTACATAAAATATCAAAAATTACACCAAATGTATATTATATACTGTAAATAAAATATCAAAAGTACAGTAAATATATACTACATACCCTATGTAAAATATTAAAAACTACGCCAAATACATATTATATAATTTACATAAAATATCAAAAGGACACCAAATATATATTATATACTGTACATAAAATATCGAAAAGTACAATAAAGATATTTCATATATTCTACATGTAATATTAACTAAAAGTACACCAAATACATTTTATATACTGTAAATAAAATATCAAAAAGTACAGTAACTATATATTACATACTGTACATAAAATATCAAATGGTACACCAAATATGTGTTATATATACTGTAAATAAACTATCATAAACCACAGTAATTATATTTAATATACTGTACATTAAATATCAAAAATTACACCAAATGTATATTATGTACTGTAAATAAAATATCAAAAAGGACAGTAAATATATACTACACACCCTATGAAAAATATCAATTCTACACCAAATGTATATTATATAATTTCCATAAAATATCAAAAGGTCACCAAATATATCTTATACACCGTACATAAAATATCAAAAAGTACAGTAAATATATTTCATATATTGTACATATAATATTAAATAAAGTACACCAAATACATTTTATATACTGTGAATAAAATATCAAAAAGTACAGTAAATATATATTACATACAGTACATAAAATATCAAGAAGTACACCAAATATGTTATATATATTGTAAATAAACTATCAAAAACTACAGTAATTATATTTAATATACTGTACATAAAATATCAAAAATTACACCAAATGTATATTATATACTGTAAATAAAATATCAAAAAGTACAGTAAATATATATTACATACTGTACATAAAATATCAAATAGTACACCAAATATGTGTTATATTTACTGTAAATAAAATATCAAAAACTACAGTAATTATATTTAATATACTGTACAGAAAATATCAAAAATTACACCAAATGTATATTATATACTGTAAATAAAATATCAAAAAGGACAGTAAATATATACTACACACCCTATGTAAAATATCAAAAACTACACCACTTATATATTATATAATTTACATAAAATATCAAAAGGTCACCAAATATATCTTATACACCATACATAAAATATCAAAAATTTCAGTAAATATATTTTATATATTGTACATATAATATTAAATAAAGTACACCAAATACATTTTATATACTGTAAACAAAATATCAAAAGTACAGTAAATATATATTACATACAGTACATAAAATATCAAGAAGTACACCAAATATGTGTTATATATACTGTAAATAAACTATCAAAAACTACAGTAATTATATTTCATATATTGTACATATAATATTAACTAAAAGTACACCAAACACATTTTATATACTGTAAATAAAATACCAAAAAATACAGTAAATATATATTACATACACAACATAAAATATCAAAAGTACACCAAATATGTGTTATATATATTGTAAATAAACTATCAAAAACTACAGTAATTATATTTAATATACTGTACATAAAATATCAAAAATTACACCAAATGTATATGATATAATGTAAATAAAATATCAAAATGTACAGTAAATATATACTACATACACTATGTAAAATATGAAGAACTACAACATATACATATTATATAATTTACATAAAATACCAAAAGGACACAAAATATATATTATATACTGTACATAAAATATCGAAAAGTACAGTAAATATATTTCATATATTCTAAATGTAATATTAACTAAAAGTACACCAAATACATTTTATATACTGTAAATAAAATATCAAAAATTACAGTAAATATATATTACATACTGTACATAAAATATCAAATAGTACACCAAATATGTGTTATATATACTGTAAATAAACTATCATAAAGTACAGTAATTATATTTAATATACTGTACAGAAAATATCAAAAATTACACCAAATGTATATTATATAGTGTAAATAAAATATCACAAAGGACAGTAAATATATACTACACACCCTATGTAAAATATCAAAAACTACACCAAATATATATTATATAATTTCCATAAAATATCAAAAGGTCACCAAATATATCTTATACACCGTACATAAAATATCAAAAAGTACAGTAAATATATTTAATATATTGTACGTATAATATTAACTAAAAGTACACCAAATACATTTTATATACTGTGAATAATACATCAAAAACTACTGTTAATGTATATTACATACTGTACATAAAATATCAAAAAGTACACCAAATATGTGTTATATATACTGTAAATAAACTATCAAAAACTACAGTAATTATATTTAATATACTGTACATAAAATATCAAAAATTACACCAAATGTACATTTTATACTGTAAATAAAATATTAAAAAGGACAGTAAATATATATGACACACCCTATGTAAAATATCAAAATCTACACCAAATATATATTATATGATTTACATAAAATATCAAAAGGTCACCAAATATATATTATATACTGTACTTAAAATATCAAAAAGTACAGTAAATGTATTTCATATATTGCACATATAATATTAACTAAAATAAGCAAAATACATTTTATATACTGTAAATAAAATATCAAAATACAGTAAATATATATTACATACTCTACATAAAATATCAAAAAGTACACCAAATATGTGTTATATATACTGTAAATAAACTATCGAAAACTACAGTAATTACATTTAATATACTGTACATAAAATATCAAAAATTACACCAAATGTATATTATATACTCTAAATAAAATATCGAAAAGGACAGTAAATATATACTACACACCCTATGTAAAATATCAAAAACTACACCAAATATATATTATATAATTTACATAAAACATCAAAATGTCACCAAATATATCTTATACACCGTACATAAAATATCAAAAAGTACAGTAAATATATTTCATATACTGTACATATAATATTAAATAAAGTACACCAAATACATTTTATATACTGTAATTTAAATATCAAAAAGTACAGTAAATATATATTACAGACAGTACATAAAATATCAAGAAGTACACCAAATATGTGATATATATACAGTAAATAAACTATCAAAAACTACAGTAATTATATTTCATATATTGTACATATAATATTAACTAAAAGTACACCAAATACATTTTATATACTGTAAATAAAATATCAAAAAGTACAGTAAATATATATTACATACACTACATAAAATATCAAAAAGTACACCAAATATGTGTTATAGATACTGTAAATAAACTATCAAAAACTACAGTAATTATATTTAATATACTGTACATAAAATATCAAAAATTACACCAAATGTATATTATATACTGTAAATAAAATATCAAAAAGTACAGTAAATATATACTACACACCCTATGTAAAATATCAAAAACTACACCAAATACGTATTATATAATTTACATAAAATAACAAAAGGACACCCAATATATATTATATACTGTACATAAAATATCAAAAAGTACAGTAAATATATTTCATATATTCTACATGTAATATTAACTAAAAGTACACCAAATACATTTTATATACTGTAAATAAAATATCAAAAATTGCAGTAAATATATATTACATACTGTACATAAAATATCAAATACTACACCAAATATGTGTTGTATATACTGTAAATAAACTATAAAAATCTACAGTAATTATATTTAATATACTGTACATAAAATATCAAAAATTACACCAAATGTATATTTTAGACTGTAAATAAAATATCAAAAAGGAAAGTAAATATATAGTACACACCCTATGTAAAATATAAGAAACTACACCAAATTTATGTTATATAATTAACATAAAATATGAAAAGTACACGAAATATATCTTATATACTGTACATAAAATATGAAAAAGTACAGTAAGTATAATTCATATATTGTACATATAATATTAAATAAAGTACACCAAATACATTTTATGTACTGTGAATAAAATACTAAAAGTACTGTAAATGTATATTACATACTGTACATAAAATATCAAAAAGTACACCAAATATGTGTTATATATACTGTAAATAAACTATCAAAAACTACAGTAATTATATTTAATATACTGTACATAAAATATCAAAAATTACAACAAATGTACATTATATACTGTAAATAAAATATTAAAAAGGACAGTAAATATATATGACACACCCTATGTAAAATATCAAAATCTACACCAAATATATATTATATAATTTACATAAAATATCAAAAGTACACCAAATATATATTATATACTTTACATAAAATATCAAAAAGTACAGTAAATATATTTCATATATTGTACATATAATATTAACTAAAAGTACACAAAATACATTTTATATACTGTAAATAAAATATCAAAATACAGTAAATATATATTACATACTCTACATAAAATATAAAATAGTACACCAAATATGTGTCATATATACTGTAAATAAACTATCATAAACTACAGTAATTATATTTAATATACTGTACATAAAATATCAAATACTACACCAAATGTATATTATATACTGTAAATAAAATATCAAAAAGGACAGTAAATATATACTACACACCCTATGTAAAATATGAAAATCTACACCAAATATATATTATATAATTTACATAAAATATCAAAAGGTCACCAAATATATCTTATACACCGTACATAAAATATCAAAATGTACAGTAAATATATTTCATATATTGTACATATAGTAATAAATAAAGTACACCAGATACATTTTATATACTCTAAATAAAATACCAAAAAGTACAGTAAATATATATTACATACAGTACATAAAATATCAAGAAGTACACGAAATATGTGTTATATATACTGTAAATAAACTATCAAAAACTACAGCAATTATATTTCATATATTGTACATATAATATTAACTAAAAGTACACCAAATACATTTTATATACTGTAAATAAAATATCAAAATAGTGTAAATTTATATTACATACTCTACTTAAATTATCAAAAAGTACACCAAATATGTGTTATATATACTGTAAATAAACTATCATAAACTACAGTAATTATATTTAATATACTGTACATAAAATATCAAAAATTACACCAAATGTATATTATATACTGTAAATAAAATATCAAAAAGGACAGTAAATATATACTTCACACCCTATGTAAAATATCAAAAACTACACCAAATATATATTATATAATTTACATAAAATATCAAAAGGACACCAAATATATCTTATACACCGTACATAAAATAGCAAAAAGCACAGTAAATATATTTCATATATTGTACATATAATATTAAATAAAGTATACCAAATACATTTTATATACTGTAAATAAAATATCTAAAAGTACAGTAAATATATATTACATACTGTACATAAAATATCAAGAAGTACACCAAATATATGTTATATATACTGTAAATAAACTACCAAAAACTACAGTAATTATATTTCATATATTATACATATAATATTAACTAAAAGTACACCAAATACATTTTACATACTGTAAATAAAATATCAAAAATTACAGTAAATATATATTACATACACTACATAAAATATCAAACAGTACACCAAATATGTGTTATATATACTGTAAATAAACTATCACAAACTACAGTAATTATATTAAATATACTGTACATAAAATATCAAAAATTACACCAAATGTATATTATATACTGTAAATAAAATATCAAAAAGGACAGTAAATATATACTACACACACTATGTAAAATATCAAAAACTACACCAAATATATATTATATAATTTACATAAAATAACAAAAGGACACAAAATATATCTTATATACTGTACATAAAATATCAAAAAGTACAGTAAATATATTTCATATATTGTACATATAATATTAACTAAAAGTACACCAAATACATTTTATATACTGTAAATAAAATATCAAAAATACAGTAAATATATATTACATACAGTACATAAAATATCAAAAGGTACACCAAATATGTGGTATATATACTGTAAATAAACTATCAAAAGCTACAGTAATTATATTTAATATACAGTATATAAAATATCAAAATTTACACCAAATGTACATTATATACTGTAAATAAAATATTAAAAAGGACAGTAAATATATATGACACACACTATGTAAAATATCAAAATCTACACCAAATTTATATTATATAATTTACATAAAATTTCAAAAGTACACCAAATATATATTATATACTGTACATAAAATATCAAAAAGTACAGTAAATATATTTCATATATTGTACATATAATATTAACTAAAAGTACACAAAATACATTTTATATACTGTAAATAAAATATCAAAATACAGTAAATATATATTACATACTCTACATAAAATACCAAAAAGTACACCAAATATGTGTTATATATACTGTAAATAAACTATCATAAACTACAGTAATTATATTTAATATACTGTACATAAAATATCAAAAATTACACCAAATATATATTATATACTGTAAATAAAATATCAAAAAGGACAGTAAATATATACTACACACCCTATGTAAAATATGAAAAACTACACCAAATATACATTATATAATTTACATAAAATATCAAAAGGTCACCAAATATATCTTATACACCGAACATAAAATATCAAAAAGTACAGTAAATATATTTCATATATTGTACATATAATATTAAATAAAGTACACCAAATACATTTTATAAACTGTAAATAAAATATCAAAAAGTACAGTAAATATATATTACATACAGTACATAAAATATCAAGAAGTACACCAAATATGTTTTATATATACTGTAAATAAACTATCAAAATCTACAGTAATTATATTTCATATATTGTACTTATAATATTACCTAAAAGTACACCAAATACATTTTATATACTGTAAATAAATATCAAAAAGTACAGTAAATATATATTACATACACTACATAAAATATCAAGAAGTACACCAAATATGTGTTATATATACTGTAAATAAACTATCAAAAGCTACAGTAATTATACTTAATATACTGTTCATAAAATATCAAAAATTACACCAAATGTATATTATATACTCTAAATAAAATATGAAAAAGGACACTAAATATATATTACATTCTATGTAAAATATCAAAAACTACACCAAATATATATTATATAATTTACATAAAATATCAAAAGTACACCAAATATATATTATATACTGTACATAAAATATCAAAAAGTACAGTAAATATATTTAATATTTTGTACAAATAATATTAACTAAAAGTACACCAAATACATTTTATATACTGTAAATAAAATATCAAAATACAGTAAATATATATTACATACTCTACATAAAATATCAAAAAGTACACCAAATATGTGTTATATGTACTGTAAATAAACTATTATAAACTACAGTAATTATATTTAATATACTGCACATAAAATATCAACAATTACACCAAATGTATATTACATACAGTAAATGAAATATCAAAAAGGACAGTAAATATATACTACACACCCTATGTTAAATATCAAAACTACACCAAATATATATTATATAATTTACATAAAATATCAAAAGGTCGCCAAATATATCTTATACACCGTACATAAAATATCAAAAAGTACAGTAAACATATTTCATATATTGTACATATAATATTAAATAAAGTACACCAAATATATTTTATATACTGTAAATAAAATATCAAAAAGTACAGTAAATATATATGACATACAGCACATAAAGTATCAAGAAGTACACCAAATATGTGTTATATATACTGTAAATAAACTATCAAAAACTACAGTAATTATATTTCATATATTGTACATTTAATATTAACTAAAAGTTCACCAATTACATTTTATATACTGTAAATAAAATTTCAAAAAGTACACCAAATGTATATTTTAGACTGTAAATAAAGTATCAAAAAGGAAAGTAAATATATAGTACACACCGTATGTAAAATATCAAAAACTACACCAAATTTATATTATATAATTAACATAAAATATGAAAAGGACACCAAATATTTCTTCTATACTGTACATAAAATATCAGAAAGTACAGTAAATATATTTCATATATTGTACATATAATATTAACTAAAAGTACACCAAATACATTTTATATAGTGTAAATAAAATATCAAAAAGTACAGTAAATAGGTATTACATACTGTACATAAAATATCAAAAAGTACACCAAATATGTGTTATATATACTGTAAATAGACTATAAAAAACTACAGTAATTATATTTAATATACTGTACATAAAATATCAAAAATTACACCAAATGTATATTATATACTATAAATAAATACGAAAAAGGACAGTAAATATATATTACACACTATGCAAAATATCAAAAACTACACGAAATGTATATTATATAATTTACATAAAATATCAAAAGGACACCAAATATAGATTATATACTGTACATAAAATATCAAAAAGTACTGTAAATATATTTCATATATTCTACATGTAATATTAACTAAAAGTACACCAAATACATTTTATAAACTGTAAATAAAATATCAATATACAGAAAATATATATTACATACTGTACATAAAATATCAAATAGTACACCAAATATGTGTTATATATAGTGTAAATAAACTACCAAAATCTACAGTAATTATATTTAATATACTGTAAATAAAATATCAAAAATTACACCAAATGTATATTTTAGACTGTAAATAAAGTATCAAAAAGGAAAGTAAATATATAGTACACACCGTATGTAAAATATCAAAAACTACACCAAATTTATATTATATAATTAACATAAAATATGAAAAGGACACCAAATATTTCTTCTATACTGTACATAAAATATCAGAAAGTACAGTAAATATATTTCATATATTGTACATATAATATTAACTAAAAGTACACCAAATACATTTTATATAGTGTAAATAAAATATCAAAAAGTACAGTAAATAGGTATTACATACTGTACATAAAATATCAAAAAGTACACCAAATATGTGTTATATATACTGTAAATAGACTATAAAAAACTACAGTAATTATATTTAATATACTGTACATAAAATATCAAAAATTACACCAAATGTATATTATATACTGTAAAATAATATCAAAAAGGACAGTGAATATATATTACACTCTATGTAAAATATCAAAAACAGCAAATATATATTATATAATTTACATAAAATATCAAAAGTACACCAAATATATCTTATATACTGTACATAAAATATCCAAATAGTACAGTAAATATATTTCATATATTGTACATATAATATTAACTAAAAGTACACCAAATATATTTTATATACTGTAAATAAAATATCAAAAAGTACAGTAAATATATATTACATACTGTACAGAAATATCAAAAAGTACACCAAATATGTGTTATATATACTGTAAATAAACTATCAAAATCTACAGTACTTTTATTTAATATAATGTACATAAAATACCAAAAATTACACGAAATGTATATTATATACTGTAAATAAAATATCAAAAAGGACAGTACATATATACTACACACCCTATGTAAAATATCAAAAACCACACCAATATATATTATATAATTTACATAAAATATCAAAAGGACACCAAAGATATCTTATATACTCTACATAAAATATCAAAAAGTACAGTAAATACATTTCATATATTGTACATATAATATTAACTAAAAGTACACCAAATATAATTTGTATACTGTAAATAAAATATCAAAAAGTACAGTAAATATATATTACATACTGTACATAATATATCAAAAAGTACACCAAATATGTGTTATATATACTGTAAATAAACTATCAAAAACTACAGTAGTTATATTTAATATACTGTACGTAAAATATCAAAAATGACACCAAATGTATATTATATACTGTAAATAAAATATCAAATAGGACACTAAATATATATGACACACCCTATGTAAAATATCAAAAACTACACCAAATATATATTATTTAATTAACAAAAAATATCAGAAGGACACCAAATATATCTTACATACTGTACATAAATTATCAAAAAGTTCAGTAAATACATTTCATATATTGTACATATAATATTAACTAAAAGTACACCGAATACATTTTATATACTGTAAATAAAATATCAAAATGTGCAGTAAATATATATTACATACTGTAAATAAAATATCAAAAAGTACACCAAATATGTGTTATAAATACCGTAAATATACTATCAAATCAGCAGTACTTATATTTAATATACTGTACATAAAATATCAAAAATTACACCAAATGTATATTATATACTCTAAATAAAATATCAAAATTACATTAAATATATATTACACACCCTATGTGAAATATCAAAAACTACACCATATATATATTATACAATTTACATAAAATATCAAAAGGCCCCAAATATATCTTATATACTGTACATAAAATATCAAAAAGAACACTAAATATGTTTCATATATTGTACATATAATATTAACAAAAATTACACCAAATACATTTAATATACTGTAAATAAAATTTCAAAATTACAGTAAATATATATTACATACTGTACATAAAATATCAAAAATTTCACCAAATATGTTTTATATATACTGTAAATAAACTATCAAAAACTACAATACTTATATTTAATATACTGTACATAAAATATCCAAAATTACACCTAATGTATATTATATACTGAAAATAAAATATCAAAAAGGACTATAAATATATACTACACACCCTATGTAAAATATCAAAAACTACACCAAATATATATTATATAATTTACATAAAATATCAAAAGGTCGCCAAATATATCATACACCGTACATAAAATATCAAAAAGTTCAGTAAATATATTTCATATATTGTACATATAATATTAAATAAACTACACCAAATACATTTTATATACTGTAAATTAAATATCAAAAGTACAGTAAATATATATTACAGACAGTACATAAAATATCAAGAAGTACACCAAATATGTGTTATATATACAGTAAATAAACTATCAAAACTAGAGTAATTATTTTTCAAATATTGTACATATAACATTAACTACAAGTACACAAAATACATTTTATATACTGTAAATAAAATATCAAATAATACAGTAAATATTTATTACACACTTTATGTAAAATATCAAAAATTACACCAAATATATGTTATATACTTTACATAAAATATCAAAAGTACAGGAGATATATATTATACACTCTACATAAAATATCAAAATTACAGTAAATATATATTACATACTGTACATAAAATATCAAAAAGTACACCAAATATGTGTTATATATACTGTAAATAAACTATCAAAAACTGCAGTAATTATATTTAATATACTGTACATAAAATATCAAAAATTACACCAAAGGTATATTATTTACAGTAAATAAAATACAAAATGTGCAGTAAAGATATATTACACACCCTATGTAAAATATTACAAACTACACCAAATATATATTATATAATTTACATAAAATACCAAAAGGACACCAAATATACATTATATACTGTACACAAAATATAAAAATATACAGTAAATATATTTCGTATATTGTAAATATAATATTAACTAAAAGTACACCAAATAAATTTTATATACTGTAAATAAAATATCAAAAAGTACAGTAAATATATATTACATACTGTACATAAAATATCACAAAGTACACCAAATATGTGTTATATATACTGTAAATAAACTATCAAAAACTACAGTAATTACATTTAATATACTGTACATAAAATATCAAAAATTACACCAAATGTATATTATATACTCTAAATAAAATATCAAACAGTACAGTAAATATATATTACACACCCTATGTAAAATATCACAAACTACACCAAATATATATTATATAATTTACATAAAATATCAAAAGGAAACCAAATATATCTTATATACTGTACATAAAACATCAAAAAGTACAGTAAATATATTTCATATATTGTACATATAATATTAACTAAAAGTACACCAAATACATTTTATGTAGGGTAAATAAAATATCAAAAATTACAGTATATATATATTACATACTGTACGTAAAATATCAAAAAGTACACCAAATATGTGTTATATATACTGTAAATAAACTATAAAAAACTACAGTAATTATATTTAATATACTGTACATTAAATATCAAAAATTACACCAAATATATATTATTTACAGTAAATAAAATATCAAAAAGTACAGTAAATATATATTACACACCATAAGTAAAATATCACAATCTACACCAAATACATATTATATAATTTACATAAAATATCAAAAGGACATCAAATATATCTTATATATTCTACATAAAATATCAAAATTTACAGTAAATATATTTCATATATTGTACAGAGAATATTAACTAAAAGTACACCAAGTACATTTTTTATAGTGTAAATAAAGTATCAAAAAGTACAGTAAAAATATATTACACACCATATGTAAAATATTACAATCTACACCAAATATATATTACATAATTTACATAAAATATCAAAAGGACACCAAATATACTTTATATACTGTACATAAAATATCAAAATATACAGTAAATATATTTCACATATTGTACATATAATATTAACTAAAAGTACACCAAATACATTTTACATACTGTAAATAAAATATCAAAATTACAGTAAATATATATTACATACTGTACGTAAAATAGTAAAATGTACACCAAATATGTGTTATATATACTGTAAACTATCAAAAACTACAGTAATTATATTTAATATACTGTACATATAATATCAAAAATTACACCAAAGGTATATTATTTACTGTAAATAAAATATCAAAAAGTACAGTAAATATATCTTACACACCATATGTAAAATATCACAATCTGCACAAAATGTATATTATATAATTTAGATAAAATATCAAAAGGACACCAAATATATCTTATATACTCTACATAAAATATCAAAATATACAGTAAATATATTTCATATATTGTACATATAATATTAACTAAAAGTACACCAAATACATTTTATATAAGGTAAAAAAAATATCAAAAATTACAGTAAATATATATTACATACTGTACATAAAATATCAAAAAGTACACCAAATATGTGTTATATATACTGTAAATAAACTATAAAAACTACAGTAATTATATTTAATATACTGTACATAAAATATCAAAAATTACACCAAATATATATTATTTACTGTAAATAAAATATCAAAAGTACAGTAAATATATATTACACACCATATGTAATATATCACAATCTACACCAAATATATATTATATAATTTGCATAAAATATCAAAAGGACACAAAATATATCTTATATACTGTACATAAAATATAAAAAATTACAGTAAATATATATTACATACTGTACATAAAATATCAAAAAGTACGCAAAATATGTGTTATATATACTGTAAACTATCAAAAACTGCAGGAATTATATTTAATATACTGTACATAAAATATCAAAAATTACACCAAAGTTATATTATTTACTGTAAATAAAATATCAAAATGTACAGTAAATATATCTTACACACCATATGTAAAATATCACAATCTACACCAAATGTATGTTATATAATTTACATACAATATCAAAAGGACACCAAATATATCTTATATACTCTACATAAAATATCAAAATGTACAGTAAATATATTTCATAAAATGTACATATAATATTAACTAAAATTACACCAAATACATTTTATATACTGAAAATAAAATATCAAAAATACAGTAAATATATATTATATACAGTACATAAAATATTAAAAAAGGACACCAAATGTGTGTTATATATACTGTAAATAAACTATCAAAAACTACAGTAGTTATATTTAATATACTGTATATAAAATATCAAAAATTACACCAAATGTATATTCTATACTGTAAATAAAATATCAAAAAGTACAGTAAATATATATTACACACCCTCTGTAAATTATCACAAACTACACCAAATATATATTATATAATTTACATAAAATATCAAAAGGACACCAAAGATATCTTATATAATGTACATAAAATTTCAAAATGTACAGTAAATATATTTCATATATTGTACATATAATAATAACTAAAAGTACCCCAAATACATTTTATATACTGTAAATGAAATATCAAATATTACAGTAAATATATATTACATACAGTACATAAAATATCAAAAAGTACACCAAATATGTGTTATATATACTGTAATTATCAAAAACTACAGTAATTATATTCAATATACTGTATATAAATTATCAAAAATTACACCAAATCTAAATTATATACTGTAAATAAAATATCAAAAAGGACAGTAAATGTATACTACACACCCTATGTAAAGTATCAAAACCTACACCAAGTATATATTATATAACTTACATAATATATCAAAAGGACCCCAAATATATCTTATATGCTGTACATAAAATATCAAAAAGTACAGTATATATTTCATATATTGTACATATATTATTAACTAAAAGTACACCAAATTCCTTTTATATACTGTAAATAAAATATCAAAAATTACAGTAAATATATATTATATACTGTACATAAAATATCAAAAAGTACACCAAATATGTGTTATATATACTGTAAACTATCAAAAACTTCAGTAATTATATATAATATACTGTACATTAAATATCAAAAATTACACCAAATGTATATTATGTACTGTAAATAAAATATCAAAAAGTACAGTAAATATATATTACACACCATATGTAAAATATCACAATCTACACCAAATATATATTATATAATTTACATAAAATATCAGAAGTACACCAAATATATCTTATATACTGTACATAAAATATCAAAATTTGGAGTAAATATATTTCATATATCGTACATATAATATTAACTAAAAGTACACCAAATACATTTTATATACTGTAAATAAAATATCAAAAAGTACAGTAAATATATATTACATACTGTACATAAAATATCAAAAAGTACACCAAATATGTGTTTTATATACTGTAAATAAACTATAAAAAACTACAGTAATTATATTTAATATACCGTACATAAAATATCAAAAATTACACCAAATGTATATTATATACTGTAAATAAAATATCAAAAAGGACAGTAAATATGTATTACACTCTATGTAAAATATCAAAAACTAAAAATATATATTATATAATTTACATAAAATATCAAAAGGACAGCAAATATATCTTATATACTGTACATAAAATATCAAAAAGTATTGTAAATATATTTCATATATTGTACAAAAATATTAACTAAAAGTACACCAAATACATTTTATATACTGTAAATAAAATATCAAAAAGTACAGTAAATATATATTACATACACTACATAAAATATAAAAAAGTACACCAAATATGTGTTATATATACTGTAAATAAACTATCAAAAACTACAGTAATTATATATAATATACTGTATATAAAATATCAAAAATTACACCAAATGTATATTATATACTGTAAAAAAAATCAAAAATGACAGTAAATATATACTACACAGCCTATGTAAAATATGAAATACTACACCAAATATATATTATATAATTTACATAAAATATCAAAAGAACACAATATATATCTTATATACTGTACATAAAATATCAAAAAGTACAGTAAATATATTTCACATATTGTACATATAATATTAACTAAAAGTACACGAAATACAATTTATATACTGTAAATAAAATATCCAAAAGTACAGTAAATATATATTACATACAGTACATAAAATATCAAGAAGTACACCAAATATGTGTTATATATACTGTAAATAAACTATCAAAAACTACAGTAATTATATTTCATATATTGTACATATAATATTAACTAAAAGTACACCAAATACATTTTATATATTGTAAATAAAATATCAAAAAGTTCAGTAAATATATATTACATACACTACATAAAATATCAAAAAGTACACCAAATATGTGTTATATATACTGTAAATAAACTATCAAAAACTACAGTAATTATATTTAATATACTGTACATAAAATATCAAAAATTACACCAAATGTATATTATATACTGTAAATAAAATATCAAAAAGTACAGTAAATATATACTACACACCCTATGTAAAATATCAAAAACTACACCCAATACATATTATATAATTTACATAAAATAACAAAAGGACAACAAATATATATTATATACTGTACATAAAATATCGAAAAGAACAGTAAATATATTTCATATATTCTACATGTAATATTAACTAAAGGTACACCAAATACATTTTATATACTGTAAATAAAATATCAAAAATACAGTAAATATATATTACGTACTGTACATAAATTATCAAATAGTACACCAAATATGTGTTATATGTACTGTAAATAAACTATCAAAATCTACAGTAATAATATTTAATATACTGCACATAAAATATCAAAAATTACACCAAATGTGTATTTTAGACTGTAAATAAAATATCAAAAAGGAAAGTAAATATATAGTACACACCCTATGTAAAATATCAAAAACTACACCAAATTTATGTTATATAATTAACATAAAATATGAAAAGGACACCAAATATATCTTATATACGGTAGATAAAATATCAAAAATACAGTAAATATAATTCATATATTGTACATATAATATTAACTAAAAGTACACCATATACATTTTATATACTGTGAATAAAATATCAAAATTACTGTAAATGTATATTACATACTGTACATAAAATATCAAAAAGTACACCAAATATGTGTTTTATATACTGTAAATAAACTATCAAAAAATACAGTAATTATATTTAATATACTGTACATAAAATATCAAAAATTATACCAAATGTACATTATATAGTGTAAATAAAATATTAAAAAGGACAGTAAATATATATGACACACCCTATGTAAAATATCAAAGTCTACACCAAATATATATTATATAATTTACATAAAATATCAAAAGTACACCAAATATATATTATATACAGTACTTAAAATATCAAAATGTACAGTAAATGTATTTCATATATTGTACATATAATATTAACAAAAAGTACACAAAATACATTTTATATACTGTAAATTAAATATCAAAATACAGTAAATATATATTACATACTCTACATAAAATATCAAAAAGTACACCAAATATGTGTTATATATACTGTAAATAAACTATCGAAAACTACAGTTATTATATTTAATATACTGTACATAAAATATCAAAAATTACACCAAATGTATATTATATACTGTAAATAAACTATCAAAAAGGAAAGTAAATATATACTACACACCCTATGTAAAATATCAAAAACTACACCAAATATATATTATATAATTTACATAAAATATCAAAATGTCACCAAATATATCTTATACACCGTACATAAAATATCAAAAAGTACAGTAAATATATTTCATATATTGTACATATAATATTAAATAAAGTACACCAAATACATTTTATATACTGTAAATTAAATATCAAAAAGTACAGTAAATATATATTACAGACAGTACATAAAATATCAAGAAGTACACCAAATATGTGTTATGTACACAGTAAATAAAATATCAAAAATTACAGTAATTATATTTCGTATATTGTACATATAATATTAACTAAAAGTACACGAAATACATTTTATATACTGTAAATAAAATATCAAAAAGTACAGTAAATATATATTACATACACTACATAAAATATCAAAAAGTACACCAAATATGTGTTACAGATACTGTAAATAAACTATCAAAAACTACAGTAATTATATTTAATATACTGTACATAAAATATCAAAAATTACACCAAATGTATATTATATACTGTAAATAAAATATCAAAAAGTACAGTAAATATATACTACACACCCTCTGTAAAATATCAAAAACTACACCAAATACGTATTATATGATTTACATAAAATAAAAAAAGGACACCAAATATATATTATATACTGTACATAAAATATCGAAAAGTACAGTAAATATATTTCATATATTCTACATGTAATATTAACTAAAAGTACACCAAATACATTTTATATACTGTAAATAAAATATCAAAAAGTACAGTAAATATATATTACATACTGTACATAAAATATCAAATAGAACACCAAATATGTGTTATCTATACTGTAAATAAACTATCAAAATCTACAGTAATTGTATTTAATATACTGTACATAAAATACCAAAAATTACACCAAATGTATATTTTAGACTGTAAATAAAATATCAAAAAGGAAAGTAAATATATAGTACACACCCTATGTAAAATATCAAAAACTACACCAAATTTATGTTATATAATTAACATAAAATATGAAAAGGACACCAAATATATCTTATATACTGTACATAAAATATCAAAAAGTACAGTATATATAATTCATATTTTGTACATATAATATTAACTAAAAGTACACCAAATACATTTTATATACTGTGAATAAAATATCAAAAAGTACTGTAAATATATATTACATACTCTACATAAAATATCAAAAAGTACACCAAATATGTGTTATATATACTGTAAATAAACTATCAAAAACTACAGTAATTATATTTAATATACTGTACATAAAACATCAAAAATTACACCAAATGTACATTATACACTGTAAATAAAATATTAAAAAGGACAGTAAATATATATGACACACCCTATGTAAAATATCAAAATCTACACCAAATATATATTATATAATTTACATAAAATATCAAAAGGTCACAAAATATATATTATATACTGTACATAAAATATCAAAAAGTACAGTAAATATATTTCATATATTGTACATATAATATTAACTAAAAGTACGCAAAATACATTTTATATACTCTAAGTAAAATATCAAAATACAGAAAATATATATTACATACTCTACATAAAATATCAAAAAGTACACCAAATATGTGTTATATATACTGTAAATAAACTATCATAAACTACAGTAATTATATTTAATATACTGTACATAAAATATCAAAAATTACACCAAATGTATATTATATACTGTAAATAAAATATCAAAAAGTACAGTAAATATATACTACACACCCTATGTAAAATATTAAAAACTACGCCAAATACATATTATATAATTTACATAAAATATCAAAAGGACACCATATATATATTATATACTGTACATAAAATATCGAAAAGTACAATAAAGATATTTCATATATTCTACATGTAATATTAACTAAAAGTACGCCAAATACATTTTATATACTGTAAATAAAATATCAAAAAGTACAGTAACTATATATTACATACTGTACATAAAATATCAAATGGTACACCAAATATGTGTTATATATACTGTAAATAAACTATCATAAACCACAGTAATTATATTTAATATAGTGTACATTAAATATCAAAAATTACACCAAATGTATATTATGTACTGTAAATAAAATATCAAAAAGGACAGTAAATATATACTACACACCCTATGAAAAATATCAATTCTACACCAAATGTATATTATATAATTTCCATAAAATATCAAAAGGTCACCAAATATATCTTATACACCGTACATAAAATATCAAAAAGTACAGTAAATATATTTCATATATTGTACATATAATATTAAAAAAAGTACACCAAATACATTTTCTATACTGTAAATAAAATATCAAAAAGTACAGTAAATATATATTACATACAGTACATAAAATATCAAGAAGTACACCAAATATGTGTTATATATACTGTAAATATACTATCAAAAACTACAGTAATTATATTTCCTATATTGTACACATAATATTAACTAAAAGTACACCAAACACATTTTATATACTGTAAATAAAATATAAAAATGTACAGTAAATATATATTACATACACTACATTAAATATCAAAAAGTACACCAAATATGTGTTATATATACTGTAAATAAAGTATCAAAAACTACAGTAATTATATTTAATATCCTGTACATAAAATATCAAAAATTACACCAAAAGTATACTATATACTCTAAATAAAATATCAAAAAGTACAGTAAATATATACTACACACCCTATGTAAAATATTAAAAACTACACCAAATACATATTATATAATTTACATAAAATAACAAATGGACACCAAATATATATTATATACTGTACATAAAATATCGAAAAGTACATTAAATATATTTCACATATTCTACATGTAATATTAACTAAAAGTACACCAAATACATTTTATATACTGTAAATAAAATATCAAAAAGTACAGTAAATATATATTACATACTGTACATAAAATATCAAATAGTACACCAAATATGTGTTATATATACTGTAAATAAACTATCAAAATCTACAGTAATTATACTTAATATACTGTACATAAAATATCAAAAATTACACCAAATGTATATTTTAGACTGTAAATAAAATATCAAAAAGGAAAGTAAATATATAGTACACACCCTAAGTAAAATATCAAAAACTACACCAAATTTATGTTATATAATTAACATAAAATATGAAAAGGACACCAAATATATCTTATATACTGTACATAAAATATCAAAAATTACAGTATATATAATTCATATTTTGTAAATATAATATTAACTAAAAGTACACCAAATACATTTTATATACTGTGAATAAAATATCAAAAAGTACTGTAAATATATATTACATACTCTACATGAAATATCAAAAAGTACACCAAATATGTGTTATATATACTGTAAATAAACTATCAAAAACTACAGTAATTATATTTAATATACTGAACATAAAACATCAAAAATTACACCAAATGTACATTATACACTGTAAATAAAATATTAAAAAGGACAGTAAATATATATGACACACACTATGTAAAATATCAAAATCTACACCAAATATATATTATATAATTTACATAAAATATCAAAAGGTCACAAAATATATATTATATACTGTACATAAAATATCAAAAAGTACAGTAAATATATTTCATATATTGTACATATAATATTAACTAAAAGTACGCAAAATACATTTTATATACTCCAAATAAAATATCAAAATACAGAAAATATATATTACATACTCTACATAAAATATCAAAAAGTACACCAAATATGTGTTATATATACTGTAAATAAACTATCATAAACTACAGTAATTATATTTAATATACTGTACATAAAATATCAAAAATTACACCAAATGTATATTATATACTGTAAATAAAATATCAAAAGTACAGTAAATATATACTACATACCCTATGTAAAATATTAAAAACTACGCCAAATACATATTATATAATTTACATAAAATATCAAAAGGACAACAAATATATATTATATACTGTACATAAAATATCAAAAAGTACAATAAAGATATTTCATATATTCTACATGTAATATTAACTAAAAGTACACCAAATACATTTTATATACGGTAAATAAAATATCAAAAAGTACAGTAACTATATATTACGTACTGTACATAAAATATCAAATGGTACACCAAATATGTGTTACATATACTGTAAATAAACTATCATAAACCACAGTAATTATATTTAATATACTGTACATTAAATATCAAAAATTACACCAAATGTATATTATGTACTGTAAATAAAATATCAAAAAGGACAGTAAATATATACTACACACCCTATGAAAAATATCAATTCTACACCAAATGTATATTATATAATTTCCATAAAATATCAAAAGGTCACCAAATATATCTTATACACCGTACATAAAATATCAAAAAGTACAGTAAATATATTTCATATATTGTACATATAATATTAAATAAAGTACACCAAATACATTTTCTATACTGCAAATAAAATATCAAAATTACAGTAAATATATATTACATACAGTACATAAAATATCAAGAAGTACACCAAATATGTGTTATATATACTGTAAATATACTATCAAAAACTACAGTAATTATATTTCATATATTGTACACATAATATTAACTAAAAGTACACCAAACATATTTTATATACTGTAAATAAAATATAAAAAAGTACAGTAAATATATATTACATACACTACATTAAATATCAAAAAGTACACCAAATATGTGTTATATATACTGTAAATAAAGTATCAAAAACTACAGTAATTATATTTAATATACTGTACATAAAATATCAAAAATTACACCAAAAGTATACTATATACTGTAAATAAAATATCAAAAATTTCAGTAAATATATACTACACACCCTAAGTAAAATATTAAAAACTACACCAAATACATATTATATAATTTACATAAAATAACAAATGGACAACAAATATATATTATATACTGTACATAAAATATCGAAAAGTACAGTAAATATATTTCACATATTCTACATGTAATATTAACTAAAAGTACACCAAATACATTTTATATACTGTAAATAAAATATCAAAAAGTACAGTAAATATATATTACATACTGTACATAAAATATCAAATAGTACACCAAATATGTGTTATATATACTGTAAATAAACTATCATAAACTACAGTAATTATATTTAATATACTGTACATAAAATTTCAAAAATTACACCAAATGTATATTATATACTGTAAATAAAATATCAAAAAGATAGTAAATATATACTACACACCCTATGTAAAATATCAAAAACTACACCAAATATATATTATATAATTTACATAAAATATCAAAAGGTCACCAAATATATCTTATACACCGTACATAAAATGTCAAAAAGTACAGTAAATATATTTCAATTATTGTACATATAATATTAAATAAAGTAACCCAAATACATTTTATATACTGTGAATAAAATATCAAAAAGTACAGTAAATATATATTACATACAGTACATAAAATATCAAGAAGTACACCAAATATGTTATATATATTGTAAATAAACTATCAAAAACTACAGTAATTATATTTAATATACTGTACATAAAATATCAAAAATTACACCAAATGTATATTATATACTGTAAATAAAATATCAAAAAGTACAGTAAATATATATTACATACTGTACATAAAATATTAAATAGTACACCAAATATGTGTTATATTTACTGTAAATAAAATATCAAAAACTACAGTAATTATATTTAATATACTGTACAGAAAATATCAAAAATTACACCAAATGTATATTATATACTGTAAATAAAATATCAAAAAGGACAGTAAATATATACTACACACCCTATGTAAAATATCAAAAACTACACCACTTATATATTATATAATTTACATAAAATATCAAAAGGTCACCAAATATATCTTATACACCATACATAAAATATCAAAAATTTCAGTAAATATATTTTATATATTGTACATATAATATTAAATAAAGTACACCAAATACATTTTATATACTGTAAACAAAATATCAAAAGTACAGTAAATATATATTACATTCAGTACATAAAATATCAAGAAGTACACCAAATATGTGTTATATATACTGTAAATAAACTATCAAAAACTACAGTAATTATATTTCATATATTGTACATATAATATTAACTAAAAGTACACCAAACACATTTTATATACTGTAAATAAAATACCAAAAAATACAGTAAATATATATTACATACACAACATAAAATATCAAAAGTACACCAAATATGTGTTATATATATTGTAAATAAACTATCAAAAACTACAGTAATTATATTTAATATACTGTACATAAAATATCAAAAATTACACCAAATGTATATGATATAATGTAAATAAAATATCAAAATGTACAGTAAATATATACTACATACACTATGTAAAATATGAAGAACTACAACATATACATATTATATAATTTACATAAAATACCAAAAGGACACAAAATATATATTATATACTGTACATAAAATATCGAAAAGTACAGTAAATATATTTCATATATTCTAAATGTAATATTAACTAAAAGTACACCAAATACATTTTATATACTGTAAATAAATTATCAAAAATTACAGTAAATATATATTACATACTGTACATAAAATATCAAATAGTACACCAAATATGTGTTATATATACTGTAAATAAACTATCATAAAGTACAGTAATTATATTTAATATACTGTACAGAAAATATCAAAAATTACACCAAATGTATATTATATAGTGTAAATAAAATATCACAAAGGACAGTAAATATATACTACACACCCTATGTAAAATATCAAAAACTACACCAAATATATATTATATAATTTCCATAAAATATCAAAAGGTCACCAAATATATCTTATACACCGTACATAAAATATCAAAAAGTACAGTAAATATATTTCATATATTGTACGTATAATATTAACTAAAAGTACACCAAATACATTTTATATACTGTGAATAATACATCAAAAAGTACTGTTAATGTATATTACATACTGTACATAAAATATCAAAAAGTACACCAAATATGTGTTATATATACTGTAAATAAACTATCAAAAACTACAGTAATTATATTTAATATACTGTACATAAAATATCAAAAATTACACCAAATGTACATTATATACTGTAAATAAAATATTAAAAAGGACAGTAAATATATATGACACACCCTATGTAAAATATCAAAATCTACACCAAATATATATTATATGATTTACATAAAATATCAAAAGTACACCAAATATATATTATATACTGTACTTAAAATATCAAAAAGTACAGTAAATGTATTTCATATATTGCGCATATAATATTAACTAAAATAAGCAAAATACATTTTATATACTGTAAATAAAATATCAAAATACAGTAAATATATATTACATACTCTACATAAAATATCAAAAAGTACACCAAATATGTGTTATATATACTGTAAATAAACTATCGAAAACTACAGTAATTACATTTAATATACTGTACATAAAATATCAAAAATTACACCAAATGTATATTATATACTCTAAATAAAATATCGAAAAGGACAGTAAATATATACTACACACCCTATGTAAAATATCAAAAACTACACCAAATATATATTATATAATTTACATAAAACATCAAAATGTCACCAAATATATCTTATACACCGTACATAAAATATCAAAAAGTACAGTAAATATATTTCATATACTGTACATATAATATTAAATAAAGTACACCAAATACATTTTATATACTGTAATTTAAATATCAAAAAGTACAGTAAATATATATTACAGACAGTACATAAAATATCAAGAAGTACACCAAATATGTGATATATATACAGTAAATAAACTATCAAAAACTACAGTAATTATATTTAATATACTGTACATAAAATATAAAAAATTACACAAAATGTATATTATATACTGTAAATAAAATATCAAAATGTACAGTAAATATATACTACACACCCTATGTAAAATATCAAAAACCACAGCAAATACATATTATATAATTTACATAAAATATCAAAAGGACACCAAAGATATCTTATATACTCTACATAAAATATCAAAAAGTACAGTAAATATATTTCATATATTCTAAATGTAATATTAACTAAAAGTACACCAAATATAATTTGTATACTGTAAATAAAATATCAAATAGTACAGTAAATATATATTACATACTGTACATAATATATCAAAAAGTACACCAAATATGTGTTATATATACTGTAAATAAACTATCAAAAACTACAGTAGTTATATTTAATATACTGTACGTAAAATATCAAAAATGACACCAAATGTATATTATATACTGTAAATAAAATATCAAATAGGACACTAAATATATATGACACACCCTATGTAAAATACCAAAACTACACCAAATATATATTATTTAATTAACAAAAAATATCAGAAGGACACCAAATATATCTTACATACTGTACATAAATTATCAAAAAGTTCAGTAAATACATTTCATATATTGTACATATAATATTAACTAAAAGTACACCGAATACATTTTATATACTGTAAATAAAATATCAAAATGTGCAGTAAATATATATTACATACTGTAAATAAAATATCAAAAAGTACACCAAATATGTGTTATAAATACCGTAAATATACTATCAAATCAGCAGTACTTATATTTAATATACTGTACATAAAATATCAAAAATTACATCAAATGTATATTATATACTCTAAATAAAATATCAAAATTACATTAAATATATATTACACACCCTATGTAAAATATCAAAAACTACACCAAATATATATTATACAATTTACATAAAATATCAAAAGGCCCCAAATATATCTTATATACTGTACATAAAATATCAAAAAGAACACTAAATATGTTTCATATATTGTACATATAATATTAACAAAAATTACACCAAATACATTTAATATACTGTAAATAAAATTTCAAAATTACAGTAAATATATATTACATACTGTACATAAAATATCAAAAATTTCACCAAATATGTTTTATATATACTGTAAATAAACTATCAAAAACTACAATACTTATATTTAATATACTGTACATAAAATATCCAAAATTACACCTAATGTATATTATATACTGAAAATAAAATATCAAAAAGGACTATAAATATATACTACACACCCTATGTAAAATATCAAAAACTACACCAAATATATATTATATAATTTACATAAAATATCAAAAGGTCACCAAATATATCATACACCGTACATAAAATATCAAAAGTTCAGTAAATATATTTCATATATTGTACGTATAATATTAAATAAAGTACACCAAATACATTTTATATACTGTAAATAAAATATCAAAAAGTTCAGTAAATATATATTACATACAGTACGTAAAATATCAAGAAGTACACCAAATATGTGTTATATATACTGTAAATAAACTATCAAAAACTACAGTAATTATATTTCATATATTGTACATATAATATTAACTAAAAGTACACCAAACACATTTTATAAACTGTAAATAAAATACCAAAAATACAGTAAATATATATTACATACACTATATAAAATATCAAAAGTACACCAAATATGTGTTATATATACTGTAAATAAACTATCAAAAACTACAGTAATTATATTTAATATACTGTACATAAAATATCAAAAATTACACCAAATGTATATTATATACTGTAAATAAAATATCAAAATGTACAGTAAATATATACTACACACCCTATGTAAAATATCAAAAACTACACCAAATACATATTATATAATTTACATAAAATAACAAAAGGACACCAAATATATATTATATACTGTACATAAAATATCAAAAAGTACAGTAAATACATGTTACATACTGTACATAAAATATCAAATAGTACAAGAAATATGTGTTATATATACTGTAAATAAACTATCATAAAGTACAATAATTATATTTAATATACTGTACAGAAAATATCAAAAATTACACCAAATGTATATTATATACTGTAAATAATATATCCAAAAGGACAGTAAATATATACTACACACCCTATGTAAAATATCAAAAACTACACCAAATATATATTATATAATTTACATAAAATATCAAAATGTCACCAAATATATCTTATACACCGTACACAAAATATCAAAAATACAGTAAATATATTTCATATATTGTACATATAATATTAAATAAACTACACCAAATACATTTTATATACTGTAAATTAAATATCAAAAGTACAGTAAATATATATTACAGACAGTACATAAAATATCAAGAAGTACACCAAATATGTGTTATATATACAGTAAATAAACTATCAAAACTACAGTAATTATTTTTCAAATATTGTACATATAATATTAACTACAAGTACACAAAATACATTTTATATACTGTAAATAAAATATCAAAATGTACAGTAAATATATATTACATACACTACATAAAATATCAAAAAGTACACCAAATATGTGTTATAGATACTGTAAATAAACTATCAAAAACTACAGTAATTATATTTAATATACTGTACATAAAATATCAAAATTTACACCAAATGTATATTATATACAGTAAATAAAATATCAAAAAGTACAGTAAATATATACTACACACCCTATGTAAAATATCAAAAACTACACCAAATACGTATTATATAATTTACATAAAATAACAAAAGGACACCAAATATATATTATATACTGTACATAAAATATCGAAAAGTACAGTAAATATATTTCATATATTCTACATGTAACATTAACTAAAAGTACACCAAATACATTTTATATACTGTACATAAAATATCAAAAAGTACAGTAAATATATATTACATACAGTACATAAAATATCAAGAAGTACACCAAATGTGTGTAATAAATACTGTAAATAAACTATCAAAAACTACAGTAATTATATTTCATATATTGTACATATAATATTAACTAAAAGTACACCAAATACATTTTATATACTGTAAATAAAATATCAAAAAGTACAGTAAATATATATTACATACAGTACATAAAATATCAAGAAGTACACCAAATATGTGTTATATGTACTGTAAATAAACTATCAAAATCTACAGTAATTATATTTAATATAATGTACATAAAATATCAAAAATTACACCAAATGTACATTATATACAGTAAATAAAATATTAAAAAGGACAGTAAATATATATGACACACCCTATGTAAAATATCAAAATTTACACCAAATATATATTATATAATTTACATAAAATATCAAAAGTACACCAAATATATATTATATACTGTACATAAAATATCAAAATGTACAGTAAATATATTTCATATATTGTACATATAATATTAAGTAAAAGTACACAAAATACATTTTATATACTGTAAATAAAATATCAAAATACAGTAATTATATATTACATACTCTACATAAAATATCAAATAGTACACCAAATATGTGTTATATATACTGTAAATAAACTATCAAAAACTACAGTAATTATATTTCGTATATTGTACATATAATAATATCTAAAAGTACACCAAAAGCATTTATATACTGTAAATAAAATACCAAAAATTACAGTAAATATATATAACATACACTACATAAAATATCAAAAGTACACCAAATATGTGTTATATATACTGTAAACAAACTATCAAAAACTACAGTAATTATATTTAATATACTGTATATAAAATATAAAAAATTACACAAAATGTATATTATATACTGTAAATAAAATATCAAAATGTACAGTAAATATATACTACACACCCTATGTAAAATATCAAAAACTACAGCAAATACATATTATATAATTTACATAAAATAACAAAAGGACACCAAATATATATTATATACTGTACATAAAATATCGAAAAGTACAGTAAATATATTTCATATATTCTAAATGTAATATTAACTAAAAGTACACCAAATACATTTTATATACTGTAAATAAAATATCAAATAGTACAGTAAATATATATTACATACAGTACATAAAATATCAAATAGTACACCAAATATGTGTTATATATACTGTAAATAAACTCTCATAAATTACAGTAATTATATTTAATATACTGTACAGAAAATATCAAAAATTACACCAAATGTATATTATATACTGTAAATAATATATCAAAAAGGACAGTAAATATATATGACACACCCTATGTAAAATATCAAAAACTACACCAAATATATATTACATAATTTACATAAAATATCAAAAGGTCACCAAATATAGCTTATACACCGTACATAAAATATCATAAAGTACAGTAAATATATTTCATATATTGTACACATAATATTAAATAAAGTAACCCAAATACATTTTATATACTGTGAATAAAATATCAAAAAGTACAGTAAACATATATTACATACAGTACATGAAATATCAAGAAGTACACCAAATATCTGTTATATATACTGTAAATAAACTATCAAAAACTACAGCAATTATATTTAATGTACTGTACATAAAATATCAAAAATTACACCAAATGTACATTATATACTGTAAATAAAATATTAAAAAGGACAGTAAATATATATGACACACCCTATGTAAAATATCAAAATCTACACCAAATATATATTATATAATTTACATAAAATATCAAAAGTACACCAAATATATATTATATACTGTACATAAAATATCAAAAAGTACAGTAAATATATTTCATATATTGTACATATAATATTAACTAAAAGTACACAAAATACATTTTATATACTGTAAATAAAATATCAAAATACAGTAAATATATATTACATACTCTACATAAAATATCAAAAAGTACACCAAATATGTGTTATATATACTGTAAATAAACTATCATAAACTACATTAATTATATTTAATATAGTGTACATAAAATATCAAAAATTACACCAAATGTATATTATATACTGTAAATAAAATATCAAAATTACAGTAAATATATACTACACACCCTATGTAAAATATCAAAAACTACACCAAATACGTCTTATATAATTTACATAAAATAACAAATGGACACCAAATATATATTATATACTGTACATAAAATATCGAAAAGTACAGTAAATATATTTCATATATTCTACATGTAATATTAACTAAAAGTACACCAAATACATTTTATATACTGTAAATAAAATATCAAAAAGTACAGTAAATATACATTACATACTGTGCATAAAATATCAAATAGTACACCAAATATGTGTTATATATACTGTAAATAAACTATCAAAATCTACAGTAATTATATTTAATATACTGTACATAAAATATCAAAAATTACACCAAATGTATATTTTAGACTGTAAATAAAATATCAAAAAGGAAAGTAAATATATAGTACACACCCTATGTAAAATATCAAAAACTACACCAAATATATGTTATATAATTAACATAAAATATGAAAAGGACACCAAATATATCTTATATACTGTACATAAAATATGAAAAATTAAAGTAAATATAATTCATATATTGTACATATAATATTAACTAAAAGTACACCAAATACATTTTATGTACTGTGAATAAAATACTAAAAGTACTGTAAATGTATATTACATACTGTACATAAAATATCAAAAAGTACACCAAATATGTGTCATATACACTGTAAATAAACTATCAAAAACTACAGTAATTATATTTAATATACTGTACATAAAATATCAAAAATTACACCAAATGTATATTATATACTGTAAATATAATATCAAAAAGAACAGTAAATATATATGACACACACTATGTAAAATATCAAAAACTACACCAAACATATATTATATAATTTACATAAAATATCAAAAGGACACCAAATATATATTATATACTGTACATAAAATATCAAAAAGTACAGTAAATATGTTTCAAATATTGTACATATAATATTAACTAAAAGTACACCAAATACATTTTATATAGTGTAAATAAAATTTCAAAAAGTACAGTAAATATATATTACATACTGTACATAAAATATCAAAAAGTACACCAATTATGTGTTATATATTCTGTAAATAAACTATCAAAAACTACAGTAATTACATTTAATATGCTGTACATAAAATTTCAAAAATTACACCAAATGTATATTATACACAGTAAATAAAATACCAAAAAGGACAGTAAATATATACAAAACACACCATGTAATATATCAAAAACTACACCAAATATGTATTATATAATTTACATAAAATATCAAAAGGACACCAAATATATCTTATATACTGTAGATAAAATATCAAAAAGTACAGTAAATATATTTCATATATTGTACATATAATATTAACTTAAATTACACCAAATACATTTTATATACTGTAAATAAAATATCAAAAAGTACAGTAAATATATATTACATACAGTACATATAATATCAAAAAGTACACCAAATATGTGTCATATATAGTGTAAATAAACTATCAAAAACTACAGAAATTATATATAATATACTGTACATAAAATATCAAAAATTACACCATATGTATATTATATACTCTAAATAAAATATGAAAAAGGACAGTAAATATATATTACACCCTATGTAAAATATCAAAAACTACACCAAATATATATTATATAATTTACATAAAATACCAAAAGGACACGAAATATATCTTATATACTGTACATAAAATATCAAAAAGTACAGTAAATATATTTCATATATTGTTTATATAATATTAACTAAAATACACCAAATACATTTTATATACTGTAAATAAAATATCAAAAAGTACAGTAAATATATATTACATACAGTACATAAAATATCAAAAAGTACACCAAATATGTGTTATATATACTGTAAATAAACTATAAAAAACTACAGTAATTATATTTAATGTACTGTACATAAAAAATCAAAAATTACACCAAATGTATATTATATACTGTAAATAAAATATCAAAAAGACAGTAAATATATACTACCCTCCCTATGTAAAATATCAAAATCTACACCAAATATATATTATATAATTCACATAAAATATCAAAAGGCCACCAAATATAACTTACATACTGTACATAATATATCAAAAAGTAAAGTAAATATGTTTCATATATTGTACATATAATATTAACTAAAATACACCAAATACGTTTTATATAGTGTAAATAAAATTTCAAAAATTTCAGTAAATATATATTACATACTGTACATAAAATATCAAAAAGTACACCAAATATGTGTTATATATACTGTAAATAAACTATAAAAAACTACAGTAATTATATTTAATGTACTGTACATAAAAAATCAAAAATTACACCAAATGTATATTATATACTCTAAATAAATACGAAAAAGGACAGTAAATATATATTACACTCTATGCAAAATATCAAAAACTACACGAAATATATATTATATAACTTACATAAAATATCAAAAGGACACCAAATATAGATTATATACTGTACATAAAATATCAAAAAGTACATTAAATATATTTCATATATTGTACATATAATATTAACTGAAAGTACACCAAATACATTTTATATACTGTAAATATAATATCAAAAATACAGTAAATATATATTACATACAGTACATAAAGTATCAACAAGTACACCAAATATGTGTTATATATACTGTAAATAAACTATCAAAAACTACAGTAATTATATTTAATATACTGTACATAAAATATCAAAAATTACACCAAATGTACATTATATACTGTAAATAAAATATCAAAAAAGACAGTAAATATATATGACACACCCTATGTAAAATATCAAAATGTACAACAAATATATATTTTTTAATTTACATAAAATTTCAAAAGTACACAAAATATATATTATATAGTGTACATAATATATCAAAAAGTACAGTAAATATATTTCATATATTGTACATATAATATTAACTAAAAGTAAACCAAATACATTTTATATACTGTAAATAAAATATCAAAATACAGTAAATATATATTACATACTCTACATAAAATATCGAAAATTACACCAAATATTTGCTATATATACTATAAATAAACTATCAAAAACTACAGTAATTATATTTAATATACTGTACATAAAATATAAAATATACAACAAGTGTATATTATATACTGTAAATAAAATATCAAAAAGGAAAGTAAATATATATGACACACCCTATGTAAAATATCAAAAACTACACCAAATATATATTATATAATTTATATAAAATATCAAAAGGACACCAGATATATGTTATATACTGTACATAAAATATCAAAAAGTACAGTAAATACATTTCATATATTTTGCATATTATATTAACTAAAAGTACAACAAATACATTTTATATAGTGTAAATGAGATATCCAAAAGTACAGTTAATATATATTACATACTGTACATAAAATATCAAAAACTACACCAAATATGTGTTATATATACTGTAAATAAACTATCAAAAACTACAGTAATTATATTTCATATATTGTACATATAATATTAACTAAAAGTACACCAAATACATTTTATATACTGTAAATAAAATATCATAAAGTACAGTAAATATATATTACATACACTACATAAAATATCAAAAAGTACTCCAAATATGTGTTATATATACTGTAAATAAACTATCAAAAACTACAGTAATTATATTTAATATTCTCTACATAAAATATCAAAAATTGCACCAAATATGTGTTATATATACTGTACATAAACTATCAAAAACTGCAGTAATTATATTTAATATACTGTACATAAAATATAAAAAAATTCTCCAAATGTATATTATATACTGTAAATAAAATATCAAAAAGACAGTAAATATATATGACACCCCCTATGTAAAACATCAAAATCTACACCTAATAAATATTATATAACTTGCATAAAATATCAAAAGTACACAAATTGTATATTATATACTGCACATAAAATGTCAAAAACTACAGTAAATATGTTTCATGTATTGTACATATAATATTAACTAAAAGTACACCAAATACATTTTATATACTGTAAATAAAATTTCAAAAAGTACAGTAATTATATATTACATACATTATATAAAATATAAAAAAGTACACCAAATATGTGTTATATATACTGTAAATAAACTATCAAAAAGTACAGTAATTATATTTAATATACTGTACATAAAATATCAAAAATTACACCAAATGTATATTATATACTCTAAATAAAAGATGAAAAATGACAGTAAATATATATTACACTCTGTGTGAAATATCAAAAACTACACCAATTATATACTATATAATTTACATAAAATATCAAAAGGACACCAAATATAGATTATATACTGTACATAAAATATCAAAAAGTACAGCAAATATATTTCATATATTGTACATATAATATTAACTAAAACTACAACAAATATATTTTATATAGTGTAAATAAAACATCAGAAAGTACAGTAAATATATATTACATACTGCACATAAAATATCAAAAAGTACACCAAATATGTGTTATATATACTGTAAATAAACTATCAAAAACTGCAGTAATTATATTTAATATAATGTACATAAAATGTCAATAATTACACCAAATGTATATTATATACTGTAAATAAAATATCAAAATTACAGTAAATATATATTACATACTCTACATAAAATATCAAAAAGTACACCAAACATGTGTTATATATACTGTAAATAAACTATCAAAAACTACAGTAATTATATTTAATATACTGTACATAAAATATCAAAAATTACACCAAATGTATATTATATACTGTAAATAAAATATCAAAAAGAAAGTAAATATATATTACACACCCTATGTAAAATATCACAAACTACACCAAATATATATTACATAATTTACATATAATATCAAAAGGACACCAAATATATCTTATATGCTGTACATAAAATATCAAAATATACAGTAAATATATTTCATATATTGTACATATAATATTAATTAAAGTACACCAAATAAATTTTATATAGTGTAAATAAAATATCAAAAATTACAGTAAAGAAAAGTACAACAAATATGTGTTATATATACTGTAAATAAACTATCAAAAACTACAGTAATTATATTTAATATACTGTACATAAAATACCAAAAATTACACCAAATGTATATTATTTACTGTAAATAAAATATCAAAAAGTACAGTAAATATGTATTACACACCATATGTAAAATATCACAGCCGACACCAAATATATATTATATAATTTACATAAAATATCAAAAGGACACCAAATATATCTTATATAATGTACATAAAATATCAAAAACTACAGTAAATATATTTAATATATTGTACATATAATATTAACTAAAAGTACACCAAATACATTTTTTATAGTGTAAATAAAATATCAAAAAGTACAGTAAATACATATTACACACCATATGTAAAATATCACAATCTACACCAAATATATATTATATAATTTACATAAAATATCAAAAGGACACCAAATATATCTTATATACTGTACATAAAATATCAAAAAGTGCAGTAAATATATTTCATATATTGTACATATAATATTAACTAAAAGTACACCAAATACATTTTATATAGTGTAAAAAAAAATCAAAAATTACAGTGAATATATATTACATACTGTACATAAAATATCAAAAAGTACACCAAATATGTGTTATATATATTGTAAATAAACTATCAAAAACTACAATAATTATATTTAATATACTGTACATAAAATATCAAAAATTACACCAAATGTATATTATTTACTGTAAATAAAATATCAAAAATCACAGTAAATATATATTACACACCATATGTAAAGTATCACAATCAACACCAAATATATATTATATAATTTACATAAAATATCAAAAGGACACCAAATATATCTTATATGATGTACTTAAAATATCAAAAATACAGTAAATATATTTCATATATTGTACATATAATATTAACTAAAAGTACACCAAATACATTTTATATAGTGTAAATAATATATCAAAAAGTACAGTAAATATATATTACAAACCATATGTAAAATATCACAATCTACACCAAATATATATTATATAATTTACATAAAATATCAAAAGGACACCAAATATATCTTATATATTGTACATAAAATATCAAAATGTACAGTAAATATATTTCATATATTGTAAATATAATATTAACTAAAAGTACACCAAATACATTTTATATAGTGTAAATAATATATCAAATCTACGGTGAATATATATTACATACTGTACATAAAATATCAAAATGTACACCTAATATGTGTTATATATACTGTAAATAAACTATCAAAATCTACACTAATTATATTTAATATACTGTACATAAAATATCAAAAATAACACCAAATGTATATTATTTACTTTAAATAAAATACCAAAAATTACAGTAAATATATATGACACACCCTATGTAAAATATCACAAACTACACCAAATATATATTATATAATTTACATAAAATATCAAAAGGACACCAAATATACCTTATATACTGTACATAAAATATCAAAATGTACAGTAAATATATTTCATATATTGTACATATAATATTAACTACAAGAACACCAAATACATTTTATATACTGTAAACAAAATATCAAATATTACAGTAAATATATTACATACTGTACATAAAATATCAAAAAGTACAACAAATATATGTTATATATAATATAAATAAACTATCAAAGAATACAGTAATTATATTTAATATACTGTATATAAAATATCAAAAATTACAGCAAGTATATATTTTTTACTGTAAATAAAATATCAAAAAGCACAGTAAATATATATTACACACCGTATGTAAAATATCACAATCTACACCAAATATATATTATATAATTTACATAAAATATCAAAAGGACACCAAGTATATCTTACATACTGTACATAAAGTATCAAAAAGTACAGTAAATATATTTCATATATTGTACATATAATAATAACTAAAAGTACGCCAAACACATTTTATATAGTGTAAATAAAATATTAAAAATTACAGTAAATATATATTACACACCCTATGTAAAATATCACAATCTACACCAAATATAAATTATAAAATTTATATAAAATATCAAAAGGACACCAAATATATCTTATATACTGTACATAAAATATCATAAGTACAGTAAATATATTTCATATATTGTACATATAATATTAACTAAAAGTACACCAAATAAATTTTATAGAGTGTAAATAAAATATCAAAAATTTCAGTGAATATATATTACGTACTATACATAAAATATCAAAAAGTGCACCAAATATGTGTTATATATACTCTAAATAAACTATCAAAATCTACAGTAATTATACTTAATATACTGTACATAAAATATCAAAAATTACACCAAATGTATATTATTTACTGTAAATAAAATACCAAAATTACAGTAAATATATATTACACACCCTATGCTAAATATCACAAACTACACCAAATATATATTATATAATTTACATAAAATATCAGAAGTACACCAATATATCTTATATACTGTACATAAAATATCAAAATGTACAGTATATATATTTCATATATTGTACATATAATATTAACTAAAAGTACACCAAATACATTTTATATACTGTAAATAAACTATCAAAAAATACAGTAATTTTATTTAATATACTGTATATAAAATATCAAAAATTACACCAAATGTATATTATATACTGTAAATAAAATATCAAAAAGGACAGTAAATATATACTACACACCCTATGTAAAATATAAAAAAACTGCACCAAATATATATTATATAATTTACATAAAATATCAAAAGGACACCAAATATATCTTATATACTGTACATAAAATATCAAAATGTATAGGAAATATATTTCATATATTGTACATATAGTATTAACTAAAAGTACACCAAATACATTTTATATACGGTAAATGAAATATCAAAAGTTACATTAAATATATATTACATACTGTACATAAAATATCAAATGTACCCCAAATATGTGTTATATATAGTAAATAAAATATGAAAAACTACAGTAATTATATTTAATATACTGTACATAAAATATCAAAAATTACACCAAATGTATATTATATACTGTAAATAAAATATCAAAATTACAGTAAATATATATTACACACCCTATGTAAAATATCACAAACTACACCAAATATATATTTTATAATTTACATAAAATATCAAAAGGACAGTAAATATATCTTATATACTGTACATAAAATATCAAAAACTACAGTAAATATATTTCATATAATGAACATATAATATTAACTAAAAGTACACCGAATACATTTTATATACTGTAAATAAAATATCAAAAACTACAGTAAATATATATTACATACTGTACATAAAATATCAAAAAGTACCCCAAATATGTGTTATATATTCTGTAAATAAACTATGAAAATCTACAGTAATTATATTTAATACACTGTACATAAAATATAAAAAATTACGACAAATGTATATTATATACTGTAAATAAAATATCAAAAAGTACAGTAAATATATATTACACACCCTATGTAAAATATCACAATCAACACCAAATATATATTATATAATTTACATAAAATATCAAAAGTACACCAAATATATCTTATATACTGTACATAAAATATCAAAAGCTACAGTAAATGTATTTCATATATTGAACATATAATATTAACAAAAAGTATACCGAATACATTTTATATACTCTAAATAAAATATCAAAAAGTACAGTAGATATATATTACATACTGTAGGTAAAATATCAAAAAGTACACCAAATATGTGTTATATTTGCTGTAAATAATCTATCAAATTCTACAATAATTATATTTAATATACTGTACATAAAATATCAAAAATTACACCAAACGTATATTATATACTGTAAATAAAATATCAAAAAGGACAGTAAATATAAACTACACACACTATGTAATATATCAAAAACTACACCAAATATATATTATATAATTTACATAAAATATCAAAACGACACCAAATATATGTTATATACTGTACATAAATATCAAAAAGTAGAGTAAATATATTTCATACATTGTACATATATTATTGACTAAAAGTATGCCAAATACATGTTATATACTGTAAATAAAATATCAAAAAGTACTGTAAATACATATTACATACTGGACATAAAATATCAAAAATTACACCAAATATGTGTTATATATACTGTACATAAACTATCAAAAACTACTGTAATTATATTTAATATATTGTACATAAAATATCAAAAATTACACCAAATGAATATTATATACTGTAAATAAAATATCAAAAAGTACAGTAAATATATATCAGACACCCTATGTAAAATATCGATAACTACACCAAATATATATTATATAACTTACATAAAATATCAAAAGGACACCAAATATATCTTATATACTGTACATAAAATATCAAAAATTACAGTAAATATATTTCATATATTGTACATATAATATTAACTAAAAGTACACAAAATGCATTTTATATACTGTAAATAAAATATCAAATAGTACAGTAAATATGTATTACATAGTGTACATAAAATATCAAAAAGTACACCAAATATGTTTTATATATACTGTAAATAAACTATAAAATCTACAGTAATTATATTTCATATACTGTACATAAAATATCAAAAATTACACCTAATGTATATTATATACTGTAAATAAAATATCAAAAAGGACACCAAATGTATATTATATACTGTAAATAAAATATTAAAAAGGACAGTAAATATATATTACACCCTATGTAAAATATCAAAAACTACACCAAATATATATTATATAATTTACATAAAATATCAAAAGGACACCAAATATATCTTATATACTGTACATAAAATATCAAAAAGTACACCAAATATGTGGTATATATACTGTAAATATACTATGAAAAACTACAGTACTTATATTTAATATACTGTACATAAAATATCAAAAATTACACCAAATGTATAATATGTACTGTAAATCAAATATCAAAAATGACAGTAAATATATACTGCATTCCCTATGTAAAATATCAAAAACTACACCAAATATATATTATGTAATTTACATGAAATATCAAAAGGACAGCAAATGTATATTATATACTGTACATAAAATATCAAAAATACAGAAAATGTATTTCATATATTGTGCATATAATATTAACTAAAAGTACACCAAATACATTTTTTGTACTGTAAATAAAATATCAAAAAGTACAGTAAATATATATTACATACTGTACATAAAATATCAAAAAGTACACCAAATATGAGTTATATATTCTGTAACCAAACTAATAAAAACTACAATAATTATATTTAATATACTGTACATAAAATATCAAAAATTACACCAAATGTATATTTTATACTGTAATTAAAATATCAAAAAGACTGTAAATATATATTGCACACCATATGTAAAATATCACAATCTACACCAAATATATATTATATAATTTACATAAAATATCAAAAGGACACCAAATATATCTTATATACTGTACATAAAATATCAAAAAGTGCAGTAAACATATTTCATATATTGTACATATAATATTAACTAAAAGTACACCAAATACATTTTGTATACTGTAAATAAAATATCAAAAATTACAGTGAATATATATTACATACTGTACATAAAATATCAAAAAGTACACCAAATATGTGTTATATATACTGTAAATAAACTATAAAATCTACAGTAATTATATTTCATATACTGTACATAAAATAACACAAATTACACCAAATGTATTTTTTTTACTGTAAATAAAATACCAAAAAGTTCAGTAAATATATATGAAACACCTATGTACAATATCAAAAACTACACCAAATATATATTATATAATTTACATAAAATATCAAAAGGACACAAAATATATCTTATATACTGTACATAAAATATCAAAATGTACAGGAAATATATTTCATATATTGTACATATAATAATAACTAAAAGTACACCAAATACATTTCATATACTGTAGATAAAATATCAAAAATACAGTAAATATATAGTACATACTGTACATAAAATATCAAATAGTACACTAAATATATTTCATATATTGTATATATAATATTAACTAAAAGTACACCAAATACATTTTATACACTGTAAATAAAATATCAAAAATTACAGTAAATATATATTACATACTGTACATAAAATATCAAAAAGTACAACAAATATGTGTTATATATACTGTAAATAAACTATGAAAAACTACAGTAATTATATTTAATATACTGTACATAAAATATCAAATTTACTCCAAATGTACATTACATAGTGTAAATAAAATATCCAAAATACAGTAAATATATATTACACACCATATGTAAAATATCACAAATTACACCAAATATATATTATATAATTTACAAAAAATATCGGAAGGACAGCAAATATATCTTATATACTGTACGTAAAATATCAAAAAATACAGTAAATATATTTCATATATTGTACATATAATATTAACTAAAAGTACAACAAATACATTTTATATACTGTAAATAAAATATCAAAAATTACACTAAATATATATTGCATACTGTACATATAATATCAAAAAGTACACCAAACATGTGTTATATATAGTGTAAATAAACTATCAAAAACTACAGTAATTATATTTAATATACTTTTCATAAAATATCAAAAATTACAGCAAATGTATATCATATACTGTAAATAAAATATCAAAAAGGACAGTAAATATATACTACACACCCTATGTAAAATGTCAAAAACTACACCAAATATATATTATACAATTTACATAATATATCAAAAGGACACCATATATATATTATATACTGTACATAAAATATCAAAATATACAGGAAATATATTTCATATATTGCACATATAATAATAACTAAAAGTACACCAAATACATTTTATATACTGTAAATAAAATATCAAAATGTACAGTAAATATATATTACACACCATATGTAATATATCACAATCTACTCCAAATATATATTATATAATTTACATAAAATATCAAAAGGACACTAAATATAGCTTATATATTGCACATAAAATACCAAAAGTTCAGTAAATATATTTCATATATTGTACATGTAACATTAACTAACAGTACACCAAATACATTTTATATACTGTAAATAAAATATCAAATAGTACAGTAAATATATATTACATACAGTTCATAAAATATAAAAAAGTAAACCAAATTTGTGTTATATATACTGTAAATAAACAATCAAAAACTTCAGAAATTATATTTAATATACTGTATATAAAATATCAAAAATTACACCAAATGTATATTATATACTGTAAATAAATATCAAAAAGGACAGTAAATATATACTACACACACTATGTAAAATATAAAAAAACTACACCAAATATATATTATACAATTTACATAAAATATAAAAAGGACAGCAAATATATCTTATATACTGTAGATAACATGTCAAAATGTACAGGAAATATATTTCATATATTGTACATATAATAATAACTAAAAGTACACCAAATACATTTTATATACTGTAAATAAAATATCAAAAAGTACAGTAAATATATATTACACACTGTACATAAAATATCAAAAAGTACCCCAAATATGTGTTATATATACTGTAAATAAACTATGAAAAACTACACTAATTATATTTAATATACTGTACATAAAATATCAAAAATTACACCAAATGTATATTATATAATGTGAATAAAATATCAAACACGACAGTAAATATATATTACACACCATATGTAAAATATCACAATCTACACCAAATATATATTATGTAATTTACATAAAATATCAAAAGTACACCAAATATATCTTATATACTGTACATAAAATATCAAAAGTACACAAAATATATTTCATATATTGTGCATATAATATTAACTAAAAGTACGCCAAATACATTTTATATACTGTAAATAAAATATCAAATAGTACAGTAAATATATATTACATACAGTTCATAAAATACAAAAAAGCATACCAAATATGTGTTATATATACTGTAAATAAACTATCAAAAACTACAGTAATTATATTTAATATACTGTATATAAAATATCAAAAATTACACCAAATGTATACTATATACTTTAAATAAAATATCAAAAAGGACAGTAAATATATACTACATAACCTATGTAAAATATAAAAAACTACACCAAATATATATTATATAATTTACATAAAAAATCAAAAGGACCCCAAATATATCTTATATACTGTACATAAAATATCAAAAGGTACATGAAATATATTTCCTATATTGTACATATAATATTAACTAAAAGTACACCAAATACATTTTATATACTGTAAATAAAATATCAAAAAGTACAGTAAATATATATTACATACTGTATATAAAATATCAAAAAGTACCCCAAATATGTGTTATATATACTGTAAATAAACTATGAGAAACTACAGTAATTATATTTAATATACTGTACATAAAATATCAAATATTACACCAAATATATATTATATACTGTAAATAAATTATCAAAAAGTACAGTAAATATATATTAGACACCCTATGTAAAATATCACAAACTACACCAAATATATATTTTATAATTTACATGAAATATCAAAAGGACACCAAATATATATTATATACTGTACATAAAATATCAAAAAGTACAGTCAATGTATTTCATATATTGAACATATAATATTAACTAACAGTACACCAAATACATTTTATATACTGTAGATAAAATATCAAAAAGAACAGTAAATATATATTACATACAGTTCATAAAATATAAAAAAGTAAACCAAATATGTGTTATATATACTGTAAATAAACTATCAAAAACTACAGTAATCATATTTAATATACTGTATATAAAATATCAAAAATTACACCAAATGTATATTATATACTGTATATAAAATATCAAAAAGGACAGTAAATATATACTACACACCCTATGTAAAATATCAAAAACTTCTCCAAATATATATTATATAATTTACATAAAATATCAAAAGTACACCAAATATATATTATATACTGTACATAAAATATCAAAAAGTACAGTAAATATATTTCATATATTGTACATATAATATTAACTAAAAGTACACCAAATACATTTTATATACTGTAAATAAAATATCTAAAATACAGTAATTATATATTACATACTGTACATAAAATATCAAAAAGTAATCCAAATTTGTGTTATATATACTGTAAATAAACTATGAAAGACTACAGTAATTATATTTAATATACTGTACATAAAATATCAAAAATTACATCAAATGTATATTATATACTGTAAATAAAATATCAAAGTGTACAGTAAATATATATTACACACCATATGTAAAATATCACAATCTACTCCAAATATATATTATATAATTTACATAAAATATCAAAAGGACACTAAATATATCTTATATACTGCACATAAAATACCAAAATTCAGTAAATATATTTCATATATTGTACATATAATATTAACTAACAGTACACCAAATACATTTCATATACTGTAAATAAAATATCAAAAACTACAGTAAATATATATTAGATACAGTTCATAAAATATAAAAAAGTAAACCAAATATGTGTTATATATACTGTAAATAAACAATCAAAAACTTCAGTAATTATATTTATTATACTGTACATAAAATATCAAAAATTACACCAAATGTATATTATATACTGTAAATAAAATATCAAAATTACAGTAAATATATATTACACACCCTATGTCAAATATCACAAACTACACCAAATATATATTTATAATTTACATAAAATATAAAAAGGACAGCAAAAATATCTTATATACTGGACATAAAATATCAAAAACTACAGTAAATGTATTTCATATATTGAACATATAATATTAACTAAAAGTAAACCGAATACATTTTATATACAGTAAATAAACTATCAAAAACTACAGTAAATATATATTTCATACTGTACATAAAGTATCAAAAAGTACCCCAAATATGTGTTATATATTCTTTAAATTAACTATGAAAATCTACAGTAATTATATTTAATACACTGTACATAAAATATCAAAAATTACACCAAATGTATATTATATACTGTAAATAAAATATCAAACACTACAGTAAATATATATTACACACCATATGTAAAATATCACAATCTACACCAAATATATATTATGTAATTTACATAAAATATCAAAAGTACACCAAATATATCTTATATACTGTACATAAAATATCAAAAAATACACAAAATATATTTCATATACTGTGCATATAATATTAACTAAAAGTACACCAAATACATTTTATATACTGTAAATAAAATATCAAATAGTACAGTAAATATATATTACATACAGTTCATAAAATACAAAAAAGCATACCAAATATGTGTTATATATACTGTAAATAAACTATGAAAAACTACAGTAATTATATTTAATATACTGTATATAAAATATCAAAAATTACACCAAATGTATACTATATACTGTAAGTAAAATATCAAAAAGGAGAGTAAATATATACTACATAACCTATGTAAAATATAAAAAACTACACCAAATATATATTATATAATTTACATAAAAAATCAAAAGGACACCAAATATATCTTATATACTGTACATAAAATATCAAAAAGTACATGAAATATATTTCCTATATTGTACGTATAATATTAACTAAAAGTACACCAAATACATTTTATATACTGTAAATAAAATATCAAAAAGTACAGTAAATATATATTACATACTGTATATAAAATATCAAAAAGTACCCCAAATATGTGTTATATATACTGTAAATAAACTATGAGAAACTACAGTAATTATATTTAATATACTGTACATAAAATATCAAAAATTACACCAAATATATATTATATAATGTAAATAAATTATCAAAAAGTACAGTAAATATATATTACACACCCTATGTAAAATATCACAAACTACACCAAATATATATTTTATAACTTACATGAAATATCAAAAGGACACCAAATATATCTTATATACTGTACATAAAATATCAAAAAGTACAGTAAATATATTTCATATATTGAACATACAATATTAACTAACAGTACACCAAATACATTTTATATACTGTAGATAAAATATCAAAAAGAACAGTAAATATATATTACATACAGTTCATAAAATATAAAAAAGTAAACCAAATATGTGTTATATATACTGTAAATAAACTATCAAAAACTACAGTAATCATATTTAATATACTGTATATAAAATATCAAAAATTACACCAAATGTATATTATATACTGTATATAAAATATCAAAAAGGACAGTAAATATATACTACACATCCTATGTAAAATATCAAAAACTTCTCCAAATATATATTTTATAATTTACATAAAATATCAAAAGTACACCAAATATATATTATATACTGTACATAAAATATCAAAAAGTACAGTAAATATATTTCATATATTGTACATATAATATTAACTAAAAGTACACCAAATACATTTTATATACTGTAAATAAAATATCTAAAAGTACAGTAATTATATATTACATACTGTACATAAAATATCAAAAAGTAATCCAAATTTGTGTTATATATATTGTAAATAAACTATGAAAAACTACAGTAATTATATTTAATATACAGTATATAAAATATCAAAAATTACACCAAATGTATAATATATACTGTAAATAACATATCAAAAAGGACAGTAAATATATACTACACACCCTATGTAAAATATCAAAAACTACACCAAATATTTATTATATAATTTACATAAAATATCAAAACGAAACCAAATATATGTTATATACTGTACATAAATATCAAAAAGTACAGTAAATATATTTCATACATTGTACATATAATATTAACTAAAAGTATGCCAAATACACTTTATATACTTTAAATAAAATATCAAAAAGTACAGTAAAGATATATTACATACTGTACATAAAATATCAAAAATACCCCAAATATGTGTTATATATACTGTAAATAAACTATGGAAAACTACAGTAATTATATTTAATATACTGTACATAAAATATCAAAAATCACACCAAATGTATATTATATACTGTAAATAAAATATCAAAAATTACAGTAAATATATATTACACACCATATGTAAAATATCACAATCTGCACCAAATATATATTATATAATTTACATAAAATATCAAAAGTACACCAAATATATCTTAAATACTGTACATAAAATATCAAAAAGTACAGTAAATATATTTCATATATTGTACATATAATATTAACTAACAGTACACCAAATACATTTTATATACTGTAAATAAAATATCAAATAGTACAGTAAATATATATTACATACAGTGCATAAAATACAAAAAAGTACACCAAATATGTGTTATATATACTGTAAATAAACTATCAAAAACTACAGTAATTATATTTAATATACTGTATATAAAATATCAAAAATTACACCAAATGTATACTATATACTGTAAATAAAATATCAAAAAGGACAGTAAATATATACTACATACCCTATGTAAAATATAAAATACTACACCAAATATATATTATGTAATTTACATAAAATATCAAAAGGACACCAAATATATCTTATATACTGTACATAAAATATCAAAATGTACAGGAAATATATTTCCTATATTGTACATATAATATTAACTAAAAGTACACCAAATACATTTTATATACTGTAAATAAAATATCAAATAGTACAGTAAATATATATTACATACTGAACATAAAATATCAAAAAGTAAACCAAATATGTGTTATATATACTGTAAATAAACTATCAAATACTACAGTACTTATATTTAATATACTGTACATAAAATATCAAAAATTACACCAAATGTATAATATATACTGTAAATAACATATCAAAAAGGACAGTAAATATATACTACACACCCTATGTAAAATATCAAAAACTACACCAAATATATATTATATAATTTACATAAAATATCAAAACGAAACCAAATATATGTTATATACTGTACATAAATATCAAAAAGTACAGTAAATATATTTCATACATTGTACATATAATATTAAATAAAAGTACGCCAAATACATTTTATATACTGTAAATAAAATATCAAATATTACAGTAAAGATATATTACATACTGTACATAAAATATCAAAAATACCCCAAATATGTGTTATATATAGTGTAAATAAACTATGAAAAACTACAGTAATTATATTAATATACTGTACATAAAATATCAAAAATTACACCAAATATATATTATATACTGTAAATAAACTATCAAAAATACAGTAAATATATATTACACACGCTATGTAAAATATCACAAACTACACCAAATATATATTTTATAATTTACATAAAATATCAAAAGGACACTAAGTATATCTTATATACTGTAAATAAAATATGAAAAACTACAGTAAATATGTTTCATAGATTGTACATATAATATTAACCAAAAGTACAACAAATACATTTTATATATTTTAAATAAAATATCACAAATTACACTAAATATATATTACATAATGTACATAAAATATCAAAAAGTACAACAAATATGTGTTATATACACTGTAAATAAACCATCAAATCTACAGTAATTATATTTAATATACTGAACATAAATATCAACAATTACACCAAATGTATACTATATACTCTAAATAAAATATGAAAAAGACAGTACATATTACGAACCCTATGTAAAATAGCAAAAACTACACCAAACATATCTTATATAATTTACATAAAATATCAAAAGTACACCAAATATATATTATATACTGTACATAAAATATCAAAAATTACACGAAATGTATACTATATACTGTAAAAATAAATCTAAAATTACAGTAAATATATATTACACACTGTATGTAAAATATCAAAAACTACACCAAATATATAGTATATAATTTACCTAAAATATCAAATGTACACCAAATATATATTATATACTGTACATAAAATATCACAAAGTGAAGTAAATATGTTTCATATATTGTATATATAATATTAAATAAAGTACACCAAATATATTATATATACTGTAAATAAAATACCAAAATGTACAGTAAATATATATTACATACTGTACATAAAATGTCAGAAAGTACACCAAATATGTGTTATATATACTGTAAATTAACTATCAAAAACTACAGTAATTATATTGAATATACTGTACATAAAATATCAAAAATTACACCAAATATATTGTATATACTGTAAATAACATATCCAAAAGTACAGTAAAGATATATTACGCATTCTCTGTAAAATATAAAAAACTACACCAAATATATATTATGTACTTTTCATAAAATTTCAAAAGTACACCAATTATATATTATACACTGTACATAAAATATCAAAATTACAGTAAATATATTCCATATATTGTACATATAATATTAACTAAAAGTACACCAAATACATTTCATATACGGTAAATAAAATATGAAAAACTACAGTAAATATATATTACATACTGTACATGAAATATCAAAATGACACCAAATATGTGTCCTTTATACTGTAAATAAACTATCAAAAACTACCGTAATGATATTTAATATACTGTACATAAATTATCAGAAATTACTCCAAATGTACATTATATACTGTAAATAAAATATCAAAATGTACAGTAAATATATATAACACACCCTATGTAAAATATCAAAAACTACACCAAATATATATTATAAAATTTACATAAAATATCAAAAGGACACCAAATATATCTTATATACTGTACATAAAATATCAAAAGTACAGTAAATATATTTCATATATTGTACATATAATATTAACTAAAAGTACACCAAATACATTTTATATAGTGTAAATAAAATATCAAATATTACAGTAAATTTATATTACACACCGTACATAAAATATCAAAAAGTACACCAAATATGTGTTATATATACTGTAAATAAACTATAAAAAACTACAGTAATTATATTTAATATACTGTACATAAAATATGAAAAATTACACCAAAGGTATATTATTTACTGTAACTAAAATATCAAAAATTACAGTAAATATATCTTACACACCATATGTAAAATATCACAATCTACACCAAATATATATTATATAATTTACATAAAATATCAAAAGGACACCAAATATATCTTATATACTGTACATAAAATATCAAAAAGTACAGTAAATATATTTCATATACTGTACATATAATATTAACTAAAAGTACACCAAATACATTTTATACAGTGTAAATAAAACATCAAATATTACAGTAAATTAATATTACACACCGTACATAAAATATCAAAAAGTACACCAAATATGTGTTATATATATTGTAAATAAACTATAAAAAACTACAGTAATTATATTTAATATACTGTACATAAAATATCAAAAATTACACCAAATGTATAATATTTACTGTAAATAAAATATCAAAAATTACAGTAAACACATATTACACACCATATGTAAAATATCACAATCTACACAAAATATATGTTATATAATTTACATAAAATATCAAAAGGACACCAAATATATCTTATATACTGTACATAAAATATCAAAAGGTACAGTAAATATATTTCATATATTGTACATATAATATTAACTAAAAGTACACCAAATACATTTTATATAGTGTAAATAAAATATCAAAATGTACAGTAAATATATATTATACACCATATGTAAACTATCACAATCTACACCAAATATATATTATATAATTTACATAAAATAACAAAAGGACACCAAATATATCGTATATACTGTACATAAAATATCAAAAAGTACAGTAAACATATTTCATATATTGTACATATTATATTAACTAAAAGTACACCAAATACATTTTATATAGTGTAAATAAAATATCAAAAATTACAGTGAATATATATAACATACTGTACATAAACTTTCAAAAAGGACACCAAATATGAGTTATATATACTGTAAATAAAATATCAAAAACTACAGTAATTATATTTTATATAATGTACATAAAATATCAAAAATTACAACAAAAGTATATTATTTACTGTAAATAAAATACCAAAAAGTACAGTAAACATATATTACACACCTATGTAACATATCACAAACTACACCAAATATATATTATATAATTTACATAAAATACCAAAAGGACACCAAATATACCTTATATACTGTACTTAGAATATCAAAATGTACAGTAAATATATTTCATATATTGTACTTATAATATTAACTAAAAGTACAGCAAATACATTTTATATAGTGTAAATAAAATATCAAAAATTACTGTGAATATATATTACATACTGTACATAAAATATCAAAAAGTAAACCAAATATGTGTTATATATACTGTAAATAAACTATCAAAAACTACAGTAATTATATTTAATATACTGTACATAAAATATCAAAAATTACACCAAATGTATATTATTTACTGTAAATAAAATCCCAAAATGTACAGTAAATATATTTTACACACCCTATGTAAAATATCACAAACTACAACAAATATATATTATATAATTTACATAAAATATCACAGGAACACAAAATATACATTGTATACTGTACATAAAATATCAAAATATAAAGTAAATATATTTCATATTTTGTACATATAATATTAATTAAAAGTACACCAAATACATTTTATATACTGTAAATAAAATATCCAAAAGCACAGTAAATATGTATTACATACTGTACATGAAATACCAAAAACGACACCAAATACCTGTTATATATACTGTAAATAAACAATCAAAAACTACAGTAATTATATTAAATATACTGTACATAAAATATCAAAAATTACACCAAATGTATAATATATACTGTAAAAAAAATCTAAAATTACATTAAATATATATTACACACTCTATGTAAAATATCAAAAACTACGCCAAATATATATTATATAATTTACATAAAATAGCAAAAGTACACCAAATAGGTATTATATACTGTATATAAAATATCAAAATTACAGTAAATATATTTCATATATTGTACATATAATATTAACTAAAAGTATACCAAATACATTTTATATAGTGTAAATAAAATATCAAAAATTACAGTAAATATATATTACATACTGTACATAAAATATTAAAAAGTCCACCAAATATGTGTCATATATACTGTAAATAAGCTATGAAAAACTAAAGTAACTATATTGAATACACTGCACATAAAATATCAAAAATTACACCAAATGTATATTATTTACTCTAAATAAAATATCAAAAATTACAGTAAATATATATTACACACCCTATGTAAATTATCACAAACTACACCAAATTTATATTATATAATTTACATAAAATATCAAAAGGGCACCAAATATACCTTATATACTGCACATAATATATCAAAAAGTAAAGTAAATATATTTCTTATATTGTACATATAATATTAACAAAAAGTACGCCAAGTACACTTTATATAGTGTAAATAAAATATCAAAAATTACAGTAAATATATATTACATACTGTACATAAAATATCAAAAAGTACACCAAATATGTGTTATATATACTGTAAATAAACTATCAAATACTACAGTAATTATATTTAATATGCTGTACATAAAATATCAAAAATTACACCAAAGGTATATTATTTACTGTAAATAAAATATCAAAAAGTTGAGTAAATATATCTTACAGCCCGTATGTAAAATGTCACAATCTACAACAAATATATATTATATAATTTACATAAAATATCAAAAGGACACCAAATATATCTTATATACTGTACATAAAATATCAAAAAGTACAGTATATATTTCATATATTGTACATATAATATTAACTAAAAGTACAACAAATACATTTTATATAGTGTAAATAAAATATCAAAAATTACAGTGTATATATATTACATACTGTACATAAAATTACAAAAAGTACACCAAATATGTGTTATATATACTGTAAATAAACTATCAAAAACTACAGTAATTATATTTATTATACTGTACATAAAATATCAAAAATTACACCAAATGTATGTTATTTACTGTAAATAAAATATCAAAATACAGTAAATATATATTACACACCATATGTAATATATCACAATCTACACCAAATATATATTGTATAATTTACATAAAATATCAAAACGACACCAAATATATCTTATATACTGTACATAAAATATCAAAATGTACAGTAAATATATTACATATATTGTAGATATAATATTATCTAAAAGTACACCGAATACATTTTATATACTGTAAATAAAGCATCAAAAATTACAGTGAATCTGTATTACATACTGTACATAAAATATCAAAAAGTACACCAAATATGTGTTATATATACTGTAAATAAAATATCAAAAAGGACAGTAAATATATATTACACTCTATGTAAAATATCAAAAACTCCACCAAATGTATATTAAATAATTTACATAAAATAAAAAAATTACACCAAATATATATTATATTCTGTACATAAAATAACAAAAAGTTCAGTAAATATATTTCATATATTGTACATATAATATTAACTTAAAGTACACCAAATACATTTTATATACATTAAAAAAATATCAAAAAGTAGAGTAAATATATATTACACACTGTACTTAAAATATCAAAATTACTCCAAATATGTGTTATATATACTGTAAATACACTATCAAAAACTACTGTAATTATATTTATTATACTGTACATAAAATATCAAAAATTACACCAAATGTATATTATATACGGTAAATAACATATCAAAAATGATAGTAAATATATATTACACACTGCATGTAAAATATCAAAAACTACACCAAGTAGATATTATATAATTTACATAAAATATCAAAAGTACACCAAATATATGTTATATACTCTACATAAAATATCAAAAAGCAGAGTAAATATATTTCATATATTGCACATATAATATTAACTAAAAGTACACCAAATACATTTTATATACTGTTAATAAAATATCAAATAGTACAGTAAATATATATTACATACTGTACATAAAATATCAAAAAGTACACCAAATATGTGTTATATATGGTAAAAAAATATCAAAAACTACAGTAATTATATTTAATATACTGTATATAAAATATCAAAAATTACTCCAAATGTACGTTATATATTGTAAATAAAATATCAAAAACTACAGTAAATATATATTACACACTCTATGTAAAATATCAAAAACTACACCAAATATAAATTATATAATTTACATAAAATATAAAAAGTACACCAAATATATATTATATACTGTACATAAAATATCACAAAGTACAGTAAATATGTTTAATATATTGTACATATAATATTAACTAAAAGTACACCAAATACATTTTATATACTATAATTAAAATATCAAAATGTATAGTAAATATATTTTACATACTGTACATAAAATATCAGAAAGTACACCAAATATGTGTTATATATACTGTAAATAAACTATCAAAAACTACAGTAATTATATTTAATATATTGTATATAAAATATCAAAAATTACACCAAATGTATAGTATATACTGTAAATAACATATCAAAAAGTACAGTAAAGATATATTACGCATTCTCTGTAAAATATAAAAAACTACACCAAATATATATTATATACTTTACATAAAATATCAAAAGTACACCAAATATATATTTTACACTGTACATAAAATATCAAAATTACAGTAAATATATTCCATATATTGTACATATAATATTAACTAAAAGTACACCAAATACATTTCCTATACTGTAAATAAAGTATCAAAAACTACAGTAAATATATATTACTTACTGTACATGAAATATCAAAAGGACACCAAATATGTGTTATATATACTGTAAATAAACTATCAAAAACTACAGTAATTATATTTAGTATACTGTAAATAAAATATCAAAAATTACACCAAATGTATATTATTTACTGTAAATAAAATATCAAAAAGTAAAATAAATATATTTTACAGACCCTACGTAAAATATCACAACCAGCAACCAAATATATATTTCATGATTTACATAAAATTTCAAAAGGACACCAAATATATCTTTTATGCTCTACATAAAATATCAAAATGTACAGTAAATATATTTCATATATTGTACATATAATATTAACTAAAAGTACACCAAATACATTTTATATAGTGTAAATAAAATACCAAAAAGTACAGTAAATATGTATTACATACTGTACATAAAATATCAAAAACTACACCAAATATGTGTTATATATAGTGTAAATAAACTATAAAAAACTACAGTAATTATATTTAATATACTGTACATAAAATCTCAAAAATTACACCAAATGTATATTATATACTCTAAATAAAATATGAAAAAGACAGTAAATATATATTATGCACCCTATATAAAATAGCAAAAACTACACCAAATATATATTATATAATTTATATAACCTATCAAAAGTACAACAAATATATCTTAAATACTGTACATAAACTATCAAAAAGTACAGTTAATATATTTCATATATTGTACATATAATATTAACTAAAAGTACACCAAATACATTTTATATACTGTAAATAAAATATCAAAAACACAGTAAATATATATTACATACTGTACATAAAATATAAAAAAGTACACAAAATATGTGTTATATATACTGTAAATATACTATCAAAAACTACAGTAATTATATTTAATATACTGTATATAAAATGTCAAAAATTACACCAAATGTATATTATATAATGTAAGTAAAATATCAAAAGAACAGTAAATATATACTACACACCCTATGTAAAATATCAAAAACTACACCAAAAGTATATTATTTACTGTAAATAAAATATCCAAAAAACAGTAAATATATACTACACACCCTATGAAAAATATCAAAAACTACACCAAATATATATTATATAATTTACATAAAATATCAAAAGGACACGAAATATATATTATACACTGTACATAAAATATCAAAATTTCAGTAAATATATTCCATATATTGTACAAATAATATTAACTAAAAGTACACCAGATATATTTCATATACTGTAAATAAAAGATGAAAAACTACAGTAAATATATATTACATACTGTACATGAAATATCAAAAGGGCACCAAATATGTGTTATATATACTGTAAATAAACTATCAAAAACTACCATAATGATATTTAATATACTGTACATAAATTATCAAAAATTACTCCAAATGTACATTATATACTGTAAATAAAATATTAAAAATACAGTAAATATATATTACACACCCTATGTAAAATATCAAAAACTACAACAAATATATATTATATAATTTACATAAAATATCAAAAGGACAACAAATATATCTAATATATTCTACATAAAATATCAAAAATTACAGCAAACATATTTCATATATTGTACATATAATATTAACTAAAAGTACACCAAATACATTTTATATACTGTAAATAAAATATCAAAATTACAGTAAATATATATTACATACTGTACATAAAATATCAAAAAGTACACCAAATATGTGTTATATATACTGTAAATAAACTATCAAAAACTGCAGTAATTATATTTAATACACTGTACATAAAATATCAAAAATTACACCAAAGGTATATTATTTACTGTAAATACAATATGAAAAACTACAGTAAATATATATTACACACCCTATGTAAAATTTCACAAACTATACCAAATATATATTATATAATTTATATAAAATATCAATAGGACACCAAATATACCTTATATACTGTACATAAAATATCAAAATGTACAGTAAAGATATTTCATATATTGTACATATATTATTAACTAAAAGTACACCTAATACATTTTATATACTGTAAATATAATGTCAAAAATTTCAGTAAGTATATATTACATACTGTACAAAAAATATCAAAAAGTACACCAAATATGTGTTATATATACTGTAAATAAACTACCAAAAACAACAGTAATTATATTTAATATACTGTACATAAAATATCAAAAATTACACCAAATGTATATTATTTACTTTAAATAAAATATCAAAATATACAGTAAATATATATTACACACCATATGTAAAATATCACAATCTACACCAAATATATATTATATAATTTACATAAAATATCAAAAGGACACCAAATATATCTTATATACTGTACATAAAATATCAAAATGAACAGTAAATATATTTCATATATTGTACATATAATATTGACTAAAAGTACACCAAATACATTTTATATAGTGTAAATAAAATATCAAAATTTCAGTAAATATGTATTACATACTGTACATAAAATATCAAAAAGTACACCAAATATGTGTTATATATACTGTAAATAAACTATAAAAAACTACAGTAATTATATTTAATATACTGTATATAAAATATCAAAAATTACACCAAATGTATATTATATACTGTAAATAAAATATCAAAAAGACAGTAAATATATATTACACTCTCTGTAAAATATCAAAAACTACAAATATATATTATATAATTGACATAAAATATCAAAAGGATAAAAAATATATCTTATATACTATACATAAAATATTAAAAAGTTCAGTAAATATATTTAATATATTGAACATATAATATTAACTAAAAGTACACCAAATACATTTTATATACTGTAAATAACATATCAAAAAGTACAGTAAATATATTTTACATACTGTACATAAAATATCAAAAAGTACACCAAATATGTGTTATATATAGTAAATAAAATATTAAAAACTACAGTAATTATATTTAATATACTGTACATAAAATATTAAAAATTACTCCAAATGTACGTTATATACTGTAAATAAAATATCAAAAATACAGTAAATATATATTACACACTCTATGTAAAATATCAAAAACTACACCAAATATAAATTATATAATTTACATAAAATATCAAAACTACACCAAATATAAATTATATATTGTACATAAAATATCACAAAGTACAGTAAATATGTTTCATATATTGTACATATAATATTAACGAAAAGTATACCAAATACATTTTATATATTGTAAATAAAATATCAAAATGTACAGTAAATATATATTACATAGTGTACATAAAATATCAGAAAGTACACCACATATGTGTTATATATAGTGTAAATAAACTATCAAAACTACAGTAATTATATTTACTATACTGTACATATAATATCAAAAATTACACCAAATATATAGTATATACTGTAAATAACATATCAAAAAGTACAGTAAAGTTATATTATGCATTCTCTTTAAAATATAAAAAACTACACCAAATATATATTATATACTTTACATAAAATATCAAAAGTACACCAAATATATATTATACACTGTACATAAAATATCAAAATTACAGTAAATATATTCCATATATTGTACATATATTATTAACTAAAAGTACACCAAATACATTTCATATACTGTAGATATAATATGAAAAGCTACAGTAAATATATATTACATACTGTACATGAAATATCAAAAGGACACCAAATACATGTCCTTTATACTGTAAATACACTATCAAAAACTACCGTAAAGATATTTAATATACTGTACATAAATTATCAAAAATTACTCCAAATGTACATTATTTACTGTAAATAAAATATCAAAATGTACAGTAAATATATATTACACACCATATGTAAAATATCACAATCTACACCAAATATATATTATATAGTTTACATAAAATAACAAAAGGACACCAAATATATCTTATATACTGTACAGAAAATATCAAAAAGTACAGTAAATATATTTCACATATTGTACATATAATTTTGACTAAAAGTACACCAAATACATTTTATAGAGTGTAAATAAAATTTCAAAATTACAGTAAATATGTATTACATACTGTACATAAAATATCAAAAAGTACACCAAATATGTGTTATATATACTGTAAACAAACTATAAAAAACAACAGTAATTATATTTAATATACTGTATATAAAATATCAAAAATTACACAAAATGTATAGGATATACTGTAAATAAAATATCAAAAAAGACACTAAATATATATTACACTCTCTGTAAAATATCAAAAACTACAAATATATATTATGTAATTTACATAAAATATCAAAAGGACAAAAATATATCTTATATACTATACATAAAATATCAAATAGTTCAGTAAATATATTTCATATATTGTACATATAATATTAACTAAAAGTAAACCAAATACATTTTATATACTGTAAATAAAATATCGAAAATTACAATAAATATATATTACATACTGCACATAAAATATCAAAAAGTACACCAACTATGTGTTATATATACTATAAATAAACTATCAAAAACTGCAGTAATTATATTTAATATACTGTACATAAAATGTCAAAAATTACACCAAAGGTATATTATTTACTGTAAATAAAATATCCAATGTACAGTAAATATATCTTACACACCCTATGTAAAATATCACAATCTACACCAAATATATATTATATAATTTACATAAAATATCAAAAGGACACCAAATATATCTTATATACTGTACATAAAATATCAAAATGCACAGTAAATCTATTTCATATATTGTACATATAATATTACCTGAAAGTACACCAAATACAATTTATATACTGTAAATAAAATATCCAAAAGCACAGTAAATATGTATGACATACTGTACACAAAATATCAAAAAGTACACCAAATATGTGTTATATATACTGTAAATAAACAATCAAAAACTTCAGTAATTATATTTAATATACTGTACATAAAATATCAAAAATTACACGAAACGTATACTATATACTGTAAAAAAAATCTAAAATTACAGCAAATATATATTATACACTCAATGTAAAATATCAAAAACTACGCCAAATATATATTATATAATTTACATAAAATATCAAAAGTACACCAAAGAGATATTATATACTGTACATAAAATATCAAAATGCACAGTAAATCTATTTCATATATTGTACATATAATATTAACTGAAAGTACACCAAATACATTTTATATACTGTACATAAAATATCAAAAATACACCAAATATGTGTTATATATACTGTAAATAAAGTATAAAAACTACAGTAATTATATTTAATATAGTGTACATAAAATATGAAAAATTACAATAAATGCATATTATATACTGTAAATAAAATATCAAATAGTACAGTAAATATTTATTACACACTCTATGTAAAATATCAAAAACTACACCAAATATATGTTATATAATTTACATAAAATATCAAATGTACACCAAATATATATTATATACTGTAAATAAAATATCAAAAATTACACCAAATGCATATTATATACGGTAAATAACATATCAAAAAGGGTAGTAAATATATATTACACACTCTAAGTAAAATATCAAGAACTACACCAAATATATATTATGTAATTTACATAAAATATCAAAAGTACACCAAATATATATTATACACTATACATAAAATATCAAAAAGTATAGTAAATATATTTCATATATTGTAAATATAATATTAACTGAAAGTACACCATATACATTTTATATTCTGTTAATTAAATTTCCAAATTTCAGTAAATATATATTACATACAGTTCATAAAATACAAAAAAGTATACCAAATATGTGTTATATATACTGTAAATAAACTATCAAAAACTACAGTAATTATACTTAATATACTGTACATAAAATATCAAAAATTACGCCAAATGTATGTTATTTACTGTAAATAAAATACCAAAAAGTACAGTTAAAATATATTACACACCAAATGTAAAATATCACAATCTACACCAAATATATATTACATAATTTACATAAAATATCAAAAGGACACCAAATATATCTTATATACTGTACATAAAATATCAAAAAGTACAGTAAATATATTTCATATATTGTACATTTAATATTAACTACAAGTACAACAAATACATTTTATATAGAGTAAATAAAATATCAAAAATACAGTCAATATATATTACATACTGCACATAAAATATCAAAAAGTACACCAACTATGTGTTATATATACTGTAAATAAACTATGAAAAACAGCAGTAATTATATTTAATATACTGTACATAAAATGTCAAAAATTACACCAAAGGTATATTATTTGCTGTAAATAAAATATCAAATGCACAGTAAATATATCTTACACACCATATGTAAAATATCACAAACTACACCAAATATATATTATATAATTTACATAAAATATCAAAAGGACACCAAATATATCTTATATACTGTACATAAAATATCAAAAATACAGTAAATATATTACATATATTGTATATATAAGATTAACTAAAAGTACACCAAATACATTTTATATAGGGTAAATAAAATATCAAAATGTACAGTAAATATATATTACACACCATATGTAAACTACCACAATCTACACCAAATATATGTTATATAATTTACATAAAATATCAAAAGGACACCAAACATATCTTATATACTGTATATAAAATATCACAAAGTACAGTAAATATATTTCATATATTGTACATATAATATTAACTAAAAGTACACGAAATACATTTTATATAGTGTAAAAAAAAATCAAAAATTACAGTGTATATATATTACATACTGTACATAAAATATCAAAAAGTACAGCAAATATGTGTTATATATACTGTAAATAAACTATCAGAAACTACAGTAATTATATTTAATATACTGTACATAAAATATCAAAAATTACAGAAAATGTATATTATTTACTGTAAACAAAATATCAAAAACTACAGTAAATATATATTACACACCCTATGTAAAATTTCACAAACTACACCAAATATACATTATATAATTTATATAATATATCAATAGGACACCAAATATACCTTATATACTGTACATAAAATATCAAAATGTACTGTAAATATATTTCATATATTGTACATATAAAATTAACTAAAAGTACACCAAATACATTTTATATACTGTAAATAAAATATCAAAAATTTCAGTAAGTATATATTACATACTGTACATAAAATATCAGAAAGTACACCAAATATGTGTTATATATACTGTAAATAAACTATCAAAAACTACAGTAATTATATTTAATATACTGTACATAAAATATCAAAAATTACACCAAATGTATATTATTTACCGTAAATAAAATATCAAAATATACAGTAAATATATATTACGCACCATATGTAAAATATCACAATCTACACCAAATATATATTATATAATTTACATAAAATATCAAAAGGACACCAAATATATCTTATATACTGTACATAAAATATCAAAATGAACAGTAAATATATTACATATATTGTACATATAATATTGACTAAAAGTACACCGAATACATTTTATATAGTGTAAATAAAATATCAAAATTACAGTAAATATGTATTACATACTGTACATAAAATATCAAAAAGTACACCAAATATGTGTTATATATATTGTAAATAAACTATGAAAATCTACAGTAATTATATTTAATACACTGTACATAAAATATCAAAAATTACACCAATTGTATATTGTATACTGTAAATAAAATATCAAAATGTACAGTAAATATATATTACACACCATATGTAAAATATCACAATCTACTCCAAATATATATTATATAATTTACATAAAATATCAAAAGGACACTAAATATATCTTATATACTGCACATAAAATACAAAAGAACAGTAAATATATTTCATATATTGTACATATAATATTAACTAACAGTACAGCAAATACATTTTGTATACTGTAAATAAAATATCAAATAGTACAGTAAATATATATTACATATAGTTCATAAAATATGAAAAAGTAAACCAAGCATGTGTTATATATATTGTAAATAAACTATCAAAAACTACAGTAATTATATTTAATATACTGTATATAAAATATCAAAAATTACACCAAATGTATATTATATACAGTAAAAAAAATATCAAAAAGGACAGTAAATATATACTACACACCCTATGTAAAATATAAAATACTACACCAAATATATATTATACAATTTACATAAAATATAAAAAGGACAGCAAATGTATCTTATATACTGTACATAAACTATCAAAATGTACAGGAAATATATTTCATATATTGTACATAGAATAATAACTAAAAGTACACCAAATACATTTTATATACTGTAAATAAAATATCAAAAATACAGTAAATATATATTACACACTGTACATAAAATATCAAATGTACCCCAAATATGTGTTATATATACTGTAGATAAACTATGAAAAACTACACTAATTATATTTAATGTACTGTACATAAAATATCAAAAATTACACCAAATGTATATTATATACGGTCAATAAAATATCAAAAACAACAGTAAATATATATTACACACCATATATAAAATATCACAATCTACACTAAATATATATTATATAATTTACATAAAATATCAAAAGTACACCAAACATATCTTATATACAGTACATAAAATATCAAAAAGTACACAAAATATATTTCCTGTATTGTGCATATATTATTAACTAAAAGTACACCAAATACATTTTGTATACTGTAAATAAAATATCAAATAGTACAGTAAATATATATTACATACTGAACATAAAATATCAAAAAGTAAACCAAATATGTGTTATATATACTGTCAATAAACTATCAAAAACTACAGTACTTATATTTAATATACTGTACATAAAATATCAAAAATTACACCAAATGTATAATATATACTGTAAATAACATATCAAAAAGGACAGTAAATATATACTACACACCCTATGTAAAATATCAAAAACTACACCAAATATATATTATATAATTTACATAAAATATCAAAACGAAACCAAATATATGTTATATACTGTACATAAATATCAAAAAGTTCAGGAAATATATTTCATATATTGTACATATAATATTAACTAAAAGTACACCAAATACATTTTATATACTGTAAATAAAATATCAAAAGGTACAGTAAATATATATTACATACTGTACATAAAATATCAAAAGTACCCCAAATATGTGTTATATATACTGTAAATAAACTATGAAATACTACAGTAATTATATTTAATATACTGTACATAAAATATCAAAAATGACACCAAATGTATATTATATACTGTAAATAAAATATTAAAAAGGACAGTAAATATATATTACACCCTATGTAAAATATCAAAAACTACACCAAATATATATTATATAATTTACATAAAATATCAAAAGGACTCCAAATATATCTTATATACTGTACATAAAATAACAAAAAGTACACCAAATATGTGGTGTATATACTGTAAATATACTATGAATAACTACAGTACTTATATTTAATATACTGTACATAAAATATCAAAAATTACACCAAATGTATAATATATACTGTAAATCAAATATCAAAAGGGACAATAAATATATACTGCACTCCCTATGTAAAATATCAAAAACTACACCAAATAGATATTATGTAATTTACATGAAATATCAAAACCACAGCAAATATATATTATATACTGTACATAAAATATCAAAAATACAGAAAATGTATTTCATATATTGTGCATATAATATTAACTAAAAGTACACCAAATACATTTTATGTACTGTAAATAAAATATCAGAAAGTACAGTAAATATATATGACATACTCTACATAAAATATCAAAAATTACACCAAATATGTGTTATATATATACTGTAAATAAACTATCAAAAACAACAGTAATTATATATAATATACAGTACATAAAATATCAACAGACACCAAATGTATATTATATACTGCAAATAAAATATCAAAAAGGACAGTAAACATATATCACACACCCTATGTAAAATATCAAAAACTACACCAAATATATATTATATAATTTACATAAAATATCAAAAGGACACCAAATATATCTTATATACTGTACATAAAATATCAAAAAGTACAGTAAATATATTTCATATACTGTACATATAATAATAACTAAAAGTACACCACATACATTTTATATATTGTAAATAAAATATCAAAAATTACAGCAAGTGTATATTACATACTGTACATAAAATATCAAAAAGTATACCAAGTATGTGTTATATATATTGTAAATAAACTATCAAAAACTACAGTAATTATATTTAATATACAATACATAAAATATCAAAAATTAAACCAAGTGTATATTATATACTGTAAATAAAATATCAAAAAGGACAGTAAATATATATGACACACCAAATGTAAAATATCAAAAACTGCACCAAATATATATTATATAATTTACATAAAATATCAAAAGGACACCAAATATATCTTATGTACTGTACATAAAATATCAAAAAGTACAGTAAATATGTTTCATATATTGTATATATAATATTAACTAAAAGTACACCAAATACATTTTATATACTGTAAATAAAATTTCAAAATATACAGTAAATATATATTACATACTGTACATAAAATATCAAAAAGTACACCAAATATGTGATATATATATTAAATAATCTATCACAAACTACAGTAATTATATTTAATATACTGTACAAAAAATATCAAAAATTACTCCAAATGTATATTATATACCCTAAATAAAATATGAAAAAGTACAGTAAATATATATTTCACTCTATGCAAAATATCAAAAACAACAGCAAATATATATTATGTAAATTACATAAAATATCAAAAGGACACAATGTATATATTATATACTGTAAAGAAAATATCAAAAAGTACATTAAATATATTTCATATATTGTACATATAATATTAACTAAAAGTACACCAAATACATTTTATATAGTATAAATAAAATTTCAAAATACAGTAAATATATATTACATACTGTACTTAAAATATCAAAAAGTACACCAAATATGTGTTATATATACTGTAAATAAACTATCAAAAATACAGTAATTTTATTTTATATACTGTACATAAAATATCAAAAATTACACAAAATATATATTATATACTCTAAATAAAATATGAAAAAGGACAGTAAATATATATTACACTCTATGTAAAATATCAAAAACTACTCCAAATATATATTATATAATTTACATAAAATATCAGAAGTACACAACTATATATTATATACTGTACATAAAGTATCAAAAAGTACAGTAAATATATTTCTTATATTGTTCGTATAATATTAACTAAAAGTACACCAAATATGTTTTATATATACTGTAAATAAACTATCAAAACCTACAGTAATTATATTTAATATACTGTACATAAAATATCAAAAGGTAAACCCAATAGGTGTTATATAAACTGTAAATAAACTATCAAAAAGTACAGTAATTATATTTAATATACTGTACATAAAATATCAAAAATTACACCAAGTGTATAATATATACTGTAAATAATATATCAAAAAGGACAGTAAATATATATGACACACCCTATGTAAAATATCAAAAACTACACCAAATATATATTATATACTCTAAATAAAATATGAAAAAGGACAATAAATATATATTATGCACCCTATGTAAAATATCAAAAACTACACCAAATATATATTATGTAATTTACATAAAATATAAAAAGAACACCAAATATATATTATATAGTGTATATAAAATATCAAAAAGTACAGTAAATATATTTCATATATTGTACATATAATATTAACTAAAAGTACACCAAATACATTTTATATACTATAAATAAAATATCAAAAATTACAGTAAATATATATAACATACTGTACATAAAATATCAAAAAGTACACCAAATATGTGTTATATATACTGTAAATAAACTATCAAAAACTACAGTAATTATATTTAATATACTGTACATAAAATGTCAAAAATTACACCAAATGTATATTATTTACTATAAATAAAATATCAAAAATACAGTAAATATATATTACACACCATATGTAAAATATCACAATCTACACCAAATATATACTATATAATTTACATAAAATACCAAAGTACACCAAAGAGATATTATATACTCTACATAAAATATCAAGTGGTACAGTAAATATATTTCATATATTGTACATATAATATTAACTAAAAGTACACCAAATACATTTTATATAGTGTAAATAAAATATCAAAAAGTACAGTAAATATATATTACACACCATATGTAAAATATCACAATCTACACCAAATATATATTATATAATTTACATAAAATATCAAAAGGACACCACATATATCTTATATACTGTAGATAAAATATCAAAAAGTACAGTAAATATATTTCATATATTGTACATATAATATTAACTAAAAGTACACCAAATACATTTTATATTGTGTAAATAAATTATCAAATATTACAGTCAATATATATTACATACTGTACATAAAATATTAAAAAGTACACCAAATATGTGTTATATATACTGTAAATAAATTATCAAAAACTACAGTAATTACATTTAATATACTGTACGTAAAACATCAAAAATTACACCAAATGTATATTATATACACTAAATAAAATATGAAAAAGGACAGAAAATATATATTACGCACCCTATGTAAAATATCAAAAACTACACAAAATATATATTATATAATTTACATAAAATATCTAAAGGACACCAAATATATCTTATACACTGTACATAAAATATCAAAAAGTACAGTAAATATATTTCATATATTGTGCATATAATATTAACTAAAAGTACAACAAATACATTTTATGTACTGTAAATAAAGTATCAAAAATACTGTAAATAAAATATCAAAAAACTGTAAATATATATTACACACCCTATGTAAAATATCAAAAACTACACCAAATACATATTATATAATTTACATAATATATCAAAAGTACATGAAATATATATTATATACTGTAAATAAAATATCAAAAAGTACAGTAAATATATTTCATATGTTGTACATATATTTCCTAAAAATACACAAAATACATTATTTATACTGTAAACAAAATATCAAAAATACAGTCTATATATTACATACTGTACATAAAATATCAAAAAGTACACCAAATATGTGTTATATATCCTGTAAATATGCTCTCAAAATCTACAGTAATATTTAATATACTGTACATAAAATATCAAAAATTACACCAAATGTATATTATATACTGTAAAAAAAGTATCAAAAATTAGAGTAAATATATATTACACACAGTACATGAAATATCAATAACTACACCAAATTTATGTTTTATAAATTACAGAAAATATTAAAAGTACACAAAATTCGCATTATATACTGTATATAAAATATCAAATAGTACTGTAAATATATTTCATATTTTGTACATATAATATTATCTAAAGGCACACCAAATACATATTATATACTGTAAATAAAATATCAAAAACTACAGTAAATATATAATACATACTGTACACAAAATATAAAAAGTACACCAAATATGTGTTATATATACTGTAAATAAACTATGAAAAACTACAATAATTATATTTAATATAGTGTACATAAATTATCAAAAATTACACTAAATGCATATTATACACTGTAAATAGAATATCAAATAGTACAGTAAATATTTATTACATACTCTATGTAAAATATCAAAAACTACACCAAATATGTGTTATATATACTGTAAATAAACAATCAAAAATTACAGTAATTATATTTAATATAATGTACATAAAATATCAAAAATTACACGAAATGTATACTATATACTGTAGAAAAATTCTAAAATTACAGTAAATATCTATTACACACCCTAAGTAAAATATCAAAAACTACGTCAAATATATATTAGATAATTTACATAAAATATCAAAAGTACACCTAATATATATTATATACTGTACATAAAATATCAAAAATACAGTAAATATATTGCAAATATTGTACATATAATATTAACTAAAAGTACACCAAATACATTTTATATACTGTAAATAAAATATCCAAAAGTACAGTAAATATATATTACATAATGTACATAAAATATCAAAAAGTACACCAAATACGTGTTATATATACTGTAAATAAACTATAAAAACTACAGTAATTATATTTAATATACTGTACATAAAATATCAAAAATTACACAAAATATATATTATATACTGTAAATAAAACATCAAAAATTACAGTAAATATATATTACACATTCTATTTAAAATATCAAAAACTACACCAAAAATATATTTTATAATTTACATAAAATATCAAAAGTACACTTAATATATTTTATATACTGTACATAAAATATGACATTGTACAGTAAATATATTTCATATATTGTACATATAATATTAAATAAAGTACACCAAATACTTTTTATATACTGTAAATAAAATATCCAAAAGCCTATTAAATATATATTACATACTGTACATAAAATATCAAAAAGTACACCAAATATGTGTTATATATACTGTAAATAAACAATCAAAAATTACAGTAATTATATTTAATATACTGTGTATAAAATATCAAAAATTACACGATATGTATATTCTATATTGTAAAAAAAATTTCTAAATTTACAGTAAATATATATTACACACTCTATGTAAAATATCAAAAACTACGCCAAATATATATTATATAATTTACATAAAATATCAAAAGTACACCAAATATATATTATATACTGGACATAAAATATCAAAAAGTACAGTAAATATATTTCATATATTGTACATATAATATTAACTAAAACTACAACAAATAAATTTTACATACTGTAAATAAAATATCAAAAATTACAGTAAGTATATATTATCTACTGTACATAAAACATCAAAAAGTACACCAAATATGTGTTATATATACTGTAAATAAACTATCAAAATCTTCAGTAATTATATTTAATATACTGTACATAAAATATCAAAAATACACTAAATATATTGCCAATATTGTACATATAATATTAACAAAAAGTATACCAAATACATTTTATATACTGTAAATGAGATATCCAAAAGTGCAGTTAATATATATTACATACTGTACATAAAATATCAAAAAGTACACCAAATATGTGTTATATATACTGTAAATAAACTTTAAAAACTACAGTAATTATATTTAATATACTGTACATAAAATATCAAAAATTACACTAAATGCATATTATATACTGCAAATAAAATATCAGATAGTACAGTAAATATTTATTACACACTCTGTTAAATATCAAAAACTACACCAAATATATGTTATATAATTTACATAAAATATCAAAAGTACACCAAATATATATTATATACTCTACATAAAATATCAAAATGCACAGTAAATCTATTTTATATATTGTACATATAATATTAACTGAAAGTACACCAAATAAATTTTATATACTGTAAATCAAATATCCAAATGCACAGTAAATATATATTACATACGGTACATAAAATATCAAAAAGTACACCTAATATGTGTTATATATACTGTAAATATACAAACAGAAAATACAGTAATTATATTTAATATACTGTACATAAAATATCAAAAATTACACGAAATGTATACTATATACTGTTAAAAAAAATCTAAAATTACAGTAAATATATGTTACACACTCTATGTAAAATATGAAAAACTATGCCAAATATATATTTTATAATTTACGTAAAATATCAAAAGTACACAAAATAGATATTTTATACTGTACATAAAGTATCAAAAAGTACAGTATATATATTTCATATATTGTACATATAATATTAACTAAAAGTACACCAAATACATTTTATATACTGTAAATAAAATATCCAATAGTACAGTAAATATATATTACATACTGTACATAAAATATAAAAAAGTACACCAAATACGTGTTATATATACTGTAAATAAACTATAAAAACTACAGAAATAATATTTAATATACTGTACATAAAATATCAAAAATGACACTAAATGCATGTTATATGCTATAAATAAAATATCAAATAGTACAGTAAATATTTATTACACACTCTATGTAAAATATCAAAAACTACACCAAATATATGTTATATAATTCACATAAAATACCAAAAGTACACCAAATATATATTATATACTGTACATAAAATATCAAAAAGTACAGTAAATATATTGCAAATATTGTACATATACTATAAACTAAAAGTACACTAAATACATTTTATATACTGTAAATAAAATATCCAAATGTACAGTAAATATATATTACATACTCTACATAAAATATCAAAAAGTACACCAAATATGTGTTATATATACTGTAAATAAGCTATCAAAAACTACAGTACTTATATTTAATATACTGTACATAAAATATCAAAAATTACACAAATGTATATTATATACTGTAAATAAAATATCAAAATTTACAGTAAATATATATTTCACATTCTATTTAAAATATCAAAAACTACACCAATAATATATTTTATAATTTATATAAACTATCAAAAGTACACTTAATATATATTATATACTGTACATAAAATATGAAAATGTACAGTAAATATATTACTTATATTGTACATATAATATTAAATAAAGTACACCAAATACATTTTATATACTGTAAATAAAATATCCAAAAGTACGGTAAATATATATTACATACTGTAGATAAAATATCAAAAAGTACACCAAATATGTGTTATATACTGTAAATAAGCTATCAAAAACTACAGTACTTATAATTAATATACTGTACATAAAATATCAAAAATTACACTAAATGCATATTATATACTCTAAATAAAATATCAAATACTACAGTAAATATTTATTACACACTCTATGTAAAATATCATAAACTACACCAAATATATGTTATATAATTTACATAAAATATCAAAAGTACACCAAATATATATTATATACTGTACATAAAATATTAAAATGCACAGTAAATCTATTTCATATATTGTACATATAATATTAACTGAAAGTACACCAAATACATTTTATATACTGTAAATAAAATATCCAAAAGCACAGTAAATATATATTACATAGTGTACATAAAATATCAAAAAGTACACCAAATATGTGTTATATATACTGTAAATAAACAATCAAGAAATACAGAAATTATATTTAATATACTGTACATAAAATATCAAAAAGTACCCGAAATGTATAATATATACTGTAAAAAAACATCAAAAATTACAGTAAACATATATTACACACTCTATGTAAAATATCAAAAACTATGCCAAATATATATTATTTAATTTACATAAAATATCAAAAGTACACCAAATATATATTACATACTGTACATAACATATCAAAAAGTACACCAATTATTTGTTATATAAATTACATATAATAACAAAAGTACACTTAATATATTTTATATAATGTACATAAAATATGAAAATGTACAGTAAATATATTTCATATATTGTACATATAAAATTAAATAAAAGTACACCAAATACCTTTTTTATACTGTGAATAAAATATTCAAAAGTACAGTAAATATACATTACATACTGTACATAAAATATCAAAAAGTACACCAAATATGTGTTATATATACTGTAAATAAACTATCAAAAACTACAGTAATTATATTTAATATTCTGTACAAAAAATGTCAAAAATTACACCAAATGTATATTATTTACTGTAAATAAAATATCAAAAAGTACAATAAATATATATTACACACCATATGTAAAATATCACAATCTACACCAAATATATATTATATAATTTACATAAAATATAAAAAGTACACCAAATGGATATTATATACTGTACATAAAATATCAAATAGTACAGTAAATATATTTCATATATTGTACATGTAATATTAACTAAAAGTACACCAAACACATTTTATATAGTGTAAATAAAATATGAAAAGGTACAGTAAATATATATTACTCACCATATGTAAAATATCACAATCTGCACAAAATATATATTATATAATTTACATAAAATATCAGAAGGACACCAAATATATCTTATATACTGTACATAATATATCAAAAATTACAGTAAATATATTTCTTATATTGTACATATAATATTAACTAAAAGTACACCAAATACATTTCATATAGTGTAAATAAAATATCAAATATTACAGTAAATATGTATTACACATTCTATTTAAAATATCAAAAACTACACCAAAAATATATTTTATAATTTACATAAAATATCAAAAGTACACTTAATATATTTTATATACTGTACATAAAATATGAAAATGTACAGTAAATATATTTCATATATTGTAAATATATTAAATAAAGTACACAAAATACATTCTATATACTGTAAATAAAATATCCAAAACTAAAGTAAATATATATTACATAATGTATATAAAATATCAAAATGTACACCAAATATGTGTTATATATACTGTAAATAAGCTATCAAAAACTACAGTAATTATATTTAACATACTGTACATAAAATACATACTGTACATAAAATACCAAAAAGTACACCAAATATGTGTTATATATACTGTAAAAAAACTATAAAATCTACAGTAATTATATTTAATATACCGTACATAAAATATCAAAAATTACACTAAATGCATATTATATACTGTAAATAAAATATCAAATAGTACAGTAAATATTTATTACAGACTCTATGTAAAATATCAAAAACTACACCAAATATGTGTTATATATACTGTAAATAAACAAAAATTACAGTAATTATATTTGATATACTGTACAGAAAATATGAAAAATTACACGAAATGTATACTATATACTGTAAAAAAATCTAAAATTACAGTAAATATATATTACACACTATATGTAAAATATCAAAAACTACGTCAAATATATATTATATAATTTACATAAAATATCAAAAGTTCACCAAATACATATTATATACTGTACATAAAATGTCAAAAATACAGTAAATATATTGCAAATATTGAATAGATAATATTAAATAAAAGTACACCAAATACATTTTATATACTGTAAATAAAATATCCAAAAGTACAGTAAATATATATTACATACTGTACAAAAAATATCAAAAAGTACACCAAATATGTGTTATATATACTGTAAATAAACTATAAAAACTACAGTAATTATATTTAATATGCTGTACATAAAATATCAAAAATTACACAAAATGAATATTATATACTGTAAATAAAATATCAAACATTACAGTAAATATATATTACACATTCTATTTAAAATATCAAAAACTACACCAAAAATATATTTTATAATTTACATAAAATATCAAAAGTACACTTAATATATTTTATATACTTTACATAAAATATGAAAATGTACAGTAAATATATTTCATATATTGTACAAATAATATTAAATAAAGTACACCAAATACATTTTATATACTGTACATAAAATATACAAAAGTACAGTAAATATATATTACATACTGTGCATAAAGTATCAAAAAGTACACCAAATATGTGGTATATATACTGTAAATATACTATGAAAAACTACAGTACTTATATTTAATATACTGTACATATAATATTAAAAAGTACAGTAAATATATTTCATATATTGAATATATACTATTAACTAAAAGTACACCAAATACATTTTACATACTGTAAATAAAATATCAAAAATTACAGTAAGTATATATAATCTACTGTACATAAAATATCAAAAAGTACACCAAATATGTGTTATATATACTGTAAATAAACTATCAAAATCTTCAGTAATTATATTTAATATACTGTTCATAAAATATCAAAAATTACACCAAGTGCATATTATATACTCTAAATAAAATATCAAAAAGGACAGTAAATATATATTACACTCTATGTAAAATATCAAAAACTACACCAAATATATATTATATAATTTACATAAAATATCAAAAATACACCAAATATATATTATATATTGTACATAAAATATCAAAAACTACAGAAAATATATTTTATATATTGTACATATAATATTAACTAAAAGTACACCAAATACATTTTATATACCGTAAAAAAAATATAAAAAATTACAGTAAGTATAAATTATCTACTGTACATAAAATATCAAAAAGTTCAGTAAATATATTTCATATATTGTACATATAATATTAACTAAAAGTACACCAAATACATTTTACATACTGTAAATAAAATATAAAAAATTACAGTAAGTATATATTATCTACTGTACATAAAATATCAAAAAGTACAGTAAATATGTTTCATATATTGTACATATAATATTAACTAAAAGTACAACAAATACATTTTACATACTGTAAATAAAATATAAAAAATTACAGTAAGTCTATATTATCTACTGTACATAAAATATCAAAAAGTACACCAAATATGTGTTATCTATACTGTAAATAAACTATCAAAATCTTCAGTAATTATATTTAATATACTGTTCATAAAATATCAAAAATTACACCAAATGAATATTATACACTCTAAATAAAATATCAAAAAGGACAGTAAATATATATTACACTCTATGTAAAATATCAAATACTACACCAAGTATATATTATATAATTTCCATAAAATATCAAAAGTACACCAAATATATATTATATACTGTACATAAAATATCAAAAAGTACAGTAAATATATTTCATATATTGTACATATAATATTAATTAAAGTACACCAAATACATTTTACATACTGTAAATAAAATATCAAAAATTACAGTAAGTATATATTATCTACTCTACATAAAATATCAAAAAGTACAGTAAATATATTTCATATATTGTACATATAATATTAACTAAAAGTACACCAAATACATTTTACATACTGTAAATAAAATATAAAATTTACAGTAAGTATATATTCTCTACTGTACATAAAATATCAAAAAGTACACCAAATATGTGTTATATATACTGTAAATAAACTATCAAAATCTTCAGTAATTATATTTAATATACTGTTCATAAAATATCAAAAATTACACCAAATGCATATTATACACTCTAAATAAAATATCAAAATGATAGTAAATATATATTACACTCTATATAAAATATCAAAAGTTACAACAAATATATATTATATAATTTACATAAAATATCAAAAGTTCACCAAATGTATATTATATACTGTACATAAAATATCAAAAAGTACAGTAAATATATTTCATATATTGTACATATAATATTAACTAAAATTACACCAAATACATTTTACATACTGTAAATAAAATATCAAAAATTACAGTAAGTATATATTATCTACTGTACATAAAATATCAAAAAGTACAACAAATATGTGTTATATATACTGTAAATAAACTATCAAAATCTTCAGTAATTATATTTAATATACTGTTCATAAAATATCAAAAATTACACCCAATGTATATTATACACTCTAAATAAAATATCAAAAGGGACAGTAAATATATATTACACTCTATGTAAAATATCAAAAACTACACCAAATATATATTATATAATTTACATAAAATATCAAAAGTACACCAAATATATATTATATACTCTACATAAAATATCAAAAAGTACAGTAAATATATTTCCTATATTGTACATATAATATTAACTAAAAGCACACCAAATACATTTTACATACTGTAAATAAAATATAAAAAATTACAGTAAGTATATATTTTCTACTGTACATAAAATATCAAAAAGTACACCAAATATGTGTTATATATACTGTAAATAAACTATCTAAATCTTCAGTAATTATATTTAATATACTGTTAATAAAATATCAAAAATTACACGAAATGTATAATATACACTCTAAATAAAATATCAAAAAGACAGTAAATATATATTACACTCTATGTAAAATATCAAAAACTACACCAAATATATATTATATAGTTTTCATAAAATATCAAAATTACACCAAATATATATTATATACTGTACATAAAATATCAAAAAGTACAGTAAATATATTTCATATATTGTAGATATACTATTAACTAATAGAACACCAAATACATTTTACATACTGTAAATAAAATATCAAAAATTACAGTAAGTATATGTAATCTACTGTACATAAAATATCAAAAAGTACACCAAATATGTGTTATATATACTGTAAATAAACTATCAAAATCTTCACTAATTATATTTAATATACTGTTCATAAAATATCAAAAATTACACCAAATGTATAATATACACTCTAAATAAAATATCAAAATGGTCAGTAAATATATATTACACTCTATGTAAAATATCAAAAACTAAACCAAGTATATATTATATAATTTACATAAAATATCAAAAGTACAACAAATATATATTATATACTGTACATAAACTATCAAAAAGTACAGTAAATATATTTCATATATTGTACATATAATATTAACTAAAAGTACACCAAATACATTTTACATACTGTAAATAAAATATAAAAAATTACAGTAAGTATATATTATCTACTGTACATAAAATATCAAAAAGTACAGTAAATATATTTCATATATTGTACATATAATATTAACTAAAAGTACAACAAATACATTTTACATTCTGTAAATAAAATATTAAAAATTACAGTAAGTATATATTATCTACTGTACATAAAATATCTAAAAGTACACCAAATATGTGTTATATATACTGTAAATAAACTATCAAAATCTTCAGTAATTATATTTAATATACTGTTAATAAAATATCAAAAATTACACCAAATGTATATTATACACTCTAAATAAAATATCAAAAAGTACAGTAAATATATATTACACTCTATGTAAAATATCAAATACTACACAAAGTATATATTATATAATTTACATAAAATATCAAAAGTACACCAAATATATATTATATACTGTACATAAAATATCAAAAAGTACAGTAAATATATTTCATATATTGTACATATAATATTAACTAAAAGTACACCAAATACATTTTACGTACTGTAAATAAAAAATCAAAAATTACAGTAAGTATATATTATCTACTCTACATAAAATATCAAAAAGTACAGTAAATATATTTCATATATTGTACATATAATATTAAATAAAATTACACCAAATACATTTTACATACTGTAAATAAAATATCAAAAATTACAGTAAGTATATATAATCTACTGTACATAAAATATCAAAAAGTACACCAAATATGTGTTATATATACTGTAAATAAACTATCAAAATTTTCAGTAATTATATTTAATATACTGTTCATAAAATATCAAAAATTACACCAAATGTATATTATACACTCTAAATAAAATATCAAAAACGACAGTAAATATATATTACACTCTATGTAAAGTATCAAAAACTAAACCAAGTATATATTATATAATTTACATAAAATATCAAAAGTACACCAAATATATATTATATACTGTACATAAAATATCACAAAGTACAGTAAATATATTTCATATATTGTACATATAACATTAACTAAAAGTACACCAAATACATTTTACATACAGTAAATAAAATATCAAAAATTACAGTAAGTATATATTATCTACTGTACATAAAATATCAAAAAGTTCATTAAATATATTTCATATATTGTACATATAATATTAACTAAAAGTACACCGAATACATTTTACATACTGTAAATAAAATGTAAAAATTAAAGTAAGTATATATTATCTACTGTACATAAAATATCAAAAAGTACACCAAATATTTGTTATATATACTGTAAATAAACTATCAAAATCTTCAGTAATTATATTTAATATACTGTTCATAAAATATCAAAAATTGCACCCAATGTATGTTATAAACTCTAAATAAAATATCAAAAAGGACAGTAAATATATATTACACTCTATGTAAAATATCAAAAATTACACCAAATATATATTATATAATTTTCATAAAATATCAAAAGTACACCAAATATATATTATATACTGTATATATAATATCAAAAAGTACAGTAAATATATTTCATATATTGAACATATACTATTAACTAAAAGTACACCAAATACATTTTACATACTGTAAATAAAATATCAAAAATTACAGTAAGTATATATAATCTACTGTACATAAAATATCAAAAAGTACACCAAATATGTGTTATATATACTGTAAATAAACTATCAAAATCTTCAGTAATTATATTTAATATACTGTTCATAAAATATCAAAAATTACACCAAATGTATATTATACACTCTAAATAAAATATCAAAAAGGACAGTAAATATATATTACACTCTATGTAAAATATCAAAAACTACACCAACTATATATTATATAATTTACATAAATTATCAAAAGTACACCAAATATATCTTATATACTGTACATAAAATATCAAAAAGTACAGTAAATATATTTCATATATTGTACATATAATATTAACTAAAAGTACACCAAATACATTTTATATACTGTAATTAAAATATCAAAAATTACAGTAAATATATATTACATACTGTACATAATATATCAAAAAGTACACCAAATATGTTATATACTCTAAATAAAGTATCAAAAACTACAGTAATTATATTTAATATGCTGTACCTAAAATATCAAAAATTACACCAAATGTACATTACATAGTGTAAATAAAATATCAAAAAGGACAGTAAATATATACTACACACCCTATGGAAAATATCAAAAACTGCACCAAATATATGATTTATAATTTACATAAAATATCAAAAGGCCACCAAATATATCTTATATACTGTACATAAAATATCAAAATGTACAGTAAATATATTTCATATATTGTACATATAATATTAACTAAAAGTACACCAAATACATTTTATATACTGTAAATAAAATATCAAAAATTACAGTAAATATATATTACATACTGTACATAATATATCAAGAAGTACACCAAATATGTGTTATATATACTGTAAATAAACTATCAAAAACTACGGTAATTATATTTAATATACTGTATATAAAATATCAAAAATTACACCAAATGTATATTACATACTGTAAATAAAATATCAAAAAGACAGTAAATATATACTACACACCCTATATAAAATATGAAAAACTACACAAAATATATATTATATAATTTACTTAAAATATCAAAAGGCCACCAAATATATCTTATATACTGTACATAAAATATCAAAAGGTACAGTAAATACATTTCATATATTGTACTTATAATATTAACTAAAAGTTCACCAAATACATTTTATATACTGTAAATAAAATATCAATAAGTACAGCAAATGTATATTACATACTGTACATAAAATATCAAAAAGTACACCAAATATCTGTTATATATACTGTAAATAAACTATCAAAAATTACAGTAATCATATTTAATATACTGTAGATAAAATATCAAATATTACAGCAAATGTATATTACATACTGTAAATAAAATATCAAAAAGGACAGTAAATATATACTACACACCCTATGTAAAATATCAAAAACTACACCAAATATATATTATATAGTTTACATAAAATATCAAAAGGCCACCAAATATATCTCATATACTGTACAGAAAATATCAAAAAGTACAGTAAATATATTTCATATATTGTACATATAATATTAATTAAAGCACACCAAATACATTTTACATACTGTAAATAAAATATCAAAAATTACAGTAAGTATATATTATCTACTCTACATAAAATATCAAAAAGTACAGTAAATATATTTCATATATTGTACATATAATATTAACTAAAAGTACACCAAATACATTTTACATACTGTAAATAAAATATAAAATTTACAGTAATTATATATTATCTACTGTACATAAAATATCAAAAAGTACACCAAATATGTGTTACATATACTGTAAATAAACTATCAAAATCTTCAGTAATTATATTTAATATACTGTTCATAAAATATCAAAAATTACACCAAATGCATATTATACACTCTAAATAAAATATCAAAAAGGACAGTAAATATATATTACACTCTATGTAAAATATCAAAAGTTACACAAAATATATACTATATAATTTACATAAAATATCAAAAGTTCACCAAATGTATATTATATACTGTACATAAAATATCAAAAAGTACAGTAAATATATTTCATATATTGTACATATAATATTAAATAAAAGTACACCAAATACATTTTAGATACTGTAAATAAAATATCAAAAATTTCAGTAAGTATATATTATCTACTGTACATAAAATATCAAAAATACACCAAATATGTGTTATATATACAGTAAATAAACTATCAAAATCTTCAGTAATTATATTTAATATACTGTTCATAAAATACCAAAAATTACACCAAATGTATATTATACACTCTAAATAAAATATCAAAAAGGACAGTAAATATATATTACACTCTATGTAAAATATCAAAAACTACACCAAATATATATTATATAATTTACATAAAATATCAAAAGTACACCAAATATATATTATATACTGTACATAAAATATCAAAAAGTACAGTATATATATTTCATATATTGTACATATAATATTAAATAAAAGTACAACAAATACATTTTACATAATGAAAATAAAATATAAAAAATTACAGTAAGTATATATTATCTACTGTACATAAAATATCAAAAAGTACACCAAATATGTGTTATATATACTGTAAATAAACTATCAAAATCTTCAGTAATTATATGTAATATACTGTTCATAAAATATCAAAAATTACACCAAATGTATAATATACACTCTAAATAAAATATCAAAAAACAGTTAATATATATTACACTCTATGTAAAATATCAAAAACTACACAAATTATATATTATATAATTTACATAAAATATCAAAAGTACACCAAATATATAGTATATACTGTACATAAAATATCAAAAAGTACAGTAAATATATTTCATATTTTGTACATATAATATTAACTAAAAGTACACCAAATACATTTTACATACTGTAAATAAAATATAAAAAATTACAGTAAGTATATATTATCTACTGTACATAAAATATCAAAAAGGACACCAAATATGTGTTATATATACTGTAAATAAACTATCAAAACCTTCAGTAATTATATTTAATATACTGTTCATAAAATATCAAAAATTACACCAAATATATATTATACACTCCAAATAAAATATCAAAAAGGACAGTAAATATATATTACACTCTATGTAAAATATCAAAAACTACACCAAATATATATTATATAATTTACATAAAATATCAAAAGTACAACAAATATATGTTATATACTGTACATAAAATATAAAATGTACAGTAAATATATTTCATATATTGTACCTATAACATTAACTAAAAGTACACCAAATACATTTTACATACTGTAAATAAAATATCAAAAATTACAGTAAGTATATATAATCTACTGTACATAAAATATCAAAAAGTACACCAAATATGTGTTATATATTCTGTAAATAAACTATCAAAATCTTCAGCAATTATATTTAATATGCTGTTCATAAAATATCAAAAATTACACCAAATGTATATTATACACTCTAAATAAAATATCAAAAAGGACAGTAAATATATATTACACTCTATGTAAAATATCAAAAACTACACCAAATATATATTATATAATTTACATAAAATATCAAAAGTACACCAAATATATATTATATATTGTACATGAAATATCAAAAAGTACAGTAAATATTTTTCATATATTGTACATATAATATTAACTAAAAGTACAACAAATACATTTTACATAATGTAAATAAAATATAAAAAATTACAGTAAGTATATTTTATCTACTGTACATAAAATATCAAAAAGTACACCAAATATGTGTTATATATACTGTAAATAAACTATCAAAATCTTCAGTAATTATCTTTAATATACTCTTCATAAAATATCAAAAATTACACCAAATATATACTATACACTCTAAATAAAATATCAAAAATAAAGTAAATATATATTACACTCTATGTAAAATATCAAAAACTACACCAAGTATATATTATATAATTTACATAAAATATCAAAAGTACACCAAATATATATTATATACTGTACATAAAATATCAAAAAGTACTGTAAATATATTTCATATATTGTACATATAATATTAACTAAAAGTACACCAAATACATTTTACATACTGTAAAAAAAATATAAAAAATTACAGTATGTATAAATTATCTACTGTACATAAAATATCAAAAAGTTCAGTAAATATATTTCATATATTGTACATATAATATTAACTAAAAGTACACCAAATACACTTTACATACTGTAAATAAAATATAAAAAATTACAGTAAGTATATATTATCTACTGTACTTAAAATATAAACAGTATACCAAATATGTGTTATATATACTGTAAATTAAGTATCAAAAACTACAGTAATTATATTTAATATACTGTACATAAAATATCAAAAATTACACCAAATGTATATTACATACTGTAAATAAAATATCAAAAAGGATAGTAAATATATACTACACACCCTATGGAAAATATCAAAAACTACACCAAATATATGTTATATAATTTACATAAAATATCAAAAGGCCACCAAATATATCTTATATACTGTACATAAAATATCAAAATGTACAGTAAATATATTTCATATATTGTACATATAATATTAACTAAAAGTACACCATATACATTTTATATACTGTAAATAAAATATCAATAAATACAGTAAATTTATATTACATACTGTACATAAAATATCAAAAAGTACACCAAATATGAGTTATATATACTGTAAATAAACTATCAAAGACTACAGTAATTATATTTAATATACTCTACATAAAATATCTAAAATTACACCAAATGTATATTACATACGGTGAATAAAATATCAAAAAGTCGGAAAATATATACTACACACCCTATGTAAAATATCAAAAACTACACCAAATATATATTATATAATTTACATTAAATATCAAAAGGCCAACAAATATATCTTATATACTGTACATAAAATATCAAAAAGTACAGTAAATATATTTCATATATTGTACATATAATATTAACTAAAAGTACACCAAATACATTTTACATACTGTAAATAAAATATAAAATTTACAGTAATTATATATTATCTACTGTACATAAAATATCAAAAAGTACACCAAATATGTGTTACATATACTGTAAATAAACTATCAAAATCTTCAGTAATTATATTTAATATACTGTTCATAAAATATCAAAAATTACACCAAATGCATATTATACACTCTAAATAAAATATCAAAAAGGACAGTAAATATATATTACACTCTATGTAAAATATCAAAAGTTACACAAAATATATATTATATAATTTACATAAAATATCAAAAGTTCACCAAATGTATATTATATACTGTACATAAAATATCAAAAAGTACAGTAAATATATTTCATATATTGTACATATAATATTAACTAAAAGTACACCAAATACATTTTACATACTGTAAAAAAAAAATAAAAAATTACAGTAAGTATAAATTATCTACTGTACATAAAATATCAAAAAGTTCAGTAAATATATTTCATATATTGTACATATAATATTAACTAAAAGTACAACAAATACATTTTACATACTGTAAATAAAATATCAAAAATTACAGTAAGTATATATTATCTACTGTACAAAAAATATCAAAAAGTTCACCAAATATGTGTTATATATACTGTAAATAAACTATGAAAGTCTTCAGTAATTATATTTAATATACTGTTCTTAAAATATCAAAAATTACACCAAATGTATATTATACACTCTAAATAAAATATCAAAAACGACAGTAAATATATATTACACTCTATGTAAAATATCAAAAACTAAACCAAGTATATATTATATAATTTACATAAAATATCAAAAGTAGACCAAATATATATTATATACTGTACATAAAATATCATAAAGTACAGTAAATATATTTCATATATTGTACATATAATATTAACTAAAAGTACACCAAATACATTTTACATACTGTAAATAAAATATAAAAAATTACAGTAAGTATATATTATCTATTGTACATAAAATATCAAAAAGTACAGTAAATATATTTCATATATTATACATATAATATTAACTAAAAGTACAACAAATAGATTTTACATACCGTAAATAAAATATAAAAAATTACAGTAAGTCTATATTATCTACTGTACATAAAATATCAAAAAGTACACCAAATAAGTGTTATATATACTGTAAATAAACTATCAAAATCTTCAGTAATTATATTTAATATACTGTTCATAAAATATCAAAAATTACACCCAATGTATATTATACACTCTAAATAAAATATCAAACAGGACAGTAAATATATATTACACTCTATGTAAAATATCAAAAACTACACCAAATATATATTATATAATTTACATAAAATATCAAAAGTACACCAAATATATATTATATACTGTACATAATATATCAAAAAGTACAGTAAATATATTTCATATATTGTACATATAATATTAACTAAAAGTACACCAAATATATTTTACATACTGTAAATAAAATATAAAAAATTACAGTAAGTATATATTATCTACTGTACATAAAATATCAAAAAGTACACCAAATATGTGTTATATATACTGTAAATAAACTATCTAAATCTTCAGTAATTATATTTAATATGCTGTTCATAAAATATCAAAAATTACACCAAATGTATATTATACACTCTAAATAAAATATCAAAAAGACAGTAAATATATATTACACTCTATGTAAAATATCAAAAACTACACCAAATATATATTATATAATTTTCATAAAATATCAAAAGTACACCAAATATATATTATATACTGTACATAAAATATCAAAAAGTACAGTAAACATATTTCATATATTGTACATATACTATTAACTAATAGAACACCAAATACATTTTACATACTGTAAATAAAATATCAAAAATTACAGTAAGTATATGTAATCTACTGTACATAAAATATCAAAAAGTACACCAAATATGTGTTATATATACTGTAAATAAACTATCAAAATCTTCAGTAATTATATTTAATATACTGTTCATAAAATATCAAAAATTACACCAAATGTATATTATACACTCTAAATAAAATATCAAAAAGGTCAGTAAATATATATTACACTCTATGTAAAATATCAAAAACTAAACCAAGTATATATTATATAATTTACATAAAATATCAAAAGTACACCAAATGTATATTATATACTGTACATAAAATACCAAAAAGTACAGTAAATATATTTCATATATAGTACATATAATATTAACTAAAAGTAAACCAAATACATTTTACATACTGTAAATAAAATATAAAAAATTACAGTAAGTATATATTATCTACTGTACATAAAATATCAAATAGTACAGTAAATATATTTCATATATTGTACATATAATATTAACTAAAAGTACAACAAATACATTTTACATTCTGTAAATAAAATATAAAAAATTACAGTAAGTATATATTATCTACTGTACATAAAATATCAAAAAGTACACCAAATATGTGTTATATATACTGTAAATAAACTATCAAAATCTTCAGTAATTATATTTAATATACTGTTCATAAAATATCAAAAATTACACCAAATGTATATTATACACTCTAAATAAAATATCAAAAAGGACAGTAAATATATATTACACTCTATGTAAAATATCAAACACTACACCAAGTATATATTATATAATTTACATAAAATATCAAAAGTACACCAAGTATATATTATATACTGTACATAAAATATCAAAAAATACAGTAAATATATTTCATATATTGTACATATAATATTAACTAAAAGTACACCAAATACATTTTACATACTGTAAAGAAAATATCAAAAATTACAGTAAGTATATATTATCTACTCTACATAAAATATCAAAAAGTACAGTAAATATATTTCATATATTGTACATATAATATTAACTAAAAGTACACCAAATACATTTTACATACTGTAAATAAATTATAAAATTTACAGTAAGTATATATTATCTACTGTACATAAAATATCAAAAAGTACACCAAATATGTGTTATATATACTGTAAATAAACTATCAAAACCTTCAGTAATTATATTTAATATACTGTTCATAAAATATCAAAAATTACACCAAATGTATATTATACACTCTAAATAAAATATCAAAAAGGACAGTAAATATATATTACACTCTATGTAAAATATCAAAAATTACACCAAATATATATTATATAATTTACATAAAATATCAAAACTACACCAAATGTATATTATATACTGTACATAAAATATCAAAAAGTACAGTAAATATATTTCATATATTGTACATATAATATTAACTAAAATTACACCAAATACATTTTACATACTGTAAATAAAATATCAAAAATTTCAGTAAGTATATATTATCTACTGTACATAAAATATCAAAAAGTACAGCAAATATGTGTTATATATACTGTAAATAAACTATCTAAATCTTCAGTAATTATATTTAATATACTGTTCATAAAATATCAAAAACTACACCAAATGTATATTATACACTCTAAATGAAATATCAAAAAGGACAGTAAATATATATTACACTCTATGTAAAATATCAAAAACTACACCAAATATATATTATATAATTTACATAAAATATCAAAAGTACACCAAATATATATTATATACTGTACATAAAATATCAAAAAGTACAGTAAATATATTTCATATATTGTACATGTACTATTAACTAATAGAACACCAAATACATTTTACATACTGTAAATAAAATATCAAAAATTACAATAAGTATATGTAATCTACTGTACATAAAATATCAAAAAGTACACCAAATATGTGTTATATATACTGTAAATAAACTATCAAAATCTTCAGTATTTATATTTAATATACTGTTCATAAAATATCAAAAATTACACCAAATGTATATTATACACTCTAAATAAAATATCAAAAAGGACAGTAAATATATATTACACTGTATGTAAAATATCACACACTACACCAAATATATATTATATAATTTACATAAAATATCAAAAGTACACAAAATATATATTATATATTGTACATAAAATATCAAAAAGTACAGTAAATATATTTCGTATATTGTACATATAATATTAACTAAAAGTACACCAAATACATTTTACATACTGTAAATAAAATATCAAAAATTACAGTAAGTATATATTATCTACTGTACAAAAACTATCAAAAAGTACACCAAATATGTGTTATATATACTGTAAATAAACTATCAAAATCTTCAGTAATTATATTTAATATACTGTTCATAAAATATCAAAAATTACACCAAATGTATATTATACACTCTAAATAAAATATCAAAAAGGACAGTAAATATATATTACACGCTATGTAAAATATCAAAAACTAAACCAAGTATATATTATATAATTTACATAAAATATCAAACGTACACCAAATATATATTATCTACTGTACATAAAATATCACAAAGTACAGTATATATATTTCATATATTGTACATATAATATTAACTAAAAGTACACCAAATACATTTTACATACAGTAAATAAAATATCAAAAATTACAGTAAGTATATATTATCTACTGTACATAAAATATCAAAAAGTTCATTAAATATATTTCATGTATTGTTCATATAATATTAACTAAAAGTACACCAAATACATTTTACATACTGTAAATAAAATATAAAAATTAAAGTAAGTATATATTATCTACTGTACATAAAATATCAAAAAGTACACCAAATATGTGTTATATATACTGTAAATAAACTATCAAAATCTTCAGTAATTATATTTAATATACTGTTCATAAAATATCAAAAATTGCACCCAATGTATGTTATACACTCTAAATAAAATATCAAAAAGGACAGTAAATATATATTACACTCTATGTAAAATATCAAAAATTACACCAAATATATATTATTTAATTTACATAAAATATCAAAAGTACACCAAATATATATTATATACTGTACATATAATATCAAAAAGTACAGTAAATATATTTCATATATTGAACATATACTATTAACTAAAAGTACACCAAATACATTTTACATACAGTAAATAAAATATCAAAAATTACAGTAAGTATATATAATCTACTGTACATAAAATATCAAAAAGTACACCAAATATGTGTTATATATACTGTAAATAAATTATCAAAATCTTCAGTAATTATATTTAATATACTGTTCATAAAATATCAAAAATTACACCAAATGTATATTATACACTCTAAATAAAATATCAAAAAGGACAGTAAATATATATTACACTCTATGTAAAATATCAAAAACTACACCAAATATATATTAAATAATTTACATAAAATATCAAAAGTACACCAAATATATATTATATATTGTATATAAAATATCAAAAACTACAGTAAATATATTTCATATATTGTACATATAATATTAACTAAAATTTCACCAAATACATTTTACATACTGTAAATAAAATATCAAAAATTACAGTAAGTATAAATTATCTACAGTACATAAAATATCAAAAAGTACAGTAAATATATTTCATATATTTTACATATAATATTAACTAAAATTACACCAAATACATTTTACATACTGTAAATAAAATATCAAAAATTACAGTAAGTATATATTATCTACTGTACATAAAATATCAAAAAGTACAACAAATATGTGTTATATATACTGTAAATAAACTATCAAAATCTTCAGTAATTATATTTAATATACTGATCAAAAATATCAAAAATTACACCCAATGTATATTATACACTCTAAATAAAATATCAAAAAGGTCAGTAAATATATATTACACTCTATGTAAAATATCAAAAACTACACCAAATATATATTATATAATTTACATAAAATATCCAAAGTACACCAAATATATATTATATACTGTACATAAAATATCAAAAAGTACAGTAAATATATTTCATATATTGTACATATAATATTAACTAAAAGTACACCAAATACATTTTACATACTGTAAAAAAAAAATAAAAAATTACAGTAAGTATAAATTATCTACTGTACATAAAGTATCAAAAAGTTCAGTAAATATGTTTCATATATTGTACATATAATATTAACTAAAAGTACAACAAATACATTTTACATACTGTAAATAAAATATCAAAAATTACAGTAAGTCTATATTATCTACTGTACAAAAAATATCAAAAAGTTCACCAAATATGTGTTATATATACTGTAAATAAACTATGAAAGTCTTCAGTAATTATATTTAATATACTGTTCTTAAAATATCAAAAATTACACCAAATGTATATTATACACTCTAAATAAAATATCAAAAACGACAGTAAATATATATTACACTCTATGTAAAATATCAAATACTACACCAAGTTTATATTATATAATTTACATAAAATATCAAAAGTACACCAAATATATATTATATACTGTACATAAAATATCAAAAAGTACAGTAAATATATTTCATATATTGTACATATAATATTAATTAAACTACACCAAATACATTTTACATACTGTAAATAAAATATCAAAAATTACAGTAAGTATATATTATCTACTCTACATAAAATATCAAAAAGTACAGTAAATATATTTCATATATTATACATATAATATTAACTAAAAGTACAACAAATAGATTTTACATACTGTAAATAAAATATAAAAAATTACAGTAAGTATATATTATCTACTGTACATAAAATATCAAAAAGTACACCAAATATGTGTTATATATACTGTAAATAAACTATCAAAATCTTCAGTAATTATATTTAATATACTGTTCATAAAATATCAAAAATTACACCCAATGTATATTATACACTCTAAATAAAATATCAAACAGGACAGTAAATATATATTACACTCTATGTAAAATATCAAAAACTACACCAAATATATATTATATAATTTACATAAAATATCAAAAGTACACCAAATATATATTATATACTGTACATAAAATATCAAAAAGTACAGTAAATATATTTCATATATTGTACATATAATATTAACTAAAAGTACACCAAATATATTTTACATACTGTAAATAAAATATAAAAAATTTCAGTAAGTGTATATTATCTACTGTACATAAAATATCAAAAAGTACACCAAATATGTGTTATATATACTGTAAATAAACTATCTAAATCTTCAGTAATTATATTTAATATGCTGTTCATAAAATATCAAAAATTACACCAAATGTATATTATACACTCTAAATAAAATATCAAAAAGACAGTAAATATATATTACACTCTATGTAAAATATCAAAAACTACACCAAATATATATTATATAATTTGCATAAAATATCAAAAGTACACCAAATATATATTATATACTGTACATAAAATATCAAAAAGTACAGTAAACATATTTCATATATTGTACATATACTATTAACTAATAGAACACCAAATACCTTTTACATACTGTAAATAAAATATCAAAAATTACAGTAAGTATATGTAATCTACTGTACATAAAATATCAAAAAGTACACCAAATATGTGTTATATATACTGTAAATAAACTATCAAAATCTTCAGTAATTATATTTAATATACTGTTCATAAAATATCAAAAATTACACCAAATGTATATTATACACTCTAAATAAAATATCAAATAGGTCAGTAAATATATATTACACTCTATGTAAAATATCAAAAACTAAACCAAGTATATATTATATAATTTACATAAAATATCAAAAGTACACCAAATGTATATTATATACTGTACATAAAATACCAAAAAGTACAGTAAATATATTTCATATATTGTACATATAATATTAACTAAAAGTACACCAAATACATTTTACATACTGTAAATAAAATATAAAAAATTACAGTAAGTATATATTATCTACTGTACATAAAATATCAAATAGTACAGTAAATATATTTCATATATTGTACATATAATATTAACTAAAAGTACAACAAATACATTTTACATTCTGTAAATAAAATATAAAAAATTACAGTAAGTATATATTATCTACTGTACATAAAATATCAAAAAGTACACCAAATATGTGTTATATATACTGTAAATAAACTATCAAAATCTTCAGTAATTATATTTAATATACTGTTCATAAAATATCAAAAATTACACCAAATGTATATTATACACTCTAAATAAAATATCAAAAAGGACAGTAAATATATATTACACTCTATGTAAAATATCAAATACTACACCAAGTATATATTATATAATTTACATAAAATATCAAAAGTACACCAAGTATATATTATATACTGTACATAAAATATCAAAAAATACAGTAAATATATTTCATATATTGTACATATAATATTAACTAAAAGTACACCAAATACATTTTACATACTGTAAAGAAAATATCAAAAATTACAGTAAGTATATATTATCTACTCTACATAAAATATCAAAAAGTACAGTAAATATATTTCATATATTGTACATATAATATTAACTAAAAGTACACCAAATACATTTTACATACTGTAAATAAATTATAAAATTTACAGTAAGTATATATTATCTACTGTACATAAAATATCAAAAAGTACACCAAATATGTGTTATATATACTGTAAATAAACTATCAAAACCTTCAGTAATTATATTTAATATACTGTTCATAAAATATCAAAAATTACACCAAATGTATATTATACACTCTAAATAAAATATCAAAAAGGACAGTAAATATATATTACACTCTATGTAAAATATCAAAAATTACACCAAATATATATTATATAATTTACATAAAATATCAAAACTACACCAAATGTATATTATATACTGTACATAAAATATCAAAAAGTACAGTAAATATATTTCATATATTGTACATATAATATTAACTAAAATTACACCAAATACATTTTACATACTGTAAATAAAATATCAAAAATTTCAGTAAGTATATATTATCTACTGTACATAAAATATCAAAAAGTACAGCAAATATGTGTTATATATACTGTAAATAAACTATCTAAATCTTCAGTAATTATATTTAATATACTGTTCATAAAATATCAAAAACTACACCAAATGTATATTATACACTCTAAATGAAATATCAAAAAGGACAGTAAATATATATTACACTCTATGTAAAATATCAAAAACTACACCAAATATATATTATATAATTTACATAAAATATCAAAAGTACACCAAATATATATTATATACTGTACATAAAATATCAAAAAGTACAGTAAATATATTTCATATATTGTACATATAATATTAACTAAAAGTACACCAAATATATTTTACATACTGTAAATAAAATATAAAAAATTTCAGTAAGTATATATTATCTACTGTACATAAAATATCAAAAAGTACACCAAATATGTGTTATATATACTGTAAATAAACTATCTAAATCTTCAGTAATTATATTTAATATGCTGTTCATAAAATATCAAAAATTACACCAAATGTATATTATACACTCTAAATAAAATATCAAAAAGACAGTAAATATATATTACACTCTATGTAAAATATCAAAAACTACACCAAATATATATTATATAATTTGCATAAAATATCAAAAGTACACCAAATATATATTATATACTGTACATAAAATATCAAAAAGTACAGTAAACATATTTCATATATTGTACATATACTATTAACTAATAGAACACCAAATACATTTTACATACTGTAAATAAAATATCAAAAATTACAGTAAGTATATGTAATCTACTGTACATAAAATATCAAAAAGTACACCAAATATGTGTTATATATACTGTAAATAAACTATCAAAATCTTCAGTAATTATATTTAATATACTGTTCATAAAATATCAAAAATTACACCAAATGTATATTATACACTCTAAATAAAATATCAAAAAGGTCAGTAAATATATATTACACTCTATGTAAAATATCAAAAACTAAACCAAGTATATATTATATAATTTACATAAAATATCAAAAGTACACCAAATGTATATTATATACTGTACATAAAATACCAAAAAGTACAGTAAATATATTTCATATATTGTACATATAATATTAACTAAAAGTACACCAAATACATTTTACATACTGTAAATAAAATATAAAAAATTACAGTAAGTATATATTATCTACTGTACATAAAATATCTAATAGTACAGTAAATATATTTCATATATTGTACATATAATATTAACTAAAAGTACAACAAATACATTTTACATTCTGTAAATAAAATATAAAAAATTACAGTAAGTATATATTATCTACTGTACATAAAATATCAAAAAGTACACCAAATATGTGTTATATATACTGTAAATAAACTATCAAAATCTTCAGTAATTATATTTAATATACTGTTCATAAAATATCAAAAATTACACCAAATGTATATTATACACTCTAAATAAAATATCAAAAAGGACAGTAAATATATATTACACTCTATGTAAAATATCAAATACTACACCAAGTATATATTATATAATTTACATAAAATATCAAAAGTACACCAAGTATATATTATATACTGTACATAAAATATCAAAAAATACAGTAAATATATTTCATATATTGTACATATAATATTAACTAAAAGTACACCAAATACATTTTACATACTGTAAAGAAAATATCAAAAATTACAGTAAGTATATATTATCTACTCTACATAAAATATCAAAAAGTACAGTAAATATATTTCATATATTGTACATATAATATTAACTAAAAGTACACCAAATACATTTTACATACTGTAAATAAATTATAAAATTTACAGTAAGTATATATTATCTACTGTACATAAAATATCAAAAAGTACACCAAATATGTGTTATATATACTGTAAATAAACTATCAAAACCTTCAGTAATTATATTTAATATACTGTTCATAAAATATCAAAAATTACACCAAATGTATATTATACACTCTAAATAAAATATCAAAAAGGACAGTAAATATATATTACACTCTATGTAAAATATCAAAAATTACACCAAATATATATTATATAATTTACATAAAATATCAAAACTACACCAAATGTATATTATATACTGTACATAAAATATCAAAAAGTACAGTAAATATATTTCATATATTGTACATACAATATTAACTAAAATTACACCAAATACATTTTACATACTGTAAATAAAATATCAAAAATTTCAGTAAGTATATATTATCTACTGTACATAAAATATCAAAAAGTACACCAAATATGTGTTATATATACTGTAAATAAACTATCAAAATCTTCAGTAATTATATTTAATATACTGTTCATAAAATATCAAAAACTACACCAAATGTATATTATACACTCTAAATGAAATATCAAAAAGGACAGTAAATATATATTACACTCTATGTAAAATATCAAAAACTACACCAAATATATATTATATAATTTACATAAAATATCAAAAGTACACCAAATATATATTATATACTGTACATAAAATATCAAAAAGTACAGTAAATATATTTCGTATATTGTACATATAATATTAACTAAAAGTACACCAAATACATTTTACATACTGTAAATAAAATATCAAAAATTACAGTAAGTATATATTATCTACTGTACAAAAAGTATCAAAAAGTACACCAAATATGGGTTATATATACTGTAAATAAACTATCAAAATCTTCAGTAATTATATTTAATATACTGTTCATAAAATATCAAAAATTACACCAAATGTATATTATACACTCTAAATAAAATATCAAAAAGGACAGTAAATATATATTACACGCTATGTAAAATATCAAAAACTAAACCAAGTATATATTATATAATTTACATAAAATATCAAAAGTACACCAAATATATATTATCTACTGTACATAAAATATCACAAAGTACAGTATATATATTTCATATATTGTACATATAATATTAACTAAAAGTACACCAAATACATTTTACATACAGTAAATAAAATATCAAAAATTACAGTAAGTATATATTATCTACTGTACATAAAATATCAAAAAGTTCATTAAATATATTTCATATATTGTTCATATAATATTAACTAAAAGTACACTAAATACATTTTACATACTGTAAATAAAATATCAAAAATTACAGTAAGTATATATAATCTACTGTACATAAAATATCAAAAAGTACACCAAATATGTGTTATATATACTGTAAATTAACTATCAAAATCTTCAGTAATTATATTTAATATACTGTTCATAAAATATCAAAAATTACACCAAATGTATATTATACACTCTAAATAAAATATCAAAAAGGACAGTAAATATATATTACACTCTATGTAAAATATCAAAAACTACACCAAATATATATTAAATAATTTACATAAAATATCAAAAGTACACCAAATATATATTATATATTGTATATAAAATATCAAAAACTACAGTAAATATATTTCATATATTGTACATATAATATTAACTAAAATTTCACCAAATACATTTTACATACTGTAAATAAAATATCAAAAATTACAGTAAGTATAAATTATCTACAGTACATAAAATATCAAAAAGTACAGTAAATATATTTCATATATTTTACATATAATATTAACTAAAATTACACCAAATACATTTTACATACTGTAAATAAAATATCAAAAATTACAGTAAGTATATATTATCTACTGTACATAAAATATCAAAAAGTACAACAAATATGTGTTATATATACTGTAAATAAACTATCAAAATCTTCAGTAATTATATTTAATATACTGATCAAAAATATCAAAAATTACACCCAATGTATATTATACACTCTAAATAAAATATCAAAAAGGTCAGTAAATATATATTACACTCTATGTAAAATATCAAAAACTACACCAAATATATATTATATAATTTACATAAAATATCCAAAGTACACCAAATATATATTATATACTGTACATAAAATATCAAAAAGTACAGTAAATATATTTCATATATTGTACATATAATATTAACTAAAAGTACACCAAATACATTTTACATACTGTAAAAAAAAAATAAAAAATTACAGTAAGTATAAATTATCTACTGTACATAAAGTATCAAAAAGTTCAGTAAATATGTTTCATATATTGTACATATAATATTAACTAAAAGTACAACAAATACATTTTACATACTGTAAATAAAATATCAAAAATTACAGTAAGTCTATATTATCTACTGTACAAAAAATATCAAATGTTCACCAAATATGTGTTATATATACTGTAAATAAACTATCAAAGTCTTCAGTAATTATATTTAATATACTGTTCTTAAAATATCAAAAATTACACCAAATGTATATTATACACTCTAAATAAAATATCAAAAACGACAGTAAATATATATTACACTCTATGTAAAATATCAAATACTACACCAAGTTTATATTATATAATTTACATAAAATATCAAAAGTACACCAAATATATATTATATACTGTACATAAAATATCAAAAAGTACAGTAAATATATTTCATATATTGTACATATAATATTAATTAAACTACACCAAATACATTTTACATACTGTAAATAAAATATCAAAAATTACAGTAAGTATATATTATCTACTCTACATAAAATATCAAAAAGTACAGTAAATATATTTCATATATTGTACATATAATATTAACTAAAAGTACACCAAATACATTTTACATACTGTAAATAAAATATAAAATTTACAGTAAGTATATATTATCTACTGTACATAAAATATCAAAAAGTACACCAAATATGTGTCACATATACTGTAAATAAACTATCAAAATCTTCAGTAATTATATTTAATATACTGTTCATAAAATATCAAAAATTACACCAAATGCATATCATACACTCTAAATAAAATATCAAAAAGGACAGTAAATATATATTACACTCTATGTAAAATATCAAAAGTTACACAAAATATATATTATATAATTTACATAAAATATAAAAGTTCACCAAATGTATATTATATACTGTACATAAAATATCAAAAAGTACAGTGAATATATTTCATATATTGTACATATAATATTAACTAAAATTACACCAAATACATTTTACATACTGTAAATAAAATATCAAAAATTACAGTAAGTATATATTATCTACTGTACATAAAATATCAAAAAGTAAAACAATTATGTGTTATATATACTGTAAATAAACTATCAAAATCTTCAGTAATTATATTTAATATACTGTTCATAAAATATCAAAAATTACACGAAATGTATGTTATACACTCTAAATAAAATATCAAAAAGACAGTAAATATATATTACACTCCATGTAAAATATCAAAAACTACACCAAATATATATTATATAATTTTCATAAAATATCAAAAGTACACCAAATATATATTATATACTGTACATAAAATATCAAAAAGTACAGTAAATATATTTCATATATTGTACATATACTATTAACTAATAGAACACCAAATACATTTTACATACTGTAAATAAAATATCAAAAATTACAGCAAGTATATGTAATCTACTGTACATAAAATATCAAAAAGTACACCAAATATGTGTTATATATACTGTAAATAAACTATCAAAATCTTCACTAATTATATTTAATATACTGTTCATAAAATATCAAAAATTACACCAAATGTATATTATACACTCTAAATAAAATATCAAAAAGGTCAGTAAATATATATTACACTCTATGTAAAATATCAAAAACTAAACCAAGTATATATTATATAATTTACATAAAATATCAAAAGTACACCAAATATATATTATATACTGTACATAAAATATCAAAAAGTACAGTAAATATATTTCATATATTGTACATATAATATTAACTAAAAGTACACCAAATACATTTTACATACTGTAAATAAAATATCAAAAATTACAGTAAGAATATATTATCTACTGTACATAAAATATCAAAAAGTACAGTAAATATATTTCATATATTGTACATATAATATTAAATAAAAGTACACCAAATACATTTTAGATACTCTAAATAAAATATCAAAAATTTCAGTAAGTATATATTATCTACTGTACATAAAATATCAAAAATACACCAAATATGTGTTATATATACAGTAAATAAACTATCAAAATCTTCAGTAATTATATTTAATATACTGTTCATAAAATACCAAAAATTACACCAAATGTATATTATACACTCTAAATAAAATATCAAAAAGGACAGTAAATATATATTACACTCTATGTAAAATATCAAAAACTACACCAAATATATATTATATAATTTACATAAAATATCAAAAGTACACCAAATATATATTATATACTGTACATAAAATATCAAAAAGTTCAGTATATATATTTCATATATTGTACATATAATATTAAATAAAAGTACAACAAATACATTTTACATAATGAAAATAAAATATAAAAAATTTCAGTAAGTATATATTATCTACTGTACATAAAATATCAAAAAGTACACCAAATATGTGTTATATATACTGTAAATAAACTATCAAATTCTTCAGTAATTATATGTAATATACTGTTCATAAAATATCAAAAATTACACCAAATGTTTAATATACACTCTAAATAAAATATCAAAAAACAGTAAATATATATTACACACTCTATGTAAAATATCAAAAACTACGCCAAATATATATTATATAATTTACATAAAATATGAAAAGTACACAAAATAGATATTATATACTGTACATAAAATATCAAAATACAGTAAATATATTTCATATATTGTACATATAATATTAACTAAAAGTACACCAAATACATGTTATATACTGTAAATAAAGTATCCAATAGTACAGTAAATATATATTACATACAGTACATAAAATATCAAAAGGTACACCAAATATGTGTTATGTATACTGTAAATAAACTATCAAAAACTACAGTAATTATATTTAATATACTGTACATAAAATGTCAAAAAATACACCAAATGTATATTATATACTGTAAATAAACTATCAAAAAGTACAGTATATATATATTACACACTCTAAGTAAAATATCAAAAACTACACCAAATATATATTATGTAATTTACATAAAATATCAAAAGTACACCAAATATATATTATACACTATACATAAAATATCAAAAAGTACAGTAAATATATTTCATATATTGTAAATATAATATTAACTGAAAGTACACCATATACATTTTATATTCTGTTAATTAAATTTCCAAATTTCAGTAAATATATATTACATACTGTACATTAAATATCAAAAAGTACACCTAATATGTGTTATATATAGTGTAAATAAACTATCAGAATCTACAGTAATTATATTTAACATACTGTACATAAAATATCAAAAATTAAACCAAATGTATAATATATACTGTAAATAAAATAACAAAAAGTACAATAAATATATATTACACACTCTATGTAAAATATCAAAAACTACACCACATATATATTATAAAATTTACATAAAATATCAAATGTACAACAAATATATATTATATACTGTACATAAAGTATCAAAATGTACAGTAAATATATTTCATATATTGTACATATAATATTAACTAAAAGTCCAACGAATACATTTTATATACTGTAAATAAACTATCCAAAGGAACAGTAAATATATATTACATACTGTACATAAAATATCAAATAGTACACCAAATATGTGTTGTATATGCTGTAAATAAACTATAAAAAACTACACTAATTATATTTAACATACTGTACATAAAATATCAAAAATTACACGAAATATATAGTATATACACTACATAAAATATCAAAAAGTGCACTAAATATTTATTACACACTCTATGTAAAACATCAAAAACTACACCAAATATATATTATATAATTTACATAAAATATCAAGACGACACCAAACATATATTATATACTGTACATAAAATAACAAAATGCACAGTCAATATATTTCATATATGGTACATATAATATTAACTGAGTACACCAAATACATTTTATATACTGTAAATAAAATATCCAAAAGTACAGTAAATATATATTACCTACAGTACATAAAATATCAAATAGTACACCAAATATGTGTTATATAAACGGTAAATAAACTATCAAAAACTACAGTAATTATATTAAATATGCTGAACATAAAATATCAAAAATTACAGCAAATGTATATTATATACTGTAAATAAAATATCAAAAATTACTGTAAATATATATTATACACTCTATGTAAAATACCAAAAACTACACCAAATATATTTTATATAAATTACATAAAATCTCAAAAGTACACCAAATATTATATACTGTACATGAAATATCAAAGAGTAGACTAAATATATTTCATATATTGTACATATAAAATTAATTGAAAGTACACCAAATACATTTTATATACTTTTAATTAAATATCCAAATTTCAGTAAATATCTATTACATACTGTACATAAAATATCAAAAAGTACACCAAATATGTGTTATATATACTGTAAATAAACTATCAAATACTACAGTAATTATATTTAATATACTGTACATAAAATGTCAAAAATTACTCCAAATGTACATTATATAGTGTAAATAATATATCCATAATACAGTAAATATATATTACACACCCTATGTAAAATATAAAAAATTACACCAAATATATATTATATAATTTACAAAAAATATCAGAAGGACACCAAATATATCCTATATACTGTACGTAAAATATCAAAATCTACAGTAAATATATTTCATATATTGTACATATAATATTAACTAAAAGTACACCAAATACATTTTATATACTGTAAAAAAAATATCAAAATACAGTAAATATATATTACATACTGTACACAAAATATCAAAAAGTACACCAAATATGTGTTATATATACTGTAAATAAACTCTCAAAAATTACAGTAATTATGTTCAATATACTGTACATAAAATATCAAAAATTACCCAAAATGTACATTATATGGTGTAAATAAAATATCCAAAATACAGTAAATATATATTACACACCCTATGTGAAATATCCAAATTTACACCAAATATATATTATATAATTTACAAAAAATATCGGAAGGACACCAAATATATCTTATATACTGTACGTAAAATATCAAAAACTACAGTAATTATATTTCATATATTGTACATATAATATTAACTAAAAGTACAGCGAATACATTTTATATACTGTAAATAAAATATCAAAAATTACAGTAAATGTGTATTACATACTGTACATAAAATATCAAAAAGTACACCAAATATGTCTTGTATATACTGTAATTATGAAAAACTACAGTAATTTTATTCAATGTACTGTATATAAATTATCAAAAATTACACCAAATGTAAATTATATACTGTAAATAAAATATCAAATAGGACAGTAAATATATACTACACACCCTATGTAAAATATCAAAAACTACACCAAATATATATTATATAATTTACATAAATATCAAAAGGACACCAATTATATCTTATATACTGTACATAAAATATCAAAGAGTACAGTATATATATTTCATATATTGTACATATATTATTAACTAAAAGTACACCAAATACATTTGATATACTGTAAATAAAATATCAAAAATTAGAGTAAATATATATTACATAATGTACAAAAAATATCAAAAAGTACACCAAATATGTGTTATATATACTCTAAATATACTATCAAAACTACAGTAATTATATTTAATATACTGTACATAAAATATCAAAAATTACACCAAATGTATATTATATACTGTAAATAAAATATCAAAAAGTACAGTAAATATATATCACACACCCTATGTAAAATATCAAAAACTACACCAAATATATATTATATAATTTACATAAAATAACAAAAGGACACCAAATATGTCTTATATACTGTACATAAAATATCAAATAGTACAGTAAATATATTTCATATATTGTACATATAATATTAACTAAAAGTACACCAAATACATTTTATATACTGTAAAAAAATTATCAAAAATTACAGTAAATATGTATTACATACTGTACATAAAATATCAAAAAGTACACCAAATATGTGTTATATATACTGTAAATATCAAAAACTACTGTAATTATATTCAATGTACTGTATATAAAATATCAAAAATTACACCAAAAGTAAATTATATACAGTAAATAAAATATCCAAAATACAGTAAATATATATTACACACCCTATGTAAAATATCCAAATTTACACCAAATATATATTATATAATTTACAAAAAATATCGGAAGGACACCAAATATATCTTATATATTGTACGTAAAATATCAAAAATTACAGTAAATATATTTCATATATTGTACATATAATATTAACTAAAAGTACACCAAATACATTTTATATACTGTAAATAAATTATCAAAAATTACAGTAAATGTATGTTACATACTGTACATAAAATATCAAAAATACCCCAAATATGTGTTATATATACTGTAAATAAACTATGAAAAACTACAGTAATTATATTTAATATACTGTACATAAAATATCAAAAATTACACCAAATGTATATTATATACTGTAAATAAAATATCAAAAAGTACAGTAAATATATATTACACACCATATGTAAAATATCACAATCTACACAAAATATATATTATATAATTTACATAAAATATCAAAAGTACACCAAATATATCTTATATACTGTACATAAAATATCAAAACGTACAGTAAATATATTTCATATATTGTACATATAATATTAACTAACAGTACACCAAATACATTTTATATACTGTAAATAAAATATCAAATAGTACAGTAAATATATATTACATACAATTCATAAAATACAAAAAAGCATACCAAATATGTGTTATATATACTGTAAATAAACTATCAAAAACTACAGTAATTATATTTAATATACTGTATATAAAATATCAAAAATTACACCAAATGTATACTATATACAGTAAATAAAATATCAAAAAGGACAGTAAATATATACTACATACCCTATGTAAAATATAAAAAACTACACAAAATATATATTATATAATTTACATAAAATATCAAAAGGACACCAAATATATCTTATATACTGTACATAAAATATCAAAAAGTACAGTAAATATATTTCATATATTGTACATATAATATTAACTAAAAGTACACCAAATACATTTTATATACTGTAAATAAAATATCAAAAATTACAGTAAATATATATTACATACTGTACATAAAATATCAAAAAGTACCCCAAATATGTGTTATATATACTCTAAACTATCAAAAACTACAGTAATTATATTCAATGAACGGTATATAAATTATCAAAAATTACACCAAATGAAAATTATATACTGTAAATAAAATATCAAATAGGACAGTAAATATATACTACACACCCTATGTAAAATATAAAATACTACACCAAATATATATTATACAATTTACATAAAATATAAAAAGGACAGCAAATATATCTTATATACTGTACATAAAATATCAAAATGTACAGGAAATATATTTCATATATTGTACATATAATAATAACTAAAAGTACACCAAATACATTTTATATACTGTCAATAAAATATCAAAAAGTACAGTAAATATATATTACACACCGTACATAAAATATCAAAAAGTACCCCAAATATGTGTTATGTATACTGTAGATAAACTATGAAAAACTACACTAATTATATTTAATATACTGTACATAAAATATCAAAAATTACACCAAATGTATATTATATACTGTCAATAAAATATCAAAAACTACAGTAAATATATATTACACACCATCTGTAAACTATCACAATCTACACCAAATATATATTATGTAATTTACATAAAATATCAAAAGTACACCAAATATATCTTATATACTGTACATAAAATATCAAAAAATACACAAAATATATTCCATATATTGTATATATAATATTAACTAAAAGTACACCAAATACATTTTCTATACTGTAAATGAAATATCTAAAAGTACAGTAAATATGTATAACATACTGTACATAAAATATCAAAAAGTACACCAAATACGTGTTTTATATACTGTAAATAAACTATAAAAAACTACAGTAATTATATTTAATATACTGTACATAAAATATCAAAAATTACACTAAATGTAAATTATATACTGTAAATAAAATATCAAAAAGCACAGTAAATATATATTACACACCCTATGTAAAATATCACAAACTACACCAAGTATATATTTTATAATTTACATAAAATATCAAAAGGACACTAAATATATCTTACATACTGTACATAAAATATCAAAAACTACAGTAAATGTATTTCATATATTGAACATATAATATTAACAAAAAGTACACTGAATACATTTTATATACTGTAAATAAAATATGAAAAATTACAGTAAATATATATTACATACTGTACATAAAATATCAAAAAGTACACCAAATATGTCTTATATATGCTGTAAATAATCTATCAAATACTACAATAATTATATTTAATATACTGTACATAAAATATCAAAAATTACACCAAACGTATATTATATACTGTTAATAAAATATCAAAAAGCACAGTAAATATATACTACACACACTATGTAAAATATCAAAAACTACACCAGATATATATTATATAATTTACATAAAATTCCAAAGCGACACCAAATATATGTTATATACTGTACATAAATATCAAAAAGTACAGTAAATATATTTCATACATTGTACATATAATATTGACTAAAAGTATGACAAATACATGTTATATACTGTAAACAAAATATCAAAAAGTACAGTAAATATATATTACATACTGGACATAAAATATCAAAAAGTACACCAAATATGTGTTATATATACTGTACATAAACTATCAAAAACTACTGTAATTATATTTAATATACTGTACATAAAATATCAAAAATTACACCAAATGAATATTATATACTGTTAATAAAATATCAAAAAGTACAGTAAATACATATCAGACACCCTATGTAAAATATCAATAACTACACCAAATATATATTATATAATTTACATAAAATATCAAAAGGACACCAAATATGTCTTATATACTGTACATAAAATATCAAAATGTACAGGAAATATATTTCATATATTGTATATATAATATTAACTAAAAGTACATCAAATACATTTTATATACTGTAAATAAAATATCAAAAAGTACAGTAAATATATATTACATACTGTACATAAAATATCAAAAAGTACCCCAAATATGTGTTATATATACTGTAAATAAACTATGAAAAACTACTGTAATTATATTTGATATACTGTACATAAAATATCAAAAATTACACCAAATGTATATTATATACTGTAAATAAAATATCAAAAAGGACAGTAAATATATACTACACACCCTATGTAAAGTATCAAAAACTACTCGAAATATATATTATATAATTTACATAAAATATCAAAAGTACACCAAATATATATTATATACTGTACATAAAATATCAAAAAGTACAGTAAATATATTTCATATATTGTACATATAATATCAACTATAAGTACACCAAATACATTTTATATACGGTAAATAAAATATCAAAATGTACAGTAATTATATATTACATACTGTACATAAAATATCAAAAAGTAACCCAAATTTGTGTTATATATATTGTAAATAAACTATGAAAAACTACAGTAATTATATTTAATATACTGTACATAAAATATCAAAAATTACACCAAATGTATATTATATACTGTAAATAAAATATCAAAATGTACAGTAAATACATATTACACACCATATGTAAAATATCACACTCTACCACAAATATATATTATATAATTTACATAAAATATCAAAAGGACACTAAATATATATTACATACTGCACATAAAATACTAAAAGTACAGTAAATATATTTCATATATTGTACATTTAATATTAACTAACAGTACACCAAATACATTTTATATACTGTAAATAAAATATCAAATAGTACAGTAAATATATATTACATACAGTTCATAAAATATAAAAAAGTAAACCAAATATGTGTTATATATACTGTAAATAAACTATCAAAAACTACAGTAATTATATTTAATATACTGTATATAAAATATAAAAAATTACACCAAATTTATATTATATAGTGTAAATAAATACCAAAAAGGACAGTAAATATATACTACACACCCTGTGTAAAATATAAAATACTACACCAAATATATATTATTCAATTTACATAAAATATAAAAAGGACAGCAAATATATCTTATATACTGTATATAAAGTATCAAAATATGCAGGAAATATATTTCATATATTGCACATATAATAATAACTAAAAGTACACCAAATACATTTTATATACTGTAAATAAAATATCAAAATGTACAGTATATATATTACACACTGTACATAAAATATCAAAAAGTACCCCAAATATGTGTTATATATACTGTAAATAAACTATGAAAAACTACACTAATTATATTTAATATACAGTACATAAAATATCAAAAATTACACCAAATGTATATTATATACTGTGAATAAAATATCAAAAACTACAGTAAATATATATTACACACCATATGTAAAATATCACAATCTACACCAAATATATATTATGTAATTTACATAAAATATCAAAAGTACACCAAATATATCTTATATACTGTACATAATATATCAAAAAATACACAAAATATATTTCATATATTGTGCATATATTAACTAAAAGTACACCAAATACATTTTATATACTGTAAATAAAATATCAAATAGTACAGTAAATATATATTACATACTGAACATAAAATATCAAAAAGTAAACCAAATATGTGTTATATATACTGTAAATAAACTATCAAAAACTACAGTACTTATATTTAATATACTGTACATAAAATATCAAAAATTACACCAAATGTATGATATATACTGTAAATAACATATCAAAAAGGACAGTAAATATATACTACACACACTATGTAAAATATCAAAAACTACACCAAATATATATTATATAATTTACATAAAATATCAAAACGAAACCAAATATATGTTATATACTGTATATAAATATCAAAAAGTACAGTAAATATATTTCATACCTTGTACATATAATATTAACTAAAAGTACGCCAAATACATTTTATATACTGTAAATAAAATATCAAAAAGTACAGTAAAGATATATTACATACTGTACATAAAATATCAAAAATACCCCAAATATGTGTTATATATACTGTAAATAAACTATGAAAAACTACAGTAATTATATTTAATATACTGTACATAAAATATCAAAAATTACACCAAATGTATATTATATACTGTAAATAAAATATCAAAAAGTACAGTAAATATATATTACACACCATATGTAAAATATCACAATCTACACAAAATATATATTATATAATTTACATAAAATATCAAAAGTACACCAAATATATCTTATATACTGTACATAAAATATCAAAACGTACAGTAAATATATTTCATATATTGTACATATAATATTAACTAACAGTACACCAAATACATTTTATATACTGTAAATAAAATATCAAATAGTACAGTAAATATATATTACATACAGTTCATAAAATACAAAAAAGCATACCAAATATGTGTTATATATACTGTAAGTAAACTATCAAAAACTACAGTAATTATATTTAATATACTGTATATAAAATATCAAAAATTACACCAAATGTATACTATATACTGTAAATAAAATATCAAAAAGGACAGTAAATATATACTACATACCCTATGTAAAATATAAAAAACTACACCAAATATATATTATATAATTTACATAAAATATCAAAAGGACACCAAATATATCTTATATACTGTACATAAAATATCAAAAGATACAGGAAATATATTTCCTATATTGTACATATAATATTAACTAAAAGTACACCAAATACATTTTATATACTGTAAATAAAATATCAAAAAGTACAGTAAATATATATTACATACTGTATATAAAATATCAAAAAGTACCCCAAATATGTGTTATATATACTGTAAATAAACTATGAGAAACTACAGTAATTGTATTTAATATACTGTACATAAAATATCAAAAATTACACCAAATATATATTATATAATGTAAATAAATCATCAAAATGTACAGTAAATATATATTACACACCCTATGTAAAATATCACAAACTACAACAAATATATATTTTATAACTTACATAAAATATCAAAAGGACACCAAATATATCTTATATACTGTACATAAAATATCAAAATGTAGAGTAAATATATTTCATATATTGAACATATAATATTAACTAACAGTACACCAAATACATTTTATATACTGTAGATAAAATATCAAAAAGAAAAGTAAATATATATTACATGCAGTTCATAAAATATAAAAAAGTAAACCAAATAAGTGTTATATATATTGTAAATAAACTATCAAAAACTACAGTAATTATATTTGATATACTGTATATACAATATCAAATATTACACCAAATGTATATTATATATTGTAAATAAAATGTCAAAAAGACAGTAAATATATACTACACACCCTATGTAAAATAAAAAAAAACTACTCCAAATATATATTATATAATTTACATAAAATATCAAAAGGACACCAAATATATCTTATATAATGTACATAAAATATCAAAATGTACAGGAAATATATTTCATATATTGTACATATAATATTAACTAAAAGTACACCAAATACATTTTATATACTGTAAATAAAATATCAAAAGGTACAGTAAATATATATTACATACTGTACATAAAATATCAAAAGTACCCCAAATATGTGTTATATATACTGTAAATAAACTATGAAAAACTACAGTAATTATATTTAATATACTGTACATAAAATATCAAAAATTACACCAAATGTATATTATATACTGTAAATAAAATATCAAAATTACAGTAAATATATATTACACACCCTATGTAAAATATCACAAACTACACCAAATACATATTTTATAAATTACATAAAATATTAAAAGGACACTAAATATATCTTATATACTGGACATAAAATATCAAAAACTACAGTAAATGTATTTCATATATTGAATATATAATATTAACTAAAAGTACACCGAATACATTTTATATACTGTAAATAAAATATCAAAAACTACAGTAAATATATATTTCATACTGTACATAAAGTATCAAAAAGTACCCCAAATATGTGTTACATATTCTGTAAATTAACTATGAAAATCTACATTAATTATATTGAATACACTGTACATAAAATATCAAAAATAACACCAAATGTATATTATATACTGTAAATAAAATATAAAAAAGGACAGTAAATATATATTACACACCATATGTAAAATATCACAATCAACACCAAATATATATTTTATAATTTACATAAAATATCAAAAGTACACCAAATATATCTTATATACTGTACATGAAATATCAAAAGGTACAGTAAATATATTTCATATATTGTACATATTATATTAACTAACAGTATACCAAATACATTTTATATACTGTAAATAAAATATCAAAAAGTACAGTAAATATATATTACATACAGTTCATAAAATATAAAAAAGTAAACCAAATATGTGTTATATATACTGTAAATAAACTATCAAAAACTACAGTAATCACATTTAATATACTGTATATAAAATATCAAAAATTACACCAAATGTATATTATATACCGTATATAAAATATCAAAAAGGACAGTAAATATATACTACACACCCTATGTAAAATATCAAAAACTTCTCCAAATATATATTATATAATTTACATAAAATATCAAAAGTACACCAAATATATATTATATACTGTACATAAAATATCAAAAAGTACAGTAAATATATTTCATATATTGTACATATAATATTAACTAAAAGTACACCAAATACATTTTATATACTGTAAATAAAATATCAAAAAGTACAGTAATTATATATTACATACTGTACATAAAATATCAAAAAGTAATCCAAATTTGTGTAATATATATTGTAAATAAACTATGAAAAACTACAGTAATTATGTCTAATATACTGTACATAAAATATCAAAAATTACATCAAATGTATATTATATACTGTAAATAAAATATCAAAATGTACAGTAAATATATATTACACACCATATGTAAAATATCACAATCTACTCCAAATATATATTATATAATTTACATAAAATATCAAAAGGACACTAAATATATCTCATATACTGCACATAAAATACCAAAATTCAGTAAATATATTTCATATATTGTACATATAATATTAACTAACAGTACACCAAATACATTTTATATACTGTAAATAAAATATCAAATAGTACAATAAATATATATTACATACAGTTCATAAAATATAAAAAAGTAAACCAAATATGTGTTATATATACTGTAAATAATCAAAAATTTCAGTAATTATATTTAATATACTGTATATAAAATATCAAAAATTACACCAAATGTATATTATATACTGTAAATAAATATCAAAAAGGACAGTAAATATATACTACACAAACTATGTTAAATATAAAAAAACTACATCAAATATATATTATACAATTTACATAAAATATAAAAAGGACAGCAAATATATCTTATATACTGTACATAAAATATCAAAATGTACAGGAAATATATTTCGTATATTGTACATATAATAATAAGTAAAAGTACACCAAATACATTTTATATACTGTAAATAAAATATCAAAAAGTACAGTAAATATATATTACACACTGTACATAAAATATCAAAAAGTACCCCAAATATGTGTTATATATACTGTAAATAAACTATGAAAAACTACACAAATTATATTTAATATACTGTACATAAAATATCAAAAATTACACCAAATGTATATTATATACTGTGAATAAAATATCAAACACTACAGTAAATATATATTACACACCATATGTAAAATATCACAATCTACACCAAATATATATTATGTAATTTACATAAACTATCAAAAGTACGCCAAATATATCTTATATACTGTACATAAAATATCAAAATGTACACAAATTATATTTCATATATTGTGAATATAATATTAACTAAAAGTACACCAAATACATTTTATATACTGTAAATAAAATATCAAATAGTACAGTAAATATATATTACATACTGAACACAAAATATCAAAAAGTAAACCAAATATGAGTTATATATACTGTAAATAAACTATCAAAAACTACAGTACTTATATTTAATATACTGTACATAAAATATCAAAAATTACACCAAATGTATAATATATACTGTAAATAACATATCAAAAAGGACAGTAAATATATACTACACACCCTATGTAAAATATCAAAAACTATACCAAATATTTATTATATAATTTACATAAAATATCAAAACGAAACCAAATATATGTTATATACTGTACATAAATATCAAAAAGTACAGTAAATATATTTCATACATTGTACATATAATATTAAGTAAAAGTACGCCAAATACATTTTATATACTTTAAATAAAATATCAAAAAGTACAGTAAAGATATATTACATACTGTACATAAAATATCAAAAATACCCCAAATATGTGTTATATACACTGTAAATAAACTATGAAAAACTACAGTAATTATATTTAATATACTGTACATAAAATATCAAAAATTACACCAAATGTATATTATATACCGTAAATAATATATCAAAAAGTACAGTAAATATATATTACACACCATATGTAAAATATCACAATCTGCACCAAATATATATTATATAATTTACAGAAAATATCAAAAGTACACCAAATATATCTTATATACTGTACATAAAATATCAAAAAGTACAGTAAATATATTTCATATATTGTACATATAATATTAACTAACAGTACACCAAATACATTTTATATACTGTAAATAAAATATCAAATAGTACAGTAAATATATATTACATACAGTTCATAAAATACAAAAATGTATACCAAATATGTGTTATATATACTGTAAATAAACTATCAAAAACTACAGTAATTATATTTAATATACTGTATATAAAATATCAAAAATTACACCAGATGTATACTTTATACTGTAAATAAAATATCAAAAAGGACAGTAAATATATACTACATATCCTATGTAAAATATAAAATACTACACCAAATATATATTATATAATTTACATAAAATATCAAAAGGACACCAAATATATCTTATATACTGTACATAAAATATCAAAATGTACAGGAAATATATTTCCTATATTGTACATATAATATTAACTAAAAGTACACCAAATACATTTTATATACTGTAAATAAAATATCAAAAAGTACAGTAAATATATCTTACATAATGTATATAAAATATCAAAAAGTACCCCAAATATGTGTTATGTATACTGTAAATAAACTATCAAAAACTACAGTACTTATATTTAATATACTGTACATAAAATATCAAAAATTACACCAAATGTATAATATATACTGTAAATAACATATCAAAAAGGACAGTAAATATATACTACACACCCTATGTAAAATATCAAAAACTACACCAAATATATATTATATAATTTACATAAAATATGAAAACGAAACCAAATATATGTTATATACTGTACATAAATATCAAAAAGTACAGTAAATATATTTCATACATTGTACATATAATATTGACTAAAAGTATGCCAAATACATGTTATTTACTGTAAACAAAATATCAAAAAGTACAGTAAATATTTATTACATACTGGACATTAAATATCAAAAAGTACACCAAATATGTGTTATATATACTGTACATAAACTATCAAAAACTGCTGTAATTATATTTAATATACTGTACATAAAATATCAAAAATTACACCAAATGAATATTATATACTGTAAATAAAATATCAAAAAGTACAGTAAATATATATCAGACACCCTATGTAAAATATCAATAACTACACCAAATATATATTATATAATTTACATAAAATATCAAAAGGACACCAAATATATCTTATATACTGTACATAAAATATCAAAATGTACAGGAAATATATTTCATATATTGTACATATAATATTAACTAAAAGTACATCAAATACGTTTTATATACTGTAAATAAAATATCAAAAAGTACAGTAAATATATATTACACACTGTACATAAAATATCAAAAAGTACCCCAAATATGTGTTATATATACTGTAAATAAACTATGAAAAACTACAGTAATTATATTTGATATACTGTACATAAAATATCAAAAATTACACCAAATATATATTATATACTGTAAATAAAATATCAAAAAGGACAGTAAATATATACTACACACCCTATGTAAAATATCAAAAATTACTCGAAATATATATTATAAAATTTACATAAAATATCAAAAGTACACCAAATATATATTATATACTGTATATAAAATATCAAAAAGTACAGTAAATATATTTCATATATTGTACATACAATATTAACTAAAAGTACACCAAATACATTTTATATACTGTAAATAAAATATCAAAAAGTACAGTAATTATATATTACATACTGTACATAAAATATCAAAAAGTAACCCAAATTTGTGTTATATATATTGTAAATAAACTATGAAAAACTACAGTAAATATATTTAATATACTATACATAAAATATCAAAAATTACACCAAATGTATATTACATACTGTAAATAAAATATCAAAATGTACAGTAAATATATATTACACACCATATGTAAAATATCACAATCTACCCCAAATATATATTATATAATTTACATAAAATATCTAAAGGACACTAAATATATATTACATACTGCACATAAAATACTAAAAGTACAGTAAATATATTTCATATATTGTACATTTAATATTAACTAACAGTACACCAAATACATTTTATATACTGTAAATAAAATATCAAATAGTACAGTAAATATATATTACACACAGTTCATAAAATATAAAAAAGTAAACCAAATATGTGTTATATATACTGTAAATAAACTATCAAAAACTACAGTAATTATATTTAATATACTGTATATAAAATATCAAAAATTACACCAAATGTATATTATATAGTGTAAATAAATACCAAAAAGGACAGTAAATATATACTACACACCCTATGTAAAATATAAAATACTACACCAAATATATATTATACAATTTACATAAAATATAAAAAGGACAGCAAATATATCTTATATACTGTACATAAATATCAAAATATACAGGAAATATATTTCATATATTGCACATATAATAATAACTAAAAGTACACCAAATATATTTTATATACTGTAAATAAAATATCAAAATGTACAGTATATATATATTACACACTGTACATAAAATATCAAAAAGTACCCAAATATGTGTTATATATACTGTAAATAAACTATGAAAAACTACACTAATTATATTTAATATACAGTACATAAAATATCAAAAATTACACCAAATGTATATTATATACTGTGAATAAAATATCAAAAACTACAGTAAATATATATTACACACCATATGTAAAATATCACAATCTACACCAAATATATATTATGTAATTTACATTAAATATCAAAAGTACACCAAATATATCTTATATACTGTACATAATATATCAAAAAATACACAAAATATTTTTCATATATTGTGCATATAATATTAACTAAAAGTACACCAAATACATTTTATATACTGTAAATAAAATATCAAATAATACAGTAAATATATATTACATACTGAACATAAAATATCAAAAAGTAAACCAAATATGTGTTATATATACTGTAAATAAACTATCAAAAACTACAGTACTTATATTTAATATACTGTACATAAAATATCAAAAATTACACCAAATGTATAATATATACTGTAAATAACATATCAAAAAGGACAGTAAATATATACTACACACACTATGTAAAATATCAAAAACTACACCAAATATATATTATATAATTTACATAAAATATCAAAACGAAACCAAATATATGTTATATACTGTACATAAATATCAAAAAGTACAGTAAATATATTTCAAACCTTGTACATATAATATTAACTAAAAGTACGCCAAATACATTTTATATACTGTAAATAAAATATCAAAAAGTACAGTAAAGATATATTACATAATGTACATAAAATATCAAAAATACCCCAAATATGTGTTATATATACTGTAAATAAACTATGAAAAACTACAGTAATTATATTTAATATACTGTACATAAAATATCAAAAATTACACCAAATGTATATTATATACTGTAAATAAAATATCAAAAAGTACAGTAAATATATATTACACACCATATGTAAAATATCACAATCTGCACCAAATATATATTATATAATTTACATAAAATATCAAAAGTACACCAAATATATCTTATATACTGTACATAAAATATCAAAAAGTACAGTAAATATATTTCATATATTGTACATATAATATTAACTAACAGTACACCAAATACATTTTATATACTGTAAATAAAATATCAAATAGTACAGTAAATATATATTACATACAGTTCATAAAATACAAAAAAGTATACCAAATATGTGTTATATATACTGTAAATAAACTATCAAAAACTACAGTAATTATATTTAATATACTGTATATAAAATATCAAAAATTACACCAAATGTATACTATATACTGTAAATAATATATCAAAAAGGACAGTAAATATATACTACATACCCTATGTAAAATATAACAAACTACACCAAATATATATTATATAATTTATATAAAATATCAAAAGGACACCAAATATATCTTATATACTGTACATAAAATATCAAAATGTACAGGAAATATATTTCCTATATTGTACATATAATATTAACTAAAAGTACACCAAATACATTTTATATACTGTAAATAAAGTATCAAAAAGTACAGTAAATATATATTACATACTGTATATAAAATATCAAAAAGTACCCCAAATATGTGTTATATATACTGTAAATAAACTATGAAAAATTACAGTAATTATATTTAATATACTGTACATAAAATATCAAAAATTACACCAAATATATATTATATACTGTAAATAAAATATAAAAAAATACAGTAAATATATATTACACACCCTATGTAAAATATCACAAACTACACCAAGTATATATTTTATAATTTACATAAAATATCAAAAGGACACCAAATATATCTTATATACTCTACATAAAGTATCAAAATGTACAGTAAATATATTTCATATATTGAACATATAATATTAACTAACAGTACACCAAATACATTTTATATACTGTAAATAAAATTTCAAAAAGAACAGTAAATATATATTACATACAGTTCATAAAATATAAAAAAGTAACCCAAATATGTGTTATATATACTGTAAATAAACTATCAAAAACTACAGTAATTATATTTAATATACTGTACATAAAATATCAAAAATTACACCAAATGTATATTATATACTGTAAATAAATATCAAAAAGGATAGTAAATATATACTACACACACTACGTTAAATATAAAAAAACTACACCAAATGTATATTATACAATTTACATAAAATATAAAAAGGACAGCAAATATATCTTATATACTGTACATAAAATATCAAAATGTACAGGAAATATATTTCATATATTGTACATATAATAATAACTAAAAGTACACCAAATACATTTTATATACTGTAAATAAAATATCAAAAAGTACAGTAAATATATATTACACACTGTACATAAAATATCAAAATGTACCCCAAATATGTGTTATATAACTGTAAATAAACTATGAAAAACTACACTAATTATATTTAATATACTGTACATAAAATATCAAAAATTACACCAAATGTATATTATATACTGTGAATAAAATATCAAACACTACAGTAAATATATATTACACACCATATGTAAAATATCAAAATCTACACAAAATATATATTATGTAATTTACATAAACTATCAAAAGTACACCAAATATATCTTATATACTGTACATAAAATATCAAAAAGTACACAAAATATATTTCATGTATTGTGCATATAATATTAACTAAAAGTACACCAAATACATTTTATATACTGTAAATAAAATATCAAATAGTACAGTAAATATATATTACATACTGAACACAAAATATCAAAAAGTAAACCAAATATGTGTTATATATAGTGTAAATAAACTATCAAAAACTACATTACTTATATTTAATATACTGTACATAAAATATCAAAAATTACACCAAATGTATAATATATACTGTAAATAACATATCAAAAAGGACAGTAAATATATACTACACACCCTATGTAAAATATCAAAAACTACACCAAATATTTATTATATAATTTACATAAAATATCAAAACGAAACCAAATATATGTTATATACTGTACATAAATATCAAAAAGTACAGTAAATATATTTCATACATTGTACATATAATATTAACTAGAAGTACTCCAAATACATTTTATATACTTTAAATAAAATATCAAAAAGTACAGTAAAGATATATTACATACTGTACATAAAATATCAAAAATACCCCAAATATGTGTTATATATACTGTAAATAAACTATGAAAAACTACAGTAATTATATTTAATATACTGTACATAAAATATCAAAAATTACACCAAATGTATATTATATACTGTACATAAAATATCAAAAATTACACCAAATGTATATTATATACTGTAAATAAAATATCAAAAATTACAGTAAATATATATTACACACCATATGTAAAATATCACAATCTGCACCAAATATATATTATATAATTTACATAAAATATCAAAAGTACACCAAATATATCTTATATATTGTACATAAAATATCAAAAATTACAGTAAATATATTTCATATATTGTACATATAATATTAACTAACAGTACACCAAATACATTTTATATACTGTAAATAAAATAGCAAATAGCACAGTAAATATATATTACATACAGTTCATAAAATACAAAAAAGTATACCAAATATGTGTTATATATACTGTAAATAAACTATCAAAAACTACAGTAATTATACTTAATATACTGTACATAAAATATCAAAAATTACGCCAAATGTATGTTATTTAGTGTAAATAAAATACCAAAAAGTACAGTTAAAATATATTACACACCAAATGTAAAATATCACAATCTACACCAAATATATATTACATAATTTACCTAAAATATCAAAACGACACCAAATATATCTTATATACTGTACATAAAATATCAAAAAGTACAGTAAATATATTTCATATATTGTACATATAATATTAACTGAAAGTAAACCAAATAAATTTTATATACTGTAAATAAAATATCCAAATGCACAGTAAATATATATTACATACGGTACATAAAATATCAAAAAGTACACCTAATATGTGTTATATATACTGTAAATATACAATCATAAAATAGAGTAATTATATTTAATATACTGTACATAAAATATCAAAAATTACACGAAATGTATACTATATACTGTTAAAAAAAATCTAAAATTACAGTAAATATATGTTACACACTCTATGTAAAATATGAAAAACTATGCCAAATATATATTATATAATTTACGTAAAATATCGAAAGTACACCAAATAGATATTTTATACTGTACATAAAGTATCAAAAAGTACAGTATATATATTTCATATATTGTACATATAATATTAACTAAAAGTACACCAAATACATTTTATATACTGTAAATAAAATATCCAATAGTACAGTAAATATATATTACATACTGTACATAAAATATAAAAAAGTACACCAAATATGTGTTATATATACTGTAAATAAACTATAAAAACTACAGAAATAATATTTAATATACTGTACATAAAATATCAAAAATGACACTAAATGCATGTTATATGCTATAAATAAAATATCAAATAGTACAGTAAATATTTATTACACACTCTATGTAAAATATCAAAAACTACACCAAATATATGTTATATAATTCACATAAAATACCAAAAGTACACCAAATATATATTATATACTGTACATAAAATATCAAAAAGTACAGTAAATATATTTCATATATTGTACATATAATATTAACTAAAAGTACACCAAATACATTTTATATACTGTAAATAAAATATCAAAAAGTACAGTAATTATATATTACATACTGTACATAAAATATCAAAAAGTAATCCAAATTTGTGTAATATATATTGTAAATAAACTATGAAAAACTACAGTAATTATGTTTAATATACTGTACATAAAATATCAAAAATTGCATCAAATGAATATTATATACTGTAAATAAAATATCAAAATGTACAGTAAATATATATTACACAACATATGTAAAATATCACAATCTACACCAAATATATATTATATAATTTACATAAAATATCAAAAGGACACTAAATATATCTTATATACTGCACATAAAATACCAAAATTCAGTAAATATATTTCATATATTGTACATATAATATTAACTAACAGTACACCAAATACATTTTATATACTGTAAATAAAATATCAAATAGTACAATAAATATATATTACATACAGTTCATAAAATATAAAAAAGTAAACCAAATATGTGTTATATATACTGTAAATAATAAAAAATTTCAGTAATTATATTTAATATACTGTATATAAAATATCAAAAATTACACCAAATGTATATTATATACTGTAAATAAATATCAAAAAGGACAGTAAATATATACTACACACACTATGTTAAATATAAAAAACTACACCAAATATATATTATACAATTTACATAAAATATAAAAAGGACAGCAAATATATCTTATATACTGTACATAAAATATCAAAATGTACAGGAAATATATTTCATATATTGTACATATAATAATAACTAAAAGTACACCAAATACATTTTATATACTGTAAATAAAATATCAAAAAGTACAGTAAATATATATTACACACTGTACATAAAATATCAAAAAGTACCCCAAATATGTGTTATATATACTGTACATAAACTATGAAAAACTACACAAATTATATTTAATATACTGTACATAAAATATCAAAAATTACACCAAATGTATATTATATACTGTGAATAAAATATCAAACACTACAGTAAATATATATTACACACCATATGTAAAATATCACAATCTACACCAAATATATATTATGTAATTTACATAAACTATCAAAAGTACACCAAATATATCTTATATACTGTACATAAAATATCAAAAAGTACACAAAATATATTTCATATATTGTGCATATAATATTAACTAAAAGTACACCAAATACATTTTATATACTGTAAATAAAATATCAAATAGTACAGTAAATATATATTACATACTGAACACAAAATATCAAAAAGTAAACCAAATATGTGTTATATATACTGTAAATAAACTATCAAAAACTACAGTACTTATATTTAATATACTGTACATAAAATATCAAAAATTACACCAAATGTATAATATATACTGTAAATAACATATCAAAAAGGACAGTAAATATATACTACACACCCTATGTAAAATATCAAAAACTATATAAAATATTTATTATATAATTTACATAAAATATCAAAACGAAACCAAATATATGTTATATACTGTACATAAATATCAAAAATTACAGTAAATATATTTCATACATTGTACATATAATATTAAGTAAAAGTACGCCAAATACATTTTATATACTTTAAATAAAATATCAAAAAGTACAGTAAAGATATATTACATAATGTACATAAAATATCAAAAATACCCCAAATATGTGTTATATACACTGTAAATAAACTATGAAAAACTACAGTAATTATATTTAATATACTGTACATAAAATATCAAAAATTACACCAAATGTATATTATATACTGTAAATAAAATATCAAAAAGTACAGTAAATATATATTACACACCATATGTAAAATATCACAATCTGCACCAAATATATATTATATAATTTACAGAAAATATCAAAAGTACACCAAATATATCTTATATACTGTACATAAAATATCAAAAAGTACAGTAAATATATTTCATATATTGTACATATAATATTAACTAACAGTACACCAAATACATTTTATATACTGTAAATAAAATATCAAATAGTACAGTAAATATATATTACATAGAGTTCATAAAATACAAAAAAGGATACCAAATATGTGTTATATATACTGTAAATAAACTATCAAAAACTACAGTAATTATATTTAATATACTGTATATAAAATATCAAAAATTACACCAAATGTATACTATATACTGTAAATAAAATATCAAAAAGGACAGTAAATATATACTACATACCCTATGTAAAATATAACAAACTACACCAAATATATATTATATAATTTATATAAAATATCAAAAGGACACCAAATATATCTTATATACTGTACATAAAATATCAAAATGTACAGGAAATATATTTCCTATATTGTACATATAATATTAACTAAAAGTACACCAAATACATTTTATATACTGTAAATAAAGTATCAAAAAGTACAGTAAATATATATTACATACTGTATATAAAATATCAAAAAGTACCCCAAATATGTGTTATATATACTGTAAATAAACTATGAAAAATTACAGTAATTATATTTAATATACTGTACATAAAATATCAAAAATTACACCAAATATATATTATATACTGTAAATAAAATATCAAAAAATACAGTAAATATATATTACACACCCTATGTAAAATATCACAAACTACACCAAATATATATTTTATAATTTACATAAAATATCAAAAGGACACCAAATATATCTTATATACTCTACATAAAGTATCAAAATGTACAGTAAATATGTTTCATATATTGAACATATAATATTAACTAACAGTACACCAAATACATTTTATATACTGTAAATAAAATTTCAAAAAGAACAGTAAATATATATTACATACAGTTCATAAAATATAAAAAAGTAACCCAAATATGTGTTATATATACTGTAAATAAACTATCAAAAACTACAGTAATTATATTTAATATACTGTACATAAAATATCAAAAATTACACCAAATGTATATTATATACTGTAAATAAATATCAAAAAGGATAGTAAATATATACTACACACACTATGTTAAATATAAAAAAACTACACCAAATGTATATTATACAATTTACATAAAATATAAAAAGGACAGCAAATATATCTTATATACTGTACATAAAATATCAAAAAGTACACCAAATATGTGTTATATATACTGTAAACTATCAAAAACTACAGTAATTATATTTAATATACTGTACATAAAATATCAAAAATCACACCAAATTTATATTATATACCGTAAATAAAATATCAAAAAGGACAGTGAATATATATGACACACACTATGTAAAATATGAAAAACTACACCAAGTATATATTATATAACTTACAATAAATATCAAAAGGACACCAAATATATCTTATATACTGTACATAAAATATCAAAAAGTACAGTAAATATATTTCATATATTGTATATATAATATTAACTAAAAGTACACCAAATACATTTTATAAACTGTAAATAAAATATCAAAAAGTACAGTAAATATATATTACATACTGTACATAAAATATAAAAAAGTACACCAAATATGTGTTATATATACTGTAAATAAGCTATGAAAAACTACAGTAATTATATTTAATATACTGTACATAAAATATCAAATATTACTCCAAATGTACATTATATAGTGTAAATAATATATCCAAAATACGGTAAATAAATATTATACACCCTATGTAAAATATCAAAAATTACACCAAATATATATTATATAATTTACAAAAAATATCGGAAGGACACCAAATATATCCTATATACTGTACATAAAATATCAAAACTACAGTAAATAAATTTCATATATTGTACATATAATATAAACTAAATGTACACCAAATACATTTTATATACTCTAAATAAAATATCAAAAAGTACAGTAAATATATATTACATACTGTACATAAAATATCAAAAAGTACACCAAATGTGTGTTATATATACTGTAAATAAACTATCAAAAACTACAGTAATTATATTCAATATACTGTACATAAAATATCAAAAATTACTCCAAATGTACATTATATAGTGTAAATAATATATCCAAAATACAGTAAATATATAACACACCCTTTTTAAAATATCCAAATTTACACCAAAGATATATTATATAATTTACAAAAAATATCGGAAGGACACCAAATATATCTTATATACTGTACGGAAAATATCAAAAACTACAGTAAATATATTTCATATATTGTACATATAATATTAACTAAAAGTACACCAAATACATTTTATATACTGTAAATGAGATATCAAAAAGTACAGTAAATGTATATTACACACTGTATTAAGATATCAAAAAGTACACCAAGAATGTGTTATATATAGTGTAAATAAACTATCAAAAACTACAGTAATTATATTAATATACTGTACATAAAATATAAAAATTACACCAAATGTATATTATATACTGTAAATAAAATATCAAAAAGGACTGTAAATGAATATGACACACTCTATGTAAAATATCAAAAACTACATCAAATATATATTATATAATTTACATAAAATATCAAAAAGACACCAAATATATCTTATGTACTGTACATAAAATATCAAAAAGTACAGTAAATATATTTCATATATTGTACAAATTAACTAAAAGTACACCAAATACATTTTATATAGTGTAAATAAAATATCAAAAATACAGTAAATATATATTACATAATGTATATAAAATATCAAAAAGTACACCAAATATGTGTTATAGATACTGTAAATAAACTATCAAAATCTACAGTAATTACATTTAATATACTGTTTGTAAAATATCAAAAATTACACCAAATGTATATCATATACTCTAAATAAAATATGAAAAAGGACAGTAAATCTATATTACGCACCCTATGTAAAATATGATAAACTACACCAAATATATATTATATAATTTACATAAAATATGAAAAGGACACCAAATATATCTTAAATACTGTACATGAAGTATCAAAAAGTACAGTAAATATATTTCATATATTGTATATATAATATTAACTAAAAGTACACGAAATACATTTTATATACTGTAAATAAAATATCAAAATTTACAGTAAATATATATTACATACTGTACATAAAATATCAAAAAGTACACCAAATATGTGTTATATATACTGTAAATAAACTATCAAAAACTACAGTAATTATATTCAATATACTGTACATAAAATATCAAAAATTACACCAAATGTATATTATATACTGTAAATAAAATATCCAAAATACAGTAAATATATATTACACACCCTATGTAAAATATCCAAATTTACACCAAATATATATTATATAATTTACAAAAAATATCAGAAGGACACCAAATATATCTTATATAGTGTACGTAAAATAAAAAAACTACAGTAAATATATTTCATATATTGTACATATAATATTAACTAAAAGTACACCAAATACATTTTATATACTGTAAATAAAATATCAAAAATTACAGTAAATATATATTACATACTGTACATAAAATATCAAACAGTACAACAAATATGTATCATATATACTGTAATTATCAAAAACTACAGTAATTATATTCAATGTACGGTATATAAATTATCAAAAATTACACCAAATGTAAATTATTTACTGTAAATAAAATATCAAAAAGGACAGTAAATATATACTGCACACCCTAAGTAAAATATCAAAAACTACAGCAAATATATATTATATAATTTTCATAAAATATCAAAAGGACACCAAATATATCTTATATACTCTATATAAAATATCAAAAAGTACAGTATATATATTTCATATATTGTACATCTATTATTAACTAAAAGTACACCAAATATACTTTATATACTGTAAATAAAATATCAAAAATTACAGTAAATATATATTACATACTGTACATAAAATTTCAAAAAGTACACCAAATATGTGTTATATATACTGTAAACTATCAAAAACTTCAGTAATTATATATAATATACTGTACATAAAATATCAAAAATCAAACCAAATGTGTATTATATACTGTAAATAAAATATCAAAAAGTACAGTAAATATATTTCATATATTGTACATGTAATATTAACTAAAAGTACACCAAGTACATTTTATACACTGTAAATAAAATATCAAAAAGTACAGTAAATATATATTACATACAGTACATAAAATATAAAAAAGTACACCGAATATGTGTTATATATACTGTAAATAAGGTGTGAAAAACTACAGTAATTATATTTAATATACTGTACATAAAATATCAAAAATTACTCCAAATGTACATTATATAGTGTAAATAATATATCCAAAATACAGTAAATATATATTACACACCCTATGTAAAATATCAAAAATTACACCAAATATATATTATATAATTTACAAAAAATATCGGAAGGACACGAAATATATCCTATATACTGTACGTAAAATATCAAAAACTACATTAAATAAACTTCATATATTGTACATATAACATTAACTAAAAGTACACCAAATACATTTTATATACTGTAAATAAAATATCAAAAATTTCAGTAAATACATATTACATACTCTACATAAAATATTAAAAAGCACACCAAATATGTGTTATATATACTGTAATTATCAGAAACTACAGTAATTATATTTAATATACTGTACATAAAATATCAAAAATTACACCAAATGTATATTATATACTATAAATAAAATATCAAAAAGTACAGTAAATATATATTACACAACCTATCTAAAATATAAAATACTACACCAAATATATATTATATAATTTACATAAAATATCAAAAGGCCACCGAATATCTCTTATATACTGTACATAAAATACCAAAAAGTACAGTAAATAGGTTTCATATATTTTACATATAATATTAACTAAAAGTACAACAAATACATTTCATATAATGTAAATAATATTTCAAAAAGTACAGTAAATATATATTTCATACTGTACATAAAATATCAAAAAGTAGAGTAAATATATATTACACACCCTATGTAAAATATCAAAAACTACACCAAATATATATTATATAATTTAAATAATATATCTAAAGGACACCAAATATATCTTATATACTGTAGATAAAATATCAAAAAGTACAGTAAATATATTTCATATATTGTACATATAATATTAACTAAAAGTACAACAAATACATTTTATGTACTGTAAATAATATTTTAAAAGTACAGTAAATATATATCACATACTGTACATAATATATCAAAAAGTACACCAAATATGTGTTATATATACTGTAAATAAGCTACCAAAAACTACAGTAATTATATTTAATATACTGTACATAAAATATCAAAAATTACACCAAATGTATAATATATACTCTAAATAAAGTATGAAATAGGACAGTAAATATATATTACACTCCCTATGTAAAATATCAAAAACTAAACCAAATATATATTATATAATTTACATAAAATATCAAAAGACCACCAAATATATCTTATATACTGTACATAAAATATCAAAAAGTACAGTAAATATGTTTCATATATTTTACATATAATATTAACTAAAAGTACACAAAATACATTTTATATACTGTAAATAAAATATCAAAATCCTGTAAATATATGTTACATACTTTACATAAAATATCAAAAACTACAACAAATATGTGTTATATATAGAGTAAATAAACTATCAAAAACTACAGTAATTATATTTAATATACTCTACATAAAATATGAAAAATTACACAAAATGTATATTGTATACTGTAAAAAAAAATCAAAAACTACAGTAAATATATATTACACAAGCTATGTAAAATATCACAAACTACACCAAATATATATTATATAATTTACATAAAATATCAAAAGGACACCAAATATATCTTATACTGTACATAAAATATCAAATAGTTGAGTAAATATATTTCATATATTGTACATATAATATTAACTAAAAGTACACCAAAATACATTTTATATACTGTAAATAAAATATCAAAAAGTACAGTAAATATATATTACATACTGTACATAAAATAACAAAATGTACACCAAATATGTGTTATATATACTGTAAATAAACTATCAAAAATAGAGTAATTATATTTAATATACTGTAGAAAATATATCAAAAATTACACCAAATGTATATTATATAGTGTAAAGAAAATATCAAAAAGGACGGTAAATATATATTACACAACCTATGTAAAATACGAAAAACTACTCCAAATATATATTATATAATTTACATAAAATATCAAAAGGACACCAAATATATCTTATATACTGTACATAAAATATCGAAAAGTACAGTAAATATGTTTCATATATTGCACATATAATATTAACTAAAAGTACACGAAATACATTTTATATACGGTAAATAAAATATCAAAAACTACACTAAATACATATTACATACTGTACATAAAATATCAAACAGTACACCTAATATGTTTTATATATACTGTAAATAAACTATCAAAAACTACAGTAATTATATTTAATATACTGTACATAAAACATCAAAAATTAAACTAAATATATATTATGTACTGTAAATAAAATATCAAAAAGTACAGTAAATACATATTACACTCTATGGAAAATATCAAAAACTACACCAAATATATATCATATAATTTAAATAAAATATCTAAAGGACACCAAATATATCTTATATACTCTACATAAAATATCAAAAAGTACAGTAAATATATTTCATATATTGTACATATAATATTAACTAAAAGTACAACAAATACATTTTATATACTGTAAATAATATTTCAAAAATACAGTAAATATATATTACATACTGTACATAATATATCAAAAAGTACACCAAATATGTGTTATATATACTGTAAATAAACTGCCAAAAACTACAGTAATTATATTTCATATACTGTATATAAAATATCAAAAATTACACCAAATGTTTAATATATACTCTAAATAAAATATGAAATAGGACAGTAAATATATATTACACTCCCTATGTAAAATATCAAAAACTAAACCAAATATATATTATATAATTTACATAAAATATCAAAAGGACACCAAATATATATTGTATACAGTACATAAAATATCAAAAATACAGTAAATATATTTCATATATTGTGCATATAATATTAACCAAAAGTACACCAAATACATTTTATATACTGTAAATAAAATATCAAAAAGTACGGTAAATATATATTACATACTGTACATAAAATATCAAAAAGTACACCAAATATGTGTTATATATACAGTATATAAACTATCAAATACTGCAGTACTTATATGTAATATACTGTACATAAAATATCAAAAATTACACCAAATGTATAATATATACAGTAAATAAAATATCATAAAGGACAGTAAATATATACTACACACCTTATGTAAAATATCAAAACTACACTAAACATATATTGTATAATTTACATAAAGTATCAAAAGGACACCAAATATATCTTATATACTTTACATAAAATATCAAAGGTACAGTAAATATATTTCATATATTGTACATATAATATTAACTAAAAGTACACCAAATACATTTTATATACTGTAAATAAAATATCAAAATATACAGTAAATATATATTACATACTGTACAGAAAATATCAAAAAGTACACCAAATGTGTGTTATATATAATGTAAAAAAACTATCAAAAACTACAGTAATTATATTTAATATACTGTACCTAAAATATCAAAAATTACATGAAACGTATATTATGTACTCTAAATAAAATATGAAAAAAGACAGTAAATATATATTACACACCCTATGTAAAATATCAAAAACTACACCAAATATATATTATATAATTTACATAAAATAACAAAAGGACACCAAATATATATTATATACTGTACATAAAATATCAAAAATTACAGTAAATATATTTCATATATTGTGCATATAATATTAATTAAATTACACCAAATACATTTTATATACTGTAAATAAAATATCAAATAGTACAGTAAATATATATTACATACTGTACATAAAATATCAAAAAGTACACCAAATATGTGTTATATATACTGTAAATAAACTATCAAAAACTACAGTACTTATATTTAATATACTATACATAAAACATCGAAAATTACACCAAATGTACAATATATAGTGTAAATAAAATATCAAAAAGTACAGTAAATATATACTACACCCCCTATGTAAAATATCAAAAACTACACCAAATATATATTATATACTTTACATAAAATATCAAAAGGACACCAAATATATGTTATATACTGTACATAAATATCAAATTTACAGTAAATATATTTCATACATTGTACATATAATATTAACTAAAAGTACACCAAATACATTTTATATACTGTAAATAAAATATCAAAAAGTACAGTAAATATATATTACATACTGTACATAAAATATCGAAAAGTACACCAAATATGTGTTACATATACTGTACATAAACTATCAAAAACTGTTGTAATTATATTTAATATACTGTACATAAAATATCAAAAATTACACCAAATGCATATTATATACTGTAAATAAAATATCAAAAATTACAATAAATATATATTACACACCCTATATAAAATAACAATAATTACACCAAATATATATTATATAATTTACGTAAAATATCAAAAGGACACCAAATATATCTTATATACTATACATAAAATATTAAATATTACAATAAATATATTTCATATACTGTACATATAATATTAACTAAAAGTACACAAAATACATTTTATATACTGTAAATAAAATATCAAAAATTACAGTAAATATGTATAACATAGTGTACATAAAATAGCAAAAATACACCAAATATGTGTTATATATACTGTTAATAAACTTTGAAAAACTACAGTAATTATATTTAATATACTGTACATAATATATCAAAAATTACACGAAATATATATTATATACTGTAAATAATATATCAAAAAGTACAGTAAATATATATTACACACCATATGTAAAATATCACAATCTACACAAAATATATATTATATAATTTACATAAAATATAAATAGTACACCAAATATATCTTATATACTGTACATAAAATATCAAAAAGTACAGTAAATATATTTCATATATTGTACATATAATATTAACTAACAGTAGAAAAAATACATTTTATATACTGTAAATAAAATATCAAAAAGAACAGTAAATATATATTACATAGAGTTCATGAAATATAAAAAATAAACCAAATATGTGTTATATATACTGTAAATAAACTATCAAACACTACAGTAATTATATTTAATATACTGCATATTAAATATCAAAAATTACACCAAATGTATATTATATACTGTAAATAAAATATCAAAAAGACAGGAAATATATACTACACACCCGATGTAAAATATCAAAAACTACACCAAATATATATTATATAATTTACATATAATATCAAAAGGACACCAAATATATCTTATATACTGTACATAAAATATCAAAAAGTACAGGAAATATATTTCATATATTGTACATATAATATTAACTAAAAGTACACTAAATACATTTTATATACTGTAAATAAAATATCAAAAAGTACAGTAAATATATATTACATACTCTACATAAAATATCAAAAAGTACCCCAAATATGTGTTATATATTCTGTTAATAAATTATGAAAAACTACAGTAATTATATTTAATATACTGTACATAAAATATCAAAAATTACTCGAAATGTATATTATATACTGTAAATAAAATATCAAAAATTACAGTAAATATGTATTACACACAATATGTAAAATATCACAATCTACACCAAATATATATTATATAATTTACATACAATATCAAAAGGACACCAAATATATCTTATATACTGCACATAAAATAACAAAAATACAGTAAATATATTTCATATATTGTACATATAATATTAACTGAAACTACACCAAATACGTTTTATATAGTGTAAATAAAATATCAAAAAGTACAGTAAATATGTATTATATACTGTACATAAAATATCAAAAAGCTCACCAAATATGTGTTATATATACTCTAAATAAACTATAAAATCTAAAGTAATTATATTTAATATACTGTACATAAAATATCAAAAATTAATCCAAATGTATATTATATACTCTAAATAAAATATGAAAAAGTACAGTAAATATATACTACGCACACTATGTAAAATATCACAAACTACTCAAAATATATATAATATAATTTACATAAAATATCAAAAGTACACCAAATATATATTATGTACTGTACATAAAATATCAAAAAATACAGAAAATATATTTCATATATTGTACATATAATATTAACTGAAAGTACACCAAATGCATTTTATATACTGTAAATAAAATATCAAAAAGTTCTGCAAATATATATTACATACAGTACATAAAATATAAAAAAGTACACCAAATATGTGTTATATATAATGTAAATAAACTATCAAAAACTACAGTAATTATATTTAATTTACTGTATATAATATATCAAAAATTACACAAAATGTATGTTATATACTGTATATAAAATATCAAAAAGGACAGTAAATATATACTGCACACCCTACGTAAAATATCAAAAACTGCACCAAATATATATTATATAATTTACATAAAATATCAAAGGGACCCCAAGTATATCTTATATACTGTACATAAAATATCAAAAAGTACAGTAAATATATTTCATATATTGTGCATATAATATTAACTAAAATTACACCAAATACATTTTATGTACTGTAAATAGAATATCAAAAATACAGTAAATATATATTACATACTGTACATAAAATATCAAAAAGTACACCAAATATGTGTCATATATACTCTAAATAAACTATAAAAAGCTACAATAATTATATTTAATATACTGTATATAAAATATACAAAATTACACCAAATGTATTATATACTGTAAATAAAATATCAAAAAGTAGAGTAAATATATATTACACACCCTATGTAAAATATCAAAAACTACACCAAATATATATTATGTAATTTGCATAAAATATCAAAAGGACACCAAATATATCTTATATACTGTACATAAAATATCTAAATGTACAGTAAATATATTTCATATATTGTACATATAATATTAACTAAAAGTTCACCGAATACATTCTATATACTCTAAATAAAATACCAAATATTACAGTAAATATATATTACATACTGTACATAAAACATAAAATAGTACACCAAATATGTTTTATATATACTCTAAATAATCTATCAAAATCTACAGTAATTATGTTTAATATACTGTACATAAAATATCAAAAATTACACGAAATGTATACTATATACTGTAAAAAAAATCTAAAATTACAGTAAATATATGTTACACACTCTATGTAAAATATCGAAAACTACGACAAATATGTATTATATAATTTACATAAAATATCAAAGGTACACCAAATAGATATTATATACTGTACATAAAATATCAAAAAGTACAGTAAATATATTTCATATATAGTAAATATAATATTAACTAAAACTACACCAAATACATTTTATATACTGTAAATAAAATATCCAATAGTACAGTAAATATATATTACATACTGTACATAAAATATCAAAAAGTACACCAAATATGTGTTATATATACTGTAAATGAAGTATAAAAACTACAGTAATTATATTTATTATACTGTACATAAAATATGAAAAATTACACTAAATGCATATTATATACTGTAAATAAAATATGAAATAGTACAGTAAATATTTATTACACACTCTATGTAAAATATCAAAAACTACACCAAATATATGTTATATAATTTACATAAAATATGAAATGTACACCAAATATATATTATATTCTGTACATAAAATATCAAAACGCACAGTAAATCTATTTCATATATTGTACATATAATATTAACTGAAAGTACACCAAATACATTTTATATATTGTAAATAAAACATCCAAAAGCACAGTAACTATATATTACATACTGTAGATAAAATATCCAAAAGTACACCAAATATGTGTTATATATACTGTAAATAAACAATCAAAAAAACAGTAATTATATTTAATATACTGTACATAAAATATCAAAAATTACACGAAATGTATACTATATACTGTAAAAAAAATCTAAAATTACATTAAATATATATTACACACTCTATGTAAAATACCAAAAACTACGCCAAATATATATTATATAATTTACATAAAATATCAAAAGTACACCAGATAGATATTATATACTGTACATAAAATATCAAAAAGTACAGTAAATATATTGCAAATATTGTACATATAATATTAACTAAAAGTACACCAAATACATTTTATATACTGTAAATAAAATATCAAATAGTACAGTAAATATTTATTACACACTCTATGTAAAATATCAAAAACTACACCAAATATGTGTTATATATACTGTAAATAAGCAATCAAAAATTACAGTAATTATATTTAATATACTGTACATAAATTATCAAAAATTGCACGAAATGTATACTATATACTTTAAAAAAAATCTAAAGTTACAGTAAATATATATTACACACTCTATGTAAAATATCAAAAACTATGCCAAATATATATTATATAATTTACATAAAATATAAAAAGTACAACAAATATATATATTATACTGTACATAAAACATCAAAAATACAGTAAATATATTGCAAATATTGTACATATAATATTAACTAAAAGTACACCAAATACATTTTATATACTGTAAATAAAATATCCAAAAGAACAGTAAATATATATTACATACTGTACATAAAATATCAAAAAGTACACCAAATATGTGTTATATATACTGTAAATAAACTATAAAAACTACAGTAATTATATTTAATATACTGTACATAAAATATCAAAAATTACACAAAATGTATATTATATACTGTAAAAAAAATACCAAAAATTACAGTAAATATATATTACACATTCTATTTAAAATATCAAAAACTACACCAAAAATATATTTTATAATTTACATAAAATAGCAAAAGTACACTTAATATATTTTATATACTGAACATAAAGTATGAAAATGTACAGTAAATATATTTCATATATTGTACATATAATATTAAATAAAGAACACCAAATACATTTTATACACTGTACATAAAATATCCAAATGTACAGTAAATATATATTACATACTGTGCATAAAATATCAAAAAGTACACCAAATATGTGTTATATATACTGTAAGTAAGCTATCAAAAACTACAGTAATTATATATAATATACTGTACATAAAACACATACTGTACATAAAATATCAAAAAGTACACCAAATGTGTGTTATATATACTGTAAAAAAGCTATAAAATCTACAGTAATTATATTTAATGTACTGTACATAAAATATCAAAAATTACACTAAATGCATATTATATACTGTAAATAAAATATCAAATAGTAAAGTAAATATTTATTACACACTCTATGTAAAATATCAAAAACTAAACCAAATATGTGTTATATATACAGTAAATAAACAATCAAAAATTACAGTAATTATATTTAATATACTGTACATAAAATATCAAAAAATACACGAAATGTATACTATATAATGTAAAAAAAATCTAAAATTACAATAAATATATATTACACACTCTATGTAAAATATCAAAAACTACGCCAAATATATATTATATAATTTACATAAAATATCAAAAGTACACCAAATATATATTATATACTGTACATAAAATATCAAAAATACAGTAAATATATTGCAAATATTGTACATATAAAATTAACTAAAAGTACACCAAATACATTTTTTATACTGTAAATAAAATATCCAAAACTACAGTAAATATATATTACATACTGTACATAAAATATCAAAAAGTACACCAAAAATGTGTTCTATATACTGTAAATAAACTATAAAAACTACAGTAATTATATTTAATATACTGTACATAAAATATCAAAAATTTAACCAAATGTATATTATATACTGTAAATAAAATATCAAAAAGTGCAGTAAATATATATCACACACTGTACCGAAAATATCAAAAACTACACCAAATATATATTATATAATTTACAGAAAATATCAAAAGTACACCAAATACATATTATATACTCTACATAAAATATCAAAATGTACAGTAAATATGTTTCATATATTTTACATATAATATTAACTAAAAGTACACCAAATACATTTTATATACTGTAAATAAAATATCCAAAATACAGCAAATATATATTAGCTACTGTACATAAAAGTATCAAAAAGTACACCAAATATGTGTTATATATACTCTAAATAAACTGTCAAAAACTACAGTAATTGTATTTAATATACTGTACATAAAATATCAAAAATTACACAAAACGTATATTTTATACTGTAAATAAAATATCAAAAAGTATAGTAAATATATATTACACAGTCTATGTAAAATATCAAATACTACATCAAATATATATTATATAATTTATATAAAATATCAAAATTACACCAAATATATATTATATACTGTACATAAAATATCAAAAGTACAGTAAATATATTTCATATATTGTATATATAATACTAAATAAAAGTACACCAAATACATTTTATATACTGTAAAGAAAATATCCAAAATACAGTAAATATATATTACATAATGTACATAAGATACCAAAATGTACACCAAATATGTGTTGTATATATTGTAAATAATCTATCAAAAACTACAGTAATAATATTCAATACACTGTACATAAAATATCAAAAATTACACCAAATGTATATTATATACTGTAAATAAAATATCCAAAAGTACAGTAAATATATATTACACATTCTTTGTAAAATATCAAAAACTACACCAAATACACATTATATAATTTACAGAAAATATCAAAGTACAACAAATATATATTATATACTGTACATAAAATATCAAAAAGTACAGTAAAAATATCGCAAATATTGTACATATAATATTAACAAAAAGTACACCAAATACATTTTATATACTGTAAATAAAATATCCAATAGTACAGTAAATATATATCACATACTGTACATAAAATATCAAAAAGTACACCAAATATGTGTTATAGATACTGTAAATAAGCTATCAAAACTACAGTAATTATATATAATATACTGTACATAAAATATCAAAAATTACACTAAATTCATATTATATACTGTAAATAAAATATCAAATAGTACAGTAAATATTTATTACAGACTCTATGTAAAATATCAAAAACTACACCAAATATATGTTATATAATTTACATAAAATATCAAAAGTTCACCAAATATATATTATATACTGTACATAAAATATCAAAATGCACAGTAATCTATTTCATATATTGTACGTATAATATTAACTGAAAGTACACCAAATACATTTTATATACTGTAAATAAAATATCCAAAAGCACAGTAAATATATATTACATACTGTACATAAAATTTCAAAAAGTACACCAAATATGTGTTATATATACTGTAAATAAACAATCAAAAACTACAGTAATTATATTTAGTATACTGTACATAAAATATCAAAAATTACACGAAATGTATACTATATACTTTAAAAAATATCTAAAATTACACTAAATATATATTACACACTCTATGTAAAACATCAAAAACTACGCCAAATATATATTATATGATTTACATAAAATATCAAAAGTACACCAAATAGATATTATATACAGTTCATAAAATATGAAAAAGTTCAGTAAATATATTTCATATGTTGTACATATAATATTAACTAAAAGTACACCAAATACATTTTATATAGTGTAAATGAAATATCCAATAGTACAGTAAATATATATTACATATTGTACATAAAATATCAAAAAGTACACCAAATATGTGTTATATATACTGTAAATAAACTATAAAAACTACAGTAATTATATTTAATATACTGTACATAAAATATCATAAATTACACGAAATGCATATTATATACTGTAAATAAAATATCAAATAGTACAGTAAATATTTATTACACATTCTATGTAAAATATCAAAAACTACACCATATATATGTTATATAATTTACATAAAATATCAAATGTACACCAAATATATATTATATTCTGTACATAAAATATCAAAATGCACAGTAAATCTATTTTATATATTTTACATATAATATTAACTGAAAGTACACCAAATACATTTTATATACTGTAAATAAAATATCCAAAAGCACAGTAAATATATATTACATACTGTACATAAAATATCAAAAAGTACACCAAATATGTGTTATATATACTGTAAATAAACAATCAAAAAATACACTAATTATATTTAATATACTGTACATAAAATATCAAAAATTACACGAAATGTATACTATATACCGTAAAAAAAATCTAAAATTACAGTAAATATATATTACACACTCCATGTAAAATATCAAAAACTACACCAAATATACATTACATAATTTACATAAAATATCAAAAGTACACCAAATAGATATTATATACTGTACATAAAATATCAAAGTGTACAGTACATATATTTCATATATTGTACATATAGTATTAACTAAAAGTACACCAAATACATTTTATATACTGTAAATAAAATATCCAATAGTACAGTAAATATATATTACATACTGTACATAAAATATCAAAAAGTACACCAAATATGTGTTATATGTACTGTAAATAAAGTGTCAAAAACTACAGTAATTATATTTAATATACTGTACATAAAATGTCAAAAATTACACCAAATGTATATTATATACTGTAAATAATATATCAAAAAGTACAGTAAATATATATTATACACAGTACCGAAAATATCAAAAACTACACCAAATATATATCATATAATTTACAGAAAATATCAAAAGTACACCAAATACATATTATATACTCTACATAAAATATCAAAATGTACATTAAATATGTTTCATATATTTTACATATAATATTAACTAAAAGTACACCAAATACATTTTATATAGTGTAAATAATATATCCAAAATACAGTAAATATATATTACCTACTGTACATAAAAGTATCAAAAAGTACAGCAAATATGTGTTATATATACTCTAAATAAACTATCAAAAACTACAGTAATTATATTTAATATACAGTACATAAAATATCAAAAATTATACAAAATGTATATTATATACTGTAAATAAAATATCAAAGTATAGTAAATATATATTACACAGTCTATGTAAAATATCAAAGACTACACCAAATATATATTATATAGTTTATATAAAATATCAAATGTACACCAAATATATATTATATACTGTACATAAAATATCAAAAAGTACAGTAAATATATTTTATATATTGTATATATGATATTAACTACAAGTACACCAAATAAATTTTATATACTGTAAATTAAAAATCCAAAATTCAGTAAATATATATTACACAGTGTACATAAAATATCAAATTACACCAAATATGTGTTTTATATACTGTAAATAAAGTATCAAAAACGACAGTAATTATATTCAATATAGTGTACATAAAATATCAAAAATTACACCAAATGTATATTATATACTGTAAATAAAATATCAAAAAGTACAGTAAATATATTTTACACATTCTATGTAAAATATCAAAAACTACACTAAATATACATTATATAATTTACATAAAATATCAAAGTAGAACAAATATATATTCTATACTGTACATAAAATATCAAAAAGAACAGTAAATATATCGCAAATATTGTACATATAATATTAACAATAAGTACATGAAATACATTTTATATACTGTAAATAAAATATCCAATAGTACAGTAAATATATATTACATACTGTACATAAAATATAAAAGTACACCAAATATGTGTTATATATACTGTAAATAAACTGTCAAAATCTACAGTAATTATATTTAATATACTGTACATAAAATGTCAAAAATTACACCAAATGTATATTATATACTGTAAATAAAATATCAAATAGTACAGTAAATATTTATTACACACTCTATGTAAAATATCAAAAACTACACCAAATATATGTTATATAATTTACATAAAATATCAAAAGTACACCAAATATATATTATATACTGTAGATAAAATATCAAAATGCACAGTAAATCTATTTCGTATATTGTACATATAATATAAACTGAAAGTACACCAAATACATTTTATATACTGTAAATAAAATATCCAAAAGCACAGTAAATAGATATTACATACTGTACATGAAATATCAAAAAGTACACCAAATATGTGTTATATATACTGTAAATAAACTATAAAAAACGACAGTAATTATATTTAATATACTGTACATAAAATATCAAAAATTACACTAAATGCATATTATATACTATAAATAAAATATCAAATAGTACAGTAAATATTTATTACACACTCTATGTAAAATATCAAAAACTACACCAAATATATGTTATATAATTTACATAAAATATCAAAAGCACACCAAATATATATTATATACTGTACATAAAATATCAAAAATTACACGAAATGTATACTATATACTGTAAAAAAAATCTAAAATTACAGTAATTATATATTACACACTCTATGTAAAATATCAAAAACTACGCCAAATATATATTGTATAATTTACGTAAAATATCAAATGTATAACAAATATATAGTATATACTGTACATAAAATATCAAAAGGTACAGTATATATATTGCAAATATTGTACATATAATATTACCTAAAAGTACACCAAATGCATTTTATATACTGTAAATAAAATATCCAAAAGTACAGTAAATATATCTCATATACTGTACATAAATTATCAAAAAGTACACCAAATACGTGTTATATATACTGTTAATAAACTATAAAAACTACAGTAATTATATTTAATATACTGTACATAAAATATCAAAAATTACACTAAATGCATATTACATACTGTAAATAAAATATCAAATAGTACAGTAAATATTTATTACACACTCTATGTAATTTATCAAAAACTACACCATATATATGTATATAATTTACATAAAATATCAAATGTACACCAAATATATATTAAATTCTGTACATAAAATATCAAAATGCACAGTAAATCTATTTCATATATTGTACATATAATATTAACTGAAAGTACACCAAATACATTTTATATACTGTAAATAAAATATCCATAATCACAGTAAATATATATTACATACTGTACATAAAATATCAAAAAGTACACCAAATATGTGTTATATATACTGTAAATAAACAATCAAAAAATACACTAATTATATTTAATATACTGTACATAAAATATCAAAAATTACACGAAATGTATACTATATACCGTAAAAAAAATCTAAAATTACAGTAAATATATATTACACACTCTATGTAAAATATCAAAAACTATGCCAAATATACATTACATAATTTACATAAAATATCAAAAGTACACCAAATACATATTATATACTGTACATAAAATATCAAAGTGTACAGTATATATATTTCATATATTGTACATATATTAACTAAAAGTACACCAAATACATTTTATATACTGTAAATAAAATATCCAATAGTACAGTAAATATATATTACATACTGTACATAAAATATAAAAGTACAACTAATATGTGTTATATATACTGTAAATAAACTGTCAAAAACTACAGTAATTATATTTAATATACTGTACATAAAATGTCAAAAATTACACCAAATGTATATTATATACTGTTAATAAAATATGAAATAGTACAGTAAATATTTATTACACACTCTATGTAAAATATCAAAAAGTACACCAAATATATGTTATATAATTTACATAAAATATCAAAAGTACACCAAATATATATTATATACCGTACATAAAATATCTAAATGCACAGTAAATCTATTTCGTATATTGTACATATAATATAAACTGAAAGTACACCAAATACATTTTATATACTGTAAATAAAATATCCAAAAGCACAGTAAATAGATATTACATACTGTACATGAAATATCAAGAAGTACACCAAATATGTGTTATATATACTGTAAATAAACTATAAAAAACGACAGTAATTATATTTAATATACTGTACATAAAATATCAAAAATTACACTAAATGCATATTTTATACTGTAAATAAAATATCAAATAGTACAGTAAATATTTATTACACACTCTATGTAAAATATCAAAAACTACACCAAATATATGTTATACAATTTACATAAAATATCAAAAGCACACAATATATATATTATATACTGTACATAAAATATCAAAAATTACACGAAATGTATACTATATACTGTAAAAAATATCTAAAATTACAGTAAATATATATTACACACTCTATGTAAAATATCAAAAACTACGACAAATATATATTGTATAATTTACGCAAAATATCAAAAGTATACCAAATATATAGTATATACTGTACATAAAATATCAAAAGGTACAGTATATATATTGCAAATATTGTACATATAATATTAACTAAAAGTACACCAAATGCATTTTATATACTGTAAATAAAATATCCAAAAGTACAGTAAATATATCTTACATACTGTACATAAAATATCAAAAAGTACACCAAATACGTGTTATATATACTGTTAATAAACTATAAAAAAAACAGTAATTATATTTAATATACTGTACATAAAATATCAAAAATTACACAAAATGCATATTATATACTGTAAATAAAATATCAAATAGTAGAGTAAATATTTATTACACACTCTATGTAAAATATCAAAAACTACACCAAATATATGTTATGTAATTTACATAAAATATCAAAAGTACACCAAATATATATTATATACTGTACATAATATATCAAAATGCACAGTAAATCTATTTCATATAGTGTACATATAATATTAACTGAAAGTACACCAAATACATTTTATATACTGTAAATAAAATATCCAAAAGCACAGTAAATATATACTACATAATGTACATAAAATATTAAAAAGTACACCAAATATGTGTTATATATACTGTAAATAAGCAATCAAAAAAACAGTAATTATATTTAATATACTGTACATAAAATATCAAAAATTACATGAAATGTATACTATGTACTGTTAAAAAAAATTTAAATTACATTAAATATATATTACACATTCTATTTAAAATATCAAAAACTACACCAAAAATATATTTTATAATTTACATAAACTATGAAAAGCACACTTAATATATTTTATATACTGTACATAAAATATGAAAATGTACAGTAAATATATTTCATATATTGTACATATATTAAATAAAGTACACCAAATATATTGTATATACTGTAAATAAAATATCCAAAACTACAGTAAATATATATTACATAATGTACATAAAATATCAAAAAGTGCACCAAATATGTGTTATATATACTCTAAATAAGCTATCAAAAACTACAGTAATTTTATTTAATATACTGTACATAAAATCCATACTGTACATAAAATATCAAAAAGTACACCAAATATGTGTTATATATACTGTAAAAAAACTATAAAATCTACAGAAATTATATTTAATATACTGTACATAAAATATCAAAAATTACACTAAATGCATATTATATACTGTAAATAAAATATCAAACAGTACAGTAAATATTTATTACACACTCTATGTAAAATATCAAAAACTACACCAAATATGTGTTATATATACAGTAAATAATCAAAAATTACAGTAATTATATTTAATATACTGTACATAAAATATCAAAAATTACACAAAATGCATATTATATACTGTAAATAAAATATCAAATAGTACAGTAAATAATTATTACACACTCTATGGAAAATATCAAAAACTACACCAAATATTTGTTATATAACTTACATAAAATATCAAAAGTACACCAAATATATATTATATAGTGTACATGAAATATCAAAAAGTACAGTAAATATATTTCATATATTGTGCATATAATATTAACTGAAAGTACACCAAATACATTTTATATACTGTTAATTAAATATCCAAATTTCAGTAAATATATATTAATACTGTATCTAAATTATCAAAAAGTACACCAAATATGCGTTATATATACTGTAAATAAACTATCAAAAACTACAGTAATTATATTTAATATACTGTACATAAAATATCAAAAATTACACCAAATGTATATTATATACTGTAAATAAAATATTAAAAATTACAATAAATATATATTACACACTCTATGTAAAATATCAAAAACTACACCAATTATATATTATAAAATTTACATAAAATATCAAATCTACAACAAATATATATTACATACTGTACATAAATTATCAAAAAGTACAGTAAACATATTTCATATATTGGACATATAATATAAACTAAAAGTACAAAAAATACATTTTATATACTGTAAATAAAATATCCAAAGGTAAAGTAAATCTATATTACATACTGTACATAAAATATCAAATAGTACAACAAATATGTGTTGTATATACTGTATATAAACTATCAAATACTACAGCAATTATATTTAACATACTGTATATAAAATATCAAAAATTACACCAAATATATATTTTATACACTAAATATAATATCAAAAAGTACAGTAAATATTTATTACACACTCTGTTTAAAATATCAAAAATTACACACAATATATATTATATAATTTACATAAAATTTCAAAAGTACAGCAAATATATATTATATACTGTACATAATATATCAGAAAGTTCTGTAAATATATTTCATATAGTGTACATATAATATTAACTAAAATACACCAAATACATTTTATATACTGTAAACTAAATATTCAAACGTTCAGTAAATATATATTACATACTGTACATAAAATATGAAAAGTACACCAAATATGTGTTATATATACTGTAAATAAACTACCAAACACTACAGTAATCATATTTAATATACTGTACATAAAATATCAAAAATTACACCAAATGTATATTATATACTGTAAATAAAATATCAAAAATTACAGTAAATATATATTACAAACTCTATGTAAATTATCAAAAACTACACCAAATATATATTATAAAATTTACATAAAATATCAAAAGTACAACAAATATATATTATATATTCTACATAAAATAACAAAATTTACAGTAAATATATTTCGTATATTGTACAGAGAATATTAACTAAAAGTACACCAAATACATTTTATGTACTGTAAATAAAATACCCAAAAGTACAGTAAATATATATTACATACTGTACATAAAATATCAAAAAGTACACCAAATATGTGTTATATATACTGTAAATAAGCTATCAAAAACTACAGTAGTTATATTTAATATACTGTACATAAAATATCAAAAATTACACTAAATGCATATTATATACTGTAAATAAAATATCAAATAGTACAGTAAATATTTATTAAACACTCTATGTAAAATATCAAAAACTACACCAAACATATGTTATATAATTTACATAAAATATCAAAAGTCCACCAAATATATATTATATACTGTACATAAAATATCAAAATGCACAGTAAATCTATTTCATATATTGTACATATAATATTAACTGAAAGTACACCGAATACATTTTATATACTGCAAATAAAATATCGAAAAGCACAGTAAATATATACTACATACTGTACATAAAATATCAAATAGTACAACAAATCTGTGTTATAAGTACTGTAAATAAACAATCAAAAAATACAGTAATTATGTTTAATATACTGTAAATAAAATATCAAAAACTACACAAAATGTATACTATATACCGTAAAAAAATATCTAAAATTACAGTAAATATATATTACACATTCTATGTAAAATATCAGAAACTACGCCAAATATATATTATATAATTTATATAAAATATCAAAAGTACACCAAATAGATATTATATACTGTACACAACGTATCAAAAAGTACAGTAAATATATTTCATATATTGTACATATAATATTAACTAAAAGTACACCAAATACATTTTATATACTCTAAATAAAATATCCAATAGTACAGTAAATATATATTACATACTGTACATAAAATATCAAAAAGTACACCAAATATGTGTTATATATACTGTAAATAAATTATAAAAACTACAGTAATTATATTTAATATAGTGTACATAAAATATGAAAAATTACACTAAATGCATATTATATACTGTAAATAAAATATCAAATAGTACATTAAATATTTCTTACACACTCTATGTAAAATATCAAAAACTACACCAAATATATGTTATATAATTTACATAAAATATCAAAAGTACAGCAAATATATATTATATACTGTACCTAAAATATCAAAAATTACACCAAATGCATATTATATACGGTAAATAACAAATCAAAAAGGATAGCAATTATATATTACACACTCCATGTAAAATATCAAAAACTACACCAAATAGATAATATATAATTTACATAAAATATCAAAAGTACACCAAATATATATTATATACTCTACATAAAATATCAAAAAGTACAGTAAATATATTTCATATATTGCACATATAATATTAACTAAAAGTTCACCAAATACATTTTATATACTGTAAATAAAATATCAAAAATACAGTAAATATATATTACATACTGTACAAAAAATATCAAAAAGTACACCAAATATGTGTTATATATAGTAAATAAAATATCAAAAACTACATTAATTATATTTAATAAACTGTACATAAAATATCAAAAATTACACCAAATGTATAGTATATACTGTAAATAACATATCAAAAAGTACAGTAAAGATATATTACACATTCTCAGTAAAATATAAAAAACTACACCAAATATATATTATATACATTACATAAAATATCAAAAGTACAGGAAACTTATATTATACACTGTACATAAAATATCAAAATTACAGTAAATATATTCCATATATTGTACATATAATATTAACTAAAAGTACACCAAATACATTTCATATACTGTAAATAAAATATGAAAAACTACAGTAAATATGTATTACATACTGTACATGAAATATCAAAAGAACACCAAATATGTGTTATATATATTTTAAGTAAACTATCAAAAACTACCGTAATGATATTTAATATACTGTACATAAATTAGCAAAAATTACTCCAAATGTACATATTATAGTGTAAATAAAATATCAAATAGTACAGTAAATATATATTACACACCCTATGTAAAATATCAAAAACTACACCAAATATATATTATATAATTTACATAAAATATCAAAAGGACACGAAATATATCTTATATATTCTACATAAAATATCAAAAATTACAGTAAATATATTTCATATATTGTACATAGATTATTAACTAAAAGTACACCAAGTACCTTTTATATAGTGTAAATAAAATATCAAAAAGTACAGTAAAAATATATTACACACCATAAGTAAAATATCACAATCTACACCAAATATATATTACATAATTTACATTAAATATCAAAAGGACACCAAATATACCTTATATACTGTACATAAAATACCAAAATGTACAGTAAATATATTTCATATATTGTACATATATTATTAACTAAAAGTACACCAAATACATTTCATATATTGTAAAGAATATATGAAAAACTACAGTAAATATATATTACATACTGTACATGAAATATCAAAAGGACACCAAATATGTGTCCTTTATACTGTAAATACTCTATCAAAAACTACCATAATGATATTTAATATACTGTACATAAATTATCAAAAATTACTCCAAATGTACATTATATACTGTAAATAAAATATCAGAAAGTACAGTAAATATATATTACACACCCTATGTAAAATATCAAAAACTACACCAAATATATATTATATAATTTACATAAAATATCAAAAGGACACCAAATATACCTTATATACTGTACATAAAATATCAAAACGTACAGTAAATATATTTCAAATATTGTACATATAATATTAACTAAAAGTACACCAAATACATTTTATATACTGTAAATAAAATATCAAAAATTACAGTAAATATATATTACATACTGTACATAAAATATCAAAAAGTACACCAAATATGTGTTATATATACTGTAAATAAACTATTAAAAACTACAGTAATTATATTTAATATACTGTACATAAAATATCAAAAATTACACCAAATGTATATTATTTACTGTAAATAAAATATCAAAATGTACAGTAAATTTATATTACACACCGTATGTAAAATATAATAATCTACACCAAATATATATTATATAATTCACATAAAATATCAAAAGGACACCAAATATATCTTATATACTGTACATAAAATATCAAAAAGTACAGTAAATATATTTCATATATTTTACATATAATTTTGACTAAAAGTACACCAAATACATTATATATCGTGTAAATAAAATTTCAAAATTACAGTAAATATGTATTACATACTGTACATAAAATATCAAAAAGTACACCAAATATGTGTTATATATACTGTAAATAAACTATAAAAACTACAGTAATTATATTTAATATACTGTATATAAAATATCAAAAATTACACCAAATGTATATTATATACTGTAAAGAAAATATCAAAAAGGACAGTAAATACATATTACACTCTCTGTAAAATATCAAAAACTACAAATATATATTATATAATTTACATAAAATATCAAAAGGACAAAAAATATATCTTATATACTATACATAAAATATCAAATATTTCAGTAAATATATTTCTTATATTGTACATATAATATTAACTAAAAGTACACCAAATACATTTTATATACTGTAAATAAAATATCGAAAAGTACAGTAAATATATATTACATACTGTATATAAAATATCAAAAAGTACACCTACTATGTGTTATATATACTATAAATAAACGATCAAAAACTGCAGTAATTATATTTAATATACTGTACATAAAATGTGAAAAATTACACCAAAGTTATATTATTTTCTGTAAATAAAATATCAAAAGTACAGTAAATATATCTTACACACCATATGTAAAATATCACAATCTACACCAAATATATATTATATAATTTACATAAAATATCAAAAGGACACCAAATATATCTTACATACTTTACATAAAATATCAAAATGCACAGTAAATCTATTTCATATATTGTACATATAATATTACCTGAAAGTACACCAAATACAATTTATATACTGTAAATAAAATATCCAACAGCACAGTAAATATGTATTACATACTGTACACAAAATATCAAAAAGTACACCAAATATGTGTTATATATACTGTAAATAAAAAATCAAAATACACAGTAATTATATTTAATATACGGTACATAAAATATCAAAAATTACACGAAATGTATACTATGTACTGTAAAAAAAAATCTAAAATTACAGTAAATATATATTAAACACTCTATGTAAAATATCAAAAACTACGCCAAATATATATTATATAATTTACATAAAATATCAAAAGTACACCAAATAGATATTATATACTGTACATAAAATATCAAAATGCACAGTAAATCTATTTCATATATTGTACATATAATATTAACTGAAAGTACACCAAATACATTTTATATACTCTACATAAAATATCAAAAAGTACACCAAATATGTGTTAAATATACTGTAAATAAAGTATAAAAACTACAGTAATTTTATTTAATATAGTGTACATAAAATATGAAAAATTACACTAAATGCATATTATATACTGTAAATAAAATATCAAATAGTACAGTAAATATTTATTACACACTCTATGTAAAATATCAAAAATTACACCAAATATATGTTATATACTTTACATAAAATATCAAAAGTACAGGAGATATATATTATACACTGTACATAAAATATCAAAATTACAGTAAATATATATTACATACTGTACATAAAATATCAAAAAGTACACCAAATATGTGTTATATATACTGTAAATAAACTATCAAAAACTGCAGTAATTATATTTAATATACTGTACATAAAATATCAAAAATTACACCAAAGGTATATTATTTACAGTAAATAAAATACAAAATGTGCAGTAAACATATATTACACACCCTATGTAAAATATTACAAACTACACCAAATATATATTATATAATTTACATAAAATACCAAAAGGACACCAAATATACATTATATACTGTACACAAATTATAAAAATATACAGTAAATATATTTCGTATATTGTAAATAAAATATTAACTAAAAGTACACCAAATAAATTTTATATACTGTAAATAAAATATCAAACAGTACAGTAAATATATATTACATACTGTACATAAAATATCACAAAGTACACCAAATATGTGTTATATATACTGTAAATAAACTATCAAAAACTACAGTAATTACATTTAGTATACTGTACATAAAATATCAAAAATTACACCAAATGTATATTATATACTCTAAATAAAATATCAAACAGTACAGTAAATATATATTACACACCCTATGTAAAATATCACAAACTACACCAAATATATATTATATAATTTACATAAAATATCAAAAGGAAACCAAATATATCTTATATACTGTACATAAAACATCAAAAAGTACAGTAAATATATTTCATATATTGTACATATAATATTAACTAAAAGTACACCAAATACATTTTATGTAGGGTAAATAAAATATCAAAAATTACAGTAAATATATATTACATACTGTACGTAAAATATCAAAAAGTACACCAAATATGTGTTATATATACTGTAAATAAACTATAAAAAACTACAGTAATTATATTTAATATACTGTACATAAAATATCAAAAATTACACCAAATATATATTATTTACAGTAAATAAAATATCAAAAAGTACAGTAAATATATATTACACACCATAAGTAAAATATCACAATCTACACCAAATATATATTATATAATTTACATAAAATATCAAAAGGACATCAAATATATCTTATATATTCTACATAAAATATCAAAATGTACAGTAAATATATTTCATAAAATGTACATATAATATTAACTAAAAGTACACCAAATACATTTTATATACTGAAAATAAAATATCAAAAATACAGTAAATATATATTATATACAGTACATAAAATATTAAAAAAGGACACCAAATGTGTGTTATATATACTGTAAATAAACTATCAAAAACTACAGTAATTATATTTAATATACTGTACATAAAATGTCAAAAATTACTCCAAATGTACATTATATAGTTTAAATAATATATCCAAAATACAGTAAATATATATTACACACCCTATGTAAAATATCAAATATTACACCAAATATACATTATATAATTTACAAAAAATATCGGAAGGACACCAAATATATCCTATATACTGTACGTAATATATCAAAAACTACAGTAAATATATTTCATATATTGTACATATAATATTAACTAAAAGTACACCAAATACATTTTATATACTGTAAATGAAATATCAAAAAGTACAGTAAATATATATTACATACTGTACATAAAATATCAAAAAGTACACCAAATATGTGTTTTATATACTGTAAATAAACTATAAAAAACTACAGTAATTATATTTAATATACCGTACATAAAATATCAAAAATTACACCAAATGTATATTATATACAGTAAATAAAATATCAAAAAGTACAGTAAATATGTATTACACTCTATGTAAAATATCAAAAACTAAAAATATATATTATATAATTTACATAAAATATCAAAAGGACAGCAAATATATCTTATATACTGTACATAAAATATCAAAAACTATAGTAAATATATTTCATATATTGTACAAAAATATTAACTAAAAGTACACCAAATACATTTTATATACTGTAAATAAAATATCAAAAAGTACAGTAAATATATATTACATACACTACATAAAATATAAAAAAGTACACCAAATATGTGTTATATATACTGTAAATAAACTATCAAAAACTACAGTAATTATATATAATATACTGTATATAAAATATCAAAAATTACACCAAATGTATATTATATACTGTAAATAAAATATCAAAAATGACAGTAAATATATACTACACAGCCTATGTAAAATATGAAATACTACACCAAATATATATTATATAATTTACATAAAATATCAAAAGAACACCAAAGATATCTTATATACTTTACATAAAATATCAAAAAGTACAGTAAATATATTTCACATATTGTACATATAATATTAACTAAAAGTACACGAAATACAATTTATATACTGTAAATAAAATATCCAAATTACAGTATATATATTACATACTGTACATAAAATATCAAAAAGTACACCAAATATGTGTTATGTATACTGTAAATAAACTATCAAAAACTACAGTAATTATATTTAATATAGTGTACATAAAATATAAAAATTACACCAAAGGTATAATATACTGTAAATAAAATATCAAAAAGTACAGTAAATATGTATTACACACCCTATGTAAAATATCAAAACCTACACCAAATATATATTATATAATTTGCATAAAATATCAAAAGTACACCAAATATATCTTATATACTGTACATAAAATATCTAAATGTACAGTAAATATATTTCATATATTGTACATATAATATTAACTAAAAGTTCACCGAATACATTCTATATACTGTAAATAAAATACCAAAAATTACAGTAAATATATATTACATACTGTACATAAAACATCAAAAAGTACACCAAATATGTGTTATATATACTCTAAATAAACTATCGAAAACTACAGTAATTATATTTAATATACTGTACATAAAATATCAAAAATTACACCAAATGTACGTTATTAACTGTAAATAAAATATCAAAAAGTACACTAAATATATCATACACACCATATGTAAAATATCACAATCTACACCAAATTTATATTATATAATTTACATAAAATATCAAAAGGACACCAATTATATCTTATATACTATACATAAAATATCAAAAAGTACAGTAAATATATTTCATATATTGTACATATAATATTAACCAAAAGTACACCAAATACATTTTATATACTGTAAAAAAAAATCAAAAATTTCAGTGAATATATATTACATACTGTACATAAAATATCAAAAAGTACACCAAATACGTGTTATATATACTGTAAATAAACTATCAAAAACTACAGTAATTATATTTAATATACTGTACATAAAATATCTAAAATTACACCAAATGTATATTATTGACTGTAAATAAAATATCAAAAACTACAGTAAATATATATTACACACCATATGTAAAATATCACAATCTACACCAAATATATATTATATAATTTACATAAAATATCAAAAGGACACCAAATATATATTATATACTGTACATAAAATATCAAAAATACAGTAAATATATTTCATATATTGTACATATAATATTAACTAAAACTACACCAAATACATTTTATATAGTGTAAATAAAATATCAAAAAGTACAGTAAATATGTATTATATACTGTACATAAAATATCAAATAGCTCACCAAATATGTGTTATATATACTCTAAATAAACTATAAAATCTACAGTAATTATATTTAATATACTGTACATAAAATATCAAAAATTAAACCTAATGTATATTATGTACTGTAAATATCATATGAAAAAGGACAGTAAATATATACTACGCACCCTATGTAAAATATCACAAACTACACAAAATATATATTATATAATTTACATAAAATATCAAAAGTACACCAAATATATACTATATACTCTACGTAAAATATCAAAATGTACAGAAAACATATTTCATATATTGTACATATAGTATTAACTGAAAGTACACGAAATACATTTTATATACTGTAAATAAAATATCAAAAAGTACTGTAAATATATATTACATACAGTACATAAAATATAAAAAAGTACACCAAATGTGTGTTATATATACTGTAAATAAACTATCAAAAACTACAGTAATTATATTTAATATACTGTATATAAAATATCAAAAATTACACCAAATGCATGTTATATACTGTATATAAAATATCAAAAAGGACAGTAAATATATACTGCACACCCTATGTAAAATATCAAAAACTACACCAAATATATATTATATAATTTACATAAAATATCAAAAGGACACCAAGTATATCTTATATACTGTACATAAAATATCAAAATGTACAGTAAATATATTTCCTATATTGTGCATATAATATTAACTAAAAGTACACCAAATACATTTTATGTACTGTAAATAGAATATCATAATGTACAGTAAATATATAATACATACTGTACATAAAATATCAAAAAGTACACCAAATATGTGTTATATATACTGTAAATAAACTATGACAAACTACAGTAAGTATATTTAATATACTGTACATAAAATATCAAAAATTACACCAAATGCATATTATTTACTGTAAATAAAATATCAAAAATTACAGTAAATATATTTTACACACCCTATGTAAAATATCACAAACTACACCAAATATATATTACATAATTTACATATAATATCAAAAGGACACCAAATATATCTTATATGCTGTACATAAAATATCAAAATATACAGTAAATATATTTCATATATTGTACATATAATATTAATTAAAGTACACCAAATAAATTTTATATAGTGTAAATAAAATATCAAAAATTACAGTAAATAAAAGTACAACAAATATGTGTTATATATACTGTAAATAAACTATCAAAAACTACAGTAATTATATTTAATATACTGTACATAAAATACCAAAAATTACACCAAATGTATATTATTTACTGTAAATAAAATATCAAAAAGTACAGTAAATATGTATTACACACCATATGTAAAATATCACAGCCTACACCAAATATATATTATATAATTTACATAAAATATCAAAAGGACACCAAATATATCTTATATATTGTACATAAAATATCAAAATGTACAGTAAATATATTTCATATATTGTAAATATAATATTAACTAAAATTACACCAAATACATTTTATATAGTGTAAATAAAATATCAAATCTACGGTGAATATATATTACATACTGTACATAAAATATCAAAAAGTACACCCAATATGTGTTATATATACTGTAAATAAACTATCAAAAACTACACTAATTATATTTAATATACTGTACATAAAATATCAACAATAACACCAAATGTATATTATTTACTTTAAATAAAATACCAAACTTACAGTAAATATATATGACACACCCTATGTAAAATATCACAAACTACACCAAATATATATTATATAATTTACATAAAATATCAAAAGGACACCAAATATACCTTATATACTGTACATAAAATATCAAAATGTACAGTAAATATATTTCATATATTGTACATATAATATTAACTAAAAGAACACGAAATACATTTTATATACTGTAAACAAAATATCAAATATTACAGTAAATATATTACATACTGTACATAAAATATCAAAAAGTACAACAAATATATGTTATATATAATGTAAATAAACTATCAAAGAATACAGTAATTATATTTAATATACTGTATATAAAATATCAAAAATTACAGCAAGTATATATTTTTTACTGTAAATAAAATATCAAAAAGCACAGTAAATATATATTACACACCGTATGTAAAATATCACAATCTACACCAAATATATATTATATAATTTACATAAAATATCAAAAGGACACCAAGTATATCTTACATACTGTACATAAAGTATCAAAAAGTACAGTAAATATATTTCATATATTGTACATATAATAATAACTAAAAGTACGCCAAATACATTTTATATAGTGTAAATAAAATTTTAAAAATTACAGTAAATATATATTACACACCCTATGTAAAATATCACAATCTACACCAAATATAAATTATAAAATTTATATAAAATATCAAAAGGACACCAAATATATCTTATATACTGTACATAAAATATCATAAGTACAGTAAATATATTTCATATATTGTACATATAATATTAACTAAAAGTACACCAAATAAATTTTATGGAGTGTAAATAAAATATCAAAAATTACAGTGAATATATATGACATACTATACATAAAATATCAAAAAGTGCACCAAATATGTGTTATATATACTCTAAATAAACTATCAAAATCTACAGTAATTATACTTAATATACTGTACATAAAATATCAAAAATTACACCAAATGTATATTATTTACTGTAAATAAAATACCAAAATTACAGTAAATATATATTACACACCCTATGCTAAATATCACAAACTACACCAAATATATATTATATAATTTACATAAAATATCAGAAGTACACCAAATATATCTTATATACTGTACATAAAATATCAAAATGTACAGTATACATATTTCATATATTGTACATATAATATTAACTAAAAGTACACCAAATACATTTTATATACTGTAAATAAACTATCAAAAACTACAGTAATTTTATTTAATATACTGTATATAAAATATCAAAAATTACACCAAATGTATATTATATACTGTAAATAAAATATCAAAAAGGACAGTAAATATATACTACACACCCTATGTAAAATATAAAAAAACTGCACCAAATATATATTATATAATTTACATAAAATATCAAAAGGACACCAAATATATCTTATATACTGTACATAAAATATCAAAATGTATAGGAAATATATTTCATATATTGTACATATAGTATTAACTAAAAGTACACCAAATACATTTTATATACGGTAAATGAAATATCAAAAGTTACATTAAATATATATTACATACTGTACATAAAATATCAAATGTACCCCAAATATGTGTTATATATAGTAAATAAAATATGAAAAACTACAGTAATTATATTTAATATACTGTACATAAAATATCAAAAATTACACCATATGTATATTATATACTGTAAATAAAATATCAAAATTACATTAAATATATATTACACACCCTATGTAAAATATCACAAACTACACCAAATATATATTTTATAATTTACATAAAATATCAAAAGGACAGTAAATATATCTTATATACTGTACATAAAATATCAAAAATTACAGTAAATGTATTTCATATAATGAACATATAATATTAACTAAAAGTACACCGAATACATTTTATATACTGTAAATAAAATATCAAAAACTACAGTAAATATATATTACATACTGTACATAAAATATCAAAAAGTACCCCAAATATGTGTTATATATTCTGTAAATAAACTATGAAAATCTACAGTAATTATATTTAATACACTGTATATAAAATATCAAAAATTACACCAAATGTATATTATATACTGTAAATAAAATATCAAAAAATACAGTAAATATATATTACACACCCTATGTAAAATATCACAATCAACACCAAATATATATTATATAATTTACATAAAATATCAAAAGTACACCAAATATATCTTATATACTGTACATAAAATATCAAAAGCTACAGTAAATGTATTTCATATATTGAACATATAATATTAACAAAAAGTATACCGAATACATTTTATATACTCTAAATAAAATATCAAAAAGTACAGTAGATATATATTACATACTGTACGTAGAATATCAAAAAGTACACCAAATATGTGTTATATTTGCTGTAAATAATCTATCAAATTCTACAATAATTATATTTAATATACTGTACATAAAATATCAAAAATTACACCAAACGTATATTATATACTGTAAATAAAATATCAAAAAGACCGTAAATATATACTACACACACTATGTAATACATCAAAAACTACACCAAATATATATTATATAATTTACATAAAATATCAAAACGACACCAAATATATGTTATATACTGTACATAAATATCAAAAAGTAGAGTAAATATATTTCATACATTGTACATATAATATTGACTAAAAGTATGCCAAATACATGTTATATACCATAAATAAAATATCAAAAAGTACTGTAAATACATATTACATACTGGACATAAAATATCAAAAATTACACCAAATATGTGTTATATATACTGTACATAAACTATCAAAAACTACTGTAATTATATTTAATATACTGTACATAAAATATCAAAAATTACACCAAATGAATATTATATACTGTAAATAAAATATCAAATAGTACAGTAAATATATATCAGACACCCTATGTAAAATATCGATAACTACACCAAATATATATTATATAACTTACATAAAATATCAAAAGGACACCAAATATATCTTATATACTGTACATAAAATATCAAAAATTACAGTAAATATATTTCATATATTGTACATATAATATTAACTAAAAGTACACAAAATACATTTTATATACTGTAAATAAAATATCAAATAGTACAGTAAATATGTATTACATAGTGTACATAAAATATCAAAAAGTACACCAAATATGTTTTATATATACTGTAAATAAACTATAAAATCTACAGTAATTATATTTCATATACTGTACAAAAAATATCAAAAATTACACCTAATGTATATTATATACTGTAAATAAAATATCAAAAAGGACACCAAATGTATATTATATACTGTAAATAAAATATTAAAAAGGACAGTAAATATATATTACACCCTATGTAAAATATCAAAAACTACACCAAATATATATTATATAACTTACATAAAATATCAAAAGGACACCAAATATATCTTATATACTGTACATAAAATATCAAAAAGTACACCAAATATGTGGTATATATACTGTAAATATACTATGAAAAACTACAGTACTTATATTTAATATACTGTACATAAAATATCAAAAGTTACACCAAATGTATAATATGTACTGTAAATCAAATATCAAAAACGACAGTAAATATATACTGCACTCCCTATGTAAAATATCAAAAACTACACCAAATATATATTATGTAATTTACATGAAATATCAAAAGGACAGCAAATATATATTATATACTGTACATAAAATATCAAAAATACAGAAAATGTATTTCATATATTGTGCATATAATATTAACTAAAAGTACACCAAATACATTTTTTGTACTGTAAATAAAATATCAAAAAGTACAGTAAATATATATTACGTACTGTATATAAAATATCAAAAAGTACACCAAATATGAGTTATATATTCTGTAACCAAACTATCAAAAACTACAATAATTATATTTAATGCACTGTACATAAAATATAAATAATTACACCAAATGTATATTTTATACTGTAATTCAAATATCAAAAAGGACTGTAAATATATATGACACACCGTATGTAAAATTTCAAAACTACACCAAATATATATTATATAATTTACATTAAATATCAAAAGGACACCAAATATATCTTATATACTGTACATAAAATATCAAAAAGTACAGTAAATATATTTCATATATTGTACATATAATATTAACTAAAAGTACAACAAATACATTTTATGCACAGTAAATAAAATATCAAAACTACAGTAAATATGTATTACATACTGTACATGAAATATCAAAAAGTACACCAAATATGTGTTATATATACTGTAAATAAACTATAAAATCTACAGTAATTATATTTCATATACTGTACATAAAATATCAAAAATTACACCAGTTGTATATTATATACTGTAAAAAAAAATCAAAAAGGACAGTAAATATATATTACACACTCTATGTAAAATATCAAAAACTACACCAAATATATATTATATAATTTACATAAAATATCAAAAGGACACAAAATATATCTTATATACTGTACATAAAATATCAAAATATACAGTAAATATATTTCATGTATTGTGCATATAATATTAACTAAAAGTACACCAAATACATTTTATATACTGTAGATAAAATATCAAAATACAGTAAATATATAGTACATACTGTACATAAAATATCAAAAAGTACACCAAATATGTGTTATATATACTGTAAATAAACTCTCAAAAACTACAGTAATTATGTTCAATATACTGTACATAAAATATCAAAATTTACCCCAAATGTACATTATATGGTGTAAATAAAATATCCAAAATACAGTAAATATATATTACACACCCTATGTGAAATATCCAAATTTACACCAAATATATATTATATAATTTACAAAAAATATCGGAAGGACACCAAATATATCTTATATACTGTACGTAAAATATCAAAAACTACAGTAAATATATTTCATATATTGTACATATAATATTAACTAAAAGTACAGCAAATACATTTTATATACTGTAAATAAAATATCAAAAATTACAGTAAATGTATATTACATACTGTACATAAAATATCAAAAAGTACACCAAATATGTCTTGTATATACTGTAATTATCAAAAACTACAGTAATTATATTCAATGTACTGTATATAAATTATCAAAAATTACACCAAATGTAAATTATATACTGTAAATAAAATATCAAATAGGACAGTAAATATATACTACACACCCTATGTAAAATATCAAAAACTACACCAAATATATATTATATAATTTACATAAATATCAAAAGGACACCAAATATATCTAATATACTGTACATAAAATATCAAAAATTACAGTATATATATTTCATATATTGTACATATATTATTAACTAAAAGTACACCAAATACGTTTGATATACTGTAAATAAAATATGAAAAATTAGAGTAAATATATATTACATAATGTACATAAAATATCAAAAAGTACACCAAATATGTGTTATATATACTCTAAATATACTATCAAAACTACAGTAATTATATTTAATATGCTGTACATAAAATATCAAAAATTACACCAAATGTATATTATATACTGTAAATAAAATATCAAAAAGTACAGTAAATATATATCACACACCCTATGTAAAATATCAAAAACTACACCAAATATATTATATAATTTACATAAAATAACAAAAGGACACCAAATATGTCTTATATACTGTACATAAAATATCAAATAGTACAGTAAATATATTTCATATATTGTACATATAATATTAACTAAAAGTACACCAAATACATTTTATATACTGTAAAAAAATTATCAAAAATTGCAGTAAATATATATTACATACTGTACATAAAATATCAAAAAGTACACCAAATATGTGTTATATATACTGTAAATATCAAAAACTACTGTAATTATATTCAATGTACTGTATATAAAATATCAAAAATTACACCAAATATAAATTATATACTGTAAATAAAATATCCAAAATACAGTAAATATATATTACACACCCTATGTAAAATATCCAAATTTACACCAAATATATATTATATAATTTACAAAAAATATCGGAAGGACACCAAATATATCTTATATACTGTACGTAAAATATCAAAAATTACAGTAAATATATTTCATATATTGTACATATAATATTAACTAAAATTACACCAAATACATTTTATATACTGTAAATAAAATATCAAAAATTATAGTAAATGTATGTTACATACTGTACATAAAATATCAAAAAGTACACCAAATATGTGTTATATATACTGCAATTATCAAAAACTACAGTAATTATATTCAATGTACTGTATATAAATTATCAAAAATTATACCAAATGTAAATTATATACTGTAAATAAAATATCGAATAAGGCAGTAAATATATACTACACACCCTATGTAAAATATCAAAAACTACACCAAATATATATTATATAATTTACATAAAATATCAAAAGGACACCAAATATATCTTATATACTGTACATAAAATATTAAAAATACAGTATATTTATTTCATATATTGTATATATACTATTAACTAAAAGTACACCAAATACATTTTATATACGGTAAATAAAATATCAAAAAGTACAGTAAATATATATTACATACTGTACATAAAATATCAAAAAGTACAGTAAATATATTTTATATATTGTACATATAATATTAACTAAAAGTACACCAAATACATTTTATATACTGTAAATAAAATATCAAAAATTGCAGTAAATATATATTACATACTGTACATAAAATATCAAAAAGTACACCAAATATGTGTTATATGTACTGTAAATAAACTATCAAACCTACAGTAATTATATTTAATATACTGAACATAAAATATCAAAAATTACACCAAATGTATGTTATATACGGTAAATAAGATATCAAAAAGTACAGTAAATATATATTACACACACTATGTAAAATATCACAAACTACAGCAAATATATATTATATAATTTACATAAAATATCAAAAGGACACCAAATATATCTTATATACTGTACATAAAATATCAAAAAGTACAGTAAATATATTTCATATATTGTACATATAATATTAACTAAAAGTACACCAAATACATTTTATATACTGTAAATAAAATATCAAAAATTACAGTAAATATATATTACATACTGTACATAAAATATCAAAAAGTACACCAAATATGTGTTATATATACTGTAAACTATCAAAAACTACAGTAATTATATTCAATGAACGGTGTATAAATTATCAAAAATTACACCAAATGTAAATTATATACTGTAAATAAAATATCAAATAGGACAGTAAATATATACTACACACCCTATGTAAAATATAAAATACTACACCAAATATATATTATACAATTTACATAAAATATAAAAAGGACAGCAAATATATCTTATATACTGTACATAAAATATCAAAATGTACAGGAAATATATTTCATATATTGTACATATAATAATAACTAAAAGTACACCAAATACATTTTATATACTGTAAATAAAATATCAAAAAGTACAGTAAATATATATTACACACCGTACATAAAATATCAAAAAGTACCCCAAATATGTGTTATGTATACTGTAGATAAACTATGAAAAACTACACTAATTATATTTAATATACTGTACATAAAATATCAAAAATTACACCAAATGTATATTATATACTGTCAATAAAATATCAAAAACTACAGTAAATATATATTACACACCATATGTAAAATATCACAATCTACACCAAATATATATTATGTAATTTACATAAAATATCAAAAGTACACCAAATATATCTTATATACTGTACATAAAATATCAAAAAATACACAAAATATATTCCATATATTGTATATATAATATTAACTAAAAGTACACCAAATACATTTTCTATACTGTAAATGAAATATCTAAAAGTACAGTAAATATGTATTACATACTGTACATAAAATATCAAAAAGTACACCAAATACGTGTTTTATATACTGTAAATAAACTATAAAAAACTACAGTAATTATATTTAATATACTGTACATAAAATATCAAAAATTACACCAAATGTAAATTATATACTGTAAATAAAATATCAAAAACACAGTAAATATATATTACACACCCTATGTAAAATATCACAAACTACACCATGTATATATTTTATAATTTACATAAAATATCAAAAGGACACTAAATATGTCTTACATACTGTACATAAAATATCAAAAACTACAGTAAATGTATTTCATATATTGAACATATAATATTAACAAAAAGTACACTGAATACATTTTATATACTGTAAATAAAATATGAAAAATTACAGTAAATATATATTACATACTGTACATAAAATATCAAAAAGTACACCAAATATGTGTTATATATGCTGTAAATAATCTATCAAATACTACAATAATTATATTTAATATACTGTACATAAAATATCAAAAATTACACCAAACGTATATTATATACTGTAAATAAAATATCAAAAAGCACAGTAAATATATACTACACACACTATGTAAAATATCAAAAACTACACCAGATATATATTATATAATTTACATAAAATACCAAACCGACACCAAATATATGTTATATACTGTACATAAATATCAAAAAGTACAGTAAATATATTTCATACATTGTACATATAATATTGACTAAAAGTATGCCAAATACATGTTATATACTGTAAACAAAATATCAAAAAGTACAGTAAATATATATTACATACTGGACATAAAATATCAAAAAGTACACCAAATATGTGTTATATATACTGTACATAAACTATCAAAAACTACTGTAATTATATTTAATATACTGTACATAAAATATCAAAAATTACACCAAATGAATATTATATACTGTTAATAAAATATCAAAAAGTACAGTAAATATATATCAGACACCCTATGTAAAATATCAATAACTACACCAAATATATATTATATAATTTACATAAAATATCAAAAGGACACCAAATATGTCTTATATACTGTACATAAAATATCAAAATGTACAGGAAATATATTTCATATATTGTACATATAATATTAACTAAAAGTACATCAAATACATTTTATATACTGTAAATAAAGTATCAAAAAGTACCGTAAATATATATTACATACTGTACATAAAATATCAAAAAGTACCCCAAATATGTGTTATATATACTGTAAATAAACTATGAAAAACTACAGTAATTATATTTGATATACTGTACATAAAATATCAAAAATTACACCAAATGTATATTATATACTGTAAATAAAATATCAAAAAGGACAGTAAATATATACTACACACCCTATGTAAAATATCAAAAACTACTCGAAATATATATTATATAATTTACATAAAATATCAAAAGTACACCAAATATATATTATATACTGCACATAAAATATCCAAAAGTACAGTAAATATATTTCATATATTGTACATTTAATATTAACTAACAGTACACCAAATACATTTTATATACTGTAAATAAAATATCAAATAGTACAGTAAATATATATTACACACTCTATGTAAAATATCAAAAACTACACCAACTTTATATTATATAATTTACATAAAATTTCAAATGTACACCAAATATATATTATATACTGTACATAAAATATCAGAAAGTTCTGTAAATATATTTCATATAGTGTACATATAATATTAACTAAAAGTACACCAAATACATTTTATACACTGTAAATTAAATAACCAAATTTTGAGTAAATATATATTACATACTGTACATAAAATATCAAATAGTACACCAAATATGTGTTATGTATACTGTAAATAAACTATCAAAAACTACAGTAATTATATTTATTATACTGTACATAAAATATCAAAAATTACAGTAAATATATATTACACACCTTATGTAAATTATCACAAACTTCACCAAATTTATATTATATAATTTACATAAAATATCAAAAGGGCACCAAATATACCTTATATACTGCACATAACATATCAAAATGTACAGTGTATATATTTCATATATTGTATATATAATATTAACTAAAAGTACACCAAATACATTTTATATATTTTAAATAAAATATCACAAATTACAGTAAATATATATTACATAATGTACATAAAATATCAAAAAGTACAACAAATATGTGTTATATACACTGTAAATAAACCATCAAATCTACAGTAATTATATTTAATATACTGAACATAAATATCAACAATTACACCAAATGTATACTATATACTCTAAATAAAATATGAAAAAGACAGTATATATTACGAACCCTATGTAAAATAGCAAAAACTACACCAAACATATCTTATATAATTTACATAAAATATCAAAAGTACACCAAATATATATTATATACTGTACATAAAATATCAAAAATTACACGAAATGTATACTATATACTGTAAAAATAAATGTAAAATTAGAGTAAATATATATTACACACTGTATGTAAAATATCAAATACTACACCAAATATATAGTATATAATTTACCTAAAATATCAAATGTACACCAAATATATATTATATACTGTACATAAAATATCACAAAGTGAAGTAAATATGTTTCATATATTGTATATATAATATTAAATAAAGTACACCAAATATATTTTATATACTGTAAATAAAATACCAAAATGTACAGTAAATATATATTACATACTGTACATAAAATGTCAGAAAGTACACCAAATATGTGTTATATATACTGTAAATTAACTATCAAAAACTACAGTAATTATATTTAATATACTGTACATAAAATATCAAAAATTACACCAAATGTAGTGTATATACTGTAAATAACATATCCAAAAGTACAGTAAAGATATATTACGCATTCTCTGTAAAATATAAAAAACTACACCAAATATATATTATGTACTTTACATAAAATTTCAAAAGTACACCAATTATATATTATGCACTGTACATAAAATATCAAAATTACAGTAAATATATTCCATATATTGTACATATAATATTAACTAAAAGTACACCAAATACATTTCATATACGGTAAATAAAATATGAAAAACTACAGTAAATATATATTACATACTGTACATGAAATATCAAAAGGACACCAAATATGTGTCCTTTATACTGTAAATAAACTATCAAAAACTACCGTAATGATATTTAATATACTGTACATAAATTATCAGAAATTACTCCAAATGTACATTATATACTGTAAATAAAATATCAAAATGTACAGTAAATATATATAACACACCCTATGTAAAATATCAAAAACTACACCAAATATATATTATATAATTTACATAAAATATCAAAAGGACACCAAATATATCTTATATACTGTACATAAAATATCAAAAAGTACAGTAAATATATTTCATATATTGTACATATAATATTAACTAAAAGTACACCAAATACATTTTATATAGTGTAAATAAAAGATCAAATATTACAGTAAATTTATATTACACACCGTACATAAAATATCAAAAAGTACACCAAATATGTGTTATATATACTGTAAATAAACTATAAAAAACTACAGTAATTATATTTAATATACTGTACATAAAATATCAAAAATTACACCAAAGGTATATTATTTACTGTAACTAAAATATCAAAAATTACAGTAAATATATCTTACACACCATATGTAAAATATCACAATCTACACCGAATATATATTATATAATTTACATAAAATATCAAAAGGACACCAAATATATCTTATATACTGTACATAAAATATCAAAAAGTACAGTAAATATATTTCATATATTGTACATATAATATTAACTAAAAGTACACCAAATACATTTTATACAGTGTAAATAAAATATCAAATATTACAGTAAATTAATATTACACACCGTACATAAAATATCAAAAAGTACACCAAATATGTGTTATATATATTGAAAATAAACTATAAAAAACTACAGTAATTATATTTAATATACTGTACATAAAATATCAAAAATTACACCAAATGTATAATATTTACTGTAAATAAAATATCAAAAATTACAGTAAACATATATTACACACCATATGTAAAATATCACAATCTACACAAAATATATGTTATATAATTTACATAAAATATCAAAAGGACACCAAATATATCTTATATACTGTACATAAAATATCAAAGAGTACAGTAATTATATTTCATATATTGTACATATAATATTAACTAAAAGTACACCAAATACATTTTATATAGTGTAAATAAAATATCAAAATGTACAGTAAATATATATTATACACCCTTAATGAACTATCACAATCTACACCAAATACATATTATATAATTTACATAAAATAACAAAAGGACACCAAATATATCGTATATACTGTACATAAAATATCAAAAAATACAGTAAACATATTTCAGATATTGTACATATTATATTAACTAAAAGTACACCAAATACATTTTATATAGTGTAAATAAAATATCAAAAATTACAGTGAATATATATAACATACTGTACATAAACTTTCAAAAAGGACACCAAATATGAGTTATATATACTGTAAATAAAATATCAAAAACTACAGTAATTATATTTAATATAATGTACATAAAATATCAAAAATTACAACAAATGTATATTATTTACTGTAAATAAAATACCAAAAAGTACAGTAAACATATATTACACACCTATGTAACATATCACAAACTACACCAAATATATATTATATAATTTACATAAAATACCAAAAGGACACCAAATATACCTTATATACTGTACATAGAATATCAAAATGTACAGTAAATATATTTCATATATTGTACTTATAATATTAACTAAAAGTACAGCAAATACATTTTATATAGTGTAAATAAAATATCAAAAATTACTGTGAATATATATTACATAGTGTACATAAAATATGAAAAAGTAAAACAAATATGTGTTATATATACTGTAAATAAACTATCAAAAACTACAGTAATTATATTTAATATACTGTACATAAAATATCAAAAATTACACCAAATGTATATTATTTACTGTAAATAAAATCCCAAAATGTACAGTAAATACATTTTACACACCCTATGTAAAATATCACAAACTACAACAAATATATATTATATAATTTACATAAAATATCACAGGAACACAAAATATACATTGTATACTGTACATAAAATATCAAAATATAAAGTAAATATATTTCATATTTTGTACATATAATATTAACTAAAAGTACACCAAATACATTTTATATACTGTAAATAAAATATCCAAAAGCACAGTAAATATGTATTACATATTGTACATAAAATACCAAAAACGACACCAAATACCTGTTATATATACTGTAAATAAACAATCAAAAAATACAGTAATTATATTAAATATACTGTACATAAAATATCAAAAATTACACCAAATGTATAATATATACTGTAAAAAAATATCTAAAATTACATTAAATATATATTACACACTCTATGTAAAATATCAAAAACTACGCCAAATATATACTATATAATTTACATAAAATAGCAAAAGTACACCAAATAGGTATTATATACTGTATATAAAATATCAAAATTACAGTAAATATATTCCATATATTGTACATATAATATTAACTAAAAGTATACCAAATATATTTTATATAGTGTAAATAAAATATCAAAAATTACAGTAAATATATATTACATACTGTACATAAAATATTAAAAAGTCCACCAAATATGTGTCATATATACTGTAAATAAGCTATGAAAAACTAAAGTAACTATATTTAATACACTGCACATAAAATATCAAAAATTACACCAAATGTATATTATTTACTCTAAATAAAATATCAAAAATTACAGTAAATATATATTACACACCCTATGTAAATTATCACAAACTACACCAAATTTATATTATATAATTTACATAAAATATCAAAAGGGCACCAAATATACCTTATATACAGCACATAATATATCAAAAAGTAAAGTAAATATATTTCTTATATTGTACATATAATATTAACAAAAAGTACGCCAAGTACACTTTATATAGTGTAAATAAAATATCAAAAATTACAGTAAATATATATTACATACTGTACATAAAATATCAAAAAGTACACCAAATATGTGTTATATATACTGTAAATAAACTATCAAAAACTACAGTAATTATATTTAATATGCTGTACATAAAATATCAAAAATTACACCAAAGGTATATTATTTACTGTAAATAAAATATCAAAAAGTTGAGTAAATATATCTTACAGCCCGTATGTAAAATGTCACAATCTACAACAAATATATATTATATAATTTACATAAAATATCAAAAGGACACCAAATATATCTTATATACTGTACATAAAATATCAAAAAGTACAGTATATATTTCATATATTGTACATATAATATTAACTAAAAGTACAACAAATACATTTTATATAGTGTAAATAAAATATCAAAAATTACAGTGTATATATATTACATACTGTACATAAAATTACAAAAAGTACACCAAATATGTGTTATATATACTGTAAATAAACTATCAAAAACTACAGTAATTATATTTAATATACTGTACATAAAATATCAAAAATTACACCAAATGTATGTTATTTACTGTAAATAAAATATCAAAATACAGTAAATATATATTACACACCATATGTAATATATCACAATCTACACCAAATATATATTGTATAATTTACATAAAATATCAAAACGACACCAAATATATCTTATATACTGTACATAAAATATCAAAAAGTACAGTAAATATATTACATATATTGTAGATATAATATTATCTAAAAGTACACCGAATACATTTTATATACGGTAAATAAAGCATCAAAAATTACAGTGAATTTGTATTACATACTGTACATAAAATATCAAAAAGTACACCAAATATGTGTTATATATACTGTAAATAAAATATCAAAAAGGACAGTAAATATATATTACACTCTATGTAAAATATCAAAAACTCCACCAAATATATATTAAATAATTTACATAAAATAAAAAAAGTACACCAAATATATATTATATTCTGTACATAAAATAACAAAAAGTTCAGTAAATATATTTCATATATTGTACATATAATATTAACTTAAAGTACACCAAATACATTTTATATACATTAAAAAAATATCAAAAAGTAGAGTAAATATATATTACACACTGTACTTAAAATATCAAAATTACTCCAAATATGTGTTATATATACTGTAAATACACTATCAAAAACTACTGTAATTATATTTATTATACTGTATATAAAATATCAAAAATTACACCAAATGTATATTATATACGGTAAATAACATATCAAAAATGATAGTAAATATATATTACACACTGCATGTAAAATATCAAAAACTACACCAAGTAGATATTATATAATTTACATAAAATATCAAAAGTACACCAAATATATGTTATATACTCTACATAAAATATCAAAAAGCAGAGTAAATATATTTCATATATTGCACATATATTATTAACTAAAACTACACCAAATACATTTTATATACTGTTAATAAAATATCAAATAGTACAGTAAATATATATTACATACTGTACATAAAATATCAAAAAGTACACCAAATATGTGTTATATATGGTAAAAAAATATCAAAAACTACAGTAATTATATTTAATATACTGTATATAAAATATCAAAAATTACTCCAAATGTACGTTATATATTGTAAATAAAATATCAAAAACTACAGTAAATATATATTACACACTCTATGTAAAATATCAAAAACTACACCAAATATAAATTATATAATTTACATAAAATATAAAAAGTACACCAAATATATATTATATACTGTACATAAAATATCACAAAGTACAGTAAATATGTTTCATATATTGTACATATAATATTAACTAAAAGTACACCAAATACATTTTATATACTATAATTAAAATATCAAAATGTACAGTAAATATATTTTACATACTGTACATAAAATATCAGAAAGTACACCAAATATGTGTTATATATACTGTAAATAAACTATCAAAAACTACAGTAATTATATTTAATATATTGTACATAAAATATCAAAAATTACACCAAATGTATAGTATATACTGTAAATAACATATCAAAAAGTACAGTAAAGATATATTACGCATTCTCTGTAAAATATAAAAAACTACACCAAATATATATTATATACTTTACATAAAATATCAAAAGTACACCAAATATATATTTTACACTGTACATAAAATATCAAAATTACAGTAAATATATTCCATATATTGTACATATAATATTAACTAAAAGTACACCAAATACATTTCCTATACTGTAAATAAAGTATGAAAAACTACAGTAAATATATATTACTTACTGTACATGAAATATCAAAAGGACACCAAATATGTGTTATATATAATGTAAATAAACTATCAAAAACTACAGTAATTATATTTAGTATACTGTAAATAAAATATCAAAAAGTACAATAAATATATTTTACAGACCCTACGTAAAATATCACAACCAGCAACCAAATATATATTTCATGATTTACATAAAATATCAAAAGGACACCAAATATATCTTATATAATCTACATAAAATATCAAAAAGTACAGTAAATATATTTCGTATATTGTACATTTAATATTAACTAAAAGTACACCAAATACATTTTATATAGTGTAAATAAAATACCAAAAAGTACAGTAAATATGTATTACATACTGTACATAAAATATCTAAAAGTACACCAAATATGTGTTATATATAGTTTAAATAAACTATAAAAAACTACAGTAATTATATTTAATATACTGTACATAAAATATCAAAAATTACACGAAATGTATATTATATACTGTAAATAAAATATCAAAAAGGACAGTAAATATATATTACACACCCTGTGTAAAATATCACAAACTACACCAAATTTATATTATATAATTTACATAAACTATCAAAAGGACACCAAATATACCTTATATACTGTACATAACATATCAAAATGTACAGTAAATATATTTCATATATTGTACATATAATATTAACTAAAAGTACACCAAATACATTTTATATAGTGTAAATAAAATACCAAAAAGTACAGTAAATATGTATTACATACTGTACATAAAATATCAAAAACTACACCAAATATATGTTATATAATTTACATAAAATATCAAAAGTACACCAAATATATATTATATACTGTACATAAAATATCAAAATGCACAGTAAATCTATTTCATATATTGTACATATAATATTACCTGAAAGTACACAAATACATTTTATACACTGTAAATACAATATCCAAAAGCACAGTAAAAATATATTACATACTGTAATTAAAATATCAAAAAGTACACCAAATATGTGTTATATATACTGTAAATAAAGAATCAAAAAATACAGTAATTATATTTTATATAATGTGCATAAAATATCAAAAATTACACGAAATGTATACTGTATACTGTAAAAAAAATCTAAAATTACAGTAAATATATATTACACATTCTATGTAAAATATCAAAAACTATGCCAAATATATATTATATAATTTACATAAAATATGACAAGTACACAAAATAGATATTATATACTGTACATAAAATATCAAAATACAGTAAATATATTTCATATATTGTACATATAATATTAACTAAAAGTACACCAAATACATGTTATATACTGTAAATAAAGTATCCAATAGTACAGTAAATATATATTACATACAGTACATAAAATATCAAAAAGTACACCAAATATGTGTTATGTATACTTTAAATAAACTATCAAAAACTACAGTAATTATATTTAATATACTGTACATAAAATGTCAAAAATTACACCAAATGTATATTATATACTGTAAATAAACTATCAAAAAGTACAGTAAATATATATTACACACTCTAAGTAAAATATCAAAAACTACACCAAATATATATTATGTAATTTACATAAAATATCAAAAGTACACCAAATATATATTATCCACTATACATAAAATATCAAAAAGTATAGTAAATATATTTCATATATTGTAAATATAATATTAACTGAAAGTACACCATATACATTTTATATTCTGTTAATTAAATTTCCAAATTTCAGTAAATATATATTACATACTGTACATTAAATATCAAAAAGTACACCTAATATGTGTTATATATAGTGTAAATAAACTATCAGAATCTACAGTAATTATATTTAACATACTGTACATAAAATATCAAAAATTAAACCAAATGTATAATATATACTGTAAATAAAATAACAAAAAGTACAATAAATATATATTACACACTCTATGTAAAATATCAAAAACTACACCACATATATATTATAAAATTTACATAAAATATCAAATGTACAACAAATATATATTATATACTGTACATAAAGTATCAAAATGTACAGTAAATATATTTCATATATTGTACATATAATATTAACTAAAAGTCCAACAAATACATTTTATATACTGTAAATAAACTATCCAAAGGAACAGTAAATAAATATTACATACTGTACATAAAATATCAAATAGTACACCAAATATGTGTTGTATATACTGTAAATAAACTATAAAAAACTACACTAATTATATTTAACATACTGTACATAAAATATCAAAAATTACACGAAATATATAGTATATACACTACATAAAATATCAAAAAGTGCACTAAATATTTATTACACACTCTATGTAAAACATCAATAACTACACCAAATATATATTACATAATTTACATAAAATATCAAGACGACACCAAACATATATTATATACTGTACATAAAATAACAAAATGCACAGTCAATATATTTCATATATGGTACATATAATATGAACTGAGTACACCAAATACATTTTATATACTGTAAATAAAATATCCAAAAGTACAGTAAATATATATTACCTACAGTACATAAAATATCAAATAGTACACCAAATATGTGTTATATAAATGGTAAATAAACTATCAAAAACTACAGTAATTATATTAAATATGCTGAACATAAAATATCAAAAATTACACCAAATGTATATTATATACTGTAAATAAAATATCAAAAATTACTGTAAATATATATTATACACTCTATGTAAAATACCAAAAACTACACCAAATATATTTTATATAAATTATATAAAATCTCAAAGGTACACCAAATATTATATACTGTACATGAAATATCAAAGAGTAGAGTAAATATATTTCATATATTGTACATATAAAATTAACTGAAAGTACACCAAATACATTTTATATACTTTTAATTAAATATCCAAATTTCAGTAAATATATATTACATACTGTACATAAAATATCAAAAAGTACACCAAATATGTGTTATATATACTGTAAATAAACTATCAAATACTACAGTAATTATATTTAATATACTGTACATAAAATGTCAAAAATTACTCCAAATGTACATTATATAGTGTAAATAATATATCCATAATACAGTAAATATATATTACACACCCTATGTAAAATATAAAAAATTACACCAAATATATATTATATAATTTACATAAAATAACAAAAGGACACCAAATATGTCTTATATACTGTACATAAAATATCAAATAGTACAGTAAATATATTTCATATATTGTACATATAATATTAACTAAAAGTACACCAAATATATTTTATATACTGTAAAAAAATTATCAAAAATTAAAGTAAATATATATTACATACTGTACATAAAATATCAAAAAGTACACCAAATATGTGTTATATATACTGTAAATATCAAAAACTACTGTAATTATATTCAATGTACTGTATATAAAATATCAAATATTACACCAAATGTAAATTATATACTGTAAATAAAATATCCAAAATACAGTAAATATATATTACACACCCTATGTAAAATATCCAAATTTACACCAAATATATATTATATAATTTACAAAAAATATCGGAAGGACACCAAATATATCTTATATACTGTACGTAAAATATCAAAAATTACAGTAAATATATTTCGTATATTGTACATATAATATTAACTAAAAGTACACCAAATACATTTTATATACTGTAAATAAAATATCAAAAATTACAGTAAATGTATGTTACATACTGTACATAAAATATCAAAAAGTACACCAAATATGTGTTATATATACTGCAATTATCAAAAACTACAGTAATTATATTAAATGTACTGTATATAAATTATCAAAAATTACACCAAATGTAAATTATATACGGTAAATAAAATATCGAATAAGGCAGTAAATATATACTACACACCCTATGTAAAATATCAAAAACTACACCAAATATATATTATATAATTTACATAAAATATCAAAAGGACACCAAATATATCTTATATACTGTACATAAAATATCAAAAAGTACAGTATATTTATTTCATATATTGTACATATACTATTAACTAAAAGTACACCAAATACATTTTATATACGGTAAATAAAATATCAAAAAGTACAGTAAATATATATTACATACTGTACATAAAATATCAAAAAGTACAGTAAATATATTTTATATATTGTACATATAATATTAACTAAAATTACACCAAATACATTTTATATACTGTAAATAAAATATCAAAAATTGCAGTAAATATATATTACATACTTTACATAAAATATCAAAAAGTACACCAAATATGTGTTATATGTACTGTAAATAAACTATCAAAACTACAGTAATTATATTTAATATCCTGAACATAAAATATCAAAAATTACACCAAATGTATGTTATATACGGTAAATAAGATATCAAAAAGTACAGTAAATATATATTACACACACTATGTAAAATATCACAAACTACAGCAAATATATATTTTATAATTTACATAAAATATCAAAAGGACACCAAATATATCTTATATACTGTACATAAAATATAAAAAAGTACAGTAAATATATTTCATATATTGTACATATAATATTAACTAAAAGTACACCAAATACATTTTATATACTGTAAATAAAATATCAAAAATTACAGTAAATATATATTACATACTGTACATAAAATATCAAAAAGTACACCAAATATGTGTTATATATACTGTAAACTATCAAAAACTACAGTAATTATATTCAATGAACGGTGTATAAATTATCAAAAATTACACCAAATGTAAATTATATACTGTAAATAAAATATCAAATAGGACAGTAAATATATACTACACACCCTATGTAAAATATAAAATACTACACCAAATATATATTATACAATTTACATAAAATATAAAAAGGACAGCAAATATATCTTATATACTGTACATAAAATATCAAAATGTACAGGAAATATATTTTATATATTGTACATATAATAATGACTAAAAGTACACCAAATACATTTTATATACTGTAAATAAAATATCAAAAAGTACAGTAAATATATATTACACACCGTACATAAAATATCAAAAAGTACCCCAAATATGTGTTATGTATACTGTAGATAAACTATGAAAAACTACACTAATTATATTTAATATACTGTACATAAAATATCAAAAATTACACCAAATGTATATTATATACTGTCAATAAAATATCAAAAACTACAGTAAATATATATTACACACCATATGTAAAATATCACAATCTACACCAAATATATATTATGTAATTTACATAAAATATCAAAAGTACACCAAATATATCTTATATACTGTACATAAAATATCAAAAAATACACAAAAATATATTCCATATATTGTATATATAATATTAACTAAAAGTACACCAAATACATTTTCTATACTGTAAATGAAATATCTAAAAGTACAGTAAATATGTATTACATACTGTACATAAAATATCAAAAAGTACACCAAATACGTGTTTTATATACTGTAAATAAACTATAAAAAACTACAGTAATTATATTTAATATACTGTACATAAAATATCCAAAATTACACCAAATGTAAAGTATATACTGTAAATAAAATATCTAAAAGCACAGTAAATATATACTACACACACTATGTGAAATATCAAAAACTACACCAGATATATATTATATAATTTACATAAAATAACAAAACGACACCAAATATATGTTATATACTGTACATAAATATCAAAAAGTACAGTAAATATATTTCATACATTGTACATATAATATTGACTAAAAGTATGCCAAATGCATGTTATATACTGTAAACAAAATATCAAAAAGTACAGTAAATATATATTACATACTGGACATTAAATATCAAAAAGTACACCAAATATGTGTTATATATACTGTACATAAACTATCAAAAACTACTGTAATTAAATTTAATATACTGTACATAAAATATCAAAAATTACACCAAATGAATATTATATACTGTTAATAAAATATCAAAAAGTACAGTAAATATATATCAGACACCCTATGTAAAATATCAATAACTACACCAAGTATATATTATATAATTTACATAAAATATCAAAAGGACACCAAATATGTCTTATATACTGTACATAAAATATCAAAATGTACAGGAAATATATTTCATATATTGTACATATAATATTAACTAAAAGTACATCAAATACATTTTATATACTGTAAATAAAATATCAAAAAGTACAGTAAATATATATTACATACTGTACATAAAATATCAAAAAGTACCCCAAATATGTGTTATATATACTGTAAATAAACTATGAAAAACTACAGTAATTATATTTGATATACTGTACATAAAATATCAAAAATTACACCAAATGTATATTATATACTTTAAATAAAATATCAAAAAGGACAGTAAATATATACTACACACCCTATGTAAAATATCAAAAACTACTCGAAATATATATTATATAATTTACATAAAATATCAAAAGTACACCAAATATATATTATATACTGTACATAAAATATCAAAAAGTACAGTAAATATATTTCATATATTGTACATATAATATCAACTATAAGTACACCAAATACATTTTATATACGGTAAATAAAATATGAAAAAGTACAGTAATTATATATTACATACTGTACATAAAATATCAAAAAGTAACCCAAATTTGTGTTATATATAGTAAATAAACTATGAAAAACTACAGTAATTATATTTAATATACTGTACATAAAATATCAAAAATTACACCAAATGTATATTATATACTGTAAATAAAATATCAAAATGTACAGTAAATATATATTACACACCATATGTAAAATATCACAATCTACCCCAAATATATATTATATAATTTACATAAAATATCTAAAGGACACTAAATATATATTACATACTGCACATAAAATACTAAAAGTACAGTAAATATATTTCATATATTGTACATTTAATATTAACTAACAGTACACCAAATACATTTTATATTCTGTAAATAAAATATCAAATAGTACAGTAAATATATATTACACACAGTTCATAAAATATAAAAAAGTAAACCAAATATGTGTTATATATACTGTAAATAAACTATCAAAAACTACAGTAATTTTATTTAATATACTGTATATAAAATATCAAAAATTACACCAAATGTATATTATATAGTGTAAATAAATACCAAAAAGGACAGTAAATATATACTACACACCCTATGTAAAATATAAAATACTACACCAAATATATATTATACAATTTACATAAAATATAAAAAGGACAGCAAATATATCTTATATACTGTACATAAAATATGAAAATATACAGGAAATATTTTTCATATATTGCACATATAATAATAACTAAAAGAACACCAAATACATTTTATATACTGTAAATAAAATATCAAAATGTACAGTATATATATATTACACACTGTACATAAAATATCAAAAAGTACCCCAAATATGTGTTATATATACTGTAAATAAACTATGAAAAACTACACTAATTATATTTAATATACAGTACATAAAATATCAAAAATTACACCAAATGTATATTATATACTGTGAATAAAATATCAAAAACTACAGTAAATATATATTATACACCATATGTAAAATATCACAATCTACACCAAATATATATTATGTAATTTACATAAACTATCAAAAGTACACCAAATATATCTTATATACTGTACATAATATATCAAAAAATACACAAAATATATTTCATATATTGTGCATATAATATTAACTAAAAGTACACCAAATACATTTTTTATACTGTAAATAAAATATCAAATAATACAGTAAATATATATTACATACTGAACATAAAATATCAAAAAGTAAACCAAATATGTGTTATCTATACTGTAAATAAACTATCAAAAACTACAGTACTTATATTTAATATACTGTACATAAAATATCAAAAATTACACCAAATGTATAATATATACTGTAAATAACATATCAAAAAGGACAGTAAATATATACTACACACACTATGTAAAATATCAAAAACTACACCAAATATATATTATATAATTTACATAAAATATCAAAACGAAACCAAATATATGTTATATACTGTACATAAATATCAAAAAGTACAGTAAATATATTTCATACCTTGTACATATAATATTAACTAAAAGTACGCCAAATACATTTTATATACTGTAAATAAAATATCAAAAAGTACAGTAAAGATATATTACATACTGTACATAAAATATCAATAAGTACACCAAATATGTGTTATATATACTATAAATAAAGTATCAAAAACTGCAGTAATTACATTTAATATACTCTATATAAAATATCAAAAATTACACCAAATGTATATCATATACACTAAATAAAATATGAAAAAGGACTGTAAAACTATATTACGCACACTATGTAAAATATCAAAACTAAACCAAATATATATCATATAATTTACATAAAATATCAAAAGGACACCAAATATACCTTATATACTGCACATAAAATATCAAAATGTACAGTAAATATATTTCAAATATTGTACATATAATATTAACTAAAAGTACACCAAATACATTTTATATAGTGTAAATAAAATATCAAAAATTACCGTAAATACATATTACATACTGTACATAAAATATCAAAAAGTACACCAAATATGTGTTATATATACTATAAATAAACTATCAAAAACTACAGTAATTATATTTAATATACTGTTCATAAAATATCAAAAATTACACCAAATGTATATTATTTACCATAAATAAAATACCAAAAATTACAGTAAATATATATTACACACCGTATGTAAAATATCAAAAACTACACCAAATACATATTATATAATTTAGTTAAAATATCAAAAGGACACCAAATATACCTTATATACTGTACATAAAATATCAAAATGTACAGTAAATATATTTCGTATATTGTACATATAATATTAACTAAAAGAACACCAAATACATTTTATATACTGTAAATAAAATATCAAAAATTACAGTAAATATATATTACATACTGTACATAAAATATCAAAAAGTACACCAAATATATGTTATATATACTGTAAATAAACTATAAAATCTACAGTAATTATATTTAATATACTGTACATAAAATATCAAAAATTACACAAAATGTATATTATACACTGTAAATAAAATATCAAATAGGACAGTAAATATATATTACACTCTATATAAAATATCAAATCTACAAATATATATAATATAATTTACATAAAATATCAAAGTTACACAAAATCTATCTTATATACTTTACATAAAATATCAAGTACAGTATATATATTTCATATATTGTATATATAATATTAACTAAAAGTACACCAAATACATTTTATATACTGTAAATAATATATCAAAAATTACAGTAAATATATATTACATACTGTACATAAAATATCACAAAGTACACCAAATATGTGTTATATATACTGTAAATAAACTATCAAAAACTACAGTAATTACATTTAATATGCTGTACATAAAATATCAAAAATTACACCAAATGTATATTATATACTCTTAATAAAATATGAATAAGGACAGTAAATATATATTACGCACCCTATGTAAAATATCAAAAACTAAACAAAATATATATTATATAATTTACATAAAATATCAAAAGGACACCAAATATATATTATATACAGTACATAAAATATCAAAAAGTACAGTAAATATATTTCATATATTGTACATATAATATTAACTAAAAGTACACCAAATACATTTTATACACTGTAAATAAAATATCAAAATGTACAGTAAATATATATTACATACTGTACATAAAATATCAAAAAGTACACCAAATGTGTGTTATATATACTGTAAATAAACTATCAAAAACTACAGTAATTATATTTAATATACTGTACATAAAATATCAAATATTACACCAAATGTATATTATATACTGTAAATAAAATGTCAAAAAGGACAGTAAATATATATTACACTCTATGTAAAATATCAAAAACTAAAAATATATATTATATAATTTACATAAAATATCAAAAGGACACCAAATATATCTTATATACTATACATAAAATATCAATATGTACAGTAAATATATTTCATATATTGTACATATAATATGAACTAAAATTACACCAAATACATTTTATATACTGTAAATAAAATATCAAAAAGTACGGTAAATATATATTACATAGTTTACATAAAATATCAAAAAATACACCAAATATGTGTTATATATACTGTAAATAAACTATCAAAAACTACAGTAATTATATTGATTATTCTGTACATAAAATATCAAAAATTACACCAAATGTATGATATTTACTGTAAATAAAATATCAAAAAGTACAGTAATTATATATTACACACCATATGTAAAATATCACAATCTACACCAAATATATATTATATAATTTACATAAAATATCGAAAGGACACCAAATATATCTTATATAATGTACATAAAATATCAAAAATTACAGTAAATATATTTCATATATTGTACATGTAATATTAACTAAAATACACCAAATACATTTTATATAGTGTAAATAAAATATCAAAAATTACAGTAAATATATATTACATACTGTACATAAAATATCAAAAAGTACACCAAATATGTGTTATATATACTGTAAATAAACTATCAAAAACTACAGTAATTATATTTAATATACTGTACATAAAATATCAAAAATTACACCAAATGTATATTATTTACTTTAAATAAAATATCAAAAAGTACAGTAAATATATATTACACACCCTATGTAAAATATCACAAACTACACCAAATATATATTATATAAATTACATAAAATATCAAAAGGACACCAAATATACCTTATATACTGTACATAAAATATCAAAATATACAGTAAATATATTTCATATATTGTACATATAATATTAACTAAAACTACACCAAATACATTTTATAGACTGTAAATAAAATATCAAAAATTACAATAAATATATATTACATACTGTACATAAAATATCAAAAAGTCCACCAAATATGTGTTATATATACTGTAAATGAACTATCAAAAACTACAGTAATTATATTTAATATACTGTACATAAAATATCAAAAATTACACCAAATGTATATAATTTACTGTAAATAAAATATCAAAAAGTACAGTAAATATATATTACACACCATATGTAAAATATCACAATATACACCAAATATATATTATATAATTTACATAAAATATCAAAAGGACACCAAATATATCTTATAAACTGTACATAAAATATCAAAATACAGTAAATATATTTCAACTATTGTACATATAATATTAAGTAAAAGTACACCAAATACATTTTATATAGTGTAAATAAAATATCAAAAAGTACAGTAAATAGGTATTACATACTGTATATAAAATATCAAAAAGTACACCAAATATGTGTTATGTATACTGTAAATAACATATCTAAAACTACAGTAATTATATTCAATATACTGCACATAAAATATAAAAAATTACACCAAATGTATATTATATAATGTAAATAAAATTTCAAAAACTACAGTAAATATATTTTACACACACTATGTACAATAACACAAACTACACCAAATATATATTATATAATTTACATAAAATATCAAAAGGACACCAAATATATCTTATATACTGTACATAAAATATCAAAAAGTACAGTAAATATATTTCATATATTGTACATATAATATTAACTAAAAGTATACCAAATACATTGTATATACTGTAAATTAAATATCAAAAAGTACAGTAAATATATATTACATACTGTACATAAAATATCAAAAAGTACACCAAATATGTGTTATATATACTGTAAATAAACTATCAAAAGCTACAGTAATTATATTTAATATAATGTAAATAAAATATCAAAAATTGCACCAAATGTATATTATTTACTGTAAATAAAATATCAAAAAGTACAGTAAATATATATTACACACCCTATGTAAAATATCACAAACTGCACCAAATATATATTATATAATTTACATAAAATAACAAAAGGACACCAAATATACCTTATATACTGTACATAAAATATCAAAATATACAGTAAATATATTTCATATAATGTATATAGAATATTACCTAAATGTACACCAAATACATTTTTTATAGTGTAAATAAAATATCAAAAATTACAGTAAATATGTATTACATACTGTATATAAAATATCAAAAAGTACACCAAATATGTGTTATATATACTGTAAATAAAGTATAAAAAACTACAGTAATTGTATTTAATATACTGTACATAAAATATCAAAAATTACACCAAATGTATATTATATAATGTAAATAAAATATCAAAAAGGACAGTAAATATATATTACACTCTATGTAAAATATCAAAAACTACAAATATATATTATATAATTTCCTTAAAATATCAAAGGGACAAAAAGTATATCTTATATACTGTACATAAAATATCAAAAGTACAGTAAATCTATTTCATATATTGTACAAATAATATTAACTAAAAGTACACCAAATACATTTTATATACTGTAAATAAAATATCAAATAGTACAGTAAATATATATTAAATACTGTACATAAAATATCAAAAAGTACACCAAATATGTGTTATATATACTGTAAATAAACCATCAAAAACTACAGTAATTACATTTAATATACTGAACATAAAATATCAAAATTTACACCAAATGTATATTATATACTGTAAATAAAATATGAAAAAGGACAGTAAATATATATTACGCACCCTATGTAAAATATCAAAAACTACACCAAATATATATTATATAATTTACATAAAATATGAAAAGTACAACAAATATATATTATATACTGTACATAACCTATCAAAAATTGCAGTTAATACATTTCATATATTGTACATGTAATATTAACTAAAAGTACACCAAATATATTTTATGTACTGTAAATAAAATATCAAAAAGTACAGTAAATATATATTACATACAGTACATAATGTATCAAAAAGTACACCTAATATGTGTTATATATACTGTAAATAAACTATCAAAAGCTACAGTAATTATATTTAATATAATGTAAATAAAATATCAAAAATTACACCAAATGTATATTATTTACTGTAAATAAAATATCAAAAAGTACAGTAAATATATATCACACACCCTATGTAAAATATCACAAACTACACCAAATATATATTATATAATTTACATAAAATAACAAAAGGACACCAAATATACCTTATATACTGTACATAAAATATCAAAATGTACAGTAAATATATTTTATATATTGTATATATAATATTAACTAAATCTACACCAAATACATTTTTTATACTGTAAATAAAATATCAAAAATTACAGTAAATATATATTACATACTGTACATAAAATATCAAAAAGTACACCAAATGTATATTATATACTGTCAATTAAATATCAAAAAGGACAGTAAATATATACTACACACCCTATGTAAAATATCAAAAACTACACCAAATATATATTATATAATTTACATAAAATATCTAAAGGACACCAAATATATCTTTTATACTGTACATAAAATATTAAAAAGTACAGTAAATATATTTCATATATTGTGCATGTAATATTAACGAAAAGTACAACAAATACATTTTAAGTACTGTAAATAAATTATCAAAAATTACAGTAAATATATATTACATGCTGTACATACAATATCAAAAAGTACAAAAAATATGTGTTATATATACTGTAAATAAACTATCAAAAACTAAAATAATTATATTTAGTATACTGTACATGAAATCTAAAAAATTACACCAAAAGTATAATATACTGTAAATAAAATATCAAAAAGTACAGTAAATATATATTACACACCCTGTGTAAAATATCACAAACTACACCAAATATATATAATATAATTTACATAAAATATCAAAAGTACAACAAATATATATTATATACTCTACATAACCTATCAAAAGGTAGAGTTAATACATTTCATATATTGTACATATAATAATAACTAAAAGTACACCAAATACATTTTATATACTGTAAATAAAATATCAAAAAGTACAGTAAATATATATTACATACAGTACATAAAATATCAAAAAGTACACCAAATATGAGTTTTATATACTGTAAATAAACTATCAAAAGCTACAATAATTATATTTAATATAATGTAAATAAAATATCAAAAATTACACCAAATGTATATTATTTACTGTAAATAAAATATCAAAAAGTACAGTAAATATATATTACACACCCTATGTAAAATATCACAAACTACACCAAATATATATTATATAATTTACATAAAATAACAAAAGGACACCAAATATACCTTATGTACTGTACATAAAATATCAAAATGTACAGTAAATATATTTCATATATTGTATATATAATATTAACTATATCTACACCAAATACATTTTTTATACTGTAAATAAAATATCAAAAATTACAGTAAATATATATTACATACTGTACATAAAATATCAAAGGTACACCAAATGTATATTATATACTGTAAATAAAATATCAAAAAGGACAGTAAATATATACTACACACCCTATGTAAAATATCAAAAACTACACCAAATGTATATTATATAATTTACATAAAATATCTAAAGGACACCAAATATATCTTTTATACTGTACATAAAATATTAAAAAGTACAGTAAATATATTTCATATATTGTGCATGTAATATTAACTAAAAGTACAACAAATACATTTTATGTACTGTAAATAAAATATCAAAAATTACAGTAAATATATATTACATGCTGTACATAAAATATCAAAATGTAAACCAAATATGTGTTATATATACTGTAAATAAACTATCAAAAACTAAAATAATTATATTTAATATACTGTACATGAAATATAAAAAATTACACCAAAGGTATAATATTCTGTAAATAAAATATCAAAAAGTACAGTAAATATATATTACACACCCTGTGTAAAATATCACAAACTACACCAAATATATATAATATAACTTACATAAAATATCAAAAGTACAACAAATATATATTATATACTGTACATAACCTATCAAAAAGTACAGTTAATACAATTCATATATTGTACATATAATAATAACTAAAAGTACACCAAATACATTTTATATACTGTAAATAAAATATCAAAAAGTACAGTAAATATATATTACATACAGTACATAAAATATCAAAAGGTACACCAAATATGTGTTATATATACTTTAAATAAACTATCAAAAACTACAGTAATTATATTTAATATACTGTACATAAAATATCAAAAATTACACCAAATGTACGTTATTTACTGTAAATAAAATATCAAAAAGGACAGTAATTATATATTACACACCATATGTAAAATATCACAATCTACACCAAATATATTTTATATAATTTACATAAAATATCAAAAGGACACCAAACATATCTTATATACTGTACATAAAATATCAAAAAGTACAGTAAATATATTTCATATATTGTACATATAATATTAACTAAAAGTACACCAAATACATTGTATATACTGTAAATTAAATATCAAAAAGTACAGTAAATATATATTACATACTGTACATAAAATATCAAAAAGTACACCAAATATGTGTTATATATACTGTAAATAAACTATCAAAAGCTACAGTAATTATATTTACTATAATGTAAATAAAATATCAAAAATTAGACCAAATGTATATTATTTACTGTAAATAAAATATCAAAAAGTACAGTAAATATTTACTACACACCCTAAGTAAAATATCAAAAACTACACCAAATATATATTATTTAATTAACATAAAATATCAAAAGGACACCAAATATCTTACATACTGTTCATAAATTATCAAAAAGTACAGTAAATATATATTACATACTGTACATAAAATATCAAAAAGTACACCAAATATGTGTTATATATACTGTAAATAAACTATCAAAAACTACAGAACATATATTTAATATACTGTACATAAAATATCAAAAATTACACCAAATGTATATTATATACTGTAAATAAAATATCAAAAAGTACAGTAAATATTTACTACACACCCTAAGTAAAATATCAAAAACTACACCAAATATATATTATATAATTTACGTAAAATATCAGTAGGACACCAAATATATCTTATATACTGTATATAAAATATCAAAAAGTACAGTAAATACATTTCATATATTGTACATATAATATTAACTAAAAGTACAGCAAATACACTTTATATACTGTAAATAAAATATCAAAAGTACAGTAAATTTATATTACATACTGTACATAAAATATCGAAAAGTACACCAAATATGTCTCATATATACTGTAAATAAACTATCAAAAACTACAGTAATTATATTTAATATACTGTACATAAAATATCAAAAATTACACCAAATGTATATTATATACTGTAAATAAAACATCAAAAAGTACAGTTAATATATACTACACACCCTATGTAAAATATCAAAAACTACACCAAATATGTATTATATAATTTACATAAAATATCAAAAGGACACCAAATGTATCATATATACTGTACATAAAATATCAAAATGTACAGTGAATATATATTACACACCCTATGTAAAATATCAAAAACTACACCAAATATATATTATATAATTTACATAAAATATCAAAAGGACACCAAATGTATCTTATATACTGTACATAAAATATCAAAATTTCAGTAAATATGTTTCATATGTTGTACATATAATATTAACTCAAAGTACACCAAATACATTTTATATACTGTAAATAAAATATCAAAATGTTCAGTAAATATATATTACATACTGTACATAAAATATCAAAAAGTACACCAAATTTGTGTCATATATACTGTAAGTAAACTATCAAAAACTACAGTAATTATATATAATATACTGTAAATTAAATATCAAAAATGACACCAAATGTATATTATGTACTGTAAATAAAACATCAAAAAGGACAGTAAATATATATGACACAACCTATGTAAAATATCAAAAACTACACAAATATATATTATATAATTTACATAAAATATCAAAAGGACACCAAATATATCTTATATACTGTACATAAAATATCAAATATACAGTAAATATATTTCATATATTGTACATATAATATTAACTAAAAGTACACCAAATACATTTTATATACGGTAAATAAAATATCAAAAAGTACAGTAAATATATATTACATAATGTACATAAAATATCAAAAAGTACACCAAATATGTGTTATATATACTGTAAATAAACTATCAAACACTACAGTAATTATATTTAATATACTGTACATAAAATATCAAAAATTACACCAAATGTATATTATATACTGTAAATAAAATATCAATAATGACAGTAAATATATATGACACACCCTATGTAAAATATCAAAAACTACACCAAATATATAATATGTAATTTACATAAAATATCAAAAGGACACCAAATATATCTTACATACCGTACATAAAATATCAAAAAGTACAGTAAATATATTTCATATATTGTACATATAATATTAACTAAAAGTACACCGAATACATTTTATATACTGTAAATAAAATATCAAAATGTGCAGTAAATATATATTACATAATGTAAATAAAATATGAAAAAGTACACCAAATATATGTTATATATACTGTAAATAAACTATCAAATCTGCAGTAATTATATTTAATATACTGTACATAAAATATCAAAAACTACACCAAATGTATATTATATACTGTAAATAAAACATCAAAAAGTACAGTTAATATATACTACACAACCTATGTAAAATATCAAAAACTACACCAAATATGTATTATATAATTTACATAAAATATCAAAAGGACACCAAATGTATCATATATACTGTACATAAAATATCAAAAAGTACAGTGAATATATATTACACACCCTATGTAAAATATCAAAAACTACACCCAATATATATTATATAATTTACATAAAATATCAAAAGGACACCAAATGTATCTTATATACTGTACATAAAATATCAAAAAGTTCAGTAAATATGTTTCATATGTTGTACATATAATATTAACTCAAAGTACAACAAATACATTTTATATACTGTAAATAAAATATCAAATTGTTCAGTAAATATATATTACATACTGTACATAAAATATCAAAAAGTACACCAAATTTGTGTCATATATACTGTAAGTAAACTATCAAAAACTACAGTAATTATATATAATATACTGTAAATTAAATATCAAAAATGACACCAAATGTATATTATATAGTGTAAATAAAACATCAAAAAGGACAGTAAATATATATGACACAACCTATGTAAAATATCAAAAACTACACAAATATATATTATATAATTTACATAAAATATCAAAAGGACACCAAATATACCTTATATACTGTACATAAAATATCAAATATACAGTAAATATATTTCATATATTGTACATATAATATTAACTAAAAGTACACCAAATACATTTTATATACTGTAAATAAAATATCAAAAAGTACAGTAAATATATATTACATAATGTACATAAAATATCAAAAAGTACACCAAATATGTGTTATATATACTGTAAATAAACTATCAAACACTACAGTAATTATATTTAATATACTGTACATAAAATATCAAAAATTACACCAAATGTATATTATATACTGTAAATAAAATATCAATAATGACAGTAAATATATATGACACACCCTATGTAAAATATCAAAAACTACACCAAATATATAATATGTAATTTACATAAAATATCAAAAGGACACCAAATATATCTTACATACCGTACATAAAATATCAAAAAGTACAGTAAATATATTTCATATATTGTACCTATAATATTAACTAAAAGTACACCGAATACATTTTATATACTGTAAATAAAATATCAAAATGTGCAGTAAATATATATTACATAATGTAAATAAAATATGAAAAAGTACACCAAATATATGTTATATATACTGTAAATAAACTATCAAATCTGCAGTAATTATATTTAATATACTGTACATAAAATATCAAAAATTACACCAAATGTATATTATATACTGTAAATAAAATATCAAAATTACATTAAATATATATTACACACCCTATGTAAAATATCAAAAACTACACCAAATATATATTATACAATTTACATAAAATATCAAAATTCCACAAAATATATATTATATACTGTACATAAAATATCAAAAAGTACAGTAAATATGTTTCATATATTGTACATATAATATTAACAAAAATTACACCAAATACATTTAATATACTGTAAATAAAATTTCAAAGTTACAGTAAATATATATTACATACTGTACATAATATATCAAAAAGAACACCAAATATGTGTTATATATACTGTAAATAAACTATCAAAAACTACAGTAAATATATTTAATATACTGTACATAAAATATCAAAAATTACACCAAATGTATATTATATACTCTAAATAAAATATGAAAAAGGACAGTAAATATATATTACACTCTATGTAAATTATCAAAAACTACACAAAATATATATTATATAATTTACATAAAATATCAAAAGGACACCAAATATATCTTATATACTGTACATAAAATATCAAAAAGTACAGTAAATATATTTCATATATTGTACATATAATATTAACTAAAAGTACACCAAATATATTTTATATACTGTAAATAAAATATCAAAAGTACAATAAATATATACTACATACTGTACATAAAATATCAAAAAGTACACCAAATATGTGTTATATATACTGTAAATAAACTATCAAAATCTACAGTAATTATATTTAATATACTGTACATAAAATATCAGTAATGACTCCGAATGTATATTATATACTCTAAATAAAATATCAAATAGTACAGTAAATATATATTACACACCCTATGTAAAATATCAAAAACTACACCAAATATATATTATATAATTTACCTAAAACCTCAAAAGGACACCAAATATATCTTATATACTGTACATAAAATATCAAAAAGTACAGTAAATATATTTCATATATTGTATATATAATATTAACTAAAACTACACCAAATATATTTTATATACTGTAAATAAAATATCAAAAACTACAGTAAATATATATTACATACTGTACATAAAATATCAAAAAGTACACCAAATATGTGTTATATATAGTGTAAAGAAACTATCAAAAACTACAGTAATTATATTTAATATACTGTATGTAAAATATCACAAATTACACCAAATGTATATTATATACTCTAAATAAAAGATGAAAAAGGACAGTAAATATATATTACACTCAGTGTGAAATATCAAAAACTACACCAAATATACATTATATAATTTACATAAAATATCAAAAGGACACCAAATATATATTATATACTGTACATAAAATATCAAAAAGTACAGCAAATATATTTCATATATTGTACATATAATATTAACTAAAAGTACACCAAATATATTTTATATAGAGTAAATAAAATATCAATAATTACAGTAAATATATGTTACATACTATACATAAAATATCAAAAACTTCACCAAATATGTGTTATATATACTGTAAATAAACTATCAACAAATGCAGTAATTATATTTAATATAATGTACATAAAATATCAAAAATTACACCAAATGTATATTAGATACTGTAAATAAAATATCAAAAAGAACAGTAAATATATATGACACACCCTATGTAAAATATCAAAAACTACACCAAATATATATTATATAATTTACATAAAATATCAAAAGGACACCAAATATACCTTATATACTGTACATAAAATATCAAAATGTACAGTAAATATGTTTCATATATTGTACATATAATATTAAATAAATGTACACCAAATACATTTTATATACTGTAAATAAAATTTGAAAAAGTACAGTAAATATATAATGCATACTGTACATAAAATATCAAAAAGTACACCAAATATGTGTTATATATACTGTAAATAAACTATCAAAAACTACAATAATTATATTTCATATACTGTACATAAAATATCAAAAATTACACCAAATGTATATTATATACTGTAAAGAAAATATCGAAAATACAGTAAATATATATTACACACCCTATGTAAAATATCAAAAACTACACCAAATATATATTATATAATTTACATAAAATATCAAAAGGCCACCAAATATATCTTATATACTGTACATAAAATATCAAAAATACAGTAAATATGTTTCATATATTGTACATATAATACTAACTAAAAGTACAACAAATATATTTTATATACTGTTAATAAAATTTCAAAAATTACAGTAAATATATATTACGTACTGTACATAAAATATCAAAAAGTACACCAAATATGTGTTATATATACTGTAAATAAACTATCAAAAACTACAATAATTATATTTCATATACTGTATATAAATTATCAAAAATTACACCAAATGTATATTATATACTGTAAAGAAAATATCGAAAATACAGTAAATATATATTACACACCCTATGTAAAATATCAAAAACTACACCAAATATATATTATATAATTTACATAAAATATCAAAAGGCCACCAAACATATCTTATATACTGTACATAAAATATCAAAAATACAGTAAATATGTTTCATATATTGTACATATAAAACTAACAAAAAGTACACCAAATATATTTTATATACTGTAAATAAAATTTCAAAAATTACAGTAAATATATATTACGTACTGTACATAAAATATCAAAAAGTACACCAAATATGTGTTATATATACTGGAAATAAACTATCAAAAACTACAATAATTATATTTAATATACTGTACATAAAATATCAAAAATTACACCAAATGTATATTATACACAGTAAATAAAATATCAAAAATGACAATAAATATATACTACACACCCTATGTAAAATATCAAAAACTACACAAAATATATATTATATAATTTACATAAAATATCAAAAGGACACCAAATATATCTTATATACTGTACATAAAATATCAAAAATTTCAGTAAATATATTTCATGTATTGAACATATAATATTAACTAAAAGTACACCAAATACATTTTATATACTGTAAATAAAATATCAAAAAGTACAGTAAATACATATTACATACTGTACATAATATATCAAAAAGTACACCAAATATGTGTTATATATACTGTAAATAAACTATCAAAAACTACAGTAATTATATTTAATATACTGTACATAAAATATCAAAAATGCCATCGAATGTATATTATATACTCTAAATAAAATATCAAATAGTACAGTAAATATATATTACACACCCTATGTAAAATATCAAAAACTACACAAAATATATATTATATAATTTACAAAAAAATATCAAAAGGAAACCAAATATATCTTATATACTGTACATAAAATATCAAAAAGTACAGTAAATATATTTCATATATTGTACATATGATATTAACTAAAAGTACACCAAATATATTTTATATACTGTAAATAAAATATCAAAAATTACAGTAAATATATATTACATACTGTACATAAAACATCAAAAAGTACACCAAATATTTGTTATATATAGTGTAAAGAAACTATCAAAAACTATAGTAATTATATTTAAAATACTGTATGTAAAATATCACAAATTACACCAAATGTATATTATATACTCTAAATAGAAGATGAAAAAGGACAGTAAATATATATTACACTCTGTGTGAAATATCAAAAACTACACCAAATATATATTATATAATTTACATAAAATATCAAAAGGACACCAAATATATCTTATATACTGTAGTGTGGGCGTGTTTGGAGAGTAGCTGGGACAGACAGGCGAGTCCCTGAGGGTTGGAGATAAAGACGTGCTAGAGACTGGGGAGTAACTCAGTGAAAGTGGTGGGCTTGGTGGTGATCCCTGGGTTCCTGGAACTGACCCGCGCTGAAATGTGGGCGTGGTTGGAGAGTAGCTGGGACAGACTGGAGGGTCCGTAAGGGCTGGGGGTGAAGACGTGAGAGAGACTGGCGAGGATCTCACTGAGGTCTGTGAGTTTGTAGGTGTTTCTGGGGTGTGGGGTAGAGACTCCCGCTGAAATCTGGGCGTAGTTGGAGAGTAGCTGGGACAGACAGGAGAGTCATGGGTGGCTGGGGGTGAGCTGCTGGATGATGGCAGTAAGAACATATGGTATATTATTGATGAATGAGGTGACTGTGAAGAATCTCCAGAGGAGGACACGGGAGAACACAATGACATGAGTGACTGTCCTGCTTGGTTAGGAAAGGGAAACGTAAAGTTGTGGAATTCTGTTGATGATGGATGTGAGAGTGGTGAAGCCCTGCGGGGTGATGTAGAGTACTTCCACATCCCTGGTGAGGAGCTGCCCCTTGGGTCTGAGTTTCTGGGAGGGGAGAGGGAGAAGCTGGGTGAGGCAGGCATGAATCTTGAGGAGTCAGGGCTGGGGGACCGCTCATATTCTCCCGAGACGTGTGAGTCTCTGGGGGACTCCTGGGTGCATGGGGCTGACTCCCGCAGGAACCTGGGGATGGCTGGAGAGTAACTGGGAGCCACAGGAGAGTCCCTGAGGCCTGGGGGTGAAGAGATGAAAGACACAGGGGTGGAGCACCGTGAGGCTCGTGAGTTTGTAGGTGATTCCCGGGTGTGGGGGGCTGACTCCAGCTGAAATCTGGGGTTGTTTGGAGAGTAGCTGGGAGACACAGGAGATCCCCCGAGAGCTGGGGGTGAGCTGCTGGGTGATGGCAGTAAGAACATGTGGTATATTATTGATGAACGTGGGGACTCTGAGGAATCCTCAGAGGAGGACACGGGAGAGCCCAATGGCTTCATTGATTGCCCATCACGGTGAGGACAGGGAAATGGGAGCTTGTGGGATTCTGGTGATGACAGAGGTGAGTGTGGTGAAGCCCTAGGGGATGGTGAATGGTAGCTCCGGATCCCTGGTGAGGAGCTTCCCCTGAAGCCTGAGTTTCTGAGAGGGGAGAGGGAGAAGCTGGGTGAGGCTCGCATGGACCTTGGGGAGTCCGTGCTGGGGGACCGTTCATAGGAAGAGCCGGACAAGACCCTACTGTTCTTAGGTGCAGACATGATTAGGAAACCTGCAGCTCCCAGGGGCCCCTACTAATTTTCTAACTCGCAGAAGGAAGGAGTGTGTGTGCGTGTGTGTGTGTGTGTGCGGTGTGAGGTATATGCCCCTTAAGAAAATGGAAATCAACCAACCAATGAGACAGACAGACAGACAGACAGACAGACAGAGATTCACTTGCCCAAGTGTTCTGTCCTGTCCTCTGAATCCGCTTCCAAGTCGCAAGACGCTGTGAGCTCCAAGTCAACGCAGAGTCCGCCAACCGCTCCGGCCGCTGATCCGCTCCGCGAAGATCTGAGTACAGGCCAGCCAGGGTGGGTTTAAATGGCCTCGGGCGCAGCCTAGCAGCGGAAAGGGCGGAGCTTCACTCCTCCTTTCCATCAGTCACCCCCAACTTTCCCAGGCTACACCTCGTAGGAAACTGTTCTCCTGCTTTGATTTCATGCGCCACCTTTGGGACAATCTAAGAACTTACAAGTTTTCTTGGCCAGATATATTAGGAATTGTATGCACTGAAACACTGAAAACCAACTAGTGGTTCTGTGGTTCCCACGTTGTGGTTTTGACACCAGCAGCATCCTTGCCACAATCAAACCCCGGAGATCCACAGATCTGCGGTGTAACAATACCTCCCCCTGATCCGGATGCATGGCAGTTTAAGAAGTCTTTCCGTGTAAGGGAAAAGACTTTGAAGAAAAGGTGGAGATATGCGTTGTAGAAACATTCTTTTGCTCTGGAACCACGTAGAGACTTGGGAGCCAGTTGGGAGGAGCATTCGTTGGATGAGGGTGCTCGGGTTAGGAATATCAAGGTGTGGCTCCAGATAATCCAATCATCTAATTAAGATTCCAGTTATGCTCATCTGTTTTAAAATTCCGTTTGGGTAAATTCTTTTAGTCAGACTGAGAATGGCAAAGCCTCAACCCCAATTTCCAGGGAGGGTTGAGAGCCTCAGGTGGAGTTGATCACCAATAGCCTATGGTTTAACCCGTCATGCCTATAGAATGAGGTCTCCATAAAAACCCAAAAGGACTGGGTTCAGAGAGCTTGTGGATAACACTTCCTGGAAGGTAGTGCACCCCTCCCCACACGCCGGGCCCCGCATTTATTTCTGAACTTTTTGCAAAGTCCGCTAAAATACAACGGCAAATGTAAGTGTTTCCCTGCGTGCTGTGAGCTCTTCCAGCCAATGAATGCAACTAAATCTGGGAGTGGTGGCAACCTGATTTATAGCCAGTTGCTGAGAAGCACAGGTAAAACAACGTGGGGCTTCCCATTGTTATTAGTGTGGGAGGCCTGTCTGGCGGGACTCGGCCCTTTGGAATCTAAAGCTATGTCCCGGTAGATAGCGTCACCATTGAATTAGAAGACACACATATGTTGAGAATAATCTTTCTGGTCATTTGCTGCATGTCTTATTTACAATATGTAATCAAATTCTTTATCCTGGCCTTATGGCACCTGGGTTGAGAACCATGATTTGAACCAAACATTGGTCTGTCACGTTCTGAGTTTGAAACTTTATTTTGCCTTTAGCGTTTTGCTATTGCTTTTTCGTTTTCTTTTGTTTCGTTTCGTTTCTAAGTTCTGGGGTATATGTGCAGGATGTGCAGATTTGTTACTAAGGTAAACGTGTGCCATGGTGGTTCGCTGCACCTGTCAACCCATCACCTAGGTATTAAGCCCAGCATGCAGTAGCTGTTTTTCTTAACGCTCTGCCTCCCGAAAGGCCCCAGTGAGTGTTGTTCCCCTTCCTGTGTCCATGTGATCTCATTTTTCAGCTCTCATTATAAGTGAGAATGTGGCGTTTGGTTTTCTTTCCCTGGATTAGTTTGCTGAGCATAATGACCACACATCACCACTGTTTCTGTTTTTTAGTATAAAGAGTAGTATTTTATTGAATAAGATTTGCTCACAGAAAAATAAGCTTAAGTCTACAATGAATGCCAGACTCTACAGCAGAAAGCAATTTTCTCACTTTTCCACACACAATGGTTCCTACTAAGTGAAAAAACTTCATTCACAAATGTACTACTCTGTCTCAAAACATCTCACATAATCATGCACTGTACTAAAGCCATTAGATCAGTTCTTCAGTCAGGTTAAAGAAGTATCCCTCTAATAACTGACTTTTATAATGCTATCAATATCCACTCCCAATCAGTCTGCCATTGTTAATGGTGTACAGCATTACGGAATACAATGGAATTGATGACGCCCATATCCACGGACACACCGTGACTTACGGTGGTTTGATTTATGATTTTTCAACGTTATGATGGGATTATTGGAATATTAGATGCGTTTCTGAGTTACAGTGGGTTTATGAGTATGCGACCCTATAGTCCAGAAACAGCTGTATAAGGAAAAACAGGTGTACCTAATAAAAATATGCTTAGTGACTTGGGATAAACCAATAGATGTTCACAACTGATGGAGAGCCGTGAAAGAGAGATAGCGGTAAATAGTTACAATAACACAATTTTCCTGCACCTGTCGAGGATTTCTCCCAAAAAACGCAGAATGTGGGATGCACCTAAGGCATATGAAAGAGAGAGGGCAGAAGGAGTAAGTGAGAAATAGGAGGAAGGAAGGAAGGAAGGAAAGAAAGAAGGAAGGTAGGAAGGAAGGAAGGAAGGAAGGAAGGAAGGAAGGACGAAAGGAAGGAGAAAACACCCGGTGTTACTAAAACCCCCCAAAAAATGGTTTCCCCCTGTGGGTAAGCCTACAATGTGGATGAATCTTGAAAATATTGTGCTACGTGTTGTGTCAGTCATAACAGCTCACCTATTGTGCAATTCCGTTGATAGGAAATGTCCACAATATGGAAATCTATGCATATGGGATTGATCGCACTAGGTAGTTGCTACCTAGGGCTGAGGGTCAGGGAGAGGGTTTGAGACAGAATGAGGAGTGACTAATGTCTACAGGGTTTTTCTCTGGTCGGGTGTGATAAGACGTTCTACAATGGATTGCGAATTAAAATTGAATGTGCACCACCACAGGTATACTAAAAGCCACTCAATTCATGACTTTTAATGGGGGAATCTTCTGTGGCGCACTCTCATGGAGACCACGGCAGACATAGTGAGAGAGAAAAAGGTGAGTAAATATCTGAAACGGAGGCACAAAGAGAGAGAATGAGAAGCCCTGTGAATGGAAGGGAGAGCGAAAAGGGAAAATGGTCCTATTTACAAATGACAGATGTGAAACCGGGGTTCACATCAACAGTGTCACTGCCAGGGAGGAGGGTCATGCTAGCCATGTCACCGGTAGTGTGGCCCGCAGGGACGCCGACCTGCTGGAGCGTCGTGCCAGCATGGGCTCTGGCAGCCACGTGGGCCAGCAGGAGGGTCCCGCTGCACAGCTGTGGGGTGAGGATAGACTGGGTGGTGATATCGCCCATTACAGGGGCCTCTTCTGCTGGCAAGAGTGTGACAGTAGCAAGTAGATGGACAAGCCTGCGTGTGAGGACGGAATGCAGGAGGGGCTCTTGTGCGGCTGGGTGTGGGGCCCTCACGGGAACCGTGGAGAAATGGCCAGGTAACTGCGTCATGTGGGCTAGTAGATTGGCCAGGGCTTCGAACTGAAGGACAATAACGGGGAGTAGCTGTCAGGCCCTGGGAGTGTCTGAGTGTAAGTGGAGATGGGTTTGGGGTCACTGAGGGATGCGTGGGAGCCATCCCTGTATAGGTACAGGTCATAGGGAGATAGTCTCGTGAGGCCTGTGAGTGTCTAGGGTTGTCCTGGGTGCCTGGGGCTGACTGTGGCAGAAATGTGGGGAAGGCTGGAGAGAAGCTGGGAGACCCAGGAGAGTCCCTGAAGGCAGGGGGTGAAGAGGTGAAAGAAATGGGGGAGGGTTGCAGTAAGGTCCGTGAGTTTGTAGGTGATTCCTGGGTGCGGGAAGCTGACTCCAGGTGAAATCTGGAGATGGTCGGAGTGTAGCTGAGAGAGACAGAAGAGTCCTTGAGGGCTGGGGGTGAGAACATGAGGGAGACTGGGGAGTAAGTCAGTGAAATTCGTGAGTTCGGTGGTGTATCGTGGGTGCCTGGAACTGACTCCAGCTGGAATCTAGCGAAGTTTTGAGAGTAGCTGAAAGAGACACAGGAGTCCCTGTGGGCTGAGGGCAAAGACCTGAGAGAGACCAGGGAGGACCTCAGTGAAGTCTGTGAGTCTGTAGGTGATTCCGGAGTGTGGGAGGCTGAGTGCCGCTGAAATCTGGGCGTGGTGGGAGAGGAGCTGGGACAGACAGGAGAGTCCCAGGGGGCTGGGGGTGAAGACATGACAGAGACTGGGGAGTAACTCAGCGAAACTGCTGAGTTTGGTGGTGATACCTGGGTGCCTGGAACTGACTCCCGCTGAAATCTGGGCATGGTTGGAGAGTAGCTGGGACACACAGGAGAGTCCCTGAGGGCTGGGGGTGAAGACATGAGAGAGACCGGGGAGTACCTCAGTGAAACTGGTGAGTTTGGTGGTGACTCCGGGGTGCCTGGGACTGACTCCAGCTGAAATGCGTGCGTGGTTGGAGAGTAGCTGGGACAGACAGGAGAGTCCCTGAGGGCTGGTGAAGACATGAGAGAGACTGGAGAGTAAGTGAGTGAAATTGGTGAGTTTGGTGGTGCTTCCTGGGTGCCTGGAACTGACTCCCGCTGAAGTGTGGGCGTGGTTGGAGAGTAGCTGGGACACACAGGAGAGTCCCTGAGGGTTGGAGATAAAGACGTGCTAGAGAGTGAGGAGTAGCTGAGTGAAATTGGGGAGTTTGGTGGTGATTCCGGGGTGCCTGGAGCTGACTGCAGCTGAAATGTGGGCGTGGTTGGAGAGTAGCTGGGACAGACGGGAGAGTCCCTGAGGGATGGTGAAGACATGAGAGAGACTGGGGAGTAACGCAGTGAAATTGGTGAGTTTGGTGGTGATTTCTGGGTGCCTGCAACGGACTCCCGCTGAAGTGTGGGCGTGTTTGGAGAGTAGCTGGGACAGACAGGCGAGTCCCTGAGGGTTGGAGATAAAGACGTGCTAGAGACTGGGGAGTAACTCAGTGAAAGTGGTGGGCTTGGTGGTGATCCCCGGGTTCCTGGAACTGACCCGCGCTGAAATGTGGGCGTGGTTGGAGAGTAGCTGGGACAGACTGGAGGGTCCGTAAGGGCTGGGGGTGAAGACGTGAGAGAGACTGGCGAGGATCTCACTGAGGTCTGTGAGTTTGTAGGTGTTTCTGGGGTGTGGGGTAGAGACTCCCGCTGAAATCTGGGCGTAGTTGGAGAGTAGCTGGGACAGACAGGAGAGTCATGGGTGGCTGGGGGTGAGCTGCTGGATGATGGCAGTAAGAACATATGGTATATTATTGATGAATGAGGTGACTGTGAAGAATCTCCAGAGGAGGACACGGGAGAACACAATGACATGAGTGACTGTCCTGCTTGGTTAGGAAAGGGAAACGTAAAGTTGTGGAATTCTGTTGATGATGGATGTGAGAGTGGTGAAGCCCTGCGGGGTGATGTAGAGTACTTCCACATCCCTGGTGAGGAGCTGCCCCTTGGGTCTGAGTTTCTGGGAGGGGAGAGGGAGAAGCTGGGTGAGGCAGGCATGAATCTTGAGGAGTCAGGGCTGGGGGACCGCTCATATTCTCCCGAGACGTGTGAGTCTCTGGGGGACTCCTGGGTGCATGGGGCTGACTCCCGCAGGAACCTGGGGATGGCTGGAGAGTAACTGGGAGCCACAGGAGAGTCCCTGAGGCCTGGGGGTGAAGAGATGAAAGACACAGGGGTGGAGCACCGTGAGGCTCGTGAGTTTGTAGGTGATTCCCGGGTGTGGGGGGCTGACTCCAGCTGAAATCTGGGGTTGTTTGGAGAGTAGCTGGGAGACACAGGAGATCCCCCGAGAGCTGGGGGTGAGCTGCTGGGTGATGGCAGTAAGAACATGTGGTATATTATTGATGAACGTGGGGACTCTGAGGAATCCTCAGAGGAGGACACGGGAGAGCCCAATGGCTTCATTGATTGCCCATCACGGTGAGGACAGGGAAATGGGAGCTTGTGGGATTCTGGTGATGACAGAGGTGAGTGTGGTGAAGCCCTAGGGGATGGTGAATGGTAGCTCCGGATCCCTGGTGAGGAGCTTCCCCTGAAGCCTGAGTTTCTGAGAGGGGAGAGGGAGAAGCTGGGTGAGGCTCGCATGGACCTTGGGGAGTCCGTGCTGGGGGACCGTTCATAGGAAGAGCCGGACAAGACCCTACTGTTCTTAGGTGCAGACATGATTAGGAAACCTGCAGCTCCCAGGGGCCCCTACTAATTTTCTAACTCGCAGAAGGAAGGAGTGTGTGTGCGTGTGTGTGTGTGTGTGCGGTGTGAGGTATATGCCCCTTAAGAAAATGGAAATCAACCAACCAATGAGACAGACAGACAGACAGACAGACAGACAGAGATTCACTTGCCCAAGTGTTCTGTCCTGTCCTCTGAATCCGCTTCCAAGTCGCAAGACGCTGTGAGCTCCAAGTCAACGCAGAGTCCGCCAACCGCTCCGGCCGCTGATCCGCTCCGCGAAGATCTGAGTACAGGCCAGCCAGGGTGGGTTTAAATGGCCTCGGGCGCAGCCTAGCAGCGGAAAGGGCGGAGCTTCACTCCTCCTTTCCATCAGTCACCCCCAACTTTCCCAGGCTACACCTCGTAGGAAACTGTTCTCCTGCTTTGATTTCATGCGCCACCTTTGGGACAATCTAAGAACTTACAAGTTTTCTTGGCCAGATATATTAGGAATTGTATGCACTGAAACACTGAAAACCAACTAGTGGTTCTGTGGTTCCCACGTTGTGGTTTTGACACCAGCAGCATCCTTGCCACAATCAAACCCCGGAGATCCACAGATCTGCGGTGTAACAATACCTCCCCCTGATCCGGATGCATGGCAGTTTAAGAAGTCTTTCCGTGTAAGGGAAAAGACTTTGAAGAAAAGGTGGAGATATGCGTTGTAGAAACATTCTTTTGCTCTGGAACCACGTAGAGACTTGGGAGCCAGTTGGGAGGAGCATTCGTTGGATGAGGGTGCTCGGGTTAGGAATATCAAGGTGTGGCTCCAGATAATCCAATCATCTAATTAAGATTCCAGTTATGCTCATCTGTTTTAAAATTCCGTTTGGGTAAATTCTTTTAGTCAGACTGAGAATGGCAAAGCCTCAACCCCAATTTCCAGGGAGGGTTGAGAGCCTCAGGTGGAGTTGATCACCAATAGCCTATGGTTTAACCCGTCATGCCTATAGAATGAGGTCTCCATAAAAACCCAAAAGGACTGGGTTCAGAGAGCTTGTGGATAACACTTCCTGGAAGGTAGTGCACCCCTCCCCACACGCCGGGCCCCGCATTTATTTCTGAACTTTTTGCAAAGTCCGCTAAAATACAACGGCAAATGTAAGTGTTTCCCTGCGTGCTGTGAGCTCTTCCAGCCAATGAATGCAACTAAATCTGGGAGTGGTGGCAACCTGATTTATAGCCAGTTGCTGAGAAGCACAGGTAAAACAACGTGGGGCTTCCCATTGTTATTAGTGTGGGAGGCCTGTCTGGCGGGACTCGGCCCTTTGGAATCTAAAGCTATGTCCCGGTAGATAGCGTCACCATTGAATTAGAAGACACACATATGTTGAGAATAATCTTTCTGGTCATTTGCTGCATGTCTTATTTACAATATGTAATCAAATTCTTTATCCTGGCCTTATGGCACCTGGGTTGAGAACCATGATTTGAACCAAACATTGGTCTGTCACGTTCTGAGTTTGAAACTTTATTTTGCCTTTAGCGTTTTGCTATTGCTTTTTCGTTTTCTTTTGTTTCGTTTCGTTTCTAAGTTCTGGGGTATATGTGCAGGATGTGCAGATTTGTTACTAAGGTAAACGTGTGCCATGGTGGTTCGCTGCACCTGTCAACCCATCACCTAGGTATTAAGCCCAGCATGCAGTAGCTGTTTTTCTTAACGCTCTGCCTCCCGAAAGGCCCCAGTGAGTGTTGTTCCCCTTCCTGTGTCCATGTGATCTCATTTTTCAGCTCTCATTATAAGTGAGAATGTGGCGTTTGGTTTTCTTTCCCTGGATTAGTTTGCTGAGCATAATGACCACACATCACCACTGTTTCTGTTTTTTAGTATAAAGAGTAGTATTTTATTGAATAAGATTTGCTCACAGAAAAATAAGCTTAAGTCTACAATGAATGCCAGACTCTACAGCAGAAAGCAATTTTCTCACTTTTCCACACACAATGGTTCCTACTAAGTGAAAAAACTTCATTCACAAATGTACTACTCTGTCTCAAAACATCTCACATAATCATGCACTGTACTAAAGCCATTAGATCAGTTCTTCAGTCAGGTTAAAGAAGTATCCCTCTAATAACTGACTTTTATAATGCTATCAATATCCACTCCCAATCAGTCTGCCATTGTTAATGGTGTACAGCATTACGGAATACAATGGAATTGATGACGCCCATATCCACGGACACACCGTGACTTACGGTGGTTTGATTTATGATTTTTCAACGTTATGATGGGATTATTGGAATATTAGATGCGTTTCTGAGTTACAGTGGGTTTATGAGTATGCGACCCTATAGTCCAGAAACAGCTGTATAAGGAAAAACAGGTGTACCTAATAAAAATATGCTTAGTGACTTGGGATAAACCAATAGATGTTCACAACTGATGGAGAGCCGTGAAAGAGAGATAGCGGTAAATAGTTACAATAACACAATTTTCCTGCACCTGTCGAGGATTTCTCCCAAAAAACGCAGAATGTGGGATGCACCTAAGGCATATGAAAGAGAGAGGGCAGAAGGAGTAAGTGAGAAATAGGAGGAAGGAAGGAAGGAAGGAAAGAAAGAAGGAAGGTAGGAAGGAAGGAAGGAAGGAAGGAAGGAAGGAAGGAAGGACGAAAGGAAGGAGAAAACACCCGGTGTTACTAAAACCCCCCAAAAAATGGTTTCCCCCTGTGGGTAAGCCTACAATGTGGATGAATCTTGAAAATATTGTGCTACGTGTTGTGTCAGTCATAACAGCTCACCTATTGTGCAATTCCGTTGATAGGAAATGTCCACAATATGGAAATCTATGCATATGGGATTGATCGCACTAGGTAGTTGCTACCTAGGGCTGAGGGTCAGGGAGAGGGTTTGAGACAGAATGAGGAGTGACTAATGTCTACAGGGTTTTTCTCTGGTCGGGTGTGATAAGACGTTCTACAATGGATTGCGAATTAAAATTGAATGTGCACCACCACAGGTATACTAAAAGCCACTCAATTCATGACTTTTAATGGGGGAATCTTCTGTGGCGCACTCTCATGGAGACCACGGCAGACATAGTGAGAGAGAAAAAGGTGAGTAAATATCTGAAACGGAGGCACAAAGAGAGAGAATGAGAAGCCCTGTGAATGGAAGGGAGAGCGAAAAGGGAAAATGGTCCTATTTACAAATGACAGATGTGAAACCGGGGTTCACATCAACAGTGTCACTGCCAGGGAGGAGGGTCATGCTAGCCATGTCACCGGTAGTGTGGCCCGCAGGGACGCCGACCTGCTGGAGCGTCGTGCCAGCATGGGCTCTGGCAGCCACGTGGGCCAGCAGGAGGGTCCCGCTGCACAGCTGTGGGGTGAGGATAGACTGGGTGGTGATATCGCCCATTACAGGGGCCTCTTCTGCTGGCAAGAGTGTGACAGTAGCAAGTAGATGGACAAGCCTGCGTGTGAGGACGGAATGCAGGAGGGGCTCTTGTGCGGCTGGGTGTGGGGCCCTCACGGGAACCGTGGAGAAATGGCCAGGTAACTGCGTCATGTGGGCTAGTAGATTGGCCAGGGCTTCGAACTGAAGGACAATAACGGGGAGTAGCTGTCAGGCCCTGGGAGTGTCTGAGTGTAAGTGGAGATGGGTTTGGGGTCACTGAGGGATGCGTGGGAGCCATCCCTGTATAGGTACAGGTCATAGGGAGATAGTCTCGTGAGGCCTGTGAGTGTCTAGGGTTGTCCTGGGTGCCTGGGGCTGACTGTGGCAGAAATGTGGGGAAGGCTGGAGAGAAGCTGGGAGACCCAGGAGAGTCCCTGAAGGCAGGGGGTGAAGAGGTGAAAGAAATGGGGGAGGGTTGCAGTAAGGTCCGTGAGTTTGTAGGTGATTCCTGGGTGCGGGAAGCTGACTCCAGGTGAAATCTGGAGATGGTCGGAGTGTAGCTGAGAGAGACAGAAGAGTCCTTGAGGGCTGGGGGTGAGAACATGAGGGAGACTGGGGAGTAAGTCAGTGAAATTCGTGAGTTCGGTGGTGTATCGTGGGTGCCTGGAACTGACTCCAGCTGGAATCTAGCGAAGTTTTGAGAGTAGCTGAAAGAGACACAGGAGTCCCTGTGGGCTGAGGGCAAAGACCTGAGAGAGACCAGGGAGGACCTCAGTGAAGTCTGTGAGTCTGTAGGTGATTCCGGAGTGTGGGAGGCTGAGTGCCGCTGAAATCTGGGCGTGGTGGGAGAGTAGCTGGGACAGACAGGAGAGTCCCAGGGGGCTGGGGGTGAAGACATGACAGAGACTGGGGAGTAACTCAGCGAAACTGCTGAGTTTGGTGGTGATACCTGGGTGCCTGGAACTGACTCCCGCTGAAATCTGGGCATGGTTGGAGAGTAGCTGGGACACACAGGAGAGTCCCTGAGGGCTGGGGGTGAAGACATGAGAGAGACCGGGGAGTACCTCAGTGAAACTGGTGAGTTTGGTGGTGACTCCGGGGTGCCTGGGACTGACTCCAGCTGAAATGCGTGCGTGGTTGGAGAGTAGCTGGGACAGACAGGAGAGTCCCTGAGGGCTGGTGAAGACATGAGAGAGACTGGAGAGTAAGTGAGTGAAATTGGTGAGTTTGGTGGTGCTTCCTGGGTGCCTGGAACTGACTCCCGCTGAAGTGTGGGCGTGGTTGGAGAGTAGCTGGGACACACAGGAGAGTCCCTGAGGGTTGGAGATAAAGACGTGCTAGAGAGTGAGGAGTAGCTGAGTGAAATTGGGGAGTTTGGTGGTGATTCCGGGGTGCCTGGAGCTGACTGCAGCTGAAATGTGGGCGTGGTTGGAGAGTAGCTGGGACAGACGGGAGAGTCCCTGAGGGATGGTGAAGACATGAGAGAGACTGGGGAGTAACGCAGTGAAATTGGTGAGTTTGGTGGTGATTTCTGGGTGCCTGCAACGGACTCCCGCTGAAGTGTGGGCGTGTTTGGAGAGTAGCTGGGACAGACAGGCGAGTCCCTGAGGGTTGGAGATAAAGACGTGCTAGAGACTGGGGAGTAACTCAGTGAAAGTGGTGGGCTTGGTGGTGATCCCCGGGTTCCTGGAACTGACCCGCGCTGAAATGTGGGCGTGGTTGGAGAGTAGCTGGGACAGACTGGAGGGTCCGTAAGGGCTGGGGGTGAAGACGTGAGAGAGACTGGCGAGGATCTCACTGAGGTCTGTGAGTTTGTAGGTGTTTCTGGGGTGTGGGGTAGAGACTCCCGCTGAAATCTGGGCGTAGTTGGAGAGTAGCTGGGACAGACAGGAGAGTCATGGGTGGCTGGGGGTGAGCTGCTGGATGATGGCAGTAAGAACATATGGTATATTATTGATGAATGAGGTGACTGTGAAGAATCTCCAGAGGAGGACACGGGAGAACACAATGACATGAGTGACTGTCCTGCTTGGTTAGGAAAGGGAAACGTAAAGTTGTGGAATTCTGTTGATGATGGATGTGAGAGTGGTGAAGCCCTGCGGGGTGATGTAGAGTACTTCCACATCCCTGGTGAGGAGCTGCCCCTTGGGTCTGAGTTTCTGGGAGGGGAGAGGGAGAAGCTGGGTGAGGCAGGCATGAATCTTGAGGAGTCAGGGCTGGGGGACCGCTCATATTCTCCCGAGACGTGTGAGTCTCTGGGGGACTCCTGGGTGCATGGGGCTGACTCTCGCAGGAACCTGGGGATGGCTGGAGAGTAACTGGGAGCCACAGGAGAGTCCCTGAGGCCTGGGGGTGAAGAGATGAAAGACACAGGGGTGGAGCACCGTGAGGCTCGTGAGTTTGTAGGTGATTCCCGGGTGTGGGGGGCTGACTCCAGCTGAAATCTGGGGTTGTTTGGAGAGTAGCTGGGAGACACAGGAGATCCCCCGAGAGCTGGGGGTGAGCTGCTGGGTGATGGCAGTAAGAACATGTGGTATATTATTGATGAACGTGGGGACTCTGAGGAATCCTCAGAGGAGGACACGGGAGAGCCCAATGGCTTCATTGATTGCCCATCACGGTGAGGACAGGGAAATGGGAGCTTGTGGGATTCTGGTGATGACAGAGGTGAGTGTGGTGAAGCCCTAGGGGATGGTGAATGGTAGCTCCGGATCCCTGGTGAGGAGCTTCCCCTGAAGCCTGAGTTTCTGAGAGGGGAGAGGGAGAAGCTGGGTGAGGCTCGCATGGACCTTGGGGAGTCCGTGCTGGGGGACCGTTCATAGGAAGAGCCGGACAAGACCCTACTGTTCTTAGGTGCAGACATGATTAGGAAACCTGCAGCTCCCAGGGGCCCCTACTAATTTTCTAACTCGCAGAAGGAAGGAGTGTGTGTGCGTGTGTGTGTGTGTGTGCGGTGTGAGGTATATGCCCCTTAAGAAAATGGAAATCAACCAACCAATGAGACAGACAGACAGACAGACAGACAGACAGAGATTCACTTGCCCAAGTGTTCTGTCCTGTCCTCTGAATCCGCTTCCAAGTCGCAAGACGCTGTGAGCTCCAAGTCAACGCAGAGTCCGCCAACCGCTCCGGCCGCTGATCCGCTCCGCGAAGATCTGAGTACAGGCCAGCCAGGGTGGGTTTAAATGGCCTCGGGCGCAGCCTAGCAGCGGAAAGGGCGGAGCTTCACTCCTCCTTTCCATCAGTCACCCCCAACTTTCCCAGGCTACACCTCGTAGGAAACTGTTCTCCTGCTTTGATTTCATGCGCCACCTTTGGGACAATCTAAGAACTTACAAGTTTTCTTGGCCAGATATATTAGGAATTGTATGCACTGAAACACTGAAAACCAACTAGTGGTTCTGTGGTTCCCACGTTGTGGTTTTGACACCAGCAGCATCCTTGCCACAATCAAACCCCGGAGATCCACAGATCTGCGGTGTAACAATACCTCCCCCTGATCCGGATGCATGGCAGTTTAAGAAGTCTTTCCGTGTAAGGGAAAAGACTTTGAAGAAAAGGTGGAGATATGCGTTGTAGAAACATTCTTTTGCTCTGGAACCACGTAGAGACTTGGGAGCCAGTTGGGAGGAGCATTCGTTGGATGAGGGTGCTCGGGTTAGGAATATCAAGGTGTGGCTCCAGATAATCCAATCATCTAATTAAGATTCCAGTTATGCTCATCTGTTTTAAAATTCCGTTTGGGTAAATTCTTTTAGTCAGACTGAGAATGGCAAAGCCTCAACCCCAATTTCCAGGGAGGGTTGAGAGCCTCAGGTGGAGTTGATCACCAATAGCCTATGGTTTAACCCGTCATGCCTATAGAATGAGGTCTCCATAAAAACCCAAAAGGACTGGGTTCAGAGAGCTTGTGGATAACACTTCCTGGAAGGTAGTGCACCCCTCCCCACACGCCGGGCCCCGCATTTATTTCTGAACTTTTTGCAAAGTCCGCTAAAATACAACGGCAAATGTAAGTGTTTCCCTGCGTGCTGTGAGCTCTTCCAGCCAATGAATGCAACTAAATCTGGGAGTGGTGGCAACCTGATTTATAGCCAGTTGCTGAGAAGCACAGGTAAAACAACGTGGGGCTTCCCATTGTTATTAGTGTGGGAGGCCTGTCTGGCGGGACTCGGCCCTTTGGAATCTAAAGCTATGTCCCGGTAGATAGCGTCACCATTGAATTAGAAGACACACATATGTTGAGAATAATCTTTCTGGTCATTTGCTGCATGTCTTATTTACAATATGTAATCAAATTCTTTATCCTGGCCTTATGGCACCTGGGTTGAGAACCATGATTTGAACCAAACATTGGTCTGTCACGTTCTGAGTTTGAAACTTTATTTTGCCTTTAGCGTTTTGCTATTGCTTTTTCGTTTTCTTTTGTTTCGTTTCGTTTCTAAGTTCTGGGGTATATGTGCAGGATGTGCAGATTTGTTACTAAGGTAAACGTGTGCCATGGTGGTTCGCTGCACCTGTCAACCCATCACCTAGGTATTAAGCCCAGCATGCAGTAGCTGTTTTTCTTAACGCTCTGCCTCCCGAAAGGCCCCAGTGAGTGTTGTTCCCCTTCCTGTGTCCATGTGATCTCATTTTTCAGCTCTCATTATAAGTGAGAATGTGGCGTTTGGTTTTCTTTCCCTGGATTAGTTTGCTGAGCATAATGACCACACATCACCACTGTTTCTGTTTTTTAGTATAAAGAGTAGTATTTTATTGAATAAGATTTGCTCACAGAAAAATAAGCTTAAGTCTACAATGAATGCCAGACTCTACAGCAGAAAGCAATTTTCTCACTTTTCCACACACAATGGTTCCTACTAAGTGAAAAAACTTCATTCACAAATGTACTACTCTGTCTCAAAACATCTCACATAATCATGCACTGTACTAAAGCCATTAGATCAGTTCTTCAGTCAGGTTAAAGAAGTATCCCTCTAATAACTGACTTTTATAATGCTATCAATATCCACTCCCAATCAGTCTGCCATTGTTAATGGTGTACAGCATTACGGAATACAATGGAATTGATGACGCCCATATCCACGGACACACCGTGACTTACGGTGGTTTGATTTATGATTTTTCAACGTTATGATGGGATTATTGGAATATTAGATGCGTTTCTGAGTTACAGTGGGTTTATGAGTATGCGACCCTATAGTCCAGAAACAGCTGTATAAGGAAAAACAGGTGTACCTAATAAAAATATGCTTAGTGACTTGGGATAAACCAATAGATGTTCACAACTGATGGAGAGCCGTGAAAGAGAGATAGCGGTAAATAGTTACAATAACACAATTTTCCTGCACCTGTCGAGGATTTCTCCCAAAAAACGCAGAATGTGGGATGCACCTAAGGCATATGAAAGAGAGAGGGCAGAAGGAGTAAGTGAGAAATAGGAGGAAGGAAGGAAGGAAGGAAAGAAAGAAGGAAGGTAGGAAGGAAGGAAGGAAGGAAGGAAGGAAGGAAGGAAGGACGAAAGGAAGGAGAAAACACCCGGTGTTACTAAAACCCCCCAAAAAATGGTTTCCCCCTGTGGGTAAGCCTACAATGTGGATGAATCTTGAAAATATTGTGCTACGTGTTGTGTCAGTCATAACAGCTCACCTATTGTGCAATTCCGTTGATAGGAAATGTCCACAATATGGAAATCTATGCATATGGGATTGATCGCACTAGGTAGTTGCTACCTAGGGCTGAGGGTCAGGGAGAGGGTTTGAGACAGAATGAGGAGTGACTAATGTCTACAGGGTTTTTCTCTGGTCGGGTGTGATAAGACGTTCTACAATGGATTGCGAATTAAAATTGAATGTGCACCACCACAGGTATACTAAAAGCCACTCAATTCATGACTTTTAATGGGGGAATCTTCTGTGGCGCACTCTCATGGAGACCACGGCAGACATAGTGAGAGAGAAAAAGGTGAGTAAATATCTGAAACGGAGGCACAAAGAGAGAGAATGAGAAGCCCTGTGAATGGAAGGGAGAGCGAAAAGGGAAAATGGTCCTATTTACAAATGACAGATGTGAAACCGGGGTTCACATCAACAGTGTCACTGCCAGGGAGGAGGGTCATGCTAGCCATGTCACCGGTAGTGTGGCCCGCAGGGACGCCGACCTGCTGGAGCGTCGTGCCAGCATGGGCTCTGGCAGCCACGTGGGCCAGCAGGAGGGTCCCGCTGCACAGCTGTGGGGTGAGGATAGACTGGGTGGTGATATCGCCCATTACAGGGGCCTCTTCTGCTGGCAAGAGTGTGACAGTAGCAAGTAGATGGACAAGCCTGCGTGTGAGGACGGAATGCAGGAGGGGCTCTTGTGCGGCTGGGTGTGGGGCCCTCACGGGAACCGTGGAGAAATGGCCAGGTAACTGCGTCATGTGGGCTAGTAGATTGGCCAGGGCTTCGAACTGAAGGACAATAACGGGGAGTAGCTGTCAGGCCCTGGGAGTGTCTGAGTGTAAGTGGAGATGGGTTTGGGGTCACTGAGGGATGCGTGGGAGCCATCCCTGTATAGGTACAGGTCATAGGGAGATAGTCTCGTGAGGCCTGTGAGTGTCTAGGGTTGTCCTGGGTGCCTGGGGCTGACTGTGGCAGAAATGTGGGGAAGGCTGGAGAGAAGCTGGGAGACCCAGGAGAGTCCCTGAAGGCAGGGGGTGAAGAGGTGAAAGAAATGGGGGAGGGTTGCAGT